>NC_090928.1:493318690-494518690 GCF_040938575.1 Ambystoma mexicanum | reverse complement strand
TTATCTGCAGGTTGCAGCATCGTTGAAATATCTTTTGTTTGCCTGGCTTGGGTGTTTTAGCCATCGTGGTTGCTGGAGGCAGGGGGATCTGGGAATTGAGTCACTGAAGGCACTCCGTGACAGTGTTGGTCCCCTATTGCTTGCTCCAGTCTTAGCACCCCCATATATAGCTCTTAGAGGGCCACAGATTGAGGCTAGAGCCACTCACCACATGCAGCACCCCAAGGGTATTGGCATAACTGCACTACTACCACCCTCCAGATGTACACAAGCCTGCACCATGCACAATCACCCAATAGGAGAGGTTGCCGCTAAGAATCACTTAGGCACTGTAGCAGATTGGGGTGGTGAAAGATATGAAGGCTGGCACCGTTGTCACTTCACCTTAGGTTGCCAGAAGTATGAGACACAGCCCAGCAGCACTGATCAGTTATTCTCAGTTCACTGCGTACAGAGTGCGCCAGAGGTAAGACCCCCGCTTTGGGTTAGATAAACGCCTATATGTCCCTATCTGAGGGGTTTTGCTGCCTCAAAGAAAACAAATGATCCTGTATTGAAGCCAAAAACAAAGTCTTTTCTGAAGTGTCCGAAAAACCTAATCGGACCCTCACACTCTTCATGTTACTAAAATGTACAAGGGGAAAATAATATTTTTTTAGGCTGCTTTCCTGAAGCCTTTCTTCATAGCCAGTGTGTCAAGTTCCAATCTGTAAAGTAACGCCAACCTTAACGTACGAGGAAGTGGCTTTCTTTCCCTAGATAATGTCAAAACAACACTAAGGGTACAGTCCTCTTCCTTGGACTTTCCTTGTGACAGTAATTGTTTAATTAGTGTCTCCCTGGTCTTTGGAAGCTTTGGTTTGCTCTCCTGCCAGGTGCTGCCTATTATGTGTTCCAAAGTGTCCGTCTTACCAAGAAGGAACAAGTTACTTACCTGTAACTATTGTTCTCCAGCATGGGTGTGGCATGGATTCACATGCTGATGAATATTGCCCATCGTCAGGCTGGGAATCCCGGGTAAAAGAAAAAAACGTTTCACTTAACTATTTCTCCTTTAAACCAATCACTGTCCTCTGGGTCATACTGCCCCCATACAATGACAGTCCTCTCCTTAAGACCCTCCTCTGGCAGCCATCTTCAGATTTGGTAAGCACATAAAGTGTCAGTATGACCAAGAAGAGCTGCTGAGGGGATGGAGGGAGGGTTCGCATGTGAATCCCTGCCAGACCCATGCTGCAGAACAACAGTTACAGGTAAGTAACTTGTTCCTTCTCCAGCAAGGGGTCTGGCATGGATTCACATGCTCATGAATAATGAATGCTGTCATGATTCCTGCCCCTCATGTCCCCAGCCCTCCAAGATGTCAGGCTGGAGCCAGGCCATAATCACCTACATGGCCCTCAAGGGCCTCTCCATCCCTCCAAAGACCCACTTGGAGTCAGACTTGGCGCTTGTGGCACCAGACTCACTCACTCCCATAGGATAACATTGGGGATTGGACTTGTAGTGCATAGATGGGGACAAGATGGATGCCCCCACATATTTCGGTTACCAGAACTGCATGTGCAGTCTAGTCTTTTGGGTGTGGTTCAGCCCAGAGACACCTGGAATACCCAGAGACTATTTAAGCCACGCCCAGGCTGAGAAACATGCTTTGCTTTCTGCACCTGCAGAGTGATACTCACCGTGTTCGGATCGGTCTCCAGTAGGCCTGCATCTTTCTTCTGCGCTCAACTCCTGCAAGAACACCGTTAGGAACAGCCTTACCTTGCGGCGCTTCTGCCCATCATTCATCGCTTCTTCTGTACTGCGGGCATCTTCGACGGTGTCATTCCCATCCCGGCACGCCGCTTCCTAAGGAAAAGGGAAAAGAACAGAAAAAAGGCATTAGTAAGCATTCAGCAAATCTTTGCTTATTTTTAAAGACTGTACGAGCTTCAAAAGATTACCCGAATCCCAGCCGCTGTGGGGAAACTCTGTCTCCGGAACTTCTCATCCATCTGCAAGAGGGAAAAGACACTCCAGGTTAGAGTGGAAACATCTAGAGGCGTTGCATACCGCGCTTACTCACCGCATTTCTTCTTCATAACCGGCATCCACGCTGAAAACGTCACAGCACCTAAAAGACACAGAAAAATAACTGTTCAATACAAATACGAAAGGGTCGCATTGCGCATCACGCTCTCACTCACCTTCAGCGCTACTCATCTCAGCAGCACGTCGCCACCCCCCGACGCCGGCCATCATCTAAGGAAGGAAAGGAACGAAGTTAGACAACTGTTCAAAAGACTCATACTTACCTGTCGGACTCTTGCCATTGAAGTAACTAGGCAGCAACGACCCTGCATCAATCAACGCGCCACTGCGCTGAAAGCAGGATGGAGAGCACACTTACCAAGAAAACAAGGTGAGCTGTGGATCAAAGGGAAGGGTTGGTCCCCGGGGAAGAAGGGGTTCAAGCACACAGACAATAGGGAGTTAAACTCTATCAATCCTGTGTTTCAGGCCCAGTCTCCAGTCGAGTAGACTCCAGGGAAGGGTTCAAGGTCATAAGAGGTCAGAACAGGCTGAGTGACGTACCCGTGGATACCAGGTGAGCGTTACAATACATAGCAGTACAACATTACACAATCACGGGAGGTGGCAAGGCTTAACAGAAGCAAATCATGCTTACCTCTGGAACAGACTCACCTCAACCAAATAAGTTGCGTAGCACTGCTTGGCCGACTCTGGACTCCTCGCTGCAATCCCTGTTGACGCAGTAGAAATTCATGAAGGTGTGCGTGGACCTCCATGTAGCAGCCCTGCAGATGTCCAGCAGGGGAACACCAGACAGGAACACTGTTGTCGCTGCGATTGCTCTGGTGGAGTGGGATCTCAGACGGCCGGGCAGCGGTCGGTTCGCCAACCGATAGTAGTGCATGATGCAGCCAGAGAGCCACCTTGAAATGGAAGTCTTGGACAAGGCCTTCCCATGGTTCACAGGACCAAAGTTTACGAACGGTTGTGAAGTCTTCCGAACACTCTTCGTACGTGACATGTAGAACTTGGGGGCATGAGCAATGTCCAGCGAGTGCAAAGCCATTTCAGCCGGTGACGAAGGCTTCGGGAAAATAACAGGCAACACCAAAGGTTCGTTGGGGTGGAATTCCAACAGAACCTTTGGCATAAAAGAAGGGTGCGACCGCAGCACCACCCTCGAATCGTGGAAAGTCGGGTATTGCTGCTTGCAGGATAGGGCTTGGATCTCACCTACTCTCCTGGCCAAGGTGATGGCCACCATGAAAGCAGTCTTCCACGAGTGGAACTTGAGAGGGGCCTGATGCATAGACTCGAAGGGCACACGGAAGTACAGGAAAGTATGCTGTTTGCTGGAAAAGACTCCTTTGGACTAGCTCGCTGACACAAACTTTCAGCTTTCAGCCTGCAAGGACCCTTTTGCTGCTCAGTGAGTCAACAATAGAGCAGACGTCCTTTGCGGACACACGGAAGCTGCCTGACCTATATCAGTGAACCTTTACTTGATTGAGCCTGTATTCTGCATCCCGCCCTTGACCCCGCCCACCTCATTCTCAAAAACAGCGTGTGCAGCGCACCCGCGCACGCACACAGAAGTACAGGAAAGTACGCTGTTTGCTGTTTCGGTGATGGTGATGCGATAACTTATACATGCCTAATTATATTTTGAACCTGTCCTGTGGATTGACTAGAGGAAACTAGAATAGGGCCACTAGTAGAAAAATTGCATGGTGAGTTGTTTCTCTTGCCATTTTTTGCTCACGTACATGTTTGTTTGTATACGTTTGTATTCCAACAAGCTTGAACTGTCCACTACTCAACCATCCCCATAAACTTGGGATTGAAAACTTGACGCTGGGATCCTTAACAATACTATTTTGGTCATGGCTGCTGGACTTCGCAGTAAATGTAATGAATTAGGCACTATGTTACTTAAATTTTCCAATATTGATTTGCTTGTCTGTCGTGGCCGCACATCCTACATTGAACATGCTGGCCTAGAACCCCTGACCTCAGATATTCCGGGGAGGTCAGGGCTTGTCCAAGTTTGCCATCACATACGGTTATGATTCATGCCAATGAAATGACTAGCACCGACTCCCTTCCACGCACCGCATCTCGGTAATAGGAATACTAACACCTCTGCAGCCTTGCCCGTAGATGAAGTATGCGGAAGCGGCTCTTAAGTCCCATTGTCCAATATATCTCCCAATGACCAGCATGATTTCACTATAAAAAATATGGTTGCCCTAGACGACCAGGTGTCTTGTGCTATAGGCACGTTAACTCCGCTCGTCTATGGCCCTTCAAAAAAGTCTCTTATGGTACAGTCTCAATCACTGTGCGATCAAAGTTTTCCAAAAGAGCATGATAGAGACTGCCTCCAAGAAATCAAGTATGAATTACCACCATCGCGTCTTTCATATTCCCCTGATTCGGCAGATGTCTTCACTAGGCCCTCTCAAATTGATCCTTTGGGGGGTCCTACTGACACTGGCAAGAAAGATCCACGATCTCCATGTACCTTTCCTGTGATCATTAAAATACTGGATCTACTGAATAAGGGACATGACTTGACCCATTTGGAACTAAAAGAGGTAAAAGGTACATTGCATCATCTATGTTCCCAAATGGACAAGATAGAAGGGTTTATTATTGCTGCTGAAACATTACAAGCTATTAATAGTCAGCCCATACATTCTGCCCCTGTCCAATTTGAAAAAGGTACTCAATCTTGTGAGGAGGTGGGTTCTGTTCCCACACAGCTAACATGTACCCCCACTGCCTCGTCTTGCAATTGCACTTTCGAAATGAAAGAACTCAAAGCTTCCGTAGAGGCAATGATTGACACAATTACTTCCCAATCAGCTAAGCTAGTTTTTCCAGCTGATTGTCCGGATAGTCCTTCGACTTTGGTGAAACATGAATGCTCTAGTGCTGAAGAGAACTTCTCCTTTATGTCCCGTCGTGCAAAAAAGATGCACTTAAGAGCAACGAAAAGAAATGCTAAGAGGAGAAAGGAAGCTATGGCCAAAAAATCCACTAACAACGTGGCCAGTAATTCTGTATTGTTGATAGCTGATGACTCTCAGATTTCTGAACAAGAAATAGTGATTGTAATTTCTGATGAGGGAAATATTGATCTACAGTAACTTTCAAAGGAAAGTCAGGAGGCACTTATACTGACCCCAGGTTTAAAACAAAAAATGCAATTAAAAAAACAAAAAATGAGCCCACTCCCAAAAAATCCAGGGACTCTGTTAAATTGATAAATATTAAACCCATTCCTGCTGCCACTTCTGCCAAAAGCCCTTCATGTACTCTCGATTCGAGAGCAACTGGAATAGAGTTTAAAGTGCTTGAAGATTCCCAAAACTGAAACCAAACTTGAATAGTTATTTTCCGATCTCAGGAAGAAGTTATACTACTAGGAAAGATGTTACTCCTGAACAATCTATATACAATAATGACTCAAAAATCATTAACGATTCAAATTTGCTTAAGAGAAAATCATATAGTGTCGTGTGCTCTGAGATACCCCTCTGCCCTGGGATTTCTTCGGGGAAAAGCGAGATTGGTAACAGCCATTTTTCAAACATGATAAATGGTAAGGGCAAAGTTACACAATTAGACACTGGATCTGATCAATGCAATGCCAAATCTTTAAGTACTATACAAGGTAAGGATAACACTCTCTCTGCCTCACCTAATAAGACTACTACCGGTAATAAGATGATAAAAACTACCTTTACCCCAAATCTGTAACGCTCACCTGATTCCCACGGAGGTGCTGGTCTTGGCAGGAAGGTGTCTGTGACCCGAAAAGTGATGTGCAGGACTCGATTTGCTTCTGGGGCCGAACCTCTTCGCACTGTGTGTCGAACTCGAAGAGTGAGATTTCTGCAGGTGAAAGAATATGGGGGTTAATGATCTGGGTTGTTGAATGTCCCTCTCTCTCTCTCTCTCTCTCTCTCTCTCTCTCTTCTTAGCTTCTCCGTAGAGCCCCCAGGTCAACGTGCTCACCTTAGATAGGTGAATGATGGACTCTCCATCTGCGTCTGGTGCAGGGTGCCGTTGCCAGTTCCTTCACTGGTGAAACATAGGCCTCTTGAAATCAGAGGATCGCTACCGTCGTTAACTGCACGAGCGGTGAGTTTCTGGACACCTTTTTAGTCCTTTTAGTCTTTAGGTGCGCGGGCACGTTAATATAGAACAGGACTCTGTATAATGCTTTTTCCTATTTGTCTTGCAGGGCTCTTGAGATAGGAGATGGTGTGAAGAGAGCCGAAGTTGGAGCCAGAGCCTTGGAATGAAGCGCTTGGAAATGCGTAAGTAAATGCAAGCGCTCTAACTGTCTCTTTTCCCTTGCAGCTGTGAGTTCGTGCTGAAGAGATGCTGGAAAACGCCGGAGTATTTGCAGGCGTTCTACTGTGGCGAGCGCGATGGACGTGAGTAAATACCTGTCTAATGTCTCTTCGTTTGTCTTTCAGATGCTGGGTTGGCGTTGAAGAAATCCGGAATTCGCGGAGTGCCGGTAAGTAATAACAATGCTTTTGTCTTCACAGGCGGAGGTGCAGCGTGAAGAAATGTTCGCTGCTGATGGATCAGGTGAGGAAAGCGCTGCGTGTAAAGGTTGCAGTGCTAACCTGTTTCTTGTCTTTGCAGGTGCTGCTGAATACTGGATACAGGAGTGGTAAGTATTGTTCTTGCAGGTTCAAGATCGGAAGGAAGAAAGGCTGGAACAGACTCGGTGAGCGTTCTGCTGCAGATGCAGAATAACGCGAAGCACGTTTGTTCAATCGGGTGTGGTTTAAATAGCCTTGGAGTGATGAGGGGGTCTTCCTCCACGGCCCCGCCTAGGTAAGAAAAGAGTTCCAGTTCCAGAAGAGTTCCCGTGTTGTATCCAGGGAGTGGAGCTTGCCCCACCCAGGTAAGAAAGTAGTTCCTGTTCACAGAGGATTCCTATGTGGCTGGTAAGTGAGCAGCATGGTCTGCTGCAGGTAAGTCCACCCAAGCACACCTTGGAAAAAGCTCTGGAGGATGGCTTGTTGAGTGTTGCAACTCTAACTAAGTTGCTCTCCACTCTGTCATCAAAGACGTTTAGGGCGGAAGCATCGCCGCCCCTTCGAACTGAACAAAAAATGTACAGCGTACCATCATCATGAAATACTTTGAGAAAGGCCTTATATGAAGGTCCCTTGAATCCTGAATCCCAAAGAAACACGCCACTAGCATCTGCAGTGCAGATGGTACAGGGGGAAGCTAATGTCGCTACACGAATTGAAGAAAAAAAATCTAGGGAGTACATCCAAGGCGGACAACAAACTATCTTGTTGGTCTTGAAGGTAATAGGATCTCGACTGCTGGGAAGCGCATCAATCGGTCCTTTATCTTGTCCCTTTTCTCTCGCATTCCTCAACTGACAATGGTTAAATCTGAGGACATTTTGAGAGTTTCTATTGCCCAGACTGACAACCGTAGAGCTATATGTTAACTGAGCTCTGAAACCATCTTAAAGTTTCTTTGGTTTAATCGCGATGAGATTAGAAATCAAGGATTAAATCTATTCACTTTTGAACTGGAATCAACAGCTAATGTTTTTTAGCTTACAATCACCCTACCATAGCCGTGAAAGCAGAGAGTGGCGAGCTCGCTCAAAAAACCAATGGTTGCATTGATGGAGACTTGCATGCGCTACTAACCCATGTATCTATAATAAAAGATATTCCATGGCTTGAACCAATGATACCTGCCATTTTGGGGTCTTCACCTAGTACCTCATAGCATTTTGAAATTACGCCTCTAAAGGTTCTCTCATGGAATACTTGTGGCTATACTAATTTCATAAACAGGCACGCATCACTATTGTTAGAGAACCTACCATCGATTTTAATATTACAGGAGACAATGAAATTGACCTCATTTACGATACCAGGGTTTACCACTTACTGCGGTTTAAAAAGAGGTCCCTCTTAGGTCGACCGAGTGGTGGCTTTGTAATTGCTATTAATAACTCTGTCAATTTACAGTCAAAGTGGATCTGGGAATCAGTAAGCCTTCTGGGTGTACTCGTGGAGATTAACTCGTTTAAACATTCTCCAATATTAATCATTTCTCTATATTGGAATCCTGCCGTTACCCCGATTGATGTAATGCTAGATGAACTTGATGACTGCTTAGAAAACATATCCAGTAAATACCAATCTTTAGAAATCATTATCGGAGGTGACTTTAATTGAGATTGTGTTCACTAAAACCTTCCCCTCTATCACGCGGAAGAGGCGCGAAATTTAGAGAGTTATTGGGAGATTGGGATATGGACATGGTTGAAAGTAACAATATGAAGTCGCAAACTACATGGTCCCGAGGATCTAAATCATCGACGATTGACTTCATATTTTTTACCCGAAACCTTTCTGCTATCACTTCAACCTTGGAATGCAGTCGCATACTTTCTAGTGACCATGCACAGATTTTCTGTAATCTGAAATTGGAATGTAATCTATTAGTCATTGAGCCAGCCTTGGCCCTAGTAGAATCTGACCATCCTCGAATTTCCATTAGATGGAGTCAGGTATTGTGCCAGAAATTGGTTAAGCATGTATCGCACGAAATACGATCATTTGGTCCGCCTAACAACGAAATTGAATTTTCATTGATTAAATGCTATTCTGATGCGATTACTAATGCTCTTACCATTTTTTAGTAAAAGGTATATTAGGATTGATCATCTTCACCTGTTTGATTCCACTTGCAAATTTCTAAAGAGAGAAAAACAAGGCACTCGGACAACTTAAAACTTCAGGCCTAGTAGCATTGCACAGTCCTGTTATGTGGTTGCAAATTATGAAGGTATTTAAGCGGAATCTTAAACATGCTCGTATTCTTAAGTATAATAGAGAGAATTGTGACCTCATAAGAGCTATATAACCACATGATACTAGAACAATATGGCTTACTATCAAAAGTGAAGATAAAAGCAGTCCAATGGGCTTGGAGCCATGGCGGTCGGGCCTGCTCTGTGAGCTCCCGGCTGGTGCCACGCTACCAGCGACTATGCTCCGGTGAAAACTCAGATCCTTTAACTAAATTCAGCGCTGACGAGAGCTGAAGCGCAGAGGGATGCTTTGGCCAAACATCGACTCTCCTCGTGAGCCATCATAGATCCGGCGGTCGCGGGCTGGCCGTTGAGGACGGAGCGAGTGCAGGGGACAAGATGGCGGACTCCCTCATAGCCTGGCACTGATCTCGGGAGGGTCGAAGAGACGCAGCGACAGACCTCCGCTACCCTCTCTGAGGCTCACCGGCATCCCCCCCCCCACACCCAGCGGATACAGCTACTCACTGCGCCCGACACGGGGTTCGGCCCCCGGAGTCCCTCTGCCGCCTCTCCTGCCCCGGAGCCCTCGGCGCCAACAGAGGATCCAGCGCAGCTCAGGAGTCTTCCCCCCCCCCCCCGGGCCCGCATGGAGCGCTACGCTTCAATCAAGCAGCCCTGCCACGAGTGACCGTTGTAGGGTGGCTGGGGTCACCCTCGCTCCCCCTCCGGAGTGAACCTAATGCCTAGTGCCTCGACCTGGGGGATCTGCGGGGGGCTCCAGGCCGGCCATCAGCACCTGCGGATGCTTGCCTCCTCTCCGCTTCCTGACCTCTGTGGCGGCGGCTCCCGCTAATGCTCCGCTGCCGCCTGCGAGCCGATCCGGCTGGGCCGACCGCTTGCCTTGACTCCTCCCGGCATCGAGCGATCTGGGATGCCCCCACCCTCGGTGCCGGACCAAGTTTCTCACTGATACCATCTTCACAGCCGCCCAGGACTGGGCTGTGCTGCAACGCAAGCGCACCTCTGCCCCCTCCTCGCCCGAGGAGGGCCCGACTCCCATCAGCTACACCAGCCTTATAAATCTCCCGACAGAGAGGAGTCTGCCCGGAGTCCGGTCTACTCCATCAGCCTCCTCTCCCACTCCGAGCCGCAGCTGCCGTCGGGAGCTTGGCATATGGAATCACCCGCGTCGGGTGAGCGGACTGGGACTGACTGCTGCATGGACCCCGGCTCTCTTCGACTAGAGTGACACCTAGGGGGGCGTCCATCTTCCGCGGCGGGCCGACTGAAGGCCCAACGGAGCTAGTCACCGCTCCTGCAGCAAAGTGGTCCTTTTGGGGTGCGGCCCATCTTTCATGTTGCTCCTAACGGCTCCGCACCAAGGACACTCCCTCACGGTCACCCTGCCTCGGCCTACGCTCATGCCCCGGGGCCCCTCAACAGCCTCCAAGCTTCTACTGCCATCCTGAACTGGTCCGCAATCTCACTGCATCAGATCCGCCTTCAGCAGGAGCCGCAGAGTTTCTTCCGATTTCTGCCCGTCTCTGGGGCCTCTGAGGGCCTCTCTACGCTTCCAACTCTCCAAACGGCCCCGCACTCGTGCTCACAGCAGCCATTGCCCAGTCCCTCACGGCTCCTGAACTGACACTAGCTACACAGCTCTAGATCCTGGCCGAGGGGGGATTCGGCCCTGGAGCACCCCCTTGGGGGTCAATAACGACCCGAATCTGCGCCAGTTCATAGTACCCCTCTCCGAGGCGGGTCGCCCACTTCACATCTCCAACACAAGTTAAGGCGGCACCTGCCATTTCACGCTCACCCTAGGGGCCCAGAAGCTTCGGAGGTCTCCACTGGCCTCTCCCTCCCGAAGCAAAGTTTCTGGCTGCTGATCACCCTGACTGGGCCCCGTCCCCTCCTGGACGCTCCGCGGCCTCCTGGGACTGGCTGGGGACTGGGCGACTGAAGTGGACTGGTACTGGTCGTCCCCCCCTCCATCCTACCTGCACGGGCCGTACTGAATCGCCATGTCCAAATCCAATAAATCCGCCAAGCAAACGGACATCTCAAAGCTACTAAGCATGCCTGCTGGGGGGGAAAAAACAAGAAGGGTGAGCGCAACGAAGGTGGGACGGGGGATGGCCCCCTTGATGACCAGGCAGTCAAGGCATCTCAGGCGGTTACAAAAGCTGACTTGCATGACCTATCAGCCCTCACTAGAGAATTCCAGAAGGGCACTGAAGGAGTAAAGAGTCAAATTGCTCGGCTGGACAAGAGAGTAGGGGAGATTGAATCTAGAACCGAGGAAATCGAAACCACGCTATGTGAACAGAATTTTGAGATCGGAGAGGGCGCCGACAGGATCAGGGCCCTGGAGTGCAGGTGCGAGGCACTCAAAGCCAAACAAGAAGATGCTGAAAACCGCTCGAGGCGGAATAATATCAGAATCCGGGGAATCCCATCGGCAATCTCGGAGAAAGACCTCCCATCATACGTTTCCGACCTCCTCCGCCACATTATCACCCTCCCAGATAACTCTCCCCTGGAGCTTGATAGAGTGCACAGGGTAAGACCCGGGCAGAGGCCCAATGGGGCAGCTGACGTTCTGGTCAGGGTCCATTTCTACAAGCTCAAGGAGGAGAAAATGCAAGAGTCCAGTGCCATGGGACATATCCACTTCCGGGACTCGGAGATAGCCCCGTTTCAAGACTTACCAGCATCAACCCTGGCCAAACTAAGAGCTCTCAAACCCATGGCGGACTGGCTACGCGAACGCAAGATACCCTACTGCTGGAGCTTTCCTTCAGGTCTCTCCTTCACCTGTGAGGGAAAAACGCAACAAATCCCTTCACCACGAGAAGCGGAATTGTTTATGAACCCGGACATGGAGGAGGAGGTCCCGGGGGGCTCGGACCGCTCCCCCGAGGGGGCTAGCAGGGAGTCTCTCTGCCCTTGGTTTCTGGTCGACGTAGGATGCGCGGCCCTCCCGCCAGGGGGAAGAACACCAATAACCGCTGAGAGCCCCTTCTGCCCAGATCCTGGTACCTCTTACTCAGAGAATTGAGGCCATCCCCCCCCCAGGGGCCTTGACTTTGAACCCAGGGCTTCACAAATGATCGGGCCTCCTGGGTCTCTGCTGAAAGGATCCCAATTCAACAATCTCGTCGGCTGGGGTAGCCTGCTGTGCGCTCTCTCTCGAACCGCAACTTTTTCACCACCACAGCATGAGACCCCTCTGGTCTCCGACACAGCTGGTAGCCACGGCCCAGCCGACAGCCCCGTTGGTAGAAGGCTGGTCTGGATACCGACATTAGTTTCTTGTTTTAGGTTTTGTTCCAATTCCTTTTGTTGGTTTAACTTGGTCAGAGGAAGAGGAGGAGCTGGAGCTGAGGAGTGGGCTGGAAGAGGGGGGAACTGGGTGTCAAAGTACAAGATGACAGGGGGCTAATCTCTCTTTACGGAACCGCCACAGCAATGGCAGATTGGCCCACCGGAGTGGGGGGGGGAGGGGGAGAGTCTCAAGCTTCACAATCAGAAATATGCAGGGTAAATCAGCCATCCAACCTAGCCACAAATGTCTCGGCCGAATAGGGAGCTCTCGATCTTGACCTGGAACGTCCAGGGTCTGAACGCCCCATGGAAAAGGAAGTCCATGGAGCACAGGCTCACCCAAATGGCACCCGACATCATATGCTTGCAGGAGCCACATCTCCTCAGGATTGACGTATTTTGCCTCCGCTGATCTCAAGAAAAGAGGGGTCGCCATTCTGTTATGCCGAGACTTACCCTTAACTAACATCACCATCAGGAGGGACGGTATCTCCTACTGAAAGGCCTCTTAGTAGAGCTTCCCATCACCACAGCGGCCATATACTACCCAAATACAGCGCAGAGCACATTTCTCCACAACCTCATTCCCATACTAATCACCTTCACTGAAGGTTGTTTACTCATAGGGGGTGACTTCAACTTGACCCCAGACCCAAACCTGGACAAAACGCTCCTTCCATCTAAGGAGGACTTCAGCAAGGCCCTCGCCATGGCAGAATTCCTGAGGGAAACCGATACTATAGATACATGGAGATGGGCCAACATGGGAGCAAGGGATTACACTTTCTTCTCTCACGCTCATCTGGGGCACTCAAGAATCGACCTTCTGCTACTCTCCAGTGTCCTCATCCCCTGCGTTGAAACCATCCAAATTGGGCACAGAGCCCTCTCGGATCATGCACCAGTCATAATGAATCTGAGGGTAAAGAGCTTTCCCGAGCCGCCTCAGCGGCAATGGAAGCTACAAGACCAGATCTTAACAGACATTGTGATCAGAACGGAAATGGCAGAAACCCTCAAGAACTACTTCAGGGAAAACACCACCAAAGACACATCAATTGCCACGATTTGGGACGCTATGAAGCCTGTCATCAGGGGCACGGCAAACGACTGTACAGCCCGACTCAGACGACTGCGCAAGCTGCAACAAGACGCACTTGAGGCGGAAGTGACAAAGGCGGAACACATCCTCAAACGAGGCCTGAATAGGAAAGCGAGTCGCGTGCTCCAAAAAGCGAAACGATCCCTAGAAATGCACCTAACCGACAAAGCGGCCAGAGCACTAACATATACCAAACAGTTTTACTATGTGCACAGCAACAAACCAAATCGGCTCCTGGTCCACAAACTGAAAAAGTTGCAATCGAGAAATACCATCCAATGTCTCCAGGATGCACAGGGGACTCCTCGCTACTCCATCAGGGAGAAATTAGAAATCATGACAGGACACCACAGGGGTATCATGTCGGGTGCCCCCACGGACGCATCAGCACAAGTCAAATATTTAGCAGGACGACAGCCGGACGACCCACATCCTCAACTCATGGCCCTAGAAGTCCCTATCTCGACAGAAGAAGTGAGCGAGGTCATAGCAAAATTGGAAAACTCAACTCCTGGTCCGGATGGGCTTACGACGCAATTTTATAAGAAATTTTCACACATACTCGCGCCCCATCTGGCAGCCCTCTTCAACTCGTTCCTATCAACAGGAACGACCATCCCCTCGATGAAAGAGTCACTAACTGTGTTGCTATTGAAACCTGGGAGGGACCGGAGTCATTGTGCCTCCTATAGACCTATCACCCTCCTGAACTATGACGCAAAAAATCTTCACCAAAACCCTAGCAAACAGGCTGGCTCCCTTGCTTTGAGCCATCATCCATCCGGACCAGACCGGATTCATCCCTGGCCGCAGCACCCATGATAATATAAGGAGAACCATAAACGTCATTGAATCGGCCAGCAGGAAAGGGCGGGAACTGATGGTTCTATCCCTCGACGCTCAAAGAGTTTGACATGCTCGATTGGGGTTACATCCAACAAATACTGCAACACTGCAGCTTTGGTCCGAATTTTATAAAATGGACATTAGCGAATTATCAGCATCCCTCCACCTGACTAAGGATCAATGGGGTCAGGTCCGAAATAATCAAAATTTCAAGAGGCACCAGGCAAGGATGTCCCCTGTCCCCCCTGGTATTCGCCCTCTCCATGGAGCCATTCGCGAACAGGGTACGTCAAAATGCAGAGGTCCAAGGCCTGATGAACAAGGCCCAAACATATAAAGCCGCCCTTTACGCCGACGACGTCGTCCTTACGCTGATCGAACCAAGGGAATCCATGAAGGCCCTGTGGAGGGAACTGTTCCAATTTGGGGAAGCATCGGGATTTAAGGTCAACCTATCCAAATCAACAGCGCTGAGCATTAATCTATCTCGATCCCTAATTTCAGATTTGGAAAAAGAATACCTCATACCCTAGGCGAAAAAGCATCTGCCATACTGAGGGGTCCAGCTGCCATGCGCACCCAGCAGACTGTACAGAAACCAACTTTCAGGCGCTTCTTAAAGAATTCAAGAGTGACCTGATACGCTGGCAGAAACAGGAGATTTCCTCGTTAGGGAGAATCACGGCCCTGAAGATGAACCTTATTCCTAGACTACTTTACCAATGGGCAGCCCTACCAACCACCATCCCGAAGCATGCTATCCAGAAGTTGCAAAATAACATCATGAGCTACATTTGGGGAGGAAAACAGCCACGAATCCCGAGGAAACTCATGCTCCGAGGACGGGCGATGGGAGGACTGGGAGCGTCCGATGAGGCCAGATATATCCTGGCAGCTCAGCTCTCGTACGCGTTTGCGTGGCTTCCCTCCATCCCAAAGCCCCGCTGGCTGGAGCTGGAAGAGGCCTGGAGCCCAGTCCCAATAAACTCTCTACCACACCTGAAACGACCCAGCGTAGGCAAGGGCCTGGGACCCCTGATGAAACCGATAACACGGTGGCGAGCTGGAGGAAGGTGGCGCGGCTGTGGAAACTTCGCAGCATAACGGGTCCACTCACCCCGGTCTGGAGGAATCCGGAATTCACTCTGGGCTATAACCCCAAGAATTTCATGAGGTGGAAGAAAGGAGGGCTGGAGAGGGTGCAAAACTTATGAGGAGGGAAACCCCCTGGATTTCAAGGCATGCAAGGCGAAATTTAACGTGCCGGAGAGCGAGAGATTCAGATATACCCAGCTTCGTCATTGGCTCTCGAGCAGGGACATGAAGCTCCTCGGAAGCAGAGACCTTACAGCCCTGGAACTCACTCTCACGGCATCCCCCCCAAAGGGCAGAATATCATCCCTTTACAGGATCCTGGATAGAACAGACCCAACCCGCAAGGAGCTGTACATGCTCAAATGGGAGAAAGACATTGGGAGGCCCATCGAACTGGAGGAGTAGGACCACATCTGGACGAGGGCCCACAGAAGCTCTAAATGTGTATCCAACAAGGAGGGGGCATTCAAGGTATGCTTCAGGTGGTACCGGACCCCAGAAACGCTCAATAAGTGCAACTCGACAATTCCACCGTCGTGCTGGAGAGGATGCCCAGACAGAGGCTCACTCTACCATTTGTTCTGGTCATGCCCCAAAGCCATCCAATTTTGGAAATGCGTGCTGGATCACATCAACAGGATCACAGGCCTGACAATCCCATGGGATCCAGGCATTGTCTTACTAGGAGCAAGCGGGGAGGGCCAATTCCCTCTTTCAGGGTACAGAGCAGAGCTATGCTCCCACCTGCTGACGGCCGCAAAGATCTCTGTGGCTAGGCTTTGGAAGAACCCAGAGGGCCCGGCAGTACAAATGTGGTGGACGAAATGCTGGGACATAATTGCAGTGGAAAAAATGACCGCCCTCTGGTTTGGGAATAGAGACAAATTATTCGAGACGTAGTCCCCTTTCCTGGACTATACTCAAATACCCAGGCCTGGCCTGACAACCACCCTCCCTACGGTGGATGGATAAAGTGGACTGAAGAATAAGGGTGGCAGGGCACAGCAGACGTACTGACCGGGGGAGCTCCCCCCCTGCTTGCAAGTCCAGAGATGAAACAATGTAAGCCCTGGATACGGTGACCCCTTGTTCCGCGCCCCTTGACCTGACCCCGAAGCATGAACAATTACCCTTGACCACCTTCACTCATCTAATAGCTACTATTTTTGCACCCCTCCCCTCCTGGCTTTCCCCACGAACATTTCTCTGACCTGTTGTCGTTCATGTTCTTTCTGTTTATTACATGCACTTATAAGCACTGTTACGCTGCTTGCAGCGCTCTTAATGTACATGCCACATGTTATGCAGAGTGTGTCTAAAATCAATAAAAAAACATTTTTTTTTTAAAAAGCAGTCCAATGGCAACGTCTTTCTGTATATCTGATCAAGTATGGTGTGACTATATAACAGAGAAGTTCCATATTCCAACGAGATTTGAGGCTGTGTCAAATGTACAGCTGTGTTACAGCAGGATCGCCCGTTTGGAATGGTCAATGGAAGATCTTAAATGGGCAATTTCAAAAATAACATTCTAAATCAGCAGGACCTGATGGCCTTCCTCCTTGCCTCTATAAAGCTGATCCTGAGTTTTGGGTGGGAATTTTGAAAAGGAAATTTGACTTTATTATCAGTACTGGTTATATTCCCCCCTCATGGACCTCAGCGAATATTGTTCCAATATTCAAAAAGGGCGATCCTTCTCTCCCACAGAATTACAGGCCGATCTCTTTAATTGACACAGACGCGAAATTGTTTGCTATTCTTCTCTTACACAATCTCGAACAGTTTATCGAGGAAAACAACCTTTACTCAAAATACCAAACCGGTTTTAGGAAGAGCATGAGTACCTCTCTGAATGCTGCTATCATGTCACATTTGATCGCTGGCACCAAGGGAAAGAATTCTCAGTCTGTATCCATAGCTATGATAGATATGTCATCAGCTTTTGACGTTTTACGAAATCTCTTGTGTAACAAAATGAGGACTATGGGAATCCCTTCAGTATTACTTTATTGGCTTGTTAAACTCCATACTAACACCTCCTGCAACATAAAAATCTCTGCAGACTGAAGAACTGATCCCATTAGCACATCCATCGGTCTCAAGCAAGGCTGCAATCTAGCGGCAACCCTTTTTAATTTGTATCTTTCTGACCTCGATAAGGAATGAGACCATTGCAATTTTTTCTATGTTAAAATTGGCTTGCTACGGATCAAATGGATCGCATTCGCAGATATTTTTGATCCAACACCGGCTGGGTTGAAAACTAAGCTATTGCTTTTCGAGGAATTTATAGTTGCTCATAATTTGACCCCAAATCCTGCAAAAATCCTATTTTGAAATTCGGCAAGAAACAAAATAGTAAGGGTTTCCAATCGGAGATTATGAAAACTCAAATCCCTTGCACTTCCAGCGCGATCAACTTGGGATACAATCTTACTGCTTAAAATTCCATAAATGCATGGACGGATTTGATTAAAAATAAGTCCCGCCCTCTATTATCCCAACTAAAAAGGATTTATTCAAAATATTGTAAATTTTCATTAATCCACATGATTGAGTTTCTGACGTTAAAAATAGAAAGTGTCATTTTGTATTCCATGGACATGTGCTTGTGTGATATGAGCACAATTCTTGACTCCACACAGGGCTCATTGATAAAATCTGCTATGCATCTTCCAATGTGCATACCTAATGCAGTAATATACCACAAGTTTGGCCTGGTTGCATTATCCACACGCTAGAAATGGCGACAACTATCTCGCTATGTAAACATTTATTTTCCACCTAAAAACTCTTTGTACGAAGATCTGAAAAGCATGTTGGATTCTTCCACCTCAGCCTCCTTTAACAAATATCATCTCAGTATGCAGCATCTTTTGAATTCCTTATGTATTACGATTGAAGATGTGTATTCGCGACCGGGCTTTGCAAAAAAGAAGCTCTTTGAGTAAGATTGCTGTTTACAATAGAAAGAATATCGGCATATAAAATGTCCAAAGAGAATGGTACTTTTCTTAAACAACGTATTCCTAGATACAATCATATTGTTCCATTTCCATGTAACCACAACAAGACAAGCGTATATATGGTACAGATTGAATCTTTACCATAGTAGAGAAAGAACTGCTAATTGGATTAATAAAGGGGAACCAAATGCAACCAAATGTCGCTTTCCTTCATGTAAAGAGCCGAGTCCATGAAACATCTTATTCTTGAATGCCCACACTTTAAATCAATGAGGGCCAAACGACTTGCGAAATTTATAAACATTGATTTTGAAGATGGTCTGCATTTTCTCTGGGCACGAATGATGCAAGGCACGTACAAACCCCTGATATTTGAATTGGTTAGCCTGTGTGAGTACATTGAAAAAGAGCTGCTAAGATTTAAGAACTAGAGGATTTAAAGTGTATGGGATACATTACTCACGATTTAAAGTGTATGGGATACATTACTCACCGTAATCGTATTTCTGATGCTTGTATCTGTTTAGATTCACATGCTGTGCATAGGCCGACATCTAGTGGAAGCTGCAGAGTATTAGTTTGTTTTTCGAAACTCGAAAATGGGCGTCAACACAGGGCGTGCCAGTAATACTATCCCTAGTGTGACGTTCACTGTACCCAAGATCCCTCACGCATATAGGATCCTCAGATTGTATTTTTTCTGACATGAGGTAGCATGAGGAGTAGCGCGACTACAGATAATCCAAGCAGACAGATAGAAAGGTAAGACTACAAGCAACCATGCGCCTTCTCTCGGAGGGGAGGAAGGGTGGGTCGCATGTGAATCTAAGCAGATACAAGCATCAGAAATACGATTACGGTGAGTAATGTATCCCTTCTGAGGCTTGTGGAATCTGCTTAGATCACATGCTGTGCATAGATTAGCGAGCAGTACCTGAAGAAGGAGGTGGGATGTGAGAAGGGTCATGAGCAAATAAGTGTCTTAGAACCGCTTGTCCCACTTGTGTATCTGCCTTGGAATGGGAGTCAATGCAGTAATGCGGAGTAAAGTGTGAATAGAGCTCCAAGTAGCTGCTTTGCAAATGGTGTCAAGGGGTACATTTGCAATGAAAGCCAGAGTGGCCCCAATGCCTCTAGTAGAGTGGGCTCTTGGCGTGAAAGGCAGAGTTCTTTCAGAGAGTGAGTAACACAGCTGGATACAGTTAATAATCCACTTCGAGATGGCACCTTTAGAGACACGATCCCCCTCTCTGCCTGTAGCTACGGAGACAAACAGTTGATCTGTTTTCCTTAGCGGTCTTGTTTTATTTACATAGTAGAGGACCGCCCTACGCACATCTAGGGTGTGTAGTTTCACCTCAGCCGAGCTTTGAGGGTCCTGGAAGAAAGCCGGAAGCTTGATGGACTGGTTTACGTGGAATTTAGATATAAACTTAGGTGAGAACCTAGGGTGTGTGCGTAAAACCAGTTTGTCTTTATGGACATTAAAGAAGGGATCCTGCACTGACAGTCTGAATTTCACCGACCCTTCTTATAGAAGTAATAGCTACTAAGAAGGCCGTTTTATAAGTCAGGTGTTTGAGACTGCTTTTATGCATGGGCTCGAAAGGGGGGCCCATGAGCTTAGATAGCACCACATTAAGGTCCCACCCTGGTGGTGGGTTTGAAATAGGAGGGTGAAGTCTCTTTACTCCTTCCATGAAGGCTTTAACTACTGGTACTTTCCACCACGAGACCTTGTTATGGGAAGTGGTGTATGCCGACAGGGCTGCCAGGTGTACTTTCAGTGAGTTAAAAACCAATCCTGCATCTAGAAGGTAGAGCATGTATGTAACAATCGTGGAAGGAGTGCAATCAACTGGGTTGATTTGTCTACTCTGGCACCAGATAACAGATCTCTTCCACTTGTTAAAGTAACAGTGCCTTGAGATTGGTTTCCTAGATTCCTTTAGGATGTCCATACACCTCTGTGGTAAATTGAGATGTCCAAACTCTATGACCTCAGGAGCCATGCTGCCAGGTTCGTTGGGTTGCTGATGCACTGTTTGACCTTGGTGCTGGCACAGTAGGTTGTACCAGGCTGGAAGTTTGATGGGCTCGCACACCGCCATCCTGCGTAGGTGTGGGAACCACAGTTGTCTTGCCCACATGGGAGCAACTAGGACGAGCGTCATAGACTCTCTTTCATCTTGTTGACCACCTTCCTGATGAGGAGTTGGTGGAAAAGCGTACGCAAACATCCCTGACCAGTTCATCCACAGGGTGTTCCCCTGGGAGTCTGGTTGGGGGAACCTGGATGCAAATCCTGGGCATTGTCTGTTTTCGCTTGTGGGGAATAAGTCTATAGTGGGGAAACCCCACTGAGAGAAGAGATCTTCTACGACCTCTCTGTGTAGAACCCATTCGTGTTCCTCTGGGAAGGAGTCTCTGCTCAGAGCATCCGCTAGGGAATTGAGCTCCCCTGGAACATGTTGTGATGACAGGAAGATGTTCTGTCTGAGTGCCCATATCCAGATTTTCTGGGCAAGCTTGGACAGATTTGGCAAACGAGTCTCTCCTTGCTTGTTCAGGTAGAACATGGCTGTTGTGCTGTCCGTCCGGATTTGCACCGACAGGTTTAGTAGGTGGGGCTCGAACGCTTGAAGCGCTCTGAATACTGCCAGAAGCTCTAGCAGGTTGATGTGGTTCTTGGCCACTGAGGGAGACCAGAGACCCTGAGCTGTGTGGTGGAGATGGTGAGCTCCCCACCCCGTCAGACATGCATCGGTAGTGACTACTGTCTGTACTTCGGGATCGTAAAAGGGTTTTCCCTGTGCAAGATTCGCTCTTGTCCACCATTGAAGGCTTTGTACTAGTGTTGGCGAAACAACCACTAGATCGTCCCACTGACCACTTGCCTGAGACCACTATTTCGCCAACCATTCCTGCATGGGACGCAGGCGCGCGTGGGGGACCAGGTAAATACATGACGCCATCATGCCCAGCAAACGCATTGCTTTGCTTACCGTTATTTGGTGACCGGACTGATATTGCGGAATTTACAGTAGTATATTCCGAATTCTTTCCTTTGAAGGAAATGTCAACCCCTCTTGAGTATCTAGGATTGCTCCAAGGAACTGCTTGGAGGTGCTTGGCACCAGGCTTGACTTTTTCTCGTTGATTGAGAAGCCTAATTCGTGGAGGAGGTCGATAGTCCTTTGAATGTTTGTTCTGCAAATTACTGGGGTTTCACCCGTTATGAGCCAGTCGTCCAGATAAGGGTACACCGGGATTGCCTCCCTGCGTAGGTGTGCCGCCGCCACCGCCAGTACCTTGGTGAATACCCTTGGTGCCGAAGCTATCCGGAAGGGCAGTACCTTGAACTGGTAGTGCCGACTGTCCATCTTGAAGCGCAAGTACCTTCTGTGCGCTGGGAACATGGAAATATGAAAATAGGCATCTTTCATATCCAAGATTGCCATGTAGTCCCCCTTTTTTAGGAGGGGGATTACCTGTTGTAGCGTAGTCATCCCAAACTTTTGGGGCTCGACATACTTGTTGGCAGGCCGCAAGTCCAATACTGGGCGCATTGTCAAATTTTTTTTGGCACAAGGAAGTAAGTTGAATAAATACCTTTGTTTACCTGGTGTCCCGGGAAGAGTTCTATCGCGTCCTTTGCTAGTAGATTGGCGATCTCCTCGAGGAGAATCTTCTGATGTTCTAAAGAGTGTACTCTTTGTCGTGGAGGATGGTTCCGGGGACGCTGCAGTAGTTCTATACAGTACCCTGCGGATACTGTTGACAGCAGCCATCTGTCTGATGTGATCCCTTCCCAAGCCTGGGTGAAGTTGGAAATGCGTCCCCCCTACTGGGGATGCGTGAGAAGGGACCCTGAACTGAGCGTCACTGCTTTGGTGGAGGCGTGCCGCCTCCTTTACTGGGGCTGCCTCTGCCTTTACCACGTCCTCTCCTATTACCCCTGCCGTAACCCTGGGTAGACTGTTGGCTGTTGTTCCACTGCGTACCCTGCCCCTGGGAATAGTTTGATTCTCTCTGGGAATTTTGGCCGTGTGGGCGACGAAAATTACTATTCCCTCTCTGGTTAGGGGGTTTATTGGTTAACTGGCCAAGGGACTTGAGTGTCTCGTATTCGTCCTTGGCATTCTTCAGCGCGTCCTCGACCGCCCTACCAAACAGATCGGCTTCCACCGGTTTGTCCAACAATGATGCCTGGGTTTCTGCCTTAAAACCAGACTGCCGTAACCACGCACGTCTCTTGATAACATTACCTTCTGCTATCAATCTGCCTGCGTTGTCCGCGGCGTCAAAAGTTGCTTTTAAAATGCAACCAGACACATCTCTACCCTCTGCGGAAATTCGTGCTAACTGGCCCTTTAAGGGTTCTGGTGCAGAGGCTATGAGTGCCGCGACTTCTTCCCACTGATGGCAGTTGTAGCTGGCCAACAGGGTGGTGGAGTTTGCAATCCTTGCCTGATAGGCGGACGTTGAGGCTACTTTCCTGCCAAAACCATATCGTTTTTTGCTCCCCTTGTCTGGAGGAGCTTCGGATGATGACAAGGGTGTTCCAGCCCTCTTACGAGTGTTAGTGACAACTAGGGAGTCTGGCTTCAGATGTCCTCTTATATAGAGAGGGTCAGACTGGGCTGCCCTGAAAAGTTTTTCAACTCTGGGATTGACTGCTCTGGTGAGGTTCGGGTTCACCAGGGACGGGCCTATTCTTCGCTGAATAGACTTAAGGGTAGGGATGGTCTGGGCAACAGGCCTCCTTTCTCCAACTAACTCCTCGGCGAAGTCCCTCTCTTCCTGGACACCGTGGGTGTCAATATGGAAATGTTCTGCTGCTCGTGCGAGAACCTCGTTCAGGGGGGGTTGGTTATCGATAGGGGAGTCGGTAACTGGGGCTTCCTTCTCTACCAGGGAATCTACTCTGTAGGTTTCAGGGTCTTCCTCTTCCTGGTCGTCCTCATCCCCATAGTAGCCCGTCCCGGTTTGCTTTTCTACCATGCCAAAATCTTGGTCCTCACCAAAGGAAGTCTCTCCTTGATACAGGGAGTATGGCCGTGAGTATGGTTGTACCTCGAAGGGGTCTGTAGACCTTATCGGTGTCTCAAACCGGGGCTTATTACTCGGGGGGATAGGATCATTAGAGCCTGAGGGTGTGGCCCCTTGTGGATTATATGAAAGGAAATGGTCTGGATTTTTATCGTAAAAGTCTGCCAAAGAAGACATCCTTGACATGACCCTATCTATGTCATCACTCGACCATTTTTTGGAACTGGGAATGACTCTCAGAAAGTCTAGGAGGTTTATCTTGAGTAGATTTGCTGGTTTTAGAAATATCAGCAGACCTGGTCTTGTCTGTCTGTTTAGGAGGAGTGGAGTGTTTCACAGGTGTGGAAGAGTGCAGAGGTTGCTTCTTCTGCTGTTTTCCCCCCTCCCCGGGGGTGGAAAAGGAACAAGTTACTTACCTGTAACTGTTGTTCTCCAGCATGGGTCTGGCATGGATTCACTGCTCATGAATATTCCCCGTCGCCAGGCTGGGAATCCTCGGTAAAGAAAAAATCGGTATCAGTTTCGTTTCTGATCTGTCTTTCGTAGTAGTAACCAATCACTGATCTCTGCGTCATACTGACCACAGCCAATGACTGCCCTCTACCTAAGCCCCGCCTCTGGCAGCCATCTTCAGATTTGGTAGCACGTGAAGTGGCAGTATGACCAAGTGAAGAGCCGCAGAGGGGTAGGCGGGAGGGTTCGCATGTGAATCCATGCCAGACCCATGCTGGAGAACAACAGTTACAGGTAAGTAACTTGTTCCTTCTCCAGCATGGGGTCTGGCATGGATTCACATGCTCATGAATAAAGAATACATAGCAGTACACACATGCACAACCACGGGAGGTGGCAAAGGCTCAACATTAAGCATTACATCAAACTCAACATTAAGCAATTCTTACCTCCTCACCCGGCTCACTTTAGGCGAACAGATTGCGCAGCACTGCTTGGCCGACCCTGGACTCCTCCCTGGAATCCCGATCGACGCAGTAGAATTTCGTGAAGGTGTGCGTCGACCTCCACGTAGCAGCCCTGCAGATGTCCAGCAAGGGCACACCAGATAGGAACGCCGTGGTAGCTGCGATCGCTCTGGTGGAATGGGCTCTCGGACGGCCAGGCAGCGGTCGGTTTGCCAACCGATGACAGTACATGATACAGCCGGAGAGCCATCTGAAAATGGAGGCCTTTGAGAGAGCCTTCCCCTGATTGACAGGTCCAAAGTTCACAAAAAGTTGTGACGTCTTCCGAAAACACTTCGTGCGGTCCACGTAAAACTTCAGCGCTCTAGCTACATCCAGCGAGTGCAAAGTCCTTTCGGCCGGCGACTAAGGCGACGGGAAGAAAACAGGCAACACCAAGGGTTCGTTGAGGTGGAAGACCGACGGTACCTTGGGCATGAAGGAGGGGTGCGTCCTGAGCACTACCCTCGTGTCGTAAAAAGTCAAGTACGGGGGCTTGCAGGAAAGGGCCTGGATCTCTCCCACTCTTCGTGCGGAGGTGATAGCCACAAGAAACGCTGTTTTCCACGACAAGAACTTCAACGGAGCCAAGTGCAGAGGCTCGAACGGAGGTCCCATGAGCTTGGTCAGCACCACGTTGAGCTCCCACGCCGGGGCCGGAGCCTTCACCGGCGGGAACGATCTGAACAGTCCCTTCATGAATTCTTTCACCAGACGATGAGACCACAAAGACGTCCGCCCCGTGGTTCTGGTGTATCGGGAGATCGCAGCAAGATGAATCTTGATGGACGCGTGCGCCAGTCCAGCCTTGGCCAGCGTCAGAAGGTACGGCAGTACCTGGGGAGCCGTAATCCGTAGAGGGTTAATCTTCTGTGCGTGGCACCAGACAGAGAACCTCTTCCATTTGTGTCCATAGCATTTAAGAGTTGAGGACGCCCTGGCCTTTGCAAGAACCTCTCTGCAGTCGGCCGGTATGTCGTATCCTCCAAACTCGAACGCTGCATGAGCCAGGCCTGCAAGTTCAGCGACTTCGGGTCATGATGGAGGATGGCGCCTCCTTCCCTGGAGAGAAGATCCGCGTCCACTGGCAGCTTGATTGACGGGGACGCTGACAAGTCCAGAAGGTCCGGGAACCATATCTGCCTCGGCCACGCAGGTGCGACGAGGATCATCCTGCACCGTGACCTCTTGAGCTGGTTGATGAGCCGGATCAGCAATGGCAATGGAGGGAACGCGTATAGAAACAGGCCCTCCCAGGGGAACGAGAAAGCATCGCCCATGCTCCTCGGCTGGGGTAACCTGCTAGCGAACTTCCGGCACTTGGAGTTCGTCGCCGTCGCGAACAGATCGATCTGGGGTGTGCCCCACTGTCGGAAGAGGCGGTCCACTAGATCCTGTCGTAGTTACCACTCGTGGCACGAGCGCAGCTCTCTGCTGAGCGAGTCGGCGATGGTGTTTTTTATCCCTGCCAGATGAAACGGCACCAGAAACATCCCTTGGGCGACGGCCCAATGCCACAGATCCTGCGCCTCCTTGTACAGGGCTGGGGAACTGGTAACGCCCTGCTTCCTCATGTAGAACATGATGGTGGTGTTGTCGGTGAAGATCCTCACCACCTTGCCCTTGAGGGACGGAAGAAAGGACCTGAGGGCCCAAAACACTGCACGGAGCTCCAGGACGTTGATATGGAGGGACTTCTCCGTCGGAAGCCAAAGGCCTCTCGCGTGCAGACTTTCGGTGTGCGCTCCCCACCCTTCCAGGGAGGCATCCGTGGTCACTGTCTCCTGGTGGCCGGGGGTCTGGAAGTCCATGCCCGCCGTCAGATGCGCGCGGGTGCCCCACCACCGGATCGCTCGTCGGAAACTCTCGTCGAGCGTGATCCTCTCCTCGAAGCTGCCCGTCGTCTGGATCCAGTGCGCGTCCAGGAACTCCTGCAACGGGCGCATCCGGAGCCTGCAAAGGCGGATGAGATAAATGCAAGAAGACATCATTCCGAGGAGGGACTTGATGGACCTCACCCTGGCCGCGTCCGCAACCAGCATCCGCTGCACCTTGCCCAAGATGGCCCTCGTCCTTTCCTCCGACAGAGAGGCCAGCAGCGACACTGTGTCGAGCTTCGCTCCCAGAAACAGTGCGTCTTGCGCGGGCACCAGGTGGGACTTGGCGTAGTTTATGGAGAATCCCAGGTCCGTGAGTAGTTGGATGTCCTTGCCGTGTGCTCCACGGCGAGCTCCTTCGTCTTTGCTTGGATGAGCCAGTCGTCCAGATAGGGGTAGACGTGGATCCCCTCTCGGCGCAGCTGCGCCGCCACCGGTGCGAGGCACTTGGTGAACACCCTGGGTGCCGACCTCAATCCGAAGGGAAGGGCTCTGAACTGGTAGTGACGCCCATGGACCACGAACCTGAGAAACTTTTGGTGTCCCTTTAGGATGGGAATATGCAAGTAAGCATCCTCCAAATCCAACGACGATAGGAAATCGCCCTCCTCCAGCTGACCCAGGACGTGTTGGAGGGTGACCATCCGGAACTTCTGTGCCTTGATGAATTTGTTCAGTCGTCGTAGGTCCAGGATGGGACGCCATCCTCCCGTCTTCTTTTTCTTCACGAGGAAGTATCTTGAGTAAACTCCGGAGCCCCGAAGCCTCTTTGGGACGAGCTCGATGGCGCCCTTCTTGAGCATCGCCTTTATCTCCAAGAGAAGTTGAGGGACGTGATGTTCTTTCCTGGCCACAGGGGGGACGCGCGGGCACCTCTTTAGAAACTCGAGCGCGTGACCCTGAGCTAGGGCGTCCAGCACCCAACGGTCGGTGGAGATGGACTCCCACACGCTGACGAAGCTCGCCAGCCGGCCTCCCACTGGGGTGCTTCGGGGATCCCAACACTTGAACGTGCGGTAAAAATCTGAAGATGGCTGCCAGAGGCGGGGCTTAGGTAGAGGGCAGTCATTGGCTGTGGTCAGTATGACGCAGAGATCAGTGATTGGTTACTACTACGAAAGACAGATCAGAAACGAAACTGATACCGATTTTTTCTTTACCGAGGATTCCCAGCCTGACGACGGGGAATATTCATGAGCATGTGAATCCATGCCAGACCCCATGCTGGAGAAGTGTTTTCCCTGTCCTTTTGTGGCTCCGGAGGTTTTCGACGCCTGGCGTCGAGGATCGGGGGTAGAGTCCCTGTCCTTCGAACGTGGGGCTGCGCTGATCTTGTCTCCGGGCTCCGACTCCTGGAGAGCGGCCTGGGGGTGAAAGTCGTCTTCGTCCTCAGACGATCGAACGTCTGTTAGCCTAGGGAGCGAGGCACTCTTGGCAAGAGTGGATGATTGCCTGGAGTCATGCGGCGATCTCGATCGAATACGCCCAGAGGACACCGATTCGGACCGTTCTGTTTGTGCCTCTTTCAGAGAACTCGACGTCGTCGAGTCTCGGTTGGACTTCGTGTGTTTTGTGTGAGTGGTGTGTGAAGCGCTTGTGTCGCCGGGGGTCTTCCCCATAGCCGCCCTGTCGAATGACCTTCCGAGGTCAGGGACCTGCGCTCGGCTGTCTTTTGACGCCGTAATGCCCTCGCCGTCCGAAAGCACGGCGTAGCTGCCATCGCTGAAGGCGCCCTCCGCTGCCATGGCCGCCTGCCTGGCGTGGTGGGCCCAACGCTTCGTCGGACGGTCCTCAAGTGTCTTAGGTTTAAACCTACTACACGCTCTGCAGTTCGCTTCGGGGTGGTCCCTCTGCAAGCAGAGATTGCACGTGGTGTGCCTGTCGACCCAAGGGTATTTGCGATTGCACTTGGGGCAGAATTGAAAAGGGGTATCCTCCATACGCACCTTGAGGCAGCGGGCTGGTAAGTGTAGGAAATGTATAAGGTGTACCTATATACCAAGAGTGTAGAGTATGTCCAACCCCCCACTCTCCCTACTTGCAGGACCGAGGCCAGAGGCCTTCCAAGGCCCGGGCCGAGGCCAGAGGCCTTCCAAGGCCCGGGCCGAGGCCAGAGGCCTTCCGAGGCCCAAATCTGTCGTGCAGCAGCCGACGGTCGATTTCTTCTCCAAGCCGGCGTCGAGTGTCGAAGTTCGACGTTGGGATGGGGAAAGGATGTAAATTAATCAATATTTTAGCAAAAGTATGGCTAAGGCCATGGGACTCCGCAAAATGCTTCCGACCAGTATGGCGGAAAAAAACAATCTGAGGATCCTAGACGCGTGAGGGATCTTGGGTACAGTGGACGTCACACTAGGGATAGTATTACTGGCACGCCCTGTGTCGCCGCCCATTTTCGAGTTTCGAAAAACAAAATGTAATACTCCGCAGCTTCCACTAGATGTCGGCCTATGCACAGCATGTGATCTAAGCAGATTCCACAAGCCTCAGAAAATATGATATCCTCCTTCTCAAACTGTGTTATAATAAGATGTAAAGATTATTTATTGTAAATGTAAATATTGTACCGTTCTTTTAAACTTTGTTTTGTAAAGGTTCTACATTTTTGTACTTGAACCATAAACAAATAAAAAAAAATAATAGGCTCGAAGGGGGTCCCCATGAGCCTCGTCAGCACCATTTTAAGTTCCCACACCGGGGCAGGAGCCTTCACCAGCGGAAAAGATCAAATAAGTCCTTTGAGGAACTCCTTGAAGAGTCGAGGAGACCAAAGTGAAGACCTGGAGACTTGGTGTAGCAGGTGATAGCCGCCAGATACACCTTGATAGAGGCGTGTGCCAGTCCAGCCTTGGTCAAGGATAGCAGCAGTATGGAAGACTTTGCAGAGCTGTGAACCTCAGTGGGGTGATCTTCTGCGACCGGCACCACGCAGCAAACCGCTTCTACTTGTGACTGTAGCACTTCAAAGATGACGATGCCCTGGCCTCAGCGAGGACCTCCCTGCAGTCTGCAGGCAACTCATATCCACCAAACTCTAGGGCTGCAGGAGCCAGGCCTTCAGGCTCAGCGATCCTGGGTCGTGATGCAGGATTGCACCTCGTTCTCTGGTGAGAAGACCTGGAACCACTGGCGGCTTGACCGGAGGCGACGCTGACAGACTGAGAAGGTCCTGATACCAAATCTGATTCGGCAACGCCAGGGTGATGAGTATCATCTTGCACGAACACCATATGAGTGTGTTGATGACTCGTAGCAGGAAAGGGAACGGGGGAATGCATACAGGAACAGTCCCTTCCCACGGGAAGGAGAATGCGTCCCCCAGGCTCCTCGGCTGGTGGAACCTGCTGGCAAACTTCTGGCACTTGGGAGTTTGCAGCCGTCAAACTGATCTAGCTGCCGCCTGCCCCACTCGGCGAACAGTCGGTCCACCTGATCCGGACAAACCTCCCTCTCGCGGCAGGATTGCAGTTCCCTGCTGAGTGAGTCTGCGATGGTGTTCTTGACTCCCATCAGGTGAAGAGGGACAAGGAGCATGCCCTGTCTGACGGCCCATTGCCACAAGTACTGTGCTTCCTTGGAGAGCACCAGGAATCTAGAGAGCTCCGGGGATTGAGTGCCCCCCTGCTTCCAGATGTAGAACATGGTGGTGGTGTTGTCCATTAAGATCCTCAACCCCTTGCCTTTCAGAGATGGGAAGAACGACTTGAGGGCCCAGAACACTGCCAGTAACTCCAGGATGTTGATATGAAGATCCTTCTCCTCGGCAAACCACAGGCCTCTGGCGTGTAGACGTCTGGTGTGCGCTCCCCCTCCCTCTAGGGTTGCTTCGATCCTCCGGCGGCTTCCCGCTTTGCTCTGGGAGGTGTCTGCCAGTGCGGGATTCTCACACTGCTTGTTGACGACGAGCACATCAGGGACGAAGTTTCTCGGATAAGGACTTTCTCTCTCTCTCTCTTTTTGTTCATGCCCATGTGTGTTCGCTCAATACTTTACCGTTAACATTTTTGGAAATGTCTTTCTTTTCCGACCACTCTGCGGCATCTTGTTTGCTCCTTCTGCTGCCACTACTTCAACTACTACTGCTATGACGATCACTCTCTCTGTACCGGCTCTTGCCTTTTGTATGGATCCATGTTAGTATTGGTGGAGCACTAGACTGCACCTCCCAGTTCTTTTACCTTCTTTCCTCATCAGTTTTGGGCTTCTTCGTCACAGTACTTTCAGATTGGGAATATTTATTGGTCATGTAGCAATACATTTTCCCAGGTGGTGTGGTAGTGATAGAGAGCGGTGCAGGCACTAGAGGGTTGTTATAACCTCCTTTTTTCATCAGCTGGTATTCCCTGTTTTTGGATGTCACATCTCCTAGGTGACTGCTTCCTGTAGTGTTTAGGTCCTGTGCTTCGTCACATAAATTAAGGTCCCAATTTGGGACAACAAAAGGAACAGGTAAAAACGTACCTACAAGACCTTTCAGGAATTGGGCCATAACTGGGATTTTATGTAAGACCCTTATCCAGAGACCTTTTGAAAAAGTCACAAAGTATCCTTTGACTGTTGCAACCTGAAGGCCTGACAAGGCCAATGACAGAAGGAATTCCATCACTGCAGTGGTGGGGCAAAAGATGGAGCCAATCTTGCTTTCTCTGCACCACGCCTTGAACCTTCTTCAATTGCACGCATACAGCTATCTTGTCGATGGCCTGTGTGCAGCCAGCAGCACCTCAAGTACCTAATCTGCGAGGTCCCAATCATCATATCTTATCCCCTCAAGAGCCACTCATGTAGATTGAGTGACTCTGGGTTCAGGTGCAGTACCCAACCTTCTGACAGATAGGAGAACCGTCCGCTGAGGTAACCGGCGAGGTGGGCAGTTGGCGAAATCCAGGAGGCCCGAGTACTATGTTCTCCTCACCCAGTCCGGGGCGATCAAGATCAGGGTTGCTTGAAACCTCCTCAACCTCATGAGAACCCACAGAATGACTCGGAGGGAAGGCATAGTGGAGTTCCAAGACCCACTCCACCAGGAATGCATGCCCCATTGCGCCTCTCGCCAGGAATTCCCTCACGCAAAACTGCCTGCACTTCTGGTTGGACTCCATGGCAACCAGATCCACTGTCGGGGTACCCCATTGAGTGAAAACCTCTAGGTCCTCCTGGCACATTTCCCACTCATGTGCAACCATGCTCTGCCTGCTCAGAGTGTCCACCAATCCATTATCCATCCCTGCCAGATGTACTTCCGAGACCGAGATCTGATTCTCCAAAAGCCAGAACCACAGCTGCATTCTCTCTGAAAAGGGGGAGAGTACACATCTCCCTGCTTGTTAAGGTGGTGCATGGCCACTGCATTGTCCCATAATCAGGACGAGCTTCCCTTTGAGAGGGGGCACAAATTATTTCAGGGTCAACCCAATCGCCTGCAGCTACGGCCTATTAATGTGCCACTGGGCTTTCTTCGAAGTCCAAAGGCCGCTCACCTCAAATCCTCGCAGTGAGCACCCCAACACTTCAGATATGCATTCTTGACCACCCTGGTCTGGGGCCACAGAGGCCAGAAATATTCCCCCACCATCATGTGGCACCAAGAGAACTGAGGCACCACACACAGATGCTGTGTGGGTCCGTAATGGACATCTTGGGACTGAAGTCCTTGCAGCACTTAAAACCCAGCACTTTGGGAGTAGACTTCATGTTGAAATCGTTTCAAACAGACTAAATTCGTCGGCTGAAAATTCTCGTGAGAGAGTTGTTCCGTGCTGAGCGTGCAGAAAAAAGGAAATGAGGTACAGGGGCATAGTGATGCAGTAGATGTAGGACCACCAACATCACATCCGGAGTCGATGACCGATGCATTGAGTCAAGAAGGACACTGGAATGGATATCTATCTGATAAGGAATCTGTAGGAGAAAAGCAATCCATTGAAAAAACTACTCTCAGCAAGTTGTCTCTCACGACCCACCACGGAAGATCCAGAGCCATCTGGTCCGAGACCTGTTGAAGGTCAGACATGTGGCCCTGAAATTGCTACCAATGACAACGGAGGAGCAACTGAAGCTATCTCATGCATAGCCTCGCCTCCGGGAACCCTACGATGCAGGAGGCCATGAGGACCAGGAGCAGAAAGACCAAGTATGGGACTTGTTCCTGGGATTGGAGTACATTGACTATCCGAGTGATGTTCACAACTCGGGCCTCAGGTGGGAATGCCGTGCTCAGTTGAGTGTCCAAGACTGGGGTGGGGAAACATGAGACTTTTTAAAGTTCAGGGAAAGGCTCAAGCGGTGCAACAAACTGCATGTGTGGAGCAGGTGCCCCAACATTAGGTCGGGTCGTGAGCTCGCCGAGCCAGTTGTCATGAATGCCTTCCCTCCTGAGGCAGGCTGCCATCACTGCTAGAAAACCCTGGGAGCCGAAGAAAGATAGAACTGCATGACTTTGAACTGGTGGTGATGTTGGCCACCACGAACCTCAGGTACTTCCTTTGCTTCTGATGGATAGGAACATGGAAGTAGACATCCTGAAGATCCAGGGATACCAACCATTCCTGCAGATTGAGGGCTTGTAGGTTATGGCGAAGAGTAACCATCTTAAATTTGTCCTTGCATAGTAACAAATTCTGCAGCCACAGATCCAGTATCTGACACAAACACTGTCCTCCTTCAGCATCAGAAAATAGGTTGAGTACCAGCCATTGCCTCAGAGTGCCGTACCAGTTCTATCACGCTCCTTCCCGGAGGCAAGGAGTTGGTGTGGTGGCCATTGGCTGGAGGAAGCTGCAAGAAAGAGGCAGTAGCTCTGTTGAATGACCTGCATGGCTGAAAAATCGGACGTGGTCTTGGACCCTTCCGCACTGTACAGGGAAAACCTCCACCCACAGGGGACTCGTGGCAGAAGACCTCACAGAGGTTTTGCCTTTTGTGGTGCAGAGGGTACAGTGGCCACAGTCGCTCCTCCTCTGGAGGCACCTCTACCCTTTGGGAAGTGTCTTCCTTGCAGTCTTAACAGGGGTGCCTGGCCTCAACCACGCAGGACATAGGCGGTTGAGGGATGAAATCACCCGACCCCTTGCTGAAGGTGCAGAGGGTTGTTGTACAGCTAGACCCAAGGACTTCGCTGTGACCTTTCATGACAAAGTTTTGGAGGACATCATCAGCTTAAGTCCCAAACAGGATCTCTCCATCAAAGGGCATGTCCGGGAGTTTAGCCTGGATATCATGCGTGAAGTCAGATGTGCCCATCCAAGAGATGCCTGACCACTGTGCTCATGGCAATGGATCTGCTGACACAATCAGCTGTGCTTAGTCCCGACTGCAGCATCTGATGAGAGGCTTCCCACCATCTGTGACCATAGACAGGAAGCCCTCCCGCATCTCTCCCTCAGGGATGTGTTCAGCCGCATTGGCCACTGCCGACCACAGACTTCGCCAAGGTACAAGAAGTGTTAATCGCACAATGAGCAAAACTGCCTGATGCACAAACCTTCCCGCAGGCATCCAGCCTTTTAGTCTGTCAGGCGGAGGAGAAGGAAAGGTGGATGACTTCAAGTTTGCAGTCACGGCCTGTACCACTAAAGCTCTCAGGAGAGGGATGAGTGGACAAGAATTCTGGATCTGAAGGGGCAGTACGATGCTTTTTAGCCAGGTCCCTGTCCACGGCAGGTGAAGAGGTGGCTTCTCCCACACCTCTAGTATGGGGGCCTCCATTGCCACATTGAAGGGTAGCATTGTTTCCCTCTTGGGGCCTTCATCCTGGATGTCTGTCAATTTAAATTGAATCTTGGGCCTGGATGGAGCAGAAAGCCCCTGGGTCTGAGCCACCTTAGCCATCAGCCTCTAAAACGACATCTGAGGCCTACCAGTGGCACGGGCTGGACGAATGTCCATCGCAGAGGGCATCTAGACTATTCGCCTCCTGAAGATACGAGGCCAGTCCCTGGATGTCCTCTACCTCATTGAACTCCTCTGAGAAGTCTCTCTCATCTCTGGAGACCAAAGGTTCCAACCCAAAGAGCACCTGGTCGCCCTCTTCGTCTTCGATATTAAACATCTTGGACAGGTAGGTTGAGGAGAATATTCCAGTGGGGCCCCCGGCGATAACACTGAAGACGAAGTCAGAACCGACACAGATATCTCGACACCCGAAGGCAGAGTTTGGCAGCGTTGGAAAACTTCGTCCCTCTGAGGGTCCAGGCTCCAGCCTGTAGGCGTGCTGGAGAGATCCCAAACCGGTACCGTGCCGGTCCCAGAAGATGCATTTGGGTTCTGTCAGCACCAAGGGCAAAGCCACTAGTGCCTTGGGGAAGAAATATAGCATCTTAGGCAAAACTTCACATTCCTCAGTGGGAGAGTATTGGGTCAGAAAGGGTATGTGGGCTGCCTTCCCTGGAGCAGTGGCTCCTCTTCTTTGAAGAGGACGAATAATGCAGGTTAGAGTATATGCTCGGAGAGCGGCATCGCTTGCAATGCTGCTTCTTAGCACTTTCCTTGCTTGGAGGCCAACCCTCCTCGGATCGACATTCTGCAACCTCGAATGACCTTGGCCCTTTTCCTTGTGGACGTAGGTGAAAATCTTTGCCTCCCGTTCCCAGAGGGCCTTCGGGTGCATGGACTGGCACGACCTGCAATCCTGGGTGTCATGTTCTTCACCTAAGCAGTAGAGGCGTACCAGATACCAGCATCTGTCAACCACAATCTGTGCACGGCTTAAAGCCCTTTTGCTGGGTTAGGCATGCCATAGAAGAAATTAAAAAAAAGCTTGATAAGTGTGTTCCCGAAGCAAACAGAGTGAACAGAAAAAAGGAACTGAGGTCACAGGGCGCGGCACTTCAATATATACTGGCCCGACATGTCCGATATGGAGCACAAGCAGGCATCGAACAGAGCTGACGCAGGGCTGCACTGTGGATAGGATTATCGTAGATGAACCTGTGAGAGGAAGGAATTCATTAGAAAGTTACCTTCAGCGCCTTTTTTTTTTGAGGAGTCCTCACAACGTAGAACTTTCTTCAAGGAAGAAGAATGTCCGGAGGACCCACCGGGTGAGTGTGGCCTTGTGATGCTTTCTTTCAGTTCTTGTGGACCAGGGAACATTATTCGATTCAGTGTTCCATAACCGGTGACCTTGAAACAAGAAAGTCTAATGTATTTTTCCTTGTGACAAAGTTGGAATTTCCCCACTCTCTCACGAACGGTGCATCAACTGACACGACCCGCATTCCTGCATGTTTTGTCCCCTCTCCCCACAAACAGTATGAACAAATCCGGTTGCGGTCGGAAACAGACATTTGCTGTATGCTGGCGATGCCAGGCTTAAACCCAGAGGTACTGGTCAGAATCAGCATGGCACAAAACATCAAAACACCCATGTTCCTGACATGAGGAGTGTGCATGGAAAAAAGGACCTACGGTCACAGGGCTTGGTGCCTCAATATATCCTGGACCCAATGTTATATACTCAGCGGGCGATAGAGGCGTTAAGTAGAGCTGACGCAGAGTTGTGCTGTGCCCCCTCGAGGAGAGAGGTTTCTGAAGAGCAGCTGCACTGGGAGCTAGAGACCATAGATAACTCTGTGCCAGGAAGGAATCCATTTGAAATATGTGCTCATTCCTTGTTATGATTGTTCTGATACACTAGGTGTGGGATAGGAAAAGAACACTGCCCTTCCCAATTTGTAGGTACAATTTCTTCACTTCGAGAATGTAATTTACCTGTGTCTAGGAATCCTTCCCCCTCCCTTCCTTTAGAATTGGAAGATGTAGGCTATTCTGCCACTATGTAGTTATCCCAATATGTAGGAGATTCTGCCACTAAGTAGTTATCCTGATACCGGCTTTAGGGGCAGAATGGTCTTATCCAAGGTCCTTTAATGGACATGGAGCTACAATGCACCCTAGGCGAAATGTTCCAAGAACAGCTGGTGCTGAGGGATATCTATCCAGAACTGGAATCTGTGTGAGGATGCAACCCCTTGAAATTATGTATTCTTCAGTATATCTCTGTACTTCACTGCCAGCCCATTACCTCCTAGGAGTTATCCCCGACTTATGTGCTAGATTAGTCTTTGAGAGAGTTTTGGTTTAACTTGGTGGAGACTCTGTTTTCCCCTTAAGATCGATCTCTTTCTAACCCTCCCAAGTGGACTGGGGAAAAAAACCTCCTTAATACCTCTAGATGCAGAAATAATCTATTTGGCAAAGAGAGCTTTACTTTCATTCTGTCAGGTACTGTGGGCCATCGCGGAGTTCAACAGTTTCCTCCAGGTGCTCAATGGTAGCCCATAAAATGGATAGTTGTTCTTCCACAGGCAAGTTTAGGATTGTGATTTGGATTAGGACAACTATTCAAAAGACTGTCTTGCTGTGTTTGGATGAGCCCCAGTATGGTGTCTAGGAGTAGCGTTTCCCCCTTTTCCTAAACTAGATTTCCTATTAGGAGGCTGGTTTCCTCCCAATCCAAGATATAAGGGAGGGTTCAGAATGTTCACTGGTCTGGAGGGTTCTGGAAGTATAAAACGTTAGCACCTGGTCCAAAACAGATCCATCTGTAGTCTTGTGAGCAGGTGTCTTGGACGCAGGCTCTGTATTTCTGGGCCTTATAATATGTGGCCTATCAGAAAAAAGACCTGCAATCAGAAGACTTTGTGGTACATGATTCAAAACATGGTGGTGGGGTGCAGAAGAAACAGAATAGGCTGCTTGCCATTTGATTAGCTTCAAAGAGGAAGTGTGCACCTAATGAGTTTGACCGGGCTCTGTAGACGGATGTGACAAATCGAGGGAATTCGTCGCTTCTCCCCAAGGGGGAGCCTCCCTGTTTGAGGCAAGGGAGGTGAGCCTGCTTTTCAACACCCTCACTAGGGCTCTGTGCAAGTGGGACCTTACTGGGAGAGACTCCCCATTAGGGGACAAGGACTGCCGTTCCGGTGAGGAACTCCCTAAGCCATTTCCCATAGTGGCCTATATGGGACTGTCAGATATGAAGAACACTATAGAAGCCAGGGACTTGGCAGAAGACAAAACTGAAATATACATTTGCGAACACGAAAGAGGATCCGTCTCACTAATGATAGACCTCCATATAACTGACAAGTAGACTGAAGAGGGACCATCATAGGCAGAGGAGAGGCAAAGTCAGGAGAGAGAGAGCAGAGCATAAGCAGGGGAAGCCCCCTTTGGAGTCGAGGAGAGCCGTGGAGAATGTGCCTTTTTCAGAAGTGACCTGAACGTGAGAAAGAAATGCTGGAGGCACAGCGTTTACACTCCGTGAGAAGCAGAGGAGACGGTTAGCCCAAATCCTGGCAGTGGCATGACCACGACCCTTTTGTGGTAGGCAGAGCGCCCATTCAACAATGCTGAAATCACAACGTTGAGGAAACAGCGAAAGATATGCTTACCTGCAGCAATACCTGATCCCAGGGAGAGAGAGGACTGAGAGCGGGATGCCGGTGGAGTCGAGAAGATGGATAAGCGGAGCAAACAAAGAGAACCCAAGCCAGCACAGGCATCAGTGACATTCACCCACATAATCAAAGGCAACATGGAGAACGGAAGAACAGGGAGGCTGTCAGCGAATCGTTATGAAGCAGAAGAAACCTCTCCCAGTAAAATTGACGAGACATTGAGTTTAAAGTCGATAAAGTGGAACTGTATAAATGTGGAAAGAGATCTCTACCACCGGGGTACACATACCCGCGAGGGGGCCAATAGCCCATAAGTCAAGAAGCAAAGAGTGGAGATTATCAGAGAGAGAATTCTATGAATGGGAAGAAAAGCCAACTGAACAATTTAAGGGAAAAGATACTCTGAATAAACCACCCGAGGAGAGGGGGAACCCTAAGACCCAAGAAGGCATTTCACAGGTAAGAAGATACAACAACCTGAATCAGAGACGAATAAAGAGACCAAAAAGGGAGTATTGTAGAACTATCCCAAAAGGGAGAGGAAAGACCCAAAGACATTGTGAAAGAGTGGCAAGAACAGATACAGGAAGTGACAAGAGACTATTTAAAAATAGCCTGCTAAAAAGGAATTGTGAAGAGAAGAAGACACATTGCCATAATACAGTCAGAAGGGGGCATTCTCCTAATCTTATTTAAGTTGGTTAGAAAAGTTGTAGGGTCAGTTAGAACTAGGTTTTGGACAGCAGACAGATTAATTTGAGACTTTCTGACCACTGACGAGTACCTTAGTTATTTACATAGGCTGGGAACACCCACATAGCAATAGGGAGAGATAGGCCTTATACCTATTTAATGAATAACCAGAGAAATGTCCTTGCAGTGTCTGTGTCCTGCTATTGACCCGCCACACGACTCAACACCAAAGAGAAGATAACCTGCACCTTCAGAGACGAGCTGTATAAATTGACTGTGCACGAGAGGTGGTTGGGACTTGTTGCACATGCGTTTCAGAGTGAACCCTCAGAAAACATGTGCGCATGTATATATGGAGAAAAGCTTCAGGTTAAACTCTTTCTAGCAACACAGTAAGATCCAGAGCCAATGCAGGAACGCTACATCCTCCTTCAGGGATTAGTGCCTTCTACTCATTCACAGGAGCAACGCATTAAGACACCAGAAATGAATACACATATACTACTAGTGTGCACTTTTTCGGCATACAATTAAGAACAAAACAAGCTAAGTTCTTTTATGATCGCCCTTAGAGAGACTGAAAATTTCATCAGGGCTAGGCCGTGCTTTTGTACTCTGGAACTAGTGGTCGTATTTCTTAGGGTCCGAATGCGGAATTGACTGAGCCAGTCCCCATTGGCATTGGTGTACGACAGGGATGCTGGCTCCTTTCCTATTTCTGCTATTCATAATGATATAGCCTTTGAATTGCAGGAAGTAGCTAATGACGCACCACGCTTGGATACCCATACATAGAGCTTACTTCTTTCTGCAGATGATGCTATTCTCCCATCTAAAACACCATTAGGGCTTCAACATTAGCTTGATATTTTGGGGAAACTATGTGCCGCAAAGGGCCTTCGCATCAACCAGTCAATGGTAGGTGCCCTCCCGTGGGCTTCACACATGTATAATGACTACATTTTATTTGAACAAGCAATTATTGGAGAGGGTGGACTCTTAATTACTTGGGCTTGGTTTTTTCCAATACATTAAAATGGTCATCGCAGGTGACGAGGAGCACTGTGGCAGGTGCTCGACAATGTGAACTTGTTAATAGTATGGTCCCCCGTTTGAAGGGGGAGGTAATTTTGATACCCTTAAAGGAATATTCAATCCAAGTGGTCCCGGCAATCACATAGGGAGCAGAGCTATGGGTTTGGGCAGATGGTGGGCCCATTCAAGTGATAGAAAATAAATGATTTAAAAAGCTACTGGGTCTACGTGTTAATGCCCCCTCTATACCTGTTGTCTGAACTGGGTCGAGTTCAGATTGAATATTGCATCATGCTCATGCCTGTACTTTACTGTTTACAGATCTGGAACTCAGAGGCCCTTGCTCTGTATAGGGAAGGACTGGAAGAGCCGCTTTCCACGCTGGGAGGTAAATCGTTGCCCTGGTTTGCGCATGTGTTTAGCAGACCTATGGTCAAATCTCACTAAATTGGGTTTGGGATACAAGAGCTGAGTCAAGACCTCCTTTAAATACTGGGCATGGGAGAGGATGATTGATTCTTGCCTCATGAACAAGCGGGCGGTCCAGTACCTCTCGATTAAAAAGACCTTGGCCTTTGAGCACTTTCTGGACTTACACTTGAATATGAAAGCAAAGAGAACATTCTCAAAAGTTTGCCTAGGTATTTTGCCACTTGCATGCAATACTTGCAAGTGGGGTGAGAACTTGTCTTCCATGTGTCTGTACTTATTTTCTCCTGTTGAGGACGGAAATAACTTTTTTTTGTTATTGCACCGCACGGGCGAGATGTTGGCTAAAACCAATTTGGTCATGATTAGGTGCAAGAGCCTCTTCTGCAGCGCTTGATTCTTTGAACTGCTGCACTTCCTTAATAGAAATCAAAGAAATTGTCGCCTTTTTTAACTACACCCATAGAAAGCTGTTTATTTGTTTTAATATTGTCCAGCTATGAATGACTGTTTTATCACATCTGTATTATTGTGGAATTTTGTACATATGTTCTTTTATGTAACTTTCCTTGCAGGAGTGCCCGCCCCAAAAGAAAGGGGAACGTTTGATTGTCCTTTAAATCAATGGAGAGATAAGTGTCTGGATATACTGGTTGGACTGGGCCTGTCAGTCAAAACTGTGTGGAAACCCTCTGTTGGTCAAGAGGGCCCTGTGGGCGACAGACTGCCAGGAAACGGAAGAACAGAGATATAAACGAAGATCGACACCCTGTCAAATACACTAAGTGGCCAGTTAAATATCACCCCCCGCCCCAACCCCCAATACCCGAGAGAAATGACTAAAGCTAGTCACAGAGATATGTTTTTAAGATTTCGGCTATGTGTTCTACATACCAAGGTGACTCTGCATGGATACAGGATCTCAAAGGACGACAGATTCTGCCTATGTGGGGCCCACCCGGAATCGCTCAAACACTGGATTCTCTTCTACCCAGAACTAAGAATGCAGAGAACCATTCTTTTATACGAGCGTATGGAAAGACCTACGGTGAAGATTGAAGATGCAGATGCCTGGTGGGAGTGCCTATATGGAGGGTCCAACGAGAGCGGTAGTACTTTTTTTGGAACTGGTATACTCTGTGAAATGCCTGACACTTTACAAAGAAATGGGTGACTAGGAGCCATTATGTGGACTTAACCTTGACCGTGCAGAACTTTAAGGGAAACAAAGTGCTGGGCACCTATATTTAATATGATTGACGTACGTGTTGGAAATCTCTGTTCTGTGGACCTTTGGTTTTTCACTCTTTTCCCCAGCTTCTAGGTGGTCTTGTGTTTATGTCCCATTCCCTTTTCTTCCCCTGTACTCTTCTTTCTGGTTAGGAATTCCTGAGCAAAAGTTTGTAATAAACTATACACTAATAAAACATTTAAAAAAGAAATGTATGGTGCGATTTCACCAAAAAAGATTTTACAACCAAGCTACGTTTTTTTTATTCAGGGTTGTTTGTGTAATGATACATTGTGCATACATCAAGTGACTGAAGGCACGGTGAATAAGACATTTCTATTACACTGGATGCTGCTTTATAAGCCTTGCGACATCTGCTTCTGCGGGCAGAAAAGGCATTTTAAAACCACATTAATGTGTGACAAAACTAAAACGAACTGCAGTGGGTATGAGCTCTACCTGATTTCTGTTATTGTAGCTGTGTAAACTGCTCCAAACTCCAATTGATGATCTTGCTGTAGGAGAAAGAAAACAAAACATTGAATAAGGCAGTTTGTCATATTTTCCTTTATTGAACCAAAGAAAATGTAAGGAAATACCCAAAGAAAATCTTCAAACGTACATCATCTTTGCAGGCTTCACTGATGAACTCTTGAGCTTCATGCATAGCTATAGGTGTTGGAGCAAATACAGAAAAAGTCTCTTCATCCAATTGACTCACAGTCACCCCTTAAAGAGAGAGAGAGAAGTAATTTGGCTGTAAATAATTATGCCTGCAACTATATACACTTTGGGATGGGTTTTTGGCAGGGAGGCTGACGTTTATAAATGTTTTTATTACACCGCAAAATCGTATATTTAAAAAACTGCAACAAATCAGACTCTTTTTAAAGGAAATATCAGAAACACAAACATTCCCCTCAGTGTTGGCATTCCAATAAATGGAAAAATGACTTACCAACCAGTAATGTTCTTTCTATGGATTCTTATCTTGCAGATTCCTCATCAGATACATATCCTTCCAGGGTCAGCTGGCGGGAAACATTTTCGACAGGGGGGAGCAGTACGACTCGACTCCTCTTGGCTCGACCGTGCCACTCCTCGACCGCAGATGCGACATCGGATATATATATTGCATCAATGCGCCCCCGTACCTCAGTTCCCCACGTTTTTGCCAGCGAGCTCAGCGGCGAGGAAAGAATCCATAGGATTGGGCTTAGTGACAGCCAAAAAATGCATAACAACTTTAGAGGGACAGACAGCATACTGAAAGGAACCGGCTGACAGTCCCCAATGCAAAATGCACCATACGTGCCTAACACCTAGACGTTATCACCTCAAGCTCTCATCCTTTTTGCAGAGAACAACCATAAAACAGCAACAGACCACTTTCATAGCAGGGCAGGATCGGAGGGCGATGAGGAATATCTTAGCTGATAGACTCCCAAAGCAGTACAAAGCGCAGAAGCAGGATGAAAGCCCTTAGACAAGGAAGCTCTGCAACATCGCTCTGCCGAATCGAGCATCACAACCACGTGCAACATCCAAACAGTAATGCTTAGTGAATGTGTGGGCGATGACCACGTCATTGCTCGACATATCTTTTTCACCACACACCCCTTTGCAAGGCAGATGCCACCACCACGCCCCTGGTAGAATGTGCGATGATGCCGGGAGGCAGATCTTTTTCTGTGCTCTGTAACACTGCAATGCAGATAATTATCCAGCAAGAGATTGTCTGTTTGGACACAGCCAGACCCTTCCTAGATAGAGAAAGCCACAAAATTTGTCATCACACCTACATTCTGCTGGCCTAGCCACATAGAAACTGGGCGCCCTCTTAGGGTCCAGCCTGTGAAGCCTTTGCTCATCCTTAAAGGGATGTGGAGGCTTATAGAAAACTGGGAAATCCGAAACCATTTTTTGGCATTAATGTAGGGTGTACCTTGAGAGAAGCCTCCTCCCTGAAAAAAATCACAGGAGGGGCGGCCTGCAAGAGAGCCTGAAGCTCACTCACACGTCTCGCTGAAGTCATTGGCAACAGGAAAGCTGTTTTCAGGGAAAGTAATATGAACACAAATGCATGGGGCTTAAGCGTATTGCCAAGAAAAAGTCCCAGTCCAGAACCAGAAACCAGTAGGTGGGAACCCGTTTTACAAGATGTTTCAGAAATTGAGTCATTAGCAGAACCGTGAAGAAGGATCTGTGATCCGGTGACCTGTTGAAGACAAAGCTTCCAAGTACCCTTGACTGTGCCTATCTGAAGGCCTGCTGAGGCCAGTGACAGAATAATTCCATCACTGCAGTGGTGGGGCAAGGGATAAAGTGATAGGGTATATCCTGCATCCCTACACCAGGCCTCAAACTTTCTCCACCTGCACGTGTACAATGATCTTGTAGTGTGTCTGCGTGCAGTCAGTAACACCTCAAGTGCCTCTTCTCAGAAGGTCCTAATCATCATACCCAATCCTCTCACGCATGTAGGTTGAGGGACTCCAGATGCGGGTGGAGCACCCGACCTTCCGACTAGGAAGGAGGTCTGGCCGCCTGGGCAGATGGTCAAGTCCAGGAGCTCAGAGTATCATGTCCTCCTCACCCAGTCCAAGGCGATAAAGATCATGGTGGCTGAAACCACCTTAACCTCCTGAGAACCCACGGGATGGCAGGTACCAGAGGAAACGCACAGTGGAGGTTGAAGCTACACTGCACCAGGAACACGTCCCCTAGTGCACCCTTCCCTGGGAATTCACCTCAAGCAAAAATGTCTGCACTTCGTGATGGCCCTCGTAGCAAATAGATCCATTGTCGGGGTACTCCACAGGGTGAAGATCTCCTCAAGAACTTCCTGGTACACTTCCCACTGGTGTGAGACCGTGCTCTGCTTGCTCAGAGAGTCCATCAGCCCGTTCTCCACTCCCGCCAGATGGGCCGCCAAAGCAGAGTTCCGGTTCTCCAGCAAACAGAAGCATGGAAGCATAGGAGTAGCGCCTCCCTGCATAGTGGTAGGGGACACCCCCCCACCCCCTGCTTGTTGAGGTAGTGCATGGCCACCGTGTTGTCCGTTAGCACAAGGACGTGTTTCCCTTTGAGAGAAGGTGCAAAGGGCACCAGGGCCAACTGATTGGCAGCAACTCCATGTTGATATGCACTTGCATTCCATTGGCCACCAAAGGCCACCCAACTACAGATCCCTGCAGTGAGCGCCCCAACCCATCAGGGACGCACACCTGTGACTACCTGGGCCTGAGGCCACAGTGGCCGAAAGGGTTCCTCTCCTGCTCTCTGCTGGCCCACCAAGAAAGGTTGTTGGCCACCAACCTAGTTACCTTGGGAATGCCCTTCATGGTGAAGTACTGGGGTCACTGACCCCCTCAGCAGTGTGAGAAACCAGGAGGTGTCTTACCCGCTAGTCTCTGCGGATCTCTCTCAGGTGGCCAGTGCACGGCCATCGCCTTTGGATCCAGACCCTGGGGGTGGACCAGTGCAAGAGGATCAGCTGGATGAGAGGTCCTTGTGGAGTGGGACACCGGATGGTGAGAAGCAGTATCCCCCTCTATCCTGTAACACCTTTACCCCATCCTACCTGATGGGATATTTAGAAACTCAACCCCCGCACCTCCCCCTTTTCCTGCATGAACACTTTTAAACTGACAGTTTGCTCTGGGAGAAAACAGACTCTCCCCAAAGACGTGTACCCGACATATCCCAATATTATGGTCAGGTGAGGTCAGGCCATTTTCGACAATCACTCACACCTGGCTTCCATTACACTTCCCCAAACAGATAAAAAGGCGGAGCATGAGAGCACACTCTGAGCAGGGGGCAAAACACACAAAGGTACAGCAGTTTCTAGTTGGCAGCTTAACGAGGGGAGAAAGATGCGCAGGCATGAGAGGTTTGTGAGAGGGGCAACACCATTGATCTTGTCAGCAGGAAGCTGTCACTTTCAAGAAACCTTCAAGGCAGAAAACGTAAGACAAGGAAACCAGGCTGAAGAATCCTGCATTGAGTGTCGGAGATACCAAGGGTCTGCCCGTGTAACTGACCAAGGCGGGGAGGAGCAGCTGGCGCTGTGGCATCGTCCTTGGCTCCAAGAACAAAGAAGCGACAGAGAAAAATACAGCCGGTGAGTTGGGGAGACCGATGCCAGACCGGTCTGTTGAAGCCAAGGTTGCAAGCAGCAACATTGTAAAAAGAGCACTGGAACGAACATTGTTAAATGCGTGTGACGAAAGACGCGAGTGAAGCTAAATTGCTGGTGAATATTTGAACATTAGAAGGAGAGATACAATACTGTTGACAAGAGTGGTCCGGCACTGTGAATGTGCTCAGTCGAAGGTTTCTGTACAGTTTCCTGACAAAGAAACAAAAGTAGAAGATTGTAAATTGTGTGAAGTGAATCAAAGTGGCCCTGCGACGGTTTAAGCAAAACCCATTGCACATTCGAAATTCTTCGATTCTGGTATTGGTCTGAGCCCGAACGAGGGAGATCAAATTGTGAACATTGTGTAACAAAGGTATCTGAGCCCGGACGGGGGGGACCCGTGGTCCGAGCCCGAAGGAGGGAGACCAGTCTTGAACTTATGAAAGTGAAAACCCTGACAAAGGAAAGGAACTTTTGTGTTTTGTTACATCAGGCCCTCTGCAATAAGAGACTGGGCCTCATTCAGAGTGTTGCATTCTGGGAACAAACTTTCCTGAGTGCCACACTATGAGTCTGCCTGCAAAGGCCATTGCCCCAGGCAGGGTCAGACCCGCCGGCGCAACAGCCCCTGCAGGCAGACATTTCACGGAAGCACCAGCACCGTTGGCAATGGTGCCAGTGCTTCCGTCTCAACCACTCCCATGGAGTCTTATGGGACTCCACAGGAATGGGGAGTTATGGAATCTACCGCCTGACTCACTGTGCCGCCAGGACTTGTAATGTCCTGGTAGCACTGGGAAGTCAGGCGGCGGATTCAGTGTTTCTGGGTCGGCAGCAACCGGCTTGTGGCAGCGGCGGGTTACCGCTGACCTCAGAATGAGGCCCACTGTCATTGCGAGAGAGACTTTGGCGGAAGGTCCTGATGCCTATGTGTTGAACTGTTACCTTGTGGCCAAGATGCCAGATTGTGCGAAGCCCGCACGTGCTGCCTTTCCCCGTGCTGAAAACATGGGGAAGGGAAGCAAACTGCTCAACTATCCTAACACATCATTTCTTGAACATTTTTCTTTTGCGTACATTGTTATCCCACACCATTTTGTATTTAGAAGTAAGGATTGGCAATATGCTTATTTATAGGCCCTTTTACTTTGACACAAATTCACTAAGACGGCATTATTATTTGATGGTCGTAGCTTGCAGCCATCTTTAAATTTAGGTTTTCGATGGGCATTCTACTAACCCACTGAAGTTCAATAAACGCCCCTGAACTGTGATCACTTCTGTCTGTCTCGACTGTTTGATACCATGCCTTCCTTACAGAAGCCAATGAAGAGGTTGCATCCGCAGTCTGGCCTTTAGCACCAGAAAAATGCAGGAAGCCATGAGACCTAAGAGGCAGAGGAAAGGAAGCTGCGGATAGACTGTCATGGTTCTATAAAAACTTGACCATTTGCCTGACACTGGTGACTCTTTCTTAGGGGCAGGGGAAGCCTTCCCCACCAGTGTGTCCAGTACTGGTAAGATAAATTGTAGCTTCTGCGTTGTTGCTACGTGAGACTTCTGGAAAATTAGGGAGAAGCCCAAATCATGAAGCAGAGAGCAAGTTTCCTCGAGCTGAGTCGATACCATCTCCAGAGACCTTCCTTGGATCAACCAGTCGTCCCTGTATGGGAATACGTGAACGCCATATCCCCTGAGGTGCGCCGCCACCACTGCCATCAGCTTGTTGAAAACCCTGGGGACGGAGGTTAAGTCAAAGTGTAGCACCTTGAACTGATAATGGGTGTCCCCTAAGACAAATCTCAGGAACCGCCTGTGCTTCCAATGGAACGGCATATGGAAATAAGGGTCCTAAAAGTCCAGCGACACCAACCAGTCCTGAAGTTGTCGAGCCTGGAAAATTTCTTTCAGTGTCACCATCCTGAACTTGTCTTTCCTCAGGAACCCGTTCGATGCCCTGAGGTCCAGGATGGGATGCAGTTCTTTTTTTGGGTACCAGAAAGCAGCGAGACTACCAGCCCGATTCACTTTGCTCGGGTGGTACCTCTTCCACAGCATGCTTCAAAAACCAGGCTTTCAGTTCCTTCTGGAGCTACTGTCCTGGTTATTGTGGAGGAAGCGGGGGTGGGGGAGTGGGAGGTGACCTGTCTGGTGGTTTCCTTAAGAATGGTACACAGTGTATCCATCTGACAAGCTGCAATGCCCAGGTGTCGAAGGTTATCTCCTTCCACCTGTCCCAGTGCTCCGATACACCTTCCAACCGGAGAAACATGTGGGGAGAACTCAAAGTGGCTATGCAGGCGTCGCCACTGCTGCCGCAGTCTGCTGGCCCCTAGAGACCCCTCTGCCCAGTCTGAGACATGAGAAAAGCCTCTGCCCTTCCCTAGCTTGCAGGAGCTGTGCCTTTCTATCAAACGGGACATACAGTCTGAATAAAGATGAATGGATGCTTGGCAGGTTGCTGCACTGCTAGACATAGCGACTTGGCATCTAATTTGGAGTCCTTCAATTTTTCCAAAGACTCGCCGGCCTTTGGACCAAACAGGTGCCCACCATTAAACGCTATGTCCAGAAGTTTGGCTTGGACATTTGGTCAGAACCCTGAACTGTGGTGATAAGCCAACCTACGCAGTACAGTGGAAGTACCCATGGCACAGCCTAGGCAAACTACAGTGTCCAGGCCTGGCTGCAGTGCTTGACATTCCAATTCCTTGCCATGGTCAATGAAGCGCAAAAAGCCATCTCTCACCTCTCCAGCCGAGAGAGTCCGCTATGATTCTCCACAGTCTGTGGGAATATTTTGCGAATGCGAAGGACGCGTTGACTGCTACCTAAACAAAGGTCTTCTTGGCAACGGCATCTGTTTTTTGGAGTCCAAGTCTGGGGAAGATTGGAGGTGTGTGTCCAGCCTAGAGCTTATTGTTGAGTCCTGGATCACCAGACCTTCTGGCGTAGGGTGAGATGATAGAAAGGGTACATTTCACCTAGCTGGTCTGGTCTGGTGAGGTCCGCATCCACAGATGGCGTGGAACATGGTCTCTGCCACAGTGTGATAATGGGATCTGACAAAGCAACATTAAATGGCAATGTCCTTTATCCAGGATGTTGGTCAATTCAATTTCCTCAAGGGGCTTTGTTGGGGTGCCCAGATGGAGAAATTACTCACCATAATCATCTTTCTATGGATTCTTCTCCTGCAGATTCCACATCTGATAGATATCCTCATCAAGCTCTGCTGCTTTGGGAAACTTCGACAGGGGTCGTAGAGGACCTTGACTCGGCCGTCGATCCATCTTGCTCAGTGTTCGATTGTCAGCTCCAGAATGTGACATCAGGCATCGAATATATACTGCGTCACTAAGCCCCATGAGAGATGGTATTTGCACTCAGTAGGTTGCATCATTATTTTTATTATTGTTCTACTAGTTTTTAGCCTGCTCGATTTTATTTTGTTTTAGCTGTGTTTTAATGCTACTTTTAGACCGTCACTCTCCTGTTCTTTAAAGTTGACAAGGTATACATTGTATCGGACACCTTATTTCAGCATTTGATTGTAACTCCACCCACTGCCATACGTGCAATTAGAATCCGAGCATCTCGATCTGCACGCACGCTACAAACTGAAAGAACTACATATCCTAGCAGGATTATAGTCCTTTCACTATTCTTATTTTGTCCCCTTGTGTGAACGCGCCGGCGCGAACAGGACTAGCCGGTCTGTGGTGGTGTACTTAAGCCCAGATCCTGCCATTCCTCTCCAGAGATAGTATTTGCACTCAGTAGGTTGCTGTGTTATTTTTATTATTATTATTATACTTGTTTTTAGCCTGCTCGATTTTATTTCGTTTTAACTGTGTTTTAATGCTACTTTAAGACTCTCACTCAACTGTTATTCTTTAAAGCGGACAAGATATAAATTGTATCAGACACATTATTTCAGCATTTGATTGTAACTCCACTTGCTGCCGTACGTGCAATTAGAATCAGAGCACCTTGCTCTGCACACACGCTACAAACTGAAAGAAGGGAATAGTTTCTTACCTGTAACTCCATTTCTCCAGCATTGGTATCTTTCATGGATTCATATGCTTAGAATATTCCCCGTCGTCAGAATGGGACCCCTCGGTACACATATATAGCCTTTTCCAATAGGAAAACTTCCGATACTTTTGTGTCCTATCTACGTCCTTTTAGGACCCGCCTACGCATGCTCCGTAGGCCGTCCCAGTATAAGAGGCCCGCCCCCGCGGCTCCCCTTCAGATTTCGACCCCTCCAAAGTAGGAAGGGTTAACTTATCAATCAAATACATTACATTCCGGGGAGGTTGGCGGGCGCATGTGAATCCATGAAAGATACCAATGCTGGAGAAATGGAGTTACAGGTAAGAAACTATTCCCTTCTCCAGCATTGGATCTTTCATGGATTCACATGCTTAGAATAGATTGTATAGCAGTAACACTTGAGACGGCGGTGAGAATGTAATGTAATATACCCTCACCATACCACACAATGCATATGTACAGTAGGAATAAGTTAACTCATATAACCTTACCCACATAAAATATACTGTCATTAAAAAAGGGAGACAACAGATTCTCCACAGCGTGGAGCTTACCTTACTGAAACAGATGGCGCAGGACAGCTCTTCCCATCTGCACCTCGTCCGCATGCTGCCTGGCAAGGCAGTAGTGGCGGGTAAACGTGTGGGGCACTGACCATGCCGCAGCTTGGCATATGTCCGTCAACGGAATTCCTGCCCATAAAGCTGTTGAGGAGGACATCTATCTTGTAGAATGGGCTCTATGATGTCCTTGCAGTGGCCTTCCGGCCTTAGAGTGACAAAACGCAATCGTCGATGAGACCCATCGAGCCAATCCTTGTTTAGAGATTGCTTTTCCTCTCGTCGACGGACCATATGCGACGAACAGTTGTCGAGTAGACCCGAGTTCCTGTGTACGATGTAGGTAAAATTTCAGAGCCCTCTTAACGTCCAGGGTATGAAGAGCTTTTTCTGCTGCCGATGATGGTGTGGCGAATAAAGTAGGGAGAACAATGGACGAGTGTTTGTGATACACTGTCGGAACTTTTGGGACGAACATAGGATTAGTTGCCAGGACTACTTTGTCCTTAAAGAATCTTAGGTATGGCGGGTCTACGACCAGCGCTTGCAGTTCCGAGATTCTTCTAGCTGATGTGATAGCAATCAAGAACGCCAATTTCCACAAAATTAATTTTATGTCGGACGTGGCCATAGGCTCAAAAGGCGGTTTCATTAAGCCTGCCAACACTGTGTTGAGACTCCAAGTCGGGGGGAAACGTTTTTCCGGGGGAAAAGCTCGAAATAAACCCCTCATGAAGTGTTTTACAAGTCTGTCGCTAAATAGAGGAGTCGACTGCCTCTTCCTTGTCAACCTCGAGATGGCCGCCAGGTGCACCTTTATCGATGTGAAGGATAATCCCCTCTCCGGCAAGAGGAGCAGGTAAGGTAGAACTTGTTCCGGCGTCACCAACAACGGTTGTAGGCCCTGTTGTCCTCTACACCATTCACAGAACCTCCGCCACTTATAGGAGTAGGATTTGTTTGTAGAAGGGGCTCTAGCCGCCTGCAGAATTTTTTGACAATCCTCCGAAACGTCTAAAGCACCGAACTCCGAAAAGTCAGGAGCCAGGCTGTAAGGTTGAGACTGTCCGGGTCGTGATGCCACACCGTGCCTTTGTCCCGGGATAGTAGGTTCGGGACTTTCGGAAACACTATGGGATGTTCCAGCGACAGGTGAAGCAGGTCGGAGAACCACGGTGGCCTTGGCCAGTATGGTGTCACTAGAATTACCCGGCAATTGTATCTGCGTATCCACTGTATTGTCCTCCGTATGAGGGGAAACGGGGGAAAAGCATAGAGGAACATGTCCGTCCATGGGAAGGAGAATGCCTCCCCCATGGAACCCTCTTGAGGCCATCTGCTTGCGAATTTGCTCGCATTTCTTGTTGTCTTTGGTCGCAAAAGCGTCCAGAGGGGGGTGACCCCATTTCTCGAACACTTTCATCAGGTGAACTGTGTCCATTTCCCACTCGTGTATCTGGGCCATGCTTCTGCTGAGGGAGTCTGCTTGGGAGTTCCTCACTCCTGGGATGTGATGAGCCACGATGGAAATTTCGTGCTTTAATGCCCAATGCCATGTTTTCTGGGCTTCTATGGAAAGAGTTCTTGATAGCGTCCCTCCTTGTTTCCTCAGATAAAACATTGCTGTTGTATTGTCGGTCAGTATTCGTACTCACGAACCCTTGATGTGTGGTAGGAATGCCTTCAAGGCCCATCGTACTGCTCTGAGCTCTAACACGTTTATGTGTAGGAGTGACTCCGTTGGAGACCATCGACCTTGCGTTTGGAGAGCACCCATGTGAGCTCCCCATCCGGTTAGGGACGCATCCGTGACTATGGTTCGCTGAAACTCCGGCTCCTGTAGGGGTACACCGTTGTTCAGATGGTGGGAACTCTGCCACCACTGAAGGGTCCGAAGCAGCTTGTCGTCGTCGATGGTTATTTTGTCTGACCACGATCCTTGAGCCTGCGTCCATCGGTCCGCGAGGAATTCCTGGACTGGCCTCATGAATAGGAGACAGTTTTCCACCAGATGGATGCAGGATGCCATGGCCCCTAGGACCGAAATGTATTTTCTCGCTGAGATCTTGGTGTTTCGCCGTAGTCGGCACGCTTGTTGATTGAGTCTTGAGGGTCTGTCGAGAGAAGGTTTCACTAGCCCTAACTGGGTCTCGAACTGTGCCCCCAGGAATACCAGCGTTCTCGATGGCCGCAGAGAGGATTTTTCGAAGTTTATGGCGAATCCCAGCTGTTGTAGAAGCTGCATGGTGGCTTGTAAACTTGTGTTGGTCGACGCTGGGGAGGATCCCCTTACCAGCCAGTCGTCGAGGTATGGGTATACATGGTGGCCTTGCTTCCTTAGCCAGGCCGCTACTGGAGCCAGGCATTTCGTGAACGTTCTGGGGGAGGTCTTGAGCCCAAAAGGAAGAACCGTGAATTGGTAGTGAGTCCGCCCTATTACGAATCTTAGGAATTTCCTGTGTTTCCGACACATTGGAATATGGAAATACGCGTCCTGTAAATCCAGGGACGCTAGAAAATCCCCCTCTTGAACGGCGCGGTTCACTTCCTGTAGAGTGAGCATCTTGAATTTTAGGTTCTTTAAAGACTTGTTGAGATCGCGTAAGTCTAAAATGGGACGCCATTTGCCGTTCGGCTTATTTACGACGAAATATCTTGAGTAGACTCCTTGACCTCTCTGTGATGTTGGAACTAATTCTATCACGCCCTTTGCTAACATGAGTGTTACCTCTTGTTGCAGTATCTTCAGATGGGGATGAGCGGTGAACGCTGGTGGAATTTGCGGTGGGCTGTGTTTGAATTGCAGAGAGTGTCCGTTTCTTATAGTATCCAGCACCCATTGATCTGTCATTATTCGTTCCCATTCGTCGACATATGCTGAAACTCTTCCCCCCAGAACGGTGAGTTGTATGTCACTGCTGATCTTTATTTTGCTTGTCACTCGACGACGACGGATATGATGGTCTTTTCCTGGAAGTTCCGGCGACGGTTTGCCGATTGGGAGGCACGTCTGTATCCCTGGGAGGGGTAAGCCGATCTGCCAAAGGATCTGCCTCAAGACGCAGAGAATCTTGAATTACCTGAAGCCCCTCTAAAGGGACGAAAAGACTTGTAGCTTCTGCCACTCTGGAGGGCACCCAATGAACGTGCCGTGTCCGAGTCCTCTTTCATTCCCTTTAGGGCTTCGTTCACCTTCTCACCGAAAAGCAGGTCTCCCTCAAAGGGCATATCTAAAACTTTGTATTGTACTTCTGGCCTGAAGTAGGTACACTTAAGCCATGACTGTCGACGTAATACGACCCCATTATTGACTTGCTTGAAGCCTGACTCAGCGAGGTCCACCGCAATGTTTATTGCGTGATTTGAGGCTTCCTCACCTTCTCGGACAAGTAACATCGCTGCCTTCCTATGTTCTTCCGGGAGATGATCAAGCAACGGAGCTAGCCTGTGCCACATCTCCCTATCGTATCTGGCAACAATTGCCAGAGAGTTTGCGGCCTTTACTGTGGTCGCTCCCACGGATAGCACTTTTTTGCGAAAGGCATCTTGGCGTCTTGCTTCGTTTTCAGGCGGAGTCGTGCACTTGTGCTGGGCCTTCGCCTTCCTCGCCGCTGCCGCCGACACCACCGAGTCTGGCGTTGGTCGGGAGGATAAACACTTGGGGGTAGACTCTGGAGCCTTAAACTTTTTTTCCAGGTGTCCTTTCACTGCCGGCTCTGAAAACAGGTGACGCATTGTCTTCCAAACATGGTATAGTATTGGTATCGAGAACACAGACCACCTTCTCTTACCCATTCTTCCTGGGACAAACCAAATTCTTTGCATGCCTTTTCCATCATAGAATGGAATGACGCAATGTCGTCCGGAGGGGACGGGTGAGCTGGGCTTCTAGGGGTTTCCAACTCCACCTCTCACTCCCAGGTTGGATCCCTGGAAGGGGATGATGAGATATCCGACATGGCTCCCCTGTCAGACTCCGAATCTGGCAGCTCACCTTCCTCTTGTGCCAGTGCTGAGATTGGCGTGCGTAGGTGCGTCGGCTGATGGGACGGGCCCGGCTCGTCGACGGGTGACTGTGGCAGGTTTGCCTGAGGTAGTCTCTGGTCCAACGACTGTAACAAAGACTGAAGCGTGGACAGAATTTCCAACGACAAAACAGATTGAGGATTGAGAAGAGGGGCAGATACCGGTATAACGGATCCCCTCGTCGACGACTTGTCAGCCACTCGTAGCCCTAGGTCTGCTGGGCCAGCTATTCTCTCGTTCTCGTCCTCCGAGGACAGCAACACAGCCTGTTCTTGTAGTAAAGTATCCGGAGGGATCGGATCAAAAACTTCAGGCCTCCTGTAGGGTCCCCGTCGACGAGGACATCGTCGACGCCGTTGTCGGTGGGATGGTGGATGCCACCTACGTAAGTGGCAGGGGTGGAGGCCGATGACTGGATCGCCGTCGACGACGGTGACTTAGCAGGTGGTTTTGGCGGTCCCGCCTTTTCACACTTTTTTTGCTTTTACTCGACTCTCGACTCGTGGTCGATCTATGATGATCGCCTGAGGAGGATTTCCTTTCCTTTTCATGCTTTTTTGATGAAGATGATTTCTTTGACGAGGAGTCTCTAGTTGAGTGACTTCCAGACGACTCTTTTTCCGTCGGTCAAGATTTCTTCGCCGGTGGTTCCGACGAGGTAGCGCGGCGTGATGTTTTCGCCAATTGTGTGGAGCCTACCTCAGAAGGGGGGTATGCCCCCGCTCCATCATTCAGCCATGCCACCAGTCGACGACTCCGGTCTTTGAGGGTTTTTTGAGAAAACCCTTTGCATATGTCGCAGTTATCCGCCGAATGATGAGGGTGGAGGCAAGGAACAAGTTACTTACCTGTAACTGTTGTTCTCCAGCATGGGTCTGGCATGGATTCACATGCTCATGAATATTCCCCGTCGTCAGGCTGGGAATCCTCGGTAAAGAAAAAACCAGTATCAGTTTCGTTTCTGATCTGTCTTTCGTAGTAATAACCAATCACTGGTCTCTGCGTCATACTGACCACAGCCAATGACTGCCCTCTACCTAAGCACCGCCTCTGGCAGCCATCTTCAGATTTGGAAGCACGTGAAGTGGCAGTATGACCAAGTGAAGAGCCGCAGAGGGGTAGGCGGGAGGGTTCGCATGTGAATCCATGCCAGACCCATGCTGGAGAACAACAGTTACAGGTAAGTAACTTGTTCCTTCTCCAGCATGGGGTCTGGCATGGATTCACATGCTCATGAATAAAGAATACATAGCAGTACACACATGCACAACCACGGGAGGTGGCAAAGGCTCAACATTAAGCATCACATCAACTCAACATTAAGCATCTTACCTCCTCACCAGGCTCACCTCAGGCGAACAGGTTGCGCAGCACTGCTTGGCCGACCCTGGACTCCTCCCTGGAATCCCGGTCGACGCAGTAGAATTTCGTGAAGGTGTGCGTCGACCTCCACGTAGCAGCCCTGCATATGTCCAGCAGGGGCACACCAGATAGGAACGCCGTGGTAGCTGCGATCGCTCTGGTGGAATGGGCTCTCGGACGGCCAGGCAGCGGTCGGTTTGCCAACCGGTGACAGTACATGATACAGCCGGAGAGCCATCTGGAGATGGAAGCCTTCGAGAGAGCCTTCCCCTGATTGACAGGTCCAAAGTTCACAAAGAGTTGTGACGTCTTCCGAAAACCTTTCGTGCGGTCCACGTAGAACTTCAGCGCTCTAGCTACATCCAGCGAGTGCAAAGTCCTCTCAGCCGGCGACGAAGGCGACGGGAAGAACACAGGTAACACCAAGGGTTCGTTGAGATGAAAGTCCGACGGTACCTTGGGCATGAAGGAGGGGTGCGTCCTGAGCACTACCCTCGTGTCGTGGAAAGTCAAGTACGGGGCCTTGCAGGAAAGGGCCTGGATCTCTCCCACTCGTCGTGCGGAGGTGATGGCCACGAGAAAAGCTGTTTTCCACGATAGAAACTCCAACGGGGCCGAGTGCAGAGGCTCGAACGGAGGTCCCATGAGTTTGGTCAGCACCACGTTGAGCTCCCACGCCGGGGCCGGAGCCTTCACCGGCGGGAACGATCTGAACAGTCCCTTCATGAACTCTTTCACCAGACGATGAGACCACAAGGACGTCCGGCCCGTGGTTCTGGTGTATCGGGAGATCGCAGCAAGATGAATCTTGATGGACGCGTGTGCCAGACCAGCTTTGGCCAGCGTCAGCAGGTACGGCAGCACTTGGGGAGCCGTAATCCGTAGAGGGTTAATCTTCTGTGCGTGGCACCAGACAGAAAACCTCTTCCATTTGTGTCCGTAGCATTTAAGAGTCGAGGACGCCCTGGCCTTTGCAAGAACCTCTCTGCAATCGGCCGGTATGTCGTATCCTCCAAACTCTAGCGCTGCAGGAGCCAGGCCTGCAAGTTCAGCGACTTCGGGTCGTGGTGGAGGATGGCGCCTCCTTCCCTGGAGAGTAGATCCGCGTCCGCCGGCAGCTTGATTGGCGGGGACGCCGACAAGTCCAGAAGGTCCGGGAACCATATCTGCCTCGGCCACGCAGGTGCGACGAGGATCATCCTGCACCGTGACCTCTTGAGCTGGTTGACGAGCCGGATTAGCAGAGGCAAGGGAGGGAACGCGTAGAGGAACAGGCCCTCCCAGGGGAACGAGAAAGCATCGCCCATGCTCCTCGTCTGGGGAAACCTGCTGGCGAACCTCCGGCACTTGGTGTTCGTCGCCGTCGCGAACAGGTCGATCTGGGGTGTGCCCCACCGTCGGAAGAGGCGATCCACCAGATCCTGCCGTAGTTCCCACTCGTGGCACGAGCGCAGCTCCCTGCTGAGTGAGTCGGCGATGGTGTTTTTTATCCCTGCCAGATGAAACGGCACCAGAAGAATCCCTTGGGCGACGGCCCAATGCCACAGGTCCTGCGCCTCCTTGGACAGCGCTGGGGACCTGGTTCCGCCCTGTTTCCTGATGTAAAACATGGTGGTGGTGTTGTCGGTGAAGATCCTCACCACCTTGCACTTGAGGGACGGAAGGAAGGACCTGAGGGCCCAAAACACTGCACGGAGCTCCAGGACGTTGATATGCAGGAACTTCTCCGTCGGGAGCCAGAGTCCCCTTGCGTGCAGATTTTCGGTGTGCGCTCCCCACCCTTCTAGGGAGGCATCCGTGGTCACAGTCACCTGGTGGGCTGGGGTCTGGAAGTCCATGCCCGCCGTCAGATGCGCGCGGGTGCCCCACCACCGTATCGCTCGTCGGAAACTCTCGTCGAGCTTGATCCTTTCCTCGAAGCTGCCCGTCGTCTGGATCCAGCGCGCATCCAGGAACTCTTGCAACGGGCGCATCCGGAGCCTGCACATGGGAATGAGGTAGATGCAGGAAGACATCATCCCGAGGAGGGACTTGATGGACCTCACCTTGGCCGCGTCGGCCACCAACATCCGTTGCACCTTGCCCAGGATGGACCTGGTCCTCTCCTCCGACGGGGAGGCCAGAAGGGACACTGTGTCGAGCCTCGCTCCCAGAAACAGTGCGACTTGCGCGGGCACCAGGTGGGATTTGGCGTAGTTCACGGAGAATCCCAGGTCCGTGAGGAGTTGGACGGTCCTTGCCGTGTGGACCACGGCGAGCTCCCTCGTCTTGGCGCGGATGAGCCAGTCGTCCAGGTAGGGGTAGACGTGAATCCCCTCGCGGCGCAGCTGCGCCGCCACCGGTGCGAGGCACTTGGTGAAAACCCTGGGTGCCGACCGCAGTCCGAAGGGAAGGGCTTTGAACTGGTAATGACGCCCTTGGACCACGAATCTGAGGAATTTTCGGTGCCCCTTTAGGATGGGAATGTGGAAGTAGGCATCCTCCAAATCCAACGACGATAGGAAGTCTCCTTCCTCCAGCTGACCCAGGACGTGCTGGAGGGTGACCATCCGGAACTTCTGCGCCTTGATGAACTTGTTCAGGCGTCGCAGGTCCAGGATGGGGCGCCATCCTCCCGTCTTCTTCTTCACGAGGAAGTAACGCGAGTAGACTCCGGAGCCCCGAAGCCTCTTTGGGACGAGTTCGATGGCGCCCTTTCTGAGCATCGCCTTTACCTCCAGGAGAAGTTGAGGGACGTGAAGTTCTTTCCTGGCCACGGGGGGGACGCGCGGGCACCTTCTTTGAAACTCGAGCGCGTGGCCCCGGGCCAGGGCGTCCAGCACCCAACGGTCGGTGGAGATGGACTCCCACACGCTGACGAAGCCCGCCAGCCGGCCTCCCACCGGGGTGCTTCGGTGGGGGCCCGACCCCACGGCCGGTTCAATCCTGCTTGGACGCGGCCTTGCCGCCTTGGCCTCCTTGGCGACGACGGCGGGGTCCGCCAGACTTGCCTCGTCCTCTGTAGGCCTCTTGCGACGACGAGCGGGCCGCTTGACGGTAGGAAGCGAAACCGCCGCCGGAACCTTTGGAGGCGCCCTTGCCTCCGCCGCTCCGAAAGGGCGTCCGCCGTTGCTGCAGTACTCCAAGGGCCCGGGCCGTCTCAGTATCCGCCTTGATGGCCTGAAGGGAATCGTCCACTGTCTTCCCAAACAGGTTGTTCCCGTCGAAGGGCATGTCCAGGACCCTGGTCTGGACGTCCTGCCGAAAGTCCGTAGCCTTGAGCCATCCGCGACGTCGAAGGCAAACGCCGTTGCCCATCTGGCGGAACCCAGTGTCGGCGATGTCCGTCGCCACGGTGATGGCGTGGTCCGAGGCCACCTCACCTTCCTGCAGGATCTCAAGGGCCTCCGCCCTCTTGTCGTCCGGCAGAAAATCCAGCAGGGGAGCTATCTTGTACCAGAGTTCCCTGTCGTAGCGGGCCACGATAGCCAAGGCGTTGGCCGCTTTAATCGTCGTCGCCGCCGACGAGATGACTCTGCGTCCCATGGCATCCAATTTCTTTCCCTCGCCGTCCGGCGGGGAAGTCGACGTGGAGGCCGCACCCCCCCCCGCTTTCTTCCTGGCTGCCGCGGAGACGACGGAGTCCGGGGTAGGCTGCGCCCGGAGGCATAGGGGGGCCGAGTCCGGGACCCGGTACTTTTTCTCGTACCGGTCTCTTTTCGCTGGCGTCGTGGAAGGGTTCTTGAGGAGGGAAAGGCCCTCATCCCAAATGTCGTCCAACAGAGGCACTGCGAGGACCGTCTTCCTCTTGGTCTCGCGCCGTTGGTAAAGGAAGCCTTCCTTTTTCTTCTCCTCAGGGCAGAGTTGGAAAAGCTCGGATGCCCTGGCGATCATTGAGTGGAACGATCCAATCTCGTCGGGCGGAGAAGCCCTGGTGGGAGGCGACGACGGAAAATCCTCGTCGTATGCCTCGTCGTCCGTACCCGTCGCTGCCGTGTCAGTCCCCGTATCATCCCCTCGGGTGGACGGGGAGGAGGGCTGGACGGGGCGCGACGGTTGAAAAGGAGGCGGTGGATGAATCCTTCTTTTCTTGGTAGGGGGAACACCAGAAGGTCCCGGTTCTGGATCCCCCGACGGGAGAGGTTCCTCCGTCGGTAACGGTAGTCTCGTCCTTATCTCGGAGCATAAGGACTGTATAGCCAACAAAATGGCCGCTGAGTTGTCTTGCGGCGCTGGCAGAGGGGAATCCGACGGGCGAGCAGGGGCCCCGTCGGTATCCTCGACGATGTCGTCGTCGTCACCTGCGTCGGGGCCCATTCCGACGGGCTGGTCTTGTTCCACGCCTAGGCCGTGGCTTAAGACCTCGATCAGTTCCTCTTCTGAGGTTGAGGCCGAATCTACGACGACGCCCTGCCCCCCCTTCTTCCCCACGGAGGGTTTCACGGGGGTCCTATCGATGGGCACGAAAGAAGACTCCCTCCGAGGAGGCAGGGAGATTCTGGGCCCCGAGGCCGCCACCACTGGCGCAGCCTCCACAGGCTGGGCCAGGGCCGCCGCGACCGTTTCGATAGAGGGCTTGGTCGAATGGATCAAGGCCTTCACCACCTTAGGTGCGCTCACCGCCTTATCCTTGAGGGAGGGGGCACTGCCACGCTCCTCCTCTGCCTTAGAGCTCGACCGGGGTCTCTCCAGGAGCTTCGCCGGGTGCTCGGCCTTCCTCTTACCCGACCCAGAGCGTTGGCTCGTGGTTGATGGTGCCGGGGAGGGTGCGCCCTGCCTGGCGCCCGTAGAGCCCGACCGTTCGGCGCTCCCGGTGCCAGCGGACTCGCGGTGCTTGGCCTTATGTTGGGCCCCCGTCGCCGGGGCGCCCTCAAAGGTCTTAGAAGACCGCTCAGATTTCTTCTTCTTCTCGCCAGACGGGCTCTTACCCTCCAGCCAGCTGGCGAGACGTTGATGGCGGTCCTTCATGGTCCGTTCCGACATGTTGCCGCAAAACGCACAGTCCTTCTCCACGTGCGTCTTGTCCCCATGAAGGCAGTAAAGGCAGAAAGAGTGTTCGTCCTCCTTGAAGACGTTCTGCAGCTGGCATCCAGGGCAGGCCCTGAACAGCTTTCCGGGCGTCGAGCTTCCCTTCTCCTGGGCCATCTCCGAGACCTGGCCTGAGAAGCTTCTGGAGTCCTCCAAAGTGTAGCTCGACGAAATCTTCACCCTTGAGGGGCACAGATGAATCCGACACGGGTCCCCGTTGATCGGATGTAGGATCGGTGGAGCTTGAGGCTCTTTTGACCGAAAGAATCGAAGTTTTTGTGAAAAAGCGCGAAAAAATAGCACTAACGCTCGAGAGCAATAGCACGAGGATCCCAACACATGAACGTGCGGTAAAAATCTGAAGATGGCTGCCAGAGGCGGTGCTTAGGTAGAGGGCAGTCATTGGCTGTGGTCAGTATGACGCAGAGACCAGTGATTGGTTATTACTACGAAAGACAGATCAGAAACGAAACTGATACTGGTTTTTTCTTTACCGAGGATTCCCAGCCTGACGACGGGGAATATTCATGAGCATGTGAATCCATGCCAGACCCCATGCTGGAGAATATATACAATCCATATGTCCGTCCCCCTCGTAAACTTTTTTCAAGCCGCACGTCGCGCATGGACGGAACAGCGCCTTTCCTGACACGGAGGACATTTTCCTTACTCAAAAGTAATGCAACGTTGTACAAAATAGTAAGACAACACGAGGAGATCCCACTACTTTGGAGACGGTTGAAATCTGAAGGGGAGCCGCAAGGGCGGGCCTCTTATACTGGGAAAAGGACGTAGATAGGACACAAAAGTGTCGGAAGTTTTCCTATTGGAAAAGGCTATATATTTGTACCGAGGGGCCCCAGTCTGACGACGGGGAATATTCTAAGCATGTGAATCCATGAAAGATCCAATGCTGGAGAACAACATATCCCAGCAGGATTGTAGTCCTTTCACTATTCTTATTCTTTCCCCTGGCCCGAACGCGCTGGCGCGAACAGGACTAGCCGGTCTGTCGCGGTCCGTGCAGGTGCTCCAGCCCACGCTATCCCCCAGCATTGGAACTATGGGAATCACTGAAGTCCTTGCAACGATTGCCACCACAAGAAGTAAGTTAAACTCCAAACCCTCTGTTATGTTGGGCACAGATAGAACACACTCAACAACGGCGGGTATTAAACAGATAACTACCCCAAAAACACAAACAGAGGTTGCGCTTGTCCCTAGTCCCCCTACTATATTAAATCTAACTCACAGAGTTGCCCCTCACCTCGATGTCGCTACCAAGGCCTGTAGTGAGGGAACTCAGACAACACAGATTACAGGTGCCATCCCTCCAGTCAAGGAAGGGTTTAATTTGGACAAAATAACACTTAGTAGCCCACGCACACCTCTTATATGGCAATCAAGCACCGTTTACCCCAGATTACCATAGGGAGCGGCAGTACTGACGAGGCAGTTCATTATGTCCTCCAGAAGGAAGATTTTAAATTCAGGGAAAATGACGCCTCCAACGAACGAGTCTAGACAGATAGATCCCAGTGTAGACACCCAAACGAATCTAGGTGGTCCCTATAAAACTATACCTATTATGGAGCAGCGTACCGTACAAGTGAAGAATCCAGCTATAGAACTACTTCCTGCTGCACACTTGAAACTTGCCCTGCTCCATACTAGCTGCCTCATCACGAGTTTGGCGGTAACCCTTAAATGCAGCGGTAACGCTATTACCACCGCATTTAAGGGTCCGCCAAATCACGGGCTTGGCGGATTTACCCCCAGGCTCTGAGCTGGGGGCAAATCAGCCACGATTTTGCCCATTTTCAGCGCTATGGTAATAGCGCCGAACATTCCCATTGGGCCCAATGGGGAAATGGAAATTCCAGAATGGGCCCAATGGGGAATGAGGACTTACCGTTCAGCCAAACCCATGATCCGGCGCTAATAGCGCCGGGGGGTTTGCCAGTAGGGCTAATAGACCGCCGGGAGTTAGCGCCCAACTCGTGATGAGGCGATAGGTCTTTAGTGAGACATAGGGCCTCATTACACAGAAGGCGGTAAGGGTTAACGGTCACCGGTAAGGGTACCGGTGACCGTTAACTCTTACCGCCTTACTACGAGGTCCCTTTGTGGGACCCGACCTTAACGGCTGGTGTAGACCAGCCGTTAAAGTTGGGACCCGCAAAGGGACCTTGGTGCTAATTACGGTACCGCAATTTGCGGTACCGTAATTAGCTCCTTCCCCATTCCCATTGAGCCCTATGGGGCAAAAATGGGAATGGGGAAGGGCCATGGAGAAAGGGGGAATTACCGCCCCGCCAACCTTGGAATGGGGTGGTAATTCCCCTTTCCTCCATGGTGGTACCGGTATGGTACCGGCGGCAACCATGGTGCAAATAGCACCATGGTTTACCGCCTACCGTGTAATGAGGCCCATACACTAGATGTCCACGATTTTATTTTGGAGCGCAACGTGGACATAATGTGCGTCACTGAGACATGGCTCTCAGATACTCACGGTCCCACTTCAAAAAAGTTAGCAGGCGCTCCTCTCCAGAAAGAACATGACATAACCTGTTCTGAGATGAGAGTTTGCAGCACACGCTTCTTGCTCACTGTACCTTTCACAAATGGGAAATAACCATTTGCATATCCGTCTTTGTCCCCCCCACATGGGCAGTCCAGCACCAAAATACTATGGCAATTCCTCTCTGAACAAGAGTACCAACAGCAACCCCATACATGTGTTTCAGCCTTGTTGGGCCTCATCAGTGAGGTGAAGCTGCGCCTCTCTGGGCACAGTGAGCAGGGAGTCCACGTCTGGTTGCCCCCGGGTAACTCAGGGTGACCAACCCCAAGTTCCTTGCAAATACTTAAAAGGTAGCAGGAGTTCCTCTCCAGAAAGAACATGGCATGATAACCTGTTCTGAGATGAGAGTTTGCAGCACACGGTCCCACTATAGAACAAGTGCCCCCCCCCCTTGCTATGTCTTTTTTTGGGAAACACTGTGACAAAGGCCTGGATGGTGGATTCGCTATTATATGCAAAAAGATGCTCAGGATGTACAAAGTCAAAATGCAATATGAGGGGTGCGACACATTGCACACTAAGTTTATTCCCAACTACAACTATAGTATTAACTTTGTAGTGCTCTACAGGCCACTGGGACAATCTCCCAAGTTTAATGAAGATCTTATCAATGTGCTATCCCCCATGCAAAAAACGAATACAGCCATAATTCTTCTGGGAGATCTAAGTCTTTGGAACGGGGACCCCAAGGATAAGAAAGTTCGAGAATTAGAGAAACATCTGAATAATGAGAACATCTTTATTGTTACAACCCCATGTGTGTTGTCAGACCACTCTTCCATCACGTGTCAGATACAACTTCACTCCCCGTTTAAGCAGCAACATGAACTGCCACGGAAGGTACTAGGCAGGAATTACCATACTATCACGGCCGCAGACCTGGCGGTTTGTATGGATGCTGTAATGAGTAAAACTAATGACTCAGATCACCCCAACACTCTCACAGAGGATTACAATAGAGAACTGGCTACCATGTTAGACAGGCTTGCACCTATTAAACTAAGAAATATAAGAGATACGCCCAACTACCAAAAATGGTTTTCCCCAGAACTGGCCCAGCTAAAAACCAGTAAAAGGCATGCAGAGCATGCCTAGCTTAAGGCTAAAAGTCAAATTAATAAAGCAGCATGGAAATGCAAAGAGAAAGAATATAAAGAAAAGATTATTGAAGCTAAAAGTAATCACTACATTGACCAGATAAATAGGGCTGGGAACCAAACTAAGGAACTTTTTTGATCTATTTAGAACATGGGGAAAACCCCAGAGTCCTTAATCGCACTATAAATCCAACTAACGAAGACTGTTAGAGTTCAAAAAGCCTTCTCAGACAAGCTCCTGCTCGCCCAGAATAAGATCAAGACAGAGTTGGATAGGTGGAAGTCAGCATCAGCAGCGGTTCTTCCTGGAAATGGGCAATTAGATAAGGGGGCTGATGGCCCACCACCTGTTTCCGGTGATCAGAACCAGGGGACACCCCCCCATGATTTTAGCTTTGCAGAATTGACAGCCATGTGAATATAAGACATCCTTAAAGTCTTGCAGCCCACCAACTGCCCTGGGGACCTTTTGCCTTCCAAGGTAATTCTGGAACATCCAGACATTTTTGGCCCCTACCTGTGTCGGTTTGTCAATGCTGCATTTAAATACTGTACCATTCCGAAATCAATAAAAGATGTGGCGGTGATCCCACTTTTGAAAAAACGGGCCTGGATGCCAAAGATGCAGCAAACCTTAGACCAATCACCAATACGCTATTCTTTCTGACGTTGGTTGATAAGGTGGCTACAATGCAGCTCCAACTGTACATGGAAGCAGCAGCCACCCTTCATAAGAAAGAGTCAGGTTTTCAATGTTTCCAGAGCACATAAAGTGCCTTGATTGATTTACAAACCCAGATGCTGACAATGTTGGAAAGAAGTAGATTGGGGCTGCTGGTTTTTACTCAATCTATCGGCAGCCTTCGATCTTCTGGACTACAAGACCGACAAATGTCATCAGGCCTAATACGGTAGTCGCCTATCTGTTTCCATTTCCTTCCCACTCTCCCCCTCCCTTCTTTATCTATGTCTTAGCTCTTGCACTATCTGAAATGTCGTCTGGCCGAGTACAATGGTTAATTTCACTTCCTTACTGTTCATGGCCTGTAAGAATGTAATTGTATTTTCCCTTGTTCCCTCCCTTGCCTTGAAGCGCTTTGAAACACATTTCATTTCAAGTATAGGCGCTATATAAATAAACTATCATATCATATCATAAGATCCTACCGGAGAGACTGGTGGAAACCGAGGGGCTTTTCGAGGGAGGCCATCAAATGGATGAGATCGTTCTTGGAGGGCCGTAGATCTCGGGTCCATTGGGGAGCCACCTCATCAGAGGTGGAAATCACTGTATGTGGAGTCCCCCAGGAAACATGTCTCTCCCCACTATTATTCAATATATATATATTCAACCGCTTTGTATGGAATTAGAAAGACTAGGTCTTTTCTTTACCAATTACGCTGATGATTTTCAGTTGTCCATGGAGATCAGTGGGAATTATACAGAGGACCAGGAGAAGCTTACCGATATCTACCAGACCATAAAAAACTGGATGTCATCCAACTGGCTACGTTTGAATGCCTAGAAGAAGGAGTTAATGATCTACGGGTCCAAACAAGCCAGGGAGGGTCTTGATCAGGCTTTCACCAGCTTTCCGATTAAAGTGGCCACCAAAGTGAAGACCCTTGGCACATACATGGAGGCGAACCTGAATGTGGACGCCCATCTAGACGCAATTGTAAAAAACACAAACAATTATCTTAAAGTATTAAGATTGGTCAGCCCCATGATATCCAAAGACAACCGGGCTAAGCTAGCCCGAGCGCAACTCCCTTTTGGGGGGTGCTAGCAAAGAGGCAACCCACAAACTCCAGAAAGTCCAAAATGCAGCTGTGTGTATCGTCCATCAAATGGCATGGAGTGATACAGTATCTTCAGCCCGGAAAGAGTTGCACTGGTTACCGGCAGCCGCCAGGGTCATGTTTAAGTTACTGGCCATTGGTCACAAGTGTATTTTTGGGATCGCCCCCCAGTACCTTTAAGACAGGTTAGTTATATACCAGCCAACCAGGGTACTTCGTTCTGCCAAGGCCTGCCTCCTTAGAGAGGATCGAGTTAAAAGAGCCCGGGGAAGAGGCCGCTCCTTCCCGGTTCTGACGGCACAGGCCTGGAATGCGCTGTCAGAATCACTCTGCAAGGAAGAAGACCACCTGGTCTTTAGGAAACTGTTAAAGACAAGACTGTTCATGTAAGCTTCCTGAGATGTTGGATGCCTGTTCTTAAAGTTCGATCTCACTGCTCAGCGCCTGGATGTCTTAGGGCTTTGGCGCTCTACAAATGAAGTAACATAACATAACATACCTCAGTTCCCTCCCTTTTTCCCTGTGCTAGAACGCTGCAGAGGAAACGATGGGAGACAAGGCTAATAAGCCTACAAAAACTTGAAAAAGGGAAACATCCCGGAAATGAAAAAGCTTTATTTCTTTTTTTTTTTTTTAGAATCAATGAGAAACATTTTTGTTTTCTCAAAGCAAATGACTAGCCAGATAGGAGCAGTCAAATCAGAGCCATCAGGCATCTCTTCGCTTAGATAGGTGCGCCAGGCCATAAGAACTTTGAGCGGGGATGGACGGGAGGGGCGATGAGGAATCTGCGGCAGAAGAATCCATAGAAAGATCATTACGGTGAGTAATTTCTCATTCAAGAGATTGCTTTTCTCCCACAGATTCCTCATCTGATAGACTCCCCAAGCAGTTAAGATTACAGAGGTGGGCAGAAAGTATTACAGTAGCAGATTTTGCAGCACTTCCCTACCAAAACGTGCATTAACCCGGCAGGCAAACTCCAGTCAATAGTGTCTAGTAAATCTGTGCAAGAATGACCAAGTGGTCGCACGACAAATGTCCCTAATGGTGACGCCCCTCTGTAAGGCCGATACACCTCACGTCGAGTGTGCCCAAGCTCTTTTGCCAGCAGATTGGTAGCACTCCGCGATGCAAAGGATGATACACTGCAATAGAGTCTGCTTAGTTAAAGGGATGGTCTAGTAAAAATGTTTATTTAAAAAATAGATAGGCCACATAAAAAAAAAATACTAGCATCCTCCGTTTTAAAACTTCCTATGTAAAATTTTGAGCTATTCAAGCTCAAAATTCGAAAAAGCAAGCACAGGGGCGCAGCCATTTTGTGAAATGGAGGCCCTCCTGTGCTGGCTTTTGCTTTTGCAGCACTAATGAAGGAAAAGCCAGCCAGCTGTAGTAAACAAAGTCTACCGCTGGGTGGCTTTCCCTTCATTAGTGTCGGGACTCGGAGGACGCGGACCGGAGACCAAAGCAGGAAAGCTGCAGCTGAATCTCGGTAAGTGCTATTTATTTTTTTTACAAATATTTTGCTATTTACTAGCTCCTCCAGCCCGGAAAACTTAGAAATAAAACCGCAGCTTTAAAAACGTTGTATTTATGTTTGCGGTCGCTTTTGAAGCGACCGCAAACATAAATACAACGTTATTGTGTTGGAAAACGCTGCGGTTTTTCTTTCCAAGTTTCTCAGGCTCCTCCGGCTCGGAGGAGCCTGAGAAACTTGGAAAGAAAAACCGCAGCGTTTTCCAACACAACCGCGTTGTGTCTGCCTGAATCTGCTTTTCCATTTGGAGCTCTCGGGCTCCCCACGGGGAGCCCGAGAGCCCCAAATGGAAAAGCAGATTCAGGCAGACAACGCGGAAAACAACCGCGTTGTGTCTGCCTGAATCTGCTTTTCCATTTGGGGCTCTCGGGGAGCACCGGAGACCCAAAGTGATAGCCACAGCAGGCAGAAACACACGCGGTTGTGTTGGAAAATGCTGCGGTTTTTCTTTCCAAGTTTCTCAGGCTCCTCCGAGCCGGAGGAGCCTGAGAAACTTGGAAAGAAAAACCGCAGCGTTTTCCAAAACAATAACGTTGTATTTATGTTTGCGGTCGCTTCAAAAGCGACCGCAAACATAAATACAACGTTTTTAAAGCTGCGGTTTTATTTCTAAGTTTTCCGGGCTCCTCCAGCCCGGAAAACTTAGAAAAAAAACCGCAGCTAGTGCTTATTTTTTGTAAAAAATAAATAAATCGCACTTACCGAGATTCAGCTGCAGCTTTCCTGCTCTGGTCTCCGGTCCGCGTCCTCCGAGTCCCGGCACTAATGAAGGGAAAGCCACCCAGCGGTAGACTTTGTTTACTACAGCTGGCTGGCTTTTCCTTCATTAGTGCCGCAAAAGCCAGCACAGGAGGGCCTCCATTTCACAAAATGGCTGCGCCCCTGTGCTTGCTTTTTCGAATTTTGAGCTTGAATAGCTCAAAATTTTACATAGGAAGTTTTAAAACGGAGGATGCTAGTATTTTTTTTTTTATGTGGCCTATCTATTTTTTAAATAACATTTTTTACTAGACCATCCCTTTAAAGGCAGACCTTTGCGCAACAAAGAATGGGCTACGAACATCTGGTCAGATTCCCAGAACTCACATGTCCTTGCGACATAAAAGCTAAAGGCTCTTTTGGGGTCTAAGCGATGGACCTGCTCCTCCTCAGAGGGATTTGGTGGAGGGTAGAAAACCGGTAGGCCTATGGCATGAGAAAGGTGGAATTCAGATACCACTTTAGGAAGAAAACCAGGTCTTACTTTAAGGGAAACCTTTTCCAGAAAGAATTGAATGAACGAGGGCTTGTTGCAATCAGAAAGGCTGTCTTCAAGGATAGCTGCCGTAATGAACAGGAATCCATGGGCTAAAACGGAGCCGCCATCAAGAACATTAGAACCACATTCAAATCCCAATCTGGGACAACAAAGGGAGTTGGCGGAAACTTATTGACAAGGCCCTTCAGGAATCAGGATCGTGAAGAAGGAACCTTGATTCGGGGGCCTCTTAAACACAGACAAGGCTACCAAAAATCCTTTGACTGTGGTGACCTGAAGGCCCACTGAGGCCATTGACGGAAGGAACTCCATCACTGCAATTTTGAGTCAAGAGATGGGGTCAATGTCGTGTTCCCTGCACCATGCCTCAAACTTCTCCACCTGCATGCGTACAATGACCTGGTAGACCCTCTGCGTGCAGCCAGCAACACCTCAAGTACTTCCTCAGAGAGGTCCCAGTCATCATACCTCATCCTCTCAAGAGCCACACATGTAGGTTGAGGGACTCTGGGTTCGGGTGAAGTACCCAACCTTCTGACTGGATCAGGAGATCCGGAGCCAAGGCAACCTGTGAGGTGGACAGATGGTCAGATCCAAGAGGTCAGCGTACCAAGTTCTCCTCTCCCAGTCCGGGGCGATCAAGATCGTGGTTGCCCGAAACCTCATCAACCTCCTGAAAACCCATGGGATGATGGGAACCGGGGGGCCGGAGGAGTTGTCCAATCCACCAGAAACACTCCCCCCAACCCCACCCCCCCAGTGCGTCCTTTGCTGGAAATTCCCTCGTGCAAAACTGTCTGCACTTTCTGTTGGACTCTGTGGCAAACAGATCCACTGATGGGGCACCCCATCGAGAGAAGACCTCTTCTAGGACTTCCTGGCATACCTCCCACTCATGTGAGACCGTGCTCCGCCTGCTAAGAGCATCCGCCAAGTCGTTCTCTGTCCCTGCCAGATGAACTGCTGAGGCTGAGATTTGGTTCTCAAGCAATCAGAACTACAGCAGCATTGCCTCTCTGCAGAGGGGGAGACAGTGCACGCCACCCTGCTTGTTCAGGAAGTGCACGGCCACAGTGTGGTCCGTCAGAATCAAGACATGCTTCCCCTTGAGAGACGAGGCGAAAGCCTTCAGGGCTAATCTGATGGCTCGCAACTCCAGCCTGTTGATATGCCACCTAACTTCCATCACTGACCAAGGCCTCTGACCTGCAAGTCCTGCAAATCCATCCTGCATGCACCTTCGGGGACAAGCTCGGCCGCATGCTCCACAGCTTTCCATATTTTGCGAATCCGCAGGCTACATTGGTGGCTTTCAGCACCATTGTGCCAGAAATAAAAACCTAGTTATCCATTGCGTCCAACATTTTACCTTCTCGATCTGGGGGCAGATTAAAAGTGGAGGCTGCAGGTCTGGTGGATATTGTGGCTGCCTGTACCACAAGCCCTTCCGGAGAACGGTGAGAAGCCAGAAATGATGGGTCTCCTCTCACCGGCCTGTACTTTCACGTAAAGTTAGAGCTGACAAAGCGTGTCGAGTGCGTGGAAAAAAGAAACCGAGGTAGCAGGCGTAGTGTCACAGTATATATATATATATGATGTCTGACATCACGTCCAGAGCCCCGACTATCGGGCAAAATGGATCGACGGCCGAGTCGAGGTCCAATACGCCGCCTGTCCAAGTTTTACAAAGCACCAGAGCTAGATGAGGATATCTATCAGATGAGGAATCTGCGGGAGAAATGCAATCCACTGAAATAAGGCTTCCACCACCATATATATAGTTCTCCTGTACTGTGCTCTGGCTTGGCCATGGGGAGCAGCCTGTTACAAATCAAGGTCGAGCGACGTATTAAGTCTGTTTGCTTCATGCACACCTTCAGCTAGTGCCAGCAAATCTGATTGGTCTGAACAAAATGAATGGAAAAACAGCTCCCTCAGGTCCCCCGCTCAATGGCTGAAAGTCAAAAGGAAACCTCATTGTAAATTTACCTTATGGTGTCAAAGAATGTCGACTGAGATTCGGGGCAAGGCGTGCTCCACTGTCTTCGACGTTGATGTCGACGGGATCACTTTGACAGGGACTCTCGATGCCTAAAGGGTCTGCGCCAGAATCAGATTTGCAGTGGTTGTGGACGAGCACCAGGGCGTAAGAACTACATGGTCACCTTGGTGCCGGAACCTCTGGGTGCAACTGGTGCCATACCAATCTGTGGCATCGAGACCGGAGCTGTACCCACTACAGCATTTTGTAAATGCTTGAGCATTTGCTCCTTGAATGCCTCCCACTATTCCGTCGGGGCACCCAGAGCCAAGGCACTCTTACCCCGCTCCTCTGACGAGTCAGAGTTGTGTTTGCACTGATGGCAGCTCTTCCTTTTGTGGGAGGATGAGGACGACTAATGGCGTGAAATGCTTCAGGAATGGGAACACTTCTTCACCTTCTTATGGTGCCTGTCCTCCTTTTCGGGTGGGGGCCTTCAGAGTCTTGGTCCGAATACCTGATGGTCGACAAAGGCTGCCCAAGCACCCGTTTCCTAATAGACTTCGAGTTCATCCGACAGGAACCGCACTGTTCGCCATTGTGATCTCTCCCCAGACACCACACGCAGATACCATGCAGGTCGGGGCTAGACATCTTTGAGCAACAGTCCTGACAATGTTTGAAACCTGAAGCTTTAGGGCCTGACATCTTGGCTAATCATCGAACAAAATATTTTTTCCCGCCGGAATTTTTTTTTCCGAAAGACAGAGTGCCGAGTAAGCAGAAAAAAAAGGAACTGAGCTACACGGGTGCATTGACTTAACATATATATGGGATACATTACTCAACGTAATCTTATTTCCGATTATTGTATCGGCTTAGATTCACATGCTCTGCATAGTCCGACATCTAGTGGTAGTCGCAGAGTATTACAAGATTTGTTTTCAAAAGTTGAAAACGGACGGCGACAGGGCGTGTTAGTAATATTAACCCTAGTGTGACGTGTACCATGCCCATGGTACTTCACGTGTCGAGGTCCCTCCGATTGTTTGTTTCGCACATGAGATTGCATGAAGTGTAGCTTGAGTACAGATGTGATAAAGCAGAAACGGTGATCAACCAGAAGACATCTATGCGCCTTCGACTCCAGTAGGGGAGGAAGGGTGGGCGCATGTGAATCTAAGCAGATACAAGCTTCAAAAATATGATTACGGTGAGTAATGTATCCCTTCTGAGGCTTGTGGATCTGCTTAGAGCATAAGCTCTGAACAAATTAGTGAGCATTACCTGGCGAAGGAGGTGGGATGTGAGAAGGTACAGCGGCAAATAGATGTTTTAGAACCGCTTGCCCTACCTATTAATCTGCTTTAGAGTGAGTCTCAGTGCAATAATGCTGTGTGAAAGTATGAATGGAGCTCCATGTAGAAGCGTTGCAAATGCCATTTAGAGCAATGTTTGAAATGAAGGTTACCTCTGGTGGCATGAGCCCTGGGAGTAAAAGGTAAAACTGTTTTGGATAGGGAATAGCACAGCTGTATGCACTTGACTATCCATTTGGAGATGGCGTTTTTTGATATGTGATCGCCGTCTCTCCCAGGTGCTATAGAAACAGAGTTGGTCTGTTTTCCTTGGGGGTTTAGTTTTATTCACATAGTAGAAGACCACACTCTGTACATCAAGTGTATGGAGGCTTCTCTTCGCTGAGTTGAATGGATTTTGAAAGAAGGTAGGAAGTTCTATGGAATCATTAACATGGAACTTTGAAATGAACTCCGGTGAAAATCTAGGATGTGTTCTGAGGACAACCTTGTCTTTGTGGATTATGAAGAAAGGGTCTTGTACGGATAAAGATTGTAGCTCATCGACTCGTTTTATAGAGGTGATGGCTACTAGGAATGCAGTTTTATAAGTGAAATGTTTTAGGCTGGCCGTGTACATGGGCTCAAAGGGCAGACCCATGTGTTTGGAGAGGACAACATCAAGATTCCAACCCGGTGGAGAGATCGAGAAGGGAGGGTATAGCCCCTTTACCCCTTCCATGAATGCTTTAATGACAGGAACTTTCCACCAGGATGCCTTGTTTTGTGAAGTGGTGTAAGCTGACAGAGCTGCCAGGTGTACTTTGATGGAGTTGAATACTAGGCCCGTGTCTAGTAGGTAAAGCATGTAATGTAGAATGTTAGCTGGGGAATATCCGATTGGTTTGTGACCTGCACCATATTACAAATCTCCTCCAATTGTTAAAATAGCAGTGTCTGGTGCTGGGTTTCCATGCCTCCCCTTAGGATATCCATACACCTTTGTTGAAGATTTAAGTGACCGAATTCTAGGACTTCAGGAGCCAGGCTGCCAAGTTCATAGATTGAGGACAAGGGTGGAGGGAGGCTCCCTTGCGTTGAAGTAGCATGTTGTAGGGGCACGGGAGCTTGTTTGGTTCGCACAACGCCAGTTTGAGCAGATGTGGAAACCATGGTTGTCTTGCCCATATAGGAGCAACCAGGACTAGAGTTGTTGTTTCTGGTGCATTTTGTGCACAATCCTGCTGAGGAGTGGCGTTGGAGGAAAAGTGTAAGCAAATTTCGCTGACCAGTTCATCCATAGAGCATTCCCCTTGGACCCTGGTTGGGGAAACCTGGACGTGAAGTCTGAGCATTGCGCGTTTAGGCTTGTGGCGAGCAAATCCAACGGGGGATGACCCCATTGGGAGACGATTCTGTGTAGGATATCTTTGTTGAGTTGCTACTCGTGTTCTTCTGGTAGAGGGTAACTGCTTAGAGTGTCTGCCAGAGCATTGAGTTCCCCTCGAATTAATATATCTTCTCCAAGTGGCGCTTTATGGGAAATCAACACGTTTAATCATTTACACATGGAAATGATTAAACATGTAAAGTTAAGCCTTCAGCTTAAGCCCACTTGCAGCACTTGCCGTTGGGTCCCCACCGGCCTGTGCTATCTCACATGACTGCACTTATTGCTTTTGTCAGTTGACCACTCTTCCAAGTGGTCTCTGCCTGACACTTCCATTTGTGGCACTCCTAGGCACTTACCTCCCCCCAACCTCCCCTCTCTGCACTTGCACTTTCTGAATGCGCACAAGGCCTAGTAGGACCGCCTGCTTTGCTTCTTCATTATTATTATTATAATTGCCTTTCATTCCCATGTCCCCTCCCCGTTGCCCTGTGGCGCTTTGAAACCCAATTTACTTGATATATAGGCGCCTTACAAATGCACAATAAAATAAATAAAAATTAATACATTTTAAGAAATAGCCTGGTGGACCATGTGTGGTCCTGGTTCCATCAACTGGCAACCTGAATATCTTGACAGACATGTGAGAGTTACTATATTTTAACTCACGTAACTGACTTGAGAACTAAGATTATATAGTTTAATGTGACTGCAGTGAAGTTTAAAAAGACAGTTGCACAACGACTTGTCAGTTCAACTGAACAATAGAAGCTTTTTGGCATTGGAGAGTGTGTGTAGAGTTCAGGTTCATGAAGGCTTTACCGCCGGGTGGTTCCATCTTATTATGACCTCTTAAGAGAACTTCGGCAAATAAACTTTACAGTTTAGTGCTCGTAAAAGAGCAAAAAGTAACTCTCTGCCACATAGAAATGTGAATGATAATCTAACTATCTTAAAGTTAAGAGCCCTGAAGTCTTTTATGGAAACTAATATACTACAAAAGATAGATGGTCATCTTTTGAATCAAGGATGGAGGAAGTCGGAAGGCGAATTAGCAATGTTGAAGATGTAATAGAGTGGTTCAATTAGAGAATGCTGTAACAAATCGGGAGAAATTCTATACATTTGGAAAACAGAAATACGCACAATAATCTTTGCATTGTTGGACTACCTGAGGGGGTGGAAGGAGATTATCAGATTTTGTTTCTAGGAACTATGATTTCTAAATTACTAGCCCTTCCTAGTTCTGTGATTCTAAATATTCAAAGTACTCATAAAATTGGGCCCCTAAATTTTTCTGCAAACCGACTCCTCAAGAAAGCTTATTTTCTCCTGATTGGATTACTCACATATCCAGATCATTTTAGGGAAAGTTAAATTGGCTAAACATTTAGTTTTGAATGGACGAAAAGGAGAAATTACTTACCGGTAATGTTCTTTCTATGTAGTCTTCTCCTGCAGATTCCTCATCAGATAGATGTGCCTTCCAGCGTCAGCTGCTCGGAAAACTTTGACAGAGGGCGTAGTGCCTCTCAACTCAGCCATCGATCCGTCTTGACTAGATGCGCCAGTTGTCGACTCCGGATATGCATTGGTCGTCATACATATACTATATCACTATCCCCCTGTACCTTAGTTCCCCACCAAGCTCAGCCACTGCAGAGGAAGACCAAAAGACTGGCAAACAGCCAAATTGTTACGAAAAGGTGGAACATAACAAAAACCTGTTTTCTTTTTTTTTTTTTTTTGGATGAGGACCAGGACTGTTCGAAAGTGTAGAGGATCACCTTTCTGAATGGCAAACACCTGCATTTCCCACAATAAGGGGACAGTCAACATGCAATACAGGCACTTTCATAGCGGGGCTGGATGGGAGGGTGATGAGGAATCTGCCGGAGAAGAATCCATAGAAGGAACATTACTGGTAAGTAGTCTCTCCTTCTACGGATTCCTTTTCTCCTACTGATTACTCATCAGATAGACTCCCAAACCAGTACATGGACTGGCAGTGGGATGAAAGTCCCTACACCAGAAACTTCTGAAGCACTGCTCTTCCAAAGTGGATTGCGCCCTGATGCCAGATGGAAGCTCCTTCCCTGCGTGCTGATAGCACTCTGCTATCGGAGCATTATCAAGCGGGAGATATTGTCTTTTTTAGTAACAGCCAATACTTTCTGTGACAGGGAAAAAGCTACAAATAACCGATTAGCATTCCTGAATTCAAATGTTCTTGCCCAATAGAATCTAAGGGACCTCTTGGGGTCGAACCTGTGGAACCTCCCCTCTTCCTCAGAGGAAGGTAGAAAACAGGGAAGTCCGTGGTCTGGGAGATGTGAAACTCCACCACAACCTTGGGCAGAAACCCAGATAGAACTTTCAAGGACACCTTTCTCCTTAAAGAAACTGAAAGGGGGGCCTGCATGACAAAGTCTGTGCTCACAGACCCTTCTGGCTGATGTGATGGGCACCAAAAAGGGGTTTTCAGCGTGAGCAGTCTTAGAGAACAGGAGTGCATAGGCTCAAAAGGTGACGCCATAAGAAAAGATGAGACCAAATTAAAATCCCAATCCGGGACCAAAAAAAAGGGATGGGCGGAAACGTATTCACAAAACCTTTGAGGAGTTGGGCTATAACTGGGATTGTGAAGATCCGAGGACCTTTTGAAAACAAACAACGCTGCCAAATACCCTTTTACTGTTTGTACCCGAAGGCCTGAAGAAGCCAGTGACAGAAGGAACTCCCTCACTGAAGTGGTGGGGCAAGCGCTGGGATCAATCCTGCATTCCCCGCACCACACCTCAAACCTTCTCCATCTGTACACATACGATTTTGTAGATGGTCTGCATGCAGCCAGCAGCACCTCAAGTACCTTTTTCGAGAGGTCCCAGTCATCATACCTCATGCTCTCAAAAGCCACGCATGTAAGTCGAGGGACTCTGGGTACGGGTGGACCTTCCGACTGGGATAGGAGGTCCGACCGCCAAGGCAACCAGAGAGGTGGGCAGATGGCCAAATTCAAAGTCGCATTGCTTCTCTGCACAGAGGCAAGGACCCTCAACACCTTGCTTGTTGAGGTAGTGCATGGTCACTGTGTTGTCAGTCAGGATTAGCACAGTCTTCTATTTCACAGAGGGGAGGAAGGCGACAAGGGCAAACCTGATCGCTATCATTTCCAGCAAGTTGATGTGTTTCCGAGACTCCGCGAGAGACCATAGTCCACTCACTGTAATATCCAACAGGTGAACGCCCCAACCAGTCAGAGATGTGTTTGTGACCACAGTCACCTGTGGCCAAGCTTGACGAAATAACATGCCTCAGCAAGTTGTCACTCACGGCCCACCACGCAAGTCCAAGACCTTGAAATGGTCTGATATGTGACCCCGAAACTGTGCCCATTGGAAACGTAGAAGCTACTGACGCAATCTTGTGTGCAGCCTTGGCTTCAGTACCACTAGGATGCAGGCGGACACGAGTCCCATAAGGCGCAGAAAGGCTGAGGCTGGCACTTGTTCCTGGGATTGGAGGCCATGGACTATCCGGGAAATGTTTGCCACTAGGTCGGGAATGCCCTGCCGTGCCCAGTTGAGTGCTCCAGATGGCACCGATAAAATCGAAGAGACTGGGACGGCGAAACCAGACACTTTTTGAAATTTAGGGAAAAGCCCAAACTGTTGAAAAGAGTGCATGTGCGGACTAGATGTGGGGAGTGAGCTCGGACAAGCCAGTTGTATATGTACAGAAAAAGATAAAGCCGGTCAAGTGGCACAGCGAGTAGAGCGCCCGCTTTGACACCCGTGCAGAGCCTGTTAACGCAGGTTCGAATCCCGGCGGGGCCAAACTCAGCCTTTCATCCTTCCGAGGTCGATAAATGAGCACCACACACCGTGGGTAATAATAAGCAGCGCTCAGATACCTGAGGGTTTGTAGCGCTATATAAAAGCCTAATTATTATTATTATTATTATTATTATTATAAATGCCCTATCTCCTTAAGGCGAGTCGCCACCACTGCAGGTAGCTTGGTAAAAGCCCTAGCAGCCAAAGAAAAGCTGAATGTCAGGACTCAGATGAAAGTGATGTTGGCCCATCACAAACCTCAGGTACTTCCTCTGTTTCCGATGAATCGGCATGTGGAAGTATGCATCCTGAAGGTCCAATGATTCCAACCAGTCCTGCAGATCAAGGGCTTGCAGGATCTGGGCTAGTGTAACCATCTTGAATGTGTCCTTGGGCAGGAACAAATTCAAAAGCCTCAGATCGAGAATTGGACGCAAGCCCCAGTCTCTCTTCAGTACCAGAAAGTAGGTGGAGTACTAACCCTTGCCCCGTTTCACGCAGTACCAGATCTATCGCACTCTCTGAGAGAAGCTGACAGACCATCTTCAAGAGGATGGCATCCGGATGCAAGTTGCTGGCGTAAGGGCCGTGGTCTGGAGGACCTTGCACGAAAGGGAGACAGTAACCCACTTGAACGACCTCTAAGGCACAAGCATCAGACGTGGTCTTGACCCATTCCTTGCTGAACAGGGAAAGTCTCCCTTCCCCACAGGGTTACCATGGCAGAAAACCTCACAGAGGTTTGGCCCCTTGAGATGCTAAGGGGATGGTGGCTGCAGCCGCTCCTCTGGCGGCTCCTCTACCCCTTAGGCTGCCCGACACAAACACCTTCTTCCCCCAAGCACCCAGTCTACTTTCCCTGTCAGGTGGAAGAGTGGGGAATGTGGAAGACTTCACATTGGCAGTCGTGGCCTGCACCACCAAGCTCTCTGGGGAGGCAGGAGTGGACAGAAAAACCATATCTGAGGGAGCAGGGCGATGGAGGCTTCCTGGACAGTCCCACCGTCAACTGCCAATGCAGAAGCGGGCTTCTGCCATAGTTCCAAGTACAGGGTCTTCTATTGTCACAACGAAGGGTACAGTTTTCTTCCTGGGATCCTTGTCCATGACTTCTGTTAATTTTAACTTAATTTTAGGCCTGCATGGGGCTGGGAGCCCCAGGGTATCGCCTCTGAAAGGATGCCCGAGGTTTGCAGTGGGTAGGGGCTGGAAGAATATCAAGATCAGGGGGAGAAGTCTAGGCCACTTGCCATACCTTGGACATCCTCATCCTCTTCATAGAGTTCTTCTGGGAAGCCCCTCTCAAACACAAAGGGTACCGGGTACCTGATACCCCCCCCCTCACCTCCTCGTCACAGATGCCACACAACCTGGACATGTAGGGTTTGAAGGGAAGAGCAGCATATTCCTGAGGTTCTTTGGGGCCCGCGGCACCAACTACATGGAGGACAAAGTCTGGGCCGGCGCTGAGATCTGGAAACCCGAAGGTCGAGTCAGGCAGACTGGAAACTCTTACCTCTTCTTGGCCAGACGTGAACCCCTAGGCAGAACCCTGCCAGACCCGGTGGGTCCTGTTGGCACTGTGGCAGAAGCCAATGCCCCAGTTGTCGCCAAGGCGCAGACGGCTCTGGCGTCTGTCTTTGGTGCTGACAACTGGGCCGTTGACTTATGCCCCGGTGCCAACGGAACCCACCGTGTGGCACTGTTGCAGAAGCCAATGGCCCAGTTGTCGGCATCAAAGACACAGAGCCGTCAGCGCCTTAGCGAAGATGTCAAGCATCTTTTGGGGAAAGTGTTCCCATTCCTGCAGGGTGGAGGATTGGGTAGGAAAAGGTACCTTTTTTTCTTAATCAGAAAACAGCCTGTCGGTGCAACATTGCACAATAGGCTGTACAGTGTTTTCACAATGTGGTAATAACAGCAGAATATCCTTTAGCATTAAGAAAAAGAAGAAACGGGAACAAGAAATTGCATTGCGAAAACAGTGTATTCCCAAACACATTTTCTAATCCAGTTCATTCCATAACATCTCTGCTGCTAGCAACCCCTCACCATTAGATTTTGCCAGGTATAGTCTAAATGGAGTGCAGGTGTCTTTGCTACTACATATTGCAGCTATAGTAAATACATATACCTCTTCTATTTCATTAGCAAATACCAATTCTCTCATCCATTCATCACTGCTGGGAGCATATTTTGACTTCCAATGTCTAAGAATGTATTTCTTTACAACATCACACGCAACATTAAAGAAGTGTTGAATGACAAAAGAGACCTTACCTTTATCTCCCAGCAGGTATTTGAGTGGTGTCAGCAATGGTGATATTTCCAATATTTCATCCACACTCTTCGCAATTGGAGACCAAAATGCTAAAATGGTGGGCACTCCCAATACATATGAAACGAGCCTGCGTGGTCTATTCTGCATTTCTAGCATGCACCGCTCGCACCCGGAGAAAATAAATGGTTTAATATCTTGAATTGTATCAATCGGAGGCCTGCGTTCATTGACACTGCCTTGGTCAGCTGACACCACCTACTCCATTTGTCCTCATCCAATGTTACCCCACCATATCCATTTCCCAACTAGCTCATATCATATTTCTCGACTCCTGGAGAGTCTGAAGTAAGCTTTACAGTCTAGACAGCCCCTGCCTATCCCCCCGGCAGACACCATCACTGCAATACTTTTGTGAATCTCTGGTTCAGTCGAGAAGGAGGGCCCTTGTCTTCAGAACGCTGCCTTCATTCAGCTGTACTGCAGCACTCTAAGAGGACTCCTACCAAACTTGGAAAAGTCTTCAAAGGACACGAATCATCCCTCTGGAATCATGCCCCCCTCTCACCCCTCACTGTCAACTGTCCTGGTTTATCCCAGGATCTCTTAAGGTCCCTGTCAAATGTGGGAGCAATGCTGGGGATCCCCCACAAGGGGCCACACTATGATATGGTGTTTTAACATCCAATTTACAGAAAATGCGCGACCAAGCATTGACCGTAGACCTGACCAGATCGAAAGTGCAGGAGTCTATATGACGGTCGCTAAAGATGACCAATTTCTGATTAGTGGGCAATGCCCTGTACCGCTCAAGCGGCAGGTGTACCACCTCTGTCTCGTCAGAATACCAGTCCGGTATAACGAGCCTGTGCAGCCAGATAATAAAACTCAAAATCTGGGTCCGCTAGCCCCGCCACCCCACCGCAACTCATACAGCTAGGTCAACTTCTCCCAGGAAATCTGAGCCACCCCACCCCCCCAGATAAACATTGTCGCCAGTGACTGGACCTTTGCAAAGAAATTCCTCCCGGGCCATATTACTAAAGTAGAGCAGATTTGGGTGCACCATCATTTTCAGTAATTAAATCCGCCCATATTGCGAGACCGGGAGACCCAACCAGACTGTCAGCTTAGCAGCCAACTGCTGCAAATAGATCTTGTGATTTCGACATACGACTGGTGAGTTCTAGAGAAGAGAATCCCCAGATAACTGAAATGTAAAGGGCCCAGCGAAACCCCCGGAGGTCACCAAGCTGCTCCATGGTTGGCGTAAGAGGAAATAGCTCAGGTTTGGTGTTGTGTGTTGTGTGAATGCATTTATGTCTCTCATAATTGGATCTTGGTTCCTATTGGGATTGCAAATGTATAGTAGTGCGTCATCCGCATAAAGTGATATTAACTGTGGAGGACCCGCAATCCTAATCCCCCCCCCCCCCCATGTCCATGACTATCTCATATGAGCACTGCCACGGAAGCAGCTCAACTGTGAATGGGAATAATAGAGGGGGAGAGAGGGCAACCCTGACGAGGGCCCTTCCCCAAAGAGAAAAGGCCAGATACAAGTCGGTCCTGCGTACAATATCTGTGCACGACGAGAAAAATAGGGCCCAAAATCGTAAATGTTTAAGCACCCATAGCAGGTATCTCCAGGAGATGGAATCAAAAGCTTTCTCTGCATCCAGAGATACCACGACTACCCTAGACTGGGGGTTGATTTGGGAGATCACACAGAACAGACACCTCAGATTTAACAAAGTAGATCTAGTAGGAATGAATCCCGACTGATCAGAATGTGCTACAGAGCATGTGCGGGAGCAGACACAAGGCCAATATCTTTGTAAACACCTTTGTGTTTGCCTTGATTAAAGATAACGGATGGTATGAAGCAACGCGGAGGGTTTGCCTGCCCGGCTTCAAAACACAGTTGTGATCGCCTCCTGAAGAGACACAGGGAGATGGCCACTGTCAAGAGATTCCTCCCAAACCTGCAACAGCCTGGGAGCCAGCTCCTGGTGAAATTCTTTATATAAAATTCAATTCCCAGACCATCTGATCCTGGTGCCTTCCCAGAAGCTAGCACTTTCACCGCCGCAACTACCTCCTCCACTGTCAGGGGCTGCTCCAAGGCCTGACATGCCTCCTCAGACAATTCAGGCAACCTAATACCTTCCAGGTAATTGCTGAGTCTCTCATGCATAGAAGTGTCACAGTTAGTGTAAAGTTTCGAGCAATATGTGTGGAAGGTGTCATTTATGTCCTTTTCCTTCACCAACACTGTTCATTCCCTCCCCTTGAAATCCGTGATAGGCTGCCTTAGGCACTCAGATCTGCCTATATTCGCCAGTAATCTGCCAGCCTTATTACCTTTCCGATACCTTCTGGGCCTAATAGGTTTGGACATATATACTATTTCCTGGTCTGCCAGCTCTCAGAACCGTTAGACCTGGTCTCAAATCTGCCCAACAATAACCCACTTTGAATTTCACTCTGCTCATTTTCCAGGTCCCTTAACTAGTCCTTGACCCCCCTCAACTCCCTCCTAAGGCTGCCAGCTGATGTCGAAAGGAGTACCCCTCTCATTCACACCTTGAACGCCTCCCACAATGTAGAGCACCTCTGCATCGAACCGTCGTTATTGGTAAAAAATTCAGTAATGTCAATGTGCAATTTCTCCACCACTGTTGCATCTTTCAACATGGCCATCTTCCTCAGAGGCTGTGGTCTGGGACTTGGAGTAAACATCAATGACATTATCACTGGAGAGTGAACAGATATGGTCAGCATGCAGAGGTTACAGTCCTGCACCATTGACACCAAGTCAGGAGACAGCAGCCAGAAATCTATACGTGACCCAGAATCTTGGACTGTGGAGTAATAAGTATATTCTCTAGAGTCTGGGTGCAGCTTGGGCCATACGTCAGCCAGGGGGGAAATACCGCAATTGGTGAAGTGTCTGGGCCGCTCTGGTCAGCACCTTAGGGAACTTGATGTTCTATCCACTTGATTGCCAAGAATGGTATTGAAATCTGGCCCACCCCTCAAAATTATATTTGCCTCATCTGCAGTATCCAATACGTCCGAAACCTGCCGGTGAAATGCAGGCTCATCTATGCTTAGACCATATGTGTTCACCAGCATAACCGGGTTACATGCCAGAGCGCCCCAGACAACAACATATAGGCCCAGTGGATCCACCCTACTCCCGAAACCTGAAATCCCAAAGAAAAATGAATGAGGGTGAGAACAGCCTGGCACTGAGAGGAGTAATCGGTGTAAAATCATCAGAGGTCCCATCTGCACGCAAATGTCTCGTGGACTCTGCCTCAGGTCATATGTCACTTGAAGCATAAGTATTTTTGGCCCATGCCCATTGATGTAGGCCAGAATCCTCCTGGCCTTTATTGGGTTGTTCGGCACCTGTACATTCCATGACATGAGCCTTATTGGGGAACCTCCGACACAAAACCCATCACCCGCCATATAAACTTGTGTTGGCCCCCCCCACTTTCAGAACACCCTTTAAAGCCAACCGTGTAGCGGCCTCCTGCATGACCGTCAAACTTTTAAACATTTTAACTGCCCCCCTCCACACCATCTACCCCAACACGATAGTGTAGCCCACAATCGAACTCGGCCGAAACATCAGGGAGCACACTGCAAACAGCAACTGATCTTTGAAGTTATTTCTCTGCCCGATAAAGCATCCGAGAATGCCAAGCAGAGCAGATCAAAACAAAACTACAATAACTGGGGCCTTATATGAGCGACTAATTATCAATCATTTGGCAATGCCGGCACTGTTCCAGATGTGCAGTCCTTTCTTCCTGCAGCCCACTAGGACTTGTATGGACCGCTCAATGTATGCTGCTGCCTCCTCTGGGGATTCAAAGAAATACGCCCTCCCACTGTGCTGTGTGCGCAGCTTGACGGGGAACAGCATGGCATACTGTACCATTCTGTCCAGCAGTAGGCACTTAACCTGGTCAAATGTTCTCCTGACAGCCTGGATCCTGGCTGAAAAGTCTTGATAGATATACACTCTGGCCGGCTCATGTTGAAGTGTGCCTTTTTCTTTTGCCAGCTTAAGTACCAAGTCGCAATCACTGTAATTTAGGAGCTGGGCAATAATCATGCATGGTAGCGCACCAGGCTTCAGGAGAGGGGCCAGGGAACGATGTGCCCTTTCAACTAAAAATTGCTCAGAGAATTCGAGTAAGCCCTCCACAAACTGCTCCATGGGGCTGGGTACCACCTTCTCAGGAACACCCAATATCCTGACGTTCCGCTGGGAGTGGGACTCCAAATCACCACACTTGGAACGTACTGCCAGCAACTCTTTTTTAATGGCCCTACGCTCTTGACCATGTTCCCCTATGGTGTCCTCCAATCCACAGACTCGCGTTTCGACCTCAGTGATCCACACACTCTCCTTGTCGAGTTTTGTCCGGAGGGAACTGGTGGCAACAATGTCACTGAGTTTTGAGTTTACTGATGCAAACACCACCTGTATTTTCGTCATGTAAGAGTTCATGTTTGTAGCATTTGGGGAGATCCTCATGGGATTCACACGCTGGCGCAGCCGTTCCCTGGGTGTCCCTGAGTGGGGTACTTGTAAAGGAGTCCATTGGGATTTGTTTGCATTCATTCCCTCCCCGGGTCATGTCTGCTTAGGGCCCAACAGGATGTCCAAAGAATGTCTATATAAAGTCCCCATACAGGTATCCAAATATATCAAGGTAGCGCAGCAAAACCTGAATGAGCAATGGTGGTGCTCCCAATAAATCGGTTACAGAAGCAGCCAGTAAAACTCTGGGGTAATTCCCCCCAGATGGGGGGCAACAGGCTCACCCCACAAGTGTCCCACAGCACACTGCCTGCCCCTGCAGGACATCCTCCAACTCGTGGCCCAGCGATAGTGCTCACATCTGCCAGCTTTTTCACAAGACTGCACTGCTCCTCAGAGATGTCTGCATTCGGAGCCATGATCCATGCTCCAAACTGCAGGGTGAGAGTCACACTCACCAGTGCAGGATCAGCAGTGGACGCGGACCCTGGAGCAGGCCCAGCCAGGTCCTTGATCGGGTGTGCAACAGCAAAGACTGCCTCTGTGCAGTGCTTGCACCACCTGTCCTCTGGGCTCCAGGCGCACCCACCTCTCAGTATGACATCTCCAGGTCCCGTCGCCACTGGCAATGCACCTCCGGGAACGGGCCAAGCTGACCCCCGGGAGCCACCCCACACTTCTAGGCCAGCAGGGATTACAGCTCTCCCCAGGCCACTGCCCGGGACCAGGAATTGCCGCATGTAACGCTCACCTGATTCCCGCAGAGGCGCCGGTCTTGACTGGGTGAATGCCGTATCTTCAAAGGTGATGTGTAACACACGGTTGGCTCTTTGGGCTGGACCTCTGTGCACTGTATGTCTGACTCGAAGAGTAAGATGTCTGCAGATAGAAAATATGGGATTAATGAACTGGGGTTATTGGGTGCCTCTCTCCTCTTCCCTTTCTCTTCTCCTGTAGAACCCCAAAGGTTAACGCCCTCACCTTAGGTAAGTAAACGCCGAGCTCTCCATCTGCCTCGGGGCAGGGTGCCGTAACCAGTTTCTTCACTGGATAAGGGTGCAGGCCTCTTGACCTCAGAGGACTGCTGTCCGTCGTTAACTGCACGAACGGTAAGTTCTGGGCACTTCAAATGCCTTAAAAGTCTTTTGTAATGATATCTCTTGTTTTGCAGGGTTCCGGCGATGGAGGATGGCGGGCTGATGAGAGTTGAGGATCGAACCCGCGTGAGGAATAGAAGCGCCTGGAAGCACGTAAGTAAGCGCTTGTAGCCTGCTTCACAATGCGCACTAACTGTCCCTTTTATCTTGCAGGTACAAGTTCGGAGCTTTAGAGAAGCTGAAGGGTGCTGGAATACCCACTGGATTCGGCGTGGGAAGGAGGAATGGCACGTGAGTAATAAAGTTGCCCAATGTCTTTAAACGCACCTTTTTTTGTCTTTCAGATGCGGGATGCAGCGCCGAAGGCCTCCGGAGCGTGCAAAGAGCTGGTAAGCTTTTGTCTTTCAGATGCCGGAATGAGTGCGAAGACCTCCGGAGCATGCGAAGAGTAGGTAAGCCTTTGTCTTTCAGATGCCGGAATGCAGCGCGAGGCGTTGGTGACAGCCGATGAACCAGGTAAGAGATGTGCTGCCACTGAAGACCGTAGTGCTAACCTGTTCTTTCTTTGTCTTTACAGGTGCTGCTGAAGACTGGATTCCAGGATGGTAAGCCTTTGTTCCCTTAGGCCCAGGATCAGAAGCAGAAGACATGATGAGCATTCTGCTGCAGAGAATGCAGAATAACACAAAGCAAGATTCATCCATCGGGTGTGGTTTAAATAGCCTCCTGTAGTGCTTAGGTGTCTCCTTCCACAGCCACGCCTAGGTAAGAAAAGAGTTCCTGCTTTTCAGAAGAAAGAGTTCCAGTGTTCTGAACCTAGGGAGTGGCTCCTGCCCCACCCAACAGGAAAAGTAGTCCCAAACAGAAGAGGATCAGGGGTTCAACTGGCAGGTAAGTAAGCAGCATGGTCTGCTGCAGCTAAGTCCACCCAAGCATTATGAGCCCGGCGCTTCCAGCGCTGGGACTGGGCATCTTTATGAGCCTGGTGCCACTGGCGCCAGGACAGGGTCCAAAAGGTCCCAATTGGGACTGGCTGGCACTCGGAACCGGGGTTATGGGTCTGCTTCCAAGGGAGTCGGGCAAGTCCTGATCTTTTGGAAGCAGAGATCATGACACCGCATATCCCGATGACAGGGCTACACAGCATGGATCATAGCGAAACGCAGCTGGTAGGTTACTGCAGCCCTCCACTTGCAGAATAGAATATCTATATGCTCTGCCAAGCACGCTGAAATAATGTTATGGCCAGATTTTTCCGGACGCAGAGCTGCAGTTCTAAGTAGCCATCATTGTTGCTGCTCAGCAGCGTCCCCCAAGGCAAAGGTACCTTATCTGGCTCCGAAGAACCTCTGGATAGGTGGCTCGTCTTTATAGAGGAGGAGGAGGAAGATGCTGGTGCAAGGATCTACTCAGAGTGGGATCTCTTGTTGTGCTTTTTTTACGTGGATGGCAGATATCCTCGGTCCGATGCTCTGCGCAGGGTTGGGGCATGGTGATGACAAATTAAAAAATTCAGACTGGGTGTTCCTGAAGCGAACAGAATGCGTGGAAAAAAAAGTCATGGGGTGCAGTGCCTCGATATACACTGGCTTCGAACATCATGTCCAATGCGGGTGCATTGAGGCGTCGGACGGAGCGGACGTGGAGCCGTGTTGCACCCCCCTTGCAGCAGAAATGTTTCTGGAGAACAGCTGCATTGTAGACTGGATATCATAGATGAGGAAACCGTGGGAGGAAAGAATCCATTAGAAACAAGTGTGTTAACTTAAACCCCTAACTCCGATTCTTAAAGGGGCAACTGTATGTCAGGATGCTGCCCCACTTTCCCTTTTGGTGCCATTACAAGCAGGCTATGCCCTTCTCAAGATCGTGGCCACAATGTGCCATCCGACCTTCCCAAGATGGCTGCCGGTTGTGCTGCATGGAGATCGCTGCATTAAACAGCCATCCCTGCATAAGAGGCTGCAGGTCCGGTAAGGCTGTGCGTTGCAACTTTCTTCCTGTTGCCTTGATGCTCATTTCCTTTTCTATGCCTTTTCTATGTTCCTGGCCCGGCTTAAGTATGCCTTTATCTTCTTTCGTCCCCTGTCTCCTCCTTCCTGGCTCCTGTGCGGTTTTGCCTTCCTTCCCAGATGCCCGTTTCATTCCGTGCCTTCCAGTCCTTTGCCTCTTCAGCCTCGTCATTGGTTCTTGGATACTACGGTCAAACTCCTAGAGGACTGCCTACTTACAAACAAGCAGAGTTTCCCCCCCCCCTTTCAGGGCTGCCCTGCGGGAAAAAAAGCCCTCAACTTCTTTTGTCTTCAGGAGGCAAGGTGGCTTCCCGACAGGACAGGCCCTACCTCTTCCCTCAGAAGCAATCCTAGAAACTTCAGGTAAGCCGTAAACCTGACATTGAAGGTGTTCTGGAATCCGCTGGGGACACAAGCTTCTGAGCTAATCTGGCCAAGGAAGGCCCAGCGGTCAAAGGTGCAGAGGCCACGTTTGGTGTCAGGATTCTGTTTCAGTCGGTAGCAGTGCACAGTAACCGGTTTGAAACAGCTTCCAGTAGAAGACGCAACATGATGAAAGATGGAAATTTCTGTGGTGCAGACCACCTCAGGGCACCTCACAATATTGAAGGAGTGTTCAGACGAAGGTCACCATGGTCAGGAAGCGACTGGCCATTGCCTAGCAGCAAACACAAAAGCAGACCTGTCGAGTGTCCTGGTTTGGGACCACTCCATTCAGCCTTCACTCAGAATTTTAAGGGAATTTCCCCTTCTCCCAGTTCAACAGTGACGCTAACAGACACTGAACTAGAATCCATGGGAACATTTTGCTCGCCTTGGTTCAGTACTGATTGTTTTCTCGCTACAATTTACATTTATTTACATGGGCTCAGAGGTGTATCCCCTCCCAAACTCATTAGTCACTTGTTGCAGCACTGTTCTGATAACAAACATTTTTATGTGTAACAGTGTACTGCTAATGCCAACAACCTACCTACGAACACAGCTGCTTACTTATGAGCTCACAGGCTCTGCACACCCATTTATGATACTGTACCTAACGCACACAACAGATGGTTAGAGAGAAAAGGAGGGAAGCATAATCTGCATCACATAACTCTTGGTGGTTAGTTAACATGCCATCCTATCAATGCACTAGAGTAACAAAGACCACGTTGTAAAAAAGCAGTTTCGTTTACATATCAAAACCTCAATGAATTCTCACTTCACAAAGAAATTAACATATTTTATCAACACATTTTTTGGCATAAAATGACCCTCCATGGTTCTCTGTAGTCACACATAAAATCAGCCACATTTGGTTGAGGACAACTAATATCGCTGTACTTCTACAATGTCCCAAACATGGGCCTTCAAAGCATATGAGCTTTTCAACATAGAGACTCCAGTCCAGCATGGGCCCTATCAGATTTCTATTAATGGTGCCACCAAAAGTCCTGTCCAATCTGAAAAACTCTGCTCAATTTGAATCACAATTCAAAGTAATACTATAGAAAGCATTTCAAAGCATTTCAAAACCTACTCTGTCGTTTCCAAACTGAACCCAAAGTTTAGATCAACAGAATACTCAACGAGTCAATTTACCTTCATCACATGTAATGCAAGCACATTTCTAAATTCAATAAAAGACGACCACATTTTAAAGCACAGTATTCAAGCCAGCAAAATCCATTGCAAATGGTGTAGCCCAAAGGGAAACAGCCCTTATGATTAGGCATCAGAGTCACAGGACTTCAGGTTCTCTGGACACAGCTTGACCCCCAACCAGCCAGGCCCCATGGTGTTTATGTAGGGTAAATTTGTAAAGTCCCTAATTATAAAAATTAAGTTACTCACCGTAGTGACTTACGTACTCTTAGTCCATAGTCCCCTTTCCACCATACTATATGGGCGTCCCTCGAGAGGGACGGGAGACGGAACCTTTGACCAGATAAATCTTCCTTAAATTTAGAGGCTTGCAGGGGTGCGTCCCTGGTAGCATGCGCTCGCCTGACTACCCCCCCCCCCCCGGCACCACTGCTCAGTCCCCATTGACGCGTCGACAACATTTAACATTGCCTAATGACACCAGTATTATTAGGGGGGGGTGGGGATGGTGGGGCATATGGGGGAAAGGGGACTATGGACTAAGAGTAGGTTAGTCGCTACAGTGAGTTTACTATTAATTACTCTTACGTCCTGTCCTCTTTCCTCCATACTGTTTGGGCGATTACAACTGAATGTAGCCCTAGGGTGGAGAGGAGACCCTCCTTAAGCAAACCGGTTTCTTAGAATCCCCTGCCCAAAAGCCGCCTCTGATCCAGAGGCAGCGTACAAACAGTAGTGCTTACAGAAAGCCGAAGGGGTGGCCCAGGTAGCCACCCTTCTGATGACCTGCCACGGCACATGCCATTGAAACGCAATGGCTGTGGCTTTGGCTCTGACCGCATGGGCATGCAAATTGTCCGGCACTGATTCGTGCTGCCCCTCATAGGCGTCCTTGATGGTCGCGACCATCCACCTTGCTATGGAGGTCTTGGAGGCCTGATAGCTGGACCTTGAACCACCAAAAGTGATAAAGAGGGCATCCGACTTGCGGAAGTCCTTAGTCCTGTCCAGGTAGTATTTTAGCGCGCATCTGACATCCAGACGGCGCTTGACCCTCTGAGGGTCATCCTTTGGGTCGGCGAAGAAGGTGGGTAAAACTATTTGCTTGTTTAGATGGAAGGAGGAGGTCACTTGGGAAGGAACGCAGGGTACATCTGGAGGACCACTTTTTGTCCTTGTAAAAGGTAGTGTACGGCCCTGATGCTACCACAGCCTGGATTTAGCCGATTCTGCGAGCGGGGGTGAGGCCTACAAGCAGCGCTGTCTTTGGGGTGACCAGCCTGATGTCCGCGGATGCCATTGGCTCGAACGGTTTGTGTGCCAAGGCGCCCAAGACTACATTGTGGTCCCACACAGGGTGAGGCTTCTTTATAGGCGGGTAGAGCCTGTGTAGGCTTGCCAGATGCAGTTAGATCTACCGGCTTAGCAGAGACGAGACGCTCCTCTGAATTTCTGTAGGCTCCTATGGCTGCCAGATAGGTGCAGCATGTGTCCACCTGAACTCCGGAGTGGGCGAGGTATGTCGAGAAGGAGAGCACGTTGTCCAGCGTGCACTTAAGGGGGTCAATCTCCTTAGAGTCGGCCCAATGACAGAATCTGGACCATTTGCTCTTATATTAGCTCCTGATAGCTTTTATTCTGGCACCCTGGATGATCTCCAGGTTAGCCTGAGATAGGCTCAAGTGTTTCAGTCTGACTTGTTCAGGAACCATGCTGCGAGGGCTAGCTTGTGAGGAGCAGGGTGGAGTACCGTGCCCCCTCTGCTGGCTAGGAGAGGAGCTGGGCCCAGCGGTAGGTGAATGGGAGGTCTGACCAACAGGCTGAGCAGCTCGGAGAAGCACGGTCTCGCCGGCAATTGTAGCATGGTGCTCTGAACGTCTAGTCTAGTCACGTCACATCATAAAGCTACCACTGCAAAGCAAGAACAGCATTGTGCAACTGGGAAAAAAGTCAAGGCCGTGTTCACAACCCCGATGTCCTCAGAAAATTGCTGTTTCTTAGCATTTGTTCATGCAGGGTATACAACTGAAGTGTCCGGTCACTTACAGAAAGTGAACTGATGGAAGCCGCTTTAAACTCCGACTCAGCCTTCAAGGACACCAATGGCTTGGAGCTTAAGGATCCACCAAGAGGCAAAAGAAAGGCAAACCGAGACACCTTCTCAGAGTCACAATGAACTGGACCAGAAAATTCCTGTCTTAGACTCCCCAAGCCCAATCTTCCTCACTCTTGAAGAAAAGAAACTAAAACTTCTTGCAAAGAACAAAGATCCAAGACCAACCAAATAACCCTCAGCAAAAAAATCCAACAAAAGAAGGTCGACCAAAGTCCCAGCTCTGTCCCCTCTACAGAGGGACACCGACGAGAGAAGCAAAACACAAGTCGGAGTTCGACTCGCCAAAAAGGAACCGTCCGTGATGGAGTTCTAGAGTGCATTTAAATAGAAGCTCGAAAAAAGCCACCACACCCCATGCAGACCAATCTCTGAAACGCGACTTAAAACCAATTACAGTGAAAGAACAGCCAAGTCCACCAGAAATCGCGCCAACGCGAGCTCAAGATTGCCTAGAAAGCCAAAACATGAGCATACTACCAGGGAGAAAAGCGAAATTGTCGAAATAAAAGTGCAATGCTACTTCGCTCAGAAGAACCACGAAAACCCACACTTTCCTCCTTGAATGTATTTGGAAAGAAGATTCTTTGTTCATCCTAAACAGGAAACCATCCTGGCTATCTTTCACCTTGTTCCATTGCTTAAGCACCTGACCTCAGAGGAGATCACGGTCATAGAATTTTCAGACAGGGACTGCGTGGATAGTGTTTACCTCCATATACAATCATCAGCCACAAAGATCTTACTAACTGAGGCCAAAAACAAACAGATCCCTGGAATACGACTTAAAAGAATATAAGAAACGACTTGACGAAGTCTTCTTCCCATGGTAACCAGCGCTCCCCAAAAGCGAAACTACACGATCATAAGGCTGAAACTTCCAGATCCATCTCTGGTTATCAACGTAGAATCTACGACAAGAAAAATCAAAACAAGGAACAAGCGAATAGGAGAAATTGTTTGTGGAACAAGTACAAAGATCGCTCCACCCACCCTACCGAAAGAAGAACTTCTCGCAGTAGAAAGAGACAGACACACGAGAAAGAGCCAAACCCCGGTCTACAGAACTCCATCGAGACCTACCAAGAACAACCAACCTTCTCCATTAAGGGCTCGAAACCGTGATCATCGCTCTAGCTCACTGGAAACCGAACAAGTGCCGGCCGGCCGGCTCGCAAAAAAACTGGAACATCACAATCGATCAGGACACCTCCAAGCAGAGACATATGGATTCAGTGAACGATCAGAAACAGATCTGCTTAAAAGAAGAACTAAATCAATGGGCATGGCTTCCGGGAGCCCGAGCTGCAAAACCTCGATTGAAGCAACCAGCAGCAGGACAGAAGTACACACAATACCATCACGTTACCAAAAACGGAGGATGCTCCCTGTCCGACCCTGGGCTGATGGAATACCCGAGGTTTCTCTCATTTGACTAACGCCTCCGATATTAACTTAGGAACATTCTACATATTCTGTCTTCAAGAAGTATGGTTGCTAAAAAAAAAAAAAAAAAAACACGATCGACGGCTTCGGGATCGCCTTTTCCTCAGCCCTGCGAGGACCTGCGGGCAGACCTAGGGCGGGACTACTTACAGCAATTCAAATAGGCTGCAATCTTCAACTAGTCAAAGTTGTAAAAGAAGATCCCCACATTCTGCCCACTCTGGTCTGACGATACTCACCTCAACCTCCTACAAATCAACAGAAAGGTATAACATACCTATTGATAAATGTCTACTGGAACCCGAAGGAATTCCCGACAGAAATTTATCTCTAAGATCGAAGAGATCTTAGACAAGGCAAGAACCGATTACACAATTGACACCACAATTATCTGCTGGGATTTGAACCCCAAAATTGCTTTAAAAAGACCCGAAAATTCACAGGAAAAACACCTTCCCGCGTCAAAGGCAAACAAAAGACCAACGATCCAAGAGGCGTCACTTAGAGGAAAGAAGTGGGCGAACTTGATGGAGTCTTACAACCTGCACAACTTGCATTCTCTAAAGAAACCCACTGATCCGGATATCCCTACCTGGGAACTAGCAGGACGGCAAGCAACAGTAGACCATATATATACTTTTGGAGAACTTTTGACACGTCACCTGTTTTGAGGTCATCCGTACCCTGCATAGTGATCATAACCTTCTGAAAAAAACTTGGGCGATTACTTCACACATCACCAATCCTCCACGTTCTTCTATGCCCGTCAATATAGAGACCAACGCCAAGGGAACGCGTCTGCGGCTGAAATCCACAGCAATCAATGACATAACCAACCGCTACTGTCAAGCAAAGAAGCTGGATAAGCAAAACGAGGCGATAGCACTTACGGACTAATGCCCACTTCTGCTACCGTACCAAGTGCAAAAAAAGGGAAGCAAAATACCAACTAAGGCCCACCATAGTAACAATTTGGTCCTTAGAGAAAAGAGACTGTCCATGAGACGAGCCCTCCGATTTCCCTCTATTATCAACTGTGCTGAAGCCGTGTCGGCCACCAACCAATATAAAAACTGGCTAAAAGGTTACAAAATCCAACTCTACAAGGAAGACTCCATCAATGTTGAGAACGCTCAGTGGTAAGCAAACAAAGGCCTTTTGGTCACTAATATCAACCAAAGGCACCACAATAGAAAACTCTCTAGTAAGCAGCGTGCCAGGCCAGAAGAGACCTGGATTACCCATTTTTCAGACCTCTTTGACACACCACCGCACTCAACTAACTTTTTGTGGAGCAGCAGACAAATGGGACATCGAACTCGACAAAACCAATATCGAAACTAAAATCAGAAAGCTCAAACCATCTCGCGCCCCAGGTCCAGAAGGTCTATCAAATATGGACCTGAAGTCAAACCCTGGTCTTTGGTCGATTTTAGTGGCCGAAATCTTCGAATCCTGTTCATTAACAAAATCGATACCAACATCCTGGAAAACTGCCAACATGGTGCCGATATACAAATCAGGTGAAAGAGGCGACCTAAACAACTACCGCCTTATTGCATTGCTCGATAGAATTGGGAAGCTCTTTGGATCCTTTCTTTTGGACAGCTTCAAAGTCCGGGTTTCCTCGTCTGAAGGTCTGGACCCATTCCAAACATGCTTTACAAAAAAACCTCGGCACAAGGGCCAACATATTTACACTTAGCATCTTTAAGGCCAAAGTACTGGAGGGCACACCCCATCTGTTCCTGCCCTTTATCGACCTCTCTAAAGAATTTGACAAAGTCAATAGAGACAAACTGTGGAAGAAACTTTCACGATGCCTGCCCCCGGAAAGCCAGACCAGGCCCAGCAACCCCGGAAGCAGGCATCATGCCACTTGAAGCATGCCCAAAAACCCCAGTTAGGGGCTCTTTGGCTACAGTCTTGGTGCCTATGGCGCCAGGCTCATAAGAATAAAGTCAGTCCTGGCGCCATGGGCGCCAGGCTCATTACTGAAATCTTACCTGTTGCAGACCATGCTGCATACCTACCTGATGCAGACCATGCTGCATTAAGCCACAAGTCAAATGAGGCTTAAAGGGACTACTTTACCTCAGGGACTCCTTTCCTCTCGGGTGGGGCTGTGGAAGAATACTTACCTGGGACTTCTTCCAAGGCTATTTAAGCCACACCCAGACAGCCACACGTGCTTCGCGTTAATTTGCTTGCTGCAGCGTAACGCTCACCGTGTCTTCAGCAGCTCCAGTCTTCAGCCACGCCCGCTTCAGCCCTGGAACACCTGGAACAAGAGAAGGAGAAGAGGTCAGAACAATACCCTTACCTGAATCCTTGATCCAGCACATCGTCGATCTGGAAGAGAGAAGCCTTCTCAGGTGCATTGCCACGCACCTCGCAGCGCCGCGCTGAAATCACCAACCGAGGCTGCATTCCTTTACTCCATCGCAAATCCAGCATCTCCAGGCCATTCTTCAACACCTGGGGGAGACAAGAACAGATAGGTGAGCAAGGGCAATATGAACCACCCCCAAAGACTTACCTGATTTACCACAGGGGGGTATTCACCTCATCTGGGCGTAGTCAATTCTGCATCACAGCCGCACCCCGGCCCCTAAGGGGAAAACCAGAACAATACAAATCACCCCCAAAGACTTACCTGATAACCACAAGGGGGTACTCACCTCATTTCGGGTCGGCGCAGTTAATTCTGCATCATCGCTGTACCCCTGCCCCAAAGGGGAGAACCACAATAGACCTACCAGGATCTTACCAATTGCCACTTGGAACTCTTCTGTTGGTTTAAATCCACAACCTGCAAGGAATCTGGCAGAGTGAAGATCAGACTTTTGTACTCTCACGAACAATTGGACTTAGAGTCAATACTGGAACTCACCAATTCCTCCACGCCAGTGAAGTAACTGGCCGTTTACGCGCCCCTGCGCCCGACGCAGGATGGAGAGCTCATCTTTCCAAATCTTCAGGTGAGATTAAGAGGGAACTTCAGGAGTGTTCTGTGGGCAGACAAGGGGAGTGGGAAGGGGGGTTAACGCTCAGATTACGGGAGGTTAATTCCTTTTCTCCATTGCAGAAAGATATTCGTACGAGTCCAACAAACGAAGCTAAGTGGGTCTGTCCACTCTGTTATCTCGGCTCTACGTGTTACTCTGGTGGAAGCAACAGCGGGCCAGTCCAGATCGACGCCCCCGTGGGAATCAGGTGAGCGTAACAGAAACTCCTTAACTGGAATTGCCCACACACTCTGCTGGAACCTATAAGAGAACTGTACTCGCAGACATATATGAGTGTCCGGCTCAATGGTACAGGCCTACTCTCTACAAATATTCCAACTGGCCGCGGAGTGAAGCAAGGATGCCCATTGGCTCCGGCATTGTATAATGCCTACACAGGAGATTATCAACATTCAGAAAAAGATGTAAAAGCCTTTCCACCTACTCTGGGCACTGAAAAGGTCAGTAGGCTACTCTATGCGGACAGTATTATTTTAATCGACCAAACCAAGATCGGGCTACAGAGAAAACTGGATAACCTGCACGAATACCTCAAAAACAACGACCTAGAAAGCAACACGGTCAAGACCAAAGTTATGTGTCTTGACAAACCATCAAAACTTAAAGAGCATGGTGCATGGTTTCTAGTGAAAGAACGACTAGAAGAAGTCAAAACTTTCAGATACTTGGGAGTCACCTTCAGTAACAAAACTAGAGAATTGCAGATGCAAGAAACCCTGATCCTTAAAAACAAAACCTTGACCAATCAAATTATCTTGATGGACAAAAAATGTGGTCGTTTCTCGCTTAAAGCGGCTATCACCTTCTACAAGGCGAAGGTGGTTCCAGCACTCACTTATGGAGTTGAAGCCATGCCTATGATCCCCGAAACCATCTGGATCAAACTTGAAGGTTTTCTGTGGATGAAACTGGTACGCTTTCCAGCCTCCACCCCGATGGCTCTGGTCAGAAGAGAGCTCAGTCTCATCTCTCTTAAAGTCTCAATAGTCTGATGCTGTACAGGAAAACAAGATCTTCCAAAGAAAAAAACTACGTACTTATTCATGAGTAAATGAAGAAAGGCACCAACAAAATGTTGCAAGAGTGGATCGATAAAAACCAGGCGATCCTAGAAGAGATAGGTAGCACCGAAGACGAACATTTGACAAACCCAACCAAAACCGCTAAAAAATGTAAGAAAACAGACTTGTGTGATACGCAGACAAAAGCTACGAGTTACAAGTCCATCGCCCACCTGCCTCCTTATGCACAAAAAGTAAACAAGCCCATCAACTATCTACTGAAATTCCCAAACAAGAAAATCCGCTCAACCTTTTTGAGAGCAAGACTAAACATCTTAAAAACGAACGAGATTTGGGAAATTCGAAGGAAAACGGATGCAAACTCCTGTCGCTTCTGCTCCGATTCTAACGCAATCGAAAGCCTGAAGCACCTTATCCTCAAATGTCCAGCATTAGTCTCTAACAGAGAAATCCACCTTGGCCACCTATACTCACAGTTTTCTAGGTTGGATGAAGATTATTGGTGGGCCTTTCTGATTAAGGGGTTAAATCGAAAACCGGTAATCGCAATCGGGAACTTCTTGCAAAGCCTAGACTTGGACTCTCTCCATTAAAAAAGGACCCTACCCAAGGATTTAACCCTCTCAAGTCAAAGAAACAAGAAAGAAACAAAACAAAGAAACAATACAAAACTCATGAGGAAATCCCTCTTTTGTAAAAACTGTTAAATACGATTATATACAATAAAAAAAAATATATATACACAACTGAATGTGCTTACATGTCTTGCTGGTTCAATGTGCAAGCAATTTGATTCTATGCAGAATTAAATATGTATGCATGCATGTATGACTGTTCCTGCTCTATACCACTGCTAAGTGCTTTGGTATAGTGAGTGGTTACATGTATTCATGTATAGTATAATACATAAATGTGGCTGTGTTTGCAATACAAAGTTTTTATAAGCCTCTAGGTACTTAAAGCGCTTTTAGTGCCTCTCTGCTATTTGAAGCACTATGTTGCTATGGAATATAGATTGGCCTTTTGCCTAGGTGCAATATTCTAAATGTGTCATGTTGCACTGTTCTTTAAGCAAATAGCACATTTCCTGCTTACTTGCTTCAAGGCACTTCATTCTACCAAGCCTTGTCAGGCCAATGCTAGTTCCCTTATAGGAGGGGAATGCTGACATGAATGGCACCTCATGTACTATTTTTCCCCTCAAGCGTTGAATGGGTACTACCACATGAAAGGCCCAGAATAACTTCCCTTAAAGTGAGACAGCTGAAAATGCAGGAGCAGGTGACTTGTGGCATAGGTGAAGATCTGCAAAGTTCCATGGCTCTACTCGGAACTTTGCAGTGAGGTAGCCCAGGAGAGAGCAGGTCAGTCCACCGGCTGGTCCTAGGACACTTGCAAAGGCTCAGAAGAACAGTTTCTCAAGGGGTCGAGACTGGTTGTTGCCACTGGTCCAGAGGTCGAAGCACCAATGAGGGTTTTCTGAAATCAGTCAGAGGAGCTGGGATTCACCCGGTCAATCACTGGAGTCGATGCTGGTCAGCTGTAGGGGTCGTCCTCGGGCTGCTCTTCATAGAAGTCTTGGTTCCAACAGTGATCTGATTAACAGTTGAAGGAGTGCCCCTTTTATTCAAGATTCAGGCTGTAAAAGGCCTAATAAATAATATGTTGATATACTTGTGGTCTAACTTGAATTCTTGATGTTGCTCTGTGTGGACTCGTAGCCCTAAACCACTCATACTTTTTCTGACACTAAGGCTTGACTGCTCAGCTACCTTAACCTTGATTGGGTTTTGCCTAACCTCTCTGTGTCTTTCCTGTTCACCATAAATAGGGTGGTCTCTCAAAATCCTACCACCAGGACATCTTAACATTCACAATAAAATTCCTCTGGGGGGGCGTGGCTTGGCAGCCATGGAGTAGGCTGCGATCCCGGTGGGCTCCCGAACATCCTATAGTGATCCTGCCGCACACGACTTGCAAAAACCACAACAAGAGGAAATACTTAGGTTAATGGAGATCGGAACACACGGAGCACACATTGAGCCCCTGGCGGCTGGGAACGAATGGAATATAAAGGAGATACTGCCTCAAAACAAAGAGGGATCCTGAGACGAAACAACAAGAGGCGGACCCGTGGAGACAAAGGGATACAGTGCTCGCGACGCACCCTATAGAAGATTAAGTTGATTGCCCCTGACGGCTGCACGCACGGCAAGCCCGAGTAATACATTGTGGCAAGCCGGGTGTGTATTAAGATGAACATTGTTGCGGCGCGCAGACTGGGAGGGCCGCGAGAGACGGAACAGGAGATGCCAGTGATGAGCCCTGCGCACAGCCAAGCTTAGCAGTGCGGCAAGGGGCACGAGCGCAATGAAGCCCCCTGAGTGAGTGAAGAGCCAGCACACACCAGGGACGCGTGGCAATAAACCCCCAGAGGAGCCGAACATTGTGAGACCTGAGACGGGGTGGCGCCGACCAGCCCCGGGACCCGCAGGTAATGGGAGATACTGAGAGCCCAGAAAGGGCATGATACAGCCAATGGAACTCAGCAGCAACAGAAGCAAATGAGGCTGTTAATACTGGAGGAAGGGAGAGGGCCGTAGTGGAGGGCTCCCCCTCAGAACCCAACCCTGCGTGGGTCCAGGCGCACATAGAGCAGCACCAAAGGGGCCAGGCCCAGGGCCTGGTCATCAATAGCAGAAGGCGCAATCAAGACCTGGGGGGGATACGGCCAAAAGGAAGGGAGCTAGGCTGGTGATTCATGAACCAGACAGGGGGCTCCTAGATGGATGATAAGGCGCAGGAGCGCCCTGGAGGCCCCACTGGGCAGTCATCCCTGAGCAAGCAACACTGCCGCAATACACTGCGAGGTCATTGGAGGCGCACTGGAGAGGCGCTGGTGGCCATTGTAATAAACTGAAAGAAAGTGGGCGAAAATCAGCAGAGAACTCCCACTGGGGCCCCCCAAAAGACAGCACAGGCCAGTGGGCCAGCAGAAAAGAGAAGCAGACCATCACACATGGTGGAACCCCCCTCTCCTTAGAAGGGGGTATAGAACAAACAACCAGGAAATTGATCCACCGGAAACTCCAAACGCTAGCAGTAGGGGGACTGCGACCCAACTAAGGAATAACACTGCAGTAAGGGCATAAGAGAATGCGCGACAAGAAGCCAACCGACAGGCAACAGAGACAATGGCGCAAAAGAGTGGCAAGACCAAAGTAAAGCAACCAACGATGGACAATTTTACTAAACCACCGCAATCCCTGACCACAGCAGCACAAGCAAAAACTGGCCAACAGGACACATCGGCCCGCCACAGGAAGACCATCTGATCCTACAGGCCATCACAGAAATGAAATCCTCGTGGACCACCACGATAGCGGATCTTAAAGCAGCACTGGAATTCATGATCGATGCGGTGGGCGTGGATGTCAATCTCCTGAGACAAGGCGTTAGGGCGCTAGCGGAGCGCACAAGCATTCTCGAGAGTACAGTAAAAAACAATACAGAGGCCGGCACTACCAACGCCAAGGAGGTACAAATATTGAAACAAGTGCGCAATTTGGAAAACCGAGCGGAGGAGGCAGAAGGGCGTGCGAGGCACAACAACATCCTCGTGGTGGGACTGCCAGAAGGAGAAGAAGGAACAGACCCCACAGATTAAGTGGAAAATATGCTGATCCAGAAAATTGGGGCTGGCAAGCTCTCCCAAGGGTTTGCGATTGAACGGGCACAAAGGGCCTTAGCAAGGAGACCGCAACCAGGAGCTCCCCCCACGAGCGATCATTGCAAACATTTTAAACTACAGGGACAGGAAAAAGATCCTGGATTTTTTTTTAGAAAAGGCGGAACAATAACCCGAGCGGCGGTGACAGTCACAGTGTACCCTAACTACACCATGCTGGTGCAGAGACAACGCTTTAGCTATGTTGCAGCAAAGAGGCGACTGAGGGCTGCAGGATTCAAATATATGCCGTTATATCCCGTGAAGCTAAAGATTTTACACAAGGGCAAAGCAAACTTCTTCGAAGACCCAGAGGAGGCAAAGAACTGGCTGAACACCCAAGGTTGCCCGGATGACGCGATGGATCGGAGCGAGGCGGACAGGATAAGTGAATCAACGCCATACTAGAAATTCCTGATTTAGGGGTGGAGGTAGCAGGGAAATGTACTGGAGCCGCATAGGGCATGCCAATAGGGCGTAGATAATAGTGATTTAACATATTCAACATGAGGACTTGTGTGGACTGGAATATAGTGGTTTGAACCGTCAACTAAGTGCGGGCAGTACGCGGCACACTATTGCTGAATGGGAGAACCACAGACTAAGCATGACATACCCCCAATAGTTCGAGTAGTCGAATCACCAGTAGGGCGGTATCCCCCCGCTGTGCACCAAGTATTGGCAGTAGCCAAGAAAAGTACTAAATGCGGGATAGTCTGAGATCCAGGGATGGAGCTGGGCATCAGTTGGGGATGGGGGGAAAGGGAAGGGGATGGAACAGTTGGGGACTGGATGGGCAGGGGGGTAGGGGGGGAGTTGGGGAGTTTGCAGTGAAATGTGTTGGGGAACGAGCTTGCATCCATGCGCTGCGGTGCCTTCTACAGAGGACAAGGGAGGACAGAGGCGGGACGGGCTATGGATAAGGTATGGGAGACCTCAGGATAGTAACCTGGAATGTCAGGGGACTCAACAGTTATTTGAAGAGAAATAGGATCATGTTGTACCCGAGGAGGCACAAAATAGACATAGCCTTACTACAAGAAACTCACCTCATGTTAGGGAGAATTCTCATTCTATGGCTAATTTCCCTTACCTATAGAGTCCCCCCAGCAGCTTTGCTGGATTTGAAGGGTTTGTTTCTTTTTACCTGCTAATAGTGAGGCATTTTTGCTATGTGTGTTCTAGGCTATTTTTGTGTTTAATGCCTATGGGATTTTCTCTCTCATAGGAACCATCTTTATTCACATGTGTTACACAGCACCCTCAGTGCACTGACACAGGGGTGTCGTAGAGACCCCCAAACATAGACTCCATACCCTGGGACTGACTACTGTCTCCCAGGGCATGTAAAGTCCCCATTGACTTTACTAATCAAACCTTATGAACTAAACCAGTCCAACCCATCTTACTATGGAGGTACTGGAAGGGGTTAATAGTTTTTCCCCTCTGTTCATTTTCGAGTGTACCCTACAGTACCTCTCTTAAATGTTTCTGGCTGATGGCAGTGATTACTACCATAAATATTCGACCGCAAATATTTCCCTATGGGATTTTCCCATTGTTCGAGGCTACCACTTTTTCTGACAGCCTCTAACATACCACTGGTGCATTTTAATATTAACTTTGCTCCGGTATGTTTTATTTGCCAGAACTTTAATATAACTTCTCACTCGTGTCTTTCTCTACAATCCTAACCCAGGTCGGGATCCTTTGTTCGTCCGTTTGGCGGGCTTCTGCCCAGAAGCCCTCCTTCCGTTGCCACCGAGTCTGGGGTGGGTCCATTGTGTGGGAGGGGGAGTAGGACCCCTGGACAGGGTTGCCTCAGCAACTCATGTCGCACTCTAACCTGATAGGCTGGAGGGTCCCCCGCCAAGATGACCACTCCACTGTGTGAGTAACAGCTAGGCTGTATGAATGGGAATCTTTTTGCATAAAAGCAGGGTCCTGAGGACTGGAAGAGCAAGACGTTGCCAATGGAACTAAGAAGCCGAAGAGGAGAGAAGCCAAAGACATCTGCAATGATTGAACCACCGGTGAAGCCCTGCTGCAGTGCCTCACCACTTTTCTCCACACGACGAGAGGAGATCTTCACCTGCAAGAGCTTTCTTCCCTTGAGCTGGTGGGGCCAACCAGTTTGTCAATCGTGTTCCCGGACCTGCCTTGGTCAAATCACCCGTACCCTGTACTCGGAGGCCGGATAGCCAGGCACCAGTCCACCCGGACTGCGATTTAAAGGAGCATACCTTTTATTCGTCGGGCAGCACCGCGGCTGGTTTCATCCCTGGGTAGTGCAGTAACTCGAACCTTCCTCCACGACGAGAGCATCTCTTCCTCTCCTGGATCTCCCGAACTGCAGGAACAACCGCCACAGCAGGAGCCACTTCTTCATATTAAGGTACATTGTTCCGCCAGGCCACCATTTCTTCGCGGTAGTGCTAAAGTTGTTTTACATCCTTTACCTACCTGTTGGGTTGGCCGCCCCCTCTATTAACACTGTCTTTTCAACCTTTGCAACCACCTTTTCGAATATTGTTAACCAAAGACTTGACCGCAGCTACAAGAACATTTTGCTCCTGGGCCCTTGCCCTGTACCACTAACTCTGGCACAGGCCTACTGACTCTGGTCACATTTGTTATACCTGCCTTCTCGAGATTGATTCTCCATTTGAACTGTGTGGTGTACCCCTTTCTTATAACCACTCTTTCTTCCCACTGCATAATCATTGTGAAATGCCATTTTGCTTATTTTTCAGTCTAAGTATTGCTTACACTGATGCACTTTCTTGCTGAATTGGTTCACAACTGATGGGAAGTGTTGTTAGGGTGTATAAGAACATATTTCTGAATAACTTGTGCTTTCCCTCCCTTGTGAGGAATTGTTAGAGGATCCCTTGTGTGTAGTTTTGCTCAGTTTTCACTCTGGTTCACTTGGTCTACAATTCATATAGGGAATGTGTATGTTTTTCCTTGACTTAATTTAACTTGCTTGATACTGTGATACATGTGTTTTATTATAAGTGTATAAAATAAATATATATCTACTTTTTAACAACAAAGCTTTGGTTAGTGTTTCCTTGTTCCATATTCTAATGCACCCAATGTGTAAACCCTGAATACTGCTCATCTCCCTCTTGAGATAAGTCTGACTGCTTAGCCACAGCTACCAACTAAATCTTTGTGGTACAGAATGATACCAAAGGGGATTTATTGCTCTCACCTGTTGTCCTAATCTGGTGTAGTGCTCCCTAAGGGAACTGCACTGGATTCTGCCTAACACCTCACAAAAGAAAAACAAGGGATGATAGAGTAAAAATGGAAGGGAACCACTATTGGAGCAACGTATTTGGCATATGCCAGGGGTGTAATCACTTGGGTCGCGCCACATGTACCCTTTCAGTTATTGCAGTCTAGAGTAGAGCCGGATGGGAGAATGGTGGTGATACGGGGAATGCTGGAAAATAAAGAATTGTGCATTATCAACACATGTTCTAAAACAAGATACAGTGACTTATTTCAAAACCCTGTATGGCAAAGTCAGCCCGTACATAGGGGGCGCGGTCATTTGGGGAGGGGATTTCAACTGTATGCTAGACCCCAGAGTGGACAGATCAGACAGGAAACTAGACAAGCCTACCCCTGCAGCCAAAACCCTGAAAACCCTGCTGGGCGATCTTCAGCTAGAAGATATTTGGAGGCAACACCACCCAAATGATAGGTATTACTCTCATTACTCGACCCCACAAAACCTGTATACACGACTAGACTACATGTTTCCCAACCCAGAACTTACCGGGGAAATGGTGGGGTCGGAATACAAAGCGAGGGTCCTGTCTGACCACTCACCTTTAGTCTGAACTTGGCAACACCAACCCCCCAAGACCAAGATCCCAACGTGGCGGCTCAGAGCCGAAGCACTAAAAGATACAGTGTTCAGAGAGGACCCAAGGGAAGAAATAATAGACTATTTTGAAAATAACACTGGAAGCGTAGAATCGGAGGGTATCCTAATGGAGGCATTTAAGGTGGTGTTGAGGGGAGCAGCTATAGCCAAATCCAAGGGGCTCCAAGGGGGCATAATACGGGAGTTACAGGAGGCGGAAAGGAAACTAGAAGCTATCATGAGCAAAGGAGACCTCACAGGAGGACGCCGAAACCATGAGCCAGTTACGAGATTGCGTAGAGCATTGGGAGAGATTATGTAACTCAAAATATAAGAAATACATAGAAAGGAAGCATGCAAGTGGGGATAAGCCAGGGAGGCTGCTGGCATGGCTATATAAAAACGAGACGCCTAGACCAGCGATGAGAGATAAAGGGAGAGAATAGCCAGATATTGGATATCCAAGAGAGTGTAAATGGGGGATTTCTTAAATTTTATCAACACCTATACGAAGTCACAGGGGGGGGGTAGAGGAGAAGGAGATAAAGGAGACAGAGCATATCGGGCTACCTAAACTGATTGCGGAAGAGAGAGAGAATTTAGATGCCCCAATTACATTAGAGGAGCTAGAAGCAGTGGTTAAACAATTATCTACCTGCAAAGCCCCAGGGGCGGACGTGCTCCCCAGAGAGTTTTATAAAATATGCAAGTTGGAGGTGCTTCCCCCACTGTTGGCAATGTTAAATGAGGCCTTCCAGACAGGGAGATTACCAGAATCCCTGAGAGAGCCAATAATAATCCCGCTTCTCAAATTTAACAAGCCTGGCACAGACTGCGGGTCATATAGACCGCTCTCCTTGCTGAACCAAGATAGTAAAATACTCACGGCTGTGCTGGCAAATAGACTTAGACTGGTCATAACCAAACTAAGACATCCTGACCAGACTGGATATCTTCCAGGCAGAAGTATATCAGACAATCATAGAAGGCTCCACCGCGTTATGGAACAGGCAGAGGAAGATGCAAATGAAGTAGTTATTGTCTCACTAGACGCGGTGAAAGCCTTTGACTCAGTAAGATGGCCCTGGCTGATGGCGGCCCTGAAGGAATATGGAATATGGCCCGGGTACTAGAAGTGGGTGAAACTGTTGTATAGCTCACCACTAGCCAGAGTTAAAACGGGAGCAATCATTTTGGACAAATGGCAACTAAGTAGTGGTACCAGACAAGGCTGCCCATGGTCCCCGATGCTGTACATCCTCGCAATAGAACCCCTAGCGATATATCTACGACAACAGTATGAAGAGGTAGGGGTCTATACTAAGGGGGGGCCGCACCTAATATTGTACGCAGACGATGTGCTGCTGTATCTGAGATATCCGGAGGAAAACCTGCAATATGTCTTGGAAGTAATGGAGCGATTTGCGTTACTCTCCGGCATAGCGGTCAACCCCAAGAAGTTGTGCATATTTCCCCTTGGGAGATACAGAGGAATCCCGCAAGAAAACTTCCAGTTTTACAAATACCCTGGGAGACTAGAACGTTTAGATATTTAGGGATCGATATCTATCATGCGGTAGGACATGACCACAAGTATAACACAGAAAAAGCAGTAGCAAACATCGAGAACAGCATGAGGTTCTGGGCCAAACTCCCTCTGGCAATGGTGGGGAGGGTGGCATTGTTGAAGATGGTAGTATTGCCTAGGCTGTTACACTTCTTTGTGAATATCCCGTATATGTTGCCCAAGCACTTCTTTGGTAAACTTCAGAGCTTATGTAGAGGCTTTATTTGGCACAATACCAAGAATAGGATTGCCTTATGGAAACTACAAAACACGTATGATAAAGGGGGCATGAAATTGCCCAACATCGAGATATACCATTTAGCCGGGCAGCTGCAGTATGTAGCCAAGTGGCTAACTGACAACAGCAGAGTCCAGACTTTTGAGGGCTGAATGCGCCCCGTTCTTTCTGAAAGAACTGATATGGCTACCCAAATCAGAGGTAAAAGGGTGACCAAAGTTGCTAGAACTGGGATGGAAGACGTGGCGCAAGGCCCATGTCCAAGGCGGGAAAGGAAGTGACCCAGCTGAGACAGGAGTTGGAGGAGGATGCTGGGGAACTCATGCAAGAAGCGCAATGGGCAAGAGCACAGAGGTACCACAAAAAAGTGTCCAGGAACGCGAGACTACAACAGATCCAGCTATACGTAAACCATATGGCATACATGACCCCTCAAAGGATCGCCAGATTCAAGAGCACAGAGACACGAACATGCCCCAGATGTGGAGAAGAGAACGCAGGGATGATACACATGTTCTGGGCATGCCCAGAGATTAGGAAATTCTGGGGTGAAGTTTCCCATCGCTTAATTGAGAAAGGAATTAAGCTAGATGTGGAATCTGTGTGGGCATGCATGGTGGGGGGGATTCACTAGACCACGGAACCTGAAACATGTTGGCAAACTCAAGGACTTGCCCTACATTCTGGGCAAACGCAGAATAGCCATGGGATGGAAAGCGTGCCACAGACCCAGGTTAGAGGTGTGGTGGCATGATCTTCAGAAATGGGATGAAGCTGAAATGGCAGCATGGTATGAATGGTATGAATGGTATGAAGCGGCCAACAGGGGGGAGGATGGTGAAGTGGGACCGCTGATGGCCTGGAGACAACTCGTGGCCACACTATCTGAGCCCGCCCAGAACAGTCCAAGTGAACACGACACCTCTGGGAGCACGGAAGGTGGAGTGCACCCGGAGGAATGATAATTGAGGGCATAAGGGGGTAGGCTCGGGTTATGAGGGGTGGGGAAGGAGGGTAGGTGGATGGCAGTGTAAACTTACGTCAAGATACATGATGTTCGGAACTAATTACTTGCACTGTCGGGTGTGTTTTGGTGTTTGTTTGTAAAAGCCAATAAAAAAAAAAAAAAATCGAATTTTTTTTTTTTTTTTTTAAAGAAATTCCTCTAGGAAGTCCCTCTCCTCTCTGGAGCCCAATGGTTCCAACCCAAAGGAAATGTGCTTGCCTTCACAGTCAGATTTGGAGGTTTTCTTACATACTTGGCCTCATTGGAAGAGGGGTGTACTCCAGAGAGGCGAGAGGCTCTGGCACCCTAGATGATTATGGGCATCAATGACATCAAAGATGAGGCAAAACTGGCACAGAGGCCTTGACGCCTGATGGCGGTGCCTGTCAGCGCCGGGAGACATTGTCACCCTCGGGTTCAAAGACCAAGCCAGTAGGCATGTGGGAGTGTTCCTTTGTGGGTTTGTGTTAACATGGTGGGTCCCATTGGAGCCAGTGGCGATATCGGCGGAATTGTATGATCAGACTGAAAAAAAAGGTCAGACCATAAAAAAAGTCAGAAAAATGTTACCACCAAAAGGTCAAACCTTTGGTGGTAGCATTGTAGGTAAGTAGATGCAGGGGTGTCCCCCGCAACACCCCGCTTACTATACCGCACAGTATAGTGAGCGGGGGAAACCCCTGCAACTCCCGAAAAAAAAAGGAAAAGGAAAAGGATCCAGCTATGCTGGTTCCCGGTCATGGAAGTGAAAGGGAACCGGTGCTGCAGCGACACAGCGTGAAGAGAAGGTAAGTAGGTTTGTTTATGGTGGGGGTGTGTTGAGGGTGTGGGGGGGTTTGTGTCGTGGGTATGTAGGGGTTTTGAACATGTGTTTGCACAGGAAATGTACAAACCTTTGGTGGTTCGTACATTTCACATGCAAACTTTCCGGTCGCGGGAAAATCAGCCGCGGTCGGATCACGTAGATCCCCCATCGGCACCGGGGCCTTGGTGAAGATGTCAAGCATCACCAAACGTATGTTCTCCCATTCCTCTAGGGTAGAGGATTGGGAGGGAATCGGTACCTGCGGCGCTGCTTCGGTGGCGTCCCTGAAGTATGAAGACTCCTCTTTGAGGACAAACAAGAAAGATGCTGTGTGGAGCTGCCGGGGAGGCAAGACCTCTGTCGGTGCTGCTTCTAGTCTTTTTTTGTGGGAGACCCATCCGCTGAGAGGTGCTATGCACAGTGCGACCTCGACTGAGGCTGCACACCCTCAACAGACTCCTTGCAGAGATAGGTGAAGAGTTTAGCTACCCTTTCCCGGAGGACCTTGGTGTACATCAATTGGAATGATCTGCAATCGTTGACGTTGTGCTCCCCACAACAGTATAAACATAAATGATGGGGATCTGAAATGGACATCTGCCGGCCGCAACCCATGCAATGTTTGAAACCGGGGCTGGGCATTTTCTCATTGAAACAAAGCATGTTTTCGAAACGTACAAAGTGCACTTAAGCAAGGAACTCGGGCCCCCGGGTGCAGTGCATAGATATATAATGGCTCCAGAAGTCACATCTGGCGCAGGAAGCGTAGTAGCATCGGACGCAGCTGAAGTGGAGCTGCACTGTACCCCCTCATGGTGGAAAAGTCTGCAGATGGGATTAACAAATATGAGGAATGCATTGGAACGAAGGAATCCATTACAAGGGTTTTTATATAATTATTAGGCCAAATGTCCCCTATTAGCAATTGTCATCACTTGTCCCCTTTTGTCATGGAGCTCCACTTTCTATGAACTGGTCTTACTGCATGTTTTTGGTCAGTAATTCAAGCAAATAACGCACGCTGCTGTGCCCAGTTAGGAAACATTTCCAATTCATTTGTAATTTTCCCTCCAGTTGTCTACCCCCCAACTTTTTGCTGATGTTAAACACTATAGTCTGACTTGGCCAGAGGAGCAAAGCATTCCGCTGCTCTCCTCTGGGCTTTTTGCTCACTTTATTATGGGGAAACTGACATGGCCTTAAAGACAGTCAGTACCAGGAGACGGTTTTCCTTAATCCTTGTCAATGTTGCAACATGTTCCAAGTGTACAATGTACCTTCCAGTATAGTGAACTTGGGTCTTCCTGTCATTTCTAAAGGCCCTAGATACTCTCGAGTGATTTTTTTTTTTTTAGGAGAAGTGCAGGTGTGCCTTGGACAGGGCTCGTGGCAGCTTATCTTTTCATTTATTTTTAACCCTTTCCTGCCAGGTAAACCACATTTCCCACGTTGGACACGAATAGGTGGCTGGGCTCCAAACTGCCCATGCCACGTGATTCTTTGTCCTATCCTTTGGCCATCTTGCCCCTTCAACCTTCCCCAGGTCGAGCCAACCTGGGTCAGTCCTTATTTGGGCATGCATTCTCCCACGAAACGCCAAGCTTTCGCGGGCTTCTGCATGCCTTGTGTGTGTGCTTCCAGGATGTGGGCTGGACTGTCTGGTTCAAATACACATCCTGGGTGCCAGAGAGTCTGGTGTCCTGTGAATGCCTGGGACCACCGTGGTCATTGATTGGTCCACGTATGGTATGCCTGTATGTGAGCAGATCTCCCATTGGGTCCTCTTCGTTCTGGCGCAAAGGCGATTTTGGATAAGAGAAGGCTCCAATCACACATACGATGTCGATCTCCGGAGTTCTCACTGAACGAAGGATAGGATCCAAGCATCCCGAAGCTAAGAAGCCGAGTCGAGGAACGCTGGTGACCCGCTGGAAGGTTTGGCACCCTGAGCCCGTTGTCGTCCCGCTGGACCCCTCTGCATCTGATCGTCCTAGAAGGTCTGTGAAGGTGCTTCGACCCCTTGGAATAGTCATACCAACTATTCTCGGCACCTTCATCAAACCCTGCAAGTAAGCCTTCTCGGAAGTGTCCCTGGGCCAACCAGTAGGCTGACCAGCTTGCGCAGGACTTTTGCTCCAATACCGCTGCCGTTTCAAGGAGGCCCTTGAAACTTGGTACATTGCACACTCTGTTCAGAGCACTCTCACACTGAATTTCGTACACTTGGCGTTCCCAGGCCTGGAGTAAAGAGAGCACACAAACCAGAGTACACGCGGTTACCGTGTTGCCCAGCCCTGGTGACAAACTTTGCAAGTGCATTGCAGCCTTGAATCATCACTGTCCCGTTAGGGAATCAACGCTGTAACTTTGTTGCTGAAAGCCACAGAGCTGCGAGATTGCCGCATTTGAACCTGCAACCTAAGTAGACTCGACTGCCGCAATTTGGTCTGGAGTGCGCTGGGGGTAATTTATTTGCAACCCTTACCGGTGGCCCCTAGCGCATCCATCCATTTTTACGCATGAGTGGCCCCTGAGGGCCCCTCTCCTTTCCACTGCTAGTGCAAACTAGCAAACTATTCCCAACTCCTGGAACTTGCTCTGCCCTGTTGGGGAGACCCTCCTCGAATAGTGGGGACCACTTCTGCATCACCTCACCTGCCTTCCTGAGCTGTTAGAGCCCCTACAAAAGACCCTGTTTCGCCCATCTGCACTACCGTGTGCGCCAGCATTGCAAGTACATTTGAGCACTAGGCTCATTTTAGGGACTGGACTGCCTTTCAGTTAGACTTGTGATTACTGCAGAACTGCCTAAAGCCTCTTTGCACTACCTGCTTCCTTCCCTTTTCTAGGTTGTGGACCCATTTCATGCATTAACCCTTTAGGCCCCCCTTGGTCTTGTATATATGTATTTTACAGGATTGTGTTGGTTTAAAAGTGTTACTGTTAATAACTACTGTGTTGAAACTCGAAGGCCTTGAATAAATGTATTTGTATTTTTAATATATATACACCTGACTGGGAGTGATTTGTAAGTGTCCTTTACCTTGTGTGCTCATGGAGGTCTTTCAGTCACCCTCACCCCTCCTGAGACCTAGTCTTGACCGCCGCCAATGCTACCTTGATTGGTCTGCCTTGTCCAGGTTTCCCTGTTCCAAGAAAATAGGCTGGTCTTCTGAGCCTCTGCCCACCATGTCAGAGTTCAGAAATCCATTTTAACATGCCCCGAACTAGGGGTCTGGATCCTTAGATTTATCTGCCCCTCAATTAAGTCTTTGCTACCATTTTGCTCTACCCAGGTACCATTGTTTACGCTTAGTCTGTCATTTTAAGCCAAGACTGCATATATTTCTGAGTTTCTGGCTCCCGCCGCCTACTTCTTTCCTGCCCACCCTGATGGATAAACCCTCAGCACCTATCAAAAATGATATGAGATTTTACTTTTCTGCATTGTGTTACGTTTGAATAGTTTTTTTAACTCTTAGTTATCCCTAATTATTGCCCCCCAATTGTTTCAAGTTGCCTGAATCTATCAGCGCTGCCTTTAGATAATGTAGGCTTTCACAAATTCCCAAGAATGAAGACACATTCACAGGCAGTTCTACCCCGAAAACCATATAGAGGTTTCAATCAGGCCTTGTACATATCTGGGCGTGCACATGGGTTTGAAGGTAAGTGATTTGTTGCTTCTTTCATCTTCTTAAACTGGGCATAGGGAATCAAAGGCATGAAAGCACCAAATATTGAATCCTGCAGTCTTTCATCAAATATTCCAAAAAGGAACCAGGCAAAGGTAGAGCAAGATTTATTGCCAAACAGCTGTTCAGAAATGTGGTTAGGAAGCAGGCCTAGTATCTCCCTCCCAAAACCCGGGCCCAGAAGAAAAGAAAGGTCAGTTTCTTATATTGTTTTACACAATGAGCCTTGTACAGAAATGTTAAGTTACTCACCGTAGTGACTAACGTACTCTTAGTCTATAGTGCCCTTTCCTCCATACTTCATGGGCGATTACAACTGAATGTAGCCCCAGGGTGGAGAGGAGACCCTCCTTAAGCAAATGGGTTCCTGAGAACCGCCTGTCCACAAGCCGCGTCAGATCTAAAGCCGGCATCCAAACAGTAATGCTTGCAGAAAGCCGAGGGAATGGCCCAAGTGGCCGCCCTGCTTATGACCTGCCAAGGGACATAGCGCTGGAATGTGCTGGCCGCTGCCTTGGCCCTGACTGCGTGGGTGTGCATGTTAGCCGGAAGTGGCTTGTGCTGCCCCTCGTATGCTTCTTTGATGGCCGAGACCATCCAGTGTGATATGGAGGCATTGGAGGCCTGATAGCCTGGTCTTGCACCACCAAAAGGTGACGAAAGGGGCGTCGGACTTGCAGAAGCCCTTAGTCCTGTCCAAGTATAATTTCAGGGCGCGCCCGACATCCAGGCAATGCAGAACTCTGTGTGGCTCGTCCTTAGGATCGGCAAAAAAAAGTAGGGACGCCGATTTCCTCGTTCAAAAGGAAAGCAGACGTCACCTTAGGCAGAAATGCTGGGTGCGTCTGCAGGACTACTTTGTCCCTGTGAAAGGTAGTATATGGTTCTGAGGCTACGAGCACCTGGATCTCGCCGACTCTTCGAGCCGAGGTGAGACCTACCAGTAAGGCTGTCTTGATGGTGACCAGCGTGATGTCCGCGGACGCCATTGGCTCGAACGGTTTGTGCGCCAGGGCGCCGAGGACTATGTTCAAGTCCCAAATGGGGTGTGGCATCCTGATTGGCAGGTAGAGCCTTGCGAGCGCCGTCATATGTTTGACAATCGGACTGGAGGAGAAGACCCCTTCCTCAGAGTTCCTGTAGGCTCCAATGGCTGCGTGGTAAGTGCGGCAGGTGTCTACCTGCACACCTGAGTGGGGGAGATGCGCCAAGAAGGAGAGCACGTCGTCCAAAGTACATGCCAGGGGATCGATGTCCCTTAAGTCTGCCCAGTGGCAGAACCTGCTCCATTTACTTTTATATTGGGCCCTGGTAGCCAAGCTCCTGGTGCCCTGTATGATCTCCAGATTGGCCTGGGATAGGCTGAGGTGCCCTAGCGTTACCTGCTCAGGAACCACGCTGTGAGGGCTAGTTTCTGTGGCGCAGGGTGGATGCCCCTGCCTCCTGCTGTGCCAGAAAGTGGGCTGGGCCCGTCGGGAGGTGAATCAGTGGCATCTCCGAGAGGCTGAGCAGCCCCGAGAACCATGGCCTGGAGCTATTAGCATGATGTTGAGCTGGTGAGACTCCTTGATCTTGCAAATCACTCTGAATCAGCGGTGTGGGTGGGAATGCGTATGCTGCATGCCGTTCCACTGGATTCGAAATGCGTTGCCCAGGGAACTGGGGCGCTGTCCCTGCCAGGAGGCAAACTGAGGGTACTTCTTGTGCCAGGTGGCAAAGAGATCCACCTGGGGGGAACCCCATCTGCGGAAGATCTCCTGAGTAACAAGGTTGTTTAACTGCCACTCTTAATTTTCTGCTCCCAACCTGCCGAGCCTGTCTGCCTCCAGGTTGGCTTCACCCGGGAGGTGGACTGCAGTGAGGTACATGTCGTTTTCCAGGGCCTATTACCACATGTTGATTTCCATTCTGCACAGTGGAGGGGATCTGGTGCCTCCCTGCTTGTTGACATAGTACATGCTGGGCGAGTTGTCCGTCTGGATGAGGACAACCTTGCCCCTGAGAAGTGGAAGGAATGCTTTGAGCGCTAGCTAGATGGCGTTCAGCTCCAACCAATTGATGTGGTATTGCTCTCCTGTCGAGTCCATGTGCCATGGACCGAGAGATCGTCAAAGGTGGCTCCTCAGCCCTCGAGGGAGGAGACTGTGGTGATGGTGACCTGCGGGGTGGAAGGCCGGAAGGGCTTGCCCGCCCATAGGTTGCAATCCCTGGACCACCATGTTCGGTCCAGGCGGAGAGACGGAAGAATGTTGAGCATCTCAGATTGAGACCCCCGCTCCTGGTTCCATGAAGCCGCAAAGTGCAGCTGAATCCTTCTCATCCTGAGTCTTGTGCGTGGGACAGCTAATAGGACTGCTGCCAAGAGACCCAGAAGATGCTGGTACCACCAGGCCAAGGTCACTTCTCTACTGAGGAAGTGTGTGGTGGCTCTCTTGATGGCTGAGATCTTGTCCTCCGACGGAAATACCTTCTCGGAGCACGTGTCCCAGATGAGGCCCAAGAATGTCAGTCTGCATGGGCTGCAGCTGCGACTTCTTGAGTTTGAGCGAGAAGCCCAGAACTTGCAGTGTGTTCATAAGGGCATGGGAAGAGTGGTGATCTGCTTCCGGCGATGTAACCCTGACGAACCAGTCATCAAGGTATGGGTCGATGCGGAGGCCCTGTGCTCTGAGGAGGCCAGCCACTGCATTCATGAGTCTGGTAAAGACCCTGGGGGCTGAGTTGAGGCCAAAAGGAAGGACCTTGTATTGGAAATGGTAGCCCATGATCCAGAACTGAAGGAAAGAAAGATGGGGCTGCCAAATCGGGACGTGTACATACGAGTCCTTCAGATCCAGGGAGCACATCCAGTCGCCCTTGCACAATGTCTCCGCTATAAAGGCTGGAGTAACCATCTTGAATTTGTGTAGAGGTAAGGAGAGGTTGAGGGTGGAAAGGTCCAACTCTCCTCACAAAGGCCGGAGGGGCGTGTCATGCCTCCTTTCCCTCAGAGGCTGCTGCGGAGGAGGGGGACTGGAAAAAGCCCTTACTCCTCCCACCCCCTTTTGTTGCTTGCGCCGATTTGGAGTCGGCGAACGTTCGGGCTGCCTGGACCTGCATTCCTGGAAGCCGCAGAACCCTCCTTAGGTACGTCCCTTGTCGGAGCTGCTGCTGTGAAAGGGTGTACGATTTGGGCGTGGTCTTTGTCAAGATGGATAAAGACTTGGCCGTTTGCGAGCTGTTTTTCTTCTTGTCCAGCTTCTCATCCGTGGTGGAGTGGAAGAGGTCCCCTCGCTCGAAAGGCAGGTCTCATATGCGTTCCTGGACATCCGGGTTGAATTTCGTTGCACAGAGCCAGGCTGTCCTTCTCATGTCCGTGGCGATACAGATGGCACGGCCAGAGGTGTCAATATGGGCCACGATGGATTCCATGAGGTTCTGCGCCACCAGCTTGGTCTCAGCCAATCCTGCCTTGGAATGCGATTGGCTCTGCGTGGGGAGTTGCGGGAGGAAGTCCGCAATTTCCCGCCATAACCTAGAGATAGCGACAGCCAGCATGGCATTGGCCTGACGAAGATGCATGGACGCGTTGGAATACAGCTTCTTCCCGCAAGCCTCCAAGATCTTCACCTCTGTGCCTAGCAGCATTGCAGAGGCGGCGGCTGAGGACGACTGCAGCTTGGAGTATAGTGATGCTGCAGCGATCACCGAAAAGTGTGGCTGAGGATGGGCCGATAGCAAGAGTGCATCCCCCTCCAAAAGCCTGTACTTGGCGTCCAGGCGTCGATTGACCGGCTGGACCAAGTAGGGCTTGTGCCAACCCTTTTTCACCAGGGATACTACATCGTCTGCAGTGAAATTCCCGTTTTGGCGGAGGGGCGTCGCGTGAGGACTTCCGCAAGGACCCCTTCTTCCGGTTACTCGACCTCGGGTTGAGGTAGGCCCAGGTACTCCGATATCCCTGCAAGACATTCGTGGAAGTCCTTGGCTGCCGAGGGTGTGTCAGGGTCCTCCTCATCCGTAATTCTGTGGGTCAGGAGGATCCTGCATTGGTGGAGGAGTAGCAGGAGCCGGGGGCTGGGGAATGGGGACCGGAGCCGGAGGCTGTGCAGGAGTCTGGTACAGAACCGCCTGAGGAATCGGCTGAGGGGCCGGAGTTAGAGGCTGCGCCGGGGCCGACGTAGCCTGAGGTGCTGGAAGCATTGGAGGGAGCACATCCCTGATGGCATCCCTGAGGATAACCCCCATCTGAGGGGAATTCATGAGCCTTAGGAACCTCTCAAAGAACAGGCCGGTGGAGTGGTAGGGGATATAGACGGGGTAGCAGGCGGCTGCTGGAGCCGCTGCTCACCCTGCCATATGAACGCAGTAGGAACCTGCCCTGCACAAATGAAGGATAGGCTGTAGGCCACCTACCTGGTTGAGGCCAGTCCCACCTTGACACTCGTTCCTCGCCGAACTCGTGGAATGGTGTTAGGCAGAACCCTTTGCAGTGCCCTTAGGGACCACTACACACAATTAAGACTACAGGTGGCAATACAAGTTTACCTTTGGTACAAGCCTGTACTACTATGTTATAGTGGTAGCAGTAGCAGAGCAGCCAGGCTTAGCTCAAGCGTATATGAGCAGTAGCAGAGATTACACAAAGGGACCACAATTACTTTGACTCAAGCAAACACTGACTCAAGGTTTCAGGTAAAAAATATAAGTACATTTATTTTTAAAACATCAGTTATAAACACAACACCTCCATTAAACTTTAAACAAAACCACACGTTAAATATACTACAACTAACCAATTCACTTTGTACAGTATGTCTCAAGGTAAGTACCATGTGTTTGAATGAACCGGTGTTATGAAAAAAACACGACACCGCAGATACGGTTGCGATCACTTTTTGACAGTTCGGTCTACTCAATAAACGCATATCCGTGACATGAAATGCTACGGGGGCAAAAGCACACTTAGCACTTGAGATACCCAGAGGGAGTTGGAGGCAAAAATCACAGGCAATATGTAGGTTAGGCAGACAGTATCGAGACACACTCAGAAACAGGAGTTCAAAAGTCAAAGGGTCGGAGCCAGGTTTAAGTGACACCGGAGACCTGTGCCGAAGATCACACCGTTAGACAACGATTCAGCGTAGCCCAAAAGTACTTGGATATTGTCAATGTTCGGAAGCAAAAGTTATAAGAAGAAGGGAAGACAAGGACGAGCCTTGAGGATGAAGAAAAGGGATTCACCCAGTTTCCTCGAGTAGAGCACAGTACCTTGTTCCAACGATGCTGCTGTTGCCCCGGCAGTTGTTCCTGTTGGTTTCCCGCAGACCCACGATTCCTGGAGCTTCGTTGTGAAGGACGTCGTCTGAAGGGGGTCTGCACCACACAGGGATGAAGCCGGCAGCAGCGACAATGAAAAAAGGAGTGCCCTTAAAAACAGGAGAGGCTCAGCAGGTGGCTATCCGGACCACTACAGCAGTGTGCAGCGATTTCGACCACGGCGGAGATCTCTGGCTGAAGAAGATGAGCTGGTTATCCCCACCAGGCTCAAGGGAAGAAGACACCGGACTGGATCTCCTCTTAGTTGTTGAAGGGAAGATAGCTCAGGACAGCAGCAGGGCTTCACTGGATGGGGTAGTTGCAGCAGCCTTCATTCTCTCCGCTTCTCTTTGGTTCCTTGTAGTTCCAGCGGCAACTGACTTCTAGCCCAAGAGACCTGCCTTTTATGCGCAAAACCTCCATTCACAAAGCCAGCCAGGTCAACCACCTCAGCCAATCATGGCAAAGTGTGACTTGGGTTTCCTAGGATACCTTGTGCAGGGGGTGGCTACACCCCTTCCCCACATTCAGTCTACCCAGACACTCAGGCGCCAAGAGGAGGGCTTCTCTGCAGAAGCCCGCCAAAAGACGGTGAACAAAGAAGGCGAACCTAGTTTGCCGCGCAAAGTAAAACACAAGAAGGACTTTAACAAAAAGAAATGGCGAATAAACCCAACCGGAGCAAAAAGAAAGACGATTTGATCAAGCGGGTTTATGTTCGAGGCTAATATAATAGCCAAGAACAGTACCATGTTTATCTAATATAATCGCGGTAGAAAGGTTAGGGTAGATACCACTGCCACCAGCCAAGTCTAAATGTTAAAAGAGTGAAACAATTCTCAGGGAGGTACAGACAGAAAAAGGGGTACAGATTAGCCCTTTCCAGTACTCCATGTAAAATGGGGTGTACTGGGTCTGTGGTAAAAATGACTATGTAAAGTAAATGGCAACTTTACCTTTCTCTGGGGGACAGTAGTCAGCCCCAGCGAAATGGAGTGAGAGGGAAGTCTTAAAGACTGCCCTGGGTTACTACACTAAAGGTGCTGTGTAACCCGTACAAGAACAGGGGCACCTGGAGTGGTGTGCTCCAGTGCCCAAGATCACACAATGAGTAAAAACACATAGGCCAAAACACATGTAAGAGCGGAAAAACGGATGTACACTCTTACCAGGTTTAAAAAGTGAGCTCCAGAAATCCAGCAAAACTGCTGGGGGACTCACTAGGTGAGGGAAATTAGCCCTAGAAGGAGAATTCTCGCTAAAAAATGGCGCAGACGGGTGCTGATGGCTGGCACGGCAGCCATTTTGTCAAGCTGCGTGCCACGTGCCTGTGCCGTGTTGCTCGGTTCACTGGTCCCAGCCTCCTCCAGGACTCTTGAGTGTGGATCGCGAGGCCTGCCCTGCCCCTTGGGCCTAGACCCAGTAGGTGTGACACCATCGACCCAGTAGATATGCGTTTAGGGGCCCCCCTCGGACATATTGCCAGTACTAGGGCGTAGTCCCTCAGACTTAATGCTGGTACAAGCGAGGAGCCCCTCAGATGAAGATCCGATACAAGAACCTTCTGGTCCTTCAGCACTGTCACTGGGAGGATCCGAGGATCCCGTGGCCTGTAGGCCGGTAGCTGAAGCAGCCTCTGTGCACGTCCTGGTACAAGAACCTGAGCGGTCCCACCCGCGCAGGCGAGTGCTTGGGAAGGAGTTTCCCTTGCGGGGTGCGATGGAAAATAGAGGCCCTACCTTGGGCCTGGATCGAAGTCCTTGAGGCCAGTCTGTTCTTCAGAGACCCTGATGACAGGGCGTTGCACGCTGTACAAGCTTGCCAACCGTGTTCTGGGCCAAGCCAACTTAGGCAGAGGGCGTGTGGGTCTGAAGTTGGCAAGAGCCTGTCGCAGGATGGACACCTGCTGAACCCTGTGGAAGTCGGCATGCGCCGGGGAGGAGCGTGACACCTGAGGACAGAGTACCTAAATGATAAAAAGACAAAAAAAGAAATATCCGCGTGTGGAATTACATGGCCGAAGCCAAACCCAGGAGCGCTGGTGAATTCGTCCCGTTCCAGTCGAAACGGAAAAGGGGCCTGAGGTGTGGTGCCAGAGGGCGTAGTCAGGGTAGCGCATGCTCCCAGGCCCGCACCCCAGCGCCCCTCTTAATTTAAAGGGGAAGACAGTTTCTGGTGAAAAAGGTTTCATCTCCCATCCCTTGGAAGGGACGCCCATGCTGTATGGAGTATAGGAGACGGGATGTAAGAGTAAAGTTAGTATGATACTTTTAGTCAGTTACTTTAACAGTGAGCCCTCTAATGGTGTATTATATCACCTTGGAGGGTTACCCACATGACTAATCACCATTGCTAGCAGATCTTTCCATTGCATGCTGCACCTGACCATATAGCTAACGCCCATGTGATTCTTATTACGGTTCCCAGGCAGCTAAACATGCCTTCATGTGATGACACGCAGTGTAGTCTGGCATACCTGTGCCTCAGATAGAGGCCTACACCATGCTTGCACAGCCTTATGGGCACTCATACATAAGCCAATCAATCATCTCTTTAGCCGTTCCATCACTCTAAACTTGGCTGCGGCAACTGCATCACTGCCACAGTAATGACTGCAGTTTTACTATGACCGTGGCAAATATATGCCCACGGACAGAAACGGAATACTGCCAACTTCAACAGCACCTTCTGCACAGCAGTGCACGAGAAGCTTGGCAGAGAAAGTAGACCAGTTTAATGTTTGAGGATCCAAGAGGTGGATAGGTCTAAAAAGGTGCATGTTACAAGTGTCCCACTCACTCATTATGGAGAGCCGTTGCACCTACTCTGGAAATTGGGCAACCCCAATATTCCAATGATTTCCAATGGCATAAATGAAATGTCTGTCTTTACTAGCCTAATTACTCTGGCGATTTTCAATGGTGACTGGCAGTAAATTGTTTCGCCAGTGGCCACAGCTGGCTTCCACACTGCTTGTGTGACCACAAAATTCACGTCACAGATCCAAGAAGGTGAAAGAGGTGGTTTGGGACAACCCAGAGGCTGCACTTGCGTACATCAGCAACACAAGAGCCTTCAGGGGAAGAAGATCCACCCATAAGCATACATAATTGTATTACAAGTATCTGATAAACATGACATTGTCCAGTGGTTAATCCAGTAATTTTAAAGGGCAATATGGATTAGCATATGAAAATCATTACTGACCCCCTCTCAGCCTATCAGTATGTTCAGAATGCAGTCAATAACTGCTCTTGGAGAGGCACAGATCCACCTTACTGATGAGGAACAACAAAGCCGAAACACCTGTCTGGGGTTGCTGTTGGTACTCTTGTTCAGAGGAGAATAGCCTGGCATTTCGGTGCTGGACTGCCCCATGGCAGGACAAAGACTGATATGTTATGGATATTTCCGCTTTGTGAAAGAGATAGTGAGCTAAAGAATCTGGGTAAGACTCTCGAAACTGGGACTTATTGGCCGGCAGAGGGATTCCCCTAGGATCCCTGCCTGTTTTTGCATTGAATGCAGTTTAAATGTTCTAACTTCAGAAGTAGCTAGGGAAACAACAACAAACATTTCTCTGCATTCAAGAAACAGCAATGCAAATTCTCAGCAAGCTTTCTTTCAACATGACACCCCAACCTAATTTTTTAAAAAAAGAAGTGAAATGTAAATCATTTCACCTTTTTTTTTCTTTTTGAAATTCAGTTTATTTTCCAAAATTTTGCATACAACAAATACCATAACCAGAGGACAGGAAAAAGCATAAAATCAGGGTACATCCAGGTCTCCCCTGTATAGCTTAATGGAGCTAGACACATTACATTCATGTTATCAACCCATCACGAATACTGGTAATTCACCCTATGGTATTAATGCAAGCTAAACCTATCCCACTACCCCCTGGCCAACCGGGCCTATCCACCCCCCCTCCTTCTGCCTACTAATCATGCTCATACTGGATTACGAGGCTATGTCTATATAAATATGGGCTATGCATGGATGTTCGGTAGGGCTACTAAGCCTAGGTCATCAGGTGCAGGGGACACCAGGGCCATAAATCGCAGGTATGCTGCAAATCGAGGCCATGGTCCGGTCAGCAGACGGTGGCTCCCCAGGGGAGGCGTCATGCATCATTAGTCTTCCTAACATTCCTATATGAGTGGGTCCAGCAATTCCCAGATCTTGTCTACCCGTGTAATATTGTCTGGGTTCTGACGTTTATATGCAGCGCGTTCCAGGGTGCAAATCTTGACCAGTAGACCTGTCCACTGTGATTTGGAGGGTGGAAATGTTGATTTCCAATATAGGACTAGAAGTTTGCGGGCGGTGAAAACCATGAGGCCTATGACCTTACAGGTGCGTATCAGAATGCCAGTCCTTACAGCCGGCCCCAAACAACAGAATCGGGGGATAGAGGTAGGTCAGACAATGGGAAATGTGAGATCACCTGTCCATGTATCAGTCGCCAATATGTTTTGGACAGGACCATAATAGGTGCCCCATAGTACCCATATCCATACACCCACGCCAACAACTGGGGGAAGATATCAAGCCCATTCTAAACAATCTGGCTGGGGTGTAATATATGCGCTGGATTATATTGAATTGGATTTCCCCGATGCTAATGTTTACTGAGGTCCCAGGTATGGCTGTATAATAGTCATATATATCTCCAGCGTCGACAGCGATACCGAGGTCGGTAGACCAGGCCCATAGCCAGAGCACTGTTCCTATCAACATTATTTGGGATGCTCATAGCATAAAAGGTGCAGAGTCGAAAGTGAGCGTCTTGTTGTTCCAATTCGCATGGAACTGGGGGAGTTTGACGGGAGATGTCTGAGGTGTTGCGGTATCAAGGCACAGCGCGTCCTATACTGCAGCCAATGTCCGGCCTTAAGATCCAACAGTTGACCACTGGCTTGGAATGGTATTATTTGAGGCCCTTTGCATAAATCCATAATCCTAACCAGTGATCACAGTGTCCCCTGTGGAGGGTGAAGCCTAGGCTTGCCTCCAATTGCCATCAGTTCCCCACGCTCATCCACGTGGGCGCCACTTTAATGTCAATTCCCTGTTGGGAGCGCAATTAGTGCCACTGTGTTAGCGTCAGGCCCAATATAGGATGAGTTTTGACATGGGGTGGAAGCTGTGTCGGAGGGGTGGCTAACATATCAATGTGAGTCTGGGGGGCTACCAGGGTTAGTTCTATTCCCTTCCAGCTCGTAGTGTCTCCCGCGTTTAGCCACCGTTTTGCCCAGCAGATCTGTGCGACCTGGTAATAGCTCCTCCACGATGGGAGGGCTAAGCCCCCACCCACTTTAGCGGCAGTAAAGATAGACGTTTGCATGCATGCTTTTTTTCCTCGCCATACAAACCTGGAGATGGCAGTATCTAGCTCTTTATAAACTTAGGCATGGAGTTCATCATCACTGCATTTACCCTGCCCGTTAGAGGTAGGGGTAGCGCTTTCCATCTTCACAGGTCGGCTCCGATTCGCTCTACTGTGTGGGGGTAATTGAGATCTCTGAGATTCCCGATGTGCGCTAATTTTGACCCCCAAGTACGTGACATGGTGTGTTTGCAATAGGAAAGGGGCCACCCCATCTGGGTCCCAGGGGTTAGCCTGACTTGGTGGGAGAATCTCGGATTTTGCCCAATTCACTATCCTGCCATCGGACCATATTCCCGTGACAGGTGTTGGACATGCAGGACAGATGTCGGTATAGATTGGGCACAGAGTAAGGGTGAGAGCGGGTAGTTCTGATGCGTACCAGAGTGAAGGCCAAACAGTGCCGACACTGTGCCATTAGTGGTCACCGAAGCCGCTGCTTCCTTGTATAATAGTTGAATCATATTGATCGGGGCTGCCAGAAAGCGGTCATCTGCCAAAACTAGGAACATAAAGTCCCATTGGACCTTATTGAATGTCTTCTCGACGTCAATCGCTAGGATCGCATCCCCTTGTTCCGGGTCATCAGCAATAATGGGTAACAATCTGCATACGTTATCCCCAGAATGTCTTTTGCAGATAAAGCCGGTTTGGTCCTTGTGAATCAGATGTGGGAGATCCACCTCTATTTTTTGCGTCGGGCATTTCGCTAGGATCTTCGCGTCAGAGTTTGAGTGATATTGCCCGGTACGAGCTACATTCGTCCGGGGGGTCGCCCTTTCTTATGAAACGCCACTATATTTGCAGCTAACATCAACTGTGGCAGTCGGCCCATACGCGTTGCTCCGGCAAAGACTTCTTCCAGTCTGAGAGCGATATCATCGACCATTGTTCAATAGAAATCTATCAGGATTCCATCAGACCCAGAGGCTTTACCTGGTGAAAGGGAGCGGATAGCTCGATCTATATCTGCTGCCGAAATAGGGGCGTCTAGAGCATCCCATTGGGCCCTGGTGAGTCTGGGCAATATGAGAGACCTCAGAAATCCCTGCATTTTTTGACAAGGGATGTGTTCTGGGGTTGCATATAGATTGGCGTAGTATTCAGCAAACTAAGCATGGATAGGCCCGTCCCCCACTAGGGGGTTCCCACACCCGTCCCGTATTGTGGCGATCACCTGGGCAGCTTGCCGCCATTTCAGGGCCAGTGCCATCAAGTGCAGTGGTCTGTCATTTTCCAGTATAATTTTTTATTCAGCATTTGAGAAAAATACACACATGCTTTAAATACAAACTTTTAATTCCCAATTGCTGCGGAATACGTTCAAAGCAGATTTCCCCCCACCCTTAACTGATAACTGATCCCCCCCCCCGCCCTTCAACCTTCCCCCTTCCATCCCCCCCTCTCTGTGAATAGACAGTGAGAAGGAGCCGATCACTCTTCATACAGGATTCAGCGGGATCCGGGGTATTGTCTCAGTGTTGTTTTGTTCTCATTTGAAGGCTTCCAGGAACGGGGCCCATTCTGTTTCTCTACTTGGAGAGAGGTCGTGTATGGCTCCCGTAATGGTCTCCATCTCAAAGTTCTCTCACGTTGCGCACCCGGGTAGCTTATGTTGGGAAGTCATTGGCTTTCCAGTTGATTGTGATACATACTCGGGCTGCAAGGAGGCGAAAATGGGCCATATGGGGAACTCTTATCCAGTAGTCTTCTTGCTCTTCCAGACCGAACAGGACCAATCTGGGGTCTTTGTTTCTGGGAATTCCTTTTCGACTCTTCTTATCCATGTAAGAACCTCTGTCCAGTATATCTGGACTTTGGGGCAGGACCACCACATATGGTAATCAGCTTGGAGACCACATCCCCTCCAGCATTGCGGACTCGACTGATCAAACATCTTGGATAGGTTCTTTGGGTGATAATGCTACCTGTGCAATAATCTTATACCATGCAACTTGTACTGCACCGAAATGGAGGTTTTTTTGTGCTGATCTGCGCATTTGTTTCCATAAGTGGCCTGTCAAGGGAGCCTCCAAATCTCCTTCCCATCTCTTCCGCAGGCGATTGATTCCATTCTCCGCTTGGACAACCAGAGATTTGTATATTAGCGAAATGAGCACTTTTGTTGAACAGGATTCACTTAATATTTTTTCGAAAGCAGTGAGGTCGCTCTGAAGTTCTCTCCACTTCGGAGTTTGAAGCACTCCTTTTAGTTGCAGGTATTAGAATACATCCAGGGGGCCTATTTGCAGCATGGATTCCAGTTCCTGAATTGGCAAGAATCCAGTGGGTTTCCTAATTTGGCCCACCCTCTCTAAGCCCGCCTCGAACCATGATTGGATGCGACTTGGTTCTTGAAGGTCGTTCCTTATGGGGTGTGGGGGCCCAGATGCAGCTCATGGGAGCAGGCCTTGTTGTCTGACCTTTCCCATCTCTTCTGCTCCACCAGATCTTTAGGAGCGAGCCCACTGCAAAGTCACTTACGGGGAATGATAGCTTGGCGGCCCATAGCCACTCTCCAAATGTAACAGGTTGCAGTCTATTTTCAATTGCTACCCATTGCTTTTGAGGATCATTTCTCAGATGTGGGACCAAGGCGCGGAGCTGTGCCACTAGGTAGTACGAGTATGGATCCGGGAGACCTTTCCCTCCCTCTTCTTTTGGTTGAATCAAAGTGTTGTAGGCAATCCGTTGTTTTTGTCCCTGCCATAGATATCTAATAAGTTTGGCTTTAATTTTTTGAAAGTGGGTTCGAGGGATAGCAATTGGGAGCATCTGGTAGTAGTACAGTAGTTTTGGGAGCACCGTCCTCTTTATAGCATTGAGGCGGCCCAGCCATGATACTGTTAGTTTGCTCCATCTGTCCAAGTCTCTTGATATGCATCTTCGCGTGATCTTGATCCCCAAGTACTTCACATTATCAAGTACCACTGGAATTTCCCCTTTGGAGGCTTCTCTGTCCTTCGGTTCATGGATTTTTTGTATGGGAAGAGAGTTGACTTCTCCACGTTGACTTTCAGTCTAGCCCATTTTCCAAATTCTCTTATTTTATCCAGGACTGCTGGCCCGGTCAAGGCGGGGTCTGACAGGTATACCAAAATGTCATCGGCAAACATCGCGAGCTTGTACTCTTTGTCCCCCACCTTGATTCCCTTGATGGACTGGTCGCTTCTGATGACATTTCCCAGGGGCTCGATTGATAGGGCATAGAGGAGTGGAGAGAGTGGGTACCCCCGTATAGTACTCCTAGTCATTCCAAACCTCTCAGAGAGGGTGGAGTTCACTGCCACTCTGCCCCTGGGGTTTTCGTAGATTGCCCGCACCCCTCTTATGAACTGCTTGCCAAAGCCCATATTCTCCAGCGTAGCCCAGAGGAAGGCCCACTCGACCTGATCGAAGGCCTTCACCGAGTCTACGCTGAGGAGTGCGTGATCCCCATCTTCCCTCCAAGAGTGTTCCATGATGTCTAGCGTCTTACGCATGGCGTCTGCTCCCTGTCTCCCTTTTATGAATCCCACTTGATCCGGGTGGATCAGGCGGGGCATTATGACTTCCATGCGGGTAGCTTGGACTCTTGCGTAGATCTTGCATCCGTATGGAGGAGTGATATCGGGTGGTAGGATTTACACGAGGATGGATCTTTGTCTGCCTTTGGAATTACCACTATGTGGGCAACAGAAAATGACGGTGGGCCCGTCCGGTGTCACGTATGTGGTTGCATAGGTGTGAGAGTTGCGGGGCAAGTGTCTTTGCTAAGTGTTTGTAGAAGCCCATGGTATATCCATCTTCACCTGGGGCGCCACCCGCGGGGAGCCTCTAATTGCTGCTGTCACCTCGTCGGGAGATATGGGGGAATCCAGTTGATGTTGCTCAGATGCTGTCAGGTGAGTCAGCCCAGCTTTCTCAATGTGAGAAATTGCTGAGCTATCTGGGCTTCCTCCTGAGGTATACAGCTTTGTGTAGAAGTTTGCAAACTGTGTGGCTATGCCTTCTGGGGTCTGGGCCCACTCTCCTCCCTCAGTTTTGATCATTTCCACCCATCTCTCTGCTCTTTGCGCTCTCGATCTGGTTGCGAGCATTTTATTGGCTTTATCTCCCTTTTAATAGAATTTTCTTTGAATAATGTTAGTTTCCTGAGGACATCTTCTTTACCAAGGGTTTTAAGGTCTATTCCTTTCTGTTAAAGGGAGTCTATGTGTTCTTCTCGATAGGATCCCAATGCATGCATCTTCTCTTCCATGGTGGCAATATCCTTTCGCAGATTGTCTTCTAGCAATTTCCTCTCCCGCCTTGCTCCCTGCCTCATCTGGTGGCCTCTCCATACGGCCTTACCCGCTTCCCACAGTGTTCCCCTCCCAACCTCCCTGCTATTGTTAATTTGGAAGTATTCCTGTATTGCGTCTTCCAGTTCCTGTGAGTATAGTTTGTCTCTCCACAGATATTCATTGCATCGCCATTTATAGACTCGCCTGTTAAGCCCTTTCAGATCAAGGGTTGCCGTCCATCCCACCGGGTTTATGTCACTGCTTTGGATTCTGGGGCCGATTTCCCCGCTTACCAACAAATAGTCTATCCTTGTGAATGTCTCGTGGACACTGGATCTAAAAGGTGTATTGTATCCCTTCTTGTCTGGGATGGCCGTTCTCCAGATATCCACCAAATTTCCCTCTGCAATATAAGCCAAAAACATGCTCCCTATTTCCCTTGAGGCATCTCTGACCATCGCCCTCGTGGCTTGTCTATCCATATGTGGATCTGCCCATGTATTAACTCACCCCCTCACCCCCCATTACCAAGAGGCCCCTGCTATTCCCAAGGATTGTGGATAAGGCTTCCTTGATAAATGCTGCCTGGGGGGCGTATACTCCTGCTAGGGTGATCTGTACATTATTCCATTCTCCTTGCACTATAAGAAGTCTACCCCCCATGAGCGCTTGTACCCCCGAGTTTAGGAGTTTGACTGTCTTGCGGAGTATAAGGGCCACCTCCCCTTTTTTTAGGTTCCCAAACGCCCAAAAAGTCTGCCCCACTTTCCTCCATTTCAGTTGCCTCTCCTCCCCCGCTTTAAGCCTGGTCTCTTGTATGAAGAACACATCCAGGGCAGCTCTATCAAATTCCCTTACCACCAGAGACCTCTTCGGTTGGGAGTTTAGGCCCTTTACATTAAGCGTGGCTACCCTCAACGTAGTACTTCCTTCCCCGCTTTCAGCTGTGGTGGACATATGCATGTTGTGTTTCTCATTCCCCACTCACTGTGCCTTGATTCAGCCCTTTAATTTCCCCTGATCCGTGCTTTCTCTGATCCCTATGCTCCTCTGTCCGTCCTCTTGAGTCCCCCCATTCCCTTCCAACTTTAAACTTAACTGACCAGTTAACTGGACCACGGGCATTTTAACTGTCCTAGGTCCTTGAGATCGAGACACCCTCCCTTGCGTGAGGGCCACTAGGTTTGAAAATCATATCCCCCTGGGGAGATCATTTGTTTTCCCCCTTCAGTTCATGCCAGAAGTAGTTGCTTGCGTAACTAGCGTTTGGATTACCCCTTTCATAGCGTACCATCTCATGACGGCTTCTTGGGCGAGGTTGCGTTCAGGCGCGCATATTTCCTCCCAGTTTTGGTTCGCTTTCTCCATCTATGGGGCTCCTTGTCCCCCTTTGACTACGAGGCTTATGTTCCATTTGGCCTCGCAGGGGCTCTCATTGTTCAGTCCAGACAGGAACTTGAGTACTTGAGTTGTTTCATCAGAGGAGACCACCCTGGAATCTTCTCCCTTGTATTCAAAAGTTAGGTCAAAGGGGTATCCCCACCTGTACCGTATTGACCTTTCCGTCAGCCACGCTGTTAAGGGCCTGCATGCTCTTCGCCTACCCAGGGTAAAGTTGGAAAGGTTTTTATTTGGGAGCCCTGAAAGTTAATGCTCTGTGTTTGCTATGCTTTCAAGAAGACCTCTGTTTTCTCCTTATAGTGAAGGAATTTGACAACTATGGAATGGAGGGCCCCTGCAAATGCTAGACCACCCCTGTGGGCTCTCTCAATTTGTACCCCCCCCCCACCTCCCCACCTCCCCAGTAAGCCTCAAAAAGGAGATTTTCTGGACTATTCTCTCAACTTGGGTTGGCATTTTGCCATCTTTTTCCTCCAGGCCCAGGATTCTTCAGTTGGATCTCCTTTCCCTGTGTTCCATATCGTCGACTTTAAGCGCCAGCTCTTACTCTTTCAATTCTATGTCTGTCATCCGAGCGTTCAACTTCATCTCCATTAGGTCAGTGTTAGCCTGGTTATGTTCCAAGTCCTCAACTTTTCCCTCTATGCGCTCAACTTTTTCTTTAAGTTCTGAGATGGATGTTTGCATATCTGTGCGCAGGGCTCTTATCTCTGCCATGATCTCTGCAATGTCCTCTTTTGTGGCCGCCGTGCTCATTTCAGTAGACAGGGAGTCCAGAGCCTCTTCACATCTACATTGCTGCAGTCTATCGAGTCTTATGGCTGTGCATGTCTCCGTTCTTTTTCCCTCCTTGTGTCACCGTGTTGCGGTGGCTCGGAGGGTCCCCCTGGCTCTTTTTCAAGGGTTCCAGGTTTATTTGCACTGGGCGTTCTGGCTGGTTTGGTGCCTCCCCTTTGACCAGTGTTGGCTTCACTTATGCTGGGCGTAATGGATTTGTGCCTCACCAGGTCAGGCAGCACCCTTTCATCCCTTTCTTTATTCCTTCCGCCCTTGCTCCCCACTGTTGCTCCCTGGGCGCTCTCTCCCCACTGGCGGGCACTCTGGAGGCCTTTGAGGTTGTTACAGGGGCTAATGGGGGGCCCAAAGGTTACTGGGGTTCGCTCTGGCCTGCTCTCGCAGCACCTCCTGTCCTCCCAGCACCTCCTTCCCTCAGGCCAGATATGGGTACTCTATCGCTGTACATGACTCCGGGCCTCCCCTCCCGGTTATGTGAGGAAAGTCGCTTACCGCGGGTCCAGGCCGCTTTTGTTCTCTCCTTCCCCTGTTTTCCGGCGCATTTGGGTTAGTTCACTTCTTGCACCGCTCTTGATGGCGGGCTCCGGTCTTTGCAAATCACGCTCTGGGGCTCCAGGACGGCTGGCACACTCTCTGGAGCTCTGAGACGGCTGGTGGATGGATATGGCACCTGGGAGCTACGTTTTCTCAGGGGAGGCTGCCCAGGGTCTTCACGTGTTGGAGCTTGGACCCTTACCGCCGGCCTCTCCCCCATTCCTATTGCTGGTGAGGGTGCGTGTGATCCTCCGGCTAAGCAGGGAGCTGGCTGGTGGAGCCCCGCTAGCAAGCGCGCTTCGGCGGCCCTTCTCAGTGGAGCCTCACCGCGGTTCCCTGATCCTTTCTGCCCTTTTCGCTTTAGGCGGGCTGGTGGGACTCAACCCCTCTTTGGCGGCTCCTCTGCTGGCAGATCGCAAGTATGCGGCCCGGTTCCCGTGTCCAGACTTGTCTGTCTGGTGGTCCGGCACCCTGTATGTCTACTCTTAGTCCTTAGTCCCCTTTCTTCCATACTGCATGGGCGTCCCTTCCAAGGGATGCGAGACGGAACCTTTGTCACCAGAAAAAACGTCTTCCCCATTAAATTTCGAGGCGCGCGCAGGGGTGTCGCCCTTGGAGCATGTGCTGCCCTGAATCAGCCCTCTGGCGCCACACCCGAGTCCCCATAGACTCGTCGACAATAGATTAACATTGCCTAAAGACACCAGTTTTATTAGGGGGGAGGATGGTGGGATGTATGGAGGAAATGGAACCAATGACTAAGAGAATGTTAGTCACTACGCTGAGTAACATATAATTACTCTTATGTCCCATCCCCTTTCCGCCATACTGCATGGGCGATTACAACCGAGTATAGCCCCAGAATGGAGAGGAGACCCTCCTTAAGCAAACAGGTTTCTAAGAACTGCCTGTCCGAAGGCCGCGTCTGATCTAGAGCTGGCATCCAAACAGTAATGCTTGCAGAACGCCGAAGAGGTGGCCGATGTGGCCGCGCTGCTTACAACCTGGCAGGGGACATGTTGCTGGAAAGCGATGGCCGTTGCCTTGGCTCTGACCGCGTGGGGGTGCATGTTGGCCGGCAGTGGCTTATGCTGTCCCCCGTAAGCTTCTTTGATGGCCGAGACCATCCAGCTGGCTAGGGAGGCCGGATACCCAGGTCTTGCTCCGCCCACAGTGACAAAAAGAGCATCCGACTTGTGGAAGCCCTTGGTCCTGTCCAAGTAGAATTTCAGGGCACGCCTGACATCAAGGCAGTGCAGAACTCTCAGTGCCTTGTCTTTGGGCTCAGCGAAAACATGGGAAGCACCATTTCTTCATTCAGATGGAATGTGGAAGGCACCTTAGGTGTGTCCACAGGGCTACTTTATCCATGTGAAAGGTAGTATATGGCTCTGAGGCGATGAAATAAAGAGGCACAAGGTATGGGAGAAGAGAAGAGCTTTATTTGAGGCCCCCAGGTAGCTGCAGTGGAAGCATCAACTGGCAAGGCACTCTCAAATGGAATCTACATGCACAAGGTTCTAAGGAGACCTGTGCATGTATTACCATAACATCTCCCCCACGTGAGGCAAAAGAAAAAGGAAAAACAGGTGGGGGAAAAGCGGGAAACTGAAAGGGGAAAAAAAAGGGTGTCAAGTGGGAGAGGCAGATGGAAGATGGGTAAACTGGGGTACATTAGTAATAAACAGTCATTGTTGAAGTTTTGGATGATTTTGCGGTTCCTTCTGGACATTCTTCCAGTGGGGACTCCTTGATGCATGGAGTGAGGTCTGTCATTGTCCACATGTTCACAGAGGGATTCTCTTGGGGAATGTGAGGTGTGTTGTGATGGTTTGTCAGGACTGTTGTCCTTAGATATGCTGGTCTCTGGGATGTCTTTTGTTACTTTTATGAGATAATCTCCAGACCATCTCTTTCCATCATCGAGGATGACAGACTTCCCATGACAACTCACAACTCTCTGTGGAGGTCTGAAGATGGATTCACCCTTGAGAGTTTTCTTCGGTTCTTTGACACGTACCCAGTCTCCTTCACGAACCATCATCTCTTTTACTCCATGTCTGGAGTCGTATTGTCTTTTGTATTTTGCTTGTTTTTCTCTTACTGTCTTTTGAAGTAGATCCATGTTCACCCTTGCTTCTCCTGTGTATAAGAACATCCACGACGGTCTAAATCGGTTAGTTGCAACCCTACCTCGCATGAGGGTGAAGGGCTCTATGTTCGTGGTGGTGTGTGGGGTAGTTCTATACGCATGCAAAGCTTCTTTGAGGGTTTCTCTCCACGGGAGGTTGTTGGCCGTGGCCAGTTGGACTACGCTCTTCACGAGCCTGTTCATGCGTTCCACAAGTCCGTTGGAAATTGGATGGTACAAGGATGTTGTTATGTGGCTGATGGACCTTTTCTTGAGGAAATCGGCAAATTCCATAGATATGAACTGAGACTCGTTGTCCGAAACCAATTCCTTGGGGTCTCCCTCCCTGCTGAAGATCTCTGTCAGGAAATCTATGACTTTCTTTGAGGTCACATTGTCCTCAGCTATTCCCCATTCTGTCCATTTAGAGGTGTAATCGACAAGTACTATGATATATACTTTGACTGTTTTGAGGTTCTCGAATGGACCCATGATGTCGATTGCCAGTTTAGACCACACATGTTTGGGAGGTTCAATAGGCTGTAAGGGGGTCTTTCTTAAGATCTTGGACTTGTCACTCATGGCACACGTGGAGCAATTTTTGACCAGTTCTTCTGCTTCTTTCCACATTCCTGGCCACCAATAGTTGTTTCTCAACTTGTTTTTCGTCAAGCTTCTTCCTAGGTGACCTTCGTGTGCCAGTTGGAGTACTTTTTTTCTGAGTTGGGTGGGTGGGATTACTCGATCGCCTCTGAAGATATGCTCATCGTCCATGGATAATTCTTCCTTGAAGGGAATGAAGGTTGTTAAAGCCTCTCCCGTTTCCACCCAGTCATTAGCCATCGCTTCCCTGATTTCCCGCTGTTCCGGATCAGTATTGGCATTAATTTTCCATTCATCTCTCGAGATGGCAGGGTTTACGACGGCTATGATGTCCTCATCTGGAGATGCAATCTCAGTGTCGATGTTGGTCGATAATCTGGAAAGACAATCTGCTACTTGGTTTTGTGGACCAGGAGTATAGCATAGTTGGAGGTTGTATTGCATGATGTCGAGGAACCAACGTCTTATTCTCGGTGATATAAGGTGAGGAGTTTTGGACTGAAGGACATTTACTAGAGGTTTATGGTCTGTTTTCAGTATGACGGGTAAGCCCCAAATTAGGTTCCTGAAATGCTGAAGAATCCACCTCAGACCTAGAGCTTCTCTCTCAATGGTGGAATAGTTTAGTTCGGCTCCCCTCAGTACTCTCGATGCGAATGCGATCGTCACGATGTCCTTATCTTGTTGCTGTTCTAGGACACCACCCAGTCCGGTTTTACTTGCATCTACGGATATGATGGTTTTAGCTTTACAATCGAACATTCCTAAGGCTGGGGCTTGGTTAATTTGAAATTTGATTTCTTCGAATTTGTTCTTGCATTCAGTGGACCATATGAATTTAGTTGCCTTCTTCAAGATGTTTCTCATGTTTTTGGTTTTATCAGCATAGTTGCTTATAAACTTGGAGTAGTATTCTGTCATCCCGAGGAAACTCCTTAATTGGTCTTTATTTTGAGGCTCGGCGATATTCATTATGGTGTCCATGAGTTTCCTCTTGGGGCTGATGCCGTTGGCGTCAATGGAATGGCCCAGGTATGAAACTCGGTCGCACTTTATGTTGCATTTCTCTAATTTCAGTGTGAGCCCACTTTTTTGTATGACCTGTAGGACACCCACAAGTTTTGCGTTGTGCTCTTCTTCTGTACTGGCTGATATGAGGATATCATCTTGGAAGCAGTGTATGCCATCAAGTCCTCCAAATAGATGTGACATGAGTCTCTGAAAGACTGCTGCGGCTGAAGCGAGTCCGAATGGCATTCTGTTAAACATGAATGCACCGAGAGGTGTGACAAAAGATGTTAGGTTCTTTGAGCTCTCTTCCAAAGCAATCTGGTGATAGGCTGAGGAGAGGTCCAGAGTTGTAAAGTATTTTGCAGGTTTCATGGTCGATAGGAGATATATTGGGAAGTGGGTGTCTGTCAACCCATATGTTTTTGTTTAGGTCTCAAGTCGACGCACATTCTTATGGAATCGTCCGTTTTTTTTACTAAGACAATTGGGGCAAGCCATTCTGAACTTTCGATGGGCTGTATGATATTTTCATCGCAGAGGCGCTTAAGTTCTTTCTTCAACGCCTCTTTTGTTCCAAAGGGAATACTGCGGACTCGGTGGGCCACTGGGACAGCACCTCTTTTGAGGATTATTCTGTGTTGGAAACCTTTTAGGAGTCCAATCTTGTCGCAGAACACCTCGGGGAATTGTTTTGCTAGATTAGATTTGATGTCCATATCATTATTGAGCACACTCAGCACGGGGAATTCTTCTCCAGGGTGTATTCTTACTCGAAGAGCCGCTTGTTCTTCCCATCCCACAACGGAGGAGCCATCTTTGGCTACAAAGAGTTTGCAATATGTTTCTCTGTCATGGAACTTGAGGTTCACCCACACATATCCCATTATCTCGATGGGTGTTTTTCCATAACCGGTAGCTCTTACACAAGTGCTTCGCAGGTCATGTATCTTGCCAGAGAGTACACTCAAAAAGGTCTTGAGATCCACGATGGTGTAGGGGGAGCCAGTGTCTACCATTACAGGTAATGATATGCCGTTGATTTGCATTTTGACCCAGGGACCGTTGCTCTGTTGTTGGGATGCTACAGTGAGTATTTGTACCTTGTGTTGCATTGGACTGATAGATAACATGTCATTGTGCTCTTGGTTGCTTTCGATTACTCTCACAGAGGACGGTCTGATGAAAGGTCGCCTGGTGAGATTGCCATATCTGGTTGTCTTTCCCCGTGTGTTCTTGCAGACTTTGGCAAAGTGTCCAATCTGGCTGCACTTATAACACTCCACAGCGATGGCGGGGCATTCTTTGTCAGGATTTGCATGCTTGTACCATCCGCACCTCTGGCAGCGCGTTGGATTCTGGTAGTTGTATGGCCTCGCTCTGCTTGAGCCAAATTTCGAACCCCTTGATGGCGGAGCCTTTCTTACTGCTGCTACTAGAGGCTCGTAAGGCTCGGACTCAGGGCTGACACATTTGATTTCCACACTGGTCGTGTGGTCACGTCTTTCCCTCATGCATCGATCTCCCAATTCCATGCTCCTTGCTATCTCCGTGGCTTGGTCCAGGGTGGGATTTTTGGTTTGCCACAATTTTTGTTGGATGCGTGGATCAGCCACATTCAGCACCAATTGGTCTCTCAAATACTCATCACAGACACCTGTGAAACTGCAGGTTGACATAAGCGCCCTGAGGGACGCTATGTATGAATCAATAGACTCGCCTTTGAGCTGCTTTCTGGAAAAGAACCTGTATCTTTCCAGTACTACGTTGGTCTTGTTGCCAAAATGACTGGTGAGTTTGGCCAATGCTATGTCAAACTTGCGGTTGCCATCTCCTCCTATGTTGCCGGGTTCGGGAAGGGTCCTGAAAAGTCTCAGTGCTTCTGCCCCTATACAGTTCAAGAGGGTCGCCTCCTTGAGGTCATCATTGAATTTGCTGCCTCCAATGGCTCTGAGGTAGACGTGGAATCCATCGATTCATTGTTCCCATGGGCAGGTTGGGCTCCCAGGGCGTGGAAGAAACTTGGTGGGAGGCGGAACGCCCTGCATGGTGGTGTGCCTGATTCTAGGTTGTAAGTGGTGAGGAATGGCGTTGAGTGGCACCAGTTGCTGTAGTGTAGGCAGAGGTTTTCAGTACTGTTGGCAGTTAGCAAGGAGGCGCTGAGATACAGTCTTTATAGAATTGCTTGCATGGCAGGGTGGTACCCGATTCAGAGAATCCCCAGGTGTATCTGTACTGCAGAGTCTTTAGGCTTCAGTGTATGGATGGTCCTTAGTACAGATTGTGACCTCACAATGGGCTGGGAGCACAGGTTGGCTGGTTCAGGGAAGACCTGATGGAATGTTCAGTTGTGATGTCACAGTGGACCAAGATAGTGAGTGATTAGTCCCGGAAAGTCAGAGTAGCCATTGAGAGAATGAAGACTGCTAATGCTGTGTGTGTGCTGCTGGGCAACAGCTAGCAGCTTTTGAAAATGATGCAGGGTTCAGCTCAGGGCAGCAGTGAGGGTTTTACACAAAAAAAATGCCAATAAAAGGAAAGCGTACGTTTCATTTTGTCCGTTTTACACATAAAATGCCAAATGAAAGGAAAGTGTAAGTTTCACTTCGTCCTCCCCCCTCCTCTGACCTGATAGATGGACAGCTCCTGCTGTCTGAAGCACTTTTGGAGTAGGGCAGGAGTGCAATGTGCGCCGCTCTAGACTCCCAGCGGGGAGGAGCGGCACCCTTTACAGTGGAGAACTGAAAGGTGATGTCGAGGCCTCTCTTGGCTGTTCCTCTTGGCTGTCCACAGCTGACAGGCAGGCCGCTGCAGGCGCTGGCAGCAGAAGTCGGCGGCAGTGGAAAAAGGGGGGGCTGCGCCCAATCAGGTGACCTAATACGCTCCTGGGGGCCTCGGGGTACAGTGCCTCGTCGCCATATGGAATAAAGAGGCACAAGGTATGGGAGAAGAGAAGAGCTTTATTTGAGGCCCCCAGGTAGCTGCAGTGGAAGAATCAACTGGCGAGGCACTCTCAAATGGAATCTACATGCACAAGGTTCTAAGGAGACCTGTGCATGTATTACCATAACAGGCGACCAGCGCCTGGATTTCGCTGATTCTCCGAGCCGAGGCCGACTAGCAAGGCGGTCTTAATGGTGACCAGCCTAATGCATGCGGACGCCATTGGTTCAAATGGTTTGTACGCCAGGGCACCCAAAACTATGTTGAGGTCCCACACGGGGTGCGGCCTCGATGGGCCGGTAGAGCCTGGCGAGACACGTCAAATGTTTCTTGACAATCGGCTTGGAAGAGGAAAAGATCTCTTCCTCCGAGTTTCTGTAAGCCCAAATGGCTGCTATGTAAGTGCGGCAAGTGCCCACCTGCACGCCAGAATGGGCGAGGTGCACTGAGAAGGAGAGCATGTCGTTCAAGGTACATGCCAGGGGGTTGATACTCCTAGAGTCCGCCCAGTGGCAGAAACTGGTCCACTTGCTCTTATACTGGGCCCAGGTAGATTTGCTCCTGGCGCCCTGTATGATCTCTAGATTAGCCTGGGAGAGGCTGAAGTGACTTGGCGTGACCTGTTCAGAAACCACGCTGTGAGGGCTAGTTTCTGTGGAGCGCGGTGGATGACCCTGCCCCCCTGCTGCGCCAGAAAATGTGCGGGGTCCGTCGGAATGGTGAATGGGAAGCCTGTCCGAGAGGCTAAACCGCTCCAAGAACCATGCCCTGGCTGGCCACCATGGTGCTAGTAGAATGATGCTGAGGTGGGGAGACTCCTTGATCTTGCCCATCACCCTGTTTACCAGCGGTGTGGGCGGGAAGGCATATACTGTCATTCCATTCCACAGAATCTGGAATGCATCGCCCAGGGAGCCTGGGCCATGCCCCTGCCAGGAGGCAAACAGTTGGCACTTCATGTTGTCCCAAGAGGCAAAGAGGTCCACCTGGGGGTGTCCCCATTTGTAGAAAATCTCCTGCAGTACTAGGTCATTTAACTGCCACTCGTAGTTGTCCGCTTCCAGTCTGCTGAGCCTGTCTGCCTCCAGGTTGGATTCTCCCGGCAGGTGGACGGCCGTGAGGTAGATGTTCTCCAGGGCCCATTCCCACATGCTGACTGCAAGTCTGCACAGTGGGGGGAGGGGGGAATCTGGTACCTCCCTGCTTGTTGACATAGAACATGCTGATCGAGTTGTCTGTCTGAATGAGGACGACCTTGCCCTGGATAACCGCAAGGAAGGCTCTGTGAACCAGCCAGACGGCATTCAGTTCCAGCCCATTGATGTGGTACTGTTGTGATCTTGATGGTCGTGTAGATGAAGATACCTCCGTCCCCAAGTATCACACCGATAGAAATAATAACACTACCAATGCAATTCTTGAGGCCACAGGTGTGGAGTGCCGTCAAGCTGGAACCAGGAACACCGGAAGGACTCCCTGACCACTGTAAGGCAATAAATGATTAGGGCAGACAGTCACAATTATCACAATGCAATATGGTGGAAGAAGATAAAGGGCTTAAATGTGCTGGTCAGGATGCCTCAAAGGGTTAGGGGAACAGAAGGGTCCTTGTGGGCACTCTTGATGGAAAACACCTGTAGGTCAGATAGCCAGAGGATGATCCGTAAACAATCCGTTAACAGTCCAGGGTCGAAAGCCAAGAAAACAATAACCAAGGTCCAATATCCAAAGTTCAAAACCAAAGGTTTTGAAGCCTGAAGATTAAAGTTCGCCTGAGCCTGAGGAAGAGACCAAAAGCAATCCGTGAAACGTTCCGTGGTCAAAGAAATCCGAATTCTAAGCGAGATCCAAAAACGCCGTGCAGCACTCCGAAAAGCAGCTGTGAAGCATTTGTTCCGCGTTTCCCCTGTCCTTTTGACTGTGTTGAATTAATCACGTGATACAGTCACGAGGGAAACGCGGGTCCGCGTCACGTGACCCTTGACGCTGCACGGGGAGTCTGCTGGCGATTGGCCGCCTGTTGCCGGCGTTTGGTCACCTGATTGGAAGCACTTTGTGCGCTGGATCGTAGTCTCCGGGTGCCCGTGGACGGGCGCCGTCCCGAAGAGAAGCGCCATGGCAGATTCCAATGTAGGAAAGGTCGTAGCCGTCCTTGGTAATTCAGTTGTTGAGTGCGATGAATGTTATGGGGAACACGCCGTATGAGTCGTGCATGGTTAGGGGTGGTGGACGTGAATCTGGAAGGTTGTGTGGCAGGGAGGAGATGCACTGGTTATCAAGGGTGGACCCCCCAACCCTCGAGTGACCTGTGGGGTAGGTTGCCGGAAAGGCTTGCCCGTCCGCAGGTTGCAGTCCCTGGACCACCATGTGAGGTCCGGGTGTAGCGACGGAGCAACGTTGAGGATCTCCGACTGGGAGACTCGCTCCTGGTTCCAGGATGCTGCAAAGTGCAGCTGTATCCTCCTCATCCTGAGTCTCGTGTGGGGGACGGCCAAGAGGACAGCTGCCATGAGACCAAGTAGGTGTTGATACCACCAGGCCGAGGTCACTACTCTGCTGAGGAAGAGTGTCGTGGCCCTCTTGATGGCCGCGATCTTGCCCTCAGAAGGAAAAACTTTCTCGGAGCACGTGTCCTGGATGAGACCCAAGGTGTTCAGTCTCTGCATAGGCTGCAGCTGCGACTTCATGAGATTGAGAGAAAACCCCAGCTTGTGCAGTGTGTTCATAAGAGCATGGGGCGTGTGGTGCACTGCTTCCGGAGATGTCGCCCTGACGAGCCAGTCGTCGAGGTACGGGTAGATGTGGTGGCCCTGCGACCTGAGTAGGGCCGCCACTGTATTCATCAGCCTGGTAAAGACCCTGGGGGCCGAGTTGAGACCGAAAAGAAGCACCTTGTATTGGAAATGGTAGCCCATGATACTGAACTGTAGAAAAGAACAAGGAGGCTGCCAGATCGGGACGTGCAAGTACGCGCCCTTCAGATCCAGGGAGCACAACCAGTCTCCCTTGCACAATGACTCTGCTATCAAAGCTGGCATAACCATCTTGGATTTTTGTAGAGGTAGGGAGAGGGTGAGGATGGAAAGGTCCAGCACAACTCTCAGGCCCGCCTGGTTCTTTTTCTGAATGGCAAAAATCATGGAGTAAAAGCCCAAGCCTCGCTGGGAGGCTGGGACTTCCTCCACTGCCTGGCTCTCGACGAGCGACCATATCTCCCCCAAATGAGTTGCTGTCCCAACCTGTGGGAGTGGAGGGGAGGAGGGAGGAGAGGTGGGATAGGGAGGCGCTACCCCTTGGATACTACCGAGAGGATACAGGGGTCCGCGAAATTCTGGCACCAAAAATGTGCATGGAGAAAGGGGCGGGTCATGCCTTCTTTCCATATGAGACTTTTGCGGAGGAGGGGGATTGGAAAAAGCCCTTACTCCATCCCCCCTTTTTGTTGCTTGCGTCGATGCTGGGTGGGGCGAACGGTCAGGCTGCCTGGACCTCCGCTCTTGGAAGCTGCGGAACCCTCAGTATGTATGCCCCTTGTCAAGCGCTGCTGTGATGCGGTGTACGTTTTTGGGCGTGGCCTTCGTAAGGATGGATAAAGACTTGGCCGTTTGAGAGCCGGTTTTCTTTTTGTCCAGCTCCTCGTCTGTGGTGGAGTGGAAGAAGTCACTCCCCTCGAACCGAAGATCTAATATGCGTTCCTGGACGTCCGGGTTGAATTTAGTAGCACAGAGCCAGGCTGTTCTTCTGATGTCCGTGGCTATGCAGATGGCCTGGCCAGAGGTGTCAATGTGGGCCACGGTGGACTCCATGTCGTCTTGTGCCACTATCTTGGCCTCTGCCAATCCTGCCTTAAATCGTGATTGGCGCTGCGCCAGAAGCTCTGGGAGGAAATTCGCAATTTCCCGCCAAAGCCTCTGGTTAATGGCTGCCAGCATGGCATTAGCGCGTTGACCTGACGAAGATGCAGGGACGCGTTGGATCTTCTCCTCCTTGCCTAACAGCGCCGCGGAGGAAGAGGCATAGGATGAATGAGGTTTGGAGTATAGAGACGGTGCAGCGATCACCGAGGAGTGTGGCTGAGGGTGGGCCGATAGCAAGAGTGTATCCCCCTCCAACTGCCTGTACTTGGCATCCAGGCGGCGACTGACCGGCTGGACTGAGTGGTGCTTGAGCCAGCCCTTTTTGGCTAAGGTGACCACGTCCTTCTGCATCGGGATGCCCGTTCTTGCTGTGGGACGCAGCGTGAGGACTTCGGCTCCTCACAGGCCAGAGTGGTAGGCAATATTGACGGGGTAGCGGGCGGCAGCTGGAGTCGTGTGCTCTGCCCATACGGACACAGCGGAAACCTGCCTTGCGCAAAGGAAGGGTAGGCTGTAGGCCACATACCTGGTTGACACCAGTCCCACCTTGACACACATTCCTCCAACTGCTCCCTGCCTTGGTGCGGTATCGGGTGTTAGGAAAGATTTCCATTTCATGTGTAGTTTTCCCTCCAGTTGTGTACCCCCCAACTTTTTGCTGATGTTGAAACACCATAGTCTGACTTTACCAGAGGAACACGGCACTCGCCTGGGCTTTTCGCTCACTTTTAATGGGGATACTGACATGCCTTTAAAGACAGTCAGAACTGGGAGACTTTGTTTCCCTTAGTCCTTGTTGCAACTTTTCTGCAACATGTAACAAGTGTACAATGTACCTTAGAGTACAGTGCAGTTAGGTCTGGTCATTTCCAAAGGCCCTAGATTTTCTCAAAGGATTTTTTAGGAGAAGTGCAGATGTGCCTTGTACAGGGCTGGTGGCAGCTTATTTTGCATATTTTTAATCCTTTCTTGCCAGGTAAACCGCAATGACCTTGTTTGGCACAGATAGGTGGCCTGGCTCCAAAACGGCCATGCCACGAGGTTCTTTGTCCTGTCCTTTGGCCATCTTGCCCCTTCACCTTCCCCAGGTCGAGCCGAACCAGGCCAGTCCTTATTTAGGCATGCATTTTCCCACAAAGTGCCAAGCTTTCGCGAGCTTCTGCATGCCTCGTGTGCGCGCCCCAGTACACATCCTGGGTGCCAGAGAGTCTGGAGTTCTGTGAATGCCTGGGACCACTGTGGTCCATGTATGGTATGCCTGTATGTGAGCAGATCTCCCATTGGGTCCTCTTCGTTTTGGCGCGAAGGAGAGTCTGGATAAGAGAAGGCCCCAAACACCCAAACCATGTCGATCTCTGGAGTTCTCACTGAACGAAGGAAAGGATCCAAATATCCTGAAACTAAGAGGCCGAGTTGAGGAACCGCTGGTGACCCGCTGGAAGATTTGGCACCCTGAGCCTGCTGTCGTCCCGCTGGACCCCGCTGCATCTGGTTTTCCTAGAAGGTCTGTGAAGACGCTTCGAATCCATTAGAATAGTGTGACCCACTATTCTCGGAATCTTCACCTTAACCTGCAAGTAAGCCTTTTCGGAAGTGTCCCTGGGCCAACCAGTGGACTGAACAGCTTGCGCAGACGTTTTGCCCTGATACCGCTGCCGTTTCAAGGAGGCCCTTGAAACTTGGCACATCACAAGTTCTGTGTTCACGGCACTCTCGCACTGAATTCCGTACACTTGGTGTTCCCAGGTCTGGAGTAAAGTGAGTCTGCCCGAACCAGAGTTTACGCGGAAGCTGTATCGCCCAGCCGTGGTGACGAACTTTGCAAATTCATTGCAGCTGTGGTCCCCTGTGCCCTGAAGCCTGCTACAGCGGAACTGGCCTAAGCCATCCACCAGGAGCGGAGAAATTGCCACTGTCCTGTAGGGGAAGCAACGCTGTATCTTTGTCGCTGAAAGCCGTACAGCTGCGAGATTGCTGCATTTGAACCTGCAACCGAAGTAGACTCGACTGCCGAAGTTTGGTCTGGAGTGCGCCGGTGAGTAATTGCAACCCTAACTGGTGGCCCCTAGCGCATCCATCCATTTTTACACACAAGTGGCCCATGAGGGCCCCTCTCCTTTCCACTGCTAGTGCAAACTAGCGAATTATTCCCAACTCTTGGAATCGACTCTGCCCTCAAGTGGAGACCCTCCTGGAGTAGTGGGAACCTATTCTGCATCACTTCACCTACCTTCCTGAGCTTCTACAGCCCATATAAAAGACCCTGCTTTGCCCGTTTGAACTACCGCATGCGCCAGTTTCGCAAGTACATTTGGGCTTTAGGCTCCTCATTTTAGGGATTGGACTGCCGTTCAGTTAGGATTCTGTTTGATACAGAAGGGCCTAAAGTCTATTTGCACTGCCTGCTTCCTTCCCTGTTTAGGTTGTGGACCCGGTTTATAGTCGTAATGTAGAAAAAAAAATGTCGACTTACAAAAATGTCGAAAAAAAATGTAGAAAACAATAATGTCGAAAACCTATACATATAATGAAAAGTCAATTTTTAGAAAAAAAAATGTCGAAAAAATGTCAATTAGCACTATCAATAAATACATAAACAAGAAGAGTATCATTAACTAGGGGGGGTCCCCCCCAACCCCACTCACCCAACACCCGCCGGCCACCCCTCCACCACCCTCTCACCCCTCATACTCAACACATTTTAATTATATATTTATTTATTTTTTCGAAAAATTCGAAAAAATGTAGAAACAATTCGACATTATTGGTTTTCGACATTGTTTTCTAAAAAAATGTTTCTACATTTTGACTGTCGACATTATTGCATTCTACATTATGACTGACCACCTGTGGACCCATTTGGTGCATTCATCCTTTGAACCCCATTGGTCTTGCATATATGTAGGATTGTGTTGGTTTAATAGTATTGCTGTGATTTTCTTACTGTGTGTTGAATTGCAAAGGCCTTGGAATAAATGTATTTGTATTTTTGATATATATACACCTGACTGGGAGTGATTTGTAAGTGTCCTTTATTCTGTGTGCTCATTGAGGTCTTTCAGTCACCCTCACCCTTCCTGAGACCTAGTCTTGACCGCCGCCATAGCTACCTTGATTGGTCTGGCTTGACCAGAAGGTTACCCCTGTTCCAAGAAACTAGGCTGGCCTTCTGAACCTCTGCTCACCAGGTCAGAGTTCAGAAATCCATCTTAACATCGGGCGGATGTCCGGAATGTCTGGCACGGCAGCCATTTTGTCGAGCTGACTTCCACGTGCCTGCGCTGTGTTGCTCGGCTCACTGGGCCCCAACCCGTCCAGGACTCAAGTGTGGATCATGGGGCCTACCCTGTTCCTCAGGCCGAGGCCTGCTATGTGTTTTACCCTCCGCGGATCTGCCGGTAGAACTGCGTATAAGCACCCCCTCTGACATATTGCCGGTACTAGGGCGTGGCCCCTCGGGTGAAGACCCGGTAGCTTCCGGTCCCTCAGAGCCGTTACCGGGAGGATCCCCTGACCCCTCGGCCTGTCGGCCGGTACCTGGTCTGACCACATGTAGTCTGATGGATCCTCTCGATGGAGTAGTCCCGGGGATTATCTATGTGGAGCACATCCTGCAGGAAATTGTACATAAACGTTTCAAGGTCTGGACCCTCTGTGTTTTCTGGCAGGTCCACCATCCTGAGGTTATTGCGTCTCGATCAGTTTTCTTGCACCAAGATGTTGTATTTCCCGGATGACCCCATCCAGCTCCGTTGTTGTAGTTAAGTGGTTGTCCTCCAGTGAGCTAATGAATTGTTCATTGTCTGTCCTTTCTGCCTGTGCATTCTATCTCGTCTGGACATCCTGTAGATCGCGTTTAATATCCTGGACCGTTGTGTTGGTCTCCTGTGTCCGTTGACCAGTGATTTTCATTTGCGCCAGGATGAACTGTAGCTGCGCCGGAATATCCATTGTCGTCTTGTGCCTCACCAGAGCGGCATGGTAGGGCATCAATGTTGACAGTATCTACCGGTATAGTTGTGGATGTGTCCGGATGTACCAGTAGCATAGCACTAGGATCGTCCATTGATGCAGCCCTCTGGGTCACTTGCACATGTATCACAGATCCAGTTCCAAGCAGGGGTGCAATATGGAGCAGTGGCAGAAGTTAAGCGATGGGCCATGTATTGGGGGAAGAGTCCAGGATTGGGCAGAGAAAGGCTGGTAGGTTGGTAATGGAGTTTGCGAGATGGTGCTGGATGCGCGCCCAGAGGCGCCTTAAAGGCGTTTATGGGCAGACCCTCCGCTGCCCCCCGGCTCTGGTGTAGTGCAGTGCCCACTGTCCACGAGCTGAGTGTTCCACCCCTGATGGCAGGGAGTTGGACTTCCGTGCGCTTAATAGCCCGCAGTTCTATATTTTTCCGGGTCCCATCGGTGTGGTTGGGGATATAAGTGTTCACCAACGGAGCAAGGTGTCCTGACCGGCTGCAACTCAGGCCCAGGGATGCCACCGGTGCACCCCGGCCGTTATTTCTGGGAGGTTGCTGTAGCTAGGGGCAATCGTGTCGTTCCGGAGAGCAGACCAGCATAGGTGACAGTTCGCCAGGAGCAGAGTGGGAGTGCTCACTGTAATCCCTTGCTTCAGGGTAGGCAGATCGTTGTCCCCCTAGTGTGTGCATTTATGGGGAGTGCTGCACTGGTGAGGCCATTGTCCCATAGGAGGCAGGGTGGAAGTAGATAAGGTGAAGGTAGGCGCTCGGCCCAAGGAGCTGTTTGTGCTCAGTGGCGGCCCCTGGGGTCGGCAAAGATGCGTCTTGTGCTATCCCTCGCTTCCACTACGGGCCCAGATTCATCCACTGCGCTGGGTCCGGGTGGGAGGGGGGAGATTCTCTGCAGCTCACCTCTGTATCTTCCGGTGGATGTGCACCCCTGCCAGCATTAATGTATGCATCCTCTAAAGGGATCACATCAGTGATCCGGTCTGTGCCTGGAGGCGGCTTGGTGCTGCACGCGCTCAGTAGGTGCTCAATCCCAGGCAGCCCTCATTTCTCAGTCGTTCATAGAGCCGGAGCCAGAGGTACTCCGCGGCTGATTTTTGGATCAGAGATTCCGGGGCTATTCGCCTCCCTGCTGAACCATTGAAGTTGCTGTCCGGGGCCTGTGGAGGGAGAGAGTTGCCAGCATTCCTCCAGCACTATCAGAGCTTCTGGAGCTTGCAGCCATCTTGCTCGGGCTCGAGCACCCCACCAATCATTTCACCTTTGTAAAGGAAAAAACACTTCAACATTGCACTTGGAGCAAGTTCATGCTAAAACTGTTCCAGTCCAACCAAGATTACAATTAAAATACTTTCAAAATACAACCTGGTTATTGTAATATTACAAAATGAAACTACATTAATTGTACTAACACTTTACTCATTATTAAACTAATATAATTTTCTTCACCACCACAACTCCAAATGCTTTATTGCTACTAGCACTACGTGCTTATAGCTTATAAACCTCAGCAGGGGGTCATCATCTCTTGGGATAATAGTTATTTCCAAACGTATTGCAGAGGCAATCTGGCAAGACTTTTAAACTTGAAATAGGGCAAAAATGAGTCAGTGACATTCTAAAACACAGGGTTGAAGAAAAAAAACGAGATAACATCTAGCTGAAAAAAAAATCTTAACCATGAAGCTCAACAACACTGATGCAGCCTTCACCTTAGTTCATGTAATTAACATAACTAAAAGAAAACGTAGGATTAAACTAGTGAAAAAGCATTCCTAGAGAGATACAGATCACTTTGTGATACTTTATGGTTTGGGTATTGAGTTTTTACAGGAAAAACGTTTTCATGTAGAACTACAATGTAATAGTCAGAGAAGAGCCTTTCTCACACCACCACATGAGAGTGGAAATATATGTTTACCTGTTTCAGCCTGAAGCCTTTTTAAGTTATAACCACCTGGGCCAACAAAGCGTACCCTTTTAGACAATGGCACCTGTACAGTCTCTGAAATACAAGGAAAGTAAAAAAGAAAAATATATTTAGACAGCAAAACCAATGTCGCCTTTGCTGGTGTTGAATATCATGTTTTAGAGACGAAAGAGCGTCGAGTATAACCAGTATATCGTGCACTTAGGCTCATGCGCTATAATGTGAGGAAGCCTGCAGAGTTGCTCAAAACCCAGAGGTAATACCCTAAACTTCCTTTAATAAACTAAGAAAATGATATGGCCGAGCTGTCACGCATGCTCTAAAGATATTCAAAGAAATAATACATATTCTTTTACAATTCCAACATGGTATGTTTCAAAGTGGTTTATTCCAAATTAGACTGATTGTTCCCTCAGTCACAAGACTACAAAGTCTACAGCCAACACGTGTTTCGACACTAGGTCTTCCTCAAGGCTGTCATACATCCACATACACATGAAATCATATCATACAAAATATAATTGCAAAAGATGATACAAATTGTATGAAACAGTGTCAAATAATGCATAAGTCAGTGAATTGATAATACATACCAAATTTCTAAAATGATAGAAACAGGATCAAAAACCAGATTAGGAACAAGGGACAACAAATTAGTATTTCCACTGGACATGAACCTTAAATTGTAAAGCTTGCTACAAAGTGCGTGCCATTACCATGTAAATAAATGCACCAGAAAAGTTTAATCTCTAAAACTCAGGACATCCGATCCCCTCTCTCTTCCTCCCTCTACTTCCCATTCTTCCTCTGGCCACCTCTCCCCCTCCTTCTCTGCTTTTCCCCTGTTCTCCCCTGACGAGGTTTCTAGGCAAGTCCGATCTATGAAAGTTTCGTCAAAACAGGTTCACCCCTGTTCCTCCAAAACCATCAAGGACCATATTGACACCCTGGCTCCTACTTTGGCTGACTTCTGCAACCACTCCTTTGCCACTGGAGTCTTCCCATCCCCCCTGAAGCACTACCTTGTGTACCCACTTCTGAAGAAACCCTCAGCCGACCCTTCCTGCCCAGCTAACTATCGCCCAATCTCCATCACTCCTTTCCTGGGCATACTCCTGGAAAAGCAGGCCATCTCAGCTTAATCTTCACACTGAATCTGTTGGTTGCCTCCATGACCATCAGTCTGGCTTCAGAGCAGCCAGAAGCACGGAAACTGCTCTCCTGAACATCCGTGAAGACCTGCTCTCCAACCTCGATTCCAACACCCCATGTGTCCTCACCTTACTTGATCTCTCTTCTGCCTTTGACACGGTCAACCATGCCATCATGCTCAACCGTCTCCATGATAACCTGGGTATCACTGATCAGGCCCTGGCCTGGCCCACCTCTTTCCTCTCTGATCGACCCTCCCAGGTCCAACTTGGGTCCTTCCTCTCCTCGATCTCCCTCTGTTTCCCCCAGGGGTCTAACCCCTCTACCTGACTGTTCAATCAATACCTGGCACTTCTTGCCCACCACATTGCTGCTCTCTGCCCCAACGTTCAGTGCTATGCGGATGACACTCAACTCATTTTCAGACTCCCTTCCGCGACCTCTTCGTCTCTCATCTCTGACTGTCTGCTATCCAGGAGTGGTGTGCTGCTAATGATCTCTGTCTGAATGCCAGTAAGACTGAGATTCTCCTCATCGGCACTCCTGCTCCCTCCTTTCCTGTTGCTCTCTTGCAGTCTTTTTTGGCCCTCTTCCTGCTCCCACCTGTGAGGCTAAAAACCTCTGGTTCATCTTCCACACGCTTTAGCACTAGTTAACATCAAGCAGGTGTATGCATGCAATTTTGCCAGACGAAATGAGCTGAAATACATTAAGAACTGTTTTTTTGAAACTGTTTATAGTTTAACTGTGAATCCTCTGCCGATTGGCTTTTAGTAATATTGTGTACATTACTAGTCTAATAGGCGTGTACTTTGTTTAATACGCTTTTAGTAAAATTTCAAGCGAGTATTTACTTTTTACCTCACTGCTGCTCTTGACGCATGTGTCTGTGTGGGACTTCATTTCCCATCTTTCCCGTCACTGAAGCGCTCGCTGCTGAAGAGACTTCACGCGACGCATGCCATAACACGGCCACGTCAGCGCAAATCGCTGACGCAAAGCCTGTTTGGTGGTTTTTAAGAAAGGGAAAAGGGGGGTCCTCTTTGTGTTTTATAGAGGGGCCTGAGTCTGGAGGACGAATTTACACTGCAGAAAAAGGGGTGGACTCTGGCTGCCTCTTCCTCTGAGACACTAACAGGTGTCGCACTGGCATACATGAAACCAAGTCTACACTGGTAGGACTTGTATTTCTTTATAGTAGAACCCAACAACACTTTCACAGGTGCTAAAACTTCTTTATTTAACATACAACAAGTTTTTCCTTTTTTATAATAGATAGACAAACTAAAAGTCCACTTTCACGAATTGCATTTCCATTATATTGTATCGGCATATAATGTCAACAACACATGATTGTTAATACAACAAGGTTATCAAGTGCAATATTACTGCGCATGCACTGAAAAAGAGTCGACACTCAAATGTGTTTCCAGCTATGTAACAACGCAGGTGTTGATGGTGGGTTGTTCCATAGCTTTCCTCAGGACTGTAAAATGGGAAGGAATCGAGTAGTCTTTCGTGTGTTGCTCAGACAAAACTGTGTATAAGGAACAAGAAAAGGAACGTGTGTTGTTTAAAAGGTTCTACTAGATAAGTAACTAAAATGCATGATGCAGTGCTCAGACATACCTGTCTTCAACAGTATTTTGTCTCGGGGCAAAATGATGCGTGGGGAATGGCGGATCCAAGTGTGCCAGACCAAGGAGAGATTGTTCTCTTGAGTTGCAGAAGAGGCATCCACTACAACACGTAGGACACAGCATGTGTTAGAGAAAAGTGTCCTGCTTGTGTCATGTAATTGACAACAAAATGCACGTGAAAAATAAGTGCTGGTGACTTATTATTGACCGGTGTAGAGATCGTGAGACAGTGTGGCTAACTGTGCGAGGACGAGTGTCCCATTTGGTAATCTCTATTTATTATAGGAGAAACGATAATTTCTTATATATGGGGGCTGACAGTCAAATGTAACAGTCCCTATGGTGCCAGTACTTGTAGTATCCCGAAGGAGAGAGCGGAATGCTTACCTTCTCGTATTGGGAAGAGCTCCCGAAGTGAGCTGTGTATTCTGTTCGTCGCTGAACGTGCACCGCGCATGCGCTGTGTCATGCCGGGGACGCGAGTGATCAGAAAAAGGCGAGAGCGAGTGATTTGCGCATGTGCGAGCGAATAGTGGTCGAATTGCCGCGCGTGCGTGGGAGGAGAAAGTGAGAGCCTACGTGTGTTTATGGCTTAGTTACTGTTGCTATGTCGCGTCAGAGGAGGGCGTGGTCTGTGTGTGCAGGGAACTAGTCCCGTAATTGCAATGTATGTAGGGGGTCTGTGTAGTCCGGGTGTTCATTTTGAAAACAACAAAAACACAACACAGTATACATTATGAGCTTGAATCTCAACAATATAGAACTGAACATGTATATTCGTTCATAGAGGCATGTTCATGTTTAGATAAACAGACTTTTGATGCTTTGAAAAAACATTTTTAAACATATTTTTAACACTACACCCGACATGGTTTTAGATGGTTTTTAAAAACCAGGCGTGCTTCTCCTTGCTGTAACCTCATTGTTCCACTTTCTGCATCTTGATTGATTAATGGTGGGAGGGGCAAGGTTGGGAAGTACAGTGCTGGGAGATAATTGTATGGAGGTGTACATCGGTTGGTTATGTATTAGAAGAAGAGGTTCCACTCTATGCAAATGTTTAATCCATTTTTCACCGTATCCAGTCTGTGGATCCATTTCTGTTCCAATTTCCTCAGAGCTAGGTCTCTGTCACCTCCTCGTTCTTTTTCATCTATGGTTTGGATGATCGCCCACTGGAAGTCTGTATATTTATGTTTGAGTTTACTGAAGTGGGCAACCAGTGGTTTATCTTCAACTGCGTTTTTTAGACATGATCTGTGTTCACAAATACGCTGCCTCACCTCTCTTTTGCTCTTGCCGATATATAGTAAGTCACAGGGGCACCGTATGCCGTATATACTCCACTTTGTACGGCAGTTGGAGAAGGTTTTGTATTTCCATTCTAGGCCATTTAGCAAGATGGTTTTTTGGTCTTTCGTGAGGTTACAGACTGAGCATTTGCCACATCTGTGATGTCCAATGACAGGGGGAAGGTCCCACAGGTTAGTTTGGTTGGATTTTTGTATGGAGCCTGGGTATGTAAGTACTAGGCGATCTTTTGCTTCTTTTGAATGCAAATCTGGGCTTTTCGGGGCAAAGATCCTCTGTTTGTAGAAGGTTCCAATTTGATAGGACTGATTTTCGGATGTAGTTACTTATTGGGGAGAAGGTGGTGACGCATGTCATTTTTTCAGCGTGTTCCACTCTCGATCTCTTTGTAAGACATGTTTCCCTACTCGTATGCCTTGCTGTCCTTCGTGCTCTTCGTATGATTTTGGGTGGGTACCCTCTTGCTTTTAGGCGGAGTTCTAGGTCTTTTCCATTTTTATCGTATTCTGGTAAGGTTGTACAGTTTCTCCGTATCCTCAGAAATTGGCCGAACGGGAGATTTTCCCTGAGTGATTGAGGATGAAAGCTTTTAAAATTTAACAGTGTGTTTTTGTCTGTTGGTTTCCTGTAGAGGGTAGTGACGAGAACACCTTCGTCTGTAGTTTGAATGTTCAGATCCAGGAAGGGTATGCTGACTTTGTCTGAATGCATGGTGAATTTGATACATGGGTCTACGGTGTTGAGCCGTGTGTGGAAAGATTCTAATTCTAAAAGAGTGCCTCTCCAAACGGTGAAAACATCGTCGCTGTATCTGACCCATCCAATTAGGTTCTGTTTGTATATATTGTCTTCATTGTAGATGTTCTTTTCCAAATGGTCCATGTACAGATTTGCTATATCAGGTGCAAACGTTGAACCCATGCTTGTTCCTCTTATTTGTTGAAAGTATTTTCCTTGGCACATGAAGAAGTTTTCCGTGAGTGCTATCCGTATTCGCATTGATAGGTGTAATAACTTTCATGTTGACTCCTAAATACTCAGTAAACAAGGTATTGATTTATAGACCGCCTCGGCCATAGGCTCTGTTTTTAGATTGTCTGGATGACGTCCTTATATCAATAGGCTCTAAACATAAACAACTATTGTGCATTGGTGACTTAAACATCTGGTTGGAAGATCCCACCAAGCCAGACTCCAAGCTTTTACATGAACTCCTACTTCAACACAAGGTCTCAATTTTGGATCAAACACCTTCACATATCCTAGGCCACTGCTTCGATGTGGTGTTAGCCAGAGGAAAAGGGATTGTTACGAATAATACATTTCCCATTAGATGGACAGATCATTATCTCAGAACATTCTCTATTAAGACCAATTAAAACAATACCACTATTCCAGTCCCTGGGGGTGCTAAATTGGCTCGAAAAAGAAAGTAGTTGGATGGTATTCCTGGAACTGAAGTTTAAAGATGTGAAGGCAGGCGCTTTGTTACCAGTCTTTAGCTTCTCCTCCTAACGCATGTTTTCATGACTTCATCAAACGTGCGTTAGGAGGAGAAGCTAAAGGACTGGTAAAAAAGCGCCTGCCTTCACATCTTTAAACATTGTTCCAGGAGTCCCGTGCGCACAAGGCAGTGCAGCAGGGCCATCATGCCTTACATTGGAGAGCCACAACCATGGCTTTCCCCCTCCCCCCATCAAGCAGAAGATTTGTGCTATGGAGGGAGTTGCTTCCAGTCACCTGCCAGCAAAATCCAGTGCGAAAAAGACAAGTACCAGAATCCTCAGAGCTAATTAACTTGTCACACCTGAAACAGAAATGCAGACCCGCCTGAAAAAACAAAGAAATTCAGCCTCCCTGAAGATTGATGAAGTCATGAAAACGTGCGTTAGGAGGAGAAGCTAAAGACTGGTAACAGAGCGCCTGCCTTCACATCTTTAAACACTGGAACTGAATTAAGCAATGCTTTGAGCAACTGTGCCCTACTGCAAGACTGCAATTACCTATTTTTACAAGGGACTCAAATTATGAACAAGATCTGTACAAAATAGGTTCCTTTAAGAACTATTGTCCATAAAAGTTCATCTAAGTTATGGTATACTTCGCAATTTATGCAGTCAAAAAAGGAACACAAATACCACGAAAATAGATGGTACCTTTTGAAATCACCTGAACATGCTGAATCGGCAAGATCAGCACTAATTAACTATAAAAAGACTGTCATCCAAGCTAAATCTGATTTTTTGTCTAAAAGAATCATTGTTGCAGCCAGTCGTCCGCAAGAATTATTCAAAACAATTGCTAACTTTGTCAACCTTAAGACTAACACCCCAGTGAAAGACTCGTCTCTTAACCATGCCAACAGGCTGAATACATTCTTTAGAGACAAAATTGTAACCATTCAAAACAATTTCCGGCCTCTTAGAGAGCCAGTTTCTATATCCTAATCAGACGTTGTTACTATAAAGATACCTTTAGTTACCAATGACTGCAATGACTGAGACAGCTCATTTTAGCTTTAAGCAAGTGTCCGGAGACGATATCTGTGCTCTTATGTCCCAATAAAAGCCCACTTACTTTTCCCAACTCCTGCTTTAGTCGCTAAACTGCTTTCTTCTGAACTCACTCCTTTTATGACTAAATTTGTAAATCTGTCATTAAGCCAGGGGGTAGTTCCTGACTCCTTGAAATTATTAGTTGTCTCCGGTTACTTAAAAAAGCCACACTTGACCCAGAGGACTATAAACAACTATCGTCCAATTGCGGGTCTCCCATGGCCAGGAAAAGTCCTGGAAAAGGTTGTCACTAGTCAGAAGATAGTGGTTTTCTCCATCCTCTACAGTCCAGGTTTCCCCCCAAGCATGGGACCGAGACGGCTTTGTTGGCGGTATGGGATGAGCTACTCCAGGCAGGGGACGCAGGCAAATATCTATGCTTGTGATGCTCGACCTGTCCGCCACATTCGATATGGACCACGGCATTCTATTGGACCGTTTGAAAATCTTGTGAAGGTAGATTATTGCGCTCTTGATTGGTTTACTTCATTTTTCACCGGGCGCAAGCAATGTTTTAAAAAGGGTGGTTTCTTATCTGAAATTCTTTTGCAAAGCTGCAGCATCGCACAGGGATCAGCACACTCCCCACTTCTTTTTAATATATATCTCTGGGTTCTAATGTACATTCTGGAGAAATATCTCCAATTTCATTCCTATGCTGATGATACTCAGCTATACATTAGACTCGATGATATGAAATATGCCATCAGTGTGGTGAGTAAATGTTTGGAAGAAATAGCAGTGTGGATGGAAGAAAATTGGCTACAACTAAACCCAAAAAAAAAATGGAAGTGATTTTATTCAGTCCTAAACATTTGCTGGAGGGAAAAAGCTTTGCCCCACTTTCTGGGAACCAGCCTTAAATACACTGCCACGTCGCCAAGAACACGTCAACCTCAGGTCTTCACCGGTCATTGCACTGGTTAGCGGTGGAGACTGCATAAAATTTAAAATCGGGTGCATGGTGTACAAATGTCTAAATGGACTGGCACCAATTTATTTGCCAAATAAATTAAAGCAATATCGCCTGATTCGGGCTTTAAGGTCAGAAGAGCAATACCTACTTATTCCTAGGACCAACTGTGTTTCTTGAGGAGACTGTAGCTTTTCAGTCGCTGGGCAAAGACTATGGCATAGCCTCCCACTTGACTTAAGAAGGGCAAATTCCCAACACATTTTCAGAGCAGGTCTAAAAGCCTTCCTGTTCAAGAAGATGCAGTTAATTTGTTAGCTTTTATGCTTTTCATCAGCAATTCAAACCTATTTTTACTGCTGATCTTGTTGCCAGTTTTTGATTACAACTGTGCCAGGATACAATTCAGTTTGTTGTGTGCGCGATACAAATAAGTCAAATCAAATCAAAACTCCTTCTCTCCTCACATCTCGGACGTCTCTAAGAAGTCACAACCCAGCAGCAACTCCTCAGATGTATTCTTCCTTTCCTCTCCTTCTCCCAGAAGCTCACCGTCTCTAGAGCTCTGGTTCTCTCTAGGCTGAACTACTGCAACAGCCTCCGTCTAAATCTGCCTGCTTCTACTCTCGGCCCTCTGCAATTCATCAAAAACAGGACTGCAAGACTTGTTCTTGGCCTCAAGCCCAGGGATCGTATCTCTGCAGGACTGAAATCTCTGCACTGGCTCCCAGGGGCTGCGAGGATTAAGTTCAAAACCCTTTGCATTGTCCACAAAACCCTCTGCATTGTCCAACTCTCTTCTTAACATCTTCCTTCTCGAGTTCTTCGCTCATCCGCCTCCAACTCCCTCAGGGTCACTCGCTTCTCCAAGCAACGAGTTGGTGGTAGATCTTTTTCTTCGGCTGGGGCCTCCCTCTGGAACAGCCTCCCTGAAACTTGAGGAGAACCACCTCTGGTTCCGGAAGCACCTCAAGACCTTCCTCTTTGCTTCTGCTTTCTCTCCTCCTCCTCCTCCTCCTCCTCTCCCCTGTTGAAATTGTGGCTGAAACTGAATCTTCACTGGTCACCTGGTTACCCTCTGATCTTAGGCCCAGGTCTCCTCCCCCACCAGTTGCACACCTGCACTGCCCCCTGGCAAGCCCTGCACTTGGAGGCTGTTTCTGTATCCCTACAGTCCCCTACCAGCACTTGACACTTGTTGTCTGCACTTACCCTTGCACCTGCCACCTGCGGCAGCACTTTTTACTTTTGTTTTTATTTGTTTTTATTTTTTTACTGCTGATCCCACGTACTGCACTGCCCCCTCCCTCTTCCCTTCCTCGATCTCAATGACACCTGGCCCAGTAAGATCGTTGTCTCCGTCTTCCCTCTGTCTCTCCCCCCCCCCCTTGCCTCATCGCGCCTTGAAACACTTGAGTATAGGGGCGTTATAAATGCCATATATCACATCATGCAGTTACACTGCTGTGGATCACCTGAGACAAGCAAACATGCAAGAGAGTCCCCAAGTTAGAATATAGGGCAAATAGCCCACAATCAATTTAGTTCACCTGCCATTGCATGCATCCAATAAAGAAACATTTCTACCAAATGTGCAAATTGATAATGTCAATTCTGCTGCCCGATAAAGCTGCTTAACGATCAATTAGCTGCTAATGGGCTCTGTGTCGCAGAAGCCTTGCGAACCAAAAGTCCATACTGAGAGAGAAACATCTGTGTACTTACGCGGAAATAAAGCACAAATCATGAGCAGAATCAGATGCTTTAAATCCAAATTAACTGCCAATTGGCTGACCATTTAACAAGGTTGAACTTAATATCTGTGTGTGTTTGTGTACATTTTGCCGTTTGTCCAGATAACACCACAAAAATTGCCCAATACTATAACTAGTCCCTACCTACGACAATAAGGAAGAAACCCACGGGTATACAGTGATAATATCGAATTAGGAATAACGGAAAAACGTTTTAAACTACCCTAAAATAACGAAAAATACTGATTTCTTTATTAAAATATATATATGGGGGGTGGGCTAAGGGAATAAAAAGAGTCAGGAGGGGGGGTGGGGTTATGGACCTAGGGAAGAACAAGTTACTTACCAACTGGTAACGTTCTTTCGACTGGATGTTCTTCCAACGTATTTCACATCTTTGACATGTAATGTCCACAGCTGTGCTGCTTTGGACATTTCTCAGCAGAGGGCGCCCTGCGTCGATGGCGTCGGGTCGATGTCCCTCGGAGGCCTCCGTCGAGGGTGATATCAGATGTTATGAGTAGCACGAATGGCACCTGTAGCCTCAGTTCATGTTTTTTCCCTCCACAACGTGTGACAAAACCTCAACAATGCCTGCTTGACTGCACATAGCCTTGTGGGAACGCAAGCTGCAATAGCATAGGAAATTCTTCAGAGGGGCAGGCTAGGAGGGCAATGAGGAATACATTGGAGGAACATGCAGTCAAAATAACGTTACCAGTTGGTAAGTAACTTGTTCTTCGAATGCATTGTGTAGTCCAACGTATTCCACATCTTTGACAGGCTCCCACAGCAGTATCGGTGATGGGAGGAGGGAGAAGAACTTCGATATACCCAATCAGATGGCAGAAAAAAGCAATGCTTTACCAAAGGCCATATCTCGACCATGGGAAGTATTCAGGGAGTAATGCTTGACAAAGGTGTGGATGGAAAACCATGTTGCAGCCTCACCTATGTTCTTAACAGGAACTCCCCGTTGCAGGGCTGTGGATGTAGCAATGCCCCTGGTGGAGTGAGCTTGTAAACCCTCAGGAGGGTCCTTGCCAGCCAATCTGTAACATTCAGCAATGGTGAGGATAATCTACCTGGACAAGGTCTGTTTGGTAACAGCCTGGCCCAATCGGTATCCAGTGCACCCTGCAAAAAGCTGCTCGTCCACTCTGACCCTGGACATCCTAGAAATATAAAAGCTCAAAGCTCACCTAGGGTCCAACCTATGGAGTCTCTCCTATTCCTTACCAGGATGAGGAGGATAGAAAGAAGGAAGTACCACCTTCTGCTCAAATGAAACCCAAACACTACCTTAGGTAGGAAGGGTGGTCGTAACCCTCAGTACAATCCTATCCTTGTGGAAAACAGTAAAGGGTGGCTTAGATGAAAGTTCCTGCAACTCAGGATTGATGTACTACAGATGTAACTGCAATCAAGAAAACCGTCTTGAAGGTCAACAGTCTCAAAGGACAAGAACACAAAGGTTCAAACGAAGCACCCATCAAGAATTTCAAGACTAAATTCAGATCCCAAACCGGCACCTGAAAAGGGGACGACGGGAACACATTTGTGAGCCCTTTTACAAACTGGGTAATCAAAGGAATCTTAAAATAAGAACACTTCAGACGAGCACATGAAACTAGATAGCGATGTCAGGTAACCTTTAATGGTACCCAGTTGAAGACCCTTGTGGGCCAAAGAAAGCAAGAAAGAAAGAACCATCGGAATGGAACACTGAAAAGGATCGACATTGTGTCCTCTGCACCAGTCGCAAAACCTACACAACGGTACCGGGATTTGGTTGCCTGACGCCTGGCTGAAAGCAACACCTCCATCACGTCATCCGGGAGGTCCCAATCCTTATATCTCAACCTTTCAGAAACCATGCGTGAAGGTTGAGAGTCTTGACCTCTAGATGGAGAACTACAACCCCCCCAGGCCCTGGCGCGCGAGAGAGAGAGCGATCATCTCTGGGGGAAGCCAGCGTGGCGGACAGATGGACATTTCTAGAAGGTCTGGGTCCCACGCTCTCCTGGCTCAATCTGGAGCAATTAGGATCATGTGGACCCGAACCTCGGCAACCTCCTTAGAACCCGAGCAAAGACTGGGACCGGAGGAAACATGTACAGAAGTGGGAATGACCAATCTACGACAAACACGTCCCCTAAAGCTCATCTCGGAGGAAATTCCCTCGAGCAATATGTCTCGCACTTCGGTTGGCACCAGTCGCGAACATATCCACTTGAGGAGTTCCCCAAAGGGCGAAGATCTCCTGAAGGACTTCCTGAGCTAACGCCCACCCGCGGGCGACCGCGCTATGCTTGCTCAGAGCGTCGGCCGCCGCATTCTTCTCTCCGGCCAGATGAACTGCCGAGGGTGAGATTCCTTGCTGTATCGCCCAGAACCAGAGCTGCATCGCCTCTCTGCACAGTGGGAGTGACCCTACACCTCACTTTTTGTTGAGGTAATGCATGGCCACTGTGTTGTCCGTCATGATCAGGACACTCTTCCCTTGCACAAATGGCAGAAAACCCTTCAGGGCTAGCCTGATGGCCCTCAGCTTCAAAAGATTTATGTGGCGTTTGGACTCTGACGGAGACCAACGACCGCTGGTGGTCAGCTCATTGATGTGAGCTCCCCATCCTGGGAGGGAAGTATCCGTCACTACCGTCACCACCGGCCATGGTTGCCAAAAAGGCTCTCCCTTCATCAGATTCCCTTTGCAGCCCCACCACAGAAGATCCTGTGAGACCGTGAGCGGAATCTGAAGGAGATCTGACATTTTGCCTGAGAATTGTGACGACTGCGTCCTGAAAGCTCATTGAAGGGATCTCATCCTCAGCCTGGCCTCTGGCACCAGAAAAATGCAGGATGCCATGAGGCCGAGCAACCTTAAGAATTCAAAAGCTGGGAGACTCTGGGCCTGTTGAAATTTGCTGACCATCTGGGCAATGTGATGAGCCCTAACATTGGGTGGCAAGCACTTCCAAGGATATATCCAATACAGCCCCGATGTACTGGAGCTGTTGGGAAGGTGTCATATGCGACTTCTTGAAATTGAGGGAGAAGCCCAGCCTGTGAAGGGAGTGGCAGATGAGGCTGAGATGATCAAAGGCTTATTCGGGAGAACGCGCCCGGATCAGCCAGTTGTCCAGGTAGGGGTAGACGGGAACCCCCCCCTCTCCTGAGATACGCTGCTGCCACCACCACCACCATGAGCTTGAAGACCCTTGGGCGGAGGTCAACTCGAATGGCAGGACCCGAAACTGAAAGTGCAAGTTGCCAATCGCAAACCTCAGGTATTTTCTGTGCTTTGGATGGATCAGCACATTAAAATAAGCATCCTGTAGGTCCAGTGACACCAACCAATCCGGAAGTCGAAGGGCCTGAAAGTCCTGAGAAAGAGTGACCATCTTGAACTTGTCCTTCCTGAGGAAATTGTTCAAGCAAATCAAGTCCAAGATGGGTCTTGGTCCTCCGTCTTTCTTGGGAATCAGAAAATATGGGGAATACCAGCCCTTGTTCCTCACGCCACAGGCACTAGTTCTATAGGTCCTTTCTCCAGCAGGGTCAAGATTTCCTTGTTTCCAGACGCCACGCATCTGAAGTAATGGCTCGCCACTCTTCGAGATGCTGAGACAGTCTGCCCCCAACCGGCGAACAATGAGACCTGGCCTCATAGCTGATTTGGAGCGGCTGCGGCAGCACCTGAAGGAAAAGAGGCAGCTGCTTGAGCGGCTTTGGCACCTCTTCCCCATCCACCACGAGAAACCTTACGTGGCCCCTTTGACTGGCCGCTCCTCTCGCTCTACCAAAAGAAGAGTAGTAATGAAAGGAACCACCCCTCCACCGCTGTCCCCTAGGACAAAAAGGCGGAGGTTGACGCACAGTTGCACCCAAAGATTTAGCAGCTGCTTTGGAGGTCTGCAACCTCTCAAGGCTCTCGTCAGCCTTGCTGCCAAACAAATGAGAACCGTCAAAGGGCATGTTGAGAAGGCGAGCCTGCACATGCGGTGCAAACCCCGACTTCCGCAACCACGCAAAATCTGCGTATCACGGTGCTCGCAGCCATGGACCGGCTGAGACCATCAGCCGTGTCCAACCCAGACGGAAGGGATTCACACATGGCATCCTTGCCATCCTGCACAATAGCAAGAAACCCATCCCTTTCTTCCCCTGGGGGAAAATGCTCAGCCGCCAGAGAGACAATTCCACAGAGTGCGAAAAGTTTGCTAAGGCACAGGCGAAGTTGGCCAATTTCAGTGCCATACTCCTAGCAGAAAATACCTTGCATGCCCATCCATCGAAGCGCTTGTCGTCCCCATCAGGAGGGATGGTAGGGTACGCTGCCTGCCTCGAGGCGGCCGTGGCCACCTGAACCACCAAACTCTCAGCAGTGAGGTGTGTGGACAGGTAGCTGGGCTCGCTATTGGATGGGCAGTATCTCTTAGTCAATGACTTGTTGACCGCTGGAAGAGACTCTGGGGTGTTCCAAGTAGCAGCCACCCTTTTCTGTAACACCATGTGAATAGGCAACACTGGGTCAGTGGACGGACCCTGATCTAAAATGTCAGTCAGGTCATCCTGATCGAATTCAACTGGAGGGCCGGACCACCCTAGGTACTCGTAACTATCAACATTAACCTCCTATAGGAGGATTCAGCATGAGCCCCAGGCTCTGGCCTACCAAACTCCTTTTCAGGAGATGTGTCAAGGCCACTGGCATCATGGAAAGACTGATGCAGATCCTCCATCTGACTGTCCTCAGAAAAGACAATGTCAGGCGCTTCAGGAGTTTCACCAGCAATATCAAAAGGCTCCAACTCCACATCAGACCTCTCCTCATCCTCCCATCTGGATTCAAGAATAGGCCTCACAGTCTTAGACAGAGCCTGTCTCGGAGGATCCAGAGTCACAGGGGCCTCCAACGGTAAATTTTGGCCTTTAGGCTCCGATGGCATCATCCGCTTCAGCGTCAACAAGGGCGATGAAGGCTCCGAGGGCAAAGCCCCGACAGCTGCACTGGATGGACATGGCACCGAAGGTGTCGACACCTTCCTCAACACCGTCCCAGACTTTGACGGTTTCATCTGCGATGAAGACCGCAACCTGGATCTGGCACGTCTCTGGCAATCTACCGGAGCCTTGTCCGAACAGTACCTCAACAGTTCCTGATGTTTATTGCACCAACTGCCCGGGCCCGAGGGCACGCTAGCATCGACCGAGACCGTTCCCTGCCAGCTTCAACCGAAGGCGCGGACGGAACAGTGCCCTGAGATTGAAAAATCTCCAGCATTTTCTCCGTGAATGCCTCCCATTCCTCCAGAGTAGAGGATTTAGTGGGACAAGCCACTTTCCTCACGGAGCCATCATCCGATGACGACAGGGAAGGCGAACAGTGATGCCGCTTCCGGGAGTGACTCGACGAGGACGAGTCGCGGGAACCACTCCGGGACCTAGATCCCCTGGACTCCCTCCGACAGGGAGAGTCACCCCTCGAGTCGTCAGTGGATAGACCAGTAGTCTTTTTGGATTTATTGGGTTTGGATCCCCGACCTACCTGCAATTTCCCCTTACGCTGCCGAAGTCAGTCAACGACTGGCACTTCGAGCAGTTGTCTGTGTAGTGGCTCTAGCCCAGACACCACAAGCAGATACGGTGCGGGTCCGTGATGGACATCTTGGACTTACAGTCCCGGCATTTTTTGAAGCCAGACTGCAGGTTCGGCGGGATAGAAGAGGACATTATCGAAGTAGATAACACGAGGTGCGCAGAGTTCTCGAAGCAAAGATGTTTGCAGAAAAAATGGAACTGAGGTTACGGGCGCCGTGCGTGCTACTTATAACATCTGATGATGCCACCCTGGATGGAGGCCATCGACGCAGGACGTCCTCTGCTGAAAACATTTCCAAACCAGCACAGCTGTGGACATTACATGTCAAAGATGTGGAATACTTGGAGGACACAATCCATTCGAAACAGGGGATTTGGGGGGCCCAAATTATTTTAAAAAGCAATCAGTATTTTTTGTTATTTTAGGGTTGTGAAAAAATGTTTTAGTTATTCCTGTTTTCGTTGTAATCACATGAAACCAAACCCATGATATGGGGTTGATGTAACACGAAAATTGTAGTCGTATCACTGCAAAAAACAGTAACCTAAATCAATAGTTGTCACTAACATAACAGTAAAAAAGGAAGGGAATGCATAATGTGGTTCGGCATTGTGCAGTTAGCGAGGGAGCCCCTGTATCGTGCAGCACACATAATGCTTACCCATACTAATGCAAGAAGGCGTCCTATTCGGTAGTCGCCCGGAACAGACTGGCGTTTGCACAACCCGCAGAATTGAGATTACCCTATTTGAGCGTTAATGGGAAACCAAGGCCCGTATCCAATCTCATGAGACCAGATCCGCCATATTGCAATGCTGTTACATGCCGACAAATACTCAGATCCCGTATATAGTTATTGCTGCGTCCAGTGTAAACACAGACCTATGATGGTTACTAACAATTACATTTCAGCCAACATCAATAAATCTAAAAATTGTTAAAAGAAAATTAATAAAAGGATTTTTATGTGAGTTCATCATCAAAGATCCTGGTGTCCACTAATATGGAAAATAACCAGCGCTGCACATTACGGAGCAAAGAAATACTCTAGAAAATGGATTGGTGGGTAGAATTAATCCTTAAGGTACTTTGGATCTTAAGCCTAAGAAGAAATAACTTGCATATACCTAATGAAATAAACTGTTTACGAATTATCATCATTGCCCTCTAGCTGCTTGCCTGTCAACAGTGCTACCACAGCCCATCTCAGTAATTATTTGTAGTACATGTTAGGATACAATCAGTTGACCTATACCAGGTCTTGTATGCAAAGACCCCTTGCAATTAGATACACTAACTTTGTCTTATTTTTTTTAATCACACTGTCTTATAAACACATTATCCATAATCAAACACATTATTTGCAATGCATGTATGTTTAGATATGTCAAACCTTTAACAATGCTAATCATCAATATGGTTCTTGTGCTCTATTAGACACATACATTATTACATATTCATAATAGTAGAAAATTACAGAGAAACCAATGCATTAGTACATATGCATTGTTGGGAAGGGGATAGCCCCGTCCCACCCACCTAGGCACTTTAAAGTGAGGCGAGATGCATTCGAGGCACTATGATGGGCCCGCGGGGAGGAGGGATAGTGAGAGGGACGCCTTCCCGTCTAACAGCACCCCATTTTAATATAACCAAATATAGTCTAACTACATAATATAGGCCAAGGCGCGAGCAGCATTACTGTTTTGCGTAGATATTAGTAATCATAGGTAGAGGGGAAGGCCTGTGCAGTAAAAGGCATTGCATGCACTAAGCCTGAATTCGAGGCCACAGAAATCCCCAGCCATGCCCGAGCTCCCATGAGGACAGCTCACACCCCACAACCACAACATCATCTATTCATTGTTCTAACAGTGTTGCAAAGATTTGTTTTTACCCAAGAGGAATGTGCCCTACAAAGCTGTGATCAGAGACCAGCGCCTGGTGTGCATGTTATCTCACACTAGCCAAAGCATGACCCGGCCCATTCCCGGGTGACCACAAGTTAGAGACCATATAACCGACTAAACCTTAAGATCCCCGAATTCCATGGCATCAGGTGCCCTTTGACCACCAACCCCAAATTAACAAGTCCTGAAATGTTCAACAAGGACGGACAGGGCATACCGTTAAAGCGACAATCGTGTGATTTTTATTGTGCGCTGCTGGGAGGGATACATTATAGTTCAAAACAAGGGTGGAGACCTTGGAGCCAGATGGCGTGGAGGGGAGTGAGCGAAATGTGTGTGAGAAGGTTAGAGGGCCCCAGGACCTCCTTTGTGTCAGTCGTCTTAAGACCTGCCAAGTGCACAGCATGAGTGTTAAAATATTTGAAACCCCGGGTTAGCACAATGCTTTGTCCCGGTTGGTTCAGAATTGTGTCCAGAAAAGGACACAATTTGTTCTTACTAGTAGGTGCCCGGGTAAAAGTAAATTGCAGTTTATCTGGGATAAATTCCCTAATATCCAGATACATTAACAGTAAATGCCAATTCTTGCGCACCAATTTATACAATAGAGAGCTGTCTGCCGAGTACTGGGTAATAATGGCTAAACCTCTCTTAGTTTTTAATTCCCCCCCACGGTTGGTGAATCATAATCTGTCTGCTCATGTTCTCAATTTTTGATCGTGACGCTTGAATCATATCCTTAGAATAACCCCTTGATTTGAATATTTCATTCAAGATAGCACATTCTGTCATAAATTAAGTCTCTTCACTACAGTTCCTAGGTGCTCTGGAATTTGCATACAGGAATATTATCCACTGTGGATTTGTGGTGACAACTCTTAGCATGCTAAATGGAGTTGACTTCTGTAGGCTTTGCGAAATGTAGTTTCAATCTTCCCATCATTAACATATATATGCAGATCCAAGAAATCAATACTCTAGTTGCTACTAGTACCGCTCATTTTCATCCCTACTAGTGACTGCAAAACTCCCTCTCACAGACTCCAGTACCATAACATCGCATCCAATTTACAGACCTCCCGGACCGCTGGGCTCCTTTGAGGAAGAAATTAATGCACTCCTGTCCACCAACACAAAACACAACTCTCAAATCCTCATGCTAGGTGACCTCAATTTAGGTTTCAATGACTCATCTGACACCCAAGCCACTTCCAGCACCAGCACACTAGTGGAATTCAGTCTCATTCAAAGAGTCGTCCTCCCCACTCACAATAAAGGCTGAATCCTTGACTGGATAGCAGACAGACTGCATTGCTACCATCACCTCCATCAAGCCTCTACCTTGGACAGACCAATCTCTTGACGTTTAAACTTCAAAATTGCATCCCTCCCAATACCGATTACCTCATTGCCCCAGCCATACCAACCAGAAACAAAAAGACCATTACTGTAGACAAACTCCTTCCTCTTCTCCAACCCTTACTCGAGCACCCCCCCTCTTCCTCCGACCCGTCAGACTTGGTGGACCTCTACAACGCGACCTTGCCTAAAGCACTAGACAAAATTGCCCCCTTAAAAATGCGCAAAAGCAAACCTAAAGCACACCTTAACTTGTGATTCACACCAGAACTGAAAACCTTAAGAAATTAAAAAGAAAATGTGAAACTTCCTGGAGAAATAACCCCTCCCAAGTCAACAAAGACATCTTGCTTAGAATTTCCTCTTTGTATTTGGTTGAAATCTTATCAGTTAAACGAGAGGATTGAAAATGATAGATCAAGCTCCAGAGAACTATTCACCATCTTAAGAGAGCTAGAATCGCCTATCCCCTCGACCGATAACTGCATCAAAGATAAGATTTGGTGGGGATAGATGTGTACCATACGGTTGAAAAAGAACATAGGAATAACACTGAGGTAGCTATAGCCAAAATCGATAAGAGCATGACATTTTGGGTGAAGCTGCCACTAGCGATGATGGGGCGTAGTGCAATGCTCAAGATGGTGGTCTTACACAGGCTTCTGCATTATTTTGGAAATATCCCATACCTCATACCTAGGAAGTTTTTCACCAGACTGAACGGCATGTGCAGGGATTTCCTATGGCAGGGCACCAGAAATAGGGTGGCGCTATGGAAGATGCAGAACATTTACGAAAAAGGGGGGGATAAGGCTCCCCAATTACGAGGTCTACTATGTAGCGTGCCAGCTGCAATACATCACCAAATGGCTCTCGGATGAAGTGACCCCTGAATCCAGGTTTAGAACAGATTGTGCCCCATATTATTTAAAAGAAGTGATTTGGTTGCCCAAGGCAGAAATGAAAGCGCGCCCTGAGATGATGATGCTTGGGTGGAGGGTCTGGCGCCGTGCATGCCGGATGATGGAGAACCCAACCCCATGCTCCCCACAGATACCGCTGGTTGTGCTAGCTGGAGGAGATGGGCAGCTACGAATGATAATCAGGAACCACTGGGAATCGGTGGGGCTGGTAACCATGGGAGATATTTGGCGGGAGGGGACCATCATAAGTTTTGAAGAGATGGGGAAGAAGTAGGACTACACGCGGGTCAGTATATTGCATACCACAGACTGGTGCGAGAAATCAAAAAAACTTGGCCTGAAACGGTACTCGATGAAGAGCCAGATGGCACTGTAGAAACAATATATGATATAACAGATGGAGGGCATGAGATTTCTAGACTGTACGAAATGATAATGTCCAAAGTTGGGAAAGAACCAACGCAACTAAGATTAGACTGGGAAAACGAGGTGGAAGCCCAGATAGAGGATGGGATGTGGGAACGTGCCCTGTGGTATCATAAAAAGGTGTCATGAAACGCCAGGTTGAAACAAATACAATTATACATAACGCACAGGGCGTATATGACACCTTTGAAGATATCAAGGTTTGAAAATGCTGGTAGACAAGCATGCCCCAAATGCGATGAAGAGCAGGTAGATAGGGTACATATGTTTTGGTCCTACCCGGTGATTGAGCGCTTCTGGAGCGAAGTAGCGGGGAAACTACAAGAAAAAGGGGTCACTATTGTTATAAGCTCGGTCTGGGCCTGCTTATTGGGGGGTTCCCTAGATCGCAGAAACTGAAGCATGTCAACAAACTGAAGGATTTAGCATATGTGCTTGCAAAAAGGAGGATAGCCATGGGGTAGAAGGCTCGTCACGGGTGGAGAGGTGGTGGAAGGAGTTGCAGAAGTGGGCGGAGGCGGAGACTATGGTGTGGCAGGAGGCAAGTAACATAGGGGGAGAAGAAAAGGTAGGAACCCTGATGGCATGGAAATTGCTGGTAGCGGAACTGTTTGGAATGATATCAGATCCAACGGAAACCACTGAAAATCAAACCTCACCACTCGGTGCGGATATAGAGCAAATAGGATTAATAGACTCGTAAGGGAGGTGGGACAAGGGGAGCAGTGATCAAATTGTGTAATGAACAAAAGAAATTGTACTATTGAGATCTGCACTGCCTATTTGGTTTGTATTGGTTTTGTTTGTTGAAAATGCAATAAAATTGTTGTTAAAAAAAAAAAAGATAAGATTTGATGCACCAAAATTCAAGAAGCCTTAACTAACAAAATCGCTCTGCTTCAAAAGAAAATAGCAGCCAAAAAACAGTAATTGATGCCTCTGAAGACCTTGATCAAACCTACCCCAATCCTGCCGTACCTTCAACGATTCAAATTTTCCCCAGTATCCACCCTAGAAGTAATGAACATCATTGCCTCGCTGAAACCCTCAAACTGCCAAGGAGACTCTTGTCCAGCCTCGGTCATCAAAGACTCCGCCACAGCACTGGCCCCTTTTATAACAACCCTCATCAATGCTTCATTATGCACAGGCATAGTCCCTGCGAACTTGAACTCATGGGTACTCCCTTTACTAAAAAAAACGACACTTGACTAGCATCCCCACCAACTTCCGACCTATCACCACAATACTTTTGTCTTCTTAAAATCATCGACAAGGCAGCCTATAACCAAATCCAAACCTACCTTGAGAACCACAAGCTACTCAGACTTTGACAATCGGGATTCAGACCCCAACATGGGACAGAAACTGCCCTGATCGACCTAAAGATCCAAATCGATGACTTGAAGGACAAAGGTAAATCTGCTCTCTTGCTCCCGTTGGATCCGTCAGCAGCCTTCGATCTGGTTGATCATAAGGTACTATGTAGACACTTATCTACTGCGGCTCACTTTTCAACAGAAGCAACAGCCTGGATCCAATCATTCCTTAACTACCGCACTATGAGAGTATTCTCTGCTTCTGCTGCAGCGGACCCCATCCCATCACCTGCGGTGTTCCGCAAGGTTCATGTGTTTCACTGACCTTGTATAATGTGTTCACCAAACCTCTGTACGACGGTCTGGGTGTCACCTACACCAACTATGCAGATGACACCCAGATCCTACTGCCTTTGTTAGGAGACTATGACAGACCTAACCCGTGTCAACAAAATGTACCTCATCATTCAGGCTTGGATGGCCACTCATGGAATCTGCCTGAATGATGAGAAGACTGAGTTACTCTCGTTAGCCTCCCCTGCCAACACGAAGAAATTTAGCAACTTATACCGCTCTTCCAACATAGACGGCAATGACAAAGGTGGCCAAGTTAAAACGCTGGGTTTCTACCTGGATTCCTTCCGCAGTCTGCGTAGACAGGTTAGTGCTACAGCCTCATCCACTGCCTACATCTGCAAACGGATCCACTCATGCAAACCCTTCCTATCCTCGGATAGCTGTATGACCCTAACCCGAGTGCTAGCTCTATCCAAAATCGACTATTGTAACGCCTTTTATCTAGAAGCCAACAAATCTATTGCCAACAAACTCCAAATCCTGCAGAACAATGCCCTCAGAACAGCATTGAGCATCCTCAGACGGCAACACATTTCTGCAATTAGACTTAACTGGCTCTCTATCCAAAAAGGATCCATTTCAAAACATCCTCTCTCACCTATAAATGCCTTAACAACGCTGCCCCTCAATACCTGGCTGAAAAATGTGTCAAACGCAACCCTTCCACGACTACCAGCTAAAGAAACTCTGGCCTCCTAAGGGTGCCTAGCTACAAAGCTAAAAGAGTGGGAGGCAGCAGCTTCCCAGTGCTGGCCGCCCAACTGTGGAACTCCCTCCCCGCGACACTATGTACTGAACAACGGTTCAACAAATTCAGAAAAGACAAACTATGGCTGATCACCAAAAATACACCAGCCTAGACATTACCTCCTTCCTGTACCCACTTGTATATACTTCCCCTTCGTAGCCTGTTTGCTGTAGCACTATGCCACAGTAGGTATATACCCTATTGGCTCAAGTGTGTCATTGTGCTCTTACCTCACACATGTATGTAATTTTGGTTTTGTGTAAGCAGCATACTTGTATGTAATCATTGTATTTTGTTTATATTTGCTCTATATTTTTACTGTATGTACTATCTACTCTGTAACCATGAACATGCATATTCTTGTAATGTGCCCAGATACCTCAGGGCGGGGTGCGCAATATAAATAATAAACAATACAACACCATTTGTGTAATGGTGCCCCTAGCCCTTCTTGCTCGATCCTCACCCAATGCTTTTGAGCCGCTGAGGTACTAGATTCAAGGAAAAGAGCTGAGCGACATAGTAATAGCTTTCCAGATCAGGCACCCCCAGCTCGCCATTAAGCCCAGTAGCCAACATGGTATGACGGGAAACCTGAGGGCTTTCTTGACCAAAATAAATTGTGAAACCTGTGCCTGCAGGTCCTAAATAACCTTCTTAGGGTAGATAAGTGGAAGGGCTTGCATGACATGCAGAAGCTTAGGCAAAAGAGACATTTTAACTGCTGTGATTTTCCCCCAACCATAAAATCTCTTGCTGTGACGATCTCACTAAATCTTCCTTGCACTGTTTACATAAGGGGCGGGGGGATATTACTGCAAAACAGATGTGAGTGGGGCATAATAAGGTGAATCCCTAGATATCTTCTAGAACTAGAATATGGGGTCCATTGAAAGTCAAATTGCAACCTTAGAGACTCAACTACCCTTTCTGGCACCATTATAATGAAGGCACACCCCTGCACGCTCACACCAGAAAACTGCTAGTGAACAGGGCTCAAGACACTCGTGCAAGGATAACAAGCCTTTATATCTACAAAATAGGAATGCATCAGCAAAGAACTCTGCTGCCACGCAATGTCCTAAGGTTCGTTGGCATGTGCGGTACATTATAAACACAAACAATGTCACTAATGACGTTGTCCTATATAGTACAGTTCTATAATACGGATTGGCAGAGGTCTATAGCTGTAGGGACTGCTCCATATGGGATGCCAGGACATTGGTCCATCTTCATCTGTTCATCCTTGTTCACGTGGGTGATGCTGGGCTCGCCATCTGCAATGAGCTGACCCAACAACGAATTAGCTACTCTGACACACAAGGTTATTCTTCTGATTGTAACAATGCACCTGGCAGATATAGGGATGGGCTCAGGGGAGAGCTAAGGTCACACTAACTCACACACACTTCACTTGCTCCCAGACAGATCAGCAACCCCCAAGGTACTCCACCTTAGTTTTAGGCTATAATTCTGATGCCACCCTGCACCTCACAGCACAAATTAAGTGACCCCAATCCTGAAGGCACAGTAGCCTTGCCTTCTGATCTTAGTGATCGATTGAGCGGTTCAAAGGGATTATAGACGGTGGTCTGGGTTTTCAGGGTGCTGTGGCATGTGAGGGTCATGGGATGAAAGCATGGCAAAGCTGTATTTCTCCTGTGGGATCGTTGGGGGCAGGAGGACCTTGTTATCTGTTCTGTGGGATGGTACTGCCAAGAGGCGCTCTGCTCCCTTCTCATGACCTTGCAGAGTGCATTCTTCCCAGGCGCGAAGGCCTGTAACTTTCTGAACAATGGAGGTGGTTGTGGATCTCTCAGACATTGCCACAGGGTGGGGGTGGTGTTCATGCTCATGCAAGAGGCCAGACACTACTACACAAAGTCAGCCGCGCTTGGGCCTAACCACTAAAACAGCTGCCGCTTGTTGAGATGGCGTTTACACCCACATGTGCCATATAAGTTATACTGCTAAGGTGATCGCGCACCCCATCTTTGTGTACTCCACTGCTCCCGAGATGTGTTATATTAGCGTCTAGTTCTTGCTCTGTATCGCCTAGGGGTGTGGGAAGACCCCCCCCCCTCCTTCCCAACAATATTTAAAATGTAAAATTAAGAGTAATTTATTTTAAAGCCCAAAACCAGGCAAAATTATTCCAGAGCGGAAACTATGTGTGGGAGAGATGTGGCAGAGTTGTGAATGAAAAACAGCAGATCATCTGCGTAGAGGGCTAGTTTATGATGGACAGGACCTATCCTCATACCTTCTATCTGGTTGTTGGATCTTACTTGTAACACTATTGGTTCCATTAATAGAGAAAAACTAAGGGGACAAGGAGCAACCCTGGCGTGTGGATCAGGTTAAAGGAATTGGGTCTGAAAGTGACCATTCATTTTGATCCTAGTAGTGGGGTATATGTAGTTTGCTCAGGCATATTTCAGGAAGACTAGGCCAAACTCAAAGCTTTTTAGCACCCTCCCGGTTATGACCAGTCCACCCGGTCAAAAGCTTTCTCTGCATCGACCAATAACACAACCAGGGAGAAGTTTGTTTCTGGGCCCAATCTATTATGTCGATGGCCCTTTGGATATTGTCATGGGGTTTGCTGGCTCAGAATGAAGCCCATCTGATCAATATAATTTAAGGCTGGCAGAACCGAGATCAGCCCGTTTGCTAATATTTTTTAATAGATTTGAGCGTCATAGTTAAGCAGCGCAATGGGTCAGTAGGAGGTGCACATAGATGGGTCCTTCCATGATCTTAATAGTTCAAATAGCGTGGATTCCCCCACAGATGGTGTAACCGCCCCCCTCGTAAAAAAGGGATTGACCAGATGCTAGACCAAAAAAGTGGTTGAGAAGCCACCTGGGCCTGACGCTTTATTCATTGTTAGGGCTCTAATAACCTGCAGAAACTCTTCAGGCTATCAGGCATTCAGGTGGATGATTCTAATTGCTTATGCTGTTGTATCGCATTGGGGTAGTTCTATCACACTAAATGGTTAGGTCTGAAAATTCAAAACTTCTGGCAGAAGATTGCAAGGAACGTATCGGATGTGGTGTCGCAACCAGTCCAGATGGAACCAAAACTACTACTGCTTGGAATTTGGAAGGGTCAGGGGACACAGCCTATTCAAGATACAACAAGCTGTTTATCTCAAACCCCTTTATAATTGACAAAAGGAATATTGCAATCCAACAGAGGGTGAAGGCGGCCCCTAAAGTGTCCAAATGGGTGCTGGATATGGAGCAACAGGTGTACTGGGCTAGGGGCTGCCCTGATAAGTTCGAGAAGATCTGGAATAAATTGGCTGATGCCAACTGAATATGCAATGGTGCCGATGGGCAGTTTCTCTACCGCTATAAAAAGTGATGTTACACCTACGATTCTTTGCTTGATATTATTGGGAAATTTGATTTACTGTCTTGCTCATGATGGAATATTGTCATGTGATTTTTTTTCCTGATTTGTTTAAGAAAAGAAAACAGAATCCCTCCTAGAACAGCAGATTGACGGTCCGAATAAGACTCCTGAAGCTACCTGGCATTTCCTGCATCTGGCCTGGTGAAGCCCTGCTGAACTACCTGATCTCAGAAGACCCAGAGCGGTGCTACAGAAATGTCCCTGGACCACCCCTATCTCTCATGGACTACCTCAACAGAATCACTGCGGTTCCGCGGTTGCACATGCAACTTTGGTAGTGACAAGCTTGTGCCATAAGTTGCCTTCCCTCTGAATTTCAGTGTCCCAACCTCAAAGGATCCAGTACAAGAGAAGCTTTTGTGACCCTGACTTGAAGGAAGCCTGTCGTGGCCTATGTACAGAGACTGTTGCTGCAACTCGCTTTGCCCCATCCTGTGAAGTGCCTGCATCAGTATTTCTTGTATTTCTTCATCGCCAAGGGTTGCACCTTGCAACTGTACCTGACCAGAAAAATTCTTGCACCTGCAACACCTGTGCACCTCTCACCACAACCAACAGCGAGGAATCCAACCTCCAGAGACACCAAGATGATCCACAAAGTCATCTGGGAAAATCTGAGCCTGGGGCGGGTAAGTAAACGCAGTGAATCCGTCCCAGTCCCTGTCCTCCATACAATAACATTGGGAACAAGTCCCTTTGACTCCTGACATACCATTCCACTGCCTTTTTGTCGTCGAACCTGTGTAATGTGACAAATCCGAGGATGTCATCACTGCTTCCGTAGTGGGAGCCCCTTCCCATGAGGCCAAGGAGGTGAGGCGCTAAATGATAGTCCCCCTGGGGGTGGTACTCAGCGGGTGGATCTAATGGGAGGGGAACGCCCTATGCGACCATTGGCGACTATTGTGGAAGAACATGGTATCCACCCAAGACCTCCACTTCTTCTGCACCCCCAACTGTCTTCACCCCTACCCTCCTATTCGATTTACTTCGATAGTATCCTAAAAGTAGAAAGGACTGACGAGGTAGAATAGGGATGACCATCATGAAGATCTGATTCAAGAAACTGACAAGAAACTGACTAGGAAGAGGCGCGGATCCGCAGGAATCACTCACATGAACCTGTCTGAGCGGTCTAGTATTCCTGTCACAAGCCTACTGGATACCGACAAAAACTAACGACAGACTTGCCAGAGTGTCAGATGCTCTGGAGAGGAAACGCAAGAGGGACTGGTGCTCACCGAGAAAAGCAGCAGGGACACAGAGATGGGCGCAAATATGCTGGAATGGCAGTCTCCACTAGACACGCTGTTCGAACCGAGAGGCTCGCAGGGGAAGGCGATATCTGACCAGTTAGCTCCCCTTCCCCCCGTTTTCAGCACGGGACAAGGCGGCACACTCGAACTTAGCACAGTCTCTGGCTTCTCTAGCATGCAGTTCAGAACTTCAACATCATGGCCTTCTGTGCCAAAGTCTCTTTGCCATGCAAAGTCTTTTATTTCAGAGGGCCTGATGCAACACGACAAAACATCAAAGTTTCTTTCTTATTAGGATTTCACATGTACACATTCTTGGGTGATTTTCTATTCACCCCGGGTCCCCCCCTCTGCCAGGTTCAGACCCAGTTTAACACAAAGATTTCAATTCATCTCCCTCTGCCGGGCTCAGCCCAACTTTATCTACTCTGCCAAACTTTCTTTATTCAAAAAAGCAGGATTTTGCTCAACCCGTCACAGGTCCACTTCGATTGACAATTAATTGCTCTCTTCTCGATATAACTTCTTTCTCACTTTCACGTTTGTCACTTCTCAGCTGAATACATTACAGAGACCTTCGATTGAGCACCCACGGGATGCCGGACCACTCTGTCAAAGGCATTGTATCTTGCTTGGAAAGTTCAATCGCTTATCAGTAGTTCAACTTTACTTGCGTCTTTTATCACACACATTGTAACCATGTTCGCTCCAGCGCTCACCATACAATGTTGCTGCTTCACCACAGACCGGTCTCGTATCGGTCTCCCCAACTCACCGGCTGTGTTGATTTCACTGACGCTGCTTTGTTCTTGGAGCCGATGATGGTACCATGGCAACTGATGATTCGCCCCACCTTGATTGACGCGGGGGGGCCCGTGTATCTCCGACACATAATGCAGGATCCTTCAGCCTGGTTTCCTGGTCTTACACTTGACTCATGAAAGTAACAGTTCCTTGTCAAAAAGGTCAAGGGAATTTCCCTCCTTGCGATCCCCTTCTGTTTTGCCATTTCTCTTCTCTCGTTAAACTGCCATCTCGGAACTGCCGTTTACTCGTCAGCTTTGCTTCGCTCAGTATTCTCTCGTGCTCCGCCTTTTATCCATGTAGGGAAGCTTAATGGAAGTCAGGTGTGTGTGATGATGGGTAATTGCTTGACCTTGCCTGACCATTGTAATGGGACAAGTCAGGTATACGGCTCGGGTGTTAGTCCGTTTTCCCTCATAGCAGGCTGTCCGTGAGAAAGTGTTTGTGTTGTAAGAGGGGGCAGGGGCAGTTCCTAAATATCGTACCTGGTAGGATGTGGTAAAGGTGTTACAGGGAAGGGGATACTGCGCCTCACCATCCGGTGTCCCACTCCCCAAAGACCCCTCAGCCAGGTGATCTCCCGCACTGGTCCCCCCCCCAGGAACTGGATCCAAAAGCAATGGCCGTGTCCTGGCCACCTGGATGGCAGATCCTCAGGGACTAGTGGGTGAGACACCTGGTTTCTCACAACATCCTGACGGTGACACTAGTATTTCTGGTTGCAGCAGGGAAACCCCTCTTAGAGTTAAAGTAAGATAGTTTTTTCTTTTCATTTAGCACTTTGAATAAAGTGAGTCAACCACAATGATCCCTCTGTGTCAGTGTCTTATTTCTGCACCCTTACAGAAACAACTTCTGAAATACAAAAGAACATTTGCTTACCTTGTTGAATCATCACCAACACAAGTAAATTATAATTACCTACAGATACTCTATTCTGAGGAGAGACATTGTGGCTCCTTTGACTTTTGGGCACAATGCCCCATTCTACTCAGGGTTTGGACTGCTTAAGTTAGAGAATTAACTTGTGACTTGGTTCCATCATTACTGCATTTAACCTACTTCTCTTCTTGCTGAATAAGCGACTTTTAATGCATTTAATGAACCTATGGTGAATTTGTATGAGAGTATTGAGCGTTTATATTACCTCTTAGTTTAATATTTCAGTGTGTAGAAGGCCTATAATAAATACCTATTCTTATACTGATCGGTCTAAATTGAATTATTATGCATTATATTGTGTGGACACATTGAGGGCCCTTGTCCCAACTCGCGCTCTCCTGAGATTAGCCTTGACTGCTCTCCATGCCTACCCTGATTAGGTTTTGGCTACGCTCTAAGAGTTCCCTGTTCACTATAACTTGGGTGGCCTCCTAAAATCTGTCCACCAGGCCAGAGTCTAAAAATCCATCTTCACCTTGCAAAAAGAAAAACAAACCTCCAGATCCATAGCATGGTGAGAAACAATCAAACTGCAATCAAAACCATGCTGGAAAAAGAGAAGGGGGTTAGAGAGATTTGTGAAGCCTTTCACTTTTTTAACCCAAACATTGTGGCAAGGACAGGCAGAGATTGTCCCTCAGAGTAAGATAAGTGCTAGAACCAATGGAAGGGTGGAGTTAGAATCAGGAAGACTACAGCATATAAGGGGAGTGAATCAAAGGCAGAGTGCATGTTGTAGTGGTGACGACAGAAGGTGTGGCGGTGGACAGGGACCAGGAGGAGCTGAGTGATGAGTTGATGGCAGAGTGCAGATGAGATATTTGTGTAAGGGAGCACAGTACCAGTTATGTGCAGTGAGAGGAGGGTGTGTACAAAGGTATACAAAAGAGAGGGGAAAGGGTAGGGGGGGGATTAAAGTGAGACAGTGAGAGCGAGAGTTAAAGTGAGAGAGCGCGAAAGTGAGAGAATGTTTGGTGAGGGAGTATAAGGCAGTAGTGGGAGCAGTGGTGAGGGCAGAGTGAAGCAAAGAGTGGGGCATAGTTGAAAGATGGCCAGAGAATGTGTGGCAAGGTTAGGGCACAAAGGCATAAACAGGGGATTGGGTGTGCAGTGAAGAGTAAAGAGAAGTGAGGAGAAGGGTGTGTAGAGAAGTGAGGAGAAGGGTGTGTAGAGAAGTGAGGAGAGGGGTGTGTGGTGAACGGGTGTGTGGTAAGGAGAGGGGCGAAGCGAGGGCATGGACATTGGAGGCAGAAGGGTAAAGAGACAGGGGAGAGTAAGAAGACTGGAGGGTGTGATAGAAGGCAGAGAACAGAGAGGGGCGAATGATAGAGGGTTAAGCAGAAGGAGTAGAAAGATCAGAGAAAGGAGGGACAGGTTGTGACAGAGGGTGATATTGAGCCAGAGCATCCGATAATGGGATAAAGTCCCATCAAGCTATATTGACAACCTTGGATTGTGCTAGGCTAGGGCATCTTTAGAAAATCCATGCATGGAGCCAAACAGATAAGGCTGTGATAATGTTGCCTTTAGGCAGCCACTTATAGCTAGCATTAGATAGCATTGCCCATCTCTCGTTCAAAACATGGGGAATAGGGAAGCCTGGACTATGGAGGTGGGAAGCTCATGGGAGGACAAGAGAGGGATGCCTCATAGTGCATCAATATCCCGCCCCAGCTCTGAAGCATAACAATGACCAATCTGTACATAATAACATTAAATAGGCTGTTCATTTTAGAACTGAACAATCTGCAATGGTTAAGTTGTGAGAAACAAAACATTTCTTGGAAACTATGAATTTTTAAGACCATCTGACAGTGGTCTGATAGATGCCACCTTAGCAGCAAATCCACAAAGATACACTTACTAAATGACATCAGTGGAGAGAGAGAATGCAGGCTTAGAAAAATCTGCACATTAAATGTTTTGAAGAGGAACAAAAGGCAGATACTGCATACATTTGTTGGATGTCCACAAATAACTATGGGCTCTAGGAAACAGCCATATTTGAGCTCAAAAAATTCCTTCAGTATACATTACCTACAACTGGTCCATTTTCTTTTCTATTTGTTCTGGGTTTTGCAATAGTTTTGTTCATGATCTGTAATATTTCCTTTTTTGCAACTGTGGAAGACAAGGTGCATTTCAATAAACTAGCAAGGACTGCACACCAACTATGCACATTAAAAGGCAGGGATACAAGGAAGGGCTTAAACAACACGACAGAACATTTATTTGAATGTCCATGACCTTACACTGGTACACAAAAAAATGCCCTCTACAGCTACTGCACCAACAACCATCTACCCCAAAATAAGAACAGTTACTTGTCCAGTAAGTAAACATCCACACTGTTAGTTGTGATGTTCCATCCATTCGCAACACAAGTGACACCCTAAAGATAAATTAAAGCTATATATAAGCCAAATGAGGACAAATAGGTCCCACAAACTAGCGCAATATGGTGCCCCTGCTGTTCCTAACAACTTTCATACAGAAGGTTCATATGGAACTGGGCAAGAGCTGTGACACAAAGGCACGCAGTAGAGTGACCAAAGGGCGGCAAAGGTCAAATCATTTGTCCATCCTTGAAACTGCCATGAGCAAGAGTAGTCATTTTTATATTTCACTGGTTCTGCCACATGAGTCTAGGGTGCGACTTGCATTCTACAATGCAGCAGTGAAGTGGATAGATGTTTCACTTGAGTAATGTTTGGTAAAGTTAACCTTCACACAAATGGCGCCAGATCAACTGTTGAAGCAATGTTTGGGTGAAAGAATGGTTTTATGAAAATATCAGAGAAGGTCTCTTTTGGCAAAATGCAAGTTGCAAACAGTTTATGAGAAAGGCTCTATTAGCCTTGCCCAAGTGAATAATGCAGAGTGGAAAGGCGTACAAAATTTCAGAGGGGAGGATGATCATCTCCACAACAGATCTATAAACAAACAGCCTTCAAAATGCACTGGGTAACCACGCTGTGAGTAACAAACAAAAATGTACAGAAAGACAAGTGTGGCAGCAGCATCAAACAATTTGGCAGCAAATAACATTGCGTATGAAAAGGTTAATTGTTAGGCCAGTGTGAGAAGGCCAAGCCCTTGCTCATGTCAGCAAGGATGGAGAAGCCCTTGTCATGGGCAGTGGAAGTTATGGGGAGAGAGCCAGCAATAGAAATTGGGGCAACTCAGCAAATTAGCTATAAATGCCAGTTTCCTCCCCGTTCCTTATCTACCTGTGCAGAAGCAAGCTTGCAGCCTTGCCTCAGAGTACCTATACTTGCCAGTGTCTTTTTCCATTGCAGATGCAGGAGTTGAAAGAAGAGAAGAAGTTACTTTCTTACCTGGTAACGTTCTTTCGATGGGATGGTCCGACGAAGTATTCCATATTTATGACAGGTAATCACCACAGCTGTGCTGCTTCGGAAAATTTTCGGCGTCTACGTCCTGCCTCGATGACGTTGATATGCTGTCCTCAAGGACCTCCGTCAAGCCGACATCACCGGATGTAATAAGTAGAACGCACAACGCCCGTATCCTCAGTTGTAGTTTTTTCCCAGAACGTGTGGCACCAATCTTCTGCCAGTATGACCACAGAAACCCTTGCGGAAAGGGAAGCTGCAATCACATAAGAAATTCTGTAGCGGTGCAGGCAGGTAGGGAGCGATATGGAATACATCGGACCATCCCATCAAAAGAACGTTACCAGGTACGAAAGTAACTTGTTCTTCGAGGGGATCGGGTCCTCCGACGTTTTCCATATCTATGACAGACTCCCAAAGCAGTACCAACGTATGGAGGAGGGAAAAGATTATAGAAATTTAGAATGCCCAATCAAATTGCAGAATAGAGGACCGCCTTGCCAAAGGCCAGATCCTGCCCATGGATAGAATCTAAGGAGTAGTGTCTTACAAAAGTATGGACCGAAGCCCATGTGGCTGCTTCACAGATGTTACGAAAAGGAACACCCCTCTGCAGGGCAGTAGAGGCAGCCATACCCCTAGTAGAATGGGCCCGTAAGCCTACCAGAGGGTCCTTAGCCGCCAAGCGGTAACATTCAGAAATTGCTGAGATAATACATCTAGACAAAGTCTGCTTAGTAACAGCTTGTCCCAAACGCCCTTCCAGCGTATCCTATAAAGAGCTGATCATCCACTATGACCCGGGACATGCGTGAAATATAGAAACTTAACGCTCTCCTAGGATCCAACTTATGGAGCCTCTCCTCTTCCTTACCAGGATGCGGAGGAGGATAAAATGCCGAAAGAATGACCTTCTGGCTTATATGAAATTCCGACACCACTTTCGGAAGAAAGGAAGGACGAACCCTAAGGACAACCCTGTCCTTCTGAAACACCGTGAAGGGTGGCTTAACAGAAAGTGCCTGCAGCTCACTCACTCTGCGAGTGGAAGTGACCGCAACTAAAAATACAGTTCTAAGGGTTAACAATCTCAAAGGACAAGAATGTAAACGCTCAAATGGAGCACCCATTACGAATTTTAGAACAAGGTTCAAATCCCAACCGGGCACCTAGAAACGTGACGGTGCAAACACATTAGTGAGCCCTTTCAGAAACTGAGAAATAAGGAATTGTGAAATAAGAACACTCCTCAAACAAGCGCTTAAACATGGACAGCGCCGCCAGGTAACATTTAATGGTACCCACTTACAGGCCCTTGTGGGCTAAAGAAAGCAAAAAAGACAGAACCACAGGAATGTCACATGAAAAAGGATCCACATTCTTAACCATGCACCAGTCACAGAACTTTCTTCAACGGCACAGGGACTTTGTTGCAGGCCGTCTGGCCAAAAGCAACACCTCCATCACGTCTTAAGGGAGGACCCAATCCTTATACCTCAACCTTTCAGAAGCCAAGCATGAAGGTTGAGGGATCTGACCTCTAGATGGAGAACCTGACCCCCCTCCCGTGAAAGCAGATCGTCTTGGTAGGGAAAACAGCGTGGAGGGCAGATGGACAAGTCAAGAAGGTCCGGGTACCACATTCTCCGGGGCCATGCCGGAGCAATGAGGATCATCCGGGAACCAAACCTCTGCAACACTTGCGGGATGACGGGGAATGGAGGAAACGCGTACAGCAGTGGGAAGGACCACTCCACCACGAATGTGTCCCCTAAGGCTCCTCTCGGAGGAAATTCCTGCGAGCAGAAGCTTTTGCACTTCCGGTTGACACTGGAGGCGAAGAGATCCACTTGTGGGGTCCCCCAAAGGGCAAAGATCTCCAGGAGAATCTCCTGAGCCAGCTCCCACTTGAGAGATGGTGCTCTGCCTGCTCAGAGCGTCCGCCGTCTCGTTTTCGTCTCCGGCCAGATGAACTGCAGAGATCGAAAGTTCCTGCTGGATGGCCCAGAACTAGAGCTGCATCGCCTCCCTGCACAGAGGAAGTGACCCTGCCCCCCACCTTTTTGTTGAGGTAGTACATGGCCACTGTGTTGTCCGTCAGAATCAGGACATTCTTCCCTCGCACAGTCTGCCCTCAGCTCCAACAGATTGATATAGAGTCTGGACTCCGACGGAGACAAACGACCACTGACTGTCAACTCGTTGGCATGAGCTCCCCATCCCGTGAGGGATGCGTCCGTCACCTCCGGCCAGGGTAGCCAAAATGAAGCCCCCTTCATCAGATTGCCTTTGATGGCCCACCACAGAAGGTCCTTGGCGACCGAGGGCGGCACCTGAATGGGGTCCGACATCCTGCCGGAGGACAGTGACCACTGCATCCTTAGGGCCCACTGCAGAGATCTCATCCGCAGTCAAGCCTCTGGCACCAAAAGAATGCAGGATGCCATGAAGCTGAGCAACCTCAAGAACTTGAACGCTGGGAGACTCTGGGCATGTTGAAACTTGTGCACCATCTGCAGAATGTGATGAGCCCTCACCTGGGGAGGGAAACACTGCCCCAGGGATGTGTCTAGCACTGCTCCGATGTACTGGAGCCGCTGGGTTGGCATCAAGTGGGACTTCTTTAAGTTGAGGGAGAAGCCCAGCCTGTGAAGGGAGTGGCAGGTGACTGACAGATGATCCAGGACTTGCTCGGGAGAGCGCGCCCTGATCAACCAATCGTCCAGGTAGGGGTAGACGTGAATCCCCCCCTTTCCTGTGATAAGCTGCCACCACCACCAGGAGCTTGATGAAAACCCTTGGAGCGGAGGTCAATCCGAACGGCAGGACCTGAAACTGAATGTGCGAGTCGCCAACCGCGAACCTCAGGTACTTCTTGTGCTTGGGATGAATCGGCACATGAAAGTAAGCGTCCTTGAGGTCGAGAGACACCAACCAGTCCTGAAGTTGAAGGGCCTGGAGGACTTGAGAAAGAGTAACCATCTTGAACCTGTCCTTCCTGAGGAGCTTGTTCAAACCACGCAAGTCCATGATGGGTCTCAATCCCCCGTCTTTCTTTGCAATCAAGAAATAAGGGCAATACCATCCTTTGTTCGTCTCCGCTACAGGCACCAGTTCTATGGCGCCTTTCTCCAGCAAGGATTTGATTTCTTGCGCAAGAAGCGGATCTGGACTCTTCAAAGAGATATTCCCTGGTGGATTGTCGTGAGGCCTCTGCCGAAAGGGAAGACAGTAGCCGTGGGCTATGATCTCCAGAACCCAGACATCTGAAGTAATGGCACGCCATTCTACAAGATGCTGCGCCAGCCTTCCCCCAACCGGCGAACCATGGGACATGGACTCATGACTGACCTGAAGCGGCTGCGGCAGTGCCTGAGGGCAAAGAGGTAACTGCCCGAGCGGCTTTGGCACCTCGAGTACCTTGTTTTCCACCTCTGGTACTCCTATGTTAGCCTCTTTGACTTGCAGCCCGCCTCGATCTACCAAAGGTTGAATAACATTGAAAGGAACCTACCCTGCATTGCTGTCCCCTAGGACGAAAAGGCGGAGGTTGGCGAACTCCAGCGCTCAATGACTTCGCTGCAGCTTTGGAGGTCTGCAACCCCTCAAGGCTCTCATCAGCCTTGCTGCCAAAAAGATGGTCACCATCAAAGGGCATGTTGAGAAGCTAGGCCTGCACATCAGGAGCAAACCCGGACTTCCCCAACCACATAAATCTGCGCATCACAGTACTCGCCACCATGGACCGGCTGACACAGTCTGCCACGTCCAGACCCGACTGAACGGATTCACACATGGCATCCTTGCCATCCTGTACAAGGGCAAGAAAGCCATCCCGTTCCTCCCCTTCGGGAATATGTTCAGCCGCCAACGAAATACAATTCCACAGAGTATGAGTGAAACGTGCTAAAGCACACACGGAGGTGGCTGCTTTCAAAGCCATACCCCCTGAAGAAAACACTTTCTTCGCCCAACCGTCAAAACGTTTGTCGTCCCCATCAGGAGGGATGGTAGGGTAAGATGCCTGTTTTGCTGGGGCCGTAGCCGCCTGCACCACCAAACTCTCCGGAGTAGTGTGCATGGACAAGTAGCCGGGGTCGCCACTGGCTGGGCGGTACTTTTTCGGCAACGACTTACCCACTGCTTGGAGACTCTCTGGAGCAGTCCAAGCCGCCGCCACCCTTCGTTGCAAAGCCATATGGAATGGCAGTACCGGGTCAGTTGGTGGACCTTGTGCCAAGTTATCTGTCGGGTCGTCCCGCAGAAAATCTACTGGTGGCGCAGAACACCCCAAGTACTCGGTCACCCTCGACATTAGCAGCCTGTACGAAGAGTCAGCATGCGTACCAGGCTCAGGCCTGCCAAACTTAACCTCCGGGGAGGTATCAAGACCACTGGCGTCGTACAAAGACTGACGCAAGTCTTCAATCTGGCTATGACCAGACAATATCTTGTCAGGAACCTCATCCGGAACCAAACCTTCCTCAGACCCTTCCTCAACCTCAGAAATATAATCCAGGGGCTGGAATAAATCCCTGGAGGAGGGCACAGAAAAAGGCTCAAAGATAAGTCTCACTGACTTCTTCAGGGCCTTCCTCAGGGTTTCCACCGATACACGGAGCACCTCCGACAAAGCATCCCCGAAAGGCGTTGAGGGCGTCGACAGAATCTGCTTCGAAGTCGAGCGTGGCGCCAATGGCTTCGACACAGGCCTCGAGGGCAGAGCCCCGAGCGTGTCCTTCGACTGCCTCGGCACCGATGACTTCCTCGGAGGCAGAACCTCGAGAGAGTCCCTCGACGGACATGGCGCCGACGTCTTCTTCGAAGACCTCGCAGGCTCCGACGGTCTCGAGGGCGTCAAGGACCGGGACCTGGAGCGGGCATGACTAGAGCGATCTACCTTGTCCGATCGGGACCTCGAAGGCGCCCGATGATCGCGCCGACCACCCGAGCCCGAAGGGGTGTGAGTGGTGGCACTAGTACGTTCCCTGCCAGCTTCATTCGAAGGCGCAGACGGAACAAAGCCCTTTGATTGAAAAATCGCCATCATCTCCGTGTGAAAGGCATCCCATTCCGCAGGAGTAGAGTGCTTGTGAGGCAAGCAACCTGCCGACGGGCGGAGTTCTCAGACGAGGACGGGGAGGGCGACCGGTGACGGTGCTTTTCCACAAGTGCCTCGAAGAGGCAGAGGAATGGCGGGACCCACTCCGGGACCGAGACCCCCTGGACTGACGCCGACGATGCGGAGAGTCGTTCCTCGAATCGTCAGTCGAAAGCCAAGCAGATTTCGATTTTCGGGGCTTAGAAACCCTACCAGCAGAAAGCTTCTTCCGTTCCCGCAAGGCCTTCGACGTAAGCGACTGGCAATCATCACAGTCATCCGTGGCGTGGTCCTCACCAAGGCACCAGAGGTAGGCGTTGTGCGGGTCCGTCAGCGACATCTTGGAACCGCAGTCCCGACACTTTTTGAAACCCGGCCACGGGGTGGAAGAAGACGAAGACATGATGATCTTCACAAACTAACAAGTTCGAAGAACCGAGGCGCGCCAAGATCTCCGAAGCGAACACGTTCACGGAAAAAACGGAACTGAGTCAACGGGGGTCGAGCATCCTACTTATAACATCCGGTGACGTCATTGATGCAGAAAATTTTCAGAAGCAGCACAGCTATGGTGATTACCTGTCATAGATCTGGAATACGTCGGAGGACCCAATCCCCTCGAAACCAGCGAACAGAAGAATAACCACCTGCCCAAACAAAACTCGAGCGCCGCAGAGACCCGATCACTGCTGCAAAGCAGCCGGTGTGAGAGAGAGACTGAGACAGCAGCCGGGCAGCAGCACAAAGGGGAAAGCACAGCGAGTGGGACCGGCAAAGCTCGTCTAACTTCACAACTATAAAGGACAATTCACTAGACCACCATGGACTCTGCAAGGGGAAGGTTGCCCAAACTCAACCAGTGGATCCCCGACAATGTACTCTAAACCACGAACTTCGATACAGCTTTTCTAGCACCGCCAAAATTGCTGCCCAGCAACAGCAAGCCTGTGCATAGGAATTGGGCGGAGTGAAGCCCCATTTTCAAACATTTTGCTACACACATACATCAGGAGGGAAAGAAAGGAGAGATTGGGTAGGGACAACTGGCTAACTCACAGCAGGGGAGGGATTAATAAGCAGGGGATAGGAAATAGGAAGTGTGGGTGTATCGGGTGAGGTGAACAGCGACCAAGAGACCAGCAGGAGTAAGAAGGGAGCGACAGCTTGTGGAGAAGTGTTGTGGATCAGGTGAGACATTGGCATGAGAGAGGTTCTGCAGTGCGAGTGGACAAGTGTGTAGAGTGGACAGTGTGAGAAGACTGGTACAAAGTGAAAGGTGGGTGCTTGAGTAATGTTATGGGAGGAGTAATGTTGTGGGAGGAGTAGTAGTGTGGTAGGGGTAGTGTTAGTAGCACACAGTGGGGCACAGGAGTGAAGAGTTGACATGAAAGGGTGAAGGCAGGAGGGTGGGGGTGCAACACAGAGGGACAGAAGGTTGGTAGGAAGGAACAAGGGGGGAGGAAGAGGGTCTCTTAATCTTACAGAGCCATTGCAATCCTATTCCCCAATTAGAACACTGACCTGTAGCGAAAGTTAGGATGTCCCTGAAGGAGTAAGTGAGCCTGCGTTTAGGGAAACCACCATTAGTCTAAGCCAATACTTTGTGCGATTGCTTGTTTATCCATGTCTAACCAGGGCCAAGGACTAGGGAAGAGGCTTGTGGAAAGGCAAGAGTTTTTTTGCCACTCAAAATCACCAATAGGCTGAACAGGCTATATGAAGCAGTGGAGTAGCTATTATAGAGATCCTTGGCAGTGGCATCTTTTACCATATGGTAATGACTACAATGTTGTAGCTGAATTAAAGATAGGTAAACAAATACATATGCTGTGCTTCAGCCATGTTAAAAGGGATGAGGGTAACCCCTCAAATGTAATAACCCCCTGCTGGGACCATGGCCAAAAGACACTATATTCAAAAGAAATCCCAAAGGGTGAGTACTCAACTGAACAATTATAAAAGGGGAAAACGATAAAATGCTTTTACAATTCACAATAATTTAAAAATAATAAGTCGAAATAAAAAACGAACAAAGCATTTTATATTTTGATTATGTGAATATTGCTCAACTGAAAAAAACTACAATGGCAATAGACAACATTCATAAACAATATTGACCTGCAGCATTTAATACAACAAATATGTAAAGTAATTAATACATTTTATTCAAGCCAACCAATTTCTGTATATAGGCTGTACGAGCCAGAAAGATAGCTCTGTGTGTTAAGTGCCAAATGCTGAGATTTGTGAGCGATATGCACAGCAAAGGCTCAAAGCCAGGCAAGGCCACCTCACAATTTCATCCTTCAGGGGTTTTTAGCGAAAACGCAATTTGAGTAACTCATTCTTATTATTATTGTTGTTGTGCCTAGCTTTCCTCAGGGCCATTGCAATGCTTTGGGTGGGGGGTGAGGGAGGGGTAGAGGGGCTGGGGGGCATTTTCCAATATAAACACTGCACAGGCTTTTATTTATCTAAACAATACATCAGAAAATATGAAATTATTAAACACCTATAAAAACATTTGTATAGACCATTAGATGTTTTTCCCAGGTGAACTTTACAGTATGCCATGCATGAATTTAAACTAGCATATGCATATTGTTTTTGTAGTGTGTTAAGTATTATTCACAAGGAGTAGAAAAAGTTGGTAGTTAGAATTATATATATTTACCACTGAATATTACATGGACATATACAGGATTGAAGTGCAGATAGATTGCAATCAATATAATTAAAATTAAAAAAAAACAATTTAGGTCTTATCTAGATTTTTTGTATTATTGTAAACGGTAAGCAGTTTTGTTACGCATTTGTAATTCAGTTTAGTACACACCTCTAGGGAATTACTTTGGAGATAGGAATTTAACAATGTGACTGACTTCTTACAAAAGTTGAGCTTGCATGTGAAAGATTGGCTTTCGCTGAAAAATCTACTTTCCTTTCTGCTACTTCTACGTTGCTTGCAATTCTATGCAAGAGTTGGCAGCAGCTGTGCCATAACTTACACAGGATATATGGTATTGGGTCGCCCCTAATGTGCCCAATACCAGGGGACCGTGGGAGGTATTTCTGCCCTAGTGTGATTGTTCCACTGTAATTTGGTTGTAGAGAATAGGTTGGTGGTGGCTTTAATGTTGGCTTTACGAAGGTTGCAAGACCTTTTACCTCATTGTTAGCCCAAACTACCTTTTATTGGGGTAACAATTATTTTTTTCCAAGCCCGCTCCCGGTCATTTTGTTTTCTAGGGCTGCCATGTATCTACGTGACCAAGCGGTAGGCTCAAAATGGCTGTTCTGACTAGATTGGCTCTCTGTGAGCCCATTATGGTAGCCTCTATAGTGGTCCTAACTGGTTTAGGCTAGTATAGGTCCCTGGATTAGCCTCTGGACTAGCCCTCACTTCCTGTGGTGTCGGCTTTGGCTGAGTGGCAGTCCCAGTGACCACAGGGTTATTTAGGTTCTGCCCTGCCCTGCCCTGCCCTTAACTCATTCTCTTTCTCTGTGTTCCTGGAGCTTGGAGGTGACAGGTCTGCCGATCTGCTGAAGGGGTTTTCTAAGAGCAGTGGTTTGGCCCTATCCTGGTTTGGGTTTTTTGCTGCTAGAAAGTCCAGTCTGGATTTCTTGTAGACTCCAGGTGACTCTCCATATCTGCAGGTTTACCACCAAGACCGTCCCTATTCACTGTGGGCTGCTGCGGAAGTTCAGAGAGGTACTGCAAGTTAATCACTGCACTGGATATTCAGATTGAATCATCCTACGGTGTCACCAGCCATTGTCTTCATCCTGGCACCGTTTGCTGCTGCCGTGTGTTGTTTGCCCTGTTGCTGGGAGCCGTTTCTTCGGTTTCCAACTTCTCCTTTGAGCCTTCCTCACCAGATCTTTCACTCCTGGCTTGATGGTAGAGATCCTAGGAGGAGCCTTTCTTTCTTTCCTTGGTGACTGGTAGCCTTGTTTGCCCAGGGTTCAAGTCAGAGAGACAAATCCTGTTAACCGCACACATGGAAAGGAGCAGTCTACTTACCAGATTTCAGATCTCTGGAGCCATTTCTGCAGAAACTGCCAGTGAAAGTCCCTATCTTGGGGTCCCAGGAAGGGTATTTATTCTTGATATTACCCCCCTCGGTGTCCCCCTTTATTGAGATGGATTTCCAAATTCCACCCTGGGGGTGGATTTTGGGAGGCCACTGTAAGGGAGGCATGGTATCACAAGTAGACACTGAGAAGAGCTGCAAGTTTCAAAACCTTTATTAATGGTTTCAAAGGGGTATGAAAACTCCTATCTTGCTAAAATGGGAGTATTCTCGACCATCCAACAAAAAGAAAATACAGTCCCAGTAAGTCCTTAGTCAAAATAAAATGGCCTATACTAATAAACCGAATGCCTGCCCTCTTTCTAATACAATAAATGTGTAAAGGGAATGTGTAATGCAAAAAGGTAAATAGGTATTCAAGGGAAATGTCAGTATGGGTGAGTAAACTCCCTTCCCCCACGTTTAGTAGCATGGGGTAAGGTGGCACATTTGGACCTTGCGACACACTCTGGCTTCAGACACAAAGATGCAGTTTGTTTCGTGGACCAGGGCCCACTTGGCCTTCCACGAATAGTCACTAGTTTATCCGCTGGACCTCTCAGGTTTCTCTCACCCCAGCCCAGGTCACCTTTTAGCTTGTAACACAGTTCAACAAAAGTTCTTCTCCTTCTGGTTAACACAATTCAGTACAGGTTTCCCTCTGCCGGGCTGAAACCTTTCAATCACAATTTGTGGGGGTTCCCTTCCCCAAACTTCAATCACACCTTCATAGGCTCCCTCTGTCGGGCTCAAGTCTCCTTTTACTTTCCTTCCGCTGTTGAAGACTTTCGAAACTGCAAGGCTTTTGCTCTTAGCTCGGCATGACCACTTCGACCTTCTTTCCTCAAACGTCACTTTTCCTCTCCTACACCAAGGCCTCTTGGTAAAAGTAGTTTAGAGCACAGTACTTTTTTCAAAGTCCAAAGATCTCTCACATCCAGGTTTCCCTCTGCCGGGATCAACGCTAACAGTTCAAATCTTGCATCTCAGTTTCTTTCTCTTCCCGCCACTTCTACAGCATCATATATTCCACAGAAACTTTCGATTGGGCAATCTTCTTTCACCAGAACACTTTGTATTTTAATTTACAGTTCTTTACAATGCTTTACTTTCCCTCACGTCTTATCGGCACACACCCAACCTTAATTCATCGGATACTGTTGCCATCAAGTTAACACAGACCAGATTTTCATTGCTTTCATCAACTCACAGGCTGTGTTAATTCATTTTCATCTTTCGCGGCTTTGATCCTGAAATCAAGGCTGTCACCACAACTGCCGCTGCACCTCCCTAACTCTGCCGTTCACCCAGGAGGGTGGCTGGTATCCTTCAAACACAAAAGAGGGTTTGTCCCTTAACTCTTGCTGGGCTTTTTTGCGCAACCTTCAAGGCCCTTCGGAAGTAACAATCTTTTGCCGGGGTGTCCAAGGTTTATCCGTACCTTGGTTCCGTCGCTCTGCTCCGCCTCGTTCGCCATCGCCCTGGAAGACGTCGTCGTGCATCACCTTGCTCAGAGTTTAACCTCAAGAAAATGTGTCTTGACTTCAAAAATACAATGTTCTTATTTTGCTCTCACTTCACCAGCTCCTCTACACGGCACTCCAGGGCTTTTGTGAGCTGCAGGAGTTTAATGGGATGATTGTTGAGGTCAGGGTCTTGCCACCTGTCCCTCAAAGGCCTGGGCTATCCTGTTTCACCCAGGGGAAGAGCTCTGGTTTGGGCACTGCCAGGTAACCCCAGCTGCCCCTGGTTTGGCTCCCTGGTGTCCGAGCTCCCTCGCCATACTGCAGCCTCCCCTGTACTCACAATCCCAGTAATTTGGCAGTCCTCCTTGTTCCAGGCCTTCCAGGGTCTCTCCAGCTCAGGTTTCTTTCTCTTGGCCTCTGTGCTTCCTCCAGCATCACCAGCTCGCTCGAAGTGTGCTCCACCTTTTATACTGGCTGGGAGAATTAACACAAGTCAGGTGTGAGTGGTTGTCCAGCTCTGCCTGACCTTGTTAACGGGACAACATGGAGACTGCCCAAAGGAATCCATTTGCATAGGTTCCTATGGGTAATATTTATAGCTACAGTCTGCCTCTTCCTCGTCCCTGTGGTTTTGGGGAAAAACAGTGGGGATGAATTATGGGAGATGTAGTATTCCTGAGTGGTGGTAGAAAATAAAAAGGAAAAATATTGTCAGGAGAAGGGGGACAATTTTGTTGTTGTAAAATATGGGGTGTGTTTTTTCTTCTACGCCTCTCTTTGGTGTTGGTATCTGTTGGAATTGGGGAGGGGGCAACGGGACAGGGCTTCCAATAATCTATAAAGGAAGAGGAAGTGTCGGGTAGGGGTGTGTCGGAAAGTGGGGAATACCATGTCTCTCACAAGGGTGTTCCTTGCACAATACCTAAGAACCGCTGGCCCGGGTGATCCTCCCTTGCTTGTCTGCCCCCAGGGTCGGGATCCAAAAGGCGATGGCCGTGCCCTGGCCACCTAAATAAGGGATCCCCAGGGTTTAGGCAGTGAAACTCTGGTTTTTCACACCACTGAGACAAATCGAGGGTATTCCTCACTTCTGTCCAGGGGAAGCCACCCCCTTTGAGGCTACGGAGATGAGCCCGCTCAGAAAGACTCCTTAGGGGTCTGGGCAAGTGGGACCTCACTGGGAGTTACCTCCCTCTAGGGGGCAAGATCTCCCATTCCCACAAGGAACTCCCTACGCAAACATTATCTGTTTATACAGGACTGCCTACAACAACCAGTACTGTGCTTTCTTTCAATTGGCTTCAGGTAATGCTGGACAGAACATGACACCTGAAGAAAAATGTTACGCCCCTTTGAAGGTAAAGCAGTGTGTGAAAGTGACAAGCAGATCATCAAAGGAGAGAAAGACATTTGCAGGGCAAGCCCTCTGACAGATGGGTCTTCAAGGGGCGGAGAAGTGTGGAGCCGCAGAGCTTGCAACAGCCCGTGTGCGAGAGAACACCAGGCGAGGACGCTGGTGGCCTGGCGTAGCAAACAGTGGGTAAGCTGCTGTAAGGAACAAGTTACTTACCTGTAACTGTTGTTCTCCAGCATGGGTCTGGCATGGATTCACATGCTCATGAATATTCCCCGTCGTCAGGCTGGGAATCCTCGGTAAAGAAAAAACCAGTATCAGTTTTGTTTCTGATCTGTCTTTCGTAGTAGTAACCAATCACTGATCTCTGCGTCATACTGACCACAGCCAATGACTGCCCTCTACCTAAGCCCCGCCTCTGGAAGCCATCTTCAGATTTGGTAGCACGCGAAGTGGCAGTATGACCAAGTGAAGAGCCGCAGAGGGGTAGGCGGGAGGGTTCGCATGTGAATCCATGCCAGACCCATGCTGGAGAACAACAGTTACAGGTAAGTAACTTGTTCCTTCTCCAGCATGGGGTCTGGCATGGATTCACATGCTCATGAATAAAGAATACATAGCAGTACACACATGCACAACCACGGGAGGTGGCAAAGGCTCAACATTAAGCATTACATCAAACTCAACATTAAGCAAATCTTACCTCCTCACCAGGCTCACCTTAGGCGAACAGGTTGCGCAGCATTGATTGGCCGACCCTGGACTCCTCCCTGGAATCCCGATCGACGCAGTAGAATTTCGTGAAGGTGTGCGTCGACCTCCACGTAGCAGCCCTGCAGATGTCCAGCAAGGGCACACCAGATAGGAACGCCGTGGTAGCTGCGATCGCTCTGGTGGAATGGGCTCTCGGACGGCCAGGCAGGGGTCGGTTTGCCAACCGATGACAGTACATGATACAGCCGGAGAGCCATCTGGAAATGGAAGCCTTCGAGAGAGCCTTCCCCTGATTGACAGGTCCAAAGTTCACAAAGAGTTGTGACGTCTTCCGAAAACCCTTCGTGCGGTCCACGTAGAACTTCAGCGCTCTAGCCACATCCAGCGAGTGCAAAGTCCTTTCAGCCTGCGACGAAGGCGACGGGAAGAAAACAGGCAACATCAAGGGTTCGTTGAGGTGGAAGTCCGACGGCACCTTGGGCATGAAGGAGGGGTGCGTCCTGAGCACCACCCTCGTGTCGTGAAAAGTCAAGTACGGGGCCTTGCAGGAAAGGGCCTGGATCTCTCCCACCCGTCGTGCGGAGGTGATGGCCACAAGAAACGCTGTTTTCCACGACAAGAACTTCAACGGAGCCGAGTGCAGAGGCTCGAACGGAGGTCCCATGAGCTTGGTCAGCACCACGTTGAGCTCCCACGCCAGGGCCGGAGCCTTCACCGGCGGGAACGATCTGAACAGTCCCTTCATGAACTCTTTCACCAGACGATGAGACCACAAAGACGTCCGCCCCGTGGTTCTGGTGTATCGGGAGATCGCAGCAAGATGAATCTTGATGGACGCGTGCGCCAGTCCAGCTTTGGCCAGCGTCAGTAGGTACGGCAGTACTTGGGGAGCCGTAATCCGCAGAGGGTTAATCTTCTGTGCGTGGCACCAGACAGAGAACCTCTTCCATTTGTGTCCGTAGCATTTAAGAGTTGAGGACGCCCTGGCCTTTGCAAGAACCTCTCTGCAGTCGGCCGGTTTGTTGTATCCTCCAAACTCTAACGCTGCAGGAGCCAGGCCTGCAAGTTCAGCGACTTCGGGTCGTGATGGAGGATGGCGCCTCCTTCCCTGGAGAGAAGATCTGCGTCCACTGGCAGCTTGATTGACAGGGGACGCTGACAAGTCTAGAAGGTCCGGGAACCATATCTGCCTCGGCCACGCAGGTGCGACGAGGATCATCCTGCACCGTGACCTCTTGAGCTGGTTGATGAGCCGGATCAGCAATGGCAATGGAGGGAACGCGTATAGAGACAGGCCCTCCCAGGGGAACGAGAAAGCATCGCCCATGCTCCTCGGCTGGGGAAACATGCTGGCGAACCTCCGGCACTTGGAGTTCGTCGCCGTCACAAACAGATCAATCTGGGGTGTGCCCCACCGTCGGAAGAGGCGGTCCACTAGATCCTGTCGTAGTTCCCACTCGTGGCACGAGCGCAGCTCCCTGCTGAGTGAGTCGGCAATGGTGTTTTTTTATCCCTGCCAGATGAAACGGCACCAGAAACATCCTTTGGGGGACGGCCCAATGCCACAGATCCTGCGCCTGGTGGTGGTGTTGTCGGTGAAGATCCTCACCACCTTGCCCTTGAGGGATGGAAGGAAGGACGTGAGGGCCCAAAACACTGCACGGAGCTTCAGGACATTGATATGGAGGGACTTCTCCGTCGGGAGCCAAAGGCCTCTCGCGTGCAGATTTTCGGTGTGCGCTCCCCACCCTTCCAGGGAGGCATCCGTGGTCACTGTCTCCTGGTGGCCGGGGGTCTGGAAGTCCATGCCCGCCGTCAGATGTGCGCGGGTGCCCCACCACCGGATCGCTCGTCGGAAACTCTCGTCGAGTGTGATCCTCTCCTCGAAGCTGCCTGTCGTCTGGATCCAGCGCGCGTCCAGGAACTCCTGCAACGGGCGCATCCGGAGCCTGCACAGGGGGATGAGGTAAATGCAAGAAGACATCATTGCGAGGAGGGACTTGATGGACCTCACTCTGGCCGCGTCTGCAACCAGCATCCGCTGCACCTTGCCCAAAATGGCCCTCGTCCTTTCCTCCAACGGAGAGGCCAGAAGCAACACTGTGTCGCGCTTCGCTCCCAAAAACAGCGCGGGCACCAGGTGGGACTTGGCGTAGTTTATGGAGAATCCCAGGTCCGTGAGAAGTTGGACGGTCCTTGCCGTGTGCTCCACGGCGAGCTCCCTCGTCTTGGCTCGGATGAGCCAGTCGTCCAGGTAGGGGTAGACGTGGATCCCCTCTCGGCGCAGCTGCGCCGCCACCGGTGCGAGGCACTTGGTGAACACCCTGGGTGCCGACCTTAGTCCGAAGGGAAGGGCTCTGAACTGATAGTGACGCCCTTGGACCACGAACCTGACAAACTTTCGGTGTCCCTTTAGGATGGGAATATGGAAGTAGGCATCCTCCAAAACCAACGACGACAGGAAATCGTCCTCCTCCAGCTGACCCAGGACGTGTTGGAGGGTGACCATCCGGAATTTCTGTGCCTTGATGAATTTGTTCAGTCGTCGTAGGTCCAGGATGGGACGCCATCCTCCCGTCTTCTTCTTCACAAGTAAGTATCTTGAGTAAACTCCGGAGCCCCGAAGCCTCTTTGGGACGAGCTCGATGGCGCCCTTCCTGAGCATCACCTTTACCTCCAAGAGAAGTTGAGGGACGTGATGTTCTTTCCTGGCCACAGGGGGGACGCGCGGGCACCTTTTTTGAAACTCGAGCGCGTGACCCTGGGCTAGGGCGTCCAGCACCCAACGGTCGGTGGAGATGGAATCCCACACGCTGACGAAGCTCGCCAGCCGGCCTCCCACCGGGGTGCCGGTTCAGTCCTGCTTCGACGAGGCTTTGCCGCCTTGACCTCCTTGGCGACGACGGCGGGGTCCGCCTGACTTGCCTCGTCCCCTGTAAGATTCCTGCGACGACGAACGGGCCGCTTGACAGTAGGTGGAAAATCCGCCGCCGGAACCTTTGGAGGCACCCTGTTTCCCTCTGCCGCTCCGGAAGGGCGGCCGCCATTGCTGGAGAACCCCAAGAGCCAGGGCCGTCTCCGTGTCTTGACAGTAGGTGGAAAATCCGCCGCCGGAACCTTTGGAGGCACCCCGTTTGCCTCCGCCGCTCCGAAAGGGCGGCCGCCATTGCTGGAGAACCCCAAGAGCCAGGGCCGTCTCTGTGTCTGCCTTGATGCCTTGAAGGGAATCGGCCACTGTTTTCCCAAACAGGTTGTTTCCATCGAACGGCATGTCCAAGACTCTGGTCTGCACGTCTTGATGGAAGTCATTAGCCTTGAGCCATCCACACCGCCTAAGGCACACGCCGTTGCCCAACTGGCGAAATCCAGTGTCAGCGATGTCCGTCGCAATCGTAATGGCGTGGTCCGACGCCACCTCTCCTTCCTGCAAGATCTCTAGGGCATCTGCCCTCTTGTCGTCCGGTAGGAAGTCCAGCAGGGGGGCCAGTTTGTACCACAGCTCCCTGTCATAGCGGGCTACGATAGCCAAGGCGTTGGCCGCCTTAATCGTCGTCGCTGCAGACGAGATGACCCTGCGTCCCATCGTATCCAATTTCTTTCCCTCGCCGTCCTGCGGGGAAGTCGACGTAGAGGCCGCACCCCCCCGCTTTCTTCCTGGCCGCCGCGGAGACGACAGAGTCTGGGGTCGGCTGTGCCCGGAGGCACAAGGGGGCCGCGCCCGGGACCCGGTACTTCTTCTTGTACCGATCCCTTCTAGCCGGCGTCGTGGATGGGTTCTTGAGGGCGGCGAGGCCCTCATCCCAAATATCGTCCAGTAGAGGCAGGGAGAGGACCGTCTTCCTCTTGGCCTCGCGCCGTTGATAAAGGAAACCTTCCTTCTTCTTCTCTTCCGGGCAGAGCTGGAAGAGCTCGGATGCCTGGCGATCATGGAGTGAAACGATCCAATCTCGTCGGGCGGGGAAGCCCGGGTGGGAGGTGACGACGGCAGATCCTCGTCGTAAACCTCGTCGTCCGTACCCGTCGCGGCCGTGTCAGTCCCTGTATCATCCCCACGAGTCGTGGACGGGGAGGAGGGCTGAACAGGGCGCAATGGCTGAAAAGGAGGTGGAGGATGAATCCTTCTTTTCTTAGGGGGAGGGCTCCCAGAAGGGCCTGGCTCCGGGTCCCCCGTCGGGAGCGGTTCCTCCGCTGGTGGTAACAGCAGTCTCGTCCTTATCTACGAGCATAAGGACTGTATAGCCAACAAAATGGCCGCCGAGTTGTCTTGCGGCGCTGGTTGAGGGGGAGTCCGATGGGCGGTCAGGGGCCCCGTCGGCACCCTCGACGTTATCGTCGTCTCCTACGTCGGGATCCCTCCCGACGGGCAGGTCTTCTTCCACGCCAACGCCGTGGCTTAAGACTTCGATCAGCTCTTCCTCAGAGGTTGAGGCCGAATCCACGACGACATCCTGCCCCCCTTTTTCTTCTCCGTCGGAGGTTTCACGGGGGTCCTGTCGATGGGCATAAAAGAGGACTCCCTCCGCGGTGGCAGGGAGACTCTGAGCCCCGAGGTCGCCACCACTGGTGTAGCCTCCACAGGCTGAGCCAGGGCCGCCGCGACTGTCTCGATAGAGGCCTTGGCCGGATGGATTAAGGCTTTCACCACCTTAGGTGCGCTCACCGCCTTCTCCTTGGGGGGAGGGACACTGCCTCGCTCTACCTCCGATGGGGCCTTCGAGCTCGACTGGGGCCTCTCCAGGAGCTTCGCCGGGTGCTCGGCCTTCCTCTTACCCGAATCAGAGCGTTGGCTCGTGGTTGATGGTGCCGGGGAGGATGCGCCCTGCCTGGCGCCCGTAGAGCCCGACCGTTCGGCGCTCCCAGTGCCAGCGGACTTGCGGTGCTTGGCCTTGTGTTGGACCCCCGTCGCTGGGGCGTCCTCAAAGGTCTTAGAAGACCGCTCGGATTTCATCTTCTTCTCGCCTGACGGGCTCTTCCCTTCCAGCCAGTTGGCGAGACGTTGATGGCGGTCCTTCATGGTCCGCTCCGACATATTGCCGCAAAACGCACATTCCTTCTCCACGTGCGTCTTGTCCTCATGTAGGTAGTAAAGACAAAAGGAGTGTTCGTCCTCCTTAAAGACATTCTGAAGCTGGCATCCAGGGCAGACCCTGAACAGCTTTCCGGGCGTCGAGCTTCCCTTCTCCTGGCCAATGTCCGAGATGGGCCTGAGAAACTTCTGGAGTCCTCCAAAAGCGTGGCTCGACGAAATCTTCACCCTTGAGGGGCGTAGACGAATCCGACACGGGTCCCCGTTGATCGGATGAAGAAACGGTGGAGCTTGAGGCTCTTTTTGACCGAAAAATCGAAGTTTTTAAGAAAAAACATGAAAAATAGCACTAACGCTCGAGAGCAATAGCACGAGGATCCCAACACTTGAACGTGCGGTAAAAATCTGAAGATGGCTGCCAGAGGTGGGGCTTAGGTAGAGGGCAGTCATTGGCTGTGGTCAGTATGACGCAGAGATCAGTGATTGGTTACTACTACGAAAGACAGATCAGAAACGAAACTGATACTGGTTTTTTCTTTACCGAGGATTCCCAGCCTGACGACGGGGAATATTCATGAGCATGTGAATCCATGCCAGACCCCATGCTGGAGAAGGACAGAATCCCGGAAGTAGTCCATCTTGGTGGCATGGCCATGGGAAAGCCGTGGCGGACCAGAGGCCCGATCCACAATGGCAAAATCAGAAATACGAGGAACTAAACCTCCCGTAGGCAGACCTATGCCGAGGGCACAGGGATAATACGATGCCAAGAGCGATGGCGCAGCAGAGGTGGGAAAGCAGAGACCGAACTGACGAAGCAGGCACATCCCTACACCAAGCCTGGTGAATCCACCCAAGTCAAGTGAAGGCACCAGGGAGGATCAGGAAAGGGGGAGGCAACAGGTACTACGTGAACTATGCAAAAGAAACTGCAATATTGATTGTGGGACATTGAGAAAGCACAAACATGTGTCTTGGGAGACACAGAGGGTTGACATGTATAATTATTGAATATAACTGACCTTCCTTCATAAGAGACTTGGAGAAACCCTTTGAATTAAGCCTGAGCACCAGTTACAGGAATCTAAGAAACTCGATGGGGCAACCTGTGGAGAGGCCCCAGGAGTTGTATCCAACCACTGAAAACGTACTCCTAGTCCACAGTCCCCTTTCCTCCATACTGCATGGGCGTCCATCGCTAGGGACTGAACCTTTTTCACCAGAAAAAAACCTTCACCTTTAAATTTAGAGGGGCGTGGCCGTGAGAGCATGCGCTCCCGTGACTCCGCCCACCGGCACCACTCCTCAGTCCCCATTGACACATGGACAATATTACCATCGCCTAATAACACCAGTTTTATTAGGGGGAGGATGGTGGTATGCATGGAGGAAAGGGGACTATGGACTAGGAGTACGTTAGTCACGTCACTACAGTGAGTAACTTATAATTACTCTTACATCCCGTCCCCTTTCCTCCATACTGCATGGACGATTATAACTGAATGTAGCCCCAAGGTGGAGAGGGGACCCTCCTTAAGAAAACAAGTTCCTTAATGCTGCCTGTCTGAAAGCCGCATCTGACCTAGAGCCGGCATCCAAACAGCAGTGCTTGTAGAAGGCCCACGTGGCCGTCCTGCTGAAGACCTGCCACGGGACGGGTCTCCAGAATGCGACCGGCGTGGCCTTGGCTCCGATAGTGTGGGCATGTATGTCCGATGGAAGTGGTTTGTGCTGCCCCTCATATGCCTCCTTGATGGCCAAAACCACCCACCTTGATATTGATGCCTTGGAAGCCTGATAACCCAGCCTTGACACCCCCCCCCCCAAAGGTGACAAAGAGAGCCGACAACTTGCGGAAGCTCTTGGTCCTGTCCAGATAGATTTTCAGAGCATGCTTGACATCTAGACAGTGCAAGACCCTCAGAGCATCGTCCTTCGAATCCGCAAAGAAAGTAGGTAACACTATCTCATCATTTAAGTGGAACGCAGAGACTACTGTAGGTAAGAACGCAGGATGCGTTCTCAGGACCGCCTTATCTATGTAAGGTTCTGAAACCACCAGTGCCTGGATTTCACTAACCCTACCTGCAGATGCAAGACCCACCAAGAGAGCTGTCTTAATGGGGACTAGTCTGATGTCCGCAGACACCATTGGTTGAAAAGGTTTGTACGCCAGGGCGCCCAACACCACGTTGAGGTCCCACAACAGAGTGTGGTTTCTTTTTTGAATACTTTATTTTTGCTTTTTTCAACACCAACAAACAGAACAACTTGGAGTCCGGTTCTCCCCGCACCCGCTGTATTCCCCAAGCCACATCTTTTACAAACATCACATTTGAATCACATTCTTAAGTAAGAAAAAAAGATTGGCATATCTTCTCCATTTTTCAACCTTTTATCATTCTGTGGCTGTTATCAGGAAGTGAAGGGCCCCAGAAATCTGGGGGACGTGCGTGAACGGGCAGGGCCCTGATAATCGCTGTCTCCATGTCATGACAGTAGGCAACATCCTGGAGCTATAACCGTGCATTGGTGGGGGGCCTCTCCCCCATGTTACAGCCACCCTCCTGCGTGCCAAGACAAGTAGCAGTCCCGCCAATTGCTTCACAACAGGTTCTAGTGCCTTGGTACATCCCAGTAATGCAGTAAGCGGGCTCAATTCTAGCTGGTTCCCCACAATTGGCGAGATTTTGGCCAACACCTCTGTCCAGAACTGACCAACTCTCGGGCATTCCCATGCAAGGTGAAGGAAGCTCGCTGGGGCATAGCTGCATCAGTTGCATGTTTCTGAGATGGACTGACAGTGTCTGTGTAGCCTAGCTGGTGTGTGGTATACCTGGTGGACGAAGTTAAAGTGGATCAATTTTTATCTGGAATTGAGAGCAACCTTCTGAGCCTGCCACAGTATGTAGGCCCAGTCCTCCTCTTCAATGGGAACACCCAAGGATGTTTCCCATCTTTTCCTCAGTATTTCCATCTTACCCGTCTCATCCCCAACAGGTCTCTATAGATCCATGAGGTCAATCGGCCCCCCACTTGCGACTGGATTACCCCGTGAAGTGCCATACTGGTGGTTGTCCTGGGAACAAGGGGAGGAGGGACTTCCGTGCGTGGCGGAGCCGGAAATACAGAAAAATATCTAGTGCTGAGTCGGCCCCTCGCTCTCAGACTGCATCCACAAACAAGTCACCCAGAGTTTCAATTTTTAGCTTGTCTGCCCATTGCAGATATAACCGCTCATATGTTATGGGTAAGCCAGGGAAGTGTTTTGCTGGTAGGAGGGGTGAGTATCGACTGGAAATGTCGAGACAGTAGCAGGGGAACGTTAACGAATAAATACAGGAGTTTGGGGAATACAATCATTTTAACAATGGATACGCGACCAAGTAGTGTAAGTGGAAGGTGTCGCCGCCTTGCTGTTCTTTGTCGGAGCGATTCCCATAATTGTCGCGCAACATTTCCTAGCGGTTTCTGGATAGCATCACCTGCAAGTACCTTACGCCGGAGGACTCCCACCTAAGGTTGAATTCGTCTCGAAATTCTCTGGTTTCTGCCATAAGGTTGGGGGGGGGGGGTGTCGGACACCTGAGCCCTGAGAATGTCCCGAACCTGAGAACCTCCCGCATCACTGGGTTCAAGTTGATTTCTGGGTCACTAATGAAGAGGGCCACATCGTCGGCATACAATGATATAATTAACTTGTGTGTTCCCAGACTAAGTCCTCTCCCAATCTGTCGCTCTCGTAGATCCGCGGCAAGCAGTTCCATCGCGAGGGTGAATAGCAGTGCTGACAGGGGGCAGCCCTGTCTGGTGCCCCTTTTCATTTCTCAGTGCGCCGACCACGCTAGCCTCATTGTAATTTTGGCAGAAGGGCTCCTGTAAAGAAGTGAGACCAGTTTGATCAAATAGGCCCAGAGTCCTAATTTCTCTAGAACCGCAAAAAGATTTGGCCATTCGAGTCAAGGGCTTTTTCTGCATCTAAAAGGACCGCAATTGCTTGTGTCAAGGGAATCAGGGCCTCCATGATTCCGAATAAGCGCCAGATGCCAAACTAGGTATGAAACCCGCCTGGTCTGCCAGTACCAGCCCGGGCATCAGTGGAAGTAGCCATCTAGCTAGGATTTTGGCGAAAACTTTGTTGTCAACATTTATTAGTGAGATTGGCCTATAAGAGGCACAATCCTCTGGGAGTTTCCCAGGTTTATGTAGTAATATCACAGTAGCTTCGCACATTGTGGGGGTTAGTGTTCCCTTTTCCAGTGCCTTTTCATATACAAGGAGGAGGAGTGGTGCCAGGGTAGGGGCTAGCGCTTTGTAAAATTCCCCCGTTAGTCCGTCGGGGCCAGGTGATTTGGATCCTGGGAGCTTCCTTGATAGCTGCTATTATTTCCTCGAGTGTAATTGGTTTGTTAAGAGATTCCCGCAAGCCCCCTTCCACCCAATATAATTCTGTTTCTTCAAGGTAGTCACAAAGGGCTTCGGGGTCCCGTGGGCATTTGGAGCTGTATAGTTCTTGGTAGAAAGCACAGAATACTTCTGCGATATCTTCTTCAGCGTGAACCATGTGCCCACGTGGGTTCTGTATACTTTCTACAATGGGGGGCCATCTGTCAGCTGCTTTCAGCCGTGCCAGGAGCGCTCCTGTTTTCTGGCCTTCGCCATACTGACACTTGGTGTTCTTGCGCCAAGAACCAGATCTCTCGTTCTGCGTTTGCCCTGAATTTGTCGAGTTCCTCACGGTGACTGGCCAATGTTTGAGGCTCTTGTTTTTCTGAAATTCTCTCTATTGCTTTAATCTGGATTTCCCCCTCTGCAAGCTCCCTTCTGATGACCCGCAGGATTCCGTTTTCCTTGGACATACAGATTCCTCGGATGTAACATTTGAGAGTCTCCCATGCAACCTGGCTAGAGGATACCGATCCCTTATTAATTGTGAGGAAGGACTGAATCTCTAACCGTAGCTCTTGGGCAAACACAGGGTCTTGGAGTGCCCCTGCCTCGAATCTCCAGCATTACTTCCCCCTTTCCCCCCACCGGTTTCAGGTGTACATTCTAATGTCACTGGGGAATGGTCAGACAGTGTTCTAGGGAGAATGTGACTGTCCCCCCCAGTGGATCCCTCTTCCTGGGACACTAGCAAGTTGTCTATCCTGGAGCTGGAGACGTGGACCCAGGAGTGATACGTAAAATCTCAGACCTTTAAGTGACAGTCTCCATGCATCGATTAGATTTTATGCCGTGCACATTTCTTGTATCTGAAGGCTCGCTTTGGTCTTCCCGCTCGGGGTTGCACTTGACCTATCCCACAGAGGGTCTAGGGTGGTATTCATATCTCCACCCCAGATGATCATGGCTGTTCGGAACCCAGCTAATAGCACCAGGACCCAGTCAAACGTATTTGTGCCGTCTATGTTTGGGCCCTATGAATTTACCAAGACAACCAGTACACCCTCAAGTATACCGTGCACAAGTAATGCCCTCCCAGATTTGTCTTTAGCCACTGATATTAGCCAGAACCTCACTCCCTTATTTATAAGGATTGCTACTCCCCTGGTTTAGGAAGAGAAGGAGGAATAGTATCTGTGACATCCCCAACGTGCACCCCACTTGCCCTCAGAAGAAATAATGAGGTGGGTTTCCTGTGTTAGTGCCACGTCAATGTTATGCCTCTTGAGATATTGAGATATTCTCTGAATCCTGGCAGGGTTATTCCCTCCTCTTATGTTCCACTTTGCTACTTTGAACCCCATCGGACCCCGGTGTATCTATTCAATGTGGCTCCGTTTTTTTCAACCATTACTTTCTTGATGTCGGTAAGCTCTGCTCGTTCCGTAGGATGTACCAGTAGAGTTAACGGGCGTGGACCAGACTGCCAACAACTATAACTACCCCCAACTCCCCCCTTCCCAACCCTCCCCCGCCCCATTTCCCATGTACCCCCTATTTCCCCTCCCCACGGGCAACCCCTAACTCGCCCGTTAGTGTTTCCCACCCCCCCGGACCCATGTCCCTTATACAGTGCTGAGCTTGTGGCGCTAGTGCCCAACCGAGTCTGTGAACTCCCTTTCAAACTAGGGTGTAAGTGCTCCTGTAGCATTAGGGTCATATATCTGAGGTACGTTTGGCGTAGTTAGTATTCGCTTTGTCGTTTCCCCTTATGTGCTGATTTATACGGCTCAGTATTTAGTGTTACAGTAGTGTTGCTTCTCTGTGTTTCAAATGATACAACCTCAGTCTGGGTCTCAGGTTTTTGTCATCTCTCCGGGGTCTCGGGCTGTTGCGATGGGGGCGGCTGCCGATCTCATCTAAGGAGCTTTCTGCCTCAGGGGAGGTGAAGAATTGTGTCCTCCCTGCGTGCTGGACTCAGAGCTTTGCAGGAAATATCATGGAGTACGGTATGTTGCAGTCTCTCATGCATCTTTTCACCCCTGCCAAATACCTTTGCAACGCTTGTACCGCTGTCGAAATGTCTGGGTATATTTGGATCGCGTCGCCCTCGTAGTGAAGATCTCCCTTTTCTTTAGCCAGCCGAAGGATTGTGTCGCGGTCTCTATAGTAGAGAAGCCGTGCGATGATTGGGCGGGGAGCCGCTCCTGGTATCGGGCGAGTGGCAGGTATGCAGTGATCCCTCACAAAAACAGACAATTGGGATAGTGAAGTTCCTCCGAAAAAGTTCTTTACACATAGCCTCTACGAATTCTTCCATTTTGCAAAGACCCTGCTCTTCTCTCACACCGACCAGGCGGATATTGTTGCTTCAAGCTCTTCCCTCCAGGTCTTCATTTTAGGCTGTTACTGCTTTCATCTGGACCTCTAGCGCGGACACTCGGGCTACGAGTGAGGTGCTCCAGTCTTCTAGTCCGAATACTCTCCGCTCCACTGCATCTAGGCGGTCGCCATGTTTGTCCAGCCGTTGTTGTAGCAGATCGACCTTGGAGGATAATGAGTCTAATTTGGAATCGAGGCCTCCGATGGCAGCCTTGGGGTCTAGCAGGATCACTCGAATGTCTACCTCTCGGGCCTGGGCTGCGCTCACCTCGGTCTCCCACATTGGCTCGGCAGATTCCAGCTGGGGTTGCAATCTGGAGGTCTTGGCGGAAGATCCGCTTTCGAATTGGAGTTTCCGTTGTAGTTTATCCGATTTCCCCATGTTTGGTGGCTGTCGCCCTTGGGACCAGTATTGTTGGTTTAGAGATGATCGCAGGGGTCATAGGGGCCCCAACTGCTCTTATGATTTAGCAGCGTAAGTTAAATTGTTTATGGCCTCAGTGGCGAGCCCGTTTGCTCAGTTGAGAGCGCAGTCATTGGTCCTCTCATCTGCCGGGAGTCGGATTCAAGCCGATTTGTTCAGTTGTATGGTTCGGCTTCCCCTTTGGGGGAGTTTGAGACAGGCAATGATCCCTGCTAAGGGGTCTCGGATGTTGACTGGCTTGGGTCGGTGGCAATTCTCACTGTGAGGTCCAGGTTCGTGCTTACCCTTCGTCGCACCGTGCCAATTGCGGGTCCAGGACTCTCCCTCAAAGCTCCTTGTCAGTGGGGGTGCTCAACGAGTGGTGCACTGGTTCCTTCCACTTGAGTATCCCTCAGCGTGACCCTCTGTTATTTCAAAAGATGTTGGGGTGTTAACTCAGTGCCCCAGGTATCCCGCCCGTCTCGTTCCTGGTAGCAGTGACAGTCACCAAACGGCCGGTTTCCTGATTACTGTTTTTGGGGAGAGAATGGATTCAATCTGTGCTCCGCTGCATTTTGGTTAGCCGGTGTGCTTTTCGCCCTGCTGGGGCAGCTGGATCATCCCTCTTCTTTGCTAAATTACTGGTGCTCTCCCAGTTCACTATATTGTGCTGTGTTGACCGTCTTCGTTGGTGTCTTGGGTATTTTCGGTGTCTAAGCCGCCATTGAGAGGTTGAGTTCTAGACAGCTTCCAGTCTCCCACCACACGCCAGGAGGGTATGCAGTTGTGTCTTGCCTCTGTTTCCCCAGCAATGATAATGTCAAGTGTAATGGTCTGGCTTTTCCTTCGTAGTTGTGGCATAGTAAGCCAGTATAATGGCTTTGGGCTTCGCTTTTAGTTGCAGCGCTGCCTGTCGTGGCCGCAGACCTGGAGTCATAGTTATTGTGAGTGCTGGGGGGAGGAGGTTCTCTGAGCTGCCACTAGCCCCAAGTCTAATGTTGGGGAGGCGGATGGCTGTCTCTGTCCACCGGCACAGTCTGTTGAATCCTACCATGATTGGATGGTTGGGGGGGGGGTGAGGTCTTCAGCCCTCCCATTGGGCCCGAGCTGCGTGAGGCTGTTCGTTGTGGCAGGGTCCCTGTGCTTTCCTCTTACTCCCTGGGGCCTCTGTGATCTGCCGCTGCTCTGTGTTATAGCGGGTGGGGGAGGGGGTCGCTTCTCACCTCAATGGTGCAACATTATCGATGAGTGGTCTGCAACACACTGAGCCGACAGGGTTGCAGGTTTGTGCGGTCTCACGGGTCCCGTTGGCACTACCCCTCACACAGTCTGTCCCGCTCAGCACACCGCGCCTGGGGGCCTGGAACGGGCTCCCCAATGCCTCTGCTCCGCGCTGCTCTGATGTTCAGAGGGGGCTGACGCTGGGGGCTCAAGGTCAGGTCTGCCATATAGGAGTGCTGGGTTCGCTCCGGTGCGGGTTATCTCCTGCCGCCCCCATCCTCCGACGCCCAGCTCAAGCGAGCTTTGGGTTCTCCCAACATCTGCAGCAGCTTCTTACAGACCTCATGTGGGTCTCACGCGACTGCACACCGGCTGCCAGTAGAGCCCTGCAGAGTTGCTGATTGTTTCTTTTGCCGGTGTGTGCGTGAGCCGGCTTGCCCTCTGGACTCGCCACCGCGGCTCTGCCGGTTTTGCCTCTGTAGTGGTGCCCTTGATGTCGTGCCTGTAATTCATTTGCAGGCTCCTCTTGGACAGCGCTTCTTCTGTCCACACACCACAGGGGCGAACCTCAGGGTCCCCGACCCAGCAGCACCACTATGATTCGTGCCGCTTCTCAGGCTTTCCGGGTGGTCCTCTGGCGCAACCATCGGCTGCAGGACAGCCATTGGCTCTTCACTGCGGCCTCGGCTGTTCTCCCGCCCGGAAACCGCCGGAAGTCCCACAGTGCCAGAGGGGCCTCTGAGGCCGTCCTTTTTTTAACGCGGGTGTCAGGGATGACCTAGGAGACCCTTGGTACCTCTAGTGCATTGTTTCCATTACCACAGATGCTTCATCAGGATTTTTGGGCGCTCTACATGGAGCTCAAAGAAGAGCCTCCAGTACGGTCTGGCTCTCTAGCGCCACCCTCCCGGGTGTGGTTTCTTGATAGGCGTGTAGAGCCTGGTGAGGCATGCCAGATGTCGTTTAACCACCGGGTTGGAGGATGAGAAAACATCCTCCAAGTTCCAGTAGGCTCCGATGGCCGCCAGATAGGTATGGCATGTGTCTATTTGCACTCCCGAGTGTGCGAGGTGTGCAGAGAAGAAAAGCACATTATCCAACGTGCAAGTAAGCAGGTCAACTTCCTTTGACTTCGCCCATTGGCAAAACCTAGTCTATTTGCTTTTGTACTGGCTCCTAGTAGCATTGCTGCTAGCGCGCTGTATGATGTCTAGGTTAGCCTACGACAGACGCAGATGCTTTAGTGAGACCTGTTCAGGAACCATGCTGCGAGGGCTAACTTCTGCAGAGCGGGGTGGATGACCTTGCCTCCCTGCTGTGATAGAAGATGGGCTGGGCCCAATGGAAGGTGAATGGGAGGTTGGTCCGTGAGGCTAAGCCGCTCCGAGAACCATGGTCTTGCAGGCCAACACAGAGCTATCAGAATGATGCTGAGGGGACATGATTCTCTTATCTTGCAGATCACCCTGTGAACCAGGGGAGTGTGAGAAAATGCATATGCGTTCATGCTGTTCCACAGAAACTATAAGACGTTGCCCGTGGAGCCAAGGCTCTGTCCCTGCCAAGATGCAAACTGAGGACACTTCTTATTGTACCAGATGGCGAAAAGATCCACCTGAGGATGCCCCCATCTGCTGAAGATCCCCTGAAGGACCTGATCGTTCAATTGCCATTCGTAATTGTCCGCTCCCAGTCTAGTGAGCCTGACCACCTCCAGGTTTGACTCCCCCCGAAAGGTGGATCGCGCTCAAGTAAATGCTGTTCTCCAGAGCCCACTCCCAAATGCTGACCGCTGGCTGCACAGGGGAGGGGACCTGGTGCCACCCTGCTTGTTGATGTAATACATTCTGGTGGAATTGTTTGTTTGAATGAGGATCATCTAGCCACTGATAAGCGGCAGAAAGGCTTTGAGAGCGAGCCAGATAGCTTTCAGCTCTAGCCAACTGATATGGGCCTCCTGCTCCTGGAGGGACCAGACTCCATGGACGCTGCGGTTGTCCAGGATAGCCCCCCAGCCTTCCATGGAGAAATCTGTGGTGATGGTCAGTTGCAGTGCTGCTTGCCGGAAGGGCCTGCCTGTCCGCAAGTTGCAGTCTATTCTCCACCAGACAAGGTCCTGGTGGAGAAAGAAATGAATGCTGACAAGCTCCGCTTGGAGCCCCACTCCAGATTCCATGAGGCTGCGAAGTGCTACTGCAATTTCCTCATTTTGAGCCTTGTGTGAGGTACTGCCAGTAAGAACGCCATGATACCCAAGAGATGCTGATACCACCAAGCTGAGGTCACCTCTCTGCTGAGAAAATGACCGGTGGCCCCCTTGATGGCTGTGATCTTGTCCTTCGAGGGGAAAACTCTTTCGGACCTCGTATCCAGATGAAGTCCAGGAAAGTCAGACTCTGCGTAGGCTGCAGCTGTGACTTCTTGAGATTGATGGAAAATGCCAGTTCGTGGAGCGTGTTCATGAGGGCGAAGGTGGTGTGCTGGACCGCCTCCAAGGATTTCGCCCTGACGAGCCAGTCATCCAGGTACGGGTAGACATGTTGACCATGAGCCCTGAAAAGGGCTACCACTGCATTCATCAGCCTGGTAAAGACCCTGGGGGCTGAGTTGAGGCCGAAGGGTAGAACCTTGTATTGGAAATGGAAGCCCATGATCCTGAACCGTAGAAAGTACCGATGAGGCTGCCAAATTGGGACGTGTAGATATGCGTTCTTCAGATCCAGTACAGCCAGTCTCCCCTGCACAGTATCTCCGCAATAGGCGCTGGCGTAACCATCTTGAATTTTTGAAGAGAGAGAGGTTCAGGGTGGAAAGGCCTAACTCCTCTCAGACCAGCCCAGTTCTTTTGTATGGCGAAAATCTTGGAGTAGAAGCCCATTCCCTGCTGGGGAGGCTGGGACTTCTTCCACTGCCTGGGGCTCTATGAGCTAGGAATTTCCGCCAAAAGAGTTGTTGTGCCAATCTGTCAGAGTGGAGGAGAGGAGAGAGGGGGGAACCGGTAGGCAGTAACCCATGGACACTATGGATAGAATCCAGAGGTCCACCAACCCCCAACACCAAAACTGTGCATGAAGGGCAAGCCTGCCCCCCCACTGGAGACACGTGGATCCGAAGGGGCGCGTCATGCCTTCTTTCCCTCTGAGGCTGAGGAGGGGGACTGAAAGAAGCCCTTGCCCCCCCACCCCCTTCTGCTGCTTGCGCCAATGCCGATTGAGAACCGTCCAGCTGTCTCGACATCTGTTCCTTAAAAGCCCCGGAACCCGCCAAAGGCCCGCCCCTTGTCAGAGCGTTCATGCGATTGGGTGTAAGTCTTGGGCGAGGCCTTCGGGAGGATAGGTAAGGACTTTGCAGTTTGGGAACTGCTCTTATCGAGCTCCTCATCAATGCTGGAATGAAAGAGGTTGCCACCCTCGAATGGAAGGTCCAATATGCGTTTCTGGTTGTGCGTGTTGAACTTGGTAGCCCGTAGCCAGGCAGTCCTTATGTCCTTGGCAATGCAAATGGCACAGCCTGAGGTATTTATTTGCGCCACGGTGGACTCCATAATATCTTAGGCCACCATTTTAGCTTCTACCAGCCCTGCGTGCCTGGCTCTACACCGGAAGTTCTGGAAGGAAGTCTGCTATTTCCTGGCAAAGCCTCTGATTAACGGCTGCCAGCATGGCGTCTGCGTTAGATTGACGAAGGTGCAGAGGCGTTGGAAATGAACAACTTTCCATAAGCCTCCAAGATCTTCTCCTCTTTGCCTAGAAGTGCCGAAGACGAGGTGGCCGAGGACAACAGACTTGGAGTAGAGTGATGCCGCGGCTATCACCGAAGAGTGTGGTTGAGGCTGTGCCGACAGCAAGAGTGGATTCCCCGTCCAACTGCCTGTACTTATAGTGTTGAGGCGCCGATTGATCGGCTGGGCCGAATGGGGTTTCAGCCATCCCTTTTTGGCCAGGGCACCAACGTCCTTCTGCATCGGGATCCCCGTTCTAGCCGCGGGGCGTAGCGTGAGGACCTCAGCCAGGACCCTTGCCTCTGGTTGTTCCACCTTGGGTTGTGGAAGCCCCAAGTATTCAGCCAAGCCTGAGAGTCGTTCGTGAAAGGCCAAGCCTGAGGATGGCGTGTCGGGGTCGTCGTCCTCATCGGTGTCCGCTAGGGTGTCTGCATGGTCCGTGGGGGTGGAGGAGTGCTGGGTGCCGAAGGCTGTGGTGTGAGGACCGGAGCCAGTGGCTGCTGTAGAGGCTGGTGGGGTACTGCCTGAACTGTGGGAGGCAGGGGAGCCGGAATTGAAGGACATGGCGTGGGCAGCAGGGGCTGCGCAGTGGCTCCCTGATCACATTACGATGGATGGCCTCCATCTGAGGAGACCTCATAAGTGTGAGGAACTTTTCAAAAAACCTGTCTTCACAGGCTGGTGGGGTGGTAGGTGGTATTGACAGATTAGCGGGCAGCTGGTGGGGCCAGTGCGTACTCTGTCTTGCTGGTTGCGGGGTAAATCTTCACTGCAATGCTAAAGTATAGGCTGTAGGCCACATACCTGGTGAAGACCAGTCTCACCTTGAAACTCATTCTCCCACCTGCTCCACACCAGGAGGCGGTATCAGATGAGCAGCCATTTTGTCTGGCACGGCGGCCATTTTGTCTAGCCTCATGCCACATGCTTGTGTTGTGGTGCTTGCCTCACTGGGCCCGACCTCCTCCAGGACTCTTGGCAGTGGAGTTTGAGGCCTATCCTGCACCTCAGGACCAGGCCTGGTAGGCATATTTTTTTTTTTTTTTCTTATTTACTTGTATATAATCAAGAGAAAGATTTTTACAAGGATGCGACCTAAGAAATAAGAGGGGCATCTTGAGATTTGGGGTCTAAATCTCAGCGTGACGAGTGCAGTAGTAGTCTCAAAGGTTTTCTGTGACACGGACATCAGATGCTGGGAGCCTTGCCACTGGAAGTGAATGGCCAGGGGAGCGCCTAGGTTGCAGCGTTGATTTTGTTGAAGGCAGCTTCCATTATTTTGGCCGTCGCAGCAGCCCAGCGGGATTTTTCACCAGATATCAAACGGTACCACCATGTTTGCTCATCGATCAGTACCGAGTCGAGCCATAGGGGAGATAGAAAAGCTGTACGAACTTGAGTTAAGGCGGGGCAGTTTAGGAGAAGGTGGCGGACAGTCTCAGTAGAGTCCGGAAGTTTACACAATCTGCATGTGGTGTCGGTCGCCAACCTTCCCATCGCTAAGATTTCCCGCGTATGGAGCAGATTTAAGCGCGCTCTTAGAAATATAGAGCGAAGCTTTTTGTCCGGGAATCTCAGACAGTACGCCATGGGGAGTTTCAATTTGTTGTACGTCGGTGGAAGATGATTAAGAAACTTGGTTGTCGCCGCTTTGTCAGAAGTATTAATCCAGTCTTGTAGTTTCAGTTTTTCGCTGACTCTTTGCGGGTTTGAGATCAGGTCGTTTAATGTACAGTGCAAGTCCATCAGTTTGGTTTTTTGAAGGTGAGTCCATTTTTGGACAGCCTTACAGTTCGATGACTCGAGTTCTTGACCGATGATGTTGGAAATTGGCAGGCCGTCCTTAATAAGGATCTTCCTGAAGAGGGCCAATGAGGCCCCACTAACGGAGGCACTTAGTGATAAGAGGCCCAGGTCTCGTCTGATGGCTTCGATTGGAATGGCGGTGGGTAGGCCTAGGAGCGATTTCCAAATGTAGGCTTCCAGAGACCGCCAAAGTGTGGACGGAACAGTGAACATGGCGTCCATGCCATAGGTCAGGGTCGGTACCATTTTGCCTTTGTAGAAATTAATGGCCGGCACTAGCGAGAATTTGCCATACTTTCTGTCGATCGCTCTTAGTTGAGAAGTAAGTTGTTTGGTTTTAGACCACAGACGTTGTTGCATTGTGAGTTCCTGCGAGGAGCCATCGAAAATCACTCCTAGATATTTGAAGTGCGAAACCACTTCAATGTTGGTTTTACACACTGACCAGGGTTGAGTTTTTATCTTGGAGCGGCCCGATCTGGAGAGGATCATGATTTTCGTTTTCGTCTGATTGATCTGAAGATTGTTGATGGTCATGTAGGCTTCCAGATTGTCCAGCTGCCGCTGGAGGCCGATCGGGGTTTGGTCAAACAGAATCAGGTCATCCGCGTAGAGAAGGCGTGAAAGGGAACTGTTGCCAAACTTCGGCGGGAAGCTTCGGACCTGGGCTTCCGAGTCTTTGTAGTCCCCCAGGAAAGCCACGAACAGAGCAGGGGCTAGAGGGCAGCCTTGTTTAACTCCTCTGTGAGCGGGGATTTCTTTAGACAGTGCTCCCTGTCTGTTCAACCGGACACTGAGTGTGTTGTTGGTATGGAGGACTATTATTGGTAGTAGCACGTCTTTCGGGCAGTTCCAGTTTTCCAGCTTTCTCCACAGTTTACATCTCTCAACTTTGTCGAATGCCTGAGAGAGGTCGATGAACGCCACGTAGACTGTGGGGGACCCTTGTTTTATTTTGGCTTTCAGAATGTTGAGTATGAGGATGTTTAAGGCGGTACCGCCGTTTTTCTTGAAGCCTAGTTGAAATGGGTCACTGCAGGGGGCCAATTTCGCCCATCGGTTAAAATGGTTCAGGAGGAGAGACGCAAAAAGTTTGCCCATTATATCCAATAGGGCGATTGGGCGATAGTTTTCAGGCGCTTCCCTGCTTCCTTGTTTGAAGATTGGGATGATGATTGCTTTGGACCATGATGCTGGAATCTTTCTGGTGGATCGACAGTGGTCAAACAGAATACTGATGAAGCTGGACCATTCCATGTGGTGTTTCTTTAGGTCTATGTTCGTCAGGCCGTCTGGGCCCGGAGTTCGTGAAGATTTTAGTTTTTTAATAGCTGCACTTATGTCTGCTGGAGCTGACAGGTCGATCCAGGGGGCGGCCGTAGTATCAAAAGACGTGTTAGTGGCAGAGGACGGACTGGCGAAAAGATTGGTGAAGAATGTGACCCAGACTAGTTCCGGGACTGCGTTGATCATAGTTGAGGTTGTGATACCATGGGAGGCGTTTACCAGGGACCAGAAGTCCGCGGTTTTCTTTGTCATTAAGACTCTCGTCATTAATTCAGCGTCGTGCTGGTAAAGTGCGGCTCGGCGCGCTCTGATCCATGATTTATAGATTTTATTTTTGTCTTTCCATCGGACCCATGCAACAATGGTGTTATCAGCCTTGGCGCGTCTTCTGAGTAGTCTCAGTGCTTTTTTTCTCAATGCTATTTGTCGTACTGATGAATATGGGCTTTTGGGGTCGCCAGCCCCTGTTTCACATGATGCATATGCTTGAGAAGCATAGGTAGGTAGTTCGGCCTTGGTGATGGAACGAGAACCGTTTCTGACTTAATGTCTGAGACGTACTGTTGAGGGATCATTCTGATATTGGCTGATGTCAAGCGGAGACGCGTTAGTTGGGGATTCGTTTCGAACGATGTCAGGTAGCACGGTGCAGTGCGGCCGGTAGAAGGCCAGGATACTGTTAGCATATTATGGTCGCTTGGTAGAGTTTTGACTACGCGAAAACCTTGAATAATTGCACACAGTGCTGGGGAGGCGAAGATGTAATCTAGAGTGGCTGAAGACCGGTCTCTCTCCCAAGTCGGTAGGTGTGGCTGGCCTTCCAAGATCCAGGCAGCGTTATGCAGGTTCCTGGATGTCATCAGGGTCATCCAGGCTTGGCCCCTGAGCTCCGCTGCTGTGGTGATGGTCGAGTTTCGGGGGATGTTTTGTGGTTGAATGCATTTCGCGTTGAGGTCCCCGCAGATAAGTAGATAAGGGGTGATCCATTCATTAAGAATCTCGTCGATTGCCTCAGCAATAGTTTGACAGAAGAGTGGTGTCGAAGACCTTTGTGGATTCCAGTAAGTAGTGAGCAGAGCGAGCGGGAGGGCTGAGGACTGCTTTGCGTGTGGTGTCGGGAGTTCGTGTGCCGGGTTCCATTCAATTAAGACCGCCAGCACCTCGTAGGATCTTGCCGTTGTTTTGATAAGTTTTAGGTTTTGATCTGACCGAATCCCAATCAGAAGGCCTGCTGAAGGGCGGCCTAGTCGACCTTTAACAGCTGGCGAGATCACGATGTCATAACCGTCCATAGATGGTTTTTCCTGGAGCCATGTTTCCTGGAGACAAAATATGTCAAATTGACCCAGGTCTACGGTATTGTGATCAGTTAGGTGGGAGTGTCCTCTGGTGTTCCAAGAGGCCAACGATAAGGCCTTTTGATAAGATTGGGTATCGGCTTCTTTTGATAATTGCTATCTAGTGCGCTTTAAAGATAGAGCATCCTTTATCCATTCCCATGGGCCAGCTGGAATTGTCGAGTTTGTGCTGGCCGTCGGCGAAGATGGTTTACGTTGCGCCCGGGGGCTGTAATTAAGCCGGACTCTTCGCGGGGACTGGTCTCTCCAGCTGAGCTTTCTGTTCTCCCGACGTGGTCTATGGGCTTGAGAATGGGGCGGGCGAGTCTTAGCAGGATCTTGTTTTCTAATATAATGGCTTTTCTGTGGTGACCGGTTTAGCTCGGAATGTTCACAGACTGGGCGTGTCGAGCGGGCAGGGGAGTCTAGGCGCGATTTCGGAGTCCCGGGTGAGAGTATGAAGTGAGATTTCAATTCAATTCTACGGTTATCGTGTCGATTAGATGGAGTGTGGGCGCTTGACCTTCCTTTATTATGGTGTGTTTCTCTGATGGGGATCTTGGGATCCAGAGTTGGTAATTCCGAAAGCCACAAGCCTTGAGCTTTTAAGTCTTCACCGGCTTGGCGGCAAATGTCTTGTATTGCGGAGGAGTAGATGTGGAAGTAGGCTTTAGCCTTATTGTCTCTGTGATAAGGCTCAATCCACTTAAAGTCAGCCGAGTTTAGGTTCTTTTGGGAAGGTAGAGACGATGTTATCCTTAAGACAGTACTTCTGTTCAAGATGATGTATTTGTCTTTGCTAGAGATTTGTTCTAGCTTGAAGAGGCGGGTGGGGTTGGCCCTCATATTGTCAGCATGTTGTAGTGCTTGCTGTTGGGCTGGGCAGGCGCCTGACATAGGCGACCTCGTTGATCTGGTTCTTGGTCTTGGTCTTCTTTGTGTGGCCGTCGCAAGTCTTGGAGGGTCTGCGCTGCCAACGCCCTGAGTGGACTTGTGGGGACTCTGAATCGTCAGTGATTGGAGTTGGGGGACCTCTGAATGCTTGAGGTTGGAGGTTGACGGCGGTGATTGTGAGAAAATGCCTTTGGAGGGACCTACCTCAGGCACTGCTTGAGTGTCGTCAGATGATTCCATCAGTATGAGACTTGAGTTTAGAGAGTCTTCTGTTAAGACCGAGGCCTTGGGTGGGTCCGTTATACAGCTCGCTCGAATGGGACCACGAGCGGAAGGTCCCGCATCGGTGTGATGGTTGAGCGTCAACACTCCAAACTCGTCCTTTCGTTGGGTCCATTGGTGGGCTGGGGCAGGTGATTGATCGGTCATAGCTAATTTTAGAACTTTCTTCGCTGTGGCCGTCTTTGAGCTTGATGATGGTTGGAGCTTGTTCGCGAATATTGTGGCAGATTCATGAAGGTTTTTAGGGTGGGAGGTCTGAGCCGATTTGTGCAGTGGTATGTCTGATGCAGAACCTTTTTTCAAACAGGAGGGAGATGCGGCCATGGGCGACACAGGGCCTGCCTCCTGACTTGTTGTATGCATTAGGTCATACTTCAGGTCGATGGCTGTTATATATCCTTCTAAGAAGGAAAGCTTTGACTGTATGTTCGCCAAAATGGCCGTGTTGTCCTTTGAGACGTCGCTTAACGTTTCATACAGCTTGCAGAATGGGGCCATGGCAATGGTTATGGCTGACATGATTGTGGTCAGATCCTTTCTGTTGTTAGGGGACTCTTTGTGGGGCGATGAAGGAAGGTCCCATCTTCTTCCCGTCCTCAGTGGCGTGTCTCTAGTTCCTAAGGAGGCGGGGTTCGCCAAAGAGTGTCTACGAGTGGGATTGGTGGGTCCAATATCCCGCGTAGACGATGGTCTTGAAGCTGCTGGTCTCGTTTCGAGGTTGGGGTCGTCCCGACAGGAGAGCTGGGATGCGGGGACTGGGTGACTGGACTTGGGTGAGGCAGGGGTTAAGACGGGCTTTACCTGCAGGTGGGGGGGCGTTTCTCTGTGTGGCCCTGCTATTGATTGTAGTAGGTCTAGAATGTCCGTTAAGGCCCTGATGTGGTAATCTAGTGGTGTTTATTGGATCTGCGTTTGCGGATGCCACCCGCCCCGGGGTGGGTGATGGTTGGGACCTCGCCAGCAGGTCTGAAGGTGTGACCGAAATGTCAATAGACGGGCAGTCAGAGCCCGAATGGGAATCAATTGGTGCGTCCGGTAAGGATCCAAGGAGGTGAGTGCTCAGAGGCGGAGTTTGCTCAACTGAGGATAGATGAGGCTCGGTTGAAGCTGTAATTTTCCTGGATTTGGGCACTGGAGGGATCTCGTCAAAAACTTCCAGGATTTCCGCGTCTGATAGTTCAGAGTCATTGGATAATTTTATTTTACCTTGTGTCTTGAAAAAATTCATCAGAGCGTTGGACAAACGCGGGGTGGAGAGGGCAAGCTTTGCATAGCCCTTTTTCCTTTGTGTTTGCTGTGAAACGCCCTTTTTATTCTGGTTGCTAGCTTTATAAGAGCCGGGCGCTGGATTTTGCTGTTTCTTTGTCGAAAGAGCTTTGGAATTTGTGGCTGCAACCGGCGTGGGCTTAAGTGTCAATTTGCTTTTATTCCTATGTGTTGGTCTTTTTGCAGGATGATTGGTGGAAAGTTTGGAGCTGGAGTTATCCAGTGTGTCAGGGGAGATGTCGGAATCTGAATCCGGACTTTCCTCGTGGAGGGCAATCGCAAGTAAAGGGTCAATATGGGTGTGAGAGTGCGTGGCATCATAGGCCCTGTTTTCCGGAGATCCGGTTGGGTCTAAAGGGGGCGATGTGGTCACTGGCATCAAAGGCGGCGTAGACATACTGGGTGACAGGTGTAGGGTAGTCTCTTCGGCGTCCCTTGTTGTGGTTCGGTTCCGTGAGTGAGTAGCGTCACCCGTGCCAGGTCTGCTCGGTTGGGCTTCCTGAGCCAGGTGAATCTGGGCCGTAGTGGTCCGAAGGAACGGGCTCTTCCGCCGGTTGCAGGGATTCTCGAGGTCAGGAGAATTGATGATCCGCAGTGTAGAGTTCGCGGCTTCTGCAGCGAGCGGGGCTGGTGCCCGTATCATCTCGGGTGCTAGGCGCTTCAAAGGTGGCCGCTGGCTTTAGGGTGGTAACCGAAGATGTCGAGCAGTGGACGTCGTACGCGGCAGCCGTCAGCGATGTGGCCACCCTCAGACCCCCTGGCAGGGGCCCTCCGGCTCCCGCACAGCGTGGGTCGCTCGCCGAAGCGGTGGGGGGGCGGCCATCGTCGGGTGGTGCTAACGGGCCTTGTCGTTGGTCTTGGAGAAGGCCATAAGTTAAGACTGAGGAGGCCTTGTGGTTGAAAGCTGGAGGCTGACTCAAGGTAAGTGGGGTCCTTTTCGTGTGGCTCCTTAATAAGCGTTGATCTGGATCTTCCTCCATCTCAGATAAAGGATGCTGGAAGGGGGAGGAAGAGGGAAGGGGGGAAGGAGAAGGGGGAAGAGGAACGGAGGAAGGGAAGGAGGGCAGGCACAGGACCGGGGAAGGAAGGGAAGGGAAGGAACGGGTAGGGCGGGATGGGGTGGGATAGGATGGGGAGCAGGAGGATAAGGTGTCAGTGTCAGCAGATAGCAAAGATCGGTCGGCTAAGCAGGACCAAGGGGGGCTCAGAGCTCACTTTTAGACCCCACACTCGTTTCGGTTTTCTGTTTCTGTTGAGCTCAGCTCAGTTCAGTTCAGATTAAGTTCAGAAACAAAGGGAGACCCGACAGGGAGATAAGTGGCAGTGCAGGACAAAGAGAGAGTGTCCGCTGGGCGGTATGGGCATTGAGCGCCTACCTCTGTGTCCTGGCAGTTCTCATGCAGCTCTCTTGTATCGGTGAATCCGCCCGACAGCCCCAGCTCCCGGAGCGGACTGGAGCAGACTGGAACTCTGCCCGGAACTCCGCGCGCGCTCCGCGCGGAAGAAGGGTTTTTATGGAGGTTGGGCTTGTTTTCTCCAAAAGCTCAGCCCCAGCCAAAGCAAAAAAAAAAAAAAAAAGCAGAGGAAGCAGCACGCACGTCCTCTCGTAGTGTGGGATGGAGCAGACTGGAACTCTGCCCGGAACTCCGGCGTATTACCCTCGGCTGTGTCGCCGGTATTGCTGCATACAGGCACCCCCTCAAACATTTGTCCGTAACTAGGGCATAGCCCCTCAGGTGGACACCTGGTAAAAGAACCTTGCGGTCCCTCAGCACCGTCTCCGGAAGGATCTAGCGGCCCCTCAGTCTGGCAGCCGGTAGCTGAATCAGCTTCGGTACCTGTGCTCGTGCGAGAACCTCAAGGGTCCCCCCGCTCGGGCGTTTCCTTGGGAAGGAGTCGCCCTTGCGGGGTGAGATTGAAAAAAGTGAACCTACCTTAGGCTTTGACTTGTGTCTGATGAAGTTCTTCAAGTCTTCTGGAGGAGACTTTTCGAAGAGCTCCCTCCACCGAGCTAAACTGTTCTTCAGAGTACGCAGTGTAAGCTCGTCACATGCGGTACGACCCTCCCAGCCGTGATTGGGGCCAAGGAAGCAGAGGCAAAGAGTGTGGGGGTCGGACGTGGGGAAGAGCCCCTCGCAGGCTGGACACCTGCTGAAGGCTGCTGACGTCGACATGCGCCGGGGAGGAGCGTGGCGCCAGAGGACCGAGTACCTGATCAAGACCAAAAAACAGAAGACAGTATCCGGGGAAGAGCGTTTGGAATTACAAGGCCGAAGCCAAACCCAGGAGCGCTGGTGAAAGCGGTCCATTCCCGTCGACGTGGAAAAGGGGACTGGGGAGTGGCGCTGGAGGGTGAAGTCAGGGGAGCGCATGCTCCCAGGGCTGCGCCCCTTCACGCCTCTACATTTAAAGGGGATGAAGGTTTTTTCTGGTGAAAAAGGTTCAGTCTCCCGTCCCTAGCCAGAGACGCCCATGCAGTATGGAGGAAAGGGGACGGGATGTAGGATTAAGGTATAGATTGCCCCATCAAAGACAGAGTGAAGTATAAAGAGTCTAAAGGATTCAAATTGAAAGGTAGATTATTAAAAGATCACTGCCAAAAGGAGTTGAAGAAAGAGGTTGGCAGTTTGCACAAGCACTTGGAGACCATGAACTACAGAAGCTCATAAAAGAGCATAGGAAAACCCAGATAAATATCCTGTACTGACTCCCCCTCCCACCATAAGAGAACTTTGTACGTCTGGAAAACCCTGAGATACAGCCCAAGTAGTACAGCTAACGGAAAGATGGCAAAAATTGCAGATTCCAGCAGTATTTAGTTATTAGTTCTAGTGGCCAAGTAAAAGTAGGTTTTGGACAGAGGACATTTTCTTCGGACTTTTGACAATGGACGAGCACCCTTAGCTAGTTTGGTTAGGTAGGGAATATCCCCGTAGCAATAGGTCGAGCTAGGCATTTTTCATATTATTTGAATAAAGACTGAAAATGTCCACCTTCCGACTCCTTCTGGTACACCACACCACTCTATAATGGTGAACAGAGACACACAGACTTTAGCCAAACCCAATCAAGGTAAGGGAGCAGAGCAGTAAGGCTTAGTCACAGGAGGGCTGTGAGAGTGGTCTAGGGCTACAATGAAACCACAAAAAACACCACCAATAACTCCAGTTAGACAGGTAATTTGCACAAATATACAATTATGTATTAGGAGTTTAAAATAGACACTAAGCAGTTCAAATCTTCTAGTCAAACACTGTCACACAAACACTCTAAAAAGGATAAGGTTAGGAGATCTAGGGAAGCATTTGATTCAATAACCAGTGAAACACATTTAAGTACTCAGATGCATTGGACTAAGAAGTAGAAATTACTTAACGTAATGTTCATTCTATGGATTCTTCTCCCGCAGATTTCTCATCTGATAGATATCCCATGCAGCTTCGCTGCTTTGGAAATGTTTTCGACAGCGGGTGTAGTGGACTTTGACTTGGCCGTCAATACGTCTTGCTCAGAGCACGATCATCGGTTCCGGACGGGACGTCAGGTGCTGTAAATCTACTCCGTCACTACGCCCCACACCTCAGTTTCCCTCCTTTATTCCCAAGCTTGCCACGCTGAACAGGAAAACGGGAGTTAATAACGGGCTCATAAGCCCATAAGAAGTTAAAACAACAATAAGCTTCCAACAGAAGGAAAAACCTTGTGAAGACACCACAATAAGCGCGTCAGAAAATATTTAAACATTTTCTTTTTAGCAAACATGAGACATGAAAGACAAAAAATGGTCATCCAAGGCCCATCACCAAGTCTCACCCCTAGAGAAGATGCGTACCAACCAACAGCTTTCTGAGCAGGGACGGATGGGAGGGAATCTGCGGGAGAAGAATCCGTAGAAGGAACATTACGGCAAGTAATTTCTCCTTCAATGGATTGCCTTTCTCCCGCAGATTCCTCATCTGATCGACTCCCAAAGCAGTAGGGCAAAGGAGGCGGGCAGAAAGTTCTACCAGCATATTTTGCAGCAAGGTCCTGCCAAAGCATGCATCAGCTACGCGGGAAACGTCTAAACTATAGTGTTTAGGGAAGATCTGAAGACCATGTTGGTGCACGACAAATATCTCTAACAGGGACCCCCCTAGTCCAACGCGCCCTGATGCCCGAGGGCAGCTTCCGGTCTGCGGATTGGTAACACTCCATTATGCAGAATAAGATCAAACAGGACAATGTTTGTTTCGTTATTGCCAAACCGTTTCGAGCAAAAGAGAAGGCTACGAAGAGTTGGTCAATTTTCCTGAATTGAGACGTCCTTGAGACGTAGAAGCTTACGGCCCTCTTGGGATCTAACCAATGGAAACGCTTCTCTTCCTTAGAAGGGTGCAGTGGCGGATAGAAGACTGGGAGGTCTCTGGACTGCGATAGATGAAATTCAGAAACTACCCGAGGTAGAAATCCAGGTCTTACTCTAAGAGACGAAAAAGGCAGTAAAGGCAGTTTGCAACATAAGGTTTGCAATTCACTAACCCGCTTAGCGGATGTTATTGCGAATAACAAAGCTATATTTAAAGAAAGTTGTTGCAAAGAGCAAGTGTGCTTGGGCTCGAAAGGAGCCGCCATCAAAAATGTCTAAACCAGATTAAGGTCCCAATCTGGGACAACAAAGGGAGTTGGCGGAAACATCTTTACAAGGCCCTTCAGGAATTGTGCCATTATCGGGATCGTAAAAAAGGAACCTTGATCAGGGGACCTCTTGAACACAGACAAGACTGCCAAATACCCTTTAACTGTGGTGACTTGAAGGCCTGCAGAGGCCAGTGACAGAAGGAACTTTATCACTCTAGTGGTGGGGCAAGAGATGGGGTCAATCTCACGCTCCCTGCACCATGCCTCAAATCTTCTCCACCTGCACGCGTACAAAGATCTTGTAGATGGTCTGCGTGCAGCAAGCAGCACCTCCTCAGAGCGGTCCCAGTCATCATATCTCATCCTCTCAAGAGCCACGCATGTAGGTTGAGGGACTCCAGGCTCGGGTGAAGCACTCGGCCCTCCGACGGGGTTAGGAGATCTGGCCGATCCAAAAGATCCGAGTAGCACGGCCTCCTTGCCCAGTCCTTTTGAGCCTTCCGAGAACCCAAGGAATGGTGGGAATCGGAGGGAAGGTGTAGTGGAGAGGGAAGGTTCAGTACACCAGAAACCTGACCCTAGCGCCGTTCACTGGAAACTACCTCGAGCAAAACTGTCTTCACTTCCTGTTGGACTCCATAGCAAACAGGTCCACTGTTGGGGTAACCCAGCCTGAGAAGACCACCTCTAGGACTTCCTGGCATGCTTCCCACTCGTGTGAGATTGTGCCAAACTGTTCCCTGTCCCCGCCAGATGAACTGCTGAGATCCACTAACCAGAACCACAGCTGCTTCGCATCTCTGGCTTGGGGTTGTGTGCTTATGTGCATGTACTTACGTGGGTTCTACGTTGAAATGGCGAATAAAAAATATAATGAAGCTGAAAGCGGAAAGTTATTTTAATTTGAATGTCCAAAATACATTTTTGTTTTTTTGCACTTTATTTTTTTGATGCGGGGGGAAAACCCTCTCCCTGCATTCCCTCCAACATTCCCCCGATCCTAATCTATTCCCTTACCCCACTCCATATCTCTTTATTGGGGGATAAAGTGCAAAAAAGTTGAAAAATGGGACTAAAAACTCTGCGTTTTCAGCCTTTTTTTTTTTTTTTTTTTTAGGGAATACCCTTGTGTGCCCCTGCCACCAAACACTTATCCGTAGCAGAGATTCTGGCATGCCTGGTGGTGCTGGGGGTGGACACGCAATAGGCATCTGAAATGGAGCTGTAGCTGCTAAGGTCTTCCTCGTCCAAGGTAGCAGCGCCGATTCGGGCTGCCTGGCATAGGCTGCCCACCACTTGGTCCGCCTCTCCTTAAGCATCTTAGGATGAAAGCGTCTGTTCAACGTGCAACGCTGATCCAAGTGATCTAGGGCAAGACGTTTATTACATACTCAATGAGTGTTTTTCCAGGGGTATTTTTTATTACAGGAAGGACAGAATTTAAAGGGAGTCCTTTCCATTTTTTAAAGTATATAAGAAAGCGAGAAGAGGCATTCTCTGAGAAATTATCAGAATGTCAAAACCCCCACTCTGCCTACTGTAATAGCTGAAGCACGGTGAAAGCCGCAGCCAGCCATTAGAGAAGTAAAACATACGCCAAAGTCTTCAGACGGTAGTCGATGACTTGTTCATCAAAACAAGTGTAGAAAGAAGCTATGAACTCTGCATGAAGCGACCAACCACTATGGTGGAAAAATCAATCTGTTGGGCCTCCACGGGTGGAGGATCATGGGTACAGTACATATCACACTAGTGATAGTATTACAAACACGTCCATTAGACATTCCATTTTGAACATCGAAAACAAGACGCAATACTCTGCACCTACCACTAGATTTCGTCCTATGGACAACATGTGATTCTAAGCAGATCCACAAGCCTCAGAAATATATGATAGATGGTTTTTGCATAAATTCCTTAACTGATTTTGTTCATGTATTCTTAAGTGTAATACAGATATGTAAATAACTTTTACATATCAGCCAATAATACAAATTACAGTTTAAGATTTTTTTTCTCACAAAGTTATGAAAATAACTATTTCAAACATTATCAGTAATTAAATTAGGATTTAATATTATGCAGTGCTTTCCCTTGCAACAATCTGACATCAGTATTTCATATTCTACTAAACTGATTAGAAAAACATTGAATTACATGTGTGAGATTATCGGTTTGTTTAGTACCCCTTCATTCTGTAGTTCTCTCAAGGTTAGCCAAGTTTAAAAGTGAAGCCCCTAGGGCAACACAGCAACAACAGGCACTTACAGCCACAAAATTGTTAACGAGGATAACTTTAAAAAGACACTATGCAGAGTCCAAAAAATGACATCCATAAAAACAGTAAAATATTCTGTGGGTGTGGAAAAAGGTTCCCACTCACAGAGGTAATAGGAAAAATAATCCACCAGTAAAGCAAAAAGTTTGGGGGTTGACCCAGGTCAAGAAGATTGACCATTTCTATGAAAATCTTACCTAACACTGCTCTTCCACTCTAGCCTCTCAGTGTCTTCCCCGCTTACCATAAATAGGGTGGTTTGCTAAAATCAGCCCCCCCACCCCAGGGCTGATTTTAGAAATCCATTTTATGAAGTGCAGGGGCCAGGGACAATCCATCTTTAATCTGTAGCGTTGAGAAGAGTATGGAGCAGGCCAGGCGGGTACAAGTGTGGGTTGTTGTCAAGACTTGATGTGTCGTGAAGATTAGCGGGTCCTCCGTCCCCAAGTACCACACAGGGAGAAATAAAAGCACTCCCTATGCGATCCATGAGGCCACAGGTGTAAAATGCTGGAATGCCGGAACCACACAACACTGGTAACCCCAAGGCCGCTGTAAAGGAAACAGTAATTAGCACAAGCGATCACAGTGATATTATACTGGCTAGAGTGAGGATGTCTAGGCAAAGGCTTACCTATGTGTAGTAGTGGAGTCACTGCTAACCACACAGGACCTGGGAAATCGCTGGGGGGGAAAGGGGGGTGTGAGCAGCACTCTCAGTTGCTGGTAATAATGGATTAGAAGGTAATCCGAGATGAAACACCAGCTGTCATGATCCACAGAACGAGCCCCTTTTGGACTTCCTGGTCCTTGTCACAACGGGGCTTGCACTCTTTGATACTCCCAACATGGCGGTCTAACGTGGTACGCCTTGCACCAGCTTCCACATCGGACGTAGCACATTCTACAAACAGACCGAGGCCCTGCGCGTCTCAACGCTATCGCTGGTAGTGACTAGACATGTGCTCCGTAGTTTGCTGAACTATTCTCCTGTCCTTGGTTCCCGGACCCTCTAATTTCCCAATTCATTCTTCCTTCATCTCTTACCTTGTTTCCCGGATTTCGTGTACCTCCTTCGTGTACACTTCCTTGCTTCCTGGACGTCCTGAGCATCTGAGTATCCTGGAACGCTGAACGCACGCTGGAGTCAGAGGAGACTCGCGCGGGCTTGTACAAAACCCGATCCGTGCGCAAGAAGACTTCGTCCAAGAAATCCTGCAACGAGCGATCTCAGGTGAGAAGGGGGGAATTCCGTGACAGTTTGAGACGCCCAACGACCGAAGTTGAAACCAACATGGAACAGGCCGTTCAGGATCTCATGCGTGGCATGCAAGAATTAACGACCGAAGTGCCGAATTTAAAGGTGGAAAATGCCGCATTGAAACAACTAGTTTTGTCCGGCGATTCTGCCACAAAGGAAAGCGTGCTACTGGTGGCATTGTAGACAAATACGATGGGTCTGCAAAAACCCTTAGTGGATTCCTTGACTCTTGTTTAGTCCACTTTACCTTTAAACCCTACTATTTTTCAACTCCCAGGGCGAAGGTGGGCTTTATAATCTCGCACCTCTCCGGGAATGCACTGACTTGGGCTACTCCTTTAGTCAATTCTGGAGATGCCCTCCTTGGTGATTACGATGGATTCATACAGGCCCTTAAGATCATGTTTGATCACCCAGAACAGGTCTATAGTGCCCAGGAACGTCTACTTGACTTTCGGCAAGGATCCCAGGACATGCTTATGTATGTCACACGATTCAAACAATTGGCCAAGGAAGCGGATTGGTCTTCAGAAGCAAGCTTTACTCTTTTCCGAAGGGGACTAAATGAAGAGATAAAAGACGAATTAGCCAGAGTGGCTCGTCCAAGTTCATTCCAGGCCCTTACTTGGATACCAACGTTGAAAATGGCACCATAAAACCATCTAAATCTCCAGCTGGAGCTTCGTTGTTTTTTGTTCCCATGAAAGACACTAAAGAGCTTAGACCTTGTCTTGATTATCGTGATATGATATGATATGATATGGTATTTGTAACGCGCCTATACACAAGTGTTTCAAGGCGTGGATTGAATCAGTGCACCCTCAAGGACCGCTATACCTTGCCCTTAATCGCCGATATCCTGGAAGCGGTGAGAGGAGCTGTAATCTTCACGAAGTTGGATCTCAGGGGTGCCTACCATCTGATCTGTATAAGGGAAGGAGACGAATGGAACACAGCCTTTAGAACACCCTTTGGTCACTTTGAGTACTTGGTCATGCACTTCGGGCTTGCAAATCCCCCCGCAGTCTTCCAACGCTTCATGGATAGGGTGTTTTCTGACATGTTCCTCTTCGTCATCATTTACCTGGATGTTATCTTGATTTACTCCAAGGATACTCAAAAGCATGAAGAGCATGTAAAGGCAGTTTTGCAACGCTACGTGAACACAAACTCCTAGCTAAACCCGAGAAGAACAAGTTACTTACCAACTGGTAACGTTCTTTCGATTGGATGTTCCTCCAACGTATTCCTCATCTTAGATGTATTCCATCCAGCTTTGCTGCTCTTGGGAAATTTTTTCCGTGAGAGGGTGCCGTGCGTCGATGTCGTTGAGTCGATGGTCCCTCGAAGGCTTCCGTCGAGGGCGACGTCATCGGGTGTATAAGTAGCACGCACGGCGCCCGCTGGCCTCAGCTCTGTTTTCCCCCTTTTTATCTTTGATCTTGTACTGTGTAGATTGTGCCAGCAGACAGGTATGAGCCTTGCGAGATTTGAGATGGCAATAACCCAGAAAAATCTACAGAGGGGTAGGCTGGGAGTGCGATGAGGAATACGTTGGAGGAACATCCAATCGAAAGAACGTTACCAGTTGGCAAGTAACTTGTTCTTCGAGTGGATTGTGCACCCTTAGATAGACTCCCAAAGCAGTATCCTCTGGAGGAGGGGGTAGATTTTTCGACACTCTTAGATGGCTGAGTATAGTACTGCTTTTCCAAAAGTTAGCTCCCTAGACTGGGAAGCATCCAGGTTATAGAATTTTGAGAAGGTGTGTAGCGAAGACCAAGTTGCTGCTTCGCAAATGAATCTTATTGGAACACCTCTTTGAAGGGACGTGGAGGAGGCGATGCCTCTGGTGGAATGAGCCCTTAACCCTTCTGGAGGGTTTTTTTGAGCTAGTCTGTAGCATTTTGAAATGCTAAGCACAATCCAGCGTGAAATTGTCTGTTTTGTCACCGATTGACCCAGTTTCCTTCCTGTGTAACCTATAAACAGCTGGTTGTCCACTCCAAGTCTGGAAAGTCTAGAGATGTAAAAGCTTAAAGCTCTTTTCGGATCCAACCAGTGTAATCTTTCCTCCTCTTTCGAAGGATGGGGTGGAGGATAGAATGCGGGTAAGACAATTTTTTGACTTAAATGAAAATCAGATATTACTTTTGGTAAAAATGATGGTTTTACCCTCAACACAACTCTGTCCTTATGGAACACAGTATGGGGTGGCCCAGAAGACAGTGCCTGCAATTCGCTCACTCTTCTTGCTGATGGTAGAGCAACCAAGAAGGTTGTTTTCCACGTTAGTAATCTTAATGGACACGTGTGCATAGGCTCAAAAGGAGCACACATTAAGAATTTTAGGACTAAATTTAGATCCCAGATCGGTACTTGAAATGGGTGAGGAGGAAACACATTAGTAAGTCCTTTTAAGAATTGTATTATCAAAGGAATTTTGAAGTAGGAGCTTTCTTCTGATGAGTGCTTGAAAATGGAAAGCGCCGCAAGGTAACCTTTTATTGTTCCGATATTCAGACCTCTATGTGCTAGGGTCAGAAGGAAAGATAATACTTCCGGAATAGAACATAGAAAAGGATCGACATTCTTTTCTCTGCACCAGTTGCAAAACTTTTTCCAATGGCAACGGTATAGAGACTTTGTTGCTGGCCTTCATGCCAAAAGTAACACCTCCATAACGTCATGTGGAAGGTTCCAATCCCTGTATTTCAGCCTTTCAGATACCAAGCATGAAGGTTGAGCGTTTTGACCTCTGGATGGAGAACCTGACCCTCCATTTGAGAGAGAAGGTTCTCTCTCTGAGGAAGACGTACTGAAGGACAGATGGACATGTCTAGAAGGTCCGGGTACCACGTTCTCCTGGCCCAATCCGGAGCAATTAGGATCATGCGGCTCCGAAACCTTCTCAGCCTCCTGATGACCTGAGGAATGACGGGAATTGGAGGGAACGCGTACAATAGTGGGAAATTCCACTCCACCACGAACGTGTCTCCCAGGGCTCCTCTCGGGGGAAATTCCCTTGAGCAATACCTTTCGCATTTTCGGTTGATTCCGGTTGCAAACAGGTCTACTTAAGGGGTTCCCCAAAGGGCGAAGATCTCTTGAATGACTTCCGGAGCCAGTTCCCACTCGTGGGATACTGTGCTCTGCCTGCTCAGAGCATCTGCCGTCATATTCTCTTCCCCGGCTAGATGAATTGCAGTTAAAGAGATTCCTTCCTGAATCGCCCAATACCAGAGTTGCATTGCCTCTCTGCACAGAGTAGTGACCCCACACCACCTCTTTTGTTTAGGTAGTGCATAGCCACTGTGTTGTCCCTCATTATTAGGACATTCTTTCCCCTGACAGATGGCAGGAAGGCCTTCAGCGCTAGTCTGATTGCCCTCAGCGCTAAAAGGTTGATATGTAGTTTGGACTCCGATGGAGACCAACGACCGTTGATTGTCAAATTGTTGGCATGAGCTCCCCCCACCCCAGGAGTGAGGCGTCCGTCACTACTGTGATCGCCGGCCATGGTTGCCAAAAAGGTTCTCCTTTTAGGATGTTCTCTGTACAGGTCCACCATAGAAGGTGGTGTCTGACCTTGTTCGGAATCTGAAGAAGATCCGTCATTTGACCCGAGAACTGGGACCACAGAGTCTTTAGGGCCCATTGAAGGGATCTCATCCTCAAGCGTGCCTCTGGCACCAGAAAGAAGCAAGATGCCATGAGGCGGAGCAACCTTAAAAAGTCGTAAGCCTTGAGATTTTGGGCATTTTGTAATTTGGAAACCATCTGAAGAAGGTCTTGAGCCCTCGACTTGGGAGGCGAGCTCTTTCCCAAGGACGTGTCTAATACAGCTCCTATGTACTGAAGCTGTTGGCAAGGTGTCTTCTGTGACTTCTTGAAATTGAGGGAGAAGCCCAGTTTGTGGAGGAAGTGGCAGGTTACTTTCAGATGATCCAGTGCTTGCTCGGCAGAACGCGCTCTGATCAACCAATCGTCCATGTAGGGGTAGAAATGAATCCCCCTCTCTCCTGAGGTGCGCTGCCACCACTACCATTAACTTGGTGAAGACTCTCTGGGCGGAGGTCAACCCGAAAGGCAGGACTCTAAACTGATAATGTGAGTCGTCAACTACGAACCTCAGGTATTTTCTGTGTTTGAGATGAATCGGCACATGAAAATAAGCATCCTGGAGGTCCAATGACACCAACCAGTCCTGAAGTTGAAGGGCCTGAAGGATCTGAGAAAGGGTAACCATCTTGAACTTGTCCCTTCTGAGGAACTTGTTCAAGTTTCTTAAGTCCAAGATGGGTCTCAGTCCTCCGTCCTTTTTGAGGATCAAAAGAAATACGGGGAGTACCATCCCTTGTTCCTCTCCGCTGCAGGTACTGGTTCTATAGCACCTTTCTCCAGCACGGTTAAAACTTCCTGCTGTAGGAGCGGGTTTGAAGACTTCAACGGGTGTCTCCCTGGTGGATTGCGTTAGAAAAGGAAGGCAGTAACCTTGGGCTATTATTTCTAGAGCCCAAACATCTGAAGTAATGGCTCGCCATTCTTGCAGATGCTGTGACAGCCTGCCCCCTACAGGTGTTTTGTGATGCAAGTCCTCAAAGCGGTTTTGTGGCGGATGTTACAGCCGCTGATGGCAGAGAGGCTGCAGCTGGAGCTGGTTTAGCACGTTTTCCTCGTCTACCACGAGTGGCCTTTTTCTGGCCCCTTTGACTGGCCATTCCTCTCGCCTTTCCATATGAGGTGTAGTGACGATAGGATCGTCCCCTCCTTGACTGTCCTTGCGCACGAAAAGGCTGAGGTTGCCTAATAGCAGCTCCTAAAGATTTGGCAGCTGCTTTTGAGGTCTGCAATCTCTCAAGGCTCTCGTCAGCCTTGTTGCCAAAAAGGTGAGACCCGTCAAAAGGCATGTTCAGAAGGCGGTTCTGTATGTCCGGTGCGAAACCTGACTTCCGTAACCACGCAAATCTGCGCATTACCGTGCTAGTGCCCATGGACCTGCTTACACTATCTGCAGTGTCCAATCCAGATTGAAGGGATTCCTGCATGGTTTCCTTTCCATCTCTAAAGATGGCTAGGAACCCTTCCCTTTCTTCCCCTTCTGGTATGTGCTCCGCCGCCATTGCGATGCACTCCCAAAGAGTGTACGAAAATGTTGCCAAGGCACATGTGGAGTTGGCAGATTTTAATGCCATGCTCCCGGCTGAAAATACCTTCCGTGCCCAACCATCCACACGCTTATCGTCCCTGTCTGAAGGGATAGACGGGTATGCAAGTTTGTTAGAAGCTGTGGCTGCCTGTATGACCAAACTCTCGGGAGTTGGGTGTTTGGACAGATGGCCGGGGTCGCTACTGGCCAGACGGTATTTTGAGGTGAGGGATTTATTTACCGGAGGAATAGAATCTGGAGTTTCCCAATTCTTGGCCACCCTATTTTGCAGGGCTACATGAAAGGGTAGTACTGGGTCTTCGGTGGGACCATGGTCCAATATATCTGTTAAATCATCCTGGATGAATTGGGCTGATAGTTTAGCCCATCCTAAGTAATCTACTACCTTTGTCATTAATTGACGGTATGATGGACTGGCATGCTCTCCTGGTTCTGGTCTGCCAAAGTCGTTTTCAGGAGATGTGTCAATGCCACTTGCATTGTGTAATGATTCCACCAAGTCCCTCATTCTGCTTTCTTCTGAAATCAAGCATTCTGGGACATTTGGGGTGCCATATTCCAGCCCAAAAGATACATTCTCCTCATCAGATCTCTCCTGTTTCTCAAAAATTGAGGTCAGGGATTTGAAAAACTCCTTTCTGGGAGAGGCTTGAAAACCTTCTCTGGGAGAGGAGGAGGAAGAGGTCTAGTACCTGGCTCTGAGGACAATACAGGTTTTGTAACCTTATCCTTCTCTTTTTCTGGCTTCCCTGGCTTGGCTGGAGCCTTTGGTTTCGGCGTCGACGACACCGTGGTCGTCGACAGGGTCTGCTTCGAGGGCGTCGAGGCGACCTTTGAATATTTTCCCTTCGAGGTATGATGGGTCTCGGACGGCGATAACCTCGAGCGGTCGACTTGACTCGAGCGTTTTTCACCCGGCGTCCTGGAAGGTTCCCTATCCTTCCTTTTTCGATCACCCGGGCACGAGGGTGTGCGAGTGTCGGAGCGATGACTCTCCCGGCCGGCTTCCGAAGAAGGCGCGGACCGAGGCTTTGCTTTTTCAAACACCTCCATCATTTTGACCCTGAATGCTTCCCACTCTTCGGTAGACAAATGTTTCGTGGGGCATTTCATCTTTTTTGGAGACTCGTCTGACGACGAGGTGGAGGGAGACCTGTGGCGTCGTTTCTTCGATCTTTTTGATGAAGACGACGAGCGATGGGAATCGCTACGGGACCTCGATCGATGCCTTTCGTGTCGAGAATTCTCCTCACGGGATCTCGACTCGACGCTAGAGGTTTTTCGATCGGTTTTTCGACCTACCTGTAGCTTTCCTCTCCTCTCTCGCAAGGCCTTCCCCGTCATCGCCTGACACTTCGTACAGGCCTCCATGTTGTGGCCTTCTCCGAGGCACCACAAACAAACACTCGATGCAGGTCCGTGATCGACATTTTTGACCCGCACGATTTGCACTTTTTGAATCCCGATTTCGGGGTCGTGGTCAGCATCCATGATGAGGACATATTTCGTTATTATATATCTTCTCACAGAACTCGAGGCGCGCCGAATGTCCGAAGCAACGTATACTGCACAAAAACTGAACTGAGGCCAACGGGCGCCGCGCGTGCTACTTATACACCCGATGTCACCCTCGACGGGGGCCTTCGAGGGACCATCGACTCGACGACATCAACGCACGGCTCCCTCTGCCGAAAAATTTCCGAAGAGCAGCAAAGCTGGATGGAATACATCTAAGATGAGGAATACGTTGGAGGACACAATCCACTCGAAATGCCCTTTTCATGTCACTTCTGTTCATTATCTAGGATGTGTCCTTAGTCCAGAAGGAATAGGAATAGACCATTCAAAGATAAAAGCTATACTATCTTGGCCTGTTCCCACTTCTGTGAAACAGATTCAATCCTTCCTGGGGCTTGCCAATTTCTACCGGAAATTCATGCCATCCTTTTCTGAGATAGTTCAACCGATCATCGCATTATTGAAAAAAAGACACCACCTTCCTCTGGACCCCAGCCCAGGACAAGGCATTCCAACAATTAAAAACGGAGTTTACTCAAGCCCCTATCCTTTCTCAACCCGATATTAATCGACCATTCCTAGTGGAGACGGATGCCTCCAACTACGCCATAAGAGCAGTGTTAAAGAAATAATTTGAGGATAAATTAGAGCACCCCATTGCTTACCTCTCACGAACCCTGACTTCCAGCGAGACTCATTACTCCGTCTTGGAAAAGGAACTGTTGGCCATCCGTCAAGTCTTCACCGAATTGCGGCATTTACTTCTGGGAGCTAAACATCCTGTCCACGTCCGTACGGACCATCGAAATCTTCAAGTTCTGCAATCTATGGAATGTAGGAACAGCCGTGAAGCCCGTTGGGCCTTCTTCTTTGCCCAGTACCAGTTCCACATCCATCATGTCCCCGGATCACAGAACATAAGTGCTGACACTCTATCTCGATGTCCTGATTACGAAACTCTTGAAGATCGGGCCTACCCAAAGATGTTTCCCCACACAATTTTTGTAGCTCAAGCAGTCAGTCTCCTGGAAGACATTCGAATGCAAACCCAGTCCTCTGAAATCTGGAAAGAATTCACAGGAAAGAATCGATGGAGTCTAAAAACTAGAGATGGATATTTGTTCTAGTACAATGCCCTGGTCATTCCCACACAGACTGCAACTACGGATTATAAACCTCTGTCATGACACTCTTCACTCCGGGCATCGTGGTGTCACTAACACCCTTCATCTCGTACAAAGACCTTTTTGGTGGCCCAAAATGAAAACAGACATTGAACGGTACATTCAAGCCTGCGCAGTCTGCAATCAAAACAAACATGATAACAAGAAACCGGCAGGTCTCCTACTTCAACCTACACTACCTTCTAGGCCCTGGGAGTTCATCACTATGGACTTTATTGTGGAATTCCCACCATCTAGGGGCTATACGACAATCATGGTCACCATTGATCTATTCACCCACATGTCCCATTTTACACCACCGTTTTTCAGAACTCGCTGGCATTTTCCTGGAACATATATTTTGCTTTCATGGACTCCCAAGATCATATCAGATCGAGGACCTCAATACATCTTTCAATTCTGGAAACATCTATGTCGTATTCTAGGAATCCAACGTGCTCTCTCAGAGTTATCACCCACAGACTAACGGAGCTACGGAACGTGTAAACCAGACCCTGGAACAATACCTTTGTTGTTTTGCCACCAAGGTACAGGACGACTGGTCACTCCTTTTACCCGTGGCTGAATTTGCTTACAACAATTGATCATTCGGCAGTCAAGACCAGCCCTTTTTATTGCAGCCAAGGATTCCACCCGTCAATTCTACCTTCCATTCTCCCACATCCCACACCTGTACCAACAGTTGACTCCTGGATTGAAACTCTCATCAATGTTCACAAGGAAGCCAAAGAACATTTAGAAAAGGCCCGGACTCAAGTTAAACATTATGCGGATACCAAAAGACGACCAGGGCCTTCTTATGCCGTCGGTGATCAGGTCTGGCTGTCCTCGGAACTACTGCCTCGACATTTATGACCAAACAAACTAGCCCCCCGTTACTATGGACCTTTTTCCATAAAGGAAATCATAAACCCAGTCTCATTCCGGCTCAAGTTACCAGACTCCTGGAAGAAGATTCATCCAGTTTTTCACACTTCCTTATTAAAACCTTACATCCGATCCTCATGGAAATCCTGCAGACCAAACCCTGTGGTTGTGGAAAATCAGCTGGAATATGAAGTATCCAGAATATGCGACTCTAGGTATAAACGGGGTCAACTTCAATATTTGGTCCAGTGGAAAGGATATCCTCCGAGTGAAAGAACCTGGGAACCACTTTCCAATCTGAATACCCCCCCCGATTGCTCAGAAGGTATCATCTCATGCACCCGGGCAAACCTGGTGGAACAGGTTTTCGGAGGAGGCATGCTGTCATGATCCACAGAACGCGCCCCTTTTGGACTTCCTGGTCCTTGTCACAACGGGGCTTGCACTCTTTGATACTCCCAACATGGCCGTCTAACGTGGTACGCCTTGAAGCAGCTTCCACGTCAGACGTAGCACATTCTACAAATAGACCACGCCACCGCGGCCCCACGCATCTCAACGCTATCGCTGGTAGTGACTAGACGTGTGCTCCGTAGTTCACTGAACTATTCTCCTGTCCTTGGTTCCCGGACCCTCTAATTTGCCAATTCATTCCTCCCTCATCTCTTACCTTGTTTCCCGGATTTCATGTACCTCCTTCGTGTACACTTCCTTGCTTCCTGGACGTCCCGAGAGTCAGAGGAGACTCGCGCGGGCTTGTACAAAACCCGATCCGTGCGCAAGAAGACTTCATCCAAGAAATCCTGCAACGAGCGATCTCAGTGGGGAAGGGGGGAATTTTGTGACACCAGCTACTGGACACACCTGAGTAGTTCTTGATGAAAGAATAACCAAAGTTCAATCCAAGCAAGAGACGTGGATTCAGGTAAGTTGGTGAGCAAGGTAATCAATCCAGGGTATAGCAAAAGAGGTCAGGTGAGAAGTCCTGAGGTCAAATAGCCAGGTAATCACAAAGAAGGGGCGCCAAATCCAGAGGGAAAATCCAAAAGAAGTCCGAAGTCCGAGTCGATTTAAGCCAAGAGTCCTGATCGAAAAGCAAACGCCGAACAGAGCCGTGAAGGAACAGCTGTGAAGCAACGAGAGCTTGCGAGGACGCTGTTTTTATCCCGATTGTTTCCTTGTCATGTGACCAAGAACAGAGTCACGTGATCGGGATTTCTTCGTCACGTGACCGCCTGACTCTGACTGACCTCACTCGCCACGGCAGGAATGGATACCAGCGGGACCGAACACGACCTCTGCTTCGGTTTATGGACCCATATCCTAATCGAGGACTTCGGGTCCCAAGCTGTTCACGCGACCCCCGCGCTGCATGTACACTGAAACTGGTAGGTGTACGGATGGGGGGTGTTGCGGGGGATCTATATGGAACAGAGTGTGTTGCAGGGACCCTAGTGGGAGCGGGGATATGATGCATGACAGTTGTCTGGGATAGGCACATGGGAAGTGGAGGAGGGGTTAGATGGCATCTAAAATGGCAAGGGGGTGAAGCCCCCCACATCCCAAATTCAAGGATTTAAGGAAGGCTAGGGGAATGGTGAGGGAATGGTATGTGACAGGAAAAGGGAGGTATGGGGAACCTCCCCCATTAAGAAGGGGATGGAAAAGTATGCGACTTCAGAGGCAGGTGAAGAGCAGAGTCTGAATATCAAAACTAGCTAGGGCCTGCTTGGAAAATAAAATTGGCTAATAGGCAGGAGTAGACCAGGAGAATCAGCTTGCAGAAAATTGGGCAAACCACAACTGTTGGTAGGCATGTGCTGTGTCTGCAACCAAGAAGCACTCCAAGGAGAATTAAGGAGCAACACAAGGAGAAATCAAGACAGTGTTCTGGAGCACTGCAAGTACCTTGTAAGTGAAAAGAAATAGACATTGTGGGGCTAAATCCCTGGAACTTTGCATTTGCAGATTAGGGACTTGGACTAGGACACAAGGTCCTTCAAGAGAGATAACACGCACTTACTTTCGTTGACCCTCCATCCTGACACCATAAAATAAGGCTAAATCCCCCAATTTACCATTCCTCTGCCTCTTAGACTTCCTCGAACCCATCCTATAAGAATAATGGAGGTGTGAACCTCATTGCTTGTGGGGCATATACTCGGATCAAGACTAAATTAAAGTCCTTCAACAGAAACACAAAAGTCTTGGACTGGAAGGTATTAACCGCCCTTTCATAAACTGGACCGCAGTTTGCATGGAAAAGTTCAACTCCTCCCTAGGAGTTTTCAAAGTGATAGATATGGCCACAAGACAGACCTTCACTGTGTCAATATTAAGGGCTGCTTTGGCAAAAGACAACAAGAACTCAAAAAACTGTGCCCAAGCATGACAGGTACATTTTCCTCTAACGCCATCAACTGGAAAAAGCGCACAAGATACAAGCATAAATGGATTTGGCAGAGTGTAGCAAAGCAGATCGCATCACACCAAGGGCCTCCTCAGAGATGATAATTCTGGAACCTCAGTAGTCCAGTAGCCAGGTATGAAGGGTCAGCTTCCTGGCATTGGGATGAATTATCAAGCCACGAGTCTAAGAGAAGATTCTCCCACCATGGAATCCTCCAAAGAGGGCACAAGAGAATTTATAGCAGGATCACGTAGCAAGCTCTCCAATCCCAGTCCAGAGTGTTTAAAATCAATTATGTCTCGATTTCTTCAAAACCAGAGGAATCAGTGGTAATGAGGAAAATCTGTATACCAGATGCAACTCCCAGCAGATCACTAGTGCATCCCCAGAGCGTCGCTTTAAGGTAACTGCGTGGGTCAAAAGATCTCACACTAGTTTTTTCTGTAAGTGAACAGGTCGATTTGGGGAAATTCTCGCCCCGAGAATATCTCCATGTCATCCCCCTTTCCAGCTCCCACATGTGCAACACCCCAGTGAGTCATCCGCGAACACCTACTTGGACTGCCGGCCTGATGGGCTAATGGGCTGGACCGCTCAAACCAGAAGGACATTGCCACCCTGCTCAGTCGGCAATACCCCACACCACCCCCCTTGTTGGTGTAATGCAAGGCATTTGATTTGTCTGTGACAATCCGGACAGTCACACTTCAATGGTAAAGAAAGGGATCAAAGCTGGCCAAATATCCCCGATCGCTAAAAAGCTGATGTGAAAGGAGTTTTCCTGACCTCCTACAGCCAATTCTCAGTAAAATGTCTAGGAGGTAAGCCCCGAGGGAGGCATCTGTCCATAGAGTGATGGTGGAATGTGGCTGGTTAAATGGAGCACTGTGAATGAAGGTGGCTTGAGAAACCAAGTACTGAGGGTCCTCACAAATCTAAACTTGCAGAGGATCCCTTTGGTCACCTCTAAACTGAGAACACTGGCTACTGGAACCAAGGAAAGGTACACAACTGAGGCATAGAAGCTCAGGGAAGTTCCACCCACAACTTCTCAGTTCAAAAAGAGCTGTGCTATGGGTTTGAAGGCTTGCAGTGGCAAGACCTTTCACTATTGCTCGAGTCGATATCCAAAACCGCTGCTATGAAACGGAGGTTTCTTGAAATTCATGCAAAACCTCAGGGAACAGAAAAGGAACACACCATCCTGATATTTTCAACTGCTCTGCATGTACTTTAAGGAGTCAGGCATCTGCAGTTTGTATCCACTGGGGGCAAAGGATTTGGCTAGATGGAAGTCCCAATTAGATTGAACACTCACAAATACCAAATTGGACAAATACAAAATTGGACTACTGCAATGCCCAGTTATCCGGCATACCGAAATACCAACTCTGACGGTTACAGGTGGCCCAGATTGATCTTTTCTCTACCACGGAAAACATTGATTTCAGAGTTCTGGAGAGGTCTTCACTGCTGCCAGTACAGCAGCGGATACAGTTCAAGATATTATATTTTGTTTTTAAGTGCATCCATGGTCTTGCTCCATCCTGCTTGACATCCAAGATTGTAACCCACTGTCCCACCCGTGCACTGCGATCTATGGGACAAGGATTGTTAGTAACCCCCGCCCCTAGAACTACCACTTGGGGAGACAGACCCTTTTCCTCTGTGGGCCCCCGTGCCTGGAATTCTTTTTCCGACTAACAGCTACAGCAAATTAATTCTCTAGCCGCCTTCAGGAAGCAATTGAAAACGTACCTGTTTAGATAAATCTTTGGCCTTTTTCAAGGCACATAATCTAAGTCTACCTAAGAAATGTTTATCTGCACCCAGATGAAGTTCTATGCCTTGATCCTCCTGTGGATATGCGCGTTATAAATATAAAAGTCAATTAAAATCAAGAATGTTGACATAATCCTGGTGGGTAATGCTGACGCCGCTTGGCTCCTCGAGCCCTCATCTGCAGCCCCACATACTGGCTTGGGCCGTCGCAGGAGCGCGCCCGAGCCCCCCCGCTTCTCACTCCCCGCTACGGGGGCCCCTTAACACCAAGTGTCCCCGGGCACCATCTCAGCTGCCTGTGGGACACGGCTCTCTGGGGCACAAGCCACACAGGCCCGGGCCGATGCGGGAGCGTGCCTGGCCCCCCCCCCTCCTCTTCCCGCCCCCGGCCTGAGACCCCAGCGGCACAGAATCTCCACAAGGAGTCCTCCTAAACCACCACAAAGGTGCTGTGGCCTGCAACTGCCTCTACACAGGCCCGGGCCGACGCGGGAGCGCGCCTGGGCCCCCTCTGATGCACTGAAGGCCCCCCCACAGGACATACCACCGGGGGAAGTGTGGAGTCACCCCGAGCCACCATAAGGGTAACTGCCCTCACACAGGCCTGGGCCGACGCGGGAGCGTGCCCGGGGCCCCCTTCACCCTCTGCAGCCCCCTGTGGGTCTAACAATCTGGAGGTTGATACCTGGGGAAACCTCATAGGGAGACAAAATCTGGCGAAATCAGCCCTCCCCAGTGGCGGTGAAAGCACCAGACCCCTGTGACCAAACTCCACGCTGATCTATCCTGCCACCCCCCCTCAGAGCACAACCCCAGTCCATCACACGGCCTGCCAGAAGCAAGTTCAGTCTCTGCTACGGACCCCCCCCAGGCACCGGAGGGCTGAACCGTGAGTACAAACAACCAACAGGGGTGAGGGGTCTGGCCCAACCCTCCCTCCCCCTCCTGAAACCACCTAGGAAATCAAGACCTGTGATTACCAGTATACCACACTCCCCGGAGTACACCCAAGCTGTTGGGGGTCTGGGAGGAAGGCCGGAGTCACGGCAGGCAAATGAGACTTAGCACTGCACACCTTGCACCTGCGATAATCTGCCCCATCTCTACAAGCCCGTCTGCCAACAGTGTGTGCCATTGGGATTCCTCCTAGCAATAAGCACCCAGAAGAGAACAACTACAACACAGGGCCTGCATAAACAGTACAGACAGACAGAGGGGCAGTGGCATATTACCCCGAAAAGTAGGTGGTGGCCCCTGGGTTCACTCCCAGGGCGTGTGCCCGCCTAAAAACAACCAGGAGTGAGCGGCAGGTGGGGACTCGCTTGAAACCACAAGATTATTGCTATCCCGAACCACCCGTCCCCATTGGCACAACGGAGCAGTACACCTAACAACGTACACCACGGGATCTGGCTTGGGATGTCTGCCGCCTGATCCCCCAAAACCGCTTGGCACTAGGCAACAACAAATGCAGATGGACTTGTGATAGTGGGATCATCCACGATAATAAGCCTGGTTAACCCCCTACTGCAACGACATGGCATGGGCAACACAAGAAATAAAACTCACAGAGACAAGGAACACAACTGCGGAGGGCAAGCCCTGTGTTCTAGATACGTGGGAGGACACAGCACATTCCAGCAATATAGAGTTATAGGAGCGAGGTACTGGGCACCCGGCGACGCAGGAGCAACATCCATGCAGAGCAACTCAGATGCCGGGCGCCAGATCCAAAACGGGCACATCCAGAGCAAAAACTCCAGTGAGACCCCAGGAAGGACAAATTGGGAAGTGCTGGCGGCAAACACACGCAGAATCACCATCCCCACCTCCGGAGCCGACCCCTGCAGTAAAGGACCTCCCAACTAGCATAATGGCAACAGACAAGGACGAACTCTTAAACTGCTTGAAAGGCATGGAGGCCAGAATGACCAAAGCTTTCCAGAGTCAAATGGAACAATTAAGGGAGGACCTGAAATCATCCCTCCAGGAGGTCAATAAAGAAATGGTGGAGATGGGTGAAGGAGGCCTCTCGAATGTCAAGGAAGAAACAAACCAAAATAGCCTGCTACTGGACCAGTTGGCGACCGCAACAAACAACTTAGAACTCCAGGCGGAGGATCTGGAAAATCGCTCAAGGAGATCCAATATTAGGGTCAAGGGCCTGGCGGAATCGGTGAAGGACAAGGACCTAAAAGATACCAGGCAACTCTGCTTCAGCAGCCTGCTAGCAGATGTCCAACCGGAGACGATCGGCTTCGATAGGATACACCGCGTGGGCCCATTACGCAACGAACCGGGGTTGAGACCCAGAGATGTCCTGATAGCAATGACATCGTATGGTCTGAAAGAGGCGGTGCTACGCGCGGCAAGAACAAACTGAGACCTTACGATTAATGGTCCCGTATACAGTTGTACCAGGACCTGGCCCTGATTACTCTCCACAAAAGAAGGCTAATGCAACCGGTTACGAAGGCCCTTCAAACACAGCAAATCCGATATAGATGGACGTACCAGTTTGGCCTGTCGTTTACATGGGAAGGAAAAGAGAGGAGAATCGGGAATTGCGCAGAGGGCCTGGCGTTGCTGCACCTGGAGGATGGGCAACCAGAGGCGCCTGTGCGCCCACCCCCAAACATGAACGGCCCGTCCAGCACAACGGAGCGAAAGCAAAGACGAGGGAGGAGAGGAAGATCCGGAAGCTTACAGCCGGCTCATGACCGGGAACGGAGAGGCCCAACAGACCCAGACTGGGCCCATTACACGGAAAACGAGTAAAGTGCTAACCAAATGTGAGAAAACAGCACGGCTGAATGGAATCGCCCACATGGAGGTAGGAGGTCATAACTCTTGGACGCAGGGTCAGGTAATACAATTCCTGACTATTGTAAACTGGGGAAGGGTTGGAGGTGACTAGCGGGGGGGCCCCTTGGGAGCCCAGGCCTCATGCATCCTCAGGATTGGGAAGGGGGAGCGGGGTGGATAAGGGAGGGAACTGGAACAAAGGACAGGAAAGCAGGGAACCAAAAGTCCGGGAATAAAAAGGAGCCAGCTCCACGATTGTATGAAACGAAAGCAGGAACAGGCAGAGTAAGCTATAGCGAACGAGAACATAGGAACCCTCAGGCAGACAATCTCCACCTAGGGAGCAATGGAACAAGTGAACATTGTCTCGATTAATGTCCAGGGGTTAAACTCCCCCGCTAAAAGGCGTTCGATTTTAGGTAGATTGGAAGCCATGCAATCAAAGATAGCGATCCTACAGGAGACGCATCTGCTGCAGAAAGATGAAAAAAGGATGCGGAGCAGAACATACCCTCTTCAGTTTTTCGCCTCAAGCCAAACAAAAACAAAAGGGGTGACAATCTTATGTAGCAGAGACGTAGACTTTCGCAACCAACAAACACTGAAGGATCAGGAAGGCAGACACCTGGGGGTAAAGGGTTCTGTTAATGGTCAATTGTATTCAATACTAGCACTCTATGCCCCCAATGAAAAACAGGACCAGTACATCCCTAAATTACTCCAGAAATTGGGAGGGTGGTGCGAAGGCCGAATGATAATAGGAGGGAATTTTAATTGTGTAATGGACGTGCAATTAGATAAAACACTCCTCCCAACCGCAGCAGAACAACGAAACAGACAGGCCCTTGGAAAGCTTTTCAGAGATTTGGATGTGATAGAAACGTGGCGATTTTTCCACCCGGACACCCGAGAATACACACACTACTCAGCAATGCAGAGGGGTCACTCTAGAATAGACATGATTCTGGTGTCCTCTACATTGATCCCCTATGTCAAAAAAATAGAAATCGGAGTCCAATACCTCTCCGATCACGCCCCAGTCGTGACCTGCATAGAACTGCAAAGGACAATACATAGACCCCAACCACAATGGAGGCTAAATGAAACAATCCTGAGGGATATTGTACCTAGGGCACATATGGAAGAAGCCATAGGGAACTATTTTCTTGAAAAGGACAATGGAGAGGTGGACTGGAGGGTGGTGTGGGATGCGGGGAAAGCAGTAATTAGGGGGGAATTCATAGCACAAGCAACAATACTATAGGGAGCGAGCCCTTATAACGCGCAAATTGGAAGAAGAGGTTAAAAAAGCTGAAAAGCTCCATAAGACCCGTCAGACGCCCAGAGCTTGGCGAGACCTTAAAAAGGCCAGAGCCAAACTAGAAAACCATACCGCAGATAGAACGGCGCAAATACTGCTAAACACGAAACAATCATACTACATACACGGGGGGAAAACGAGCAAATTCTTGGCAGCCAAACTACGCAAACAGAAGGCGCGTAATTATATCACCCAGCTAAGAAATAGTAGAGGGGAACTGCAGACGGGAGAAGAGGATAAACTAGAAACGATGGTCCATTTTCATAAAAAATTGCTGATTAGCGAGAACCTGAATGCAGCAGAACAAGAGTCATATTTGTCAGCCGCAAAATTGCCACAGATATCGGAACAACAAAAAGAAAAATTGGGGGACCCCATTACAATACAGGAAGTGTGTGATGCGATAGCAGCACTACCCAGGGGAAAGGCACCAGGCCCCGACGGACTTGGGAATGGGTTTTACAAAATATTCCAGACACAATTGGCAACCCCCCTCACTCGCCTCTTCAATCTAATCAGGGATAGGGGAGCAGTTTCAAAGGATATTGGACACTCAACCACGATATTACCCCTAAAAGCTGGGAAAGACCCAGTAGAATGCACCAGTTACCGCTCCATAGCTCTCCTCAACACAGATGCAAAACTGTATGCGAAAATACTGGCGAATCGATTGGCAGCAGTACTGCCCGAGATAATACATGCAGACCAGGCAGGTTTCGTAAGGGGGAGACATACCCAGGATAATGTCTGGCACGTAATTGACATAATAGACTGGGAGGGCAGGGGGGCCCAGAAATTCTCGATCGCCGTTAGATGCCACACGAGCATTCGACAGCATAGACTGGAGGTACCTAAAACTGATATTGGAGGGTTTTGGCTGTGGACCGATATTCACCAAGATGGTTCTGGCAAATTACCAGCATCCATCTACGCAACTAATGGTGAATGGCTACAACTCAAAGAATCAATATCCGGAGGGGTACTCGGCAGGGGTGCCCTCTATCCCCGCTCATATTTGCCATGGCAATGGAACCATTTGCCTGCAGAATTAGGGAAGACCCGGGAATTAGAGGGGTGCGTACCGGGGAGATTCAAAACAAGATTGCCCTCTACGCAGATGATATCATGCTGTATATGGCAGACTCAAGACATACATTACCCAGAATAATCAGAGAACTGCAGAAGTTCGAAAAGACATCAGGGTTCACAAACTATTCAAAATCCAAAACGTTGAATATAACCGAAGGTAGTGAGGACATAGCTCTCCTGAAGGAACATTATCCCCTGAAATGGGAAAAACAGTCCCTTGAAAACCTAGAACCGTCAAGAATCTGCTCAAGGCAAACATTACACCTCTATGGAAGCGCCTGCAGGAAGACCTGCAGAGATGGGATGCCCAGGAATTGTCCTGGTTTGCTAGAATAGCGGCGATAAAAATGACCTTGCTACCCAAAGTACTGTATGTAGTAAGCTCAACCCCAGTGGACATCCCCCCAAAACAGATCCTAGAACTCCAAAAGGTGGTGTTTAAATTCATCTGGGGAAATAAGAAGCCGAGGATCCAAAAAAGGATCCTGATGCGGCCCACACTACTTGGGGGGCTGAGAGTCCCGGATATGGGGAGATACGTGTTAGCAGCTCAATTAGCACCAGCATTGTAATGGCCGGGTAAAGACCCTCTTCCAGGTTGGGGGAAAATAGAACAGACTGCGACAGATATCCCTTTGAGTAAACTACCATTCCTAAAAACAAAAGCAAGAGACACGGGAGGTATCCTATTAGCAGCCACTAAAACGACCCTACACAGCTGGGATAAGGCTATCCGTAGCAGGGGGGTCAAACTAGGTCTGGGCCCACTATGCCCTATCACGCATAATCCAGATTTCTCACCTGGCCTTCACAAAAGATTCTGGGAAGGCTGGAACGAAGCAGACACATTGTCCTTACAAGATATGTATCAGGACGACACCCCACTCACCTTCGAAGGATGTAAACATAGATTTGGCCTCGTTGAAAACCACAGATTCAAATATATTCAATTGCGTCACTGGATCTCACACCCAGAGGTAAAAAGAGCAGGGTTACGACCCCCGGTAGGCCTAGAACTAACAATACGGGAGGGGACACATGAAAAAGGGATCGCTAGACTATACAAGCTACTGGATAAGGCGCAAACAGACGACTCCCTCCAGTACATGAAAGATTGGGAGCGGGACATAGGAGAGGAGATTACGCAGGAAGTATGGAGTCAAATCTGGAGGAGGGCACACAAATTATCCAAATCCACGGCAATTAAAGAATCGGCATACAAACTATGTTACCGCTGGTACTTACCCCCCAAGTAGAATACACAGAATGATCCCCTCGTATCCCCCAGAATGCTGGCGGCAGTGTGGAGAAAGAGGAGACATGTTCCATATGTGGTGGTCGTGCCCAAGGATAAAAATATTCTGGAAAGATATACTGAGCCTGATCAGGGACATAACGGGCGCAGACCTACCATGTTCCCCGAAAGTCATTCTACTGGGGGCAGTGGCAGAAGGGAACTATGCAGCCTCAGGAAACAGAGCGGCCCTCATAACCCACCTTCTGGCTGCAGCAAGGATGACAGTGGCCCAACGATGGAAGACAGTGGAGGGCCCTACAACCCCATGGTGGTGGGTGAAAGTGTGGGGAGTTATGGCAATGGAAAACATCTGCGCCACAAAATCAGGGTCATAGCTGAAATTCTTGGCCATATGGGACCCACTCCAGGACAATGTGGGGGAGCGGGAGAATCAATACTTTAAACCCCAGGCTCTTAGAAACATCCATATCAGCTAAAGGGAGCAGAAGATATGGCGAGGGGTTGCCTCTTGGAACTGTTCTGGTTACAACCACGGTTTTGATTGGTTCAATTAATAAAAGGAAAAGGGGGGCGGGGGAGAGGGGAGGAGGGGTGGGAAAAAGTATGAAGACAATACTAGACTCTACAAGAAAGTTCAAGGGGGTTGAATAAAAGGTTCATGTTGATAACAATGTTCTTAACACATGTAACGAAAGCTCACCCATTGTCTTAAGTTAACAATAAAAATAAAGTCGGTTAAAAAAAAAACTAGGATATGGACTGCAGTGACTATCAGGAAAGGATAGGAAGGAGAATGTATGTTGGGAGTGGTTTTACGTTGGAAATGACAGGAGCTGACAAACCAGATTACCTATGTAGTAAGGTAGAGGCCATGGTTAATAATGAAACTAAAACTTTACAAATCGGAATGGAGATGGGAATCTGCCAAGGGCTTAGAGTCAACGATGCTCATTCCACAGGTATGAGCCTACACCAAGAAGCAGAATGTCAATCTTCGCGGGATTCATCTCCAGCCAGATGGATTCCATCCGGGGGATGATACAATGAAGGATGTAAGAAGGAGCCTGGGGGAGAGTGTTTTTTCCCAGTTGGAGAAGGAGCTGCAGGTCGTCAGCATGATCTACACAGCACCAACTGTCAGGGGATTTAACTGATTTCCTAAAGATTGAATTGTCCATATTCATTGTAAAGAACAAATAACTCACCTCTCAGTAATCTTCTTTCTCATGGATGTTACACCCATGGATTCCTCATTAAGGATACCCAATCTGCAGTGCAGCTGATCTTTTGAAACTTTTCCACCTACAGGTGGCACAGTCGGGTCTGCCAGACGCCTCTACGTACCCCACGCCAGACAGGACATCAAGCCAGTAAATATTGAGGTGATGCATCCCGCGACCTCAGTTCCACCCCTTTTCCTTAGCAGTTTGACGCCGAGGGACCATAGAACTGATTGTGTACTGGCTTTCCGCCAAGAGGGTCTGGTAAGGGGGGACGGCGGAGATGAGGAATCTATGGGAGAAAACATTGAACTTCCCCTGCATGCAAAGAATAGGTAGGTACAACAAGCAGCATAAACCTTTTAATGCTTCACTCAAACAGGTCATCTTGAGCAGGAGCCGATCAGGCTTCCCTCATACAAACAGAAAAAGTGAATCAGGGAAAAAGCATCAGGGAAATTAGATGAATCAGGGTAACAGCAATGCAAGCAGTCGACATGTAGAACAGGTGGAGCGGATCCATGCAAGTTGAGCAAGGGTAGAAAATACCTACACAGAGAACAGATAAGGAATGGGTCTTTAGAACATGTGCAAAATAGGCTTCAGGAGGGCACACCCCTCCTGCTATAGAAAAGGTATGCCATGTGTGACAGACCACTCGGACTAGGCAGGTAACTTGAACAAAGGTCAGTCTTTATTGACTTTTTAAGAATTAAAAAGAAAATATTAAATCAAGTATCTGTTCTCTTTCCAGCCAAGATGACTCTGATGGGTTTTCTGCGAGTGTAAGGCAGAAATCTCGGTTTAATCTTCGTAAGCCCACTGGTATGGCCTTGTGGTCTCCTCGCTTCCAAACCGATTCTGAAAGAAGAAAGAACTCCCCCTCAGTCCTTCGTCTCTCTTTGCTTTATATAGGGGCTGGCCACTCTTGACCCAATCAGGTCTCTCCTTATGTCTGAGGATAAAAAAACCCTCCCAATCCCCGCCCCCCTTCCTTCTGTGCTCCCAGTCGCCATGATGTCTCCCCGCCATGTGCCACGAGGTGAAGATTGGGGTTTATACAGTCAGAGGTCCCCAGCTTTGGTAAGGATAAAGTCCTTCTAATATCCTTCTTTTTGGTCTCTTTTCTCTGTTTTACGAGTGTGAGGTTATACGGTTATTTTGCTTCTCTTTGCTCCGTTCCCCGTTTGTGGCGTCTTGGCCCAACAACCTCCCCCCATAGGTCATTCGTGCTGTGGCACACGCCGGCAGACCCTTGCTCCGTCTGGTCGCCTGTGTCGTGGTTTCCACGTTCCTCGCCCGTAGGACCCACGCCACTTCTCAACCCTGCTACCGGCCGTGCGTTAGGGTTTCCACTATCCGCATTCAGGCAACACAATTCGCGGATGGCACCCAGGTCTGCCCCCGACCACAAATGACTGCTTCCTTCAGCGTCGTCGTCCTCCTCCTCCTCCTCCTCCTCCTCCTCCCCTCGGCCCGTACGTTCAGGTTCGAGATCTGCTTCTCCAGTGTCCACCTCATTGCTTCCCGCGGGCCCCTACGTTGTTTCCGGGTATTTGGCGTTCGCATGGCGTCCCATGGCCTCTGATACAGTCTGGCTGTTACACACACCACCCCAGGAATCGAGCCGCTCAGGCCGATCCATGCTCCGGGACAGATAGTCAGAAACCACCTGAAATGATGCTGGTTTATGTACCGTTTTGAAGCAGATGCCTGCAGCGTGAGAAACCACCTAAGAACTCTTTGATTGGAATCCTTGTTCGTGGCCAACCATTGTAGGGGAGCATGGTCTGTGAAAACTGTAAAGGTTCTTCCAAACAGGTAATATTGTAAGGTCTCAATAGCCCATTTGATGGCCAAACACTCTTTTTCTAATGTGGAGTACGTTCTCTCATGAGGTAGGAGTTTCCTGCTGATAAAGGAGACTGGTGTTAAGTCCTCTTCCGTTCCCTGTGACAACACAGCCCCCAATCCTGTTCCAGAAGCATCAGTCTGCACAGAAAACGTTTTTCCGAAGTCTGGACATTTCAAGACTGGTATAATAGAAATGATAGTTTTAAGAGACTGAAACGCAGCTTTGGCTGCGTCGTCTTGTAACACATTTCCCTTGTAGGTGGATTTAAGGGCATCAGTCAAAGGAACCGCCAATGGTTGAGAACATGGGTATGAACCTTCTATAATAGCCTACGAATCCCAGGAACGCTCTTATTTGTTTCCGGTTACTAGGCATGGTCAGCTTTGTAATAGCCTCGACTTTGTCCACCTGGGGTTTAATAACCCCTCCTCCCACCAGGTAACCTAAATACTTTGTTTCTCTGGCACCGAGGATGTTTTTTTTAGGATTGATGTGTAGTCCTGCCCTTCCTAGGGAGCTTATTACATTCACCAAATGTTCGAGGTGGTCCTTCCATGTTTTGCTAAACACGATAATATCATCAAGATATGCTGAACTGTATGCTGTGTGTGGGGCCAAGACTTTATTCATTAAGGCCTGAAAAGTCTCTGGGGCACCGTGTAAACCAAAGGGTAATACAGTGAACTGTTATAGCCCGGATGGAGTAGAGAATGCAGTCTTCAACTTGTCTTCTTCTCGTAGGGGAATCTGCCAATATCCTTTGGTTAGGTCAATCGTGCGGATATCATTGGCTGTACTCAGTTGCTCTATTAACTCATCGATTCTGCGCATGGGGTATGCTTGAAAGGTGGATATGGTTTTTAGTTTCCTGTAATCCATACAGAACCTGATGGATCCATTGGGTTTGGGAACTAACACGATTGGAGAGGACCAGTGCCTGGTGGATGGTTCTATTACTCCCAGGCGTAACATTTCTTCTACCTCTGCTTGTACTGCTGCTCTTTTTGATTCAGGCAGTCTGTAAGGGCGGATTCTTACTGTTTGGGAGGGGTCAGTGTGAATCTCATGCTCTACAAGGGACGTCTTCCCAGGATAGAAAGAGAACACTTGTTCCAATGATTGTAAATGTCTTTCCAGTTCCTTTTTTTTCTCGTGCTCCAGCTGTGCCCCCCATTTCACCGCCTGGAAAGCCTTTTCCGTATTTGTCACCTCTAGTTGGTTTACCCTTAGGGGTTCTCTTCCTGGTTCCCTCCAACTTTTTAGGAGATTGATGTGATAGTTCTGGTGTTTTTCCCTCCTGTTGGGTTGTTCAACCAGGTAATTCACGGGGCCTAAGACGGCTGTAATCTTATATGGTCCTCTCCACTGGGCCAGCATTTTATTGGAGGAGTTAGGTAACAATACCAAGACCTTATCCCCTACTTGAAATGTACTCATCCTGGCGTTTTGGTTGTAATAGGTAGCTTGTGACACTTGAGCTCTTCCCAGGTTTTCTTTGGCCAACTCTCTAAGTTTAGTCAGGTGTTCCTTCATTTCTAGGACATAGTCCCTAAGAGGTTTTTCTTCCTCTTGTTCTTCCCAATCTTTCTTGGCTATGTCAAGGATTGTTTTTGGCTTATGTCCGAACAATAGCTCGAATGGTGAGAACCCTGTAGATGACTGGAGTGTCTCTAAGAATCATTAACACCCAAGGCAACACTCTGTCCCAATCTTTTCCCCAACGGTGCTGTTACTCTTTTGAGCATGGTCTTAATAGTTCTGTTGTACCTCTCAACTAGTCCATCCGTTTGAGGGTGATATACGGAAGTATGTAGTTGCTTGCACACTTTTTCCATAGCTCCCGACACAAAGTTGCGTCCTTGATACGTTACTATTTCTTTAGGCAGTCCAACTCGCGAAAAGAATGGAACCAACTGTTGGCATACTTGTTGAGCACTAATACCCCTCATTGGGAAGGCTTCCGGGTATCTGGTGGCATAGTCCACTATGACTAATATGAACTTGTGTCCATGGCTGCTAGGTTCCAAGGGACCAATCAGGTCGATTCCTATTCTTGTAAACGGTTCTTTTATAAGAGGCATTGGCTGTAGAGGGGCTTTGTGTGGTTTATGAGGACTGGTCTTCTGACAAATTGGGCACTCTTCGCAGTATTTAGTCACTTCTCTGTACACCCCTGGCCAAAAGAACCTTTTTAACAATTTCTCTTGAGTTTTTTCCCTTCCCAGATGTCGGCCTACCACGTCATCGTGGGCTAAACTTAGCACAATTGACCTAAAACATTTAGGTACCAGTAATTGTTCCAATTCCCCTCTACTTGAATCGTTAGTTATGCGATATATCAAGCCTTTCTTTGTTTTGAACCAGGGATATCCTGTCCCAATATCCTGGACAGGTACGGCCTGTTGTCTCGCATTCTTCAGAGTAGGATCCGTTAATAGTTCACTTCGAAATGAGTTTACGCTGTCCTCTGGTAACCATTCTATCATTCCAATGTATTTGTTCCCTTCTTCCCATTGCCGTTTAGCTTCTCTAACCTCTTTCCGGGTTTTCTTTATATGTTGGGAACACCTGGTTCAATCTCGCTATGTGCATATGGTGCTGACTTTAACCATTCGGCTTCGTTTAAACACTCTCCAAAGGTCGGTAAGTCAGTACCCAATAACACCTGGGCTGGCAAGTGAGGCATTATGGCGACTCTCATTCTGGAATTTACCCCATTAACCTCTAGGTCTACTTCCTTAGAAGGATCCTCTTTAGTGTCCCCATGTACACATTTTATTTGAATTGGTTGTCTTCCCGCCCCTTTAACCCCACTTACTTCTGGCCTTATGGCTGTTTGTTCACTTCCGGAATCAAGAAGACCTTGTCTTGGAGTGCCATCCACTCGGACTTCCACTAGATAAGGCTCCCTTTTTCTCCGGAATTCTCTGGACTGGGCACATCCAATTTCCATTGGCTCGGGCTTAGGTCTTCTCGGGCAGAACCGGGTTATATGTCCCCATTCACCGCAGTCAAAGCACTGAGGTTGCTTGTTAGGGGGGGCCAGGCTGCTGTGCGGATTTCTGGGCGACTGTTCTTGACTTCCGGGACTGGAGTTCCTCAAGGTGCTGGTTTATGTACATCCAACAGAGCCAACCTGGTGGGGCCGGCCTTTTGGAAAGCCGTAGCAATGTCAATGGCTTCTGACAAAGTGGGCCGGTGGTGTTGACGTACCCACCGTTGCATAGCCGTGGGTAGGGCATCCACAAACTGTTCTAGTTTAACTTTGTCCATGATTTCTTGAACAGTGCTAGCAGTTGGTTTTAACCATTTACCACTTAAGTCATGTATTCTATAATACAATTGCCTGGGGGTCTCTCCGTTGCGTAGACGTGTCTCTCTTAGCCTAGCCCTGTAGGCTTCCTCGCCCACCCCCATCCTTTCCAGTATGGTTTTCTTAATGTCCGCATGCATGGCATCGCCTGCAGGATTAGCAGCCTGGTATGCTCCTTGCATGGATCCAGTCAAGAGGGGAGCAATGAAGTGGCCCCACTTTTCCACTGGCCACTGGGAATTTATTGCTACTCTTTCAAAATTGGTAAAGAAATAACCTGGGTCTTCTCCTGGCTGGAATTTCTGTAGCACGTTGGTAAGGGCTATGGAAGCTCCTCTGGTAGCTGTCATTGTCTCGGCAATCTGTTCAATGACATCTTGATTAGCCGCTTGTAGTTGTAGTGCTTGCTATAGAGCCTGCCTGTCTGCCTGAGCCTAGTGGGTCTGCACCTGTAACGATTTCTGGAGATGTTGCTGTCTGTCTGTGAGAGCTTTGATGAGGGCCTCCATGGTGTTTACGATCCCACTTCTGACACCAAATTTTGTGACAGACCACTCGGACTAGGCAGGTAACTTGAACAAAGGTCAGTCTTTATTGACTTTTTAAGAATTAAAAAGAAAATATTAAATCAAGCATCAGTTCTCTTTCCAGCCGAGATGACTCTGATGGGTTTTCTGCGAGTGTAAGGCAGAAATCTCGGTTTAATCTTCGTAAGCCCACTGGTATGGACTTGTGGTCTCCTCGCTTCCAAACCGATTCTGAAAGAAGAAAGAACTCCCCCTCAGTCCTTCGTCTCTCTTTGCTTTATATAGGGGCTGGCCACTCTTGACCCAATCAGGTCTCTCCTTATGTCTGAGGATAAAAAAACCCTCCCAATCCCCGCCCCCCTTCCTTCTGTGCTCCCAGTCGCCATGATGTCTCCCCGCCATGTGCCACGAGGTGAAGATTGGGGTTTATACAGTCAGAGGTCCCCAGCTTTGGTAAGGATAAAGTCCTTCTAATATCCTTCTTTTTGGTCTCTTTCTCTGTTTTACGAGTGTGAGGTTATACGGTTCTTTTGCTTCTCTTTGCTCCGTTCCCCGTTTGTGGCGTCTTGGCCAAACAACCTCCCCTCGTTGGTCGTTCGTGCTGCGGTACACGCGGCACACGCCGGCAGACCCTTGCTCCATCTGGTCGCCTGTGTCGTGGTTTCCGCGTTCCTCGCCCGTAGGACCCACGCCATTTCTCAACCCCGCTACCGGCTGTGCGTTAGGGTTTCCACTATCCGCATTCAGGCAACACAATTTGCGGATGGCACCCAGGTCTGCCTCTGACCACAAATGACTGCTTCCTTCAGTGTCCTCCTCCTCCTCATGGCCCGTACGTTCAGATTTGAGATCTGCTTCTCCAGGGTCCACCTCGTTGCTTCCTGCGGGCCCCTCCGTTGTTTCCGGGTATTTGGTGTTCGCATGGCGTCCCATGGCTTCTGATGCAGTCTGGCTGTTACAACATGGAACTTGGTATAGCATTCTTTCCTCATATTTAACAGGGACATCATGGTCTCAAGGCAATCTTACATGATTAACACAAAGAAGTCGGTCACAGCAGTAGAGGTTGCACTCACATAAAGAAGAAACTGCATGGGATGGAGCAGTGCAAGCACCCCCACACTGAACAGGTAAACAAAGGCATCAGAAATGCAACCCAAACTCGCAAAGAACGGGAACAGAATAGGCTTCAGCGTGATCCAAGCTCTCCTAAAATAGAATACGAACAGCATAACAGCAGTGGGAACACCACCGACATAGAATAGGAACATTAATTGCCTCTACAGTGCAGGCTCTTCATAGATCGAACTAATATAGCATTGATGGCGACTAGTTCTAATGGGAAGGACAAATTTGCTTCCGGAATCAGAAAAACTCCACATAGTAGGAATTTAGTAAATCGTAATAAGAAGGAATTTAACCTTGGAAAAATTAATTTGTGTACCATTTCCCGGCCACTCGACAGCCGGTCCCCTTCCTAAAGCATGTTGCAAAATGGAATGTTAATATTACAGGATGATAAGTCACTCAATATGGCTTTCATTTTTCCTCTACAAAGGTCTGCATATTTGATCTCTTCTGCATATATTTGAATTTCTAAGACACAAACAAACCCATACATAACTTGTATTGTGTTTTGAGGTTTGACAGCAGAATTGTCTGTTGATTAATGAAAACCCTCATTTACTGGAACTGGTAGTGCTTAATGGTATGACAGTGTTGTGATACGATGGCGCAGAGGCAACTGCTCAATGCTTAAATCTACATCTTGTCTCATGGTCCTATGTTGGCTGGCCAGAGCTAGCCTTACATCCTTTAGAAGTCAGTAAACTGACTATCGACTGGGCCAATAATAATCAGTGCTTAGAAGTTTGAGGAATCCTGCATGAAGCGCTACATAAATATGTAAACACTTATACTGATTATCACTACAGGAACAGGTTTTGCTGAGTTTCCTTTTTATTTGTAAATATAACCATTTCATTGTTGTCTTGTAATAGTGCCTGTACATGACGGCAAGTCGGGTTTTGCATATTTTAAGTGTAGTCTTGAAGACTTCATACAGGCTGCAACACTTGTTATTGGTGAAATGACAATCACTCCCTCCTTGAGCAAGGGAATTGCAGCTTGACGATTTATATTACCATATATCATATGGACTCCAAGTTCAGGTTTAAGCAACGTTTAAACTAGACATTGAATACTAATCCGTGCCCCAGATAAGGTTTTAAGGTGAGGAGTATTGTCCACACTGTTTTAACAAAATTAAATTGTAAGAGAAAAGATAATTTGCCTCAGCAAGAGTGTAAACAGTATGCGACAAGCCACCGCAACATTACTTAATTTAAAAATGAATAGAACAGATAACAAAAACCGTTGTGTAGCAAAGATGGCTGGCTTAAAATAAATCATTACATTTGTGGCAAATGTTCGCCTACACATTGTATTGAACACACCATAGATGCAACTTAATGATAAATGCACACAACACAAGAACTTCGAAAAATACTTTTGTGCAATGCAAGCAAGCATCTTGGTTTGTTAAAAGGACACTTCTCAATTGTAGCTAAGTTTTCCATCTTATTACTGCAACAATCCTAAATGCTAGGAAAAATATGCATGCAAAATGGGCCTCTCCAGACAAAACACAGAGCAGCAATTTACCAGAAAAAAACATGTCTCATCTCACTGTGTTCTCCGGCAGACTAAGAGCACACAGTTCAGAGAAATATGTCTGAACCACTCCTTCATGGCCTGCCGTTTAATCCTTGCAGATGAGAATCAAAGCATGTGCTCGGGTTTCTGTCAGGTCACCTGCACTTTTGCAGTGACCTCTGCTCTCAACTGGTGCATAGGGAGTATGCATAGAAAGATGAAAGGTGTCGTATTTGCAATATTTTAATGTGTAAAAAGGCCTGGTACAACCCTTATGATATGATATGATATGGCATTTGTAACGCGCCTATACACAAGTGTTTCAAGGCGCGACGAGGCAGGGAAGGGGGAACAAGGGGAAGACAGACAACGATCCTACTAGGCCAGGTGTCATTCAGACCACGCAAGTGCAGGGGTAGGGGGAAGGGAAAAAGTGGAAGGGGGAGGGGGGGAGTGCAGTACAAATAAGTAGAATAGAAATAAAATAAATAAATAGGGCCAGCTGGTGGCAAGTGCAAGGTAAGTGCAGACAAGTGCTGGGGGGGGTGGGGCTGTAGGGATACAGAGACAGTCCCGCAGTGCAGGGGTTGCCAGGGAGGCAGTGCAAGTGAAGAGTGACTGGGCCAAGGACCGAGGTCGGTGAGAGTGGCCCAGTTGCAGAATCAGTGCAGTTTAGGTGAAGAATTTAGCAGGGGAGAGGGAGAGAGAAAGCAGAAGTGAAGAGGAAGGTTTTGAGGTGCTTCCGGAACCGGAGATGGTTCTCCTCAAGTTTCAGGGAGGCAGGAAGGCTGTTCCAGAGGGAGGCCCCTGCCGTGGAGAGAGATCTACCCCCAGCTCGTTGCTTCGAGAAGCGGCTGACCCTGAGGGAGTTGGAGACGGATGAGCGTAGGGCTCTGGAGGCTAGACAACAGGCGTCCTCATCCGACACCTCGTGCCTTCACCCGAAGCCTGGTGGGTGAAGAGTAAGCAGACCTTTCCCAGAGGGGTTTGCGATCCATGGATTGACACGACCTGCAATCAGTGACAGCGTGCCTCTTTCCCAAGCAATACAAGGAGATGCAATGGGGATCTGACACCGACATCAGCCGGCCGCAATCCATGAACATTTTAAAACCTGAGGCCTTTGCAGGGATGGGCATTATTTTGTTTTGAATTAATCGTGTGCCTGAAGCTCGCTAAGTGTGTGGAAAAAAGGAACCAATGTCACGGTGCCCTGAAATATAGTGGTTCAGATGTGAAGCCTGGTGTAGGGGCGCATAGGCATGGTGGGTGAATACAGCGGCACTGCGCTGTCTGCAGAAAAGATTCTGAAGATCAGCTACGTTGCGGATGGGATATCATACATGAGGAATACATGGGAGGAAGGAATCCATTAGAAGTGAATTCTTAACTATTGGCAATGCTCACCTGTGGCTTGTTGGATAGCTTCCATTGCAATCTTTAGAGGAAGACCAGGTATTTTGATGTCTGCCTGTTATTGAACAGAGAGAAAACATAAGTATACAAAAGGCAAGTGTAACCATTTAGTCATAATCGCCATGAAAACCAAAATTAAAGTAAACCACCCTATACCTGTAAAGCAGTTATCCCCTTACTAGTACCAGCCATTTTGAAGTCCATATCTCCATTGTAATCTTCAATCCCCTATGGGAGGATAAGAAAAAGAAAGATGAACAAAGTAGTCACATATAAAGAGCAATAACTATCTGCTTACACTTTATTGTGTTACATTAGCGATGCAGTGTGCTTTATGTACTGAAAGCACCGGTTGTTTGTGGAGCGTTTACAATATCTGTGAGCATGAATAATTTAGTTTGTTTACAATTATATCTCAGCGATTTGTTTGGCATTTCAGCATGGGCACAGTGGTTTTTGAGAAATATCGGGATTCGGTTTGACATCCCTCTGTGCCTATGTGCCCTAAGCACATAATTTAGCAGCATTACATTTTAGTCACCACTTCTCTAATCATTCTTAAATTATTTAAACACACCATCATAGCATCAATTGTATACAACTTAAGTGTCCAGGTGAACAGGTGTATGTGCCCTTTCTGCGCAGAACCATTTAGGAGTACAATAAAACCATCTAAACTAGGATTATGGCAATAATATCTCCTTCCCCCATGGGTCTCAGTTTTCCAGTACAATTTGCTGGCTCCCCTTCCAAAACATCACAGTAGCCCCATCTAATGACAGAAAAGGAAATATAACTCATCAGTACCTCATATCAAAATCCATCAAAAGACAACTCTATGTATGGGATACATTACTCACCGCAATCGTAGTTCTGATGCTTGTATCTGCTTAGATCCACATGCTGTGCATAGGCCGACATCCAGTGGAAGCTGCAAAGTATTAGTTTTTTTTGAAACTCAAAAAAAGGGACGTCGACAGGGCGTGCCAGTAATACTATCCCTAGTGTGACGCCCACTGTACCCATGATCCCTCACGCCTCGAGGTCCCTCAGATTGTTATTTTTCTGACATGAGGAAGCATGAGGTGTAGCGCGAGTAAGTTGTATCCAAGTAGATATGTATTGGACAAGCTCATAAGCATCCATGCGCCTTCTCTCTGAGGGGAGGAAGGGTGGGCGCATGTGAATCTAAGCAGATACAAGCATCAGTAATACGATTACAGTGAGTAATGTATCCCTACTGAGGCTTGTGGAATCTGCTTAGATCACATGCTGTGCAGAGATTAGCGAGCAGTGTTAGAAGAAGGTGGTGGGATGTGAAGTTTTGTGGGCAAACAGATGTCTTAGAACCGCTTGTCCCACTTGTGTATCTGTCTTGAAATGAGTGTCAATGCAGTGAGTAGTGCTGATCGAAAGTGTGTATTGAGCTCCATGTAGCTGCTTTGCAAATACTATGTAGAGGGACGTTTGCAATGAAAGCCAGAGTGGCTCCTGTGCTCCTTGTGGAGTGAGATCTGGGTGTAAAAGGCAGAGTCTTATTGTATAGGGAATATCACAATTGTATACATCGGACTATCCACCAAGAGATGGAATTCTTTGAAATGCGGTAACCTTCTCTGCCTGGCGCTATGGAGACAAACAGCTGATCTGTATTTTTAGCGGTCTGGTCTGGTCTACATAGTAGAGGACCGCCCTCCTCACATCTAGTGTGTGGAGTTTGACATCAGCTGAGCTGGTGGGTTCCTGGGCTGGTAGCTCAAGAGACTGGTTTATGTGAAATTTCGAGATGAACTTAGGGGAGAACCTAGGGCAAGTACGTAAAACCAGCTTGTCTTTGTGTAAACAAAGAAGGGATCCTGCACTGACAATGCTTGTATTTCACTAACTCTTCTTATGGAATTGATGGCCACTAATCAGGCAGATTTGCAAGTCAGGTGTTTGAGACTAGACTTCTGCATAGGCTCGAAGGGGGTTCCCATGAGCTTAGCGAGTAAAACATTGAGATCCCATCCTGGTCGGCGGGTTCGAAATTGGAGGGTGGAGCCTCTTTACTCCCTCCATGAATGCTTTGATGACAGATACCGAGCACCACAAGACCTTAATGTGGGAAGTGGTATAGGCTGACAAGGTTGCCAGGTGGACTTTTAAGGAGTTGAATACTAACCCTGCATCTAGCAAGTGGAGCATTTAAGTTAGAATGTACTCCTTCTCGCATTCTATGGGGTTAATTTGTTTCGACTGGCACCAAATTACAAATCTCCACTTGTCAAAATGACAGTGCCTAGTGAAGGCGAGCGTCCCCAGCCAGCACGATCCTCCCCGCAATGAGAGACAATGAAGGACTCTCCCAAGTAGGGAATAAGGCTAAGACAGAGTGCGGGTGAGCTTAAATGGGAGTTTATCAATCAGAATATGGCATGCAAAGAACTCTGCAAACTCCGAGAGCGCTCTGTCTGACAATAGCAAAGACAGGCGTATATATTTACAAAAAACGTCATAAGAACCTACACACTATAGGGGGCACAAGTTCAATGGGATTGGGTGCCGACGACTAACTATAGGTGCTGCTGCGATGCGGTTGGCCGTGGCTGGAGAACGTCACTGATCAGCCTCGTGGGTTGGGCTGGGCCTGGCAGGTTGGCAAAGTTCATCCGGGCAGTGTTGTTGTGCCATCGCGGCCAGTGTCAGAGATGAATGTCTTTTCCTGACTTATTTGCCCTAGGCCATGCACACTGCAGTCATTCAGTCATTACAATATTATCTTCTTTAGTAAATCTTCCAATCGGTTATTCTACAGGTTAATGCAACACAGGAGGAATGCACCTTGTGAGGGGTCTAATGGTCATTCGTCAGGGCATGGTTACCAGTGTCCTGTTGACCGGAGCCATAGGTTGAGGGGCTAAGCTTCGGGGCATGGGACGGACGGTGCAAGCCTCCCTGTCTTGCTAGATGTGGTTATAAATGTGCCGCTGTGTGTTGCCACAGTGTTGGGTGTCCTGATTGCACAGGGCCATAAGTCTAAGATGATCTGGTGGGTTGTGGGGTTTACGAGGGGGCGCCTTTGGAAGTGTGGGTTCAGGCAGGGGTTTACTGCTGTGCTGTAAATAATGCAGGTGGAGGCCCGTGGCCTTGGGTGCTGCAGAGGGGGCTACACATCTTTGAAGCGGCTCCAGTCTAGTTGGGGGAGGTGGGGCAGCGCGGTGCGGGCCTCTGTTCTCATGTTTGGCAGTCTCTGGAGGATGGGAGGGGAAATGGCCTTGCACATATTTACAAAGGTATCCTCCTCGCGTGTTGCCGGTTTTTGGAAGCGAAAACATCACCATCATTAGAACACGTTATAATATTTGTTTGAATTACTTGAAAACATACATTTCATTTCGCTGGAGGTATTTCAGTTATATCCAGTCTGAGCACCTTATTCGTACACTATGTTTCAACTATTACAGTATTTAGCTATATACATATACATCTTGTAGCAAGTGAGGTAGTATTGTGGTTGATGTAGTACATAGAAAATGAACCGCCACCGTATGTGACGGTGGCGGCATGCAAGGGGCTTAGACATACACGCGTGACGAGTGCATTCTCACACACCCTTCACATGTGCCCCCTGTATGGTTACATTCGTTTTCTTGTGCACTCTAGCAGCATTAGTTCAGTTATGGCGCGGGACCGCGGGCTGTACGGTTTTCAATGATACATCTAAGGAACACTCCCCCGGAATGCTTTTATCATTTGCACACCCCTGTAGGGGTGTGGGTCCTTCATGGCTGGTGTCATACACAATTTTACAGGTTTCTTTAGTAAACATGGTTGTATGGAAAGGCTGTACATGTTAGAAGACATTCATTTTTTGGGTTCCTTTCTGCTTTCATCGGATGCCCGTTCTACAGATCTTCCCATCACCCAGGCCTTGCTGACCGGGTCATTCTGGGAGCAGTGATAGACTGCGGAAGGTGAAATGTTACAGTGTTAGTATATTAGGCTAGCTCATGTCCGTCCTGTTCGTGGGAACGTGCTCACAGCGGATCTGCCAGGGTGCTGCGGCAACAGGGATAATTGAAACTCTCTGAGGGTGGGGGCCGCGCTGCAGTGCGCCACGCTCACACCATCTTTATTAGACAAAATGGTTTCTGAGGCCTAGCTAAATTCAATACGTGTGGGCAATGTCTTCAGCAGGTGAGCCATCCACCACCTGGGCCCGGGTGGTAAGGAGGGGGCACCAGATGAGCCATGGCCCTCACCTGGGGTGGAGATGTAGGCCAGGGGGGGTATTTTGGACCGCTCCTCCCCTACACTAGGTGTTAGGCTTTCTTGATTCTTTCAAGATAGCCATACATCTCTGTGGCAGATTAAGATGTCCAAACTCTATGTCCTCAGGAGCCATGCTGCCAAGTTCATTGAGTGAGGTTGAGGGTACACTGTTAGTCCCCCGTGGTGAGTGAGCAGATTGTATGGGCACGGAAGTTTGATGGAAACACACATTGCCAGTTTGCGCAGATGTGGATACCAGGGTTGTCCTGCCCACATAGGAGCAACTAGGATGAGCGTCACCTGTTCCTTGTGGATCTTGTTCACCACCTTCCTGATTAGAGGTGCTGGGGGGAAAAGCGTAAGCAAATCTCCCGACCCGTTAATCCATAGGGCGTTCCCCTTGGAGCCTGGCTGGGAGGGACTTGGACGGAAGTCTGGGCATTGCCTGTTTTCGCTTGTAGCAAACAAGTCTATTGTGGGGAAACCCCATTGAGAGAAGAGGTGTTCTACGACCCCTGTGTGTAGTTGCCACTCGTGTTCTTCTGGTAGGGGATCTCTGCTCAATGAGTCTGCGAGAGAGTTGAGTTCCCCTGGAACGTGCTGCGACAATAGGAATATTTTCTGTTTGGGTGCCCACTTTCAAATTTGTTACGCAAGCCTGGATAGATTTGGAGAACGTGTGCCCCCCTGTATGTTGATGAAAAACATCGCTGTAGTGCGGTCTGTCAGGACTTGCACAGATTGGTTCGCTAGGTGAGATTCGAATGCCTGGAGGGCTTTGAATACTGCCAGTAGTTCTATCAGACTGATGTAGTTTTGTGCTGCCACTTGAGACTACAGACCCTGAGCTGTGTGGTGAAGGTAATGAGCCCCCCACCCAGCGAGTGAGTCGTCCGTCGTGACAATAGCTTGTACTTCCGGATCGTAGAAGGGTTTCCCCTTCAACAGATTTTCTCTTGTCCACCAGTGAAGATTTTGTATTAGTGTTGGCGAAACAACTACTAGATCGTCCCACTGACCACTCGCCTGAAACCACTGTTTCGCCAACCACTCCCGCATGGGTCGCAAAATCCAAGATGCCATCATGCCTAGCAAACGCATCGTTTTGCGCACCCTTATCTGGCGGCCGACCTGATAATGTGGTATTTGCAGTAACATATTTTGGACTCTTTCCAGTGACGGAAAGACCAACGCCCTCTTGTGCGTTTATGACAGCTCCTAGGAACTGTCTGGTTGTGCTTGGCACTAGGCCTGATTTTTTCTCGTTGATGGAAAAGCCCAATTGGAAGAGTAGGTTGATAGTTCTCTGAATGTTTTGTTTGCAAATTAGGGGGGACTCCCCTGTAATCAGCCAGTCGTCCAGGTAAGGGTACACCGGGATTGCTGCCACCACCGCCAGTACCTTCGTGTTACGCTCACCTGGTATCCACGGGGACGCCACCCAGCCCTGGTTGGATGATTTGCACTCTCAAACCCTCTCCTGGTCCCTTGGTAAGGCCTCTGGTTAAAGATGGGTCTGCAATATAGGAGAGCTGGATTCAATACCAGATTGTCTTTATGTTTTACCACCTCCCTGTGGCCTCAACTGCTTCCTCCCCCTTGGGCCTTCTCCTCACCTTAATATTGTAAGAGGTGGATTCTCTGTCCTGCTCCTCGTGGCAGGGGCGCGTAGATGTGGGGGGCGAGCAGCGACCAAGTTACTTCACTGGTGCAAGCCCCCTGTGGGAATCCAGGCCTGCTGCGACTCCGTAGGTTTGCTGCATTACAGTTTTTATATGCAGTTCTTATGTTCCTCTTACCTCGAATAATGTCTCGCTTCTTTCCTTTTAGGTATGGAAAGGTATTTTGGTGTTGTCATGCAGTTTGAAGATGAGTATGTGCCGGTAGGCGAAAGCGCGGTGTGCGCGATGCTGGCCGGTGAGTAATGCGTGATGCGCGGCGCTGTTTCGCCTTTTATATTCCTAATCTGTGTCTTTTCTCTCCTTGCAGGTTGCGATGTTCCTCGCCGAGCGCTGTAATGTTCCAGCAATGATACTGACCAGGAGATGACTACCCAGGTAAGAATTGTGTGGCTTTCTTCATTCGGGAGGAAACGTGAGTAAACGCTTACTAATGCTGTCTTTCTTTCTCCTCTTTCCAGGTTATGGTATTCCAGGATGCATGCGGTGCCGGATGATGGAGTTCGTACCTTCAGGTGATTGGAACTGAAGTCAGCGGTGGATTGAAGACAGGACACTGTTCCAGGTAAGTTTCGTAGTGTTCTTTCTCTCTCTGCAGGTCCTTGGTTTCAGGTAAACTGGCATCAAAGAACTGGACATGGTGAGCGTTACGCTGCCCACAGCAGAATGACGCAAAGCATGTTCTGCTGTTTGGGTGTGATTTAAATAGTCTCGGGTAAAGTAGTCCAGGTAAAGTAGTCCCAGGCCTGCCACACGCAAAAGACTAGACCGCATAGCTCAGTTCCTTGTGACTGAGCTATGTGTGCACCGCCATGTTGGCTGAACCCCCCCCCCCCCCCTCCTCCCAAGTTAAATTGTCCCAAGTAAATAGTCCCATTGTAATGTTGGTCTTCATGATGGTTATGAGCCTGGCGCCAAAGGCGCCAGGACTGACTCCAAGAGAGTCTTGGATGAGGTTTTAAGGCCTTTGACCTGGCCCTAACTGGAAGGCTGACTTGCCAGTGAGGGCCAGGGACAAGGGTCACGACACTTCGTGAATACCCTTGGAGCAGATGCTATTCCGAAGGGTAGCACTTTGAATTGGTAGTGCTGGTTCCGAATCTTGAAACGCAAGAATCTTCTGTGCGCTGGGAACATTGACATATGAAAATAGGCATCTTTCATATCCAGTGTTGCCATGTAATCCCCCTTTTTTAGTAGAGGGATTACCTCTTGTAAAGTAGCCATGCAGAAGTTTTGTGGCTTTACATATTTGTTTGCAGGGCGCAAATCTAATACTGGGCACATTGTTAGATCTTTCTTTGGCACAAGGAAGAAGGTTGAATAAATACCCTTGTTTACCTGGTTGGCCGGGACGACTTCGATGGTGTCCTTTAGTATAAGCGTGGCGACTTCCTCGAGGAGGATACGCTGGTGTTCCTTGTAATAGATCTTTTGTTGTGGGGGGTGGTTCTGGGGTTGCTCGAGGAGCTCTAGCCAATATCCGCCTTTCTACAGTGGACAGCACCCATCTATCTGTGGTGATTTCCTCCCATGCGTGGGTGAAGGTGGATATGCGCCCTCCTACTGGAGAGGCATGGGAGGGCACCTGGAGCGGATAGTCACTGCTTTTTAGGTGCAGTACCACCTCAGGAGGAGTTGCTTCTGCCGCGTCCGTGGAATCTGCACGCTCCTCTAGGGTAATTCTGGGAGGATTGACCCGGATTGTTTCCCCCAGGCAGTACCTTAGCTTTGGGTATAAGTGCAACCCCTCTGTGAATTTTGGCCGTGTGAGCAACGAAAGTTCCTGTTTCCCCTTTGGCTAGTAGGTCTATTGGTCAGTTGGCCCAAATGACGAGAGTATCATACTCTTCTTTGGCTGTCTTTAAGGCGTCCTCGACAACCTTGCCAAAGAACACATTGGGCTCAACGGGCATGTTGATAAGGTTGGCTTGCGTCTCTGGTTTAAAACCCGGTTGGCGCAACCAAGCGTGACGCTTGATAATTGTCCATTCAGCCATTATCCTGCCTGCGTTATCCGCAGCGTCAAGATTGGTTTTTAATAAACAGCTTGACACAGTGGCCCTGCGTTCTGTGGCCACTTGGGCAAGCTGAGATTGAAGTGGTTCTGGGGCCGATGAAAGTAAGGCCGAGACCTCATCCCATTTGTGGCAGTTGCAACTGGCCAACAGGGTTGAATCGTTAGCAATCCTTGTCTGGAATGCCACGGAGGAAGCCTCCTTTCTGCCCATTGTGTAAAGTCTCTTGCTTTCCTTGTCAGGTGGGGCCTCAGAGGAAGCTAGGGGAATACCAGCCCTTTTTCTAGTTGTGGTAATAGCTAATGAATCAGGCTTTAGTTGCCCTCCGATATACAGTGGGTCAGAAGGGGCAGGTCTAAATAGTTTCTCTATGCAGGGGTTTACTGGCCGCGTAAGATTAGGGGTCTCCAGCGATGGCTGTATTTTTTCGCTGAATGGACTTAAAGAGGGATAAACTGAGTAACAGCCTTATCTTTTAAAATGTCCTCTACAAAATCTTTATCTCGTTTTTCTTCCTGGGTAGGTATCTGAAAATGCTCTGCCGCCTTGACAAGCACTTCATTCAGAAGGGGTCAATTGGTGAGTCCATGACCGGTGGGTCCTGATCAACAGGTGAGTCAATGACATACATATTTGTCTCAGGGACAACCTCAGGGTCCTAATCATCCCCGTAATAAGGGTCTGCTGCAACATCCCCATAATAAGGGTCTGCTTCCTCTTGAATAGAGGTGTTCATGGTCAGAGTCAGGGCCATAGAGATCAATGACTGTCTTGCACTGGATTCTAGGGGCGAGAGCTTTTAGCAGGGGGTTGTGCAGGGATCTGTGACCCAGAGGGTGCTGTAGTGGGGGTGGGTGGAGTGGAAACTTTTTTAATAGAGTCCATTTCATAGAAGTTGGCCGTGACGGACATCCTCCTGATGACTCTATCTAGGTCCTCAGCCGACCATTGGACCAAGTAAGGTAGAAGCAGGAGATTTCTTTTTCAGGGTGGAAGATAGAGAATCTGGAGATACAGGTTCGTTCGACCTAGCAACCTGAGATTTTTCCCTATGAGGGGGTCTTATCCCTATTAGGGGTCTTAGAGGTCTTTTTCTTGGACGGACTCCATCTTTTTACCCTGGCCCCCTCAAGCGTATTTCCCCGACTATTTGGGGTCTAGTACCTGACCTGACACAGAACGTCGAATTTCGGGTACGGGCTGAACCGGAGCCTCGTCCGCGGACTATCGGCCCTCGGTGGGAGATTTTCGTGAGACGTCTGTACCGTCCTTCGACGGTCAGGACCGGTCATGTGGCGATCTCGAGTGCCCAGAGGACAGAGATTCCACTGACCTTTCCTTGGACATTGTGCATTGCCGTCTGCTCGATACGTGTGTCGAGTCTCGGCTTTGGGTTGTGTGCTTAGTGGAGGATAAGGTGATAGCGCTACCGCCGCCGGGTGTTGTCCCCATAACAAGGCCGCCGGCCGTCTTATGGGGTCGGGGGCCAGCGCTTGAGTAACTGAAGTCACCCTGTTGCCTTAGCCGTCAGAATCCGCTGTGTTGCTGCCGTCGCTGAAGGCACCTTCTATTTCCATGGTGTCGAGCTACCTGGCGTAGTGGGCCCAGCATTTAGTAGATCGGTCCTTCAAAGTCTTGGGCTTGAAGAGCCTACACGCTCGACAAGAACCCTCGATGTGGTCTCTCGGGAGACACAGGTAACAGACTAGGTGTTTATCGACCCACGGAAATTTCCTATTGCACTTGGGGCAAAATTTAAAGGGGGTCTTGTTCATAACGAAATGATACGGCAGTTAGGTGAATGTAGTGCAAGAAAAGGGGCATATACATTCTAAAATGACCTCCCCCTTCTCTCCCTACTGTGTGGGCCGAAGCACCAAGCGGCCTTCCAAGACCGAAACAGATCCGTCACAGGAGTCTTTCGACAGTCGTTTTTCTTGTCTTCACCGGCATCTGATGTTTCGATAGTCGGTGATATCAAAGATAGGTAGATAGGTAGAATAAACTATCGATAATTGAATAATAATAAATGGCTATAAGCCGAAAGATAAGCATCCGTCTAGAATGGCGGAAAAAAATAGGACTCGATGGAATGGGAACCACTGAATCCTCTGCCGGTAGGGGCCTGAACTCCCGGTAAGTCAGGCCTGCCGGTAGTTCACTGCCCTTACCAGCAGACGGAGTATGTCGGTCTGGGAAAAATGCAGGAGCCGGTAGTACCGGCTGTTTACCAGCATTTTTCCCAGACTGGCTTACACCTAATAAGGCCCTATGTCTCTATATATGGATTCTTGTATTTTTACAACTGCACACATCACCTTACAGTGAAGTGCAGTTGGGATACTCTGTAGCCTTATTTTCTTATATAGTGGCTTTTTGGTTACTGTGACAATGTGCCTAAAACAGGCCGGTGGCATCTGTGCAATTTTTACCGTTTGTGTGATATTTTTCTCATGCATTTCGCATTTACCACACATGGCTAATAAAGGTGTCAAGCACCCTAAAATGGCAGTCCCTTGAGATTTTCACTTGTTCTTTGGCCTTTTACCTGCCTTCTCGGGTCACAAAATGCCTTACATGGAAACCCCTTTCCTGGTGAAAGCTGCTGCTTTCGTGGACAAGTGGGCTTTGTGTGTGTGAGAGCTAGAGGAAGGGGCTGGGGCTGTCCGATTGCCAGTCCACATCCTCAGGGCCTAAAAGTCTTGTTGGACGGATGAGATGACTATGATTGGATAACCAGTCTGTTTGAATGGTGCACAGCCTTAACATTGGAGGGCTTGCGCTTGCTCCCAGCCTGTATCTTGGATAAAAGAAGGGATCCTGCAACTGTTCAACAAATCATCATTGGAACTAAGACTTCTACGAAGAAGAGCAGCCGGCTGACGACCCCTGCATCTGATCAGCATTGACTCCATTATTGGCCTGGAGAGGCCCCGCTACTCTGCCTGATCCCAGAAGACCCTCCTTGGTGCTTTGACCCTTGAACCGGTGGGAACAATCAGTCTCAACCACTGCTAGAGGATATGAGCCTTCGAAGGGTCCCTGGATCAACTGGACTGATCAGCTCTCTCTTGGGCGATGTTGCTGCAGTTATCCTTGTTCCGGGCAGATTCTTTAAACTTTGCAGATCTTCAACTTTTGCCACATGTCGCCTGTCCTCAGAATTTCAGCTGTCTCACTCCAGGGTAAGTTATGTTGAGGCTGCTTCTGTGTTCACTGCTGTGCGATTGCGTGTCGCCACCTGACTATGCTGACCTTCGTTGTATCTTGTCGTCTTTGAATCCTTGAGGTGTTCCCCGGCATCTCTCTCCGAGAAGTTGTCCTTTACCTTCATTAGGGTCTTCAACTGGAAGCTGTCCAGAACTGATTCCTGTGCACAGTGACCAACCAAAACTAAATCCAGAGAAGCAAAGCATTCTTTTGTCTAGACGACCATCATGGTCGAACAAGAACCGACCAAGGAATCTAGAATGAAATCTGGAACCTACACAAGTGGAATTCAGTACATTCTGAGTTAAGGGGATAAAGTCTACACATCTGTTGCTCTCTCCCCCCGTCTCCCACAGAGTACGATGGGCGTAAAGTCTTTACCCCCAACTACCTTTGACCTGGCCTCTGCCTGTCTAAACCCGGGCTAAGGATATTTTCTAGGTCTTACCTGTGAATAGGTTAGATTGGGGTACTTACCTGACTGAGTAAATATTTAACTTTTAAAAACTTACCAAAGCACATTCAGAGCACACAATCATTTCTGAATACCTCACCTGAAGCAGCTATATATTGGAACTTGTGACTTTTGGACACTAGCCACCATACCATGTTAAGGTTGGATTTCGTAAGATACAGGCACGCTGTACTTGTGTGCTTATTTTTACTATTTTTGCTTGCATCAGATGACTCTGTATCCAGTGATTTTATTGAAAACATTTTCAGAGAGGTAATTTATAACATAGCTATAATAATCGATAAAAGAAAAATATATATGGGTGTTGGGTAAGTGGTTAAAATGGGTCAGGAGGGTGTTGGGGTGGTGTAAAAACACAAGGAAACGGGTGGGTTGTGGGGACCCCCAAAATACAAAATAAAGAAATTGGTTATTTTTTCGCTATGATAGTTTCACTATAAATTACCTCTCAAAAAGGTTTTCAATAAAATCACACAGAACTGATTAATCACCTTTTTTGAACTGGTAATTGCATATGAATCCATTCTATTCTCCTAATGGAGAATGTGTGCATGTTTATAGGGTTTTGTGCAGCAATACTTACCTATGATTTTTATATGCTTAGTAAGTAAAGGTCTAATAAATAACTATATTTTAATATACTTACAGTCTAACCTGAATTGTTGGTGTTCTGTGTTGACTCATTGTAGTGTTAGTCCATTCTCAATTTTCCTGAGACTAGGCCTGGCTGCTTGTCTACCTTACCTTGACTGGGTTTTGGCTAACCTCGCTGTGTCTTCCCCGTTTACCATAAATGGAGTGGCCTCCCAAAATCTTCCCACAAAGGGCTGATTTTGGAAATCCATATCAACAATCTGGTTTCAGTTTGTTTTTAAAATGTCAGGGCTCTTGCCTTCCCTGACCCTCCCTTTAGGAGGATGGGGGCGTGCCAATGTGTATTTCTGAAGTTCTAGCTTTGACAGGATGATTCTGCTGACAAAGCCGGCATAAGATGGTTCATCCCTTTAAATCGTGTGCGATTTGTGAAGGAAAAAAAAAACATCATTTTTCAGCCATCCGATATACACTTAAACGTCTGAGAGGTATAGATTTAATGATTCCACCTTTCAATATTTGTGTTGTCCTGCACCTTTCACCTCTGTCCCATTTGTTGATCTGACAAAGCTTCTTTGATTAAAGCTTTAGGGGCCGGACTGCTTCTTAATATAAACTAAAGTTTATGGTGGCAGTTACCCGTAAAGGCTAAGCCTGCTACGATGAAGCATGCCTTTTGGCGCACAAGTAAATGGGCTAATTTTGTCAGAAACCAGCAGCGCAGAAACCAATTAGTAATGCACGGATATGAAAAGAAATAGAAAATTGTAACATGAACACACTCTTGCTGGCAAGGTTTGTGGTGACTGATTCCAAGCAGAAAAGCTGGTTTGTTGATTTAAGGAAAATCATTGTTTATTCACTAATTTATTAAATCCCTTTAACCAGAAAAACACGTTTACTCAGGCATTCAAAATTGTTAGGCAGACTTTCCTTATTGCAGGTAATTCTCCCCACTTGTGAGTCCCCCAGCACTTTTTGCTGGACTCTTGGATTGTTATCAGTTCTACCTAGTTGAGTGGGAACCTTTTCCCAGACTCACTCAGTCTTTTGCTCTACCTTTGGGAACCTCTTTCAACTCTTTTGGTTATGCTTTCCTCCACTTTTTAGGCATATGCAATTCATTGTTGCAGCACGCAGCATTTTCTGCGCAGCGTTGCTGGAAGCTCCTTGAGCTGCCCTTTTTATTTTTCTTGTGATAACAGTCGTTACCAAGGACAGGGGGATGCTTTTTATCCTACCATACTTATTTTGTGGAATCAGCACCCACCACCTTATGTGGAGTGCTGAAGGGACACAATGTATCCCTTTTTGCACTTCTCCTGTAACTTTCAAGTTACAGTGGCAAGTTCATCCGAGTGGCTGGTGGCAGTGGATGTTTTCTACCAATGTTTGTTATCTTACACAAAGGTTGCTCTCACAGCTGTGGTAAGGGACACATGGGTCATCATTGACCTAAACTGGTGGCTGTCCTTTTTTCTTTACCAACTGTTGATGACTTGTCTTTTCTTCAACATACTTTGGTGGGGGATGTCCCGCTAGGTCTTTTGTCTTTGGTGGGCTTCCTTGCAAAAGCCCCCCAAGGCCCTCTGCGTGTCTGAAAGGACAAGAAGTGGGGGAGGTGAACAAAACTCCTCTGCTCTTTGTCTTGCAGTGTGTCTGCATGGATCAAGTACTAACTACGAGTCTGGCTGTCCTTTTGGACAAGCCAGACCCCAGATTTGCATTAAGGCTTGAATGATGATTGGTGAATACCGATCGTTTTCCTAGGCGAGGGTCCTGGGGCAGAAGGGAGAGTCGACCAATGGAAACAAGAAACCAAATAAGGACGTTTGCATCTGCAGCCACTTCTAGTGACCGCCAGATCCGACTGAGTGACCTCTGCAGCCCCAGCCCTCTCTTCGGATCAACAGGGAAGATACAGACTGGACAACTTCCTCCCATGGACTAATAGGCCTAACCAGTCTGGAGACCACCTGCATTTTGAGCCGTCCCTTGAAGAGCTGCAAATGCCCTCAACTGCAATTCCCCAATACACTGGCACCTGGACCATTTTGCTGTGTATCGTCTCCTGAAGCACGGTTTCGGCTGGAACTTTTTGGGCACCCTTCTGGGCCTACATTGACTCGTTCCTACTCCAAGAAGTCTTCTCAACCAAGTCTGAGACAGAGAAATGGAGAGAGGTCTGTCGTGTGACAACCGTCGCTGAACCAAAGCCTGTGTTGAGTCCCAATTAGCCAGTATAGTGAAGATCGTCTGTAGGGTGTCCCATCACAAGAAGCTGACCATCTGCTCCCGCCAAAAGTTCTTTCTTCAGCCTCCAGCCAAGAATCTGAACAGGGAGCTGCTGTCGCTTCACCTTGGGGACCCGCCAGTGACAACATCTTTCTTCGGAATAAGGTATTGTCCTGCTCCTAGGTGTTCACCTTGGTGCTTGCTGCACCGATCTGTGCTCCTCCTGACCTCCTTTTGGGTGGACAACCCAATCTGTGATCAAAGTGGGTGGGAATGGCGCTTCTCTACTTTTTTTTTTTTAATACTGTTTCACAGTACCAATACTTTTATTTTAAAAAAGAAACCGCTCCGGAATGGTTTTGTTTTAAAATAAAAGTGTAGGAAGCAGTTTAAACTTTACCTTCAGTGCAGTGGGGGCTTTGTATTGTGCGTGGGAGGGTCCGTGGAGATGGGGTTTGTGGGGAGTGGTGCAGAACAGCAGGAAACATAGTTCCACTACTTTTGGACCCAATAGTGTTCTCTCTGGCATAAGGACATCGGTCATTTGAGCTAAAATCCTCCAGGAGGTCTGGCTGACCTCCCTGAACCTTCTTTTAACTAAACATTTTACCTACTTTCAACCGTTAAGAATCCTGCTAAATTTGACAACTTTAATTGTGGTGCCTTCCCTCATTCTTCTCCCCACGGGCCCTGGTCACAATGTGTCCCAACTGACTTTGAGGCTCCTCTTCAGATAGGGCTGGACTTTCTAAAGTGTAGGCTGCCTAAAAGTTACTTACCAGTATCCTATTAGTGTTACATTCTTTAACCAACATTTAAGGTATTTGCTAACTTGTATACTACTCTGACTACTTACCTGGATATCATCTAACAATCTACTACTGAACTGAGTAATGCTTAACAAATGTCTTACTGTATATGTGAATACGTTTACTTACCTGTAATGCTAGTATTGGATTAGTGACCACAGTGTTTATAATTAATAACCCTATTTTTAGAAAATTACAGTGTGCAAGTGTACTCTTGGCTACAGGTGTGCTCCGAGGCCTTTGTAATTACCTACAGCCCTTCTCCATCCTAGACAAAGCCTGGCTGCTCGACCATAACTACCAAATCTTTTGAGTAGTTCGGGCCAAACCTAAGAGTTGGAGTCCTCTGAGCTTTCCACAGTCTTATCGCAGGTGAACTTCAGTAAAACTCCCACACAAAAAAATGTGCGTTTAAAAAGCATAAAATGAACCAGGGTCAGACATACCTCAATCAAGCTTAAAAACACAGGCCCCATTACAGAGAGCCACGCATTATTAGCTCTTAGTAAACTCCAACTGAGACACCACTAGAAAAAGTAGTGAGGCATATTGAAATCGTATAATTCCTTGTATTGAATGTTTTAAAGATCAGTAACTTTTCAGTAAACTCTGCACAACAGTATTTATTGTGCAGCCAGAATCTTAGAATTAGGAAATGTGTTCTATTCCAATAGGTATGTTGTCTGAAAAGGAGTTTAACCAGCATGCAAAAGAACAAGTTACTTACACACTGGTAACATTCTTTCGACTGGATGTTCCTCCAACGTATTCCTCATCTTTGACATGTAATGTCCACAGCTTGGCTGCTTCGGAAATAGTTCAGCAGAGGGCGCCCCGCGGCGATGGCGTCAGGTCGATGTCCCTCGAATGCTTCCGTTGAGGGCGACGTCATCGGATGTTATATGTAGCACCCACGGCACCCGTAGCCTCAGTTCATGTTTTTCCCCCCTCTCATCGTGTGGCCGATGTGCCCATAATACAGCGTTGACTGTACTCAGCCTTGTTGGAACAAAAGCTGTAATAGCATAGGAAATTCTTAAGAAGGGCAGGCTGGGAGTGTGACGAGGAATACGTTGGAGGAACATAGTCAAAAGAACGTTAACAGTTGGTAAGTAACTTGTTCTTCAAATGGATTGTGTCCTCTAGCGTGTTCCTCATCTTTGACAGACTCCCAAAGTAGTATCCATGACTGGAGGAGGGAGAAGAATTTAGACATACCCAATTAAATGATAGAGTAAAGTAGAGCCTTACCAAAGACAACATCCTGAATATGGGGAGTATCCAGGGAATAATTCTTAAACTTGTATGGAGGACCACGTTGCAGCATCACAGATGTTCTTTACAGGGACACCCCTCTGCAGGGCCGTCGATGTAGCCTTGCCTCTGGTGGAATGAGTCTGCAAGCCCTCAGGTGGGTCTTTGCCAGCCAGTCTATAGCATTCGGAAATGATGAGGATGATCCACCTAGACATGGTCTGTTTAGAAACAGCCTGGCCCAATCTGTGTCCAGTATATCCCACAAAGAGCTGGCTGTCCACTCTAACTTTGGACATTCTGGAAAGATAAAAGCTTAACGCTCTTCTCGGGTCCAACCTATGTACCTTTCTTCTTCCTTACTAGGATGTGGAGGAGGATAGAAGGCGGGTAGCAGAAACTTCTGACTTAAGTGAAACTACCTTAGGCAGGCAGGAAGGACTGACGTACTTCCAATACAACCCTGTCCTTGTGGAACAGAGTAAAGGGTGGCTTAGAAGAAAGTGCCTGCAACTCGCTCACTCTTCGAGCAGAAGTTATTGCAATCAAGAAAATAGTCTTAAAGGTCAACAATCTCAATGGGCAGAAGTTCAAAGGGAGCACCCATCAGAAACTTTAAGACCAGGTTAAGGTCCCAGAACGGCACCTGAAAAGGCAACAGCGGGAACACATTTGTGAGCCCTTTTAGAAATGGAGTGATCAATGGAATCTTAAAATAAGAGCATTCTTCGGATGAGCGCCTAAATATAGATAGCGCTGCTAGGTAACCTTTAATGGTTCCCACCTGAAGACCCCTGTGTGCTAAAGAAATCAAGAAGGAGAGAACCACATGAATTGAACACTGAAAAGGATCAACATTCTTTCCTCTGCACCAGTCTCAAAACTTACGCCAATGGCAACGGTACAGACACTTTGTTGCTGGACACCTGGACAAAAGCAACACCTCCATTACGTCATCCGGGAGGTCCCAATCCTTGTATCTCAACCTTTTAGCAACTAAGCATGAAGGCTAAGAGTCTTGATCTCTGGATGGAGAACCCGACCATCCTCTCGGGAGAGAAGATCCTCTCTTTGAGGAAGACACATTGGAGGAAAGATGGACATGTCAAGGAGGTCCGGGTACCACGCTCTCCTGGCCCAATCCGGAGCAATGCGGATCATGTGGGTCCCGAACCTTCGTAACCTTCTGAGAACTTGAGGAATGACAGGGATCGGAGGAAACGCATACAGAAACGGGACTAACCAATCCACAACGAACGCGTCTCCTAGAGCTCCTCTCGGAGGAAATTTGCTTGAGCAGTACCTCTCGCACTTCCGGTTGGCACCAGTCGCAAAAAGGTCCACCTGCAGGGTTCCCCAAAGGGTGAAGATCTCTTGAAGGACTTCCTGAGATATTTCCCACTCTCCGGCCAAATGAACTGGCGCTAGGGAGATACCTTCTTGAATTGCCCAGAACCAGAGCTGCATTGCCTCTCTGCACAGTGGTAGTGACCCTACATCTCCTCTCTTGTTGAGGAGATGCATGGCCACTGTGTTGTCCGTCATTATCAGTACATTCTTCCCCCGTACAGACAGCAGGAAAGTATTCAGTGCTACCCTGATTGCTCTCAGCTCCATAAAATTGATGTGTAGTTTGGACTCCGATGGTGACCAACGACCGCTGATGGTCAGATCGTTGGCGTGAGCACCCCACCCTGCGAGGGAAGCATCCGTCACTAGTTATCTCTGGCCACGGCTGCCATAAAGGTTCCCCCTTTAGAAGATTGTCCTTGCAGGCCCACCACAGAAGATCCTGTGAGACCCTGACCGGAACCTGAAGGAGATCCGACATCTTGACCAAGAATTGGGACCATTGTGTCCGGACAGCCCATTGAAGGGATCTCATCCTCAGGCAGGCCTCTGGCACCAGAAAAATCCAGGATGCCATGAGGCAGAGCAACCTTAAGAATTCGAAAGCCGGAAGACTCTGGGCCTGCTGACATTTGTTTACCATCTGGAGAATGTGTTGAGCCCTGAACTTGGGTGGCAAGCACTTCCCAAGGAAGTGTCCAACACAGCCCTTATGTACTGAAGCTGTTGGGAAGGTGCCATATGGGACTTCTTGAAATTGAGGGAGAAGCCCAGCTTGTGAAGGGAGTGGCAGGTGACGTTGAGATGATCCAAGGCTTGTTAGGGAGAACGCGCCCTCATCAGCCAATCGTCCAGGTAGGAGTAGACGTGAATCCCCCCTCTCCTGAGATGCGCTGCCACTACCACCACAAGTTTGGTGAAGACCCTTGGGCGGAGGTCAACCCGAATGGCAGGACCCAAAACTGATCCGCCAACTGCAAACCTCAGGTACTTTCTGTGCTTGAGATGGATCGGCACATAAAAATAAGCATCCCGCAGGTCCAATGACACCAACCAATCCGGACGTTGGAGGGCCTGAAGGATCTGAGAAAGAGTGACCATCTTGAACTTGTCCTTCCCAAGTAACTTGTTCAAGTATCTTAAGTCCAAGATGGGTCTCAGTCTACCATCCTTCTTGGGAATCAAAAAATATGGGGAATACCAACCCTTGTTCCTCTCCGCCACAGGCACTGGTTCTATAGTGCCTTTCTCCAGCAGGGTCAATATCTTGTGCACAAGGAGCGGATCTGGAATCCTCAAAGAGTGCTTGCCCGGTGGATTGTCGTGAGGCCGTCGCATAAAAGGCAGGCAGTAGCCATGGGCTATTGTTTCCAAAGCCCACACATCCGAAGTAATGGCTCGCCACTCTTCCAGATGCTGAGAGAGCCTGCCCCAAACCAGCGAGTTGTGACTCAAGGCCTCAGACCAGTTTTGAATTGGCTGCTGCAGCGCCTGATGGCAAAGAGGCTTCTGCTTGAGCGGCTTGGCACCTCTACCTCATCCACCATGAGGAAACCAACATTGGCCCCTTTGACGGGCCATTCCTCTCGCCCTTCCAAATGAGGAGTAGAAATATTTACACCTCCACTGTTGTCTGCTAGGACGAAAAGGCTGAGGTTGCCGAAAAGCTGCGCCTAAAGACTTGGCGGCTGCCTTAGAGGTCTACAACTTTTCAAGGCTCTTGTCAGCCTTGCTGCTAAAAAGAAGAAACCCGTCAAAAGGCATGTTCAGAAGTCGAGCATGCACATCCGGGGCAAAACATGTAAACCTGCGCATCACGGTGCTCATAGCCACGGACCTGCTGACACTATCTGCAGTATCCAACCCAGACTGAAGGGATTCACACATGGCTGCCTTGCCATCCTAAACAATCGCCAGAAAGCCACCCCTTTCTTCCCATTCTGGAATGTGCTCAGCCGCCAATGAAATGCAATTCCATAGAGTGTGCAAAAACTTTGCCAAGGCACAAGTGGAGTTGGCCGACTATAATGCCATAATCCCAGCTGAAAATACCTTGTGTGCCCATCCATCCACACGCTTATCTTCCGTATCAGGAGGGATGGTAGGTTACGCTACCTGTTTCGAGGTAGCTGTGGCTGTCTGACCACCAAACTCTCCGGAGTGGGGTGAGTGGATAGGTAGCCGGGGTTGCTACTAGATGGCCGGTATTTCTTCACCAGAAACTTGTTTACCGCCGGATTAGTCTCCGGGATGTCCCAATTCAGAGCCACCCTCTTTTGCAGAGCCATATGAAATGGCAACACAGGGTCGGTAGGCGGACCCTGAACCAAAATGTCTAAGATCATCCTGATCAAAGTGCACAGGAGGTCTGGACCAGCCCAAATACTCTACTACTCTTGACATAAGTCATCTATATGAGGAGTCGGCATGCTCCCCTGGGTCCGGTTTGCCGAACTCCAGCTCAGGAGAAGTGTCACTACCACTTCCATTGTGCAAAGTGTCACAAAGATCCTCCATCCGCCTCTCCTCTGAAATGAGGCATTCAGGTACATTGGGGGTCCCAAACCGGAGACCAAAAGGGGCATCATCCTCATCTGATTTTTCCTCTTCTTCATAAATGGAAGTGAGGCACTTAAAAAAAAAACTTCTCAGGCAGAGGAGTATACCTTTTCTCAGCCACAGTCTTAAAATACTTAGAAATTGCCTTCCTCAGAAGGTCTGCTGTCACAGGGACCTGCATCGGCAAAATTGGCTCAGACAGCATCAACGGCGTTGATGGCTCGAACAGCGTCATCGAGGGCATGACCGGGGTTGAAGACCCCCGACAGGCGAACTCAATGGGCATGGCGCTGATGCCTTCAATGGCATCGAGGACCTCGAAGGCTTCGCCGGTGACGAAGACCTTGACCAAGCACGTCTTGCGTGATCTTTCGATGCCTTGTCCGAGCAGGGCCTCGAAGGCTCGCAGTGTTTATCACGCCGTTTACCCGGGCTCGAGGATGCATGAGTATCCGGCCGAGACCATTCCTTGCCGGCTTCGTTAGAAGGCGTGGGCGGAACTGTGCCCTGTTTATGAAATATTTATCATCCGGGGTCAGTGATTGGGATGGGCATACCATCCTTTTCAGGGAGGCGCCCGTCCAAGACGGGGAAGGCGACCAATGGTGCCGTTTCCTTGAACGCCTCGACGAGGACGAGTGGCGTGAACCACTCCTAGAACATGACCGCTTGGACTTCTTCCTCTGAGGAGAGTCCCCTCTCGACTCATTGGTCGAAAGTCCAGCAGACCGGGACTTACGGGGCTTCGACACCTTGCCTGCCTTGAATTTCCCCTTTCGTTCCCGCAAGGCCTTTCCAGTCATCGACTGGCACTTCGAACACGTATCCGTATTGTGGCCCTCACTGAGGCACCACAGACAAACCCGATGCAGCTCTGTGATAGACATCTTGGAACTGTAGTCCTGACACTTCATGAAGCCAGACCGCGGGGTAGAAGATGAAGACATATTCAGTGACAACAACAGCAATCACGAGGCGCGCCGAGTTTTACGAAGCAAACACGTTTGCAGAAATAAACTGAACTGAGGCTACGGGCGCCGTGCATGCTACTTATAACATCCAATGACGTCACCCTCGGCAGAATTCTTCGAGGGACATCGACCCAACGCCATTGACTGCGGAAAACATTCCTAAGCATTCGAGATGTGGACATTACATGTCAAAGATGAGGAATACGTTGGAGGGCACAATCAATTTGAAAGGGATGTTGTCATCGTGTAATGCGGGGCCAAACAAGGACTACAAACTTTTAGAACTAAGGACAATACACGTTTTTTCAAAAGATGGATGTTAAAGAAACAAGTAAGTACTCTCGTACTGCTCTACGGTTATGTCAGGAAACTTTTAAGGCAAAGGTCGTCTTTAATGACCGAGGCCAACTTGTTTCTTGATTAATTTTCAGTGCATCAGGCGCTGAAGGTTTCTATAAAAATATTAATTGGGGGTGCACACTGACCAGGATATCTGTTAGCAGCCGATAATCTTCAATTTCTCCAGATTTGTCAGGATTGAATTTGGTGACTAGTCCCACAGCTACACCCGCTACTGCTGCTGAAATTGGCACACCTATTAACAAAAAACATTATTAAACTAGCTGCATAAAATCGAGTGAGATAGCTCAGTCGGCTAGCACATCCATTGCAGTAATTTGTGAAAAAAACCTCACAGAATTGGATGTGAATTCATTCAGCTCCTGCCATTTAAGATTAACAGTTTACTGGTAGCTGCTAAAAGAACTTCATGTTGAAGCTAGTTATCACCTGTTAACACCATTTGCAACAGCTTGTTCTATGCTACTATGGCGAAAAAAGGAGATTATCTAAACAAGTTCTCATCACAGGGAGTAGTAAACCATGAGCACAATGGAACCATTTTTATCTTACCTGCATCCATTAAGGCCAAGCTTCCACCACAAGCAGAAGCCATGGACGAAGAGCCTAAACGGAATTAGAGACAAAAATTAATATTCATGCAAATAGTTATTTAAATCATGTGCTGAGAAAAAGGCAGAGCTCACTGTACGTTCACATTCCAATAATTTTTGAAGGAATCAATCAAATTAAAACATACACAGAAATAGATAGTGTGCACAATTTCTCTCAAACACAAACAAAGGTCTCACCAATGAAAATATATACTGCTGGCCAAAACAGGGTTACATAATGTCTAAAGCTCTGTATGCAAAAAAACAAGAAGATATACATATTTCAGTAAAATGTATTCTCTCAGCTTTTTCTATGAGCAAAAATAAACAATCTGCAGGATGCCTTTGAATCATTCAGTCTTTCGTCAAGCCCAATATCGCTCCTAAGGTTACTTGGCTAACCACAACAAGGAAGGGCTAACTTCACTGCTCAAGATTTATCTTCTTGAAAGCTCATAGTCTTGGGCCTTAATTCTTCAGTTAATGAGGTTTAACAGGGTCTCACAAATACTTATTTTTGTTCATTCAAACAAGCTTTAACCTGTCCTAGTGTTCGAGGTTCTCATTGAGTGATTCTCTCACAATGATTCAATTTGTAGGCTTCAAAAATGTGTCTGTGGCATTTAACAAGCCATTACTTTTTAGAATTCCAACTTCATAACATTTAAAATTTCAAGTGCGTCACTCCCTAATCGTGATTCTCATTTCTTAGTTTGGCGGGTTCTAAATGGTGTCACACTCTTTGAATTCTGCATGGCTTGGTTACCTTTTACACATTCAACTTTTTAACACTGAAAGTTCCACGTTTGACAGGGTAATGGGTCCGACCCCAGTGGTGGTTTGAAAGGTTCAAGGTGACACTCATCCCCACGTGTGGAGCAGTGTATGTGCACTAATGCTCCCGTCTCTGACCCTGTGCCAGTCAGCCTCTGTTCCAGCGAGGTCTCGTTCTTTGAGTCATCAGGTCGTTTCCCAGAAGCATGGAGTTCAGAACAGCCTGATGAACCACCACAAGATCCACAGACTACAGCAACCAGCATGCATCAGAGACCTCAGAAGCCGGTGATGGATCATGGACCCTAGGAAGCAGCACAATTTAAAGCAGAATTGGGACTTCAAGAGCCACAAAAAACCTGGGCACAACAGACGAGACCAAGAACAGGAGGAACAGTCTGGTCACTCGTATGAAAATGGACAAGGCTTCCCCATTCAAGAGTCAAGGGAGAAACCCAGCACCCACCTCAAGGTCCCCAGAATCACCACAGGGGAGAGGTGGCAGCTGAACTGTAACCAATTGAGAAAGGTACAATAGTAGGGGAGAGCAGGGAACACTCCGTGGTACCCATTTGGACACGAGGGAAAGTGAACAAACCATGCAGGAGACCAAATGGAAACCTGGAAGGAAATGGAGACTGAAAGGTGGGTGGACCTAAATCCCTAATAAAGACTTCCTGGATAAATTCCAGCCCACAGAGGGAGAAGTTGGGATTAGCTTAGAAAGAGATTGGCCGAGGAAAGCAGCTGACTAGCATTCAATGGGAGCAGAGAGAATCTTCTAGACAGTAAGAGGAGGGCTATACAAAGCCAGCGCAATCAGTTGTCAGTGAGAAGTGCCTGAGTGACGTCAGAGGATGAGAAAGGAGGAACACGAGAACAGAAGGGAGCATCAAGCAGGTGGAGGAGGAATTGGAGAAGACTTTTGGGAAGTATGGAGAGTGTAGGTAAGCTGTTGGAATAGAGAGAGGTACCCATTTTGGCAATTTGAATGTACGTGGATGAGTGTTTGAGAGAGTTAACTAATACTTGAGTTAGTGGGAGTAGAGGTGGTAAGGAGGAAGAGGGATTGGAGAAGTTTAGCGAGCAGAACCCTATGTCCCAGAGTGTGGTTTCGGAGAGCAGGGCACTGCTTCCCTGGGTGTAGTTTGGTGAGTAGCATACTATATCCCAAGTTGTGGAATGCAATCAAGGCGCTGAGGATATAGCACCTCATCCTTATAGGATGTTCGAGGGGAGTAAAGATAGTAATAGTGATAGGAAAACAGGATTAGGAGGGAGGTAGGGACAGGAGAAGAAAGAAGAACTAAGGTCAGGAGATAGAATAGAAAGAGATGATAGGCCTAAGAGGATGTAGACAGGTAGAGTGAGGGGAGTGTAAGGTTAGAGGTGGAAAGCCAATCATCCAGCCAAAAGGCATGACAGAGGACCCGGTCTAGATGACTTGGGAAGTCCCTGGGGGAGTTAGAGGGAGGAGGCTACAGTCTTTAGAATCTGCTAGGATTGGGGCAGATTAGACAGGAGGAGTCACTTGCATATTGAGAATCTGCAATGTGATGAGACCTGTTCGAAGAAGGAAGCCTGTCTAGGGAGATAGGAGCACCCTTCATGGATGAGGGAAAAGAGTACAGGAACCCTCCCCAGACTGGGAGCCTCAACTGTTTATTTTGTGTATATATTTTTATTTAAAAAGTTGAAACCATCCCATACATTGTCCCATGACTCATTAAAAAACATTGCTTGAACACGCCATCCGGGGATCCTAAGGAAGGGGTCCTTCGTGCAGAAGTGAGGCCCAGGCAGTGCTAAAGCATGGCTATTTGGTGCGGTGAGACTGCGCTGGATCCCTACAGGACCTGTTGCTTTGCTTGCCATCACCCCCCCTGGGCTCATAAGGAATGAGTCCTTCCCGCAGCTATGAAGCCCGTAGCAGTGCAAGGGCACAGCTGTTTGGTCCAGTGAGGCTGTTCGGTGCCAGGCAGCATCAGAGTGTGATAAACTGCCATTTAGCGCCTGAACGAGCAGTAAACTTGATGTCTGACTTTTTGAAAGGCACTGTTGCCACAAACTAGGCTGGAGCACGGGAGCGAGGGGAGTGCAAAAGTCAGTGACATAAAGAAGCTTCCATGTGGTGAGCCCAGCCTCAGCTGGAGAAGCACGACGATCTTGCAAAGCTTTGTAAAGAACCCACTATTCTATTAAGAGCGGTTGAGCTCCATCTTAATTGTGTGCCTAATCCTAGGCAAGCACCTGCCGTTTCATTGTGTGAAAAGGTTAGAGGGTGAGGGGAGGAGACGGACCAAGGCAGCCCTTCAAGCTGTCTAGTGTTCCTCGCCTCTAGCTTATGAAAGTCGTGAAGGCATTTTAAGAGGCTGATCTATTTATTTGGTTCGATTAAAATAAGATTTTTAACTTGCTTGAATGCTACTTGGTTCTTCTTTACATTTTTGTTTTTTTTCTTTTCAACATTTCACACTTCACTGTACGGTTTCAAGATTATACAAAATTTAGGGTTTTAACAATGCTAGTTTTGTAGGCATGTTGTAAGGGTGCAGAAGTAAGGCTCAGACACAATGGTGGTGTGTTATTGGGCAGAAACTTATTTTATGTAAAAGGTTTCAAAAATGCCTCTAACTAAAACTAAGAGGTGTTTCCCTGCCTCTAAAAAAACAAATGAAATGATCAGAATGTCCAAATTATAAAGTCTGTCGCAGTCGTGTCTCAAAAAGCCTATTTCTGTCTCTAATACTATTGACTTATACCAGCTGTACATGGATTATCTCATCCTAAAGAGAAGTGTTCTTTGTAGATCCCACCAACAGAAAAGTTACCAGTCTCTTGGGTAATCACAAGTGGCAAAAATAAAGACATTTTCAAAACTGTAGGACTCCAAGATTAGGGTCGTACTATTTCCCCTAGAATCCTTCTTGTGGGGTTTCTCTCCCTTTTGGAGCCTTCCAGGTCTGCACTTTTTAAACCATTTTTTTTAAATTGTGTTTTGGTTTCATTGAGGTAAACTTTTCACAATTTGTTTATGAAATTGCAATTTACAACCAAGTAAAACAATTGCATTTAAAAAAGAAAAGAACATCATGTTTAGTTATCATCAAAAGATAAAATATTTGCAAATTACAAAATACAAAGTTGTGAATGCAAACATGATACTTTGGAAATATTCAACAACTAAGTAGAGCGAAACGTTTCTCAGGCCTGTACTTGCTTAACCAAAAGTCAATAGGTAGTTCACGAAAATATACTAGCTATGCGTCTCTTATTCATCTCACCAACCTGGCACATTCCTTTTGGCCAAGTGTAGGATTGGTTTATACAATGTATTCTTCCCTTATTTTGAGTGCGGGTCCCAGACACGTAATATTCAAAACAGGCTTGGTATTCTCTCCTGCCAGGTCCAGTTATTTGGTTTATTCTCCTGCTAAGCAACAGTCCCAACGTGGACTATCTCTTTTTGGGTGCAGGTCAGAGACTCACAATATTCCGTTTCGCTTTGTTTCAGTCCCTCATACATGCGCAGGTCCCAGACAAGCAACATTCTGATTGGCTTCAGTTTCTCATATAGGCGAGTGTCCCAGCCTCGCACTTTGTCCCCACAGACCCAGACCCTCTTAATGCGGCTTCGGCCTTCACTCGCTTTCTCTCCTGGTTCTCCAGCACCACACAGGTACCCTGCAACTTGTTGACTACCATCTGGTAGGTACCAGCGTTTCCTGAACAGCTGCTGGATCTCTGGAGGCTCTGGTCACGCTCAAGGCTTCGTTGCAGTCGGCAGCAGCTTTCCTGACGTCTGCTTCTTCCTGGCGGTACGTCCTCTCTCTAGGACCATTCGCCGGTGCTCTGGATGCCCAGAGGTTCCACACGGCAGCTACGCAAACAGTCCTTGCTCCTGGGACCTCAACTCTCGTTCTCCACCTAGGTTTCCTCCTTGGAGGATCGCTCTCTTGATGCATCCCAGGAGCTGCATGATATTTAAAGTTCTGCATTGAAAAAGGGAGTTGCATTGGCCCGTTGCATTGGCCCAATCAGGTTTGTTGAGAAGCTAGAGCGCTGACTCTGCTTCTCCGTAGTGATCCTTGGACTCCTGGTCATAATTATCTTCTCAGTACGCGCCATAGAATCAGATTTAATACACTTTGAATTTCAAAGGTTGAAGCTTGTCAAGGTGAAGGGTTCAGGTGTACTAACGCAGGGGCATACTAAGTTCTCTGATCAGAAGGGGTTTCCCTCCCCCATGTGATCCTCCCTCGGTGCACCACCTCCAGGCGGACTATTGTACTGTGCCGCACCGCCTTGGCCCCATGGGAAAGATCTCCCCCTAGGGGAGAAGGGATGACATCCTCAGACACGTCTAAATGTATTAACTTATACATTAAGTGATAAATTGCACTGGAGGCACTGATTGCACTAGAACTTTTGCACTTAATGCACTTTATCACAGCACCACAGGCTTCTTTCCCCAATTGTGCCTCATCACAAGATCAGTATCTGCACTTTGCTTTGCTATTCTACATACATTGTTTAAAATGTATTACTTATTATTGGCCCTATTAGACAACTATATCCAAATGAAGGCCAATTCGAGTCTTTGTCCTAACAAAACACCCAATAAATCTTATAAAATGTTTGCACCCATACGAGTTGCAAATGCATTAATCACTGACACCAAACACTTATTGCATGATTTGGATGGTTGCAAGCAGGTTTCTGCTAGAAAACTAGCCCCCTCTAATTGTGTGATAAGCAACAAAGCAGAATGGATTGACAGCCATTCTAGCGGCAGCAGAGGTGAAGGGGCGTACAGGTCTCGTGGGTAACATAGCTCTTACCAATCAAGCTGCACCTAATAAGAAAGGACCCAAGAACATAATTAACTAGACATTTATGAAACATCTAAGGGATAGAGTATGTGTAATGTGAGAGTTACACACCGTCCACGATGGTTAGATGACCAGTTCGATACCCAAAGAGGATGAGGTAATTGTGATCTCACCTTCCATTCCAACTACTAATAGATTTGCGGTTTTAAGTAATATAGCTTGCGAAGCGTGGTTGAACACGCACACAATATTAGCTGTTCAACAAAGCAAAAAGAAAGGGTGTTCCATAGAGGTCTATGATAAGAAAGCAGCAAAAAGAAAATCTTTCCTAACGCCCTCAGTGGCCGAACACAACTTCTGGTGCCGGGGACAGATCGCTCCTGAGGGGGCACCAAGATTCTAAATGATTAATTTGTGAGGCATCACAAGGTGGTGAATGTTTTCAGTGGAGTCTCATAAATGTTCCTCAAATTAGTGTAAGTGACTGAGTGTAGCGAGGGAGATCAAACAAATGAAGGGGAGTATGCTGAAATTATTTAGCAGCATAATTCTCTTTTAAAAAAATGTATTTTTATTAGCTTTTCCATCATTGCCAACAATCCCCCCTCCCCTGTTAGGGAGAATTCTCTCTTTAGGCTGACTTTCCTAACCTAGTGAGTCCCACAGCAGCTTTGATGGATTTCTGGAGTTTGTTTTTTCTCCTGCCAAGAGTGAGACTTTTTTTTCTCCCACTCTTGGACATGATTTATGGTGTTCCTTTGACTGTTAATGTGCTTTATGGGCTATGGGGTCCTTTACTCCATAGGGTCTCATGTGTTTTTACTATGTGTGTTACACAGCACCCTCCACGCAGTGACACAGGGGTGTCAAAGTGACACCCCACCATAGACTCCATACCCTGGGACTGACTACTGTCTCCCAGGGCATGTAAAGTCACCAGTGGCTTTACTAGTCCCAAATTATTAACAGAGACCATCATATTGTGGACGTACTGGTCGGGGCAATTCGATTGCTCTGGGGTCTGTTAGTCGAGGGGGCACATCTCCGTCCCCCCTGTTCAAGTTTTGGCTGGTGGCAGTGGATACTACTTTTTATATTCGACCGCAAATATATCCCTATGGGATTTTCCCATTGTTCGAGGCTACGAACTTTAATTATTTAATTCTCATAGCCTCAAACATACCGTCGATTTATTTATTTTTATTTTTTTTAAAAAAATTTTATTTTGAAAATAAACAATACAAACCAAACTTGCAGCATTAATTACAATAGGCTTGAAAACATCAAGTAACACTCGTTACTGCACCCGAATTCCCCCCCCATCCCGCTCAAGAGCTTATCAACATTTCGGTTCTGTATCCACTGCGTCTGGCTGGGTATCGCTTCCTTCCGAAGCTGCAGGGTCCACTACTGTGCCAAACAGTCCTGTAATTAACATCCTCCAAGCCGTCAGGTTACCTGCATCTTCCTCCCCGCAATTGCTACATGCCTCCTGCCATACCACCGTCTCAGCCCCCGCCCATTTTTTACAAGTCCCGCCACCATACCTCTATCCGTGGCTTGTGGCATTGCTTCCAGCTCATGGCTATCCTTCTCTTAACAAGCACATATGCCAGGTCCCTCAGTTCCCCAAGGTGTTTAGTGTCCCGTGGTCTGGGAAACCCTCCCAGCAGGCAGGCCTAGACCGTATCTATGTGTAGCGGGACCCCTTTGTCTGCTAGTTTCCGTGCCACTTCCCCCCCAAAAAGCTTCGATCACTGGGCAAGACCAGAACATGTGCGTCATATCTGCGTCTTCCTCATCGCATTTCGGACATGCTTGTCTTCCTGCGTTCGCAAACTTAGATATTCTTTTCGGGGTCATATAGGCTCTATGCGTTATATATAGCTGTATTTGCTGCAATCTAGCATTTCTGGACACTTTCTTATGGTATCCCATGGCCCGTTCCCACATCCCATCGGTCATCTGCGCCCCCACCTCCGCTTCCCAGTCCAGCCTCAATTCCATCAAGTCCTTCCCCACCCGGGTCATCACCACCTCGTATAATCTGGAGATCTCGTGCCCTCCCTCCGATATGTCATATATCGTTCCAATTAGAGCTTCTGGTTCTTCCGCCAGCACAGTCTCCGGCCAGGTTTTACGGATAATCTGCACCAGCCTAAGATACATAACATATTGGCCCCCATGTAGCCCTGTCTCTTCCCCCAGGTCTACGAATTCTTTAATAGCCCCTTCTTGCCATATGTCTCCCAATGTGGCCAGCCCAACCGATTCCCAATAGGTCCTGATTATCATCCTAAACTGGCTGTCTCCCTTAGTTAAGGCAACTAGCGGCACCTGTGGGGAACACGGGCACGGGTTCTCCATCAATTGGCATGCTCTGTGCCACATCTTCCACCCAAGCAACAGCATACTCGGGCGTTCATTCAGTTCAAGTCTAGGAACCCAGATGACCTCTTTTAGGTAAAACGGGGCGCAGTCCTGCCCAAACAGCCTAGATTCAGGAGTTTCTTCATCAGAAAGCCATTTGGTTACATATTGCAATTGGCTGGCTACATAACAGGCCTCAAAGTTCGGCAGCTTGATGCCCCCTTTATCATGGAAGTTCTGTAGCTTACACAGTGCCACTCTATTGCAGGTGCCGTGCCACAGGAAGTCCCTACACAAGCTGTTTAGTTTGGCAAAGAACTTCTTGGGTATCAGGTGTGGTATGTTACTGAAGAAATGCAACAGCCTAGGCAGGACCACCATCTTGAGCATCGCTCCCCGCCCCATCATCGCCAGCGGCAGCTTCTCCCAGAACTTCATATTCATGCAGATTTTCTTCACAGCCACCTCGGTATTGTGCAAGTGTTCCCCCTCCACAGTATGATATACATCTATTCCGAGGTAGCGGAAGGAATCAGCTGCCCAAGGCACGGACAACACTGGCAATCGTTCCAGAGGGACTCCTGTGTAGCTCCCCAATGGAAACATGCTCGATTTTTGGGGGTTTACCGCTATGCCGGACAGTTCTGCATACTTTTCCATGACCTCTAAAATATACTGGAGATTTTCCTCCGGATACTTCAAATACAGTAACACATCGTCAGCATATAGGGATATTAGGTGTTTCTCTCTCCCCCCTTTTCAATACCTACCCAGTCATACTGTTGCCTGAGGTACACTGCTAAGGGCTCCAGGGCTAGAATATATAACATCGGGGACCAGGGACACCCTTGTCTAGTGCCTCTACTGAGTTGCCACCTCTTGGATATCACTGATCCCGTGCGTACTCTGGCCAGTGGTTCGCTGTACAACAATTTCGCCCACCTAACATAACCCGGCCCCATTCCGTAATCTTCCAGGGCCGCCAGCAACCATGGCCACCTCACCGAATCAAAAGCCTTGACTGCATCTAGGGACACCACCACCATTTCCTCATCGCTTCTGTTCCCCTCTTCAATCACCCGGTGGAGTCGCCTGTGGTTGTGAGTTATATTTCTATTGGGGACATAGCCTGTCTGATCCGGGTGTATCAATTTACTGATGACTCTTCGTAGCCTATTAGCCAGGACCGCTGCCAGGATCTTGCTATCCTGGTTCAACATTGACAGCGGCCTATACGAGTCGCAGCAATGCCCTGGCTTGTTGGGCTTGGGGAGCGGTACGATTAGTGCGTCTCTAAGCGTAACCGGTAGCCGACCCTTCTCAAAAGACTCATTAAACATCTCTAGCATAGGGGGGGGGGGGGGGGGGGGAGTACCTCTGCCCTATATACTTTATAAAACTCGCCCGGGAATCCGTCTGTGCCCGGGGTCTTGCAGGTGGGCAGCTGTTTCACCACCTCCTCTAGTTCATCCAGGGTAATGGGTGCGTCTAGTTCCTCCCTTTCTTCATCGCTAATCTTAGGAAGTTCCAGGTCTTTCAATGTTTCCCTAATCTCCTCCTGATTTTCCCCTCCTCTGTCCTCATATAGTATTCTATAATAATCAAAAAATGCTCCATTGACTCCTTCTTGGGCGTCAACCACCTCCCCGTCCTCTGTAGTTATTATCCTAATCGGGGGCCTGGGGGTTTCGCTCTTATATAACCACGCCAACAAGCGGCCCGTTTTGTCCCCACCTGCATGTTGCCTCTCGGCATATTTTTTGTAGTTAAGGTTGCAGAGCCTTTCCCAAAGCTCTGCACACCTCTGCTGCAGCTCGAGTACAAGTTCCGCGTCCCCTCCTGCCCTGTCGCTTTCGCGCTCCAGTTGCTTCTCCGCCTGCTCTAGTTCCATTAGGACCCCACCCTGCAGACCTTTTGACTTAGAAATGGCAGTACCCCGCAACACAACCTTAAAGGCCTCCCAGAGTGTACTCGCTGAATCCACACTGCTCGTGTTCACCTCAAAGTACTGCAAGATCGCATCCCTGATGTCTTCTCTGAAGACTGAGTCTCTAAGCGCCTCCGCACAGAGGCGCCACGTCGGTATCCGCGCCCTAGGGCGACAGTACTGCCAGGTCAGCACCAGGGGCGAGTGGTCCGACAGGATCCTTGCTCTATATTCTATGTGGGTGGTCTCTATCACCACATCTGGCGTGGCAAAAAAATAATCTAACCTCGTATGTAGGTGCTGCGGAGCAGAGTAGTGAGAGTACTGCGTGTCATTAGGGTGTTTCAGTCTCCAAACATCCGCCAGCCCAAAGTCCTCTAGTAATACCTGTAATACCCTGGCCGCCAGGGTGGGCCGATCAATCTTCTCATCAGACCTGTCTGCCTTTGGGTCGAGCACGCAGTTAAAGTCCCCTCCCCAAATAACCGCTCCCCACACACGCGCCCAGGTGAGTACATAGGGTTCTGAAATACGTGGCAGTGTTTTGGTTGGGGGCATATGTATTTATAATGCACACCTCCCTATTCTCTACCAAGGCCCTCAGCATGACCAGCCTGCCCTCCGTGTCCACCACCTCCTGTATGAGTCGGAGCGGAACATGCGGTGCCACCCAGATCAGCACTCCCCTAGCATAGGCAGAGTACGGAGAGCCCACTACTGTGCCTCTCCACTTTTTCCCCACCAGTTCCAATTTTTGTTGGGTCAGGTGAGTTTCCTGCAGCAGCGCAATATCAATCCTCTGTCGTTTAAGGTACATCATGACCTTGTTCCTTTTTAAATAGCTGTTAAGTCCCCTGACATTCCATGTTACGATCTTAATGTCTCCCATGGCTCATAAGTATCTTCTTGCTTCCCATGTAGCGACTCCCCTTTGCCCACGTGATACAGATAGCATCTCGTTCTAGTAGCTCCTCGTACCAGCTCAAACCCCCAACTCCCCCCCCCCGTCTCTTCCCCAACATCACACACCCCAACTGCTGCCCAGCTCCAGCTTCGGAGCTCAGGCACCCCCACATCTAGCCCTGCAAGCACTGACCGATGCAGAGCTCAGTAGGGTGAGGTCGCCCTAATGGCCACCCAACTAAACCTATCGTGGGGTAAAGAGAATCGTTCCGTAAGGCTCCCGTTAAGTCAACATTAACCACAGTGCTTATGACAAGTAGTGCAATCATCTGACCTTCTCTACCGAAGGCTGCGCAAACAACTATATTCAAGTCCCACGTGCCACGCCATCTTGCGACGCCATCTTCATGCCTCCCGAATCTCTTCCGAGCTTTTTCTCCTCCGGACTTCTGACTCCTGGGGGCATCCTTGTGCATCGAGCCATCCCAAGGCATCCTCTGGGGTCTCAAAAACAGAGTTTTATGTTCGTGAATGACTTTCAATTTTGCGGGGTAAAGTAACATATATTTGTGGCCCGCCTCCCTCAATCACCGCTTTACTGACCCAAAGTTCATGCGGCTACGCTGTACAGTCAGGGTATAATCCGGGTAAGCCGTGATGTTTGCCGCTCCTCGTGTGATCGTTCCTCCCTTATGAAAGTATTCCAGTATCCGGTCGCGGTAATTGAGAATTTTGGCGATCATAGAGGCCTAGGCGGGTTCCCCGGCGGCGGCCTCCTCGTTAGGGCTCTGTGTGCCCTTTCTACTGCAAATCCTTGGGATAGGGCTCCCCTGGGTATCTCTTGTAATAACATGGATTCGATGAATTCCGTAGGATCACGGCCCTCCATCCCCTCCAGCAGGCCCACGATGCGGATGTTATTGCGACGGGCACGTCCTTCCGCCTCCTCCGCTCTCCAGGTTGCCCACTCTTTGTATCAGGGCGTGCAATTCGGCTTTATGGGAGGCGCAATCCGCAGTATTCGGGCCGACTTCCTTCTCAAGGGACTCCGTGCGCTCCGCCAAGGCCCTGACATCCTGTCGGAGTAGGTTAACGTCCTCTTGAACCTCTCCGACCTTGAGGTCCAGCGCCGTTTTTAGTTCGGTGACGGCCAGTTCGAGCTTAGATTCCCAGGCCGCCCTTAGGTCCGCAATCGCCGCCAGGATTTCTTGGTTGGCGCCCGAGGTCATTGTGCCGCTCGCAGCCAGCTTGTCCCTGCTCTTGGTGATGTCCTGACCCGGGGGCGTCTTAGTGAAGTCGTCCAGGGTGGGCTGTTTCGCCTTCGGCCTCACCGTCCTATTCGACATGACCCAGGAAACCTGTAGTTTGCTCAAGTGACAAATGTGCACAAAGTGCGCCGCCTCCACTGGGTCACCGTGCGGCTCACTTCTTCCTTTGTTCCGGACTCTGGTCGGCCATTTTGTGCCGTCCGTCGTCTCCGGTGTTCTTTATCTCATCCGCACCAATCTCCGCCGCCGTCACTCCTGCACCTTCCAGAAGTTCACCCTGCGTAGCCCAATCATTCACACACCGGCATGTGTTTTGTCAGTGGTCGGCTGTCCGTCTTAACGCACTTATTTGCCCGGATCGTTGCAGGATCTCGGGAGCTCCTCCAGAACGCGTCCTACATGGCTCTCGTAGCCACGCCCCCCGTCGATTTATTTATTTAATATTAATTCACCGGTTGCTATTTTTTGCAAGGACTCGATTCTAAAATGGTGTTTGTGTTCTCTTCTGTGACTCCAACCCAAGTCGACCCCTTTGTTCCACTTTTTGGGGGGCTTCTCCACAGAAGCCTCCAAAAGTGGTGCCACTCTGTCTGGGTACCGCAGGGGGTGTGGGAGGGGCTTTAGGCACCCTGGACTGAGTTACCTTGGTAAGTCAAGTCACACTCTTGTGTGATTGGCCCAGGTGGTGAGCCGGCCGGCTCACCACTTAGCATGTTTGATTGACAGCTAGGCTGAGTGAATGGGGGTGTGCTGCATAAAAGCAGGGCTTTGGGGACTGGAACTTTAGAAGTCGCCACAGGACCTGAGAATCCAACGAGGGAGAAGCTGAGCCGACCTACCACGACGACACCACCGGTGGAGCCTTACGGAACAGACTCACCACTTCTCGACAGAGAAGATCTCCCGGCTGGAGAGGCTTCTTCCCCTGACTGGTGGGCACAACCAGGTTCTTTTCCTCGCATCCCAGGACGTCTGGTGGTCAAATTGCCCGTGCCAAGCACCCCGGCAACCGGATAGCCACTTACCACTGGACCGCGAACTACAGGACCGCTCCTTTTACCTGAGAACTCCGCGGCTGGTTTTTCCCTGGCAGTGCAACGGACTCATGTCTTCCTCCCCGACGAGATCCTCTCTTCCCCCGGACGATGCACTGACTTGCATCAGCTGCCAGGAACAACTGCCCCAGCTGGAGTATTCTCACCACTTTAAGGTACCATGTCCGCCAGGCCTCCCTTACTAAAGATTGCTACAAGGTAATAATAATCCCTTAACCTTCTTGACTGGGCTGGCCACCTTGACCATCTAACTGGTCCCTTTCTTTGGTCCAACTCTTTCTGAACCTTTTCAAGACTTTTGTGCACTTCAAACGTGTGACCTTGGACACATTTCGTTCTGATCCTCTTAAAGTGGATCCGGCCTTCTGAACTCTAACTTCACGGTTTTACTTTGCCTTCCTCTTGTTGTGTTCTTGTGAAAGTGTTGGGATCTGTTTCAAATTATACTCTGCTTTTCTCTCCCTTTTTAAAACAAATTATTAGAGTGCCATCTGCGTTAAGTGCTCACCGCTGTCTGAAAATAAGTGGGGCTTTACTTAAGACTTGTCTAATATTCTTTTAAGGTAGTGTATATCTTTTAGTGACCCTGTTTTTGAACTGCTTAATATTAGTGCCTGTGTTTTTTACTAGATGTGGTTTTAAATAAATAATTATATCTCTTTTACACCAAGCTCTGGTCAGTGTTACTTGTTCTACTGTGTTCTTGTGACCTATTGTGAATACTCTGTATACTGCCTAACTCTTCTTGAGGGAAGTCTGACTGCTCAGCCACAGCTACCGAGTGAATCTGTGTGGTACAGACTGCTACCAAGTGGGTTTACTGCCAAACACCTGTTGTCTTAAATCTTTTTCAGTGGTCCCAGAGGGAACTGCACAGGTTTCTGCCTAACACCCCCCAACACCCTAGTCCTCTTAACATATTTACCCACACCAGCAGTAGACATTCACACCTCTCTCTGCCATCAGTTCAGCACCCCATCTTTCCTTTTGATCTACTTTTAGTTCCCTACTTGAAAAATCGTTATTAACTAACTCGGCTTGAAGAAACTCAGTCCCATGTCGCTCAGGTGTTGTATCAGGGGGTTCCATATAGTGTCACATTTTGCTACAGAGCCCCTGAGCATTGCAGTAAGTTTCTTCATGACAGATATTTCCCAGAGCTTTCGCAGCCATTGGCCCAGTGACGGTCTTCCTTCTTACCCCATTGAGGTGATCACTAGCTTTGCTGCCAGTGTCATATTGTTGATTAGCCGTAGCTGGATGTCCATTCCATCACACTCGCCTTCCAAAGTGATTGCAGTTGGTTCTTTAGCGTAACATTAGAAAAATCCAGTAAATACCATATCGCCAATATAAAATACTATATGTGTATACTATAATACACATAGGAGCACTTTAGAAATGTTTTATATGGCTGCAGCCACAATCTATGTCAGTAACTGTCATTGTAAATTGCATGCATGAGGCTGCTGTCACAACCTATCCATGCCAGTCACATTAAGCGCTTGATCTATGAAATTTAAAGTAACCATTACTGGCATAGATAAGACAATCTATCTATGGCAGTAATGGTCAGTGTAAATCGCATGCATAAAGCTGCTGCCACATCTATGCCAGCAGTCACTGTAAATCCCTTGGTAATACATACTTACATAAACACAAACACTGCACACTTACTTTAGGTGTTCTGGGGCAGGAGGCAGGCCGCAGCACATGAGAGAAGCCCTTCGGAAGAAAGTCCTGCCTGGTTGCAGAGCAGAAAAGGGGTGCATCAGAACCCAGGACCTTAAATTCCTTCGGAGGGTTCTAATTAAGGATTGGCCCTCAGCAAATAAAGACTGTATTGTCATTGGTTGCGGTTGAAGAAATGTGCTGATCTTTTTGATCTGTTGCACCAAATTGGACAGGATGTCATCTATGAATTTAAGAATCACAATTTGATTGACTTTATTTCATTTTTGTATTCCGTTTTTTATTTTAATTACCCACATTAAGTTTAAATGTAGCACCTTTTTCCTGTTTTCTCATATTAATGATATGCTTTGTTGTTTGTTATTTCTGTTATGTTGGTTGTAGCGCTGTAAGGCCTTGGGGCGAGTTGGCGCTATTTACAAAATAAAATAAACACAAATAAGACAAATGTAGGTGCGCGGTGCCAACACGACCCATAAGGACATGAATCCCTAGGGCTGGCAGGCACAGCGTATAGCAATTCTAACATGGTTGCCATGGCAACCCTGTGAGTGGTGCTGTGTGTCTCACATCAGCATACCACTGATATTGTTCTTTTTTTAATATCAGGGCTGCCGCTTAGTAAGAGCACCGGCCGTGTGGGACGCATCGGGGTGCACCAAGGAAAGGTTGGCCCTGAACACCCTCCTTTCTCTCTCCCAGTCACCTTCTCATGTACTCCTTACTCTTCTAGTGTCATACTCACTTTTTGCATGCACACACTCACCCAAGAAACACTTTCTCCCACCAACCAATAACTTACCTTGCACACGACTTTAGCAAACCTCCACGCTACACAGGCCTTCCTTCGTTTGGTCTCCGCCTGTGACATCAACCGAAGAAGCAAAACCCTCCTGTTTCTTGTGCCACTTTTCATCCCACTCACCCCTCCATTGTTTCAGTCTCAGCTGGTTCCTTGGGCCAATGGCTTCCCCAGGGGTGGTGTTACAGGTAAGCAAACACATAAAAGGGCATTTTTAGCTTAGGCCCCCTCCTTGTACGCTGGACTACCGGCTTTAGACAATGGGGCCCTGATACAACAATGGTCAAAGTCTAAGAGAGACTAGGAAAGAACGTATTTTTGGTACAATTGCACGCACCACCAGTGAAGGGCAATTAGGATACATTGTATCCTTTTAACATTTTAGAAAGTGGCTTTCTGGTTACTTTGTTAATGTGCTTAAGAGAAGCTGGTGTCAGCTACGGGATTCCTTTTACCGTTTTTGTGCTATTTTACTGGTGCTCTTTCGCATTTAGTGCAAAAGGCTACTAAAGGTGGCTAACACCATAAGATGGCCATGCCACGAGACCATGTGCTTGTTCTTTGGCCATATTGTCTTTGGCTTCTTCCTGCATTATCAGGACAGTAATTACCTTGCATGGAAATCCCTTTCCTGGGGAAAGGGGAGGCTTTCGTGGGTAACAGGGTTTTGTGTGTGAGCCAGAGGAGGGGGCTGGTACGGTCTAGTCCCAATGCACATCCTCTGGTGCCTAAAAGTCTATCGCTGGGCAGATGTGATGATCAGCGGTTGTCCAGGATTGGAAAACCCCCTGGATGTAATGAATGGTGCAGACCCTTACCATTCGTTTTCAACCGTCTCATTACAAGGGAAGCTGCACTGGGGCTGCGCCTGTGTTCATCGCTGTGCGATCGCCTGATTGTGGCGACCTTCGTGTCTCTGAGATGTCCAGAGGCCATCTCGCCCCCAGAAGTCTTACTTTGTCTTTGTTTGGGTCTTCAACTGCAAGCTGTCCGGAACAGATTTTTGTGCACCGTTACTGACAGGAAACCAAAATCCCTTTAAAAACAAAGTATCTTTGATAGACGACCATTGCGGTGGAACCAAAAACAGAAGAACAAGCCTAGAACCTACACAAATGGAATCCAGAACATCCTGAGCAAGGGGGGGTAAGCATACATACCCCTCGCTTTTGCCCAGTCTCACGCAGGCAATTTTAGGCATAAAGTCCTGACCCTAACTCACTCGGTCTTGACCTTTGGTAGTGAAACCTGGATTAAGGATCCTTTGCTAGACCTATCATAGTGAATTGGATTGAGTTGAGTACTCAACTGAACTTTACTGAACTTTAATTTTCAAAACTTTCTATAAATCACCACCACAGCCCACTGCATTCTTTTCTATGTAAACTAACCTGAAGAAGTTATACTTTGGAACTGGTGACCTTTGGGCATTATTAAGATTGAGGGAAGCTGTTCTAGTGTTGGTTCTGAAGAGCTCTGCCTATTTTCCTTGCATCAGACCACTCACCTGTATTGCACTGGTAATTAATTCATATGCAATTATATTCTCCTAATCGTGCATGTGTAGATAGGTTTAAGGTTTTGTGCGACTATACTTACTTGCGATTTTTATATCCTTACTGTATAACTAAAGGCGTAATAACTGTACTTTTTATATACTTCCTGTCAAACATGAATTACTGGTGTTGCTCTGTGTGAACTCATTGTAGCCCTAGACCACTCACACTTTTCCTGAGAGTAAGCCTCATCTGTTCAGCTACCTTAAAATGAGAATGGGTTCTGGTTAGCCTCTCAGTGTCTTCCCGATCACCATACATATGGAGGCCTCCTAAAATCCTCACACCAGGGTTGATTTTGGAAATCCATTTTAACAGTGACTAAGACTGTCCTGATGAAACAGAAGCACTCTGATGGAGAAAACATGGGACTTCTTGAATGATGTGCTGTCGACTGAGCTGGATAGTGAGCTACCACAAGCCAGTCGTCCAAGTAGGGGCAAACATGCATGATATCCCTCCGGAGGTAGACACTACTATTGTCAGGAGTTTGGAGAAGATGCTGGGCAGCGAAGAAAGACTAAGCAGTGCAATTTTGGACTGGTACTGGGTGGACCCCACTACAAATCTCAGGTACTTCTTGGGTCTGGTATGGATTGACACATGGAAGTAGGCATTCATGAGATCCAGGGATACTAACTAGCTATAAGGTTTCGAAGGCCTGTAGGATCTGGACCACAGTGACTATCTTGAACCTGTTGTCACAACCCTCGCCCAAAACCCCCTCTGGCAAACCCATTGGCTAGGTGGAGTCAGGACTCGGGCCTCTAGAGCCTGGCATCCTCTTCAAAAGCCTTCATGGGGCCAGTCCTGGCGCCTATGGCACCAGGCTCATACACCATGAACAACAATGTGCTTGGGAACTACTTTATTGTATTGTCAGTGTTAGGGAGAATTCTCTGTTTAGGCTGAATTTCCTAACCTAGTGAGTCCCCCAGCAGCTTTGCTGGATTTCTGGGGTTTATTTTTTTCTCCTGCCAAGAGTGAGACTCTTTTACCCTCACTCTTGGGCATGATTTGAGTGTCTTTCTCTGAATCTAGATGTGTTTAATGGGCTATGGGGTCTTTTACTCCATAGGGCTTCATGTGTCTTTGTGATGTGTGTTACGCAGCACCCTCAGTGCAGTGACACAGGGGTGCCATAGTGACCCCCCAGTATAGACTCCATACCCTGGGACTGACTACTGTCTCCCAGGGCATGTAAAGTCACCATTGACTTTACTGGTCTTAAATTCTGAACAGAACCAGTACAAACCATCATATTGTGGACGTACTGGCTGGGGCAATTCAATTGCCCCGGGGTCTGTTAGTCGAGGGGGCACGTCTCGTCCCCCCTGATCGAGTTTTGGCTGGTGGCAGTGGATACTACTTTTTATATTCTACCGCAAATATTTTCCTATGGGATTTCCCATTGTTTTAGACTACTACCTTTATTTAATTATTTACGGTAGCCTCGAACATACCTCCGGTTTATTTAATTAATATTAATTCTCCGGTTGGTATTTTTTGCCAAAACTTGATTCTAAAATGGCGTTTGTGTTCTCTTCTGTGACTCCAACCCAAGTCGAGCCCTTTGTTCAACTTTTTGGCGAGCTTCTCCACAGAAGCCCTCCAAAGTGGTGCCAAACTCATCATCCCACAACACGTGGAAGGGGACGGCCCTCGGAGTGGCACTCATCTGCAACGGTCGGAACACGTCCGGCTCCGCTCCCACCTCATCGGGCCAGCAGCACGCCGAAACAGCACAGCGAAACACCAGCCAGGTGAGCCACGCACATGGTCCAGGACTCAGCAGCGTACCGGAGCACATAATCAACATCCGTCGCATCGCACGGTCCGGGCACACCTAGCAACATACGTGGGCTGGTGAGTGGAAAGGCGCGGTAGAGGAAGGGGGGCCCCTACACTGCGGAAGACAGGCGAGTGACAAGACCGGCTCTCGCCTGCTGGCTGTGGGAGCCGGCGCCGGTGGGGTCCCAGGGGGGGTGCCTGGGACCTGCAGACCGGACTGTGCAGAACAATACGCTCCGATACTACGGCTGAGGGGGGGCGGAGAGGAGTCCATCTCCTCCGACCCTGGTCTAAACCAACTCCATCAGGCCCTTGCACGACAACACTTTGCATGAACTCATGTAAGGCCATAATGCACCCTCGGCCGCTATCCGCGAGGGTGCTGAAAGGGCTCTTGTCCACATAGCCCACCAGCACCTGTCCGCAAATAACACGTCCAGAGCATTCCACCCCTGTAGACTTCAAAAGTGGGAGTTGGCTTGTTCCCCAAACCCAACAAAATAATCCACAGAACAGCACACGAAGGGATCACTGCCCTTCACAGGAACAACATAATCCTGGGAACGTGTGGAAACGTGGGAAGACCGTCCACTCCTGAGAGCGCTGGTGGGACAGGTCAAGCAAACCTCCGACATAGACCAATACAACAGTGTCGGTACTCCCTGGAACACCCCACTCCACAGCCCAGACTACTCTGGACTTGCCGTCAGTGAGCCTGATCACAGAAGTCCGGACAGCCAATCACTGAAGAGTAAAGGGACGAGAAGGAGACGGAAATCAGCAGTGCAACATATTCGACCTCGAGACCACACTACTAACCAACTGGCACCCAAGTGGCCCTACACCTTGCCGCAGTCATTTTCGAATTTACCTGGTCATTCACCCTCACCACTTCAACCAGTACAATCAATACAAATACCCTAGCAATGCCTGGGAAAAATGTAGTCAAGGGCAGGAAGACCGGACCGATGGACTCCTTCACGAATTCACAAACACCCCCCGAAAGCTCGTACCCACCGACAGCTGCCACACCCTCATCTACAGAAGACACGAAATTCGATCACCTCTTAACCGAAGTACAAAATGGGTTCTTGGCGATCTATGTCAAGCTGGATGACATCGTCTCAACAATAGGCTCCCTCAAAGCCTGAGTAGAGAAAGAAAGTGCCAAGATCACATACACCGATAATAGAATTAACGCGAACGAAGATTCAACTCACCAAAACACTCATGACATAAAACTCCTGAAAGGGGAAATGAATAAACTCCGGGACAAGTGTGACTACTTGGAGTCGAGAACGAGACGGAACAGCATCTGTATAGTCGGTCTTTCAGAAACCTTTTGCAAAGGCACAATGGAATCCTGAATCGAAACCCTGCTGAAATCGCTCCTGGGTGAAGACGCATTCTCCCCACAATTTCTAGTCGAACGAGCACATCACACTCTTGCTACGCCGCCCAAGCCAGGGGCTCCTCCCCGCACGATCATCGTCAAACTACTGAATTACAGGGACAGAGTGACAGCTCTGAGATTGGCGAGAGAGAAAGGGCCCCTGAAGTACAGTAATGACAACATCCATATATACCCCGATTTCTCAGTAGGAGTCCAAACCCAAATCCGATCCAACAAGTCCATCAAGCGTCAACTGCGACGGAGACAGGTTCCCTACGCTCTTCTGTTCCCTGCAAAGTTGCGCATACAACACGGCGGAGGAGCACACTTCTTCGTATCTCCTACAGTGGCACTGGCCTATGTGGAGGCCTCAATTCCCCTCCCTCTTGGAAGACATGAATTAGCTCAAAATGACCTGCAACAGCCTGTATAAGCTTCAAAAGGCCCACTGGCCGATTACAGCTCTACCCTAGTCCTGTCTTTTGCCAGACTTGATGGAGATAAAGTGGTACAAGGGAACATCACAGCTTCCAAACCTTAAATGCAGCCGGATGAGAGGCGCTCGATATACAAAGCAGCGTTGCAGCACCCGACCCCCTCTCGGGAGAAACCACAAGTTAGCAACAAGGGATCATCATCAAGTTGGGTCCGATGGTGTGGGTGGGGGTGGGCAAAGGTAACACAGGACTGTTCTGTTGTTCAAGAACACTGTTACTACCACTGGATGCCCCAGTTGGGCACCAGGAGAAGAGGTTAATTGGTTTGTTTGCCATTAAAAATGCATTCACTGTATCACACGCTGCCCCCCTCCAAGAGACGTCCCCCCCTCTAAGTTTGATTGCCATCCACTAAAATGGCACAGAAAACAAAGTCATCTGTAGGGCTAAAACTTAAAATGCTCACTTGGAATATTCGTGGGCTGAACAAAAGGGCGAAAGCCAGCAAAGTAGGTGCATATATCAACAGACACCGCCCACACATTGCCATGATCCAGGAAACCCATGCGTTGAAGGGGACCAATGAGCGTGCTTTGCGGCAGTGGGGTAACAATAGACACTATACCGAATACTCATCCCAGAAGAGAGGTGTCCTCACGTTATTACACCCCTCCTTGGGGTTTTCCACTGAAAAAAGCAAAATTGACCAACAGGGTAGATATGTTGTGGTTTCGGGCACCGTAGCAGGCGAAAAACTTATTTTGATCAACACTTATGGGCCAAACTTAGATGACCCCGAGTTCTATATCCACCTCCTCGACGAAATTGGTCCTACAGTGAACGCATGGGTCTTGTGGGGAGGGGACCTCAACACCATCCTTGATGCCTCATTAGATAGGTCCTCGAGTAAACAAAGGAACCTCACTAGATCGGCCACCATCATACACCAAGCCTTAGAGGAACTGGCTTTGACCGATGCCTGGAGAGGGATACGCCCAACAGATAGACAATACGCGTTCCATTCATCAGCACATGATACAGAATCCAGAATAGACTATTGGTTCATTTCCTCCCCCCTGATCAACTCAGTAGAGCGCTGCAAAATTCTCCCCCGCACGCTCTAGGATCATTCCCCGGTCATATTCGAGGTATCACTACATAGCATTAAACTACCAACACAGCGGTGGAGAATGCCCCCCAATATTTTAAAGGACCCGAATGTTGTAGAATCACTATATACCGAAATTGAGGAATTCTTCCAATTGAATAAAGGGTAAGTAGACAAATGGTCAACCATATGGGAAACATTCAAGGTATGGGTGCGGGCAGCATAATGTCTAAAAGCACTGGTCTTATGTTTTATTCGGTTCTGGCGGTCTTAAGAACTGAAACACATCTGAAAACACTCGAAACTGATTACAGTATAACACACAACAAGCGCACGCTGGCCGATATTAATACACACCTCCAAAAATATAACGATCTAGCAACCAAAGAGCAACAGTATATGGCCACTCCAATCAAGGCACGCAGATATGGGGAGGGCAATAGAGCGGGACACCACCTGGCACGCTTATTATGGAATTAATATAACCATACCCCAATCACAAGCATCTTGACAGGTGAAGGCATAGCCGTACATGTGGAAGAAGAAATCAACTTTGAATTTGCCGAATACTACAATAACCTATATGCAAATCATGACATATGCACGCAGGAAGACAGACATACCTGAGCAAGACTGCTCTCCCTAGGCTCTCGTTAGAGGACAACTGGGCCCTCGAGCAGCAAATAACGAGTGATGAAATTGCTGAAGCGATTAAATCATTGGTAGCGGGCAAAACTCCAGGCCCAGACGGCCTGAACACTGACCTTTATAAGGCATAATCCACAATACTCGCCCCAATACTAAATCTAGTATGGGAGGAAGCCATGAACTCCGGCTCACTCCCGGACACAATAACAGATGCAGTCATAACTGTGTTGCTGAAGCCTAGACGTGAAGCCTAGAAGCCCCGCCCATGAGCGCTCCTCCAATCGCCCCCTCTCCTTAATTAACACAGATGCCAAAATCTATGCAAAAGTGCTCACCACTAGATTGTTGCCGCAATTTCATATCTTTCCCTAAATTCACACCCACTTTTAAAATATCACTCCAATCAGTATCAGAGATGACCCTACTGACATCATTCGACCAAGTAACTCTCAACCCATCCCATGCCAACAAATGTTTTGCATTCATGGGCATGAAATTCATGTAAGTTCTTGCACCATACTCTTGACCATCCAGTAATTTACTAACCTCAGGCTTCTTCCCAATTGAGCCTCCCGCCATAGCGATCCTCCGATTAATCCCAGTTGCCAAACTCAAATACCTAGTCATTTCTCTTAGACTCAAATTAAATCTATCTACTAACTCCTCAATTGTAACAATGAAAGTAGGGGATAGGCTGCACACCTTTCTAGTAGACACTGGTGCACAGAAATGCTCCATTGATCACTCATCGGTTCCAGACATCCCCCCCCTGTCAGGTGTGAGAAACACAAAGGTGTCTCCCTGATTAGTCCCCTGGGATCTGTCATCCAGGTGGCTAGGACACGGCCTTCGCTATTGGATCCAGTGAGGGAGGATGACCTGGATGGGTGCGAACTGAGAGGATGACAAGGAGAGGAGAGACCTTGCCCTTTCCAACCAAAGACCGTGAAACCTCTGCAGAAGGAATTACAAGACTGCAAACAATAGCCAGCGTGTGATGTAGCAGATGTCAACGGTACACAAAACCCTCCTCTGCTGATAACCAACCCGGGGAGAGACGCTTGTCTCAGTGGTACCAACATTGACTCCAATGAGAAGGAAAGCCAAGCGGATCACAATCAGTGAGTCGAGGGGAGAGCCGATAAGAAACCGAACTGTGTTGAATGAAAAGTAGCAAACAGCTAATTGAATTGTGAAAGAATACAAAGAACTGTTGATACTAGAAGGGGGAAAACCAGCAACAGAGGAGTCAGGCAGCACGTGGGTACTCAAAAAACTCTGGGAGATTTCCCGATTGTTCAAACTACCATTACCAGAAGGCCTTGGGAAAGGCAAGAAGGGTGTCAAAGTGGTCATACAGGGGTCCAGTAAAATCCTCTATACAGTCGAAAGTCTTTGACCGACAGAAGATTGTGAAGCTAAGGGAAGTGAATCCTGCATCATAAGAACTGATTGAGAAAATGAGCATTTGACAAAGTTGGCAAGAGTAAACACAAAGGAGGGATGCTGATAAACAGGGGCGAAGTCTAAAATCCTGCTATACAGTGTGTTGACAAGAGTGAACCCCGGCAGAGGTATGTCCACAGTGAACTGTTTAGAAAGACATTAAGATTTGTGAATGATAGAGGACATTGTGTTGAAAGCAGTAGTAAACCCAAAGGAGGGAAGATATCATTACAAACTTTTTGTAGATCTGAGCCCGGAAGAGGGGGATCCAGGGGTGAAGAGTCATCACCCACCATGTTTACGGAAAATACGTTTTGTTTAATTTGAAACCCATCAGGACCTCGGAAGGAAAGATTTTTTGTAAAAAAGAGACTTAACCACCCAAGGCCCTGATTTCTGAGAGCAGAACAGTTGGCTCGTGCTGGGAAAGCTCGAGCGTTGCTGTGCTTCAGAATCCTACATTGTTCCGTGCTGAAAACGTGGGGAAGGGAGACCCTGACTACCGCATCCCGACTTATTTGTGAACATGTCCTTCTTTCTTATTAACATTATCCCACACTTCTTTTTGTATTTAGCGTAAGGATTGGCAATAGATTGTTTAGTATAGGCCCTTTTATTTTGACAAGACGCCACTCGGACTGCCTTATTATTGTCGAAGCTTGCTCTGATCTTAGATTTAGGTTTAGATTAGGCGTTTTTCCAACCCACCTATAGAGCTTCATAAACACCTTTGAACTGTGATCAATTGTCTCTGTATTTACTGTTGCCACCATGAGTTCCTTACACAGGGCAACAAAACGTTTGCGTAGGGTTTGCTGGCACACCTGTACTAAGTCCAGTCTCATAACCAGTACCTATTTCGCTGGGACCATTTAGTGATGCATGAACTTTTCTGTTAACTAACTGTGGTGAGAACTTGTTAGGACTGAATTTAAACAATCACATGCTGTTATTTATTGCTCTCCGGATGGTGTATATTTGACAATTTTACCCCAACGCACTTCTACCTCTAAATTGTTATCATTGCCACTACCCAGTTAATTACAAAACCTACCTACTCATTTATGGGCCCTTCGCGATAATGACGTGGGAATGCTCAATGTAGAACCAGTGCACATTCAGTTAAAGACAAATGTAACATTGCCTTGCATACCCAATACAATGTTTCAGTAGATGGAGAAGCCGCACTGAAAATAATATCAGATCTCATACATCTGGGTGTCATAGAACAAATTTTGGGTATCATATATGATATGATACAAGTCATTTATAAAGCGCCTGTACACTTCTAGGCGTGACAAGACAAGGAGGGGGAAACAGAAGGAGGACAAAACAACAATCTTACTAGGCCTTGTGTGATTCTGATCACGCAAGTGCAGGGAAAAGTGGCAGTGGGTTAGGCGGGGAGAGAAGTGCAGGTAACTCAAGAAGGTGGCCAGAGAGTGGCTCATAGGTGCAGAGAGAAGGGACTGTAGGGTTGCAGATATAGACCATTAAGTGCTGGGGAGCCCAGAGGCAGTGCAAAGGCAAATGGACATACAGGAGCCTGGGACCAAGTTCAGTGGGTGAACAGTGCGCGGAGCAGTCTGGGACATCAGCAGGGGAGAGGGAGAGAGAAAGCAGAAGCAAAAAGGAAGGTCTTGAGTTGCTTCCGGAACGGGAGGTGGTTCTGCTCAAGTTTGAGAGCGGCAGGGAGGCTGTTCCAGAGGGAGGTCCCAGCTGAGGAAATAGATCTTCCCCCAACTCTCTGCTTGGAGAAACCATGATGATATTTTTCCTACACGTTGGATCCTGTTGGATGTGCTTTGCCAAAATGTCTCAAGGCAGTGGCCATCGCTGCCTACGTAAAACAGAGCGAAGGCATGGTTTTGGGTCACTCCTTAACCGTGATGGTGCCTCACTCGGATGTCCCTTTTTGTTTTGCTGGAGTCACCCCGAGTGGGACGGGTATGCCCAGATGTGCGTCCCGAGTCTGCCCGGCCTAGAGATCCAAGCTACTCCTCACTGAGGATGCTCAACAAGGCTGAAACATGTCTTGGGATGCTTGTGGTCTTGTGCAGAAGGGACGTGACCTAGCAGTTCGGGCTGGACAGCCTCTTTTGGGGTAGGACCAAGCCTGATTTGCACATAGTTTTTCCCCCTTCCGTAATGGCTTGGCAGGCTGAAAAACGATGGTCTGGAGGGTTGCCCAGAGCTGTGCCCTGGTTATGATTGATTCAAAACCTTCCAGCCATCACCTTTGTGTTTTGCTGGAGTCACTCAGATGTACAACAGAATGCAAACCTAATGTCATGATCTCTGCTTCCAAAAGATCAGGACTTGCCCGACTCCCTTGGAAGCAGACCCATAACCCCGGTTCCGAGTGCCAGCCAGTCCCAATTGGGACCTTTTGGACCCTGTCCTGGCGCCAGTGGCACCAGGCTCATAAAGATGCCCAGTCCCAGCGCTGGAAGCGCCGGGCTCATAATGCTTGGGTGGACTTACCTGCAGCAGACCATGCTGCTTACTTACCTGCCAGTTGAACCCCCGATCCTCTTCTGTTTGGGACTACTTTTCCTGTTGGGTGGGGCAGGAGCCACTCCCTAGGTTCAGAACACTGGAACTCTTCTGGAAAGCAGGAACTCTTTTCTTACCTAGGCGTGGCTGTGGAAGGAGACACCTAAGCACTACAGGAGGCTATTTAAACCACACCCGATGGATGAATCTTGCTTTGCGTTATTCTGCATTCTCTGCAGCAGAACGCTCATCGTGTCTTCTGCTTCTGATCCTGGGCCTAAGGGAACAAAGGCTTACCATCCTGGAATCCAGTCTTCAGCAGCACCTGTAAAGACAAAGAAAGAACAGGTTAGCACTACGGTCTTCAGTGGCAGCGCATCTCTTACCTGGTCCATCGGCTGTCACCAACGCCTCGCGCTGCATTCCGGCATCTGAAAGACAAAGGCTTACCTACTCTTCGCATGCTCCGGAGGTCTTCGCACTGCATTCCGGCATCTGAAAGACAAAAGCTTACCAGCTCTTCGCACGCTCCGGAGGCCTTCGGCGCTGCATCCCGCATCTGAAAGACAAAAGAAGGTGCGTTTAAAGACATTGGGCAACTTTATTACCCACGTGCCATTACTCCTTCCCACGCCGAATCCAGTGGGTATTCCAGCACCCTTCAGCTTCTCTAAAGCTCCGAACTTGTACCTGTAAGATAGAAGGGACAGTTAGTGCGCATCGTGAAGCAGGCTACAAGCGCTTACTTACGTGCTTCCAGGCGCTTCTATTCCTCACGCGGGTTCGATCCTCAACTCTCATCAGCCCGCCATCCGCCATCGCCGGAACCCTGCAAAACAAGAGATATCATTACAAAAGACTTTTAAGACATTTGAAGTGCCCAGAACTTACCGTTCGTGCAGTTACAGACGGACAGCAGTCCTCTGAGGTCAAGAGGCCTGCACCCTTATCCAGTGAAGAAACTGGTTACGGCACCCTGCCCCGAGGTAGATGGAGAGCTCGGCGTTCACTTACCTAAGGTGAGGGCGTTAACCTTTGGGGTTCTACAGGAGAAGAGAAAGGGAAGAGGAGAGAGGCACCCAATAACCCCAGTTCATTAATCCCATATTTTCTATCTGCAGACATCTTACTCTTCGAGTCAGACATACAGTGCACAGAGGTCCAGCCCAAAGAGCCAACCGTGTGTTACACATCACCTTTGAAGATACAGCATTCACCCAGTCAAGACCGGCGCCTCTGCGGGAATCAGGTGAGCGTTACGCCTAACCTCTCACATCTGCTCGTCTCACTAGATACAAGCTTATTTTGTTTGCACCTGTGAGAAACCTTAAGGTGTCACCCACTAGTCGCCGGGGATCGGTCACCCAGGTGGCCAGGACATGGCCATCGCTTTTGGATCCAGTTCCTGGGGGTGGACCAGTGCGGGAGTATCACCTGAGTGAGGGGTCTTTGGGGAGTGGGACACCGGATGGTGAGATGCGGTACCCCCTTCCTGTAACACCTTTATCCCATTTGACCAGGTAGGATATTTAGGAACTCTACCAACCCCACACCCCATTACAACACAAACACTTTCTCACGGAAAGCCTGCTATGAGAAAAAAAAAACAGACTAACACCAGAGAAGAATACCCAACCTGTCCCAATACAATGGTCAGGCAATTACTGACCATCACACACACCTGACTTCCATTAAGCTTCCCCAAACGGATAAAAGGAAGAGCACCAGAGCACACTCTGAGCAAGCAAAGCACACGAGGAATCAGCAGTTTCTAGACAGCAGCTGAACGAGAGAGGAAAGATGGCAAAACAGAAGGGGATCGCAAGGAGAGAAGTTCCTGTGACCTTTTCGACAAGGAAGCGTTACTTTCCAGAAACCTAGAGAACAGAAAGCATAAGACCAGGAAACCAGGCTGAAGAATCTAGCATTGTCACGGGAGGATAGCTCAGCGGCAACGTGCTCGCCTTAGAAACAAGACGACACAACACAGGTTCGAACCCCGGGTCTGCGCTTAGAAACCTCTGGGTATAAAACGCGTTATAAATACGCAACTAAGACATATTCCTGTAACAGCGCCTCAATGCCCCCGGGCTGTGTGAGCGCTTTAAAAATGCGAATAAATAAAAATTGTGTGTCAGAGATACCCGGGGCCCTCCCATGTTATCAATCAAGGCGGGGAGAAGACGAAAGTAAAGTTGAACTGCTGATGAGTGATTTAACTTTAAAAGCAAGATACAATACCTTTGGCAGAGTGGTCCGGCACCGCGTGGGTGCTCAATCGAAGGTCTCTGTAAGGTATCCAGCTGAGAAGTGACAAAAGTGAAAGTGAGAAAGGTTATATCAAGAAGAGACCGCGTAATTGTGAATCGAGGTGGTCCTGCAACAGGTCAAGCAAAATCCTGCGCACAGTCGAAAGTCTTTGATTTTGATGAAATGGAGAAATTTGGTCTGAGCCCGTTGGAGGGGGTCCGGGGTGAACAGTAAATCACCCGAGAAGTTGTACGTGAAATATTTGGTCTGAGCCCGGCAGAGGGAGACCAACTGAAGATTTTGTGTCAAAAGTGGGTCAGAGCCTGGCGGATGCAGACCCGGAGTGAACAGTAAATCACCCGAGAAGTTGTACATGTGAAATCCTAAGAAGAAAGGAACTTTAATGTTTCTTGTGTTGCATCAGGCCCTCTGAAATAAGAGACTTTGAATGTCAGAGACTTTGGCACAGAAGGCCCTGATGTTGGGGTTTTGAACTGCATCCTCGTGCTAGAGAAGCCAAACAGTGTGCTAAGCTTGTGTGCCACCTTGTTCCGTGCAGAAAACGTGGGGAAGGGAACGGCTTGAATATCCTGACATCATTTCTTGAACCCTTTTCTTTTGCATATCATTTCCCACACATTTTGTATTTGAAGTAACGATTAGCAATAGTTTTTTTAGTATAGGCCCTTTTATTTTGACAGACTCGACTAGGACTGTTAATATTTGATGGTCATAGCTTGCTCCCATCTTTAGATTTAGGATTAGATAGGCGTTTTTCAAACCCAACTGAAGTTGAATACGCCTCCCTGAACTGTGATCACTTTTGTCTGTCTTATTGTTTGATACCATGCCTTTCTTACACACCCCACATAAAAAGAAAGAGATGCAATTCCCTAAACCCGGCTGAACTATTACCTCCTCTAGAGGAGAATAGCCTTTATGATACCAATCATGATTGCATCTTTGTCACTGAGCAAGAAACAAAAGGAAGAATTTATTTAATTGATACACCCTTGCCATCTCCAGATGGAGAATGTAGTTCACAACCTTGGAAAACTATGGGCCGAAAGAGGATTTTTAACATCCCACGGTAACAAGATTCAGCATGGCCACTTGATAGTACAGTTGTTGTCAGCATTAGCATTACCCGAACAGCTACCGATAATGAAATGCGCAGCCCACCAGAAAATGGTTAACAAAAGTGGAAAAGGTAACGCGCTGGCAGACAGGATAGCCAACAAACGGCCACAGATTTACAATCAGGGATTCATGTGCTAGGTCCCGCCAGATGGGTACCCGAAACAGGGATGATGGAGGAAGGGATTAGCAGTGTAAAAGAGATCCAGGCCACAGCAGAAGAAATGAAAGCATGGGGATCGGGACCAGCCCGACTGGATGAGGAAGGATGCTGGGTTGACCATACCAAACAGAGATGGATGTTACCAAACGCTTATGTACAGGCTGTAGTTACAATGGCCCGTGGCCCAGCTCAAATAAGCGCTTAGGGAATTGGTAAACACCTAGACCCAGTTTGGAGAAACACCATCATTCCGGGAGGATAGCTCTGTGGCAACGCGTGGGTTTAGGAAGCAAAACCACGCTGAGCAAACACAGGTTCGAATCCCAGACCCGCGTATGGAAAAGAAAAGAAAACAAGCGCATTATAAATGAAACTAGCGCCTAGATACCTAAGAGTTATGTGCGCTGTAAATAAATGCAACAAAAAAAATCCCAAAGTAGCTGAACGGTTAGTGCAAAGGTGCATGGTCGTTTGCAACATTACATTGGGAAAGGGACACGAGTACCTTGGGGCAGTTTTGGCCCTCCTTTCCATGCCCTTCCTGCCCCTTTGGCAGACTTACACCCTGACACGGCCCTTTCCATGCTCCACTCTGCTCTATCTGATATTCTTGATGTTCTTGCCCCCGTCATGAGGATCCGCTTAAAGCCCAAAGCCAAGTGCAACTCCTGGTACGAATCAGACCTTGTCACCCTTAAACGCATGGTCAGGGTGGCTGAGAGGAAATGGCGTGCTTCCGGAACATCCTCTGACAACTTGGCCGGCCGCCTGCTCCAAAGGCAATACCAGCTGTCCGCACCAAGAAAAGAGCTCACATCCAAGCCTGCGTCTCTGCGGCATCCAACAACTCACCCGAACTCTTTAAGATCTGCAAGGAGCTGGCCAATCCTGCTGCAGTCTCTGCCTCTTCTGTCCCCTCCCAGGCCGTCTGCACAGCCCTGGCTTCTCATTTCATCTCTAAAACTCAGGACATCCTGTCCCCTCTCTCTACCTCTCCCCGCCCTCCCTCTACTCTCTGCACTTCCGTTGGCCCCTCTTTGGCCACCCCTCCTCCCTCCTTCTCGGCCTTTCCCTGTTCTCCCCAGATGAGGTTTCTATGAAAGTCTTGTCAAAACAGGTTCTCCCCCGTTTCTCCAAAACCATCAAGGACCACATTGACACCCTGGCTCCTACTCTGGCTGACTTCGGCAACTACTCCTTTGCCACTGGAGTCTTCCCTACCCCCTGAAGCACTCTCTTGTGCACCCTCTTCTTAAGAAACCCTCAGCCGACCCCTCCTGCCTGGCTAACTATCACCCGATTTCATCACTCCTTTCCTGGGCAAACTCTTGGAAAAGCTGGCCATCTCCCAGCTTAAACTTCACACTGAATCTGTTGGTTGCCTCCATGACCATCAGTCTGGCTTCAGAGCTGCCAGAAGCACTGAAAATGCTCTCCTGAATATCCGTCAAGACCTGCTCTTTAACCTCGATTCTAATACATGCGTGTCCGCACCTTACTTGATCTCTATTCTGCCTATGACACGGTCAACCATGCCATCCTGCTCAATCATCTCAGTGATAACCTGGGTATCACCGATCAGGCCCTGGCGTGGCTTACCTCTTTCTCTCTGATCGACCCACCCAGGTCCAACCTGGGTCCTTCCTCTCCTCCATCTCTCTACCTGTGGTGTTCCCCAGCGGTCCAACCTCTCTGCCCGGCTGTTCACCCAATACCTGGCACTTATTGCCCACCGCATTGCTGCTCTCTGCCCCAACTTTCAGTGCTATGTGGATGACAACTCATTATCAGGCTCCCCTCTGCCACCTCTTTTCCATCTCTCATTTCTGACTGTCTGCTATCCAGGAGTGGTGTGCCGCCAATGATCTCTGCCTTTATGCCAGCAAGACAGATTCTCCTCATTGGCAAACCTGCTCTCTCCTTTTCTGTCACTCTCTGGCCGGCCTCTCTTAGCCCTCTTTCTGCTCCCACCTGTGAGGCTAAAAACATTGGGGTTATCTTCGACTCCACACTCTCCTCACATCTCCGACGTCTCTAAGAAGTCACACTACCAACTGCACCTCCTCAGAGGTATTCTTCCTTTACTCTCCTTCCCCCAGAAGCTCACTGTCTCCAGAGCTCCGATTCCCTCTAGGCTGGACTACTGCAACAGCCTCTTTCCAAATCTGCCTGCTTATACTCTCCACCCTCTGCAACTCATCCAAAACAGGACTGCAAGACTTGTCCATGGTCTCAAGCCAGGGATGGTATCTCTCCAGGACTGAAATCTCTACACTGGCTCCCAGTGGCTGCGAGGGTTAAGTTCAAAACCCTCTGCATTGTCCACAAGGCCTTCTAGGGGGTTGGGCTTCAATAACTTCAACTCTCTCTTCCTAAATATCTTCCTTCTCGAGCCCTTCGCGCCTGCAACTTCCTCAGGGTCAGTCGGCTCTCCAAGCAATGATTTGGTGGTCAATCACTTTCCTCGGCTGGGGCCTCCCTCTGGAACAACCTCCCTGCCTCTCTGAAACTTGAGGAGAACCATCTCCTGTTCTGGCAGCACCTCAAGACCTTCCTCTTTGCTTCTGCTTTCTCTCTTCCTCTCCCGGGCTGAACTCTTGGTTGAAATTGAAATTGCACTGGTCACCTGGGTACCCTCTGATCTCGGGCCCAGGTCCCCTCCCCACCAGTTGCACTACTGCACTGGTTGCCCCCCTGTTAACCCTTGCACTCGGGGTCTATTTCTGTATCCCTACAGTCCCCTACCAGCACTTGACACTTGATGTCTGCACTTACCCTTGCACTTGCCACCAGCTGGCCTCCCTTTTTATTTATTTGTATTCATTTGTTTTACTGTGTGATCCCATGTACTGCACTGCACTACCCCTCCCCTTTCACCTTGCACTTTTTCCCCTCCATCCTCCCTCTGCAGGATCTCAATGTCACCTGGCCTAGTAAGATCGTTGACCATCTTCCCTTTGTTCCCCCTCCCTTGCCTCGTCGGGCCTTGAAAACACTTGTGTATAGGTGCGTTATAAATGCCATATCATATCATGCCCTTCGAGATAATACATTTGGATTTCATTGAGATGGAGCAATGCCAAAATCTTAAATACGTCCAAGTGGTGGTTTGTTTATTTAGCAAATGGGTTGAAGCTTTTCCTGTGAAAGACAATACAGCCATCTCCACTGCAAAAGTTATGTTAACAGACTACTTTCCCTGTTTTGGATTACTTAGGGTGATCTGGTCCGATAATGGGATTCATTTCACGGCTTCAGTTATACAGTATGTGTGTGAAGAGTTACAGATAAGGAAGAAATGTCATGCAGCGAACAACCAACAATCGGCTGGTTTGGTAGAGACATACTTGTATGTTGAAAAACAAACTAGCAAAGATATGTGCACATAGTACTAAGATGGCCTGACACTCTCCCGTTGGCCTTAATGTCCATGAGAACCACAGTTCAGGCAAGAACAGGCTTGTCTTCGTATGAGATTGTGATGGGGGACCTGCCAATGTGTGGAATATACCCCGACCAAAGAAATTGTCAGAAATTGAATATCCATTGTGGGTTGATTATTGTAAACAGTTGACTCAAAACCTGAGTTTGGAATTCCAAGATGGCCGCCACTTAAGAAGGATGTGCAAGCGTTTGCTCCGTCCTCGTAACGCGACCAAGTCAAGCAGCAGCAGATGAAGAATCCCCCCCTCAGCTTACAACCACCAGCAATCAAGTCAACGGCAACCCCTCACCCCACTTCTAAAACCTGACGCAGGAATTTAACTGTGGCAGGAGCGCGGAACGTGAGGGACACAACCTGGCACCTGTGCACCACTGACAGCTCTCCACGGAAGATAGCTGCCATGGCTTCCTTCCCATCAATGCAATCCAACTCCTCTCCTCTGCAGCAAATGATGTTGGAGACCTGCTTCATGTTCCTAAATCAAAGATGTATTTGCTGTATACGGTATTGAAGTTGATGCTCGACACCTCTCGCTTGTGGCAGATTACATGTGCTTTGAAGGCATCTACAAGCAAAATCGAGGACTGAGCAGGCCAGAACTACACTACAACGTCTAAGCAGTAAGCAGCTGAGGAGGGGGTCTAAACGGGATATTGACATCGCCACAAGTGGTAGAGCAGATTCTTCGCAATTAAATAACCTGCGCAAGCCAAGTAATACAAAGCAAATAAAGAAAACTATATCCTGCAGGGGGGTGGGCTGAACACCTTATGCTAAATACAGTAGAATAATAAGCGTAATAACCTACACAAGCTAAATGTGGATAAAAGGAGATACTATGGTGCCTCAAGGGAAAACATATAAAAACAGAGACACTACTCAACAGCTGAGGGACAATTAATAAAACCAAGAAACAAAAGTTTCTCACTTTGCAGCTCACTCAGAACTCTGTGTACCAAAAACAAGGCCCAGATATTGGATCGCGGCGACCAATTGGATATCAAGAGAACCAAAAAGTGGTTTGCATCTAGAGCAAGTAAACAGCTAACAGCCGACTATAGGGGATTTATGTCTGACAGCAGGAAGAAATCCACGCAACTGGGACACACAGACTCCCAGTGAACACCACCCAAATCCATAGACCCGCTTTAGGGAAGTAGTAAAAGCCAGTCAGGGCACTTGATGAAATCTAAACCGCAAGACTTAGCTGAAACACAACCGAGGGTACTAGACATGGCGGCATCCAAGGATGACTATCGAAAGTTTCCAGGAATACCAGGACAAATTCACCTCTTCTTTTAAGCAGCAATTTTCCACCTTCACCTCGGAAAACAGACTCGCTAGTTGAATTTAGCAAAGAAATATCTACCCTGGCAGAAAGGGTAGACACTAACGAACAAGCCATACAGGAATTGACAGAAGGGAGTAAACTTTCAGATATTGCCTTAGAAGATCTGTCCAGAATGGCACAACGTGGTACTGCAATATGAACATCTAGAGAACCGCTAACGTCACTCTAACAGTCAAAAATCTTCCGGAATCAGTGTCGGACGCAGAATTGAAGGACACGATTACTTGTATATTTGCAGACCTTACAACTGAAATTGATCATGCCAACATTCTCCTGGATAGGGTACATAGAACAGACCCTAAGCGATTAGAACCGGGTACCCGCCCCAGGGACGTACTAGCTGCCTTTGCGCTCTACCCTCAAAAAGAACAAATATTAAGGGAAGCGAGAACTTCTGCCTCAATCACACATAACAGGGTAGAGATTCAACTTTAATCAGGATTTATCCAGGTTGACTCTTCAAAAACGAAGTGCTATGTACCCCATAGTAAAAACTTTACAGGCACAGGGCATAAAATACAGATGAACTTTCCCCTTTTGACTACTTTTCAATCTGGATGGCAGGCAACAAAGGATCACTATCAGTCTTACTAAAGGCTAAATACCCCCTTGGATATTACCTTACTCACATGGTCAGAGGCAGACCATAAATATTCGTACACACAAAGGAGAAGGTACCAAAAATTGAATTCCACACATTAACTCATCTATATTGATAAGGTAATGTATACCCCTCCTATACCTAGCAGTCCAAAAATTGACTATCTACACAAATCATATACACAATTCTAGCAATTTTAATTAATTTCCAATAGATAAAGAAATTGTTCTAAATGAACACGACCCAAAATAAAACCCACATGGTGGATATAAAATGAACCTATTCACTAACATAACATACAATTGACCACATTTAACAATTAGATGCACATAAATGAGTTTGACACCCAGTACACTCTACAAGTGTTGTAATTCAAAACATATATATCCGACATGTTTCAGTTCTTCTGAACCCGTAATCAGCCTGAAAGTCTTTGGTCTTGGACCTTTCCACTTACATTAATACAGGATCAAGTGGCCAGAGGAGAAATTGCGCAACAAATAAGGGAATATTTTGACCTAAACCGAGAAGGGGAAGCATTGTTGAAAACTATCCGGGATGCGTTTAAGGCAACATTAAGGAGGTTCTCTTATAGCAGCTGAAGCTCAAAGACACAAGCAGAATAAGGCCTTAGAATTGGAACAAGAAGAGGAACTAGCTTTACTTTAAAAAAAGATGGAAACTGACTCTGGTCCAGCGATTCAGAAAAAACATAGGACACTAGTCGGTAAACTAAATCATCATATTGCTAAGAAGACAGAGAAAGCCCTTATTCTTTTCAAACAATATTATATAAAAGCAAATAAAATGGATCACCTCCTAGCATCTAAGCTGCGAAAAACGTGCAGCCTCAAGGACTATACAATAGATCAAACTACCCTCGGGGGAGACCACATCCGAAACCTTGAGCATCCTTACACAGTTCCACTCCTTCATTACCAATCTATATAAATATGAAGCTCCGGTACGACTTCTACAGAAAGCTTATTTAGATTTGGTCAATCTCTCTCAACTCACATCAGTTGACATCCAAGCATTAGAAGGGGCCATAACTAAAGACGATGTGACGCAGGTTATCAGGGAACTTCCCCTAAAGATATCACCAGGCCCAGATGGATACCCAGCTACGCTCAATAAAACAAATTTATTAGCCCCCATATTGACTAAATTATATAACTCCTTCATACCCACAGGACAAATTACTCCTGCTATGGAAGAAGCAAAAATAATCCTCTTCCCCAAACCCAGAAAAATCCCAACAATTTGCAAGTCATACCGCCCAAAAGCACTGATTAACATTGATGCAAACATTTTCACTAAGATTTTGGCCAATCGGTTAGTAGACCATATGCCTATACTTCTACTTCCAGACCAAACAGGGTTTATAAAACTTCGACAGACGCAAGACAATATCCGCAAAGTATGCCATATTTTAGTGAAAGTGGAAAAGAATCAGATCCCTGCAGTCCTTGTCCCCATCAACGCAGAAAATGTTTTGACCGTGTGGAATGGTCTTTGCTTCCCCCTTACAAAGATGGGATTCAGACCAAAATGCACGGCAATGATCAAATCCAATTATAAAAACCCTACTGCACGACTACTAATAAATGGTCATATGTCCCCCCTCATTTATTTCAACGTAGAACCAAACAAGCATGCCCTCTGTCGCCCTTGCTATAGGCACTTCATTTGGAACCTTTATTGGCTAAGTTCAGACAGACAGAGGGAATAAAGGGAATACATTTTGGAGGGATCCCACATAGAATTATGGCCTACGCCGACGATATGCTACTCATGGCAACAGACCCTATTAATACTTTTCAGTTAGCCACACAAGAATTGGAAACTTTTGGTGGGGTAGCATGCCTAAAGATTAATGTTACCAAATCTGAGATTTTAAACTTATCTCTCTCACCATCAGAAATGCACGACGTACAGGAACACACGCAATTTGGTTGGGCACAAGTGGGGAAAAAACTGCTTAGGGTAGTAATAACTTCCACACTAAAAAGGTTTATATACAGCAAATTACCTCACATTGCTGCAACAAATAGACTCACAGTTAAAAAAATTGGATCCTCTCACTATCTCGTTGCTGGGAAGAATACACTCTGTGAAGATAGTAACCCTCCCCAAAGCATTATACATTTTTCGGTTTGGGGTTGAAAGACCCAATTCCAAATGCTCGAGGGAGAAAAGACAGATTATTTTTTCGTAATAATCATCGTTTTTTTCTCCCCTGAACATTACTGACTTGCCCAAACCCCTACCCACACCCTTACCCCTAACCCCCACCCACAACACAACCCTACCCACACCCATAACTAATCCCCACCCACTCCCCTACTTACCTTACATTCTGTCTCGCTGTGTCCCTGCAACGCCTGTTCCCTTTCACTTCCGTGATCGGGAACCGCCGCCAACGCAGGGTCCTGTACTTTCCTTTTTTTCCCCCTGCAATATAGTGAGCAAGGGTGCGGGGGACACCCCCGAACCATCCAGCACTGAATGCGTGATTTGGTCAAACTTTCCGGTCGTCGGATTTTTCACCAAATCACGCACTCAGTATTTTTTATTTGGTCATTTTGGATGAAACCCATAATACACAAAGCTATTTCAGCATTCATATGGCAAAATAAAATGGATAGCTTTAAACACGCTAATGATCCCAACTGAGCAAGGAGGGCTAGGAGTCCCAAACATTTAGAAATACTATCAAGCAGCCCAATAAAGGGCGATTAAAGAGTTGTCCATGGGCGAGTCGGGGAAAAGAGGAGTACAAATGGAACAAGCGGCGGGGGGCAGGAGGGGCCTAGGCTCCACCAAGTATATGATTGCCAAAACAAGATCACCCGGCAAACATATTATGAGGGTAGTAGAAGATACCTGGGACGCTACAGTTAAAAAGCATAGGATAGACGGCATAGCCCTCACCACTTTCAACGTTGTATTTATGTTTGCTGTGGCTTCAGCTTTGAGTCTCCTGGGCTCCCCCGGGTCGGGGGAACCCACGAGACTCAAAGATGAAGCCACAGCAAACATAAATACAACGTTGTTGTATTTAAATATGCTGCGGTTTTCTTTCTACGTTTCCCAAAGCCCGAGAAACGTAGAAAGAAAACCGCAGCATATTTAAAATACGTTTTAATTCGGACTGCTGCGGCTTTCACTTTGAGTCTCCTGGGTTCCCTTGACCCAGGGAGCCGAGGAGACTCAAAGTGAAAGCCGCCGCAGTCAGAAATACAACATTGTTGTATTTGTGATTGCCGTGGCTTTGCAACCACAGCAATCACAAATACAATAACGTTGTATTTATAATTGCTGCACTTATTTTTTTCCTTTCATTTAACGTTTTCTGTGCTTCCCTTGGCTTGGGGAGCACCGAAAACGTAAAATGAAAGTGAAGGCAGCCTCAGCTCATGCAGCTCTGCTCTGGCTGCAGTAAGTAAAAGCTCCCAGTAGGGGGCTTTTGCTTCTTATTTAGTGCCGCCAGGGCAGAGCTTAACATGAGCTGAGGATGCGGCCTGAAATGTCAAAATGGATGCTCCCTTGTAAATGCTTTGAGCCTCGTTTGCTCAAAAGTTTACATACGAACTTTCATTAAAATGATGTTTAAAGGAATAGTGCGCTCAAAAATATTATTGTCCCAGGGTTCGGGCATGTGTTTTTAAGCATACGTTGATCGATCGTACAAACGTTTCCTATGCACCTTACTGTAGTTTTCCTAATTTTTACACATGCGAAATCAGGCAGCACGGCGCGGCCATCTTGTGCTAATTTTATCTGTTGCTGCATCACCCTAAGGTGAACTTCCCTGGCGGCACTAAATCATATCCCCCGCCCCAAGGCTGACATCACTAGACGCGTACCAGCCATTTCACAACCCCAAAGCACGTCTCGTGTCAACATTCTCTGCGCTTCAGCTAATGATGTGTCTCCATGGAAATGGCAGGGTGCCTCTTTCCTCGATAAGTATAGACAGACATCAGATTTGCTTTCCAATCATTTCACTGTCTTTTTTTGTGTATCCTGTGCCTCGTTTCTGCTCTGTTCAACTATCTTCGTTGCTCGTAGACCGTGCAAACAGATACTAGTACTATCATTACTATCTATTTTTATTGTGTCGCATAATGGCAACAATACAGCCCTACCAGTATGAGCCAGAGTATTCTGAGGCGGAATTACTCCAAAAAGAAAGACGCGGCAACGGTGGGGCTTCGGACGACAGTTGGGAGGACGAATCACCAGATCAAGAGCCTGAGCCTAGTCGCATGGACGACGTCTCCACCTTGTGTACCTGCAATCGGTGCACGGTAATGCCAACCGAGGAGGAGAACTGCTGCTGCCAAGAAAACTCTGGATGCTTGTCCTACATATCGGAAGACGAGACACAGCCGCAAAGCGTTACCAAGCTGCATGACTTCAGGGCAGCCTGCCTCACACAGTCCGTGTTGAGGATTATGATGGTGCTTATGCACGAACTTCGCGCAACAGTTCGCCCTCGCAATCCAAGTAACGAGTAAGTGTACTCTAGATGTGAGGCCACTTACATTTCATGGTTGTCTCCTACATTGTCGTAACTTTGATCTATCACTGCCAAATGAATGTAGTCTTGCAATTCTATACATCAATTGCGATTTGGGGAAATTATAGTGATCGTCTTATGTTTATTTTATGTACAACCATGAAACAATATTTCTGTGTGTCCCAAATGTATGGAATGCATAGTCATTCAATATTATAATGTGTCTACACTTTAAAGCCCAAGTGGATTGATCCTTGAAGTAACATTTGTGCTGGCAACAATGCCATAGAATACAAGATTGCATTTTCAACTAAGGTTTAATACACTTATCTTGTTCATTTAAAAACAGTTTGTATCTTTCTCTTACACAGGTGGTACAGGCTGGTGGCCAATCGTTTGTTTACATAGTGGCTGCATGGGAGGCTTGGATACTGCTTTCGACGAGTAATACCCGCCTGTGTCGTTGGTGCCATTAGAGACATTCCCCAGTGACAGTGGTCAGTACAGGGGATTTTCCCACACTGTGCTGCAACCCAAAGCATATAATGTGTAGTACATTTGTGCCATGAACATCAGCAACAAAATAAAATAGAACAGAACTTTTATGAATGGTTGTTTCAATTTTTCAGTGAATCAAGTGTGTCTCCATTCAGCAGTGTTCCAGCCCTTTTCTGCATGCCTCATGTAGGGACATCCCCCCTCCAGAATCAATGAATGTAAGCACCTGTGGCCGTGCCCTCACAAGGTGGCTGGCATGGTGGGAACCGCCAACGTGCCACACACCATGTACACTTCAAAGGTATCTTACGCACAGGGGCCATTGTTCACATGCCCTCCTCCGACCCATTGTCTCCAGGTAGGCTCCCCTGAAGCATGCCGCGCCCCTGCAATTCACATAAGTGTGTCTCCAATCAGCAGTGTTCCAGCCCTTTTCTGCATGCCTCATGCCTCTCCATCCCCCCTTCCATTATCAACGACAGTTCGCACCAGTGGATGTGCGCTGCCAAAGGGGCCTGGCAGGGTTGGAACGGCCAAGGTGCCACACACCATATACACTTCAAAAGGTATCTAACGCGCAGGGACCATTGTTCACATGGCCTCCCCAGACCCAGCGTCTTCAGGCAGGCTCCCCTGAAACAGGCTGCACCCCTGCAATTCACATAAGTGTGTCTCCAATCAGCAGTGTTCCGGCCCTTTCCTGCATGCCTCTTGGCCGTCCTTTACCCCCTACTCAATGGCAGTTCACATCTGTGTCCGTGCACTCCCAAGGGGGCTCTCAGGGTGGAAACGGCCAAGGTGCCACACACCATGTACACTTCAAAGGTATCTTAAGCACAGGGGCCTTGCCCTCCCCAGACCCAGTGTCTTCAGGCAGGCTCCCCTGAAGCAGGCCGCACCCCTGATATCCACATAAAACCATGACATATACACAGCCACTTTCCTAATTCTTTATAGACCCCTTGATAATTATCATGAGAACATCTGTGAGCACTGCAAGTCAACTCATGAACGTGCTACCTGAGAACATCTGTGACCACTGAAAGTCAACTCGTCATCGTGTTATCTGTGAACATCTCCCTGTCCTCTTGCTAACTACCCTGCTTGATGAATCTAACTGTTTGTTGGTCAAGGTAAGGGCAGGTCACCTAATCATGTCTTCTTGATCTCTAAATTTCTATCTATTTTGAATAAATGTACCCAGTAATGTAATGTTCATTCATCTAATTGCCATTGACTTGAGTTTAATTTGTTCTGTTCTCGATATATAGCAATTGTCATCAGTGTCAATTGGGATAGAATTGCATCCTTTGCGGACCGTGTCTATAAGCACGTTTCCTTTTGATGCATGATAGTACATTCAAGGGACGAGTATGAAAGTTATCCTAGAATACATTCGGCTACGCTACACAGGTTTTGCTCTGTGACCAAAACATACATTGCATAGAAAAATGTATGATATAATTCCATCTTTCTCACACATTCATGGAAAATAATTTAACGATGTGGAACTTTTTATTTTATTTTTTACAGAATTTCCAACAATGCCTGCTTGTATGGTTTACGTTTGCCATTCTAAGACCCATACCAAACCTAAAAGCCACAATAATGCACATATTCCAGAGGAATATAGATCTAATAAGAGAATGGGTCAGATATTGCAGATTTGTGCTGGGAGAGCTTGAAAGTAGAGCCCAGGATGACTTGGGGGACTTGAGGGGTGATCGATTCCGCATCTGCAGACTGCACTTTACCACAAATATGTACGACCAATCGCAGTACACAAAGAAGCATCGGCTCAGAACACCTCGTAAATTGCTTCCAAATGCAATTCCAACTCTATTCATGCACACGCTGCCTCAGGTGAGTCACGGTTCATGATTTAGCTGTAGGCCTTGGGGTAGTAAACAGGTAACTACCTGGACAGATTGGTATTTTTGGTTTAAATGTTCCTTATAATACTTTTCATACTGACAAGATTGTATTGCTTTATAACTACAACCCATTTTGATATACATCTGTCCCTAGTTTAAGGAGCATCATAGAAAACTATTTATGGACACAGAAAACTATGTTATAGTGCCCTTGGAAATAAGTATAATCTTTTCGTAATCAGTTGCTTTACATGTCAATTTTTTTTTAGGTTAGTATGTTGACTGAAGCACAGATTATCGGTAGTGACGACATCCACTATATCAATGGTGAGCCATACAGACTTGCTGAAAGTTCATATTGTTCAGAGTTGGATCTTCCCACATTTCTAATTCAAATCTAATTTTCCCTTTACAACTCCATGACAATGCACTGAAATTGAAGGAGCAAGATTCTGCATCCATTTCTTTCCCGGAGTCAACAACAATTTCGAGCGCGTATCAGGTAGTTTTATTTCGGTATTCAATTCGGGAACTGTATTATGCATGGAATTATAGACGATATGAAAAAGTTTACGTATCTATGTATCCTGTCGTTTGTTTACATAATGGTTCATTTATGGGTTTTCATCTATATCTACCATTGTCTGCATCCCATTGTGCGGGTTTTATTTCACTTTTTTCATACTGTGTTACAGGGTGATGCTGGTACTGAACTACAATTACATCATCCTTTGGAGCTGATCCAGAGCCTGAGGTATACGTACTGACAGTTCCCTTGAATGAAAGAAAGTATATCCTACATCTGATACTATTAGACATTGACATTATTATAAACAAGCATCATTTGTAGAATGCTTGAGTGCAACATTACAATCAGTGGGTTTCGCACAGTGATCTCTGATCGAGTACACTAGCCATCAATCAGGTGAAATTCAAAATGTATATTTTGACTAAATGACATACACAGTGTATGAGGGCATCTATGTAAGCCATGTGTGCGAGGAAAGAATTTGATTTCAAATACGATTTACTTTTAAAGATTATTCTATTCTAGGGATGTATAGAAGATTGGGAAATAGAAAAGGATGCACGTGGATCCGAGGTTGCGGACCAGCTTGCTGGTACAGCCGTTACAATGAAGAACACGGTTTCACAGAAAATCAAGAAAGCAAGGGTCACTAACAATTTTGATTACAAAATAAATTGGTTTGGCCTGGTGTCTTCATAACATGCTTTTTTAAAAAAATGTAAAGTGCTATATACTGTATGTTGGATTTACATTGAACATGTTTTTACAACCCATCTCCTAGAGGCCCAGAAGTAAACGAACTATGAAGACACAGACAGCTACTGAACCCAGAGATGTTGCTTGCCAAACTGATTTCACCATTGAGCAACTATTATTTGAGGCGCAGAGTGTTCAAATCAATAAGCAGACTCGAGATGCTTATGCCCAATGGCCAGAAAATTAATTGAATGTGACCGGCGAAGTCCGCAAAGTGTTGTTGGACCATTGCTACAACGCAAGAACTCCACAAGATGAAACTGAATATAATGTAGATGCTTTTGAATTACTCGCAGACCACTTGACACAATCGACACCCGCAAAAAAGAGGGCCACCCAACAAACAATCGACATTGATGGTTTCTCTGATTCGTGTTAAAATAACACTTGCTGAAATAACAGAGACTGAAGCCTCAACACAATTGACCGAGGAACTAGCCAAAGATCGTGACTACAGTTTGTCCTGTTCGGTCGATATGTCCACCACAATTGAGTCACAAACCACATTCATGCAGGACGATAGTCTAATAAAGGAGCCCAAATACATTGTATTCGACAGCTGCCTGGTAGAGATTATACTGATAATGAAATGTGTCCATCCAGTGAGGGGCGACGTATGCGGGAAGCTATTGTTGAATGTGACTCGTGTATCACAAGGCACTAACCCGAAAATGCAAGCCACCTGTGATCTGCTCCATGCTAAATTTTCATGGTCCGCTCAACCAATGCTAGGGAAAGTGCCAGCTGGAAATCTACTGTGTGCAGCAGCTTTACTTTTCAGTGGCTCTACTTTTAGTAAATTGTCCAGTTTCTGTCAATTTGTGGGACTCCAGTTCCTTTCTAAAACTCAGCACTACAAATATCAACATGAATATTTATTCCCTGCTATTAGTGAAGCTTGGAAAATTTAACAAATGTCAATTGAAAGGACATTCTCTGACAAACGGTTCAGGCTAGCTGGCGATGGACAATGCGACAGCCCCAGATTTTCAGCAAAGTACTGTACATAGCCCTTTCAGGACATGGAAACTAAAAAAATTCGGAGTTTGGTGGTCGTGCAGGTGTCCGAATGTAAATCCTCAGTGGCCATGGAGAATAATGGTTTTATCAAATCTGTGGAAGATCTCAAATCGAGGGGAATGCAAATAGACCTCATAACCACAGACAGACATGTTTCAATAGCCAAGAACAAGAGAGAGCAGTTTCCAAATATTCGCCATCAATATAATGTATGGCACGTTGCCAAATCAATCAAAAAAAATCTCAGTTGCTGGAAAAAAAAGAAAGGTTCTGAAAACATTTTACAGTGGTCCCAGTCTTTCAGCAACCATCTTTGGTGGAGCTCCAAAACTTGTGGTGGGTCTGTGGAAATTCTACTAGAAAAATGGCGCTCACTAATGCACTACTGCTCCAATGTTCACTCTTCGACAGAAAACCAACATTTTCACCGATGTGCCCATGGACCTTTGTCGGAGGAGCAGGAATGCTTGATTCAATCTTCACCTCCACACAAAGCTCTTGCGAAGTTCGTGTTTGATAAAACTATCAAGAGATCTGAAGGGAATCTCAGAATTCTGTCACACAGGAGATTTGGAGGTGTTCCACAATATGTGACTAAAGTACAGGCCCAAGAGATTGCATTTCGGCATAGACGGGATGTAATATAGGACATAACTAGCGGTATTAGCGCATAACGAGAACGTCGGGCGTGAACAATAGAGGCCTGCAGGAAACTTTGGGATGCTTCGTTACACAGCAAAAAATTGGTAGTCAAGCCAATATAGCAGGAAATGGAATTCGATTTTGGGAAAGATCTAATTTTGACTGTGTTGGACATGCATACTCATGGAATCGCGCATGTTTTTGTTCAGAGGACACATACATTGCCAAAAAACATTGCAAACGTGCCCTTTCCACCGAAAGCAGACCTTGTGGACCAGTTCACTTCCCGGTTCAAATGATTAGCAGCTATTTATTTGTTCAACAATGTTTATATAGTGTCCAAATAAAGTGTCCAATTTGTCTTTTGAAATGTATCCTCTGTCAATTTTTTTTTTTGCAAGAAGTGCATTTTGGAGAATGCCATACAGTGTAACACTGATTTCACACTTCCCGGTTTCGTTGAGCTCTTGTGGGTCCTTCACTGATCGGGGAGGGTCAGATGTATAACAGCATGAAAGCAACTTTGGGGTTCTGCAGTTGCCTTACCCAACACTTGTCCAAATAGCTGAATAACTATGTGTCCCACAAAAGGAATGAGACCTAGGCTAGATAAGATACTTTGCACGCAAGAACTACTGACTGTAAGCAAAATAGCGCATCAAAGGGGGTTGGTTGAGAAATAGGTGCATTCTGACCTATATTTTTATGGGGGCAAGTGTTAGGGGTCGTTGCAAGGAAGTGTAAGGAAGGAGGGGGTCGGTTGAGGCCCCCTTTCCATTCATTCTCCGCGAAAGTGACCACTTGCTCTTGCACTAGTGGGGGATGCCTCCTTTGCCCTTCTGCAGCCATGGGGAATAAGGCCCAGACATATGCAGGGGGGGGGGCTATTCAAGACACCCTTGGACTCCATTTTGTGTACCCTTGACTCCATCTTTGGACTAGCCCGCATTCTGGCATTGCGAATTCTCCCCTCAGCAGCGCCACGCACAGCGAGCACTGACAGCCCCCAAATTTTTCCTCCTGCGCCTGTGCCTCCCAAGTCCCTTTCTCACGGATGCACTGAGGCAAGATGTTGCCAGCAAACAATGTATTAATTTCATTCTTCCTCTGAGATCACTGTCCTGAGTGTGACCGGGCCGAACCATGACTTGTAGTTCATCCATCTCAACAAACCTGCTCCTGCACCTCTCCTGTTGGAAAATTACAGATTTTTCAACCTTGTGCCCCCCCAAAGCTAATATTTTGATGTACCAGAAGTGTGACCCTTCCTTGCTGACCACCCCAGAGAGCCTGCAATAAAACCAGACCCGTGTGACAGTATATTCCGTCCTAAACTAACATGTGTCACTCCACCCCCTTCTCGCTCTGATGTGACAGACCTGACAGTTATCAATCCCGACCCGCACAGGTTACCCTCATGGGCCAGACCCCCACACCCTTCACCTTGCTAGTGACCCAAAGTGGGATAGTACAAACACACGTGTTCAATTTATAGGCCTCTAATATATACTTAAAAGGTATAGTGATGATCATTGTTTAATGCGTGTCTAGGATAAGTATGTAGATCAGTTTAGCCAGAACCAGTCGCCTCTCTGGACCCGACGCAACCTTCACCCCGCACGGACTGGCCCAGATGAACCACGTGATGTCCAACCTCCTGCCAACTCAGCCAATCCCGTGGAGCCTGCCCTTACAGAACTATATATGCACCCCTTCCCCAACCAATGGAACTGTAACTTGTAGACTGTATAGAAATCGTCACTGATGACACTATAACCCTTTAAAACCTATTGTTTCTGTATTGTTTGCCAGAGTGCTCTCAAGGCAGCAGAGTTCTCTGGATGCTGAATCTTATATAAATAATCTCCATACCAATGGATGTGTCCTTTATTCTGAGTTTTGTTGCCTTATCACAGGGGCCGATCTTTGATTTGCAGCCCGCTGAGTCTTACGATTTCAAACGCAGTGGGGGTAGGTGTCGGCGTTACCAGAATATATGACCAATCCAAAATAGGTATATGGGAGGTGAGTTTGAGGTGGTGCAGGGTTAGGGTCTGGCGACCAGATGCATTCAAAGGGAACCAAGGTCATGGGTTCAAGGGACCGCGGCTTGGCAGGAGGGGGTTGCAGCAGGGCTTGCTCTGACATTCTTGTACAAGCACATTGTGTCAGGGCTCGCAACTCGCTCCTTGTGAAAAATGTTTACGTGATTTGCCGTGTGAACAGGAGACGGGCTGAGCTGACAGGTGGTGTGGGCTGGCTGTGGGAGTCGCTGGGAGAGTGTGAAGTGCTCCAGAGGTACATTATAAATAAGGCATTTGGAAGTAAACTAATTGTTTTCATTAAAAAAAAGTAAATCACTAGACATTTCGCGCGGCATTGGTGGATGGCAGCAAACAATTCATTTGTTTTTCAAAAATATTTCTAATGCCATTATGGTGTGAAGGGCTATTTGCTCCCATTCGGAGTGAAGGTCAGCGCCTTTGAATTTTGCTTGTGAGCTGAGCAAACCCACGCATTGTACACAGTATAAGGTTCAATTTTTTTTTACCTTAGAAGAAAGGGAGGATTCCGAAAGGAATTAATGAAGGGAAGGGTGTAATACTGTCAAATATGATAAGGTTCACCATTCCTAAACTGGACAAAGCAACATTTAATTTAATTTTATGAAAATTCTTTGACCTGAACTGAGTCTCTGCGTTACGCCGAGAGAATGGAAAAGCCGAATATTATGTAAGTTTTATTGTAGACGATTTTATAGACGACTGTTATTGATGGCTTACATTGTAATGGGTTGTTTGTGGAATTTTGCAACTACATGCAAAAACAACCTGTGTGTGCTTGTCTTTGTCCCGGGCACATGGGCAGTCCAGCATCGAAATGCACGTAATCCACATCTGGGTTCCCCCAGGTTCCACCAAAAGCCAAATTCTACGTTAATATTTAGTTAAAATGCCATCTATGCTTCTGCATCCCATTGCGAGCTAAACATACTCCATAGCACTAACCTCAAGCAAATTGTAGACTACTTTCCACAATGTTTTCTCTGTGTTCCCATTGTTTCACGTTTGTGTTCATCATTAGTTTTCACACGTTGCAGAATGAATGTGCAAATTGATAAATTATAAGACAGAACGGCTACTGAGACACATTTCTGTTATGTTATCTAAACAGCTACATCCTGCCTTTCTGCGATTGTCATCGATTCCAGATACCAATTGATGGCTTCTTTAACACGCAGCTGCAGATAAACTTAAATGGCTGGATCACTATGACGCTGTTTTGGGACGATCGCCACGGCCGGTATGCCCTTACGTGGCACCAGCGATAAGGAGCAACCTGACATCGTTTACGGTGGCCTAGCGCCAAGCTGATGCCGAAGCCTTGCGATTCACGGTGCGTCCAATGCGCTTCTTATACCCAAAAAGACCACTGTGTCTCACGATAAACATTTGTGGATCGAGAACAAAGAAAAATGGCAATCACCGGATGTTCTCGGAGCGTTTATTTTGAAATAAAAGTACATTACAAATTGTAGAGTTTTGCTATTTCCTTTAAAAGTATAGTTTTATATTCAAAATTGGGACGCGCTGTGTTGTGAGATGTGTGTTGATATTCCAGGTATGGCGTCAACTGAACGCTAACACGTAGGCGATTACTGGGCGCGTTTGGCTACGCTGCCCAGAAACATCATGGAGATAGGCAGAGAATATCACTAGGTTTGGTGATGTAAGTCTCAGGGGCGGGGGATATGATTTAGTGCCGCCAGGGCAGTTCACCTTAGGGCGATGCGGCAACGGATAAGATTAGCAAAAGATGGCCGCACCTTGCTCCCTCATTTCGCATGTGTAAAAATGAGGAAAACTACGGTAAGGTGCATAGGAAATGTTTGTACGATCGATCAACGTATGCTTAAAAACACATGCCCGAACCCTCCTTTAATGCATGTTTTGGATTATTGCTCATCTTTTGGGACAATAATATTTTTGAGCACACTATTCCTTTAATGGTCAGTGGGGCCCATGCCCTCCGTCACTGGCAATTCAAGACAGCTGTGTATCTTCTGCATGGGGTTGTTGAGTACGTGCTGCAGTGCGTGACATTGGCTATGATCATTGCTGCTCAAACTTGACCATCAGTCTCATTGTCGCCACTGTGGTCGCGCCAAGGTCACCCCTTTCCCAGGGCTATCCCGGATATAAGGGGCGCAGGAGCGGCCTGTTCTGTAGAGCCCAGCCTGGTCACCCCGTTGTTATCTTCCGTATCTTGGGTGTTTTACTAATGTCTGTGTTGCACTTGTAGTGCGGTGTCCTCCATGTTCTGCCCCCTACTGCATCTTCCCCACACTGTGGCCGCTAACAGATTGCCCAAGCATCCCTGCTCTCAACGTAGTGCAATTCCGGACTCTGTTGCACGTTCCCCTGTGTGCCGGATTGCCTCCCCTCGGTACCTTTATGTTTGCCAGCATTGAGCAATGCTGTATCAGCTGCAGTATGCTCCCGCCGTTCTCCCAGGGTAGGCGAGGAGGTGCTTCTGGAGTCTTGTGCTCCGGATGTCACAGTCCGTACATATTCCTGCTACGAGGGTGGGTCCCGGCAATGGGCCGGAGGACTGCTGTGTCCCTGTTGGGTACTGCGGCCACTCTTCTTCGGCTGGGGGGGGGGGGGCCATAACACTCACCCCGTGCCAGATCAAGTCGTTGGTTCCTCGCTTTACTGGGCCCGGGTGAGTCGGGCAGTCCAGGGCCTCCAGCCCAGCGCCGCAGTATCACTTGGATCAGATTCGGCACACTCCTTGCAGCCAAAACAAGGACCATGCACGCTCAGCCCCTCCTCACAGGCCGCTGCAGCGCCGGCCCCAGCAGGAGTTGCTCCTCCTATTGGAGGTCTGAGCCGCCGCCGGCAGGCACTCCCCTCTGTTGATATTGATGTTGGTTACACCGCCGTGGCCAGTTCGTCTCGGGACAACAGCCTTTGCCCTCCGCTGCCCCTCACCATCAGCTACTCTCTTCTATGTGGGAAGATCAAACAGCAGGCACCTCAAAGGATATTTTATAATTGGGATGTCGCATGGGACGGAGCTCTCCGCTTCAGGCAGCCATCAACCGATGAAGCCAACACATCCATCTATTCAAAGTGACCTGCAAAGAAACTGTTATTTGGCATTGTGGAACTGGGGGTCTTGTGGCTTTTTAGGAGGCACAATCTGGATTAACATGTGCATGGGGTTGCTGTTGGTACTCTTGTTCAGAAGGGAATTGCCATAGCATTTAGGTGCTGGACTGGCCATGTGGGCGGGACAAAGACTGATATGCAAATGGATATTTCCCCATCTGTGAAAGGTCCGGTGAGCAAAAAGCAATGGCTGCGGACTCTCAAAGTGGGAAAAAAAACCAGAACAGGTTATCATGCCATGTTTTTTCTAGAAAGGGGCGCCTGCTACCTTTTTTGAAAAAAATGTAATAGATGTTTACACTATTAATCCCCAAAAAAAAGTGATTTTCATTTTGGAAAGAAGCCATTACAATACTCACCATTCGATTCAAGGACCTCGGACGTTACTCTTATTGTGAAAGGAAAATCTTTAGGAATCACTGGCTTTAAAGCTTTCTCTGCAAGAGCACCTGTATTTAAAAAAAAAAAGCATAATTCAAATTGTAGTAAGGTTTATATTATGGTGTTTAAATAGGTCTATATAGTGTAACTTACCATGACCCAGCTCCCTTCTATTGACTCCAGAAACTCGCCCAATCTCATTTGTTGCATAAGGAGGAAACTAGAAAAAAAAACAGTTGTAGACAATATAGACAGATGAGATGACTAAAATGCCTCACTGATTGCTCTCATTAGAACTGATGATGCTAAACTGATATTTTCAATATTATTGTGGACTCTAGTACAACAGGAACATTAAACACCAAGTGATTCTGCAGAATTTCACCAATTTATGTCATCTCTGGTTAATTCAGCACAGCATGTTCACTCGTTTCTACACTGGATTACTTTTCTTTACTTAAGAGGACAGAGGCAGTTTTGAGGGGCCAGTAATGCGTGGCGAACAACTGCTTGTATGTTTTTCAGAATTAAACATATTTATTAAAAGAAAAAGAAGCAAATACATTCTTGTTAAACCTAATCTATCGGCGAGTTCCCTACCTCGTATAACTAAGGCAATCACTCCTAACAAAAACAAAAGTGGCCCTCACACTAAACAACAAAACATATAAAGTACATGAACAACAAAATAAATTAATAAACAACCAACCAGTAATTTGGATGACCTTCACCTTTCCTGGGTAAATCCCTTCCCCAGGATTGTTCAAAGTCAACCTTCCCAAGTGTTCAAACAGAAGAATAAAGTCTTGAACCAGTTCTTGTAAGTTCCAAATAACACAAAAGTTCAAACAAAAATCCACCGGTAACAGTTCTTCAGCTTCTAGCTGAAAAGAACCCTTTACAATTTTAGCCAAGGAAACAGCACTGATGGTAATCCTGGCGGTCATCCTTCCAGGACAGCTTTGTTACAGTTCAGAAAATAGATTAACCTCTTATTCTACAATTGTTCATAACCTCTGCAGTATAGCTGGTATAATTGTCAGAATAACAACCCCCTTTCTACTACTAGCACTATGGAAAGCGACTCCTTGGTTCCACAGTGTACCTCTACTAACATCAACTTCAATATGATATCTGCAGACGGTTTTATATACAAGCACAGTTCTGGTACTTCTGCTTCAACTTTGTTTATGAAAATGGTTAGGCATTTTAAAAACAAGACACTTTGAACTCTACATGTAGGCAAGTCACTCTTCTCTTTGTTCCATGAAAAGGGAAGCCACTTTGCCTCTTCAGTCTGCCTTACTTCCACAAGAATAACCTGCCTCTGCTCCCAGACGGACTATCTCCCCACTTCAATAGTCTCAGCATTACAGGTTATTTGTTTAATCTTCTCACAAGCAGCCAGCTCCCTTCCCCAGATTTATATGCAACTTATTGGTTCCAGTAGCTACCTCGAAGCTGTATTGCCAAACTATTAGCTTCAGATAACAATATCTCACTTGAATCAGTGGATACTGGATAATTAACAACTTCCCCTTTAGGTGGATTGCTTTTAAAAACAGGGTTTTCTGCGGTATAGAAAGGGTTTGCCTCTTGGCTTGGGAAATGCTTGCTCTCCATATTAATACAACAACTTCTGCTTTTAAAGAATGTTCGTTCTTACAGTTACAAGTTACAGTTTTCAAAGGAAAAATGGCTTTAGGTATACACAACCAGTCTCAGATTTTCACCTTCAATTGTCTGCAAGAGATTAAACCATGTATTACTCAGAGATGCTTTGTACTCTGGTCGGGTAATCTTAATTGGTCACACGCAACCTTCCTTTGATGCCGTACAGCCTGGTAAAAATCATGAAAGTTAGCTTCAGGGTTTTCAGAGACTTTCAAAAAAAGTTCCCCTTTTAATGGGAGACACACGACCAGTTCCGTATTATAAAAATGTTCAACAATGGAAAAGAAAGGCTTTTTTTCATCCCTAAGCACTATAGCTTTTACTTAAAGTGCGTGCGAACATTTCCGTTGGTAGGGTAAGGGCGCAGTGTTTGGCGGCACTGGGACCCTTCCTGGGTCTTTCCTTGCTTACTGTTTGCTTTGGCCACACCCCCTGGACATTTAACGCCGGCACCAACCCTGCAGCAGTGAAGCCCGCGGCAGGGCAGGGGTGCAGTGTTTGGCATCTGCACGCCCGTGGGCTACCGTGGGACGAACCTGTGTGGGGACTCAGAGCAAGATTGAATCTTAAGCCTTAATCTCAAATTCCCTCCATGGGGTCTCCGCACATCTCCCCTTTTCCTCCACTCCTCTTTTGCACTCAGCTAGAGGCGGATGCCCGCAGAAATCTCAGTGCAAGATGTGAGTGGTAAGAAAGAAGCGCCAACAGGGAGGGCCACCTAAAGCCACCACCATCAACCCTGTCCTTGGGGGGAGGGAGGGCTCTTGGGTCTGAGCTACACCCAAACAAATGTATTGATTCTGTGGGGGAGGTCCAATGGTTGGTAGAAGAGATTGATCAAATCCTGGAGGAAAGCAAAAACACTTTTGGAGGAGCTATTGGAGGGGCTTGCACGGCAGCACTCTATCTCTGCCAGGGGGGCAATGTTCTATAATTAAGGGTTTGCTGGACACGCTTCAGGGAGTGAGCTGTACAGATAAGGAATTAGAAGCCCCAGTTACAAGCAGAACCTTGTCAATTACTGGAGTGAATCCCACCTGCATCGACAAGGACACGGGCAAGGCAAATGGAGCGGGCGGGGTGTTTGTCGGTCCCCCTCAAACATCAGTTGATACTATCTAGCATTGTGAACTCCCCTTTCCTATCCTGACCCCCAATGTTGCCAACACTCAGCCATGTTACCTACTGTGTTCTGAGTTGGAGAAGTCAGGATTCCCTGTAAGGGAAGTTGCATTCCCGGGTGTATCCGCCACTAGCAGTACGCTATCAAGCCCAACTCCTGCAACCCACAGCCTGGATACTGTCCCTGGACCGGCTACTGACAGTGGCGCTGATGTTTCATCGACCTATGACCATCCATCTCCGTCCAAAGTGAACAGAGCAGCTATCGTCGTAATCTAGCACAATCTACACTCTTGCTCCTCACGCAGCGCATGGAGCCAGTACTTGTCGCCAACGAGCTCTGGGGCCAGCTCCTTCTTATGTTTAACCCCATTCAGAGCCCTTGAGCCACTACGATACGAAAATAACCTTGGTGCAGGGACGATCACTGCCCCCCCCCAGCCCACTTGGGGATGATCGTACAAATAGGGGGTGTAAGTGTAACCAAGCGCTGGCCGAACTGTCAATAATTCAAAATCTGCTCTTGGTCCTGATAGAGGCCCAAGGGAGGCGAGGAGGGACGTGCCAGGGGGAGGGGTTGCCCTGTATAGTCCCAAGTGCTTGTAGGGGGCCTAACATTTAATGTACGGATTGCCCTATTGAACAGGTCCCTCTGAGCCTGGCAACCATTGAAGCAAAAGCAGCCCGCTACAAACTGACACCTGGGAACTTATGTTCCATCCATGCCATTGCCTTCTGTGAAAGTAATGTTAAGAGCCAGAGTATCAACGGGGGACTATATCCAAGGCGAAGGCCACTTCTTTGGTGGATCATGTCCCCAACCCAGCGGTCACAAAACACCCTAACATCGGGGAAACTAAAGCTCATGGCCCAAGGCATAGAAAAAACAAGTTTACACCCAATGGCCAAGGAGGACCCAGATTAGTCACTGTATATCTCCATGGGGTATCCAAATTAGCGATGGACAAGTTTGAATCTAGGGATGCCCTTTTAAATAAAAGCTTACATTGGCCGCAGACCATTGGAGTTTGTGCATCTGTCACGAGGGAAGCCTTGGCAGGGTGCTGCAGAGTTCCAAGCAAGAGCTTGTCAAGTATTTGAACTGGCTTTCTGGGACTGGAGGGTGGCGAAAGGTGTACTGGGAAGAGATGGGGGGGGGGCGGAGTGGTTCAATGCTTCGAAGTGGGATTTTTGTTAGTCTGTACCCTTACTCCCTTACTCTGGATTCAATGGCCTACTTGGAACAACGCTGAGGATCACTCCTAACTGCCGCGAACCTTAGACCACTAGGTCGAGGTACAGTGGGGTCCAATGTGGCTGGGTTTATGAAGTTGGGGATACTTTGAAAGGGGTTGGGCTCTTTTGATACTTTTCTTTTTCTCCTAGTATGTTTTGGATTGTCTTTGTATAACATTGTGACAGATGTACTTTGATGGCCTGAGGGCTGAATAAAGTTATTATGATAATAACATTTCCATTGTGCAGAACAACTTCCACAACGACAAACAAATTCCACTCGCTTCAACTCTTACATGAGCCATCTTACACCTGGTAACAGTTAAAAGGTGAACCTGAATGCAGAGCTTCCCTTCACTGGCTCCAAGAACACTGCGGTTGCGGGTTGCCTCAGCTTCCCAACTTCTGTTTCTTCTTCTATGGCCTTAGGCACTCTTGGGACCCACATCCCTCTGCAGCACGGATGTCTTTGGTCCTGCCATGCCAACTTGGAGTCTCCTTCACTCCTTTGTCCCTCGGCTTGATTATTGCTACGGGCCTATGGCTTCAGCAAGGCTCTGCATTTACAGCCACTAGGCGCACCTGGGACGACTTCCACGTTCAGCACGTCTTTCTCAGTGCAGCCACGGCAAGGCAGGGTTTGTGAGCACAGGACCCTCTCAGAACTTGCAGGTGATATCTGCTCTCTCCTTGTCCCGGCGTCCCTTAAGTGATCACACTTCCTCATAAACAGCCCGCCTCGTGCTCATCTCCTTCTGCTACTATTGCCAACCTTCCAACTCCTGCTCCTGCTTCTCTCTCCGCTCCCTCTCCATTCCTCATCCTGCTGCAGCCTTTTATACCTCTTTGGTGGGGCAATTAAGTTCAGGTGCCGGCTATTATTGTTAATTGCCTGACCTTGGCAAGGGCTGTTAGGCCCAACTGCCTGTTCTCTACATCTACATACCTCTTCAGCGCTCTTCTTTGTCTTAGTCCCTATGGGATTCTGAGACATGTAGTTCACTTTCCAAAGTTAGGTTTTCTCACTTTGTATTTTGTATTTGTTTATTATTTGTATCGCGCACCTAACCCGGAGGTAACTGGGCGCTTGAAAACTTAGCATGTTACAGACAGAAAAACATAAGTACATACATATTTACATAAAGGATAAGCACAGTAGTGGGGGGAAGGGTCGACCTAGGTTACAATTTGCATTAGTCAGACCTTCATGGTAAGTACAAAAATACACAATAATAGTGAGAAGGTCGACTTAGGTTACATATTGGTCTGACCATTAAGATAGGTACAGGTGAGATGAGGAGCAATGGCAAACTTAGGCCAAAGAAAGGGCAGTGATGCAGGATCTCTATGATGAAGGATCATTAACCCAGAGTTTGACGCTGGTTTTGAAGGCATTGAAGGATGCTTCTAGTTTGATGGAGGGATAGCGAGTTACAGAGGTTGGCCATTTGAACATGGAAGCTTGCTCCTCCTGCGGTTTTGAAGTTGAATCTGGGGACTGTGTGGCGGTGGGTGTGGGATGATCTGGTAGGACGGGTGGCGTGGTGTAGGGCGAAATTGTCAGAGGTATTTAGGTGCGGTGTGTGAGATACATTTGTGGGTGATTGCCAAGGTACGGAGTGAGATTCTGTCACGCACTGGGAGCCAGTTAGAATTTTGTCTGTGGCTGGAGATATGGTTGGATCTTGGGATGTTTAGGGCGGATCTTAAAGAGTTATTTTGTAAGACCTGGAGTCTATTGAGATTCATTTCAGAGGTTCCTGAGAAGAGTGTGTTGCAGTAATCTATTTTGGATAGAGCTAGGGCTCTGGCTAATGTCAAGCAACTGGTAGGGGATAGGTAAGACTTACAGGCATTGATTAGCTTGTTAGTGTAAGCTGTTGATGAGGCAATGGCACTCACTTATCTCTAAAAAGACAAGGTGGAGGCGAGGTAGACGGCAAGCGTCTTTATATCTTTTGGAACTTTGATTGTATTACCATCAATGATGAAGGACGATTATTGTTGGTCAAGTTTGTTCAGGCGAGCTTGGGTGCCTACGATCAGGAGCTTGGGTTTTTCGCCATTAGGGCATAGGCTATGTGTTGCCATCCATGCCTGGATTTCCAGATTTTGTTAATCAGTTTAGTGTCGTTGGTGTAGTGTCCTGACAGAGTGACGAGGACCTGGGTGTCATTTGTGTAGATGACACCCATGTCATCAAGGCGGTCGAATAGGAGCTTTGTAAAGATGTTATATAGCGTTGGGGATGTACAGGATCCCTGGGGATCCCCTCAGAGGATGGGGATAGGATCTGCAGAGGGAGAGAAGACTCTAGTGGTGCGGTTGGAGAGGAAAGATTTGATCCAGGATGAAGCGTTGGTGGAAAAGGCTGCAGCAGAGGTTAAGTGATCGGTGAGGATCTGGTGGTCGACCAGATGAAATGCGGCAGAGAGGTCTAACAAGAGGAGCATGGCCAGCTTGCCTTTGTCTCTCGTCTCGTCCATCTGTATTTTCAGGTCCAGAAGGGCAGTCTCGGTGCCGTGCCTGGGCCGGAAGCCTGACTGACGTAAACCAAGTAGGTTGTTGTCCTCCAGATGTTTCTGGATTTGTAAGTAGGCAACTCTGTCTAGAATTTTTAAGAGGAAGGGGACGGTGGTGATTGGCCTGTAGTTCAACTTCAACTCAGCAAAGGGCCATTAAAAGGGAGGGATTACAGGGAATGTTAGAAAGGGGTTCCTTCCAGTCCTCCTGGTCCTATTTCCCCCCCCCACCCCTCTGTGATCCTCCCACAGTACACCACCCACAGGGTCGGGATTAGAAAGAGTCTGCCTTTCCCTGGCCACATATGGAGGATCCCAGACAAGGTTCCTGGGGAGAATTCCTTCAGATTCTTCACACAGTTCTCTACTGAACACAGAGCCTTTGGAGGAGGTTAGAGGAGTTTTATATCAGAACTATATCGATTTTTTTACATTTTAAAGTTTTTCATGTGAAATATTTTTCATTTTGGTGGGTTAGTTTACATAGTCAGAATTTGTTTATTTTGATTGTGGAAATAATCATTAAACGCATATCCAAAAATCAAGATAAAACTATTAAAACTGTCACAGTGAACATCATACACCCAAAACTGACACTCAATATGCATCTTAAAACTCAATCAACTTTAAAGTTGTTGGGAAGGGAGTAAGCCGGTCCCAGCCCCCTAAGTTCTTTAAGGTGAGGCAAGCCCATCAAAAGAACTGTAATAGACCAGGGGGTGTCCCAAAAGTCCCTGCACAATCATAATATTGTATGCAAATTAGACATTTAGCACGTCTATTAGCAAATGCCATTTTTGCAGATATTAGTAGCCCTAATCAAAGCACAGGGCCTGCGTGGCCACTCAGGATTTAGTGTGTTCAACACAGGCCACAAGCTCTAAAGGGGAAATTTGGATAGGCCCAAGCGCTGATGAGGCCCACGCCGCCGACTTACACAGAAACCCTTCTTTGTTTAAAGATTGCTGTCAATGCGTTTGTTCCAAAAGGAATGTGCCCAGTAAGGCAACGAGACAGAGCAGGGTGCCTTGGTGTATGTATTATCACAAACAGGCTGAAGCAGGCCACCAACCCCCACCCAGCTAAATACGAGTTATAGCCCCTACAACTGCCCTAGTCCCGAGACCCCTGAATTCCAAGACATCAGTTGACCACAGACCACTGACCATAAACCCATCAACCATAAAGGTCTGCGAGTGTGGTCGCCCCATCTTTATTTCATATTGACATGGTTTGTAGTGCGAGGTACATGGAGGGATACATTATAGTTCAAAAGGGAGGGTGGAAGCCTTGGGTGCGGATGACGCGATCGGGAGTGGGTGAAGGATGTGTGGGTCGGTTTGACCTCGAGACTCCCCGTGTGCTATTCCCCGAGCCTGCCAGATGCACTGTATAATGATTGAGTAGTATTGTTCACAAAAGTAGCTAATTGCTTTTTCAGCCTTGGTTACCCGGAGACAATGAGCCCAGCAGAACCCATGTGATGGAAGACGGATGGACTGGGCTGGGCTGGGACCAATGACCTGGCATCCCCTATGGAGCAGGCTGACCATGTATAGGGTCACACCACACCAACCAGCCACGCGGGTTTCTACTGTATATGGTGATGTATGACGCTGTGTCTCCTTATAAGATTCTGCGTGTACCTTTTTTGGCAGAACGTTCCATAGCAGCAGAGTTCTTTGCTGATGCACCTATTTTAGTAGAAATAAACACTTGTTATCCTTGCAAGAATTTCTTGGACCTTTTTCCCTTAGCGGGTTGTATTTTCTCTGGTGTGAGCGTTTAGGGACGTGCCTTCAAAGCCATGCATAAACTTGCTTCATAATTAATCATTTTTAAGGATATAACGCAAGTTAAAATATTAGATGCCAGTATTAGTCTCGAGATCAAAAATATACAGCTTCTTGAGTTGAAGTGCCTGTCGGACAAAAGACTACTAATGCCAGAACCCTCTAGATTTTAAAACAGGAATGAGGGCTCATTTGAGAGTTTCATATAAACGACAAACGAATATAAAATGAGCCGTCATTTCAATATCCATTGAGAGGAAGGGCACTTCTCAAACACTGCCGTTTCCCAATTACAGAGTTCATGGGGATAAGGTTAAAGAATAGCCAGACCAAAGAGAAGCATTGGGCGGTGCCTATGCACCGATCAAGATAGGAGTCCAGTTTTCTAAGTGATGCAATTATCAGGTGTGCTCTGTTCAAAGACTTACCAATTTCACAGATTCTCTTTGGCCCTGGTAAAAGTTCAATAGCAGAACCTTAGCATTCTCCTAACTTTGACCACCTATCAAGTGGGGGTATTCGAACAAGTGACTACCATTTATGGCTAAAAGAATGGCTTTTAAATGCATATGCCACCTAATCAAACCAAGGGACAGAACATCAGAGAGTATGGGATTAGAGAAGCCTGCTACCATATTCCCCCATGTTATGAGCCACATCAGTGCTAGAGCTATCTGATGATGATCTTTAATGAAGGGTACCCACAAACCATTTTGCACAGAAAAGGTGGGGGATGCTCTGTGGAAGAGTCAAAATTGATCTATAGAATTGATTTTCTATAATCTGCAGTTTGCAAGTGGGCACAAACCCTCAAATCTCTGCCTCATAGATACAAATCGCACGGGCCCTTAGTATTGTAAACCTGTAGCATTATTGTCGGTGAGTATGCTCTTATGGACCTCATAATTCATAAAATCCCTGCTGTGGCAGGAGACATTTTGATGTACTGGTTTACAATATAGTGATTCCCACAGCCCTTTGCAGCAAAACGAATTCCCAGGTAGTCAAAGTGTTGCACTTTCTCCAGCTGAGATCCACTCACAAAAAAATGCTTTTGACTAGTTTTGTGCCTGCCCCATTAGTCATGCTGCTGACTGAGTAACATTCATCTTCCAGTTTGAGGGTCATGAACAATTTTTGGAGAGCTATAGGTGTATGTGCGAAGAGGACAACATTGTCTGCATATAGCATCATAGGGACCCTTTTTACTAACCTAGTGACATTGGGCGTGGACTGGTCTAAAATCTACTGCAGTGCATTTGTATACAAATTAAATAAAATCAGAGAAACATCACCTCTGGCACAGGCCCTTACAGTGAATTAATCTAGGCACATTGATTATAGGCGATTTCAAATTGGTAAAACATGCAGAAAATGTTTGTCGAAAGGGTGAATCCCACTGAAAACTAACATGGCCAGATTACCTGTTCGATTGGATGGTGCCCAATCAAAATACAAATTTAGCACTCGGATATGGCACAGAGCTAAATGTGTGATTGTAGACCCCCCCAGAGTGGCTTGCATCAACATGCCTGGCCTGGACCCCCTCAGCAAAGGTGTGCTGAGATATTTGGCAAATGCAGAAAAATATTGCTAAACAAATCATAAGAACCTATGAAAGATAACAATGCTGGAGAACTGAGTTACAGGTAAGTAACTCCTTTTGCAGCATTGGATCTTTCATAGATGTACATGATTTTAATATATTGAAAAGCAGTACATGGAGTGAGTGTTACGCTCACCTGGTTCCCACGGGGGCGTCGACCGGAACTGGGCCGCTGTTGTTTCCACCAGCGTGACGTGTAGCGCCGAGATGACTGACTGGACTGGCCCGCTCAGCCTAGTTTGTCTGGCTCGCAAGAATATTCTTCTGCAAAGGAGAAGAGGAATTAACCACCCGTGGAATTGAGTGTCAACCCACCTTCCCCACTCCCGTTGTCTTCCCACAGATCACTCTTGATGTCCCCTCCTTAGTCTCACCTGATGGTTTGGAAGGATGAGCTCTCCATCCTGCGTCGACCGCAGGGGCGCGTTGATGACCAGTTACTTCACTGGCGTAGAGGAATTGGTGAGTTCCAGTATTGACTCTAAAGTCCAATTGTTCATAAGAGTTCAAATATCTGATCTTCACTCTGTCCGATTCCTTGCAGGTTGCCGATTAATCCACTCGAAGATTTCCAAATGGCAATTGGTAAGATTCAGGTAAGTCTATTGTGGTTTTCCCCTTAGGGGCCGGGGTACGGCGATGAAGCAGAGTTGACTGTGCCGGCCCGAGATGAGGCGAGTACCTCCCGTGGTAAATCAGGTAAGTCCTTGGGGGTAGCTTGTATAGCCTTAGAGAGTCCCCTTGCTCACCTTGCTGTCTTTGTCTTCTTAGGTGTCGGAGGCCGGCCGCGAGATGGAGAGAGCGTGATGGAATGCTGAAGTACCGCCAAGCAGGTGAGTTCAGCGCGGCGCCGTAGGAATGCGAAGCGATGCTTCAAAGACTTCTGTCTTTCAGTTCCGTGGCGAAATGGATCAGGATTCAGGTAAGCATTAAAGTTAAAACTCCTGTTCTAACCTTTATCCTTCTTTTCTTCTTGTTTCAGGAGTCCCAGGACTGAAGCGGGCGTGGCTGAAGACTGGAGCTGCTGAAAACACAGTGAGCGTTACGCTGCAGCAAGCAGAATAACGCGAAGCACGTGTGGCTGTTCGGGCGTGGTTTAAATAGCCTTGGAAGAAGATCCAGGTAAGTATTCTTCCACAGCCCCACCCAAGTAACAAAATAATCTCTTCAGTAAAATAGTCCCTCCTAAGCCTCATTTGGCTTGAGTCTTCATGCAGCATGGTCTGTTTCAGGTAAGTTATCAATAATGAGCCTGGCGCCCATGGCGCCAGGACTGACTTTATCTTTATGAGCCTGGCGCCATAGGCGCCAGAACTGCACCCAAACAGCTCCTAACTGGGGCTTTTGGGCATGCTCCAAGTGGCATGATGCCTGCTTCCGGGGCTGCTGGGCCTGGTCTGGTCTTCCGGGGGCAGGCATCATGACAGCACTCCCCCTCAAAGCCCCTCCTAAAGTCGTTCTCCCCCTTGGCCGTGGTTTGTCTGGAAATTCCCGATGGAACCTCTTCACTAAACGAGGTGCATGCACGTGGTCACTAGGTTCCCAAGACCTTTCTTGCGGACCATAACCTTTCCAGTCAATTAGGTAAAAGAGTTTTGATCTCACTCTTTGAGTCCAAAATATTCTTGACTTCGAACTCGGGCTCCCCGTCTATGAGGATAGGTTCAGGTGGAGTGGTTAGCCTAGTTCCTGGTTGCACTGGCTTCAAAAAAGACACGTGGAAGACGGGATGGATTCGCATATGAGCAGGTAGGTCCAACTTGACGGCCACTGGGTTAATAACTGCCTTGACGGAAAAAGGTCCCAAATACCTGGGGTTAAAGGTCCAAGCCCCCTTGAGTGGTAAGTGCTTAGTGGCTAACCATACTTGGTCCCCTATTTGGTATTGAGGAGCTTCACTTCTGTGCTGATCCGCATCCTTTTTTTATTTTTCCTTAGCCTTTTGCAAATGGATGGTTGCTTCTTTAAAGGCTTGTGTAATAACAGCGTGGAGATGGTCCAATGCGGGCATCTCCAAATCCGAGGTTCGAGGATGGTGCCTATAAATGGTAAAAAAAGGACTTTGTCCAGTTCCTGAGTGTACGGAATTATTGTACACATACTCTGGGATCCACAGAATGTCTTTCCAATTCCCCTCAGACAGATGTAGCATACAACGGAGGTAGTGTTCAAGAGTCTGGTTGGTCCTCTCCGTTTGACCGTCGGTCTGAGGGTGGTGACTGGTCCAAAGCCTAACATCAATTTGTGCCAGTTGGCAGCATTTCCTCCAAAAATGTGAAATGAATTGACTGCCCCGATCTGAAATTAACACTGAAGGAAAGCCATGCAGGCGGACAACATTTTCAAGGAATTCCTTGGCCAGGATTGAAGCTGAAGGTATCCCTTTTAAAGGAATGAAGTGGGCCATTTTAGAAAAAAGATCTACAATAACTAGAATGGTATTGTAACCTTGGTACGGGGGTAAATCCGTGATAAAGTCTAATGACAAGGTATGCCAAAGGGTAGGTGGTATGTCTAATGGTTGCAATAATCCAGCAGGTTTTTTCTTTTGCCTTTTATTTTGTGCGCAAATGCCACAAGACATGACAAATGACTTGACATCCTTTCGCCAGGTGGGCCGCCAAAATTGCTTCCTAATTTTAGCTTCGGTTTTTGCAATACCCGGATGCCCTTCAATTAAGGTGTCATGCTAATGGGAAATGACAAGCTCCTGTAGTTTATTTTGCAGTAAAAATAGCCGGCCTTGGTATTAAAGTAAATCATCGATGACATAGTACTCTGGACCTTTCTTTGCCCAGTCCTGTAGGGCAACGGAATCAAAGAGTTGGTGGATCTTGTTTTGAATGTCTTCCAGTGTCTGTATGGATGTCAGGCCAAGGATTCTCTGTTCCGGAATTATGGGTATGGGTTCTAAAGTTATTTCTGCTTCTCCCATTCCAATCCAGGACAAGGCGTCTGCTTTACCATTCTTACAACCAGGTCGATAGGTTATTACAAAATCAAACTCGGCGAAGAACAATGCCCAACGGAGTTGGCGCGAAGATTGGGCTTCGGCTGTCTTTAGGTATTGTAAGTTGCAGTGATCGGTGATGACCGTGATGGTATGTCTGGCACCCAGTAGATAGTGCCGCCAAGCCTTGAAGGCGGACTTGATGGCCAGCAGCTCCTTGTCGGTTATGGCATAGTTTAATTCGGGGGCTGAAAATTTTCTTGACCAAAACGCCACTGGGTGAAGCTGGTTAGTTTCGGGATCCTTTTGGGAAAGGACTGCTCCCATGGCTGAACTGGATGCATCTATTTCCACTATGTAGGGAAGCTCGGGGCGCGGGTGTCTTAATATGGGAGCAGATGTGAATTTAGCTTTTAACTCTTGGAAGGCGTTCTCGGCTTCCTCTGTCCACACAAAGCGTTTGTTTTTTCGCAATAGCGTTGTAATGGGATGTACAATGTGCGAGAAGTCCGGGATAAACCTGCGGTAGAAATTGGCAAAGCCAAGCATGCTTTGAACTCCTTTGATTGAACTTGGCGAAGGCCAATTAAGAGTGGCATCCACTTTTCGTGTATCCATCCGGATTCCTCTCTGGGTCAGAATAAATCCAAGGAATTCCACTTCCGTAGTGTGGAAGATGCAATTTTCCAGTTTAGCATATCATTTATGCTGGCGTAACTTCTCTAGGACTGCTCGGACGTGTTTTACATGCTCAGATTCTGATAGAGTATACTAAGATTTCGTCGATGTAAACGACCACACAAACGTCGATAAGCTCGGAGGACATCGTTCATGAAGAACTGGAAGGCTGCTGGTGCATTGCATAGTCCGAAGGGCATCACCTGGTACTCAAATAGTCTGTACTTGGTGCGAAAAGCAGTCTTCCATTTGTCACCCTCTTTGACACGTACCAGATGATATGCCCCCCCCGAAGGTCTAGTTTTGTGTATATATAAGCGTCCTTCACCTGGTCTAGTAGTTCTGGGATCAAAGGCAGTGGGTATCGATTCTTGATGGTTATCTGATTCAGTGCACGGTAGTCTATACATGTTCTAAGGTCGCCTTCCTTTTTCGGTACGAAGAACAAAGCTGAACTTGCAGGGGACTTGGACGGGCGAATGAAGCCATTAGCAAGGTACTGGTCTAGGTACTGGCGCAAATGGAGATTTTCGGGTTCCGTAAGGGCATAAATTCTGCTGCAAGGTGGTTGTGCTCCAGGTACAAGATCTATTTGACAATCATACGATCTGTGAGGTGGTAAGGTGTTTGCCTGTTCCTTTTGGAAGACATCCTGAAAGTCTTGGTATTCAACAGGCAATTGTATGGCTACTGGAATTACTGGGGCCAGGACTGAGTTTTGAGTTTTCCTTGGGTAGCAGGTGTGAGCACATTCTGGGAAGGTTAGTCTCTTCTCTCGCCAATCAATACAGGGATTATGTTTTTCCAACCAAGGTATCCCCAGTATCAGCTGAAACTGTGGGGCCTTGATTAAGTCAAACATCATAGCCTCTCGATGCCCATCTTGACTCAGCAATGTCATCTCTGCAGTGGAATGAGTTACGGGTCCAGAGGCAATTTCCGTTCCATCTACAGTGGTGACAACATCGGCCGTGGTCTTGCGGGTGAGAGATAGATTCATCCTGGTAGCCAATTCCCAGTCCAAGTAATTTCCTATGGCTCCACTGTCTACGTACGCCTTTACCGCGTGCATGCGTGATGGCTGCTCTGGATCTACAAGGACCATGGGTATGGTGAAATGCGAGGGCAGAGTGTCCTTCTTTAAGCTCGGCAAGCGGACCTCTACGCTTGCCGGGGGTGGTCGTTTCCCCCCGAGTCAGATTTCACATGGTTTTCGTCTGCTGCTCCTATAACTTTCTTGGGTGGTTTTACAGGGCAGTTCCGAAGAAAATGACCAGTAGTTCTGCAATATAAACATAATTGCAGTTGCCGTCTTCTATCTCTTTCCTTCTGGGTTAAGGGTCCTTTAACCCCCCCGATTTGCATAGGTTCTGAGACATCTACTCCCTTGGAGTTTACGTGGGTTTTAACCAACACCCTGTTCTCAAACTTGGTTCGGTCAGCCTTCCTGGTTTGAAGTCTGTGATCGAGCTGGACCACTAGATCTACATATTCAGCACAGTCTTGAGGCGGGTTCACGATTTGGGCCAAAACATCTTTGAGTTCTCCCCGAAGTCCTCGATGGAATAATGTGATTCGCTTGGCTTCAGGCCATTCGGTTTCCACTACTAATCTATTGAAAGTTGCAATGTAAGATAAAAGATCCTGGTTACCTTGACGTAGGGATAAAAGTTTGTTGTCCAAAGCCTGTCCTCGGGAGTGTCGGGCGAATAGTCTTTCCATGCTTGTTCGAAAACAATGGAAATCTCAAAGAATCGGGTCATCCTGGCTAACTAGTGGAATGGACCGATCCGCCGCACTGCCGCTGAGATATGACAGCACAAAGGCTACCTTGGCCTGATCGTTTGGGAAAGCTCCAGGTCTACATAAAAAGTGCAAGCGGCATTGATTCATTAATGTTGTAAACCCTTTTGGGTCTCCGGCAAAGCGTTCAGGCGGAGCCAAAGGAACGGCTCCAGGTAAATTTATCTGCACCGGGTTACTCGATGGTACAGGAGCTGGACTTGCCCCAAGTCCTGGTAGAGATGTTTGTCCAGCCTGGCTCTGCAATAGTTGTCTGGCCAACTCATCAGTTTGTTCTTTTGACACTATCAGTTCCCTCCTGAGGGCATTGGTTTCTTGGCGGGCGGAATGCACTTCGGCCCTTAATTCCCCTGATAATTGGGCCAACTGATCAGTTTTCGAGGTCTCCATGATGCCCAGGTGGGTATTTGTGGGTAGGCTTCGCGTTCTGTTACGCTCACCTGGTTCCCACGGGGGCGTCGACCGGAACTGGGCCGCTGTTGTTTCCACCAGCGTGACGTGTAGCGCCGAGATGACTGACTGGACTGGCCCGCTCAGCCTAGTTTGTCTGGCTCGCAAGAATATTCTTCTGCAAAGGAGAAGAGGAATTAACCACCCGTGGAATTGAGTGTCAACCCACCTTCCCCACTCCCGTTGTCTTCCCACAGATCACTCTTGATTTTCCCTTCCTTAGTCTCACCTGATTGTTTGGAAGGATGAGCTCTCCATCCTGCGTCGACCGCAGGGGCGCGTTGATGACCAGTTACTTCACTGGCGTAGAGGAATTGGTGAGTTCCAGTATTGACTCTAAAGTCCAATTGTTCATAAGAGTTCAAATATCTGATCTTCACTCTGTCCGATTCCTTGCAGGTTACCGATTAATCCACTCGAAGATTTGCAAATGGCAATTGGTAAGATTCAGGTAAGTCTATTGTGGTTTTCCCCTTAGGGGCTGGGGTACGGCGATGAAGCAGAGTTGACTGCGCCGACCTGAGATGAGGTGAGTACCTCCCGTGGTAAATCAGGTAAGTCCTTGGGGGTAGCTTGTATAGCCTTAGAGAGACCCCTTGCTCACCTTGCTGTCTTTGTCTCCTTAGGTGTCGGAGGGCGGCCGCGAGATGGAGAGAGCGTGATGGAATGCTGAAGTACCGCCAAGCAGGTGAGTTCAGCGCGGCGCCGTAGGAATGTGAAGCGATGCTTCAAAGACTTCTGTCTTTCAGTTCCGTGGCGAAATGGATCAGGATTCAGGTAAGGATTAAAGTTAAAACTCCTGTTCTAACCTTTATCCTTCTTTTCTTCTTGTTTCAGGAGTCCCAGGACTGAAGCGGGCGTGGCTGAAGACTGGAGCTGCTGAAAACACGGTGAGCGTTACGCTGCAGTAAGCAGAGTAACGCGAAGCACGTGTGGCTGTCCGGGCGTGGTTTAAATAGCCTTGGAAGAAGATCCAGGTAAGTATTCTTCCACAGCCCCACCCAAGTAACAAAATAGTCCCTTCAGTAAAATAGTCCCTCCTAAACCTCATTTGGCTTGAGTCTTCATGCAGCATGGTCTGCCTCAGGTGGGTATGCAGCATGGTCTGCTTCAGGTAAGTTATCAATAATGAGCCTGGCGCCCATGGCGCCAGGACTGCACCCAAACAGCCCCTAACTGGGGCTTTTGGGCATGCTCCAAGTGGCATGATGCCTGCTTCTGGGGCTGCTGCGCCTGGTCTGGTCTTCCGGGGACAGGCATCATGACAGTGGGTGAGGCACCGCCCAAGTGGCCGCCTTGCAGATATCCTGCAGGGGCACTCCTGCCCACATTGCAGCAGACACTGCCTTTGCGGAGGGAACATAGACTTTGTTGGCCAGAGGCCTATTAACATTGCTTTGACAAAACTGATAGCTGTCAGACTATTGGCCCTTGACCCCGTAGTGTTGCCGTAGAAGTCTTCAAGATAATACTTTTCCCGAGTGAGAAAAGAAAAACACTCTAGGAAGGCTATTAACCAGAAGATGGACCCCAGTTGACTTTTGGTGATTTGAAACTGCACAGGAGTACTCCAAGGGAAGACCCAAAGACATGAATACCTGCAGAGAAACCATACAGATATCAAGATACAGTGGAAGGTTTGCAGCCACACAAAAACCAGAAGATCACATAGGTGGACTAACCTGTGGTAAGGGTAATTAATGAAGACCAGAGTTATGTGAAACTTGGGACTCAAATGGGCTTTCCCCTGCAAGACAGTAATTACCAATGTAACTATCGTGAGGTTGTTGGGAAAACAGATAGCAACACAAAACCTACTACACAAAACAGGCTTACCAGGATTTAGGCACAGTAAGGATGATGATGCTGGTCCGGAGGAAGGACGAACTATACAGACGGAACGAGGACGCCTAAACCTAGAGTGGCGAGTCTCTAGTTCCGGGTGCGCCACTGGTCCCGACGGCACGAGGATGCCTAGACCTGGGGTGGCGAGTCTCCAGTCCTGTGTGCGCCACCGGACCAGACGGCACTAGGACGCCTTACAGGTAAGTTGGGGATGATGTCTTGTGAAGAGATGAACTGTGTAGTCCCAGGAAGAGAAGAGCGAGGTCTTTTCTGGAGTAGACAAGGATGTGTGCAAACACTCACTCCGACAGTCCCAACTACTTGATAGGAAGTTGGGGAGTAACTGGCGGGAAGAAGAGAGTGGATTACTGCAGAGACTGTGGAACTTGAGTGGTTAAACACCGTAAACAACAAAGCAGAACAAGGGCTGGACGACCCAGTCCGTGAGACATAGTTTGGCAACTCGCACACAAACAACGAAGCAGACTAGGCAAAGCAAGGCAATCCAAAAGTAACTTTGCTGTAGACAGGGTTCGGCAACTGGCGGGCGGAGACTGATGCAGACAATGGCGAGGCGAGACAATCCACAAATAACAGTTCCGTAAGTCAAGAAAAGATCCAAAGCGCAACAGGAGTTCAAAGTAACAAATCAGCTTAAACAGAAGCGCTGCACTTGGGTAATGAACGGCTTAAGAGCCCGCAACCTGGTGACTCGGGCAGAACGTGTCACGGGACCAGGAAGGTGAGAATGGCGTGCTAGCTTCCATGGCAACCGGCAACATTTCAGGAACCTAGTATGTGCCGTGAGGAAAACCCTTTGTGAAAGGGGTATAGAGCGATGCCTAGGTCTTACCAAGGAAACCCAAGGTGAAACGGCATCCTTGCTTTGCGGTTCCTTATGTTTTGTAGGGTTCTGAAACTATTCCGGACTGACACCAAAATCCTGTTTCTTGACAATAGCCAACTTTATCGATCTTGAAATACCATGCTTGGAAACAGGGCTGACTTTAAATGAGCGTCCTATGCAGGGACGTCATTTCAACAAAACGCCACGGGTAGCGGAAGTGAAATCATATGACCCTTGACCTCTGATGACATCACAGGAAGTGATATCATTTGAACCCACATGGAATAGCTATATACCACCCAACCTGTGTTGGTACTCATTTATCGACCTCAGAAGGATGAAAGACTGAGTTGAGGTGTTTAAGAACAGACTAAATCAGTGTCTCACCCCCTGAAGTGTGCCTGAAATAAACCTTTAATGAGTCTAGCAATTATTGTATAGAATTCCAGAAAGACACATTATTTGGTATTCCTATTCTTTCTTATTTAGGGTCACTCACTGCTCAAAATGTTAGACTTGTGGAAGCCTTGTTCTTTTGTTGTCTTTTGGTTTATTTTTATTTTTTAACAGGCCTGAACCATAAAGCCAGCCACTCCAGAAGCAAAGAGCCTATATATATATGTCGTTTTGTTTAGTTTTCTTTTTTTAGGGGTATCAAGGGGGAGCTAAGGGGCCACCCGTAAATGACATCCCTGGTCATATGCAACAAACAAAGAGTGGTGTCATTTTACGAAAGTCTTTTGTTGTGTCAATGCAATATTTTAAAGCATGCTTGACATCTAAGGAGTGAAGGGTGATCTCTGCCCTTGAAACATTTCAGAAGAATGTTGGTAAAACAATGGACACTTTTAGGTGTAATTTGCTAGCTGTCATGTGAAGAAACTTGGCGTTTGTTCAGAAAACCACTTTTTCTTTGTAAAACAGTAGGTAAGTCTGCTTAATATTCAACACCTGGATCTCTCCTGCTTTAAAACAACTGTTTATTTAATTTTGCATAGTCTCAAATCTGTAAACAATACAGAGAAATCAACAGAAATACATCCCTGTATACGTGGCTTGTTGCCCTCACTCGCCCCTCTGTCCCCTTCCTCCATATCCCTGTTTCATGCCAGTGCCGCCCCCCCACCCACTATTAAGTTCCAGCAGGTAGGAGGGGGTTTGCTCTTGTCCCCTATTCTTTCACGCTCTGGTACCCCCTTGCCCATTCTGTTCTTTACCCCCACCTCAAGTCCAACTTTCCCAGACCTTCTTGTGCTTTTGCAGACACCACGTGTTCCTATACACCCATCGATCCCACTTCAGTATGGCGTCCGTTCCTGACCTCCAGACTGCCATTGTCGGGGCCTCTCGTGCCATCCACTTTGGCGCAATATTTATTTTGGCCACTATACATACTGTGTTGATGAACAGCTTTGCGTACTTACCCATGTCGCAGTCCCCTCCATATCCCCAATAGTGGCTCCTTTAGTTCCACCTCAAGTGGCCTCTCCAGTACCTCTTCCACTTCACGTAGCCCTTTATCCCAATATTTCAGGTCATGATATGGCATTTATAACACGCCTGTACACAAGTGTTTCTGGGCGCAACCAGACAAGGAGGGGGAAACAAAGGGAGGACAAACAACAATCTTACTAGGCCTTATGTAATGCAGATCGCACAAGTGCGGGAAGAGGGAGGGGGAGAAGTGCTAGGGTGAGGGGAAGGGAGAAGTGCAGGTAAATCAAAAAGCTTATCCAGCAAGTGACTCATAAGCGTGGTGAGAAGGGACTACAGTGCTGGGGGTGCTGGGGGATCTCAGGGGCAGAGTGAGGGCAACTGGACAAGCAGGAGCCTGGGCCCGAGTTCAGAGGGTACCCAGGTGACCAGTGCACGGAGCAGTCGGGTACATAAGCAGGGGAGAGGAAGAGAGAAAGTGGAAGCGAAAAGGAAGGCCTTGAGTTGCTTCCGGATCCAGAGGTGGTTCTGCTCAAGTTTGAGAGAGGCAGAGAGACTCTTCCAGCAGGAAGCCCCAGCCGAGGAGAGAGATCTGCCCCCAACTCTTTGCTTGGAGAAGCGTCTGACCCTCAGAGTTGGAGGTGGATGTACGGAAAGCTTGAGAAGGAAGATGTTTTCGAAGAGAAAGTTGGAGAGAGAGCGTTCCCAGGCCCCAGAAAGCCTTGTGGATGATACAGAGGGTCTTGAACTTGATCCTTGCAGCCACGGGGAGCCAGTGAAGAGATTTAAGTGCTGGAGAGATACGATTCCCTGGGCTTAAGGCCAAGGACAAGTCTTGCAATCCTGCTCTGGATAAGTTGTAAAGGTTGAAGAGTAGAGGCAGGCAGATTTAGAAAGAGGCTGTAGCAGTAGTCCAAGCTAGAGAGGGCCAGAGCTCAGGAGACCGTGAGCTTCTGGGGGAAAGTGAGAAAAGGAAGAATACCTCTGAGGAGGTGCAGCTGATAGTTTGACTTCTTAGAGACGTCAGAAATGTTAGCAGAGAAGGAGATGGTGGAGTCAAAGATGACACCAAGGTTCTTAGCCTCACAGGAAGGAGCAGGAAGAGGGCCCAGAGTGGGCGGCCAGAGAGAGAGAGGAAAGGAGGGAGCAGGTGTCCCAATGAGGAGGATCTCAGACTTACTGGCATTAAGGCAGAGATTGTTGGCGGCACACCATTTCTGAATTGCGGCCAGACAGTATGGTATGAGAGAAGGAACAGCGGTGGCTGAGATGATCCTGAAATAAAGTGGGTGTCCGCCGCATACCACTGAAAATTGGAGCAGAAAGTAGCAATGCAGTGGCCAAGAGGTGACAGGTATTGGTTGAGCAGCCAGGGAGAGGTGTTAGACCCCTGGGGAACACCACAAGTAGAGATAGATAGAAGAGAGGAAAGACCCCAGTTGGGCCTGAGAGGGTCGGCCAGGGAGAAGGGAGATCAGCCATCAGTGATACCCATGTTGACACGGAGGCGTTTCAGCAGGATGGCATGGTTGACTGTGTCAAAAGCAGAGGACAGATCAAGAAGAATGAGGACAGAAGGGAGATTAGAGTCAAGTTTGGAGAGCAGGGCTTCACAGGTGTTCCGGAGAGCAGCTCCAATGCCTCTGCCAGCTCTGAAGCCAGACTGGTGGTCGTGGAGGCAACCAACAGATTCAGTATGCAGATTAAGCTGGGAGATACCCAGCTTTTCCAAGAGTTTACCCAGGAAAGGAGTGATGGAGATAGGGCTTCTTTAGAAGAGGGTACACAAAGGAGTGCTTAAAGGGGAGGCGAAGGTCCAGTGGCAAAGGAGTGATTGCAGAAATCGGCCAAGGCTGGAGCAAGGGTGTCAATGTGGTCCTTGATGGCTCTGGATGAGCAGAGGAGAACCTGCTTTGACGAGACTCTCATAGATCGGACTTGTCTAGAAACATCACCGGGGTGAACAGGGGGAAAAGGGAGAAAGGAGGAGAGACAGCCTCAGATGGTCCAGGAGTGGTAGAGGAGGAAGAAGTAGAGGAAGAGAGGGTGGACAGGATGTCCTGAGATTTAGTGGTGAAATGAGAAGCCAAGGCCATGCAGACGGCCTGGGAGGGAACAGGAGATGTAGAGACTGCAGTAGGATTGGCCAGCTCCTTGCAGCTTTTGAAAGGTTTGGCCGTATTGTTAGATGCCACAATAGCACAGGTTTGGATGTAGGCCCTCTTCTTAGAGAGGACAGAGTATGTACTGCCTTTGGAGCAGGTGGCAGGCCAATTTGTCAGAGGGTGCACCTGATGCCCTCCACTTCCTCTCCACCGCCCTACACTTCCATTTAAGGGTGGCAAGGCCAGAATTGTACCAAGAGTTGCACTTGGATTTGGGCTTCAAGCGGATCCTCATTACAGGGGCAAAGACATCTAGAGTGTTAGAGGTGGAGAGATGAAAGTTAGAGAGGGCTGTGTCAGGGTGTGAGTCAGCCACGGTGCAGGAGGAGGAGAGAAAGTAGTGGCGAAAGTATCAACTGACACCCGCTTCATGGGTTGAATGACTGAGAAGGTAGGTGGCAGTGCTGGAGTCGGCTTGGCCTGAGTGGTTGAGAGAGAGAGGTGGGAGCAAAGGAGGAAGTGATCACTCCAGGAGAGAGGAGTGGTGAGAGGGTGAGGTATGAGGAGATCAAAACATCCAAGGTGTGCCCTGCAGAGAGTGTTGGGCCACCGGTAAGAATAGCAAGAGAAAGCGTTGCCGATATTGCGAAAGAGTCCCAAAAAAGGGCTGGTAGCATCCAGGTGGATTTTCAGGTCTCAAAGGAGAAGTTAAGAGGAAAAGTCAAGAAGGGAGGAGGAGAGGTCAGCCCACTCAGAGAGGAAGAGGGCGACCTGGCCATGCGGCCTGTAGATCGTGGCAACAGTGAGAGAGAGGCCAGGAGAGATAGAGAGCCTGCAGACCAGGCATTCAAAGGAGGAGTGATCCTGCATTGGAATGATAGAAGCAGGGATTCACTTTGGGAAAATCAGTGGGAGGGGGGCTATGCAGACCATGTGGATGAATGTCCCCTTATGTAAATTGCATTTAAGGCAAGTATTGTCTGCCCCTCTGCCCAGCCTATTAAGACTTTCTCTGCAATAGTATGCCCTCAGCAGGTACTTGAACTGAATCAGGAGTCGTCGGGCTGATATAGCCACCTCTCTAGAATGCTGAAGTGCTTGCGTCCACCCCACCCCATCTATGTCCACCAAATCCTCTTCACATCTGAGCCTCAAGTCCTCCAAGGGTCTAGTGGAGTTTGGAGCTAGTACTCTGTAGAGTCGAGATTCTCTTACCTACGATCTCCCCATCCAGTACATTATGCTCGCTTGGGGGGGATTTGCTCTACCCCATTGATCTGTGGGGCCAGGGTGTGCTGTAGTTTTAGGAACCTATAGTGGGGTTCTGCTTGTTTAGCCCCTATTTCTCTCTAATTTCTTGAAACGTCAAAGTTTGGAGGTTTCACCATGTCGCCCTCTACTTTGATTCCCATTCTCTTCCAGTCCCCGTCCAAGCGCAGGTGCTGTATCCCTGCAATGAATCTATTCCAACAGATCCCGGAGAACAGGGTAAGCCATTTGTCTCACCTCATGCATTTATGGGCTAGCAGGCAAGGTATCCCCACTGCCTTCATGATCGGAGGGGCAGACGTCTGCAGCTTTTTCCTGTACACTAATTTATTCCACCTCAGTCCCCTCCTTCCCCCCCTCACACCCAGGCCAGTGCCAGCTCCATGTCCTCCAATGTGTCCTCACCTTCCCAATACACCCAGCCATTTCAGGTGACAGCTGCAACGCCCAGTAGTACTGCCTTAGGTTTGGGAGGACCAGCCCCCCTCCCACTGAGAGTTGTACAGCGTCTCCAGCCTAATTCAGTGTTTTCTGCTCTCCCACAGGAATTCCCTCAAGGTCTTGTTGATCCTATTGAAATCTCTACTATGAACCGCTCTGGGGGAATGTTGGAATATGTATAGTATTCTAGGAAGGGTTGCCATTTTATATAGAGCTACCAATCCCATCAGTGAAATCGGGAGGATAATCCACTGTTTGGCGTCTTGCTCAAATTGTTTAATTGCCGGCTCTAGATTGAGCTCCCGGAAGCAGGCCTCATCGTTCTGTATATGGATCTCTCCTACTTGCTTTGCTGAGGTAATGGCCACTATTAGCGCCACCTTCCATTTCTGCAATGGTGGGAAGATTTCATAAATTGTTAAACTATTCTTTCCTGGCTAGCAAGTATAGCACGATGTGGCAGCTAGAGGTACTCTCATGGGTGATGTAGGGGCGGCATGGTATCGCAAGTATGACACCGACACAGTAGGTACAATTTGTAAAACATTTATTGAAGTTTCTGGGGTTGGAAAAACTCATACTTTGCTCTATAACTAAGATGGGAGTAGTCTCAACCATCAAACGATGAACAAAACAGTCCAGTTTGTCAAATCAAAATGGCCTATGTTAACAAAAACCTAATGCCTGCCCTATCTCTTGTACAAAAAGTGTATAAAGAAGAAATGTATGTAAAGGAAAATCAATGTTCAATAGAATGAATGTAGCTGAAATCGGCTCTCCTCCCCACGTTCGACCACACAGAGTAAGCCGGTCCTTGTAGGCAGGATGACTCTCCGGCTAGTGTTTTCAATACAATAAACAGTTCCAAAACGTGGATCAAGGTCCGCCTGGCCTTCCACGCTAAAGTCTCTCTTTCAGACTTCCAAATAATATTTCAACACAAAGTTCAGGTAGGCCCCCCTCTGTCAGGCTCAGACCTCTTCAAAACAGTTCAACAAAACTCGCAAGGGGGTTCCCTTCCCCAAGCTTATTACACTTTGGGTTTCCCTCAGCCAGGCTCAGACCGCTTTCGAATGTGCGTAGCTTTCTTTACAGACCTTGCAGGACCACTTTGACTAAAAGTTCAAGGTTCAACTTTCATTCTTCCCTTCTCTATGAGTTAATTTAGCTTACTTTGATTTTGCAGTTCATTCACTTTATCGTTACAAACAATGCACCTTTCACTGAGACTTCTGAGTGGGCTACTTCCTTTCGCCAGACCACTCCGTTACTCAGTATTGCTGATTTGCACAGCTGTCTTTACTTCAAAGTTCATTCACAGGTCTGCCTTTCTTCGTGTCTCATCCACACGCGTGCAGCCTTCACTTGCAATATAATGCTGCCACTTTAAACTTTCTATAACACACACCGGTCTCTCAGGTAGCTTGCCAACTCATCGGCCATGTGAGTTTCTTTCTTGGTTTTACCATTTCCAATTCACGAGTCAAGGTTAGTACCACAAGCTTGGCCTCTCCTCCCCAACTCTGCCGTTCACCCGGGAGGGTCGCTGGCATCCTTGAAACACAATGCAGCCTTCTGATGTGGGACCTGGCCTTCTCCACGTGTCTTTCACAGCTTGTCAGAGGCAACGACATCCAGTAGGGAACTTTGACCCGTTGCTCTCGTCCCTTGGTTCGTCTCTCTGCTCCAGTAGGTTTGCCTTCGCCCTGGAATAGGTATCTGGTGTATGCACTTAAAGTCAAGTGCCTGACTTTGCCTGAACCAATTAACGGGACATGTCCAGTACGATGTACAAGAGCTAGTCTTATTAATCTCAGTCACCCTCTTCCTCGGCCCAATGTTTGTGTAAAATGTGTAGAAAAGGGATGGGGGGTTGGGTCCTCGGAGAATCCTAAAAAATAGGATGGTTAGGTGAAAAAATGGGGGTAATACTGCATCTCACCATGAGCGGTCTCACCCCCACTCCCCGAAGACCCCTCACCCAGGTGATCCTCCCGCAACAATATTGGTAAACTGTCAAATGCGCCCAGATACCTTTGGGTTAGGTGCGCTATAGAAATAAAATAAACAAACACACAAACATACTGGTCCACCCCCAGGAACTGGATCCAAAAGCAATGGCAGTGTTCTGGCCACCTGAATGACAAGTCCCAGAGGACTAGCAGGTGAGACACCCTTTGGTTTCTCACAGTGTGCAAACTATCTGACTGACTGCCAACGATAATAAGTATGGTACGAACTGGTGCAGCTTCACTGAGAAAGGTTGTCAGCTGTTGTCCTTCCTTCAGACACAAAAACATTTCCATTTAAGAGTAGGTTTTTGTGGTAGAGCTCGCTCTGTAGCTACTTGTAGTACTGTTTGTCATACTTCTGGAATACCCAAGTGTCCGAAAACTAAGTAGTCAGGAGCCACGCTGTTAGAATGCATGGTTTCTGGTCATGGTTGTACACCTGATGCCCGTACTTGGAGAGCAGATCTTCCATTGGTATTAGGCGCACTGTAGGTCGGATCAGGTAGGAGTACCATTGTTGTCTGGCCCAGGCTGAGGAAATGAGAATGATCTGGCAAGAATACTGCCTCATGTGGGTCAACAGTCTCCTGATTAGCTATATCGAGGCAAAGACATATGCAAACATTTCCATCCAAGGAAAAGCTTCCCCATGTCAAAGCCCTCAAGGGAATCTGCTGGCAATTTTGTAGCATTTTTGTTGGCGCATGTGGTGAATACATCCACCTTTGGCTTCCACCATTTTCTGAATATGCTACCTAACTGTTGGACTTGTAGCTACGACTCGTAAAATTGGTCGGCTGTTGAGTTCTGTGCTCTTGGAAGATGCAACGGTTGTAGACTGACTGATTGCACAATGCCATAGGTCTTGTGCTTCTGGATAAAAGACTGGTCATGGTGTGTGACGATTCACCATGACCAGTAGTCAGTCCTCTTCATAAGAGGAGAAGGAGTGAGGATGTTGTCAAGTTCAGCCGAGAGAGGCACAAAGGTGTGGAAATCATCCAGAGCTGGAGTTTCAAATCCTGGGGGTGCCGAAGAGCAGAGGACACAAGCAAATCGCTGAGGGAGTACTCTGTGGGCCCAGCCGAATCAGGCCAAAACATGAAGCAGGAAGAGAGGAGAGCAGTCCAGTAGAGCGCAGCGCCGCCACAATGCTGTGGAAGCAGAGTAGACAAGCCAGAAGTGCCAGAGAAACGCACCCCAGTCCCAGGAAGCCCCATGGGCATACCAAAGTCCCAAAGGTGGTAATGGGAGGGAGAGATCGGCGGAGACATGGGGGTGGAAGTGACACAGGCTCAAGCGGCTTGCCACTGGCCCAGTAGTAACAATGAAACTATTGGGAAGAAGGGTGAACCGAGCATCCGTGGAGAACTTCCTCGTTGCAGTGGCAGCAATAAGCCCACTGACCACCAGAGAAGGGTCTGGGACCCCAAACACAAGCGCATCGAGCATACGAGGGGAACCGGAAGGAGCTAGTCATTCTCCTGGTTCCGAAGGTTGACTGGTGCAAGGATTTGTTGGAACCACAAGCCAGGGGAAGGGAGTCATTCCCCCTGGCATCCTTTTGCCAAAGAACATTTCTGAGAATACCACCCAAATACCAGATGAAGGGAGTCATTCTCCTGGAGAAGGAATTTTCTGTTGGCTTATTCTTTAGTTTTAGTGTAAGGGATAGAAGTAGGTTGTGACACAGGAGGGTGGAGTTTAATTTCAACTAACATTCTGACAGATCCTCTAGTATTAGTTTGAGGCAGGGAAACGCCTCTTAGAAGATAAGGATAGTGAGGATTTTTTCTTTGTTTGATAAATAAAGGTTTTTATCAACCAAAATGTCACCCTTGTGTCAGCCTCCTTCTTCGACACCCTTACATAACCTGATAGTACATTGTAGTTGTAGTGTCCATAAGGATTCTGAAGCAGTGGAAACGACCCAAGAGCCCACCTGACCGCCCTGAACTCCAGGCTGTTGATGTGGCAATGCTGTTTGCTCTCAGACCAGTGGCCGTTGAACTTGGTTGCCGCAGATGAACCCCACAGCCCATCAGTAATCAAGAGTCTGTAATGACGGTTTCCTGCTTGCAGCAATTACCGTAGGGAAGCTCCCTCTGTGAGATTACCAGGTTGATTACATTTGTATCTGTATTTTTGTATTTGTATTGCGCACCAAACCCTGAGGTAAATGGGCGCTTGAAAAACTTAGTGGTTACATACAAATAGGCAAGCAGATTACAATCCAGTGTGAAGACAAAAAGAGGGACCCTGGTTACAGGTGGGTCAGAAAGGATAATGTACAGTAATGTCGCTAAACAAAAATGAAGAACAATCGTACCATAAAAAGACAGTGGTGAGAACATATTGGAGGCATTTTATTGAGGAGATTTGTTGCTCAGCCAATTTTCTATACTGGCTTTAAAGGTGAGGAAGGAAGGTTCCTGTGTAAGGGGGATGGGAATAGAGTTCCATCGTTTGGCAGCTTGGACTGGGAAGCTGGCTCCTCTGGCTGTTTTTAGATTGAATCTTGGAACCACCAGGTTGTGGGAGTGAGATGATCTGGTAGTACGTTTGGGTTGGTGTATGCAAATTTTGTCCACCAGGTATTTTGGGGCCGAGTTTGTGAGGCATTTATGCGTGATGGCCAGGGTGTGTAGTGTGATTCTGTCACAGATGGGTAGCCAGTTGGCGTTATGTCGGTGTGGAAATATTGCAAGATCTGGGAAAACTAAGTGCTGCTCTCAGAGAGTTATTCTGGAGTACCTGGAGTTTATTTAGATTGTGTTTAGGAGAACCCAGAAATAGTGTGTTGCAGTAGTCCAGTTTAGATAAGGCAAGTGCTCTAGCGAGCGTTGGGCAACTGCTTGTAGATGGTTTAGCAGGCTGCTTTGGACTACAATCGGGTCTTCCCATTTTCCTTGGAGCTGCAACCATCTGGAAATAAGAAATTACTGAGTCAGACTCATCCGTAGTCTGCATTCTGGGATGAGCATGATGACAAACCCCCACCCTCCCCCCCCAGTGTGACATGTAGGTTGTGACAGACACTGCTGGTGTTGTGTGTAGCATGCAGACCATGGACAGGATAGCCTGTATCCTTTCATGAGACTGTTTCACTAGAGATTCTGCTGCACACAACAGTGCTCCTGTGAACACTAAATTCTTAATTGGTTCCAAGTGTGATTGCATGTAATCGTTTGAGAAGCTCAGACAGAATAAAGTCTGCATTGCTTGCGTCATCGACTGTCTTGTTTGTCCCACTGTTGCTCCACCCATCAGCCAATCATCTAAATATGAATAGACTTGATGTTTGCTGTGTCTGAGGTGAGCAGCCATCAGAAACAGGCCGTTCGTGAATATCCTGGGTACCGACCGAAGCCCAAATGGTAGCACCTTGAACTGATAGTGCTTTTTGGTCACTACATATCAGAAGTATTTCCTGTGAACTATGTGGGTTGGTATCTGGAAATACACATCTTGTAGATCGAGCAATACCAAATGGTCTTTGCTTTGCAGGGAGGTGATGATGCCCGATGGTGACCATCTTGAATGTTTGCTTCTGTGAGAATTGGTTTAATTTTCTTAGGTCCAGAATGGGCTTCCATTTGCCAACTGGCTTCCTGATGAGGAACTACCGCAAATAGACAGCTCTTGTGATACTTTTTCAATGGCACTTTTCTTTTGCAGGGCTGCTACCTCCTGCTGGAGTTGATTTTTCTGTTCCAGCGACTGTCTGGGTGGCAAAATATTTAGAGGCTTTAGTCTGATCTTTTCTCAGAATCGCCAGCCCCCATTTATCTAAAGTTACTTATGCCCAGTGTGCATAGAATGCTGCTACATGACCTATCTACTAGAATGCTGTTGATGAATGAGGCTGGACCATGAATTAGGCTTGCGGTTTGTTAGAACAGCCTCCTGTTTGTGTCGATCCTCTGCATCTTGTAGTGGCGCAGGAATTCTTTTGATTGATTGATTATTATGCGCTTATACACAAGTGGTTCAGGATTTGCAGGATTCCTGGTATTCCCTTCAAAAACCCTGGGTAGGATAGGGCTGATGGTGATCGGATTGTCCACCTTTTGTTCTGGATTAAGACTTTTCTGTTGTGCCTCGAAAGGGCCGATGACCTTTCAGCTTGTTACAGTACAGGAAAGGCTTAGTGGTGTCTACATCAGACTATGGCTTTATAGGTCTTTTCTTTTTTCCAAACAATTCTTCCCCTTCTAATGGCATATCAAGCGCCTGTGTGCTTCACAGGCATTCATGTACAGGCAACCATCCCCGTCTTTCTAAAACTGCTCCATTGACATTCGCTTAAAACCTGTCTCTGCAATGCCGACAGCAATGTTGATGGTATGGTTGGAGGTTTCCATCCCCTTTTTTATTGTTATTATTAGGGTATTTATTGGGCACGGAACTAGCTTCAGGAATCAACAGAGCGCTTTCACAATCATAGGGGGAAGAACACAGTGAGGGAAGCCGAGAAAAAGAAAAAAAGCAGTGGGGTGCTAACAGGGGAGGGTGGGCAATTGGCAGCATGGGGGAAGACAGTGGGGAGATGATCACCAAATCTCCGGTAGTGCAGGGTTCTTTGAGAATATCCAGTGTTTCTCCATATTTGTACTCTTGCAGGAGGTCTAAGAAAAGAGCTCTTCTGTGTCAGGTTTCCCTGTCACACCATGCCATGATGCGAAGGCATAGCGGTCTTGGTATCATACCATTACATTGCTTACTATTTTGCCGAATTTGATTCCATTAAATTTGTTTTTGCCTTTTTCACTGTAATGTAGACTCAATTGTTGGATTAGGGTATACATTAAGGCTGCGGTTTGGGTGGGATTGTAAGGGGGGGGGGAGATCTCCCCTCGCATTCATTTGCGGTGAAAAATGCAAAAAAAAAAATTGATGAAATCGAATAAAACAGAGCTGATGCAATCATATAGATCCGCGGCCTTGACCATGAAAGCACCTGTGGCCAAAGATGTTTAGCCTATGGCAGCTGCTTTTCTGCTTTCAGTTTTGAGGGGAACCGAACATTCAGCCGAGGGATTAGCAGAGATTCTTTAAGCAGCAGCTGATACGACTGACAACTGTAGGTTATCCAGTTGGGCATTTTGGCTGTTTGAAGCGTTAAACTTTTTTGTCGGTGTCCCTTTAATAGAGGCTGTGAAAAAGCGTGCTGCAAAAGTAGAAGACCTTCCTCCCAGACGTGGTCTAGGATTAGTTGGATAGGACCGATTTCTTTGCCTGTTCATATGGTCAAAAAGAAAGCACTCCTTTTTATCATCCATACGATTAAGACCAAAGGCTCCACACACTCTAGTCATCATTGTGTGGAAAGCCCTCCTATTATTAGTGGGGAGCACATAGGTGGGTAGTCTAAAGAGTCTTCCTTTGGAACTGCGTCATCCTCGCAGTCGAGTTACATGAAGAGGCTGCAGAGGTTTCTTTATAACAAAGACATCGATCAGAGAGTTTGAGGCAACTACACTTCTTGGTCTTTAGGCTCTGGTGTCTGATCCCTCAGAGACTTAACAAGCTTTTTGCAGGTGCATCATGGAGATCTTTCCCTGCCAGCTGATCAATTTTAGCGGAGCCTGCAGCCCTTATGGTGGGATGCTTGGTATGAGCGACTTTGTGATGCCACTGGATGGCGACTCAGGCATTACAAAAGAGTCAGTGCCTCTTGTGGCAATTTAATCTATTTAACTCACAAACCAGAGTCTTTATGGAGGTGCACAGTCAGCATCATTTGTGCAGGGACTAAAGGTTGCTGAGTTCTTGAGGGATTGGTTGCCTCTCCTGTGCCATTTCTGGTGACAAGTTGCCAGAATTTGAAGGTGGGGGGGCCTCTGAAAGACCTGCGGAGGATGGAGTGTCCATGGGAAGTTGCTGGCTTGCCAGTTGAGAGTAAATCTACAGTTCCACCAGTGATTCATCTGAGTTCAAGAAGTGCATGTATAGCTTGTGTTGAGCTTCGAAGTCCATGTTAATTTGTATTCCAAGATCTCATACGGCATTACCACTGTTTGTGATGTGTGCTAATGGGCGCAGTATGTAACAGAGGTGCACCACCCCTGACGATGGTGAAAAAGTAAAAAATGTGAATCTATGAAATATTCAATGCTGCAGAATGTCTATTTTAGGGGCAAACCTTTAACTTAATTGCTACGTTTAAAGTTTAGAGGGATCGGGCGGGTGGGGGGGCGCTGTTGAGCAGCCCGAAAATGGCTGCCTAGCCTCTGTGCTCTGCGAGGCGAAGACACCGATTCGAATATATCGGCGGACTGCTGTGCCATCATCACACAAAACTGGCCCAGTTTGTTCCTGACACCCTGCTGCCTGCCCTGCCTTAATCTCGACGCGCATCTGGCTCTGGAAGACCTACTGCGGCAGGCGACCGTCCTGGGCCCTGTGGCGTGGGCTGACCCCAGGCAATGCCTGGAGCCGTGCCGGCGCTGCCTCGGTCTCTGCGCCGGGTGACCGTGCCTGCGGCGCACTGGGCCTGGCCCGCTTACATCCTACACTGCCACCGTGTGAGTGGATGCGGCCGTGGCCCCCCTCCTGGGTGCATCGGTGATCCCTCCGGCTGGCTGCGCAGAGGGCCTGGGGAATACGCCTGACGGCCGTCCCTCCTGACTTGCGGCGCCGTGTCCCGGCCCTGCCGCCTGCCTGACTGCCTCGACCCATGGAGCGGGGGCGGCTCTTGGAGCCCCCGCACCTGGTGCCCCGTGGCGGTGCTGGACCTTCACCCCCCCCCAGATACCACCTACACTCAACAGCGCCAACTGTTGGACCTGACAACTCCACCCCGCGGGCTGGGATCCGCGCCCGTGGGGCAGGTGAGGAGTTGGGGGTGGGGGGGGGGCTGGCCTTCACAGGGGGCCTGCCATATTGTCCTGCACGCATTGGTGCCCCTCACCATTTCTTTGCCTGGTGCGGCCACACTGCTCGGGGGTGCGTGGGCTGCGAGGGATCGCCACTAACACCCTCTCATACCACCCACATAGGTCCTTGGAGGCCTGCCGCATCTGTCTTCTCTGGCCCCAGTGGCACATGAACCCTGGAAGGGCCTGCATGACTTCCTGCTCCATCTACTGTTTCACCTCACTGCCTGGGGGCCCGCAGAGTCACTTCCTCATTGACACTGCACTGTTGGCCTGTTGACTCCATACCTCAACCATAATACCTTCATCGCCCCAATCGGGTGGCAACAAAATACACCACCACTCTGGCATTCCCACTACAGGAGGGTTGCGCGTGCCACGGGCTCTGCTGGGCCCACACTGAAGCCATACCATTCAGTCCTTGTGACGTGACCCCGCTGAAGCTACCAGCCATCCGGCTTGGGCCTGCTGGGCACCAGTACGCATTGCTAAAACCCTGTTTACCCCACTGTGACAAGCCTGAATTGCTGTGACACCCCATACAATCCCTCACTACATCCGAGATGTCTAATAGAGCCAGAGTAACCAACCAGGTGGGGGCCATGGACAAGTTCGCTAAGGCGGCACCACGAGCAGAGCTGGAGCCTACAACATCTACCCATGAGGAACCCGAGCCTGAACCTGTGCCTCACTCCGGTGCACCGACCCCTGACCTTACGGCAATGATGGAGTCAATGGCCAAGAACTTTGCCTCGTTCCACGAGAAGTTGGACGATATCAACGCCAATGTTGCATCACTCAAATCACGAGTAGACCAGGCTGGGACCAGGATTACTGAAGCAGAAAATAGAATTGGGGCAAATGAGGATGGTCTACACGCTCTGCAGGACACCATGGCTACTCTGACCTGTGACATGAAAATAACGAAGGCGAAGTGTGACGACTTAGAGTCCCGCTCACGCAGGAATAACCTACGCATTATCGGGGTCCCGGAGAATGCTCTTAAGGGGAGCGTGGAGCTAGCAGTCGAGAACTTACTCAAGGATCTGCTGGGTAGAACTTACTCAAGGATCTGTTGGGTAACCCCACCCTCTCCCCATACTTCACAGTCGAGCGGGCCCATCGTGCCCTATCACCACGCCCTAAACCAGGAGACTTCCCCAGACCTATTATTGCTAGAATTCTGAACTACAGAGCTAGGGACCTTATCCTTCGCTTGTCACGCGAGAAGGGCGAACTGCGCCTTGACTCACACGCAATTCGTATATTCCCCGATTTTTCTGTTGGCGTGCAACAAGAAAGGCGTCAGTTCCTAGGCGTCAAAAAACTACTAAGAGAGCGCAACGTCCCTTACGCGATTTTGTTCCCAGCCCGGCTCAAGATCACCTTCAAGGAAAAACTGTACTTTTTCACCGTCCCGGAGGAAGCAGTGAAGTTTATAGATTCCCAGATATCACTTCACAATCCGAGGGGAGATCCCATGGACGATGATCAACCCTTGGCTATCTAGAGGACATATAATTTGATCAACACTGCTTGCTCCCCAATGTGCCAATGGTAACTACGGCTTACTGATTCAACTATGAACACGCTTTTGACACTTGAGGTGGTCGTGCCCGGTTGGACCCTTATCGGGAGCCATTAGCTGGCCCTCATCACATGTTGTACATTCTCGGTCATTGGCCAAAGGTTGCCCCTTAGGATTCAACCGATTGATCTCATTTTACTAGGTGCCGGCCTATTACGGTCGTAATGTTTCACTCCCTGACCAGATTTGGCCTATCACACTCAATGTTGTTCGGGAAAATGTGATCATTATGTGCTCCGCTGTTCCACATACCGCTTGGTACTTCATGTTTCATATTTTGTCTAAGTGTCTGCCACATGGCAACAGCGCACCCCGCTGCGATTGCAATATTTACTCTGGTATGGTTTTTGTTGGGTATCGGCCTCGGTTGGGCCAATAATGTAGCGGGTTCATGTTGGAACTCGCCCATTTACCCCTGTTTTTCGGGGAGTTCTAGTTGTATATGGGGGGGGGGGGGCGGGGTTGGGAACACTACCTACCAGGAAGGGGTGGTGGGGGAGGTGGGTGGGCATGGGTTGAGTTACATTGGAAAAGGTGGAGGCAGACTGGCAAATTGCACTACATCGGGGTGCCCGCAGGGTGGCGGACTCAGCGATAAACATACTCCACGACAACAAAACTGGGATGTACCATAGACACTCGGAATGCCTACTACAGTGATGTCCTGGAAAGTCCGGGGCTTGAGTAATTACACAAAGGCCCGCAAAATCATGGCCTACGCCCATAGACACGGGTGCAAAATATTACTGCTACAGGAAACACATTCCACAGGTCCCCTGACAAAATGTATGGCACCCTTGTGGGGCTTTAACAGGTACTCCACCTCCTGTTCCAGTTAGACTCCCCAATACTATTAGATGAAATAGTTGAGGCCATATCCAGTTTCCCCAAGGGCAAAGCGCCGGGCCCTGATGGGCTCACGGCAGAGTTCTACCAGAAACATGTAGCTATATTCACCCCCAAACTCCTTGAGGTATGGGACGAGTCACTCCAGCTAGCCACTCTCCCCCCAACACTACGTGAGGCCGTCATTACGGTATTACTCAAACCCGGTAAACCTAATGATGAGTGCAGCTCCTACAGGCCCCTTTCGCTAATGAACTTGGACACTAAAATCTTCGCCAAAGTAATAGCCAACCGCTTCCTCCCAATCATGACATACATGGTCCACGAGGATCAGACCAGATTTGTGCTCGGGAGATCCACCTCCCACAATATCAGGAGGCTGCTCAACGTCATGGCGCGGATAGACCAGGGTGCAGGGGCGGTGGCTGTCACACTTGATGCTCATAAAGCATTTGATTTGGTATCCTGGAAGTACATGTGGCTGGTGTTGGAAGCCATGGGTATTGGCTCTAACATGATTAGGTACATTAAGTTGCTATATACTTCCCCAGTGGCCAGGGTCCGAGTTAACTCCCTGACGTCAGCACTGATCCCACTCTTCAGAGGCACCCAGCAGGGCTGCCCATTCTCCCCAATTCTATTCGCCCTTGCGATAGAGCCAATGGCCGATCACGTCACTCACACAGGGGGATACGGCTGAAGGACACTCCCGAGATTATTTATCTGTATGCGAATGACGTGTTGCTGTTCATCAGAGACCCCGCCGTCCACCTTGACCCGATCTTGCGTGACATCACTCGCATGGGCACCCACTCCGGGTTCACTATCAACTACTCCAAGTCTGAACTCTTCCCCCCTCACTAGCTCCACCCAATGTCCTACTACTGAATACTCACTTCGCTGGTCGCCCAACGTGATTAAATACCTGGGGGTCCAAGTGTCCTTGACCAAGAACACATTGCTGGCAGACAACTACTTGGCTGTGGCACAGCAAGCTGAGGCCAAAATGATGCGATGGCGTTCCCGCCCTCTATCACTTGCCGGGAAACTTTCACTTGTCAAAATGATACTGCTGCCCAAGCTGCTGTATATATTTAGTAATGTACCTGTCTGGCCAGGAGGGGGGATATTTTACAAGACTCCACAAACTGTGTGCGCAGTTCCTGTGGCACTCAGGCGCTGTGTGCAAAAAATGGTAGGATACGACGCTCCCTTATGCTAGAGGAGGTTTCACGGCCCCCAATTTCATGCTATATGGGCTCACTGCACAAGCCCAATTCGCCTCCTATTGGTACCCTGCCGCCCCCCCCCCCCCATGTCCCCATGTCAAACTAGAGACTCTGGCAGCAGCAGGTACAAATACGATGTCACTGATACTTCACCGGCAGTATGTCCCAGGCTCGCCCATTGACCCACTCAGAACTACTCTACATGCCTGGGGTCGTATCCTGGGGGTTAGGGCGGAACAGCATCCCTACTACAAATGGCTCCCTGCCTGGAGATTCCCCGGGCTGGAACCCACGCATGATATGGCCCTGGCTCGACACTGGGAAACCCTGGGATACCTTGCACTAATGGACTTTTATCCTGATGGGCAGTTCATAACTCCACAGACATGGAGGCCGGGCCATTCAGGGTCGGCATTGGAATGGTTGCAATTCTACAGGCTCTGTGCGGCCTTCCGGACTGCATGGCCTTGCTTTCCTAACTAACCTCTGGACTCCCCAGAGATTGCATACATAGCTAATTCAGGTGGCGCCCCCGGGGTGGTCTCTTCAATTTATTCGCTGTTGCTGGCGAGTGCTCCTGCTCTGCCCTCCAGGGCCCGTGACGAATGGGCACGCGAGCTGGGCGTAGAGCTCTCCGACCAATTATGGGACAAAATGTGTTCACACACCAGTAGGGTCGCCCTCAACTTTTGTTACCGTGCCATACAGTACAAACTGTTGAATAGACTGTACTATACCCCGCTCAGGATCTCTGGGTTTGCCCGAATATCCCCACAATCCTGTCCTCGCTGTGGAGCGGAAGATGCTGATCTACATATGTTGTGGGGCTGCCCGAGACTGGTGGAGTTTTGGGGTGGGATCCTGGAGACACTACCTGTAATTAGTGACACTGTTATTGACCCGGACCCATTGGGAGCCCTGTTTGGGCTGTGGCATGCCGACGAGAATAAGCGCGTGGTTAAATTCCTAAATGTGGCCTGTATAGTGGCCAAGAAGTGCATCCTTCAAAGCTGGAAACCCCCTCACTCCCCCGAAACGGTCCAGAAATGGCTAAATCTACTCACCTGGTCTCGCAATTGTGAGGAGTACAACATAAATATGATCCCAGCACGCTCCCGCCCTAAATACATTTGGACTGCCTTCAATAGCTACCTACACAGTCTAGAGGAGAACTCCTCCGAGAGCTGTGCTTCCCAGGCCTCTTGTAATCATGCCAACGCCCTATAGAGCATCATAATGTATTGGTCTTACCCATTGTGAACTGTTGTCCTTTCTATTTTCACTACTGTACTCAATGTATGGATTGAACTCATTGGTTGCTTCGATGTGTGTGTTTGATATATGTCTCTGCCAATAAAAATACAAATAAAAAAAAATAAAAAAAGTTTAGAGGGATCAACCAGCTTCGTGTCACCTCTTATGTTTACGTAATGGCCATAGGAGCAGTCTTTATATTTGTGACATGATCAGTACCCTGACCTTGTCAAGGAGAGTTAAAAGCTCATCTCGCTGAGATATGAAGAAGCCTGGATGGATCCAAAGTCAGCCCTAGCAGCAGGATCTCATCAGAGGACTAAAGTCCCATCCCTTCCCTTTGTGCCAAAATGTTTGAGTAGACCACTATCATTGCATGCGATACATCCGTTACCATATTCTCGCCAGTGATTTCCTTATTTTTCTAGGAACACATTCTACCAGTCAGGAACCGATAATCACCCAAGAAGTAACCCAGTCCCAACGGCAAATACTCGAGAAGAAAAGGCTCCAGAGTCACTCAAACAAAGTTGAGGTCTGCCGCACAGAGAGAGAAAGACTGCCACACCTACATGGCCCTGTGAGGCCGGCATACCCAGAGAATAGAGAGGAAGTCATGAGGCAAAGCTGCGGTTAGACGCAGCCAGTACCAAGACTGCGCATTGTCACCAGAAGAGACTGGTAACCAAGTACAAGGACTTAACCAATCCCTAGACCACCAGGGACAAAATAGGAAGTACCACCCGGCTGTATTTATCACAGAGTTCTCGAGCACCAATCCAGAGTCTTCAGAATAATTGTTTTCCCAGTTCACCACTGATACTCCCTGGCAGTGGGTGGGCCTTAACCCGTCACTTATGCTTTTTTTTCTGGATACACACACCTCTGCTGCGGAAGACAGGTGCAGATTGGCCAGGGAGAGTTATCCAATTCTGGCAGGGGGATTTAAGCCCAGTACAGAAGTGTGTGTTTTTTGGGTGAGGTCAGAGGTGGAGGTGGACAATGACCAAGAGACCAGTTGGCGGAAGGAGGAAGCGATACATTGTGGAAGAGATTTGTGGAGCAGGTGAGGGATTGGCATAGCAGTGGAAGTGGTTCTGCAGTGCGAGGGATGAGTGTGTGGCATGCAAGTAGATCGGCTCGGCACGGAGCAGGGTTTGAAATTGCGTGGGGATATTTAGGCTCCTTGTTATTGCCTAGGAAACCCTAGTTGGCTTGACACCAACAGCTACGTTTGACTCCTAGGTCATCGGATACAATACCTATGTGAAACATTTGGGAATGTGTATAATGGAACACTGGGTAAACAAGCATAAGACATTAATAGCATATGGGTCACAGGTAATAAACATTAAGTTATGTTTTGCATCTCAAGTGAAAGTTAGATTTGTGACACGCTAGGTGCTTGCTCTTCATCCCCCAGAGGTAGCGCCTGCTCACTCCAATTCCGGATACCCAGGAGCTGCTCCTGCTCATCAAAGCCTTATTTCGATCCTGGAGGCAGCCCTCCAGATAAGGTGCGTATTGAGCCCTTTTACGCATGTAATTATAGCCATTATGGAGCATTTAATGTTCTACTGCATAACGTTTACGCTGTATGTATTTTCATTAAAAAGCATACTTTCCTCCACTAGATGGCACTGTATAAGTGTTTTGCAGCCTATGTGTAAACTCGCATTTTGCTCCGGATCAACTGCTGTGCTAAGCCTGGGCACTCTGCAGTTTGTGCACAGTGCGGAGAGGACCCTGCGCCGTGTATGCAACATTTAACCCTGCCTCAACGCCTAAAAGATTTCCCAAACTCAAGTAAGCTGAGGTGCCGAACAATTTCTTGTTGCGTCCTGTATAAACAGTGATTAGAGGTGCTGGCTGCTAGTGAAACATGTCAGGAAATACGACTTGCCAATGAAAGTACCGGCCACAAGCAATGTTTCAGCGTGACTACCATTGAGTAGATGTCCTAGTCTTGGAAGGAATGCCTCTCCTTACCTGTGCCCTTTCCATGTGGGTGTGGCCTAAGAACCTGTCGGAATAAAAGATAGCCTGTTATATGTGTAGCTTCCAGTTTCGAGAGAACACATGTCTAAGAATAGCCGAGGCACTCCAGGATGTGCCTGCCCACAGAGTCTAACTCGTCCACCGGGGACTCCCATCTCCCATAGTAATACTAAACAAATGAGCAGGAGCTCGGACGGGGCCACAGCAGAGACCCTGCCTGGGGGCTGCTAGTGACCCCTGCAGGGAATCCCTGCCTCCTGCCCAGCAGCTGCCAGTGGCACCTGGGGTGAAGCCCTGCCAGTAAACCTGCCAGCACTGGTCCATAGTGGAGATGCTGCTAGCAGGCGGCTGTGCCAGGGCCCCTTCTCTGGCCCGAGAGCTCTGCCCTGCACAGGGTCACCAGAGAGTGGGGTTCTCACGCTTGTGATCTGCAAACATACACTTGAGTTGCACGTATTACAAACAGTATTTGTCATGTGTGGCTGTGTCAGTGTGTTGCAAAAATACGAGCCTGGTATAGATGTTACCGTTGTGTGGCTATTTACAGGTGATTGTGTCCAGAGTGTTGACATTTTAAAGCACAGCACTTTGCATTCGCGGGCAGGTTTTGTATGCCCTTTAGATTATATACCCAATGGACTACGAATGGAAAGTGGTGTTGTATCAAATGCAAGGATGGCATGGGGCCACTTGACACCTGTGTATTCTTTTATGGGGGCCAACTGGTTATGAGTCAGTCATGTGTATTCAGCTCTGGCCTTTTATCCCGCAGATCTTTGCTCGCTGGGACTGTAGTTTTGCTCCGTCCAGCATTGGAAGTGAGGTTGGCTGAAGAGCAGGGAATAGACATCTAACAACTGTTTTGAGAAATGGACTGGCTGCTTTCTTTTAGTTTGGAAGCATGCAAGGACTCTTGCATGTCGTAAGAGAGGCGGTCGGTGGGGCAGGGTGTTGGTGCTACACTGTACGTTTGTTTTCTTGGGGGCATGTTGGTGCAATCCTGTGAAGGTGTGTAGACCTCATGTTAACCCGTGTCACACGTGAGTAATGGGTACAGTCCTGTTTTCACTTGCTGTATACCCACAGCTACACACTTGTGGGAGCAGCCCGTGACTTGATGATAGGACCGCTAGCTGTGCCTTCTATCCTCTGCGACCAGCCTCTGAAATGGGGCCCCCAGGCCATGCCACAGCATGCATGGGCAACCAGGATTCCTAAGAAATGAGTTTGGTTTGGTGAGTAGTGACAGGGAAAATGCAATAGAGTGTGCTGTAATGCCATGTGTGCAAAGTAACCAGGCTCTCTGAAGGTGATTTTGTAAATAGTACTTGAGCTATTTGTATGCAGATGATGTGGTGCACGGGTGCCCCTGTAGCACCCTGTGCTGGCTTGTGTAGGGTGGTTTCTACTTCCTTTGTTCCTATTCCCCTTCTCCCATTGTGGTTCCCACAAATTCACCTTTTCACACAGCACAGGGTTCTAAATTGAGGGGAGCTGGGAGCTTTTAGCTCCTGCTTGTAGCCTAAAAGTGGCTGGTTAGGTTTGCACCAGCAGTGACTTTTGGCTTCCCAGGCTAACTGATGCCGAACATGCACACCTATGTGAATTTAACTGTGTGCATTTGGGACAATATATAAATAAACATTACAACACATCTATATGACATTTAAAGCATAAGGGGTCATAAATAATGGACAAAATGATAAGTCTTCATCTTATGCGTAAGTAAGAACACTGTGTACTAGCTCCTCATTTCCCAGTGGTAGCTCCCGATAGGCCACTGGTTAATGCTGGATACCAAGAAGATGATTTTAGCTCCTAGTTTACCAATTAGCAGGTGCAGCTAGACTTCGTGGGAAATCCCCAGCACCTCGGTTACATGAGCCATGCTTGAACCAATGCTCGATCGACCAACGCTGCATCCGGGCCCCACACCTTGCCAGTGCCCTGCTGCCTTGTATTAGAGGCACCGCTGTACGGGGCAGCTAATATGCACGTGGAGCCAAAGCTATGTGCTACGAGTTATGAATCTTAAGATGGCAGCCGCCCGCAAAAATGTGTTTATTCTGGTTGCCTAGGAACCACCTTCCATGACGCACATTTAAAGCGTGCGGTGCGCTGTAAGGCGGATGCCGGCCCCCACACGCATAAGGCCCCTTCCTGTCTGTGCCTGTCCGTGGAGCCAGGACACGTTACTCTACATTCGCTGACCACCCCGAATCCTTAAATGTGGATGACTTGAGGAGACTCTACACCGCTGCCATTCACAACAGGCACGGCGATAAGACCAGCATATTCACAAATCTCGGTCTATCAGCCACAGTTTAGCACTCTCTATCCGTGGTCTTACGTTCCTCTCTGCTGCAGTCCCACTCCCACGCTTAGAGACCAAGACTAATTATTCCCAAACCTATCTGCATTCATTAGATCTACCGCATCTGATCCCTCAGTTGTTTGCACCACCTTGTAGTTGATCTGCTTGCTTTTTGTATTTTGTTTATGCACGGCACGCACCTGCCTGCCCGCCATGTCAATTACACTGTATCACGTGCTTGCCCCATTGTAAACAAACTCGTGTGTATTTCCATTCGTGATTCGTGACTGCGTGCACTTCTCATTGTTGTAGATGCTTACCTGCTTATGTGCCTATTCAAATGCATTATTGCCCTACCGCCAATTCCCATATTTGGATACATTTATTGCCATAGACTTACACCTGCTCTGCTGCGACATAAGCAGAATATCACACTACCCATTGCATCTTGCTATGTCGCCTCAGGCATTGTAGCCTGTACTACTACGTATCATGAAAGGCCACTACGCCCCCTCACACGAGTTGCCCATGCATGCCTCTGCTTTTGATTAAGTGAAGGACCTTATGGTTCTCTGCATCAGCGTTAATATAACAACTGTGCTGCCCTACCAGCATGTTGCCTGTAATGGCCTAATCCAAATGATGCCCTCCCTACTGGCATTATGGATCATAGTCAGAGCGATTGTATGACTAACCACATTCTTTATCACCCCTAGTACTCTTTCCCTATGAACCATAGCATTGCCTGCACAGTGAAATATTCGGGACCAGTAGAGGCCTTGCTTCTAGTATCCTACCAGTGGCCTATCCAGAGCAAAGATTATTCTTCATCATTTACCATGTCAGCTATCCAGCCCTGTATACTCAATGCCCTAACTATGTTGTATAGATCATTAGAATAGCATACATGCCCTCTATCCATAGGCACATACTGCCCAACATTAGACCGTTTTCTATTCTGAATGTCAAATGCCCTGTGAACAAAAACTCTATTCTACTATCCAATATGTAATGAATGTTTGCCTGATCTTATTTTTTAATGTAATACGTGCTGTGCCAATTCTCACTCTATCCTTTAATATGGGATGCTTAATGTTAGTTTGATTTTATGATCAATGCTTATTGCATCCACAAAACTAGGCGCTTCCTTTGATTTGAGAGCGTTAGCATTGATACGCTTCTATTCCATGCGGTATACAATTACGCTAGGCTTTCTGATCGCCACTATGTACCCATTTTGCATTATTAATGACGCCCTACCCTGCTCAAGAAGTTCCTTTATTACCCAGGGAAACAGCCTCTCCAAAATTGGCTATTATCGGCATCATCCCATAACTTGCGCCACCCCATTTCTACCCTGTACTCCTCCCTGCCAGCCCCTACAGGACCACAAAAGTATTCAAAGCACCAAGGCAATTTTCAATATCTCAGACCCAATCAGCAACACCTCGATGACTATTCAAGAACATGCACCTATTAATGGGGATACCTTTGACACTAATCCCATCCAGGGCAATACTAGACTGGGTCGATTAAGATCACGTACCAAACATCTCCATTTAAGTTCCAACCTATCACCGGCCACCTATAAGCAGTACAAACTCAACCCTCCCTCTGACTTCAAACAACATAAGATACCACCCAAAGCAGAGGACAAACAACCCCCCCGGCACCAAAGTACCTCAGGTACTGACCACAACCCGCCACCACCAGCAGAGCCCTCACTCAACCTTAAAGGCACTCTCATCAATGGCCCCTCACTCGGAGCCCATGCCATCAAGCTCCATGATCCCATAATTGACCAACAACTGGACCTCTTAGTTGTTACAGAAACATGGCTGCACCAAACATCTAGCCCCCGACTAGCTCTTGCCATCCCACCAGATTTCAACATTCTCAGGACTGATAGATCTAATGCACCGGGAGGTGGTGTGGCCATAATCGCTAAAACCAACCTGCAAATCAGATCCTGTCCCCTCGAACAATTCGAAGGATAGAAACTTCTTCTAGCCAAAATCACATCTAACCCTAAAACAACAACCAATATTCTGGTCATCTACAGATCACCTAACACCACCCATAAGAATCTAGACATTCCTTTCCTACTAACCCCCTACATTAAACCCAATACCAAATACACCATCCTGGCCGACATCAACTTGACCACAAAGCAGACGCCCTCCATGCTGCACTCAAAGATATGAACTTCACACAACTATTGAATGCTCCCACCCACAGGAAGGGTAGAATCCTCGATTGGATACTCACGCTCAACTCCCAGCTATCTATTGATTCCATTGCGCCCCCTCGATTGGACAGAACACTGTATTGTCAATTTTACACTAATTAGTAATGTGAAATGCCCACCCTTGACTAAAATAGTGGACACTTATGAAACAAGAAACATCTGGAAGCTAACAGCAGACAACCTCTCCCCCATCTTAAGAGAAGCCTTGTCAACCAACACCTTAATAAGCGACAACCCTAGCCTCCTCGCAGAGTTTTACCACAACTGCCTCACAACTACTATTGACTCAGTAGCAACTATTACAACCAAAAACGTCGTGCTGACAAACGAACAAGGTTCTGGTTCAATGATGAATTAGTATCGCTCAGGCGCACTAAAAGATCCCTTGAAAAGATCCCTTGAACACATCCACAAAAAAAACTGTTACAACAGACTCAGCCAATGCTTTCATGGCGGCTAACAAAATACACAAAGCTACAATCTTACCCCATCAAGCAAATGCTTACAACACTCGCATTAGCAATGCTACCTCTCACTCTAAGGAACTCTTCTCCATTCTTAGAGAACTGGAAAACCCAATCCCAGCTACAACGTAGGTTAACTCCAGCAAAGTGTGGTGTACCACCATCCAAAATGCTCTAGCCTCCAAAAATCGAATTACTACAAAAAGAAATCATCACAAAAAGAAAGCTCTTAGCTGATAAAAAAACCTTCCCTGGACTCTACAGTCCCCACAAACTACCGACCAATAGATAGATAAAATTGCCTATACACAAATTCAAGCCCATCTTGAACAAAACCAGCTTCTGAACGATAGACAATCAGGATTTCGGCCCAACCACAGCACCGAAACGACACTCCTTGATTTGAAAATACAGATGGACAATATTAGGGACACAGGCAAACTCTGTATACTTCTGTTAGACTTCTCTGCCGCATTCCATCTATTGGATCATGACAAACTCTGTGCTACACTAACGAATGACTTCATATTCGCAAAGGAGGCCACCCTTTGGGTCAAATCTTTTCTAGCTGAGTGTACTTCTAGAGTTTCCACTGGTAAAGAGGCGGCATCTCCCATCCCAGTCCCTACAGGGGTACCTCAAGGGTCATGCCTGTTGCCTACCCTCTACAATGCGTACACTAAGCTCCTATTTGCGGCATTGGATGCTATGGGTGTCATCTATACTAACTTCGTGGATGACACCCAGATCCTCATACCAATCCCAGGGAACTAGGACCAGGACACCCTGGTCATTAACAAAATGTACGCAATAATACAAAATTGGATGGCTCTTAGCCTATGCCTCAACAATGAGAAAACTGAGATTCTCATTGTGGGCTCCCCAACTAAAATGTATGCCCTCCACTCGGATTATAAACTATTAAAATTGATGGTACTCCTATTCCAGTTCTCAAACAGGTAAAAACCATAGGTGTTTACTTAGACGCCAACCTAACCATGACGAAACAAGTAAATGCACCATCTTCAGCTACATCCTACACCTCCAAATTAATTGCTGTAAGTCGCCAGTACCTTACGCCCAAAATGGTACTACCTTTGCCAGAGCACTGATATTATCCAAGTTGGACTAAGGCAATGTACTCCTACTAGGTAACTCTAATGCCAACCTGACAAAATTACAAATAATGCAAAACAAAGCATTACGAGCAGCCCCAGGACTAGAAAAGTCAGACCAACATCAGAAGGGAGACCCACTGTTTACCTATCAAGGCTAGAATTATCGTCAAAGCACTGTGCGTTACCCATAAATGCCTTGCTAAGAAAGCTACCATATATATCAACTCAGTAGTTAAAAAAATAATCTAATAGAACGCTTAGATGTAACAAAAACGCGCTCCTCGTGGTCCCGCACTACAAAAGTTCTAGAGCAGGGGGAAGCAGCTTCCTAGCCATGGCCCCTAAACACTGGAACACACTCCCCTTGAACATCAAAAATGACGACTCCTTCCAGCGCTTCAAAAAGTTACTAAAAACACGGCTATTTAACCAATTTTACCCAACTGATACCCAGCTAACACAATGCCAATTCTATGACGACCACAACCAGAATATGTAAATAAGTATATTTGACATATGTAATTATAACCAATGTTTCCACTTTTTGCATTCTATTGTACTATTATATTGTATCCTTATTTACTGTAATGCCTAATGCCTATGAATTATAACTAAGATGTCTAACTATACTGTGATACCTCAGGATGTGGGCATACAACAAATGCAATAAATAAAATGCAATAATTAAAATCTTAATTTCGATCCCTGTGCCTATACTCTGCTCTGTCTTTTTTGACAATTTGCTTAGCATTCGTATATTATATACATCGGCTTTGCAGCAGGTGCCTAAAAAACGTTGATAGCTATGGACTTCTTATTTCAAGGACTTCTTGAGCACATCTTGGGGAAATTGTACAACCATGCTTCTACTAAATCTAATGCTTCTTCCAAAGTACAAGAAACGCAGCTATTGCTGGAAAATGCTGGTTACTACGAGTTTTAAATGTTCCCAACATTCTTGTTCAGCATTCAGTCTGAGCCACAGACTACCACTACACATGCAGCTTAAACTATAAAATCAGAATCCCAATGTTATCTTTCAAATGTATTAGATTTGTGCACACGCTTCCCATTACTGTTTCTCTCTGCCTCCATATTTTGTTAAGATTTTCTTTCTTCTTTCTCCACAGACTATGTTCCGGATTACCCTGGGTAGAAGCGCAACATGCCATTTCTTTCAGACAAGGCCTGGTACTGTAACACCACAGTGGTGGTGACAGGCACAACATAAAAGGTTTAGAACATATTCACTCCCTTTTTTCATACACAAAATCATTTGAGAACATGTCCTTTAGTTAGCAGAATTAAGCATTTTCTTATTAGCAATCTCCTTCTCATTCACAGAATGCTCTGGAACTCCATTCCTCAGAACCTTTTTTTGTGTTTGGTTTACTTGATTCTTTATATGTTGAAGTTTACATCTGTGCTTCAACTGCTAACAACTCCTCTTTTATACATGATATCTCTTCATCGCCCTCTTTGGGTTATCCACTTGCTTGGTGCTTTGTAGCTCAAAGGGTCTTCCCCTGCTTCTCAGCTATACATGCGACATTCAGCATCCCACTTGCTTCTCAAGTGATTTGCTTGGCAAATAGGTCCTGCAGCGTCTAACCTGGATTCTGACTCCCCTCTGTGCTGTGTTACACCTTTACAAGCAGTTGTTTGCCTGGGGTCTGGATGCATGAACTCCTTGAAAGGCTTGTCAGTTCTCCAGCGGCTTGTCAGGTTCATCAACAGTGCCTCGCACCAGTCTCGTGACGTGTGAAGCTTTTCCCCTGTAGCCTTTTGCACTCACCAGTGGCTTCTTTTGATTCAGCTCAATGAACTTCGAGCACTGCGCTTCCGGTGTGCAGTTCACAAAGTAATTTTTTTAAAAATAAGAAATCTTCAAGGCACAGCAGTACAACCACTCACATATAAGACAAACTTTAGTGTTTCAGTCTGTTCTCAGCTTTTGATATTACTAAAAATCAGTCTCAGTATGGTGGCAACTCAACACACAAACAATGCACGCTATTTGTTTAATTAAAATGTTTAGCACTGGCACTACCCACAGGGTCTTCGAGCTACTTACATCGTTCAATGATTCAAAAAGGTAGAAGGTGACACAGAAGTTACAAAATGGATTCAATATGGGATAGGAAGATTGTGATAGACAAGTTGTAGCAGGGAAGGAGGGCAGAGGTACGTGTGGCTAAATTGGTATGCTTTGAGGCTCTTCTTGAAAGTGATGATGGTGGGTGCAGTGTAGATGTGAAGAGGTACTGTGTCCCAAGCTCTGGGTGCTTAAGGGTGTCGAAGAAGGAAGCTGACACAAAGGTGGTGTTTATAAACTTTTATTATGGAAAAAAGACCCTCACTATTCCTGTCTTCTAATAGGGTATTCCCTGCCTCAAACTAATACTAAAGACTCCGTCCGAATGTCAGTCAAAATCAAACTCCACCGTCCTGTGCCACAACCTACTTCTATCCCTTACATTACAACTAAAGGATACTCCAACAGAAAGTTCCTTCTTCAGGAGAATTACCCCCTTCTCCTGATATTCGGGTAGTGTGTGTAAAAAAATGTTCTCTTGCACAAAGGGTCCCAGGGGGAATGACTCCCTTTCCCTGGCTTGCAGTTCCACACAATCTTTGCAAAACTCCACGTTCGGGACTAGGAAAATGACACCATTCTTGTGGTATTGGCCTGTACAGTTCACAGCAAGGCCAGGGGGAATGACACCCTTCCCTTGGTGTTTTGAAAAGTTATTTCCACTTGATGTGTATTTTGCCACTATCTTTCGGTATTAGCAAAGTCCCAAACCCTTCTCTGGTGATTAAGGGACTTATCTTTGGTAATCCAACGAGGAAGTTCTCCTCAAATACTTTGTTCACTATTGTTAGGGATCCCGACCCATCTCTGCTGGTCAGTGGGCTTATTGTTGACACTGCGATGAGGAAGCTTTCCTTGGATGCTTTGTTTGCAATTGTTAGGGTCCCCGACCTGTGTCTGGTGTTCGGTGACCTTTTGTCATCCAGTTGTTTTTTCATTACTACTGGGACAAGGAAGATCCTCCCTGATGCACGCTATACAGTTCTGTTCCCCAATAGCCCGATAGCTGCCACTGGGTTGAGGAACATTATGTTGTGTCCCCCCCTCTCCACCAATCCCCATATCCCTGCCTGGTCTCCCGTGCCTCCATTTACCTTCTTGTGGGATGCGGCACATCACTGGTCCTTCCTAAATGAGGTTCCTTGACAGCGGCTTCCTGTGCTCTTCTCTTCTGCTTGGATAGTCCCGGTGTACCCCGGCTATTATCCTCTAGTTACCGTCTTGACTCCGTTCTTGGACCCGACGGTCCACCTTGTTCTGATCCCACCACTGCTTCTTCCGTTCGGCCTCGCAGTTGGGTCTGCTCCCGTCTGACCCATGATAGACTCTCGCAGCCTGCTGCTGGTGTCCTCTGCACAGCATTTCTTCCAGACCTCACTCAGGGTTCGAAACTGCCGGGCTCCTAGATTCCCAGCAATTGGACACACTTCAGTCTTTCTTCTCTTTCCTTTGTATCCCTGGGACTCAGCGTCGACATCTGTAGTCAATTTGGCATTCCTCATGCCTCAGATGAGCCACCTCATGGCAGTACTTAGGAGTTGGTTATTCTTGGTTCTTCCTCATCTCAGGATGTTATGTTCTCGCTATATCCCATGTACTACAACAATACATGGGTTTACTCCCAATGAAATGGCTCAGAGTGGAAGAGGGGGCTAGGGAATGTTGGGGAGTGGCATTGCTTAATGGGATGTACGCTAGGTGATCGTCCTTGTCCCACAGATGGGGAGTCCCTCCCCATGAGCTCCTTCCACATTAAACCACCCATAGGGGGACTATTGGGTAGCGGCCGCAGCCACATGTTATGTTATATTATAAAATGTATAAAGCGCACATTCGCCAAAAGTCAGCTTGGCCCTAATGTTCAATCCAAGTAGGTACTGCAGGCGCAGATCTAGAATAGAAGCGTTTTCAAGGCACACCTAAACGTAAGTGGATTCCCTTTAGTTCAAACGTCTCGTGGCAGTGCATTCCACAGCTTGGCGGCCGCTACCGAGAATGCACGCACGCCAGTTCATGGGAAAGGGCCCCCCACCCCCCGTGTAGAAGTGACGATACCTAGTGAATCGTTTGTCCACTGGGTAAACGCCTTTTTTTGTGTCCATGTTAGTTTGCAGAGTTGATTGTGTAGTAGATGCTTGCTTGCTTGCTTGTCTGAGGTTTGTGTGTGGGGTGGGCTTGAATGTGTTGAGAAGGTAAAATGGGTTCTGTGGTGGATAGCTTTGAATACAATACAGAGCCCTTTGAAGGCAATCCTGCAGGGTACAGAGAGCATGTGGAGCTGGGCGAGAGCTGGGGTGATGTGTGAATGTTGGGGTAGGTAGAGGATGAATCTCTCTCTGCTGTGTTTTTGCTTGCAGAAGTGTATGTGTGCTGTTGGGGAGTCCAATGAGGAGAGTGTTTCCCTAGTTCAGCTCCCTAGTTCAGCTTGGACAGAACCAGTGCCTGGGCTGCAGTGCTGAAGTCATCAGGTGGGAAGACATCTGATCTTGCAAAGTAGATGTAGTTGTACATAGCATGTTTTGGTGACAGCAGCTATGTGGTGCATGAAGGAAAGGTGGGGGTCAATGGTGAATGGTGGACAATGGTTGAAGTTTTATTGACAGGTGTCAGATGTGTGGGTTGACAGTAGTGAGTTCTTGTATCCAGGTGGGTGAGTTTGTGTTTGTGCCTGGGGGTTGGGGGGAATCAGATGAGGAGGTATTCCTTTTTGGAAGGGCTGAGATTGAGGAAGTGCATGGGCATCCAGTTAGTGATGGTGGAGAGAGCGCTTTTGAGGGTGTGGAGTTGTGAAGGGGATGAGATTTGGAAATATATGTATGTATTGTCTGCATATTGGTGGAAATGGACATTGTTTGCGTTAAGGCTCTGTGCAAGGGACTCTTCATATAGATTGAAGAAGAGTGGAGGCAGGGAGGAGCTCTGCGGACCCCCATTCTTGACTGGGGTGGAGTTTGATCTATAAGAAGACATCGAGACAAAATGCGTCTCGTCAGTGAGGAAGGAGGTGAACCTGTCGAGGATGGTGCTGGAGTTTCATCCTGTGGAATAGGATGTTTTTAAAAAACGTTGACAAGCACACATGGAATGTACATTGTGAATAGTGCAGTATGTGTATCTCTAACTGTTGCTATGCAGAATCCACACATTGAATGGGGTTCTATGTCAAATGTTCAAATCAAAATGGTTGAATGACAAAAGGGTCGAGTCAAAATGACTGAAAACCAAAGGGTCGAATTATTTTTTTGTTTTTGTTTTCGTTGGGGGGGGGGGGGGGGGGGGGCCCAAACTGCCATTTTTGGTGCAAAAATCACTTTTTTTTACTAACCGAAAACTAAAAAAAATATATATTTTTTTTTTAAATTCGACCCTTTGGTTTTCGGTCATTTTGACTCGAACCTTAGGTCATTCAACCATTTTGGTGTCGAACCTTTGACCTGACACCATTGAATGGCACACAGTCCACAATGGTACTACAACAAGCACTACCTTAAGCAGTTAGTCTTTAGCTAGGAACGCTCAGAACTCACTCCATATGCCCTTGGGGCGCAACTGTGCTTGCTGCATAGTGATATGTGTCTTCACACTCACTAACCCAAGTTAAATCTGTCAACCATTCACACTTAGTAGGAGGCACTCGATCTTTCCATCACCAAAGAATGCTGCCCTCTGCAAGCATACAGCCTACATTCAGAAATGCACTCAGCCGCTTCTCCCAGACCCCTGCTCACACTCCAAAGGTTCACCACCTTGGACAGTGTAGCATACACCTCAAACCAAAAACGCACTAGCCGAGGGCAGCTCGACAGCATGTGCATATAGCCAGAGTCATCCTGCCCACACCTCAGACAACTATTTTATGCAGTGTGCATGGCGTGTAATGCAGCATGTGCAGAATCTTATACTATATCAGTTTGAACCTCATATTCATAGAGAACCGCTTAGTAAATATACACATTTTCTTCCACATCTCATCTGTTCTATCAAGGTCCAATTCTGTTGCCCATTTCTCGCGAGCCTAATCTTTCTTCAGAGGTATCTTATCTATCACCTTGGCATACAGCAAGGCCACTATTCTCCGTCAGCCGTAAGAATTGGATATAAGGACCAACAATTCTCAGGGGGCTCTAGCGGGTAGCATTCCCATTGCCGCTGCCGTTCTTAGTCTATAAAGCTGGAGTATCTTCGTGGTTGTGCCCTTTTGCTCCTCCCTCCATGTTTTCAGTGTCAGGAATTTCCCATCCAGGAACAAGTCTCCCATTGAGTAATAACCCAGCCCATGCCAGAGCGCCATCAGCGAGGTATCCGAGGTCGGGGATAGCTTGGGGAATCTCCCAAGTGGTAACCATCTATAATACCGGCTCATCGCCCTCGTTCCTTCAAAGATGGCCTTCCAGGCGAACTGCATGGTCTGCATTGGGTCAAATGGGCAGTCGTTCGTGTGGTCGATATTTTCATATCTGCCTGCCCTACCGCCCAGCTTAACATCTGGAGGGAGCCCCTCTGCCCTATACCAGAACGTTGCATATTGCGCCTGAACCAGTGTATTTCCATGTGTGGATTAGTAAACCCTCCCTTATGATAGGGCTGAGCCATATTCTCCCATTTCTTAACCATGGACCCAGAGTGCCATACAAATGTTGACAGGTTGGTGTTAAGATTGCGAAAGTACTGTTTACCAGGCCATAGCGGTACATTGGCAAAAAGATACAGTAGCTTGGGTAATGGTGTCATCTAGACCAGTGCTCGACACCTGGATAGTGACATCGGTATAGGAGTCCAACAATCTACCTGGTCTTAACATATATTGCATTTGGCTCAAAATTGTCAGTCATTAGTGTATCCTTGCCCCAAGACAACTCCTAGGTATTTAAATCGGTCTGGTGCCCACTGCAGCTGCTCCCAGAGGACAGGCCGAACTGTCCCTAAGAGGAAAGATCTCCGACTTATCATAGTTTATTGTAAACCCGGAGAGATGACCAACCTCAGTGATACCAGGCAGTAATCGGGTCTAGCTTGTCTTGTGAATTCCTAAAGTAAAGCAGCATGTCGTCTGTATATAGGTAGACAATTTCCGGCCGGCTAGCTAGTCTAATTCCAGGTCTTCCGTGCCCATCTCTGATCAGGTCCGCCACAGGCTCGATTGCCAGGGCAAACAGGAGCAGCGAGACTGGGCAGCCCTGCCTGGTCCCTCTGCCGAGCATGAATGGTGCAGAACGTAACTCGTTTGGGATTTGTGGAAAGGAGTTTTATGTATTGGATTATACAATCTCCCAATCCACATTTTTGCAAGACAGCAAATAATTATCGCCAGGACACCATGCCAAATGATTTGCGCGCGTCTAGTGCCACAGTCACTGCCTGAGCAATGGGCGAGACTCAGGCCAGAACGCTGAAGAATCGTCTAAGGTTCAGGGATGTAGGTCTGCCGGGTATGAAACCTGCCTGTTCTCCATGGACCAAAGAAGGCATCAAAGGCAGCAGTCTATTTGCATAGTTTCAGCATATATTTTAGTGTCAACGTTCATCAAGGACACCGGCCTATACAAGCCGCAATCCTCAATGGGCTTCCCTGGTTTCAGGAGCACTACAATAGTTGCTTCACGCAGCGACTCAGGGAGTTGTCCATTCTGCACAGCTTCCTCCAACACCTTCAAGGGGTAAGGGGCAAGAATGGTCCCATACTCCATATAAAGTTCGTCCATGATCCCATCAGGCACTGTGGCCTTGTTTTGCAGCAATTCCGTATTTCCTCTACCGTGAAGGGAATATTGATTTGCACTCTTCGAGAGCATTGAAATTGGGATTGAATCTAATACTCTGTGCATCTCTTCACAACCATTAACAGCAGGTACCGGATAGAAAGCCCTATAAAAGCCTGCAAACAACCCATTGATGTCTTCATCGGAGTATTTCATGGTCTGGTGCGTGTCTCTAACCCGAACTATGTGGGCTAAGCCTCTTTATAGTTGTACCAACTTTGACAGTGTCCTGCCTGGTTGCTCCCTCTCTCCGTACCTCCTTGCCGTAGCCAGCTTCCCAAAGTATTTCACTTCCCTATTTGCGTGTCCATTGAAGGTATCTGAGTCCGTATCTCAGCCAGCACCGAGTAGCTAGGTGCTGATGCATACATGTCTTCTAGTTCCTTAAGCTTACACTCACTAAGGGCAATATCTCTGGGATAGTCTTAAGCACATCAAACTCCTTAGCCATTGCCATGCCCCTGACGAATACTTTAAATGCTTGCCATAGGGTACCCTGGGTCACCGCACCGTTATCATTAATGTGGGTAAAGGTCTGTATGTCTTCCTCAATTTCCACCCAGAACAGCAAGTCTTGCAAGTATGCCGATGTGAACCGCTATGCACTACGATACCGGGATCTCACACCCCAATCCAGGGACAACACTATGGGCGAGTGATCCGAATAAGTGCGTGGGAGAATGACACTTGCCCCAAAAGGCATCTTGAGGTAAAAACGAGGTCTATCCTTGATGACATGTGTACTGTGGAGTAGTAGGAGAATCCCGGCAGTGACGGGTGGAGGACGCCCCACACGTCCCACAGATCAAGTCTGTCCATCTGGCTAAGAATGCAGCGTGCTGCACGCTGTGGAATAGGATGTTGAGTAGAATGGTGTGGTCGATGTCAAAGGCTTCAGAAAGGCTGAGGAGTACAAGTAGTGCTGCGTCTCCTTCGTCAGTGATGCTGTGGAGGTCATCTAGGATGTGAAGTGTAGCTGTTTTAGCGCTGTGTACAGGTCAAAAGCTAGAGTGGAAGGGGTTCAGGAGGTTGTTTGTGGTGATGTTGCAATTAGGTAGTGACACATCGTTGGATTATTTTTGTGAGGCATGGCAGGACAGTAGTTTGAAGAGCATGGGGTCGAGAGATGGTTTTTTTGAGGAGGGGTGAGATTTGTCAACAAATAAAGCTATCTTTTATATTACTGGATACTAGACTATAAACTGTAGAAAGGCCAGTGCATTTTTCCTTTTGCCTTCCCTTAGTACATTTTATTCTCATCAATTACCTAATAAAAGCCAATAAGTGTTGCAGCCAACCTCAAATGCCCTAATAAACGACTAGTCAAAACGGACAGTATTTTAATTCTGATGAGCCGAGTACCTAAATGAGCCATGGACAGAGCAAAACCACTGCCATGATTGGGAGATGACCCGCTAACAGCAGCCTTATTTGGGGAGGTGGCGCAGTAAGAGACTTGAATGTTTGGCACACACATAGATGCATGAGGCCATGCAAGCATGACGTTAGCCTCTCTCTGAGGCAGAGAATGCAGAGCAACACGCATTGCTGCCTGAGAACCGGAATAGGCATCAAGCGGGTGGCACTAGCAGATCGTTTTATGTGTAATGGAAGGATCCGCTAGAGCCTGCCCATGTCTGTATCACATGGGTAGGCTGAACGGAATTGTACAGGTTTTGAATGGTGCTATAAAGCCTTGCCCTCCAAGATCAGAAGATGCTCAGTCAGGAAGTTTATTGTTAACTTAACCAGCTATGTTTTCTATGGAACCCCATTCTTTTTGTACTGTTTTTGATGGGACGTAAAGCCTTCCACTTCGCTTCCCTTCACTTCTGCTCACATTATGGGGAAACTGATCAGTCGTTCAGACTATCAGTACTGGAAAACTGTTTCCCTTTCTGAATTCTTGAAGTTTTACAATCGCACACATCACCTTACAGTGCAGCACAGATACTTTTGTATCACCCTAGCTTTTTAAACCAGGATTCTTTCTTACTTTTATATATGCCTCTTACTTTATATAAGCTGGTAGCAGCAGTTCAATTTTTACCATTTTGCATTTTTTTTGGTCTGCAAATTCGAATTGACCATGTATGGCTACTAAATGTGGCGTGTGCCCTAAAGAGACCTTCGCTTGTTCTTTTGCCATAATGTAGTTTGGCGTTCTTAGGTCACGAAAGTCCTTATAAAAGGACATCCACTTGTCCGAGAAGGCTGCTGCTTTTTGGGGGGGGGGGTGTGGTGTGTGTCTCTGTCTGTCTGTCTGTCTGTCTGTCTTGGGGTGGATTTGAAACCAGTAGTTGTCCCTAATTGGCTGTTTGAATGGTGCATATCCTTGCCATTGGTGGGCTTGGACTGGCTTCCAGCTCAGGTTTTGCGTAAGAGGAGCACCTCGGCAGCTATTCTTCAGAGCTACGTTGGAGCCAAGAATTCCTTGAAGAGCAGACTGCTGAAGACCCATAGACGACTCCTAAAGTGGCCCAGTATCCCTTTCAGTGGCCGGCCCAGTGAAGACATCCTCTCCTCTGCCTAATCTCAGAAGACCCTGAGTGGTGCCTCATCCCTTGTACTAGTGAGACAAACTAGTCTCAACACCTTCGAGTATCCAGCCCTTCAAAGCATTCCGAAGTGTCCCTAGACTGCCCGGTGGACTGACAAGCTCTCTTATGGGCTCCCTCACCAGAACAGTCACCTTTCCGGGTTGAGGCTGGGACTTTGGTAGTTACCAGCTTGTGCCACAAGTGGCCTTCTCCCCGATTTTCAGCTTCACCGTCAAGGGAACCTGTCCTGGAGCAGCTACTGTGACCGCCATTGGAAGGATGCCTGTCGGCGCCTGTAAACTGATCGTTGCTGGAACCCGCCTTCTTCCATCCCAACAAGTGTCCTAAGGAGGCCTGCATCATTGGATTCTGCATTTCTTCACCAACAGGGGTTGCAACGCATTTGCATTCAACCGGAAGAATCCTCGAACCTGCAACTCCTGGGTACCCATCACTGGAACCAACGGCGGAAGATCGAGCCCCCAGTGACCCCAGACTATCCACAAAGACAACTGGGAAAATCAGAGTCAGGGGTATAAGTAAGCAACAGTCTGTGCCTACCACCACTGCCCCTTCCAATAGGATAACATTGGGAACAAATTCCTTTGTCTCCTATCTCCATTCCACTCACAATTGGTAGTAGAATCAGGGTCGGGTATCCTGCCCCTGGGTTAGCCTTGGGTCTGGAAGAAAATAGAACACTTACCTTTCCCTTGGTAAGTTGTTGTAGAATAGTTTGAAACTAATCAACACCACAAGCCCATTGAATCCTTTCTAAAGAGAACTCATACTGCTGAGAAACACTGTGTTGAACTCTGACTTTTTGGAAAAATGTTCTTGTAATTGGTTCCCATAATGTACTGCATCTAACTAACTTATTTACCTGCATTACTTGATTAAGTTATCTGATGTCTATTAAGTGAAGCTAATGGCGATTGAATATATTTGTATTATAGAGTATTGTGTGATAGTACTAGCTGCTAGTTTCAATTTTCAGTGTGTTCTAAAGCCCTAAAATAAATAACTATTTGTATAACTGACTATCTAAATTGAACTAGTGTGTGCTATCCTGTGTGGACTCATTGCGGGCCCCTGACACCACTCACACTCCCGAGAGTAAGCCTTAACTGCTCATCCACCTACCTAGATTGGGTTTTGGCTAACCTCTCAAAGCTACTCGCTCATCATAACTAGGATGGCCTCTTAAAATATATCCACCAGGCCAGATTCAAGAAATCCATCTTAACATGTACCATACAGACTTAATTTGCCCCGACATGGCTAGATTTGTTAGAAGTCAAGATTTGGAGGAGAGTTTTGGGTGTATCAAATAATATCCCTCTTGCAGGTATAAGATTTGAACTCCATTTCATTTCCCACTATGTGCGTGTGGAGTGGAAGCTGTTGTCATTATTTAGGAAATTAATTCTTCCAGTCAGCGATTCCCTCTATGAAAATTTGAAGGAGTGAATGCATCTAACATCGAGAGGGAACTCTATAAAGTATACAAGTATGACTGGAATGACGTGCAAAATACTTTTCCAAAAGATTAACTTGAATATTGACACACTGATTAACAATCCGACTAAGGTTAAAAAATCACCTATATGTCTATGATTGGATTGAGACTTCAGAAAACTTGCATAGGTATGTGTCTATTTCTCATCTTTCCCAAAAACATAAAAAAGGGGTAATTTAGCATCTCACCTCACTTGATTTCCTGATAGATTATACAGAACAATATTCCTCAAATTTCATTGGAACATACTGCCAACTAAGGAAATACTCCTGCGTCGAGGTATGATTTTATTTGAAGACTGTGCGTAGATTTTGTAATCATAAAGACACTATTGAATCAACCCGACATCTACTTTCTTATTGTACAGCGCTAAATCAAAAAAGGATGCGATATCTAAGAAAATTGTTTCCCAAAAATCAATGGCGAAATGAAGAACACATTTGGCACACATGTTTAAGTGGTGTTAACACCTCAGACACAATTGCGGTTGCAGCTTTTTCTTAAAATCTCTACAACAAAAAATAAAAAGTTAAACATACGAGAGCCGAAAGTTGTGCAATACACTTTTTGGTACCTTTTTATGTACCTTTTGGTTTTAATGATGGGATAATATTGTTGTATTTGTTGACATATGTAATATTTTACTCATGTTCATGTTTCTAATCTTAATTTTGAGGCTTTGAAAAAGTTTAGTAGTTCGAACATTTTTAATCTTTGTGTGATCATTGTGATTTTACTAGGAGGAGCAAATGGATTTCTCTTTTTCTTGATATGCTGTATTGTAATGATGTGATTTCTTTATTTCTAATGAATTTGTAAAGGCTATTTAAACCATACACAATAAAAGATGTTAAAAATGAAAAATATGGTATTTTGTGTAAAACTCTATGAAAACCCTGAGTTTTCTATGTCTGGTGGGGGCTATATTGATGGGACGGTGATACTATGCCAGTTCCACTGTCCATTTCTGTACAACTGTGTGAAAATACATTTTAACTCTACCTTTGCTGCCTGCGATTGCTTATTCCATCAGTGATGGATTTGAGCTTCCAAAACAGGAATAAAGTTCCAACTATTAAAGTGATAATATTTTTAATATTTCACATTACACAGGCATACACTTCAAGGAACACCTTATACAAGGAATGTAGACGAAAACAAACCATTGTCAAGATTGAAAGATCTTGGGCTCTTTCCATTAAACAGACAATAGTGTCAACCAATTACAACTAAGGCACTCAAGAGAATATTCACAATTCAGCAAGTCGTAATGCCAGTAGAATCGAAAGGAGGTAATGACATCAGAGAAGAGAATATGCATTTATATCTACCATTATCCCTAGCAACAGGGGTTGCTGGCAAAGCCTAAAAATGAGTTATCGACACATCAAATGATCCAGAAACAAAAATCAAAATAAGCCTTTTTAAAAATAGGCTTTACGGTAATCTTACCTCATAATGCAGCATGAAATTTTTGTCCTTCACCCCACTGCAAAATAAGCAATATGCATGTTAATATTTTAGATCAACCACTTCCTTTACCAGCATTGATCATTGTACAGGTACTGCAGGAGTCCAAATAATAAAACCAACTTCCCTGGAGGAACAGAGCAAATTCCATCGCCCCAGTGTTGGGAGAGGCTGCTGGCAACAGAGTACTGGGCGTGCAGAAAGAACTGAGGGCTGACAAAGTTTGGGGTCGTTATTGCTTCAAACCTCTTCACTATCATTGTCCTTACTTTGGGAGGGTGAGTCCATGTCAGAGAAATGGACATCTGCTAGTACTTCATATTTACAAATGTTTCTTAGCACCACCCCCTGCCATTTGGACTTTTATAGAAGACCTGTTGCTTGGACAAACTGATACACATAGCTCTGTGGGGATATGCTGGTACAAAATCTCACCTCACTAATATGAACCTCTTACCCAACCATCACTTCTTTGCCACCTGCCATCACAATCACCTCATCTGACTGAACGAACACACACACACACACACACACACACACACACACACACACACACACACACACACACACACACCTCTTTTCCAACTATCTACTCCACTCCACCAGAAACATGTCCTACAGTACACCCTTTGCTGGGAATTCCCTCGAACAAAACTGCCTGCTCTTCGCGTTTGACCCAGTGGAAAAAAACAGATCTACTGTTGTGGTATTCCACGGATCAAAGATCTCAAGAACCTTCTGACACTTCCCACTTGTGTGAGACCATTCTTGCCAGATGGGCAGCTGAATACAAGATCCGGTGCTCCAGCAACCAGAACCATAGTTGCAGCGACTCTCTGCATAGGGGCAGAGAACGAAACCCCCCGTTTTTTGGGGTAGTGCAGGGCCACTGTTGTCCATCAGAATGAGGATGTGCGTCCTGTAAGGAACCCATGGTCGGAACAGTAAAGACCGACACAAGTGATCACAGTTCAAGGGTGTTTATTGAACTTTATAAATGGCTGAGATAAACGCCTATTCTAAACCGAAATCTAAGATGCAAGCAAGCTACAACCATCAAATACTAATAAGGCAGTCCTAGTGGTGCCTTGTTAAATAAAAAAAGGGACTACACTAAAAAAAAAAAAATTGCCAATCCTTACTGCTAAATTACGAAAAGAGTGTGGGATAGTGTTCACCAGAAAAAAAGAAATGTTCACAAAATTATAGTCAGGATGGTATGGCTGGGTCTCCCTTAACCACGTTTTAAGCACAGGACAAAGCGGGACTTCTAAGCACAGCACATTCCTAGGACTCGTCAGCACGAGGTTCACAGTTCCAGATCAACGATATCAAAACTTTCAGGAGGCTAAGTCTCTTTCCTGACAAAGTCTCTTGCCACTTCAGCCTTTCTTTCAAATATTCATGCATTTCAAGCACAGTTCATGCATTGCACATTTTTAGCAGAAAGCGGGGGTTTCCTTCTCCTAGATTTCTTCCGGCATCCCTACGTCAGGTTCACACTTGCCTTATTCCACAGTTCACAATCTTATCGGAAAGTGGGGTTCCCTTCCCCTAGCTTTCCTCTGGTAACGGATCAGAGACTTGATTGTACAAGGGATTTGACGTGACCCATGTAGGACCACTCTGACGCCTCTCGCTACGCCCTCCTACAGTCTTCTGGTTCTTGGGAGTTTCAAAAACAGGTCCCGGTCAGAGTTTTTCGATGAGCAACCACGTGGCGCCAGACCCCTCTGCAACTGGACCTTCTTTAAAGTTAAAAAAGCACACAAATTCTTTCTGTTTAAAATTCCTTACGTTCAAAATGTTGCTACTTGCGACCTTGGACTCAACACAGTTCGGTTTGCTATCAGCTTCCTCCGACTCACCAGCTGTGCTGAACCCGTTGGCTTCTCTGATCTCTGGAGTCAAGATAGTATCATGGTAGCCAGCTTGCCTCTCCGCCTGCGTTATCAATGCGGGAAGCCCCAGTGTACTGTTGACATCTGCTGCTCTGCACGCCAGCTGTAACCCCCGGTCTTACGATTTCCCTTTGAGAGGCTTCGTCGGTCGGAGTTGAAAATGGCAAGGGTCGTGCCACCTTTCTCCTCCATTTGAACTGCCGGTTTGGTGTAGCTGTCTCCTCATGAGTTTGGCCTTGCCCGAAGTGTGCTTTCGTACTCCGCCTTTTATCCCTGTTAGGTAAGGTAAAGGGCCATCAGGTGTGCACCCTTATTGTTAATTGCCTGACTCTGCCTGACCCACGTGTTGGGACAGGTCAGGTAAACGGCTCTGGTGTTAATCCGTTATCTGTTACCGTGTAAGAAAGTGTTCATGTGGGAAAAGGTGGGGCTGAGGGGGTAGAGCTTCTAAATATCCTACAGGGTAGGATGGGTAAAAGGTGTTACACAGAAGGGGATACCGCGTCTCAACCCTCTATGTCCTGCTTCCACACCCCAAAGACCCCTCGCCCAGGTGATCCTTCCCCACTGGTCCACCCAAAGGAACTGGATCCAATAGCGATGGCTGTGTCCTGGCCACCTGGACGAAAGATATCCAGGGACTAGCGTGTGAGACACCTTCAGGCTTCTCAGAGTCCCCTTGAGGGGGGGAACAAAGGCCATCAGGGCGAATCTGATCACGTGCAAATCCAGATTGTTGATATGCCACCAGAATTCTATTAGTAACCAGAAGCCACTCACTTGCAGATCCTCACAGTGAGCAGCCCTACCCTTCAAGGACGCATCCGTGACCAACTGGGCTTCAGACCACGGAAGCCAAAAGGGCTCCCTGTTATCATGTTCTCCCTGCTGGCCCATCAAGAGGTCACGGGTCACCTACTTCGATACCTTGAGAAAGTCCTTCATGGCATCGAAGTACTTGGACCATTGATCCCTCAACAGCCACTGCAAAGATCGCCTTCGCATTCTAGCTTTTGGCACCAGAAAACGCAGGAAGCCATGACACCCAAGAGGTGGTGGAAAGAAGCCGCCGGTAAACTACTGTTCTCCGGAAGAGCTCAACCATTTTCCTGACACTGATGACTTTCTGCCAGGACAGCTCTGATAAATTGGAGCTACTGCGTTGGTGTGACGTGGGACTTCTGTAACTACATTGAGAGGCCCATATTGTGAAGCAGAGTGCCGGTATCCTCGAGCTGCGTCGATACCTGCTCCGGAGACCTCCCCCATATCAGCCAATCGTCCAAGTATGGGAATACATGAACGCCGGATCTCCTGAGGTGCGCCGGCACAACTGCCCTCAGCTTGGTGAAAACTGGTGAAAACTGCGTGGAGGTTAAGTCAAAATGGAGCACCTTGAATTGATAATGAGTTTCCCTGATGATGAATCTCAGGAATAACCTATGCCTCAGATGAATTGGAACATGAAAATAAACATCCTGAAGGTCCTGTGACACCAATCAGTCCTGCACGAACATAATTTGGGGGTCGCAGCTGCAACTTACTACACCAAAATGCCAGTCTAGACACAACACTCCTTATGCTTGCTTTATCATGGCTTTAAAGCAAGCACGATAAGTATTGGCTAGACTGGAATTTTGATGCAATCAGTCTAGCCATTTCTAACTATATTTTTTTTACAGGGCATTGTAAGGGTGCAGATGTAAGGCTCAGACACAATGGTGGCATATTTTTGGGTACAGACTTTTATTAATCAAGAAAGGGTTGGACAAATGCCCCTCTAACCCTAAAGCTAAGAGGGGTTTCCCTGCCTCAAAGAAAACTAGTGAAAATGTCAGGATGTCCAAAATCAAAAAGTAGGTCACTGTCGTCTCTCATAAACCTACCTCTGTCTCCAAAACTAATAACTTAAACCAACTGTGCAAGGATGATCTCTTCCCAAAGTAAAGTCTTCATGGTGGTTCCAACCAACAGAAAAGTTCCCAGTCTCTGAGGTAACCAAAGCCAATGAAATAAATGTTCACAAATCTAGAATTCCAAGGTTAGGTTTGTGCTTATTTCCCTAGATGACTTCTTATTCTACTTTCCTTACTTTTGGACTTCTGAGCCCTGTGACCTTTTAGGTAAATGTCACTTGGAATTTACAAGGATATACTTCTCAGATTCACAGTATTTTATCCCAACAACCTGGCACACTTCCATAACAAGCGTAGGATTATATTCTTCTAATTCGTCCTTTTAAGTTCCAGGGTTCTTGACCCACTTGTTCCCAAACTCCTGTGTGTGCGGGTCCCAGACACGCAATATTCTGAGCGGCTTAGTTTACTCTACTGCCAAGCAGTTGTGCTCTCATGGACCGTCTCCTTCTCTCACAGTGTCCCAGACCCTCTTATTCTTCGGTACTTCAGGCTTTTGCCTTTCACATTGGTGCAGGTCCCAGCCTCGCAATGTAGCGTATCCGATTGGTTTACTCCCCATACCACTCTTCCTTGTTTGCTTCTTTTCCGATCAGGGTCCCAGACTCTGTTATCCTCTGTTTCTCATATGGATGCGGGTCCCAGACTTGCAGTCTTATCTCAGGGCCCCAGACCCTCTTGTTCCATCTATTGATTTTACCCCCTTGCTTTCTTGGACCTCTAATGCCTATCGTACCTGTTTGTTTCCTTCTTGCAGGTACCAGCGTTTCCCGAGCAGCTGCGTTGCTTCGAGACTTCTGTAGTGTTTGGGTTGTCCACGGGATCTGCAGCGGCTCTGCAGACGTCTGACTCTTCCCGGCTGCATGGCCTCTCACTCAGATGCTTTGGTGGGGCCTGAGGCACCCAGAGGCTCATCTCGGCAGGAGCCGGAGTAGTCCTTCAGTCCTGGACCAAGTTCAGGTGCTCTGTTCACAGCTTCCCTTTCAGCTCTAGCCTGCTCGCCCAGTGCACGGCTCCCGCAGTTTCTCCTCAGAAGATAGTTCTCTTCTAGCATTGCAACTGAACTCCTTTTGAACTCCCACACTGGACTGTTGTATTCGTTTGGGCCAACCAACTCCTGTGAGAAGCTAGACTGCTCACTGTGGTTTAAAAGAGTGATCCTTGGACTGTCATCTTTTACTTCACAGTACTTTTACTTTTTTTTTTTAACCAGCTGCAACATACTTGGTATTCTAGTCTTGTCAAGAACATTAGGTTGACTGACTTGACCACAGAACATATTGGCTCCATCTAAAGAGGGGGTAGGAGGATTTGGTATTGGAGAAGGGTTTGGGTGTACTGCAGCAGGGGCAAACCACTTTCCCAGGGAATGGTCATCCCCAATACCATAGGGGAAAGGGGTTTTACTTACCCATGCAATCCACGCTCAGTACACCACCCTCAGGGGGATTATTGTACTGTGGTGGTACTGCCCTGGCCCCACAGGAAAGGTCGCCCCCTAGGTGACAAGGAACGACATCCTAAGATTTGTCACAGCATCTATGATACAGTAGGCATGATAAGCCTTACAACATGATTAGACTGGCATTTTGGTGCAGCCAGCCTAGCTATAATATCTTTCTATGGCATGCCATTTTTTACTGCTCATCTATGCTGAAGCGAACGTGATAAGTGTTCTGTACTGGCGTGCAATGGAGCAGCCAGTTGAAACAAGTTTTCTTATTGTGGCATGGCATTTTTAATGGCAAAGATAACGGGAGTATGTTCTTATGCGCAAGTACTGACAAATATTGGCACAGCCAGTCTAGAAATATGTTCTTATGATATTACTGGAATTATGCACGCAACAGAAGTTCTTATATGGGATCAAAAGCATATAGGTGCAGTCAGCACGGAAATGTATAGGCACAGACAGTGTGAACATGTTTTTATAGTGGCATATATTGTGGGGAAAGTCATCATAAAAATGCACTTGGAAATGCTCCTGTGCACTGTTGGTGACTTGCAAATATTGGATTCGTTTTCATGTATTACCCTACAAAACTGATTGCAAACCGTCTGGCTTTTTAACCAATTTTTCCACAGACAGTGTGCCTTATAATGCACCATTTTAAACTATTAAAAAATATTTATCTGGGAGAGAACCCCCCCTTCACTTGCTACTCTCAATCGCTCTTGCAAATTTATGGCAAATATTTACACCCCACCAATGAAAAAAATTCAGCAGCCCCCATTGGCAGTGTGAAAACAAAGTGGGTTCTTAGAACCCGCTTTTCTATTGGAAAATACGCTGTGAAGTTTGGATTTCTCGAATTTGCCCTATTCACAAAGGCAAGACTGAAGAGTAGTATTTGTCTGTATAAGCTAGACAGTGGATTTTCCAGATGAGCTACTTAGAGTAAACTTGTTTGTTTTAGTTTTCTGAAGTCTATCATTATTGTGGCCTAGATTTTCCCATATCCAAGTAAAATAGTATTGTATCATATTTTTATGTATAGCACTTCATGTCCGACTCCCGATACCTCCTGCTTTTAAGCGCTGTAGAAATAGGTGTTCTTAGTACAAAATGTAATAGTACTTAGTGTATAAACCGTAGAAGGATAAAGGACTGGTTCAGCCATGCTGAAATAAAAACATGGAAAGTGCAGTGTGCCACTGGTCAGAGATGAGCTTTTAACTCACTGAGCTATATAATTGTGACACATAATGCTGTTTAATCAATTGTGTAGTAAATTTAGCAGGATATCTACCATCACTCTCTCTTGTTCCCAAGAGTAATTTTTTAAAGAAAATAGAGCACTATTATCGGGTTTACTAGTGGGCAACGACATTACAGTATTTATTATTTTATGAAATGTAAGCTTTCTTATGCTTTACAAATGTCATTCACTTCAGGTTATGACATCAGGGTTACATTTTATTTCATTGATGAAACCAGGGTCAAATGACATCACTTCCTGTGAGGTAATTGTGAGTGCGATGTCACTTCGCTACATGACCTTCCTGCAGTCTTGAAGAAGCAGAGCCTGGGAATTTCTTTCAATGTCACCATCCCAAACTTCTCTTTACTCAGGAACTTGTTCAAGGCCCTGAGGTCCAGGATGGGACAGTCTCTTCTCCCTTTCTTGGGTATCAGAAAATAGTGAGTACATCAGCCTGATCCTCTCTGCTGGGTGACACCTCTTCCATGGCACTGTTCAATAACTGGGCTCTCTGTTCTTCCTGGAGCTCCTGTTCCGGTTGTGGGGTGGGCTGGGGTCAGTCTGGAGGTTCTTAAAAATGGTAGATGCTACCACCATTCGCCGAGCTGCAAGGCCCAGATGTCAGAGGTTATCTCCTTCCACCTGACCTAGTGTTCAGAAATACTGCCTCCAACTGGAGAAACATGTGGGGAGAACACAAAGTGTCTAAGTGGGTGCCGCCACCCTGTCGCAGCAGCCGCAGTACACTGGCTACTAGAGGCCCCTCTGCCAAGTTCAGAATGCAAGATATGCCTCTGCCTTTGCCTGATTTGCGAGAGCTGTGCCCGATTTCCAAACTGATTGTACCGTCTGTAGCCCCTACCCCTAGAGGAGAAGCCGAAACATTGCTTTTCAGGTTGCTGCCCAGTGACTTGGCAGTCATTTTAGAGTCCTTGAATTTCTCCAAGGATCTATCGCCCTTTGGGCCGAATAGGTGTCCACCATAGAAATCTATATCCACAAGTTTTGCTTGGATATTTGGTGAGAATCCTGTACTGTGAAGGTAGTCTGACCCCCTTAACATAGTGGATGTCTCCATTGCACGGACTACGCAATCTGCTGTGTCCAGGCCTGACTGAAGTTCTTGGTATGCCACCTCCTTGCCATTGTCAATGATCCGCATGAAACCATCCCTCATTTCACCTGCCGAGATGTGCTCAAGAGCTTTCGCCATGAGTCTCCACAGCAGTGAGAGTACTTAGCAAATGTGTCGATGCATTGACTGCCTTCAAGACCATGCTACCTGAAGCGAAGATCTTTTTGGCCAGGAGATCCTTCTTCTTGGATTTCCTGTCTGTGGGCAGGTTAGAGGTGGATGGTTCCTAGTCATTGCATCGACTAGAACATACGGCAGCGGCTTGGACCACTAGGCCTTCTTGCATGTTGTAGGAAGACAGAAAAGGTAAATCCTGAACCCCCTAGCCGGCTTGTTTTTTTTAATGAGAACTCGGTATCCACAGCTGGCATACAGCAGGTCCTCGGCCACAATGATGTAATGTGGTCAGAAATGGCTGCATTAAAAGGCAATGCCCTTTCTGTTTGCGGTGTTCGATCATAGGCCGACAGAGGTTTTACTAGTGCACCTAGACCCAAGGCCTCTACCACCTCTAGACAGTCCTTCTGTACTATGCATTAGGGTGACCCTAAGTGGTGGCCTGTTGCAGATCCAGAACATGAGACGTGTCAAACACACTTGTGTCATGCAGTCACTAGGATTGAGCAAAAAAAGCTGCTTGGTCAGGGGAAAAAAAAATCATCTCCTCCAGTCACCTTGCCCATAGACTCAAAGCCAAAAGGCACGCACATTCATCATCGTACATCAATCACATTATGTCAAAAACATTGATTGGGATTTAGGGATAAAGTAACAGACTGTCCGCGCCGACAGCATCCTTCCCACCAGGCCTATTGGTGCCGGTACCTCAGAACCCTTCGGTGCTAGGCCAAGTTTTCCAGTTGTTGTGGTCCAATACGAGGGCATAGGACCAGACTTGGCTACCTTGGCACCTGAACTTCATAAGCTGCAGCGTCGAAAACGCTGTCATACCTGCAGCAGCAGTTTTAAACATCAGGAGCATTTGCTCTTTGAACGTCTCCCACTTTTCCTTCCCTCTTCTTCCTTTAACGTGCCCAAGGTTGGGCAGACCTTACGGCAATCCTTCGACGAATCAGCGCTGTGCCTGCATCGATGGAGTCTTTTTCCTTCTCGGAGAACAAGCCGGGGACTTCGACGAAGGCAGCCTGGGTGCTAATTTAGCTGATCGTTCCCTAAGGGATTTTGGATTCAGTTGCTAAGAGCTGCACTATTCGATATCATGATCTTTTCCTAGACATCCCACGCCATGTTGGTCGGTGATTGACATCTTTAAGAGTTGCAGTCCTGGCAAAGCTTTAATCCTGAATCCTTAGGGGCCGACATATTGATCAAAATCTTTACGAATTGAAATTTTAGCTCGCATGCTACTCCCCCCCACCGCCAAAACCCCTTACCCTTGGGGGCGTGGCTTGGAGCGCCATCGATGTGGTCGCTCCTCTGAGGCCGCCCGTGGAATGCTCGCCGCCGCCGTCGAATTGCGGTGGTTCTAAGCGGGGTTCCGCGTCGCCAATGCCATCTACAGCGACCGGAACCGACATGGCCCAACCTGGCCAAACATAACCTTCGACCGAGGAGGCGTTCTACCAGAATTCAGCGGCCGAACTTCTCCCCCGTCTTCAACCAAAGAAACCAAGATGGCCGCCGAACACGGCAGCACACTCCGCACTCGGCGGTAGCGTGGCCCTAGAACTCTGGGGAGCTGGAGAGGGGGGAACGGACTCTAGCACAGAATCATCCGATTCATACCAAGGCGGCCCAGACTAGGGCTTGGTTCCTGGCACACGCTCCCAGGGACCGGGAGAGCGGGCTACCATCCCTCCCCCCACTACGCAGAACAAGTCGGGTCCCCCACTCAACGACAGCCTGTACCATCCCAAAACCACACACGAGAAGCTCACAGAGGGACCTGGAACCCCCACCAGCGAGGGATCACCAATGGAGACTGGAGGAGGGGCGGGGAAGCAACGGAAGACCTGCTTTCATCCAGAGAGGCCTTGAATCTGTGGGCCTCATCGTAGCGACGTACCCCCCCCCTTGTGCAACAATCGGCCATCCTGCACCGTCCCCGACGGAGACCCCCCCCCCCACACCAACGCTTCCTGGGGCACCCCTGCCCACTCGCCCAGATCTAGCCCAGAGTGGAGATCGAGTCCGAGATTCACCCCGAGTGCAGTCTCCCACCGCCCTAGGCCGCGCTGCTACTCTCTCAATCAAGACCGCCTGTTACGAGCAGCATGTCGAGGCAAACGAAGGGGAGCAAGGGCACAGATATCTCTGCCATGTTTACTGCACCGGAGAAACCCAAGAAACAGGATCCTCCTAAACTGACCCCACAGAAGCCACAAGAAGACAGGGGCGCTCTCGCCACCAAAGGAGACCTGATAGCCTTCATGGCGGACATCAAATCGGAGTTCCGCGCCTGCCTTTCGGAACTCGCCGCTAAAGTTGATCAAACAGATCAGAGGGTCACAGAAATCGAACAGCGGCTCGGAGAGATCGAGGACCATTCTCAGGATCACGCTTCCACACTGGGGGAAGTGCAAAAATCCATCGATTCCCTGCATCATAAATACGAGATCCTGGAATTCAAACATGAAGACCTTGAAAACAGGGCATGCCGCAATAACCTCCGCATTCGGGGCGTCCCACCCTCTATTCCCGACAACAAGCTAGAGGACTACGTGGGAAGCTTCTTTGAGGCCCTACTCCTGGACCTGGACAAATCCCAGCTCTTACTGGACCGGACCCACAGACTCCGCCCGCGCCGTGGGACAGATTCGGACCCCCCCCCCCAGATGTTATTACCAGGGTCCACTTCTTCACGACTAAAGAGGCAATATCAGCGATCAGTTGCCAAGGAGATGAGATCACTTTTCAGAGCACTCCACTTCAAATATACCAGGACCTCTCACCACTTACTCTCCAGAAAAGAAGAGCACTCCGGCCTCTGACAGCGTTCCTTCAGGAGCAACAGATCCGTTACAGGTGGCTGTTTCCGACAGCTCTCCAGTTTACACATAATGGCACCCTACGCCGTATCAGCCACTTGGAAGACGCAGAGAAAATCTTACACCCAACCTCACCCCGAGATCCTTCCACGCCAAACCCAGAGGGGACCGAAGACTCTGGACCGCTTCCCTCTCCAAAGCCCAAACACACGCCATGGTCGTCAAACCAGCGGAACAACAGAAAGAGATGAACGAGGACGCTTCCACGGTCTCGGGTTCCGTCAGCGATTAAGCCTCGACACAGATGCCCCTACCTAAAGAAGGATCCGCCACCTAGATTTCGAGCTATGGAACCTTGAATGCGGTTGCGGCGGGCCATACCCATGGTTCATACCCACTCCAAGGATACTTTCCATCCCTTGTTCCTTGGAAACCCACAGTACACGATACATGATGGGACAGTTGGCCCTGTTGGCCTTAGGTACGACCGTACTTACAATGTCGGTCTACCCCCTTGTTAAAGTTGCGGCCCCCCGTTGGGGTCCCACGTTAAAACCTCAAGTGCAGGATGATATCAAGAGATTCCCGAACAGACATGGCAGTTGAGCCACCGCCCCACGACCCCCCCCCCTAACCCAAGGAAAGGAGAGTGAGTCTTCAGTGGACCTCCAGACGCTCCGGATCCTCTCCCTGAATGTTAATGGCCTGAATTCCCCTAACAAGCGAAAGGCAATGCTATTGAAACTCCGGGACGAAGACGCAGAGATAGCCATGATCCAAGAGACTCACCTGCTGCTGGCAGATGTAACCAGTCAACGATCCCGGTTCTTCCCGCTCCAATTCTTCGCCTCTGGCGCAAACAAAAAAGAAGGTACGGCGATCCTCTTCAGGAAAGACTTGAACCCACAGATTCTGGAAACGAAAACATGCCCAGAAGGCCGATTTACAGCGGTCAAATGCCTCCTGATGGGAGACCTATATACCCTCATCTCAGTGTACGCCCCGAACTCTGGACAGTCACACTTCTATGACACCTTGGGCACATCTCTCGCTAGCTTTGTGGAGGGCCAAACAATTATCGGTGGTGATTTCAATGGGGTTCCCGACCCTACCAAAGACCGATCACACCCCCTGTCTCCAGGCGACTTCGCCCAAGCACTCCGCCTCCTCCGATTCTTCAGGACCCTGGAGATAATAGACTCATGGAGGTTGTTCCACCCTGACGAAAACGACTTCTCCTTTTACTCTTACGTCCATCGCACCTTCTCAAGGATCGACCTATTCCTGATCTCCCCGCAAACGTTCCCCTCAGTCAAAGAAGTCACCATAGGCACAAGAGCGATATCCGACCACGCCCCAGTGCTCCTGGAACTCCGGGTTCATAACCCTAACCCCAATAACCCACGTAAATGGATGTTGTACGACCCGATCCTTAAAGACATGGCCACCACAGACAAGATCGCAACAGGAATAAGAAATTTCTTTAACGAAAACCCAGCCTCAGACACCTCACTAGCGAACAACTGGGACGCCATGAAGGCAGTAATCAGGGGCTCCCCGATAGCCCAAGGTGCGGCCTACCACCGAGACAGGCGTCAGACCCAGACGGCCCTAGAGAACGAACTAAGAGAGGCCGAGACACTCCACAAGGAGAAAGGCTGGTCCCCCAAAACGCAACGGATCATTCGAACGGCACAGAAAAAACTGGAAGCCCACTATGCGGAACAAACCGCCCAACTAATGGCGAAGGTCAAACAGTCATATTACGCAAAGGGTAACAAGGCGAACAAATTCCTGGTGGCCAAACTAGCCAAGCAGAGACGAGTCAACACAATCACGGGCCTGCGTGATTCCAACGGGGTCACACTATACTCGGAGCCCGAAAAGCAACGCCTCGCAATGTATTATTTGACCCAAATCATGAAGGCAACCCCACAAAACTTACCACAACAGAAGGAATACCTGCAACAGGCAGCAGTGCCCCGGCTCTCCGACGTAACGAGAGACGAACTGGAGGAGCCAATTACAGGGGAGGAAATTGAGGAGGCCATCAAATCACTTAAAACACGGGCCCCCAGCCCAGACGGTTTCTCAACCAGGTTTTACAAACTATTCAGAGCACAATTGACCCCCCACCTGGCTACCCTATTCAACTCCTTCAGGGAAACGGGAGCGGTGACCCCATCGATGCAGGAATCAACCACCATCCTCCTACCTAAACCTGGAAAAGATCCTAGAAGCATAACATCCAACAGACCGATCGCACTTTTAAACATTGATGCGAACATATACTCAAAAATTCTAGCAACCCGCTTAAACCGCATCTTGCAGAAGATCATTCACCCCGACCAGGCAGGTTTCATCCTACACCGGACAGCAGGTGACAACATCCGGAGAACGCTGAACCTGGTGGACATTGCCGCCCGGAGCTCCCAGAAACTAGTTTTAGTGGCTCTAGACGCAGCTAAGGCGTTTGACAGGGTGGATTGGATGTTCATGAGACACACCCTAGGGGCCTTCGGCTTCGGGCCAGCTTTCCAAACGATGGTTCTAGCCAAATATGATAGCCCTAAAACAAGCCTGAGGATTAACAGTCATAACTCGGCCTCAATCCCCTTATCATGTGGAACCCGGCAAGGCTGTCCACTGTCGCCCTTGCTCTTTGCACTCACCATGGAGCCTTTCGCACAAAAGATCAGGCGAAATGACCAAATCAAGGGCGTGCAAAGCGGCCCCACGCATCACAAACTCGCCCTATAAGCGGATGACATTCTGCTTACGATCTCGGAGGCCCACTCATCTCAAACACGCGATACGTGAAATCGCCAGCTACAGCGAAGTCTCAGGCCTCACCATAAACTTCAATAAATAATCCGCTCTAGGTATCGGCCTCACCCCAGCAGAACGAGAACCGTTGACTAAGATGTGCCCGATAACATGGGAAAAGAGTGCCATCCCCTATCTAGGGGCCCACATCCCGGCTGACCCAAGAGACACGTACAAAGCCAATTTCCCCCGACTCTTTAAAGAACTGGAGGGAGATTTGAAGCGCTGGGAGACCCAAGAGATCTCACTGCTCGGGCGCATCACTGCATGCAAGATGAACCTCCTTCCGAGATTCCTATACGCCTGTGCCTCCCTACCAATAGCAATCCCCACGCCAACTCTTCGAGGGATTCAGAGAAAAATGCTGAACTTTATCTGGAGAGGTCAGAAAGCGAGAATCCCTCTCAAAACTATGCTGGGGTGTTCCAAATTGGGAGGGCTGGGGGTCCCAGATTTGCAGGCCTACAGAGTGGCAGCCCAACTGGCCCAGGTCCAGGCCTGGCAAAATACAACAAACCGCCCCAGATGGGTAGAGCTGGAACAATCACGGACGCCCCTACCCCTACGATTTCTACCACACATCCCGCCCCCCCCCTCAGGACCCAATGGGGAGAGCTCCTGCTATCAACCAAACACACCCTTAGCACCTGGGACTGGGCGCTAAAGTGTAAGGGAGAGCCAAGAGGACTGAGCCCACGTTCCCCGGTCTTCCATAATCCAACGTTCACACCGGGAACGAATCCTCGCAATTTTCTTAACTGGATCAAAGGCGGGCTGGAGACCATAGACCAGCTGTATACAGGGGGGAGACCTCTCACATTCGCCCAATGCAAGGAGAGATTCCAACTCCGGGAACGGGATAGATTCACATACATTCAACTACGCCACTGGTGCTTACATCCCCAAACCTTGCAAGCAGCGACACGCACTCCTACTGCCCTAGAACTCACTCTGGGAGACCTTCCAACCCGCGGCAGAGTATCCACCCTATACAGGCGCTTCCTAAGCGACTTCCCGACCACAAGAACCCGCTGCATGGCCCAATGGGAGGCGGTCCTGGGTCACCCGATAGAGGATCAAACCTGGGTCGACATATGGACCAGAACACACACCTCGTCCACCTGCATCACCAATAGGGAATGTGCGTACAAGATCACGCTGCGGTGGTACTATCCGCCCCTTAGACTTCACCATATGAACCCCCCAGGTGGATCATTCTTGCTGGAGAGGATGCGGCCACCCAGGCTCCTTCTTCCACATGTGGTGGGCTTGCCCGAAGATCCAACCATTCTGGAAAGCTTGCCTAGGGTCCATCACACAAATTAAGGGAACAACGATTCCCCTGGATCCAGAACCGGTTTTGCTGGGAGCTCCAATTCCCGGGACCTACCCGCGCTCCGGACCCAGAGCGAAACTACTAACCCACTGCCTACTTGCAGGGAAAACGGTGGTGGCACGAGCCTGGAAAACCCTGGAAGGCCCTCACATAGCCCAATGGTGGATCAAACTTTGGGACATTTTGGTAGCGGAGAAGGTGACGGCAGCACAAGCGGGAACTCTCCACCGTTTCCAGAATATCTGGGCCCCAGTGCTGGAATTCGACCAGCGCTTCCCCGCCCTGACCTATAAACCTACCGGGGCCCGCTGGATCTTAAAAAATCAGGAGATCCCGGAAGAAGATACATAGATGCTGAGGCCCTATCCGAACAGCTCGGGAGGGGAGAGCCCGCCTACAAGGCCTATGGGAAAGTTGGACCAAGGGGAACGGGGAAGGGAGGAAACGCAGGGGGGGATAAGAGACTGGGGATTAACATGCCTGAATAACCACTGCTTATAATGTCTGTACTTGTCATCCTGCCTTGATTTAAAATAAGCAAAGTTAAAAAAAAAAAAAAAAAAAAAACCTTACCCTTGCAGAAACACCTGCCCACCCCAGCTCTATTCCAGAAGCAACAACTACTGACATCCCTACCCTCAAAGGAGCACTTTTGCAGAACTTATTACCAATAACCTGGACTTCCTTGCTGTAACATAAACCTGGCTACATCCTGCGGCAGGCCCTTCTCTATCTCTAGCCATCCCTGACATCTATACAATCATCCGTTCAGATAGAGGCCATGGTAAAGGTGGTGGAGTGGCCTTCATAGCCAAATCCTACCTGAACCTCAGAGTTCCCCAACACAGGCTTATCCTCAGCGGAACTCCTTTCCGTGAAACTCCTGCTCTCAGACACCCGCACCCTACTACTTCACCTCATCTGTAGACCTAAGGTGCTATCTCCTCCTTTGAGGAAGACCTCACCCATCTCCTAACCCAAAATACTAAACCAGGTTCACAACTCATTCTCCTGGGAGACCTTAATTTAGGCCTTCATGACGCCAATGACACTAACGCCACCACTCTAGACAATGCCATAAAACAACTAGGGTTTAAACAATGTATCAACGGACCTACTCATTCCAAAGGCAGAACGCTGGACCGGCTGGCTGACTAACTGTTCCACTACCATCCTCAATAATGTACCCTGTGCATTGTAGAATCACCATTGCATCACCTTTTCTATACAGAAAAACACCCTCACATCCACCCAAGCCATCGCCTCTCAAGCCCTATGTAGGAATAAACTTAATATAACACTAGATAACTTTCTACCACTGCTACAGCCCATCACTGGCTTGCCGCACAATTCCAATCTCGACCCCTCTTCCTTGGCTCACCTATACAATGGCACCATTGGTACCATAGAACAAGCCCTTAATCAAATTGTACCACTGAAATTGCGAAAGGCTAAATCGGCTGCCCATCTAAACAAATAGTTCACTGCTTAACTAAGAGCCTTATGCAACCTTAAAAGATCCTCTTAAGCTAATTGGAGAAAAGCCCCGTCTATTCCCAACAAGGAAAGGTTCTCCTCTGCTGCGGCTACCTACAAATCTGCCATTACCAATACTAAAAGACGAATCTATAACACCTGAATGCTAAATCGGGCACTAAAGAGCTCTTCTCCATCCTAAGAGAACTGGAGTCCCTAGCACCTCCAACAGAGGACTGCACTAAAGACAAAGCATGGTGTGATAACATTCAGAAAGCCCTATCAGACAAACTTATCTTACTTCAAAATAGTCAAAAAAGAATAGCCATGCTCCTAACATTCATTCTTGCAAATTTCCTACACCACGAATGCCATCCTGTCCGCCCTTCCACTTCTCCCCAGTAACCTCGGAAGGAGTGGTAAACAATCTTGAGCCACAAACCTAACGTCCAAGGAGACTCATGCCCTGCTCCAATCATCAAGGAAGGTGCACCAGAACTGGCACCCTCCATCACCGCTTTTATTAATTCATCCTTTAAAAACTGCGAAGTACCCAATAACCTTAAAGAGGCCTGGGTCATGCCTCAAAAAACCCAACATTGACCCTAACATACCGACAATTTACAGACCCATAACAACGGTCCCCTTCCTCTTAAAGATAATAGACAGAGTAGCCTATCTCCAAATTCAAAAACATTTGGAAGATAACCTTCCGGTTTCAGACCCAGGCATGGAACGGAAACAGCCCTTTTGGATTTAAAGATCCAAATGGACGATGCCAAAGACAAGGGCAATCTGGCCATCCTGCTCCTGCTGGATCTATCAGCAGCATTTGACCTTGTTGACCATCAAATCCTGACTGAACATCTCTCCACAACGACAGCTTTCTCACCAAATGTGGCCATCTGGATCCAATCTTTTCTCACAAACAGAACTACTCGAGTTTTGCACCTACAGCAGCTGCAGACCCAGCACTTATCCACTGTGGAGTCCCCCAAGGCTCTTGTGTGTCACCCACGCTTTATAATACTTTTACTAAGCTCCTATTTGACTGTCTTGACAACCTGGGTGTCACCTACACACATTATGCTGATGACACCCAGGTCCTCATTACTCTCACTAGTTGCTATGAGAAAGACTCCAAAAAACTGTGTGTGGCTACACATAGCCTCTGTCTAAATGACAAGACGGAGCTCCTGAACGTCGGCACTCAAGCCTGTCTGAACAAACTTGACCACCGATATAATTCTTTTAACATTGATGGCAGCATCATTAAAGTCACCAAATAGGTTAAAACCCTTGGTGTTTACTTAGATTCCACCCTCTCCCTCAAAAAACAAGTTAACTCCACAGCATACACAAATTAATCAATGCCTTCAAACCCTTTCTATCCACAAACGGTTGCCTTACACTAGCCAGGGCTTTGATTTTATGCAAACTGGATTTTAACACTATTCCTAGGCTCTTCTGAACATAACCTGAATAGAATACAAGTTCTCCAGACTAACGCCCTTCGTTGTGCCCTAAACATACCATGTTCCAGCCATATCTCAACCTTCAGACGTGATTCCCACTGGCTTACAGTACGCAACAGACTCAAACTTCGCGCACTTGTCATTACGCACAAATGCCTAGCCAACATAGCCCCTCAATACTTGACAGACAAATTCTCTAGGCACCAATCCATGAGACCATGCAGATCCACTTACCTGCACTGTCTTAATATACCCAAGAATAAACTAAAAACAGCAGGGGTTTGGGGGGGGGGGGGGGGTCGAGCTTTCCAGTCCTGGCAGCCAAATGCTGGAACTCCCTCCCCACCTCCATCAGAGCCGAACCCTTCTTTTGGACTTTTAGAGTCAAAGTGAAAGACTGTCTCTTTGCCTGGCATCTCGAGCTATTACCACATTCACCACTATGTAACATAACTACTCTAATACTAGGTCACTGTAATTGTAACATTTTGCATGTTTACTATTTTTCCATGTAATATTTAATGGATTGTAACAACTTCTCTGTAACTAACATTCCTCCTATATTTAAGTGCCCAGATATCTCAGGGTTAGGTACACTCTATAAGTAATAAACAAAACTAGTAATTATTCTGCTGAACTGGTTAATACACAGAGTTTTCCAATTATGGAGAAAGCCTGATAGCTCAGCTAAAGTTAAGGAGTGCACAAGAAATAATCACTATTTCAAGAATGAGGAATTTAGGAAATGGCCCGGGTGGAGAAAAGGCTGGATTTATTTTTTTTAATGACAGGAGGAAATTGTGGAACTGCACGTTGGGAATGTGTCATAACGCATTACATGGTATTCATCCCTGGGGTCAGTCAGTGAAAGTTCAGCCAAGTGCCTTCAGTAGTCAGAACATTATCCATACGTGTTCCAAATAACTAGTGATAGGCAGTACTTGATTCACAATAAGACAAGAAATATGTACTTGCAAAAACTAGGAAAGTAACACAAAAATAGCATCCCAGGTGAAGCAATATGTGTGGCCTAGATCAACGCGGTTAGGTAGAATTTCATTTTTGAGTGTAATTTTCCTAACTTTATGAGTCCCCCCAGTACCTTTTGGTGGACTCTCGGTTTTTGGAATTCTCCTCAGTGACTGGCAACCTTTTTCCACACTTATTCGTTTACTCTAATCTGGGGCACCATTTTCTTTACCTCTTTTGGTTACTTTGTAATGGAGTTATGTTTTCCTCCATGTTTTCTGGCATTTACATTTTATTATTGCAGCACACAGCACTTCCTGCGCAGTGTTGCCGGAAGCTCCTTGCACTTTCCTTTTTACTGTACCTGTGTTAACACATGTTACCAGGGCAGGGGGACACCCTTTTGTCTTGCCTGTATTTTATTTTGTGAGATCTGCACACCACATCTTATGTGGAGTGCTGAGGGGAAATATTGTCCCCCTGTTCTCACTGTTCCAGTAACTTTTAGCTACTGTCACAGGATCATCTGACAGGCTGGTGGCAGTGTCTCTTTTTGCACGACTTTTGGTGTGCCTTCGCAGCTGTGACAGGGACACTAGGTTCACCATTTGCCTAAAATGGTAGCTGTACATTTTTTAAGCCCTGTTCATGATTACTTGTTCTTACTAGAGCCTACTTCTACTTGACTGGGTTGGGGAGGTCTTGATGGGTCTTGTCAATGGCAGGATTCCCTTGGAAACCCGCCAAAGTTCTCCGAGTGCCTGAAAGTACAGGAAGTGGGTGAGGTAACCAAAACTCTCACGGCCTTTGTCCTGTAGTTCACCTGCCTGGAATCAGTCTGAACTGGGAGGCTGGCTGTCGCCTTCGACAGTCACCAGTCACCTCCCAGATTTACATTAGAGGCTTGTCTGGCGATTGGTGGGCTCAGCCAATTTTCTTGCATAAAAGGCGAGGGTCCTGGAGCTGAATCTCAGTCGAACACTGGACTGAAGATCCGAAGAGGAATTTGTAGGACGACGTCCCAGCAACTTCCAAGCGACCACCAGAGCCGTTGAGTGACCGCTGCAGACCCAACCACAAATTCAGAGCAACAGGGAAGATCTCATGAAGACTTCCTCCTATGGACTGGTGGGCATAACCAGTCCCAAAACCACCTGCATTTTGTGCCACATCACGAAGAGCTGCGACCTTCCCGGGCAGCAAACTCCCAATGCCCTGGGACCTGTGCCATTTTGAGGTGCAACGTCTTGAGAAGCGCAGTTTCAGTTGGAGTCTTGTGGGCATCATTCTGGGCCGGCAGAGACCGTTTTCCGCTCCTAGACGTCCCCTCAGCTGGGTCATGGACAGAACCGAAGAGAAGTCTACCAGACGACAACCATCACTGAACCGACAAAGCCTGTGAAGGGCTGCAACACACCAGTGCCGCAAAGACCACTGCTAGCTGTCCCACTGCTGAAGTGCATCCATCTGTTCCCTCCAAAGTTCCTTCTTCAGCCATCCAGGCTCAGAAATCCAAACCTGGGACAATCGTCACCTCATCTTGCGGACCAGCCTGCTGCATCAAGTTCTTCATTGCAAAGGTACTATCCCGATCCTAGGTACTTACCTTGGTCTCGCTGTGTTGTTCTTGGAGGGATGAAGTTAAGCTGGTACTTGCACCCCCCACTGTCCCATGCAGGGCAACCTATGTCCCGTTGGGATGAACCACCCATTGGGCCTCTTAATTGATGAACTGTTACTTACCTGCCAGACCTGAAGAAACCTTCATAGACTCTGCTCTTTCTGCTACTTACCTGCTCTTCCCTCCTCAGCCCTTGGTCACTGGACCTCCAGTGCCCCCTAGACTCTGAGACTCACCTCGTATAGGTATGGACTTTTAAAGATTGGTTATGCAGCGGTTAATTGAAGTTGCAAGAGCTGATCTAATGTTTGCTATTAAATATCAATAGTTTCTCACTTTTTGTTGCTTTACATTGGATTTAAAGTGTGCTACCTTTTATTCTACTGTAATACTAATTTTTGAACAGTACTTACCTTACTTTTACAACCTTAGTGTATATAAAATAAATCACTTTTTATATTACTTCTAGTGTCAGTGTTTCCATGAACTAAGTGCATTCTCCAAGTACTGTGCGCCTCACTACAGCCCTTCTACCTCCTTAGACTAAGCCTGTTGCTCAGCCAAACCTTTGGGTGGTACAGGCTTAAGCTAAGAGGTGTAACCCTGTCACCTAAGGTGGGCTTTTCCATGTTCTGTCAGACACAGTAACGTGTGTAAAACTCCCTAACAAAAGCAGAAAACGAACTGGCGGGCCAATTGTTAGAACAATCTGTACTTTCTGAAACGGGGAACATTCCATACAAAGGCCATTAAGTGGACAACATATTGAAGGATATCAGAGGTAAATGCAGCAATGATGGGGGATAACTTTTCAAGCACAAGTTGTTTACCAAATGGAATAGCGAAAAGCAGTAAAGACTAATTACTCCCAGTTACAGTGAGCCGCAGTAAGATGTAGAGGCACAAGAAGGAAGATGCTTCGTCTTCACATACAGGGTACATACTGAACCTCCTGCATCAAAAACTATTTTCACACACATGAGTATTTCATCACCCCCTCAATGACTAAATTGCTGAAAGAGTGAATCATAATAGGATTGCAGATGCTTTAGTACAGATCGCTAACCAACAAAACACATCCAGAGAGGTGGTCCGTCTTTAAAACAATAGGCTCAATACAATTCTTCTCACAGATTTTGAATTTTCAAGTGACATCTCATTTTCCAAATTGTTCAGGAGTAGAACATTTGTTGAAAGCCAAGTACAGAGTACAGCGAGACTTGCAATGCCATATATGGGATGTGGGGTTAATTCTGTAGGCCTAGAAAAGAACATTTATTGAGGAATGATTCAAGAGGAGGGACAGGGTTAGCTGCAAAAAGCTACAGATTTGATAACACAATCACAATTGAGCAAAATAGATCCAAGCATCAGAGAACTCCATGTGATTAAGAATGGAGTTGTATCACACAAGCTGTGCTAATGAGCCTTGTACCTACCACCCCATTTGCAGGTCAGAGGATTAAATGGAACATCCCTTGTAGAGAAGTGCAAGACTACCTGAATTATCAGCTACATTCAACCTGAGGTAACATTAACCAGCAGCCTTGGGCGCAAGTGCTGGGTGAAGATTCAGCATCTATTTTGGAGCACTGGTGGAATGCATTGTTTTCTTGCTGGCAGTGCAACCTTGAGATGTCAACATTTTCCTTCAATGCCTCTGGGCTAGTTCGAGGAATATGGGCTCCAACATACTGGATAATGCCAAGAATTTGGACGAACTGCGAATGGGACTGGGCGGTGCACAGAGACATGTGGGAAATACAGATACCAAGAGAACCGATTCACATCATTCAGAGCGCCCCCAAAACGAGATGAGTGCATCAGAATTAGAAAGGACTGGACATCACAGCCGAAAGAACGTCCACAACTGCAAAGTATTATGTATATAGTGAAACCTTGTACTCATTGTCGAAGGATGAATTTACTAGGAAAGAGTAGCGAAAGGTTTGATGCTGAACGGAACTCAAATGCTTGTCGCTAATGTCATCTGCAACCACCTGAAAGTAGAACTGCAAACCGATGTGAACTTTGTGTTGCGACAATGACCAAGCAGTGAACCAATTACTTACCTAGGGTAACATTCCTTGCAATGGATGTCTCCTCATGCAGGATTTCTCATCTTAAAGATATCCCCGGACACTGCATTTGGCACAGAAAACATTTCACATGCAGGCAGCTTGGTGTGAGTCAATGCAACTCTTTTCAATCGGCCATACCTTGACTTCGGAAGCACAGTGTTCAGCATACATATAGGGCACACTATGCCTCATGATTTCAGTTTCACGACCCACCCCCTCGTGCACAAAATAAATCAGTGTACCAAATGAAAACTCTACCTCCTACAGCGTCAAAAAGCCCTTGGATTATGGGCTAGGCAGGGAGGGCAATGAGGAATTTGTGGGAAAAGCCATCCAACAGAAAGAACATTTCCCCCAGGTAAGTAATTTGTTCTTCCAATGGATTATGTCCTCCCAAAGGTCCCTCATTTTAGCATTCTCGGAAACTGGTTGTGGGAAGAAGCATACCCAAAAGACAAGAATCCTGAGACACTGTACTGTCCAGACAAGAGTGCTTCACAAATGTATGTAAGGAAGCCAAACTAGCCACACGACAAATGTCCACTGTTGTAACCTCTTATGAACGCTCTTGCCTGCCAACGTAGAGCACGTTGAAATGCAGAGTATTATACATCTCAATAGAGTTTGTTTATACACAGCAGAGAACTGCTATACAGGGAAAGCCACATAAAGTTTGGCATGCTTCCTACAATCCCTGGATCTAGCTACATAGAAACTCAAGGCTCTTTCAATGCTGAATCAACCGACTGGTTTGTCTTCTTTGGATGAATCAGATGGTGGATAGAACGCTGCTAAATGTTAAAGATGACTCGGAACAGTCCAAATCGCAGAAAAGGTTCAAGGGTTTTCACTGATTTTCTCGGCAGGGTGCTAGGGTCGTCCCTCACTCTCTCATCTAGAGATAGCGTCCCCACCCTAATGTAGGCATCCCCAGTCCACAGGTTAGTAGATAGATTATAGGGGTTGATATTAACTAAGTGCTAAGCTATTTGGTGCAGATAGCTGAAAGTCATTTCACTTTTCTATCTAAACTCCCACCAGGACTTTCTAGACTAATCAAATACTATTGTTTTTGTTAGTAACTAAAAGATTGGTTTATGTGCCTTTCAGACACTCTCCCAACTCGGTCTCCTTCCTATCACACCCGATGTTCCTCTCCCCATCTCTACCTCTTATTCTTTATTCTCTACTCTCAACCGTCTTCCTTCTACTCCAACTCCATACATCTCCCTTCTGTTCCGCCAATGTATTTCACTCCTACTACCTGCTGCCAACCTTCGATTTAACTATATCCCGCTCCACACTACCACTCCCTCTTCCACACTATTACTCCATCCCACCTTTTACTCACTCACCCTCCTTTCACACTCACAGGGATTGTTCACTCACCAAGAGATTAGCCAAAACGGTTATGCTCACCTGGTCTCTGTGGGGATGTTGGAGCACGGTTGCAGCCCTCCCTGGAACTGGCTCCCCAGGGTCAGGCTTCTTCCCCTGCTCCTGTGTTGTAGACTGCCCTAGTTGTTGGTACTGCACTAGTGAGAATACGAGAGACTGAGAATGCTGTGAATTGGCTGTGGTTTCCCTCAAACCCTTCTTCCCAGAATGTGGTGAGCATGCGCCTACCCATATGGTCTCACCTGTGTAATTATGATGGCAAGCTCTCCTGCTTCTCACTGCAGGGGCGCTTTTAATGATGCACCTAGTTTCGTCACTGGTCCATGTGCGTGGCAGCCCAGACCGGCTGTACCACTTCGAAGGTAAGTATCCTTTGAAAATGATTATTGTCCGTATTCTTTGTAATGCCTTTTTCCTTGATTATGGTCCGTATCCCTTGTAATGTCTTTCCTTCTCCCCAGTAGGTGATATGAGGCCCAGCGGAATTGCGGTGCAAGAAGCGAGCCCCAATGGAGAACAGGGGAGTTCATGATGTCCCAATAGGTGGTAAGTTTGGTTCTTAGGTCAAGTACGAGGATTGGTTTGCACACGACCTTAGCGCAATGTCTTTATAGTTTTTCTAACCTTGTTTGACCTTTTCTCTTGCAGTGATGGCCTGGCGAAGTCAGACTGGAATGCTGTTATCCGAAGATCTGCCGGCGGGTGAAGGATGCCTGGATCCGTGAGGATGCTGGCCGAAGATGGACTCCCGAGTAAGTGTTGAGGCGGGGAGCAGGGATCAGGTAAGGATGCGCTCCGACTGCGATTGCTGCAGGAATCAGGTAAGATGCGCTTCAGGCGGCAGTGAGCGTTACGCTGCAATAAGCAGACTAACGCAAATCGCTTGCATGTGGGCGGGGGCCAGGCTTAAATATCCTGGTCCCAGCCACGCCCATTTGTTCTGACTTGTGGCCCCACCCTGCCACTCCCAGAAGGTGCTGCACGTGCAGCCCAATGCATTCCTATGGCACGCCCGACCTGGAGGCACGTGGAGGCCCTGCAGAGGAGAAAATAGCAGGTGCACCAGAAATAAAGTGTGCAGAGCACACTTTCTCATGAGCCTGGTGAAAGAATCTGTAGACAGGGTGAGGTAAGTACAAACTATTACGTTTATTTGTTGCGGGTCCGCTGGCAAAGCTTTCCTCTGCCTCCACTAACCAACTGTCTTTTCCGTCACGCAATCATTCCTCCCCGAACAATAACCAGGGAAAATACTCGCGTGACGGCAGGCTCACGAGCAGCATAATCTCTACACCTGGCGCCAAAGTTTCCAGGACTGGGTCCAGCTGGACCCTTTATGTAGAGGAGCCTGTGGTTCTTGCCCTGTGGCCATGACAAAAGCCCAATCAAGGTAGAGTGAAGAGTGGTCAAGACATAGTCTTAGGAGAGTGTGAGCATGTCCAGGTGCCCTCAATGATTCCACATAGGATAATACACAATAATTCAGCTTCGACAGTAGTACAAATAGTTATTTAGGTGTTTAGAACACACTGAAAAATACAAATATATACAATCACTAGTATGTTCATTCACTATAGATCAAATAACTTTCTATTTAAAATAGGTAAGTAATTTTAGATGCAGTTCACATGATGAGAACCAGTCAAGTTCAATTCCCTATAATTTAAAAGTCCAAATCCTAAGATGTATGGGGCCTAATACTCAAAAGTCAGTTTCCAACACAAGGTTTCTCACAGGAATCTAGTCTCTAGAGGGATGCAATGCACTTGTGGTGGTGAATCAGAATAGTTTCAAACTGTTTACCAGAAGACCGGTAAGCTCTCTTTCTTCCAGGTGCAAGACTAACCCAGGGGCAGGATAATTGGCTGAAGTTTGACGAACAAAAGCAAGCAAGAGGGAGATAGGAAACAAAGGGACTTGTTTCCATTCTTCTCCTATGGAGGGTGGGGCACAGTTATATTTACTTAACCCCCCACCCGACTCCCAATTACAGCAGGGATCACGATGGGTGGACTGGGGCAGCCAAGTGAGAGGTGCCCAGGGGTTGCCGGTTCGAGGGTACTTTCGGGTTGTGTGCAACTGCAAGAGACAATCCCTGTCGATGTAGAAATGCATATTCCGATGATGCTGACCTCTTCAGGTCACTTCATGGGATGGAGGAAGGCGAGGTCTCGCGGCGAAGACAGTTTGCAGGCGACAACAGGAGTCCTTCCAGCTGCTGTCAAAGAAGCTGCCCCAGGACAGGTTCCCTTGAAGATAGGAAGATGAAATTCAAGGAGAATGCAACTTGTGGCACAAGCTGGTGACCACCAAAGTTCCAGGCTTGAACAGAGAACAGCAACAGTTCTGGCAAGGTATCCCATGAGAGAGTTGGTCAGTCCACCGAGCAGTTCATGGACACTTCTGAAGGCTCATAGGTGCTCGATCCCCCTTGAGAAGGCTTTGAGACATTTTTTCCCACTAATCCAAGGGCTGAAGCACTGACTAGGATCTCCAGAGATCAGGCAGAGGAGCAGGGCTTCACTGGGCCGATCACTGGAGAGGAGTCTTCCTCTTATCCAAAATCCGAGCTGGAAGCAAGTACAAGCCCACCAACAGGAAGGATCGGCATCCTTTCAAAAAGCCAGTAGTTGTCCAATCAGGGACAACTACTGGTTTCACATTCACCCAAGAAGCACACTTTCGGGCACCAGTGATGTGGGCTGAAACAAGACAACAGTTCAAGCCCCCTTTCTGGGCCACAGACACACAAAGGCTCATTAGCACACAGCAGCTTATAAGGCCTTTCCTGACCAGAGAAGGCAGGAAGAAGGCCAAATAACAATATGGCCAGAAAACACACAGAAAATCTTATGGCACAGCCACTTTAAGGCAGTAGCCATGTTTAGTAACCATGCACGATAAACGTGAATGTGCACACCAAAAATACAAAAACTGTAAAAATGCAAGCGACGACTGCCACCCGCTTGCCTTTAGGCACATATAAAAGTAACCAGAAATCCCATGTGTAAAAAGGTAGGGTGATATAAAAGTATCCCCATTGCACTATAAGGTGCTGTGTGCAATGTTAAAATACGAGAACTCATAAGGGAAACTAATAATAAATTAATAATAATAAATAATGTCTCATTACTGAAGGAAGGATCAGTTTCCCCATAACAAATTAGCAAAAGCCAAAGGAAGTGAAGCAGAAGGCTTAGTTCCCCTTCAAAAAGTCATGGCAGGATAAAAAAAAGAAAACAGCAAAAAGAATGGGGTTCCATATGCAACCAAGGAAGGAAAGTTGCAAAAAGAAAATCCTTCCTAACGCCAATTCAAATGCGTTCCTCCAAACACAAGCTGCCATCAGGTAGCCCTCAACTGTGCTAATATGAGGTCCCATCCTCACCAGGGACAGAAGAATTAGCAACTCTAAAGAGGTGGAACAAGAAAGGGAGACCAGATCCTCTCTCAGCACCAAGCACAGAGAGGTTTGTAGTACACTTTCTTGGCCAGATCTTGGGCAGAGAGAACCTCCATGACCTCTTCCGGTAAGTCCTGTTCCCTATAACTCAGCATCTCAACATCCAGGCATGGAGGTTGAGAGTACTGTGATTTGGATGCTGATCTTGCACTCTGTTCCCAACTGGCAAGAACATCTGCTTTGTTTTCGGAGGCATTAAAGAGTCCAGAAGGGTAACAAGGACAATGGAGCACAACCTGTGCAGAGCACAATCCGGGGCAGTTAGGATCACTGTGGTTCAGAATCTCCATAACATCCCAAGAACCTGCGGGATGATGGGAATCTGGGCAAATGTATTGATGAGATTGAAGTTCCAATCCACCATAAACACAGCCTCCAGTTCCCCTCTCGGGGGTAATTACTTGAGCAGAACAGCTCACTTAGTTGACCATGGAGACCAACATGTCCACTTGAAATTTTCCCCAAATGTCAAAGATTTCTACAAGACCCTCCTGGTAAAATTCCCACTCCTGGGAGACCAAACTCTCCCTGCTCAGGGCATCCACCATCACATTCTCCTTCCCAGGCAGATGAGCTGCAGACAGGAAAATGTTAGTTCAGAACCAACGCTGAAGTGCCTCCCTGTACAAGGATTGCTAGGAAAGATTTTCTTTTTGCTGCATTCCACCCATAGAGTTCTTTGGCAGACCCTTTCTTTTTGCTTTGTTTTCAAACTAGACCTTACTTTCTGGAGGCAAGTAAAGCCTTCTGCTTTACTTGGTTTGTGTTCACTAGTATGGGGGGAAGGTGCGAGGGAGGGGAAGAGTGCTGACCAGTCCATAAGAGTGTTGACAGGGTATGTCTATTTATTTCTTGTATTTTTACAACTGCATACATCACCCAAAAGTGATGTTAGGATACTTTTTATCCTTTTATCTCTTGCTTTCATGTTGCGAATATGTGTACGGGATGGGCTTGTGGCAGTGGATGTTTTCCTTCCTTGTTTTGAACTTTTTACTCATGCACTTTTAGATTTACTGCAAATGGCCGAGATTGGCTAGCACACCAAGATGGATGTGCCAAGAGATTATTGCCTGTCCTTTGGCCATATTGGTTTTGGCCTTCTGCTTGTCCTCTAAGGGCCGGAATTACCTTATATAGAATGACCTTTACCGGGGAAAGTTGCCGCTTTCACATGCTAAGGGGTGGTCTGTGTGTGGCTAGAGCTAAGGGCTGGTCTGGTCCGGTCCCAATCCACATCCTGGTGCCTGAATTTCTGTTGTAGGGCAAAATGTTTGGCCAGTGGCTATCCATAATTGGACAGCCACTGCCACTTTGAATGGTGCAGATCCGGGCCAGCTTCTATCCCAGATCTTGGATAAAAGGACGACTCCTGCAGTCATTCCAGAGATCACTGGTGGAGCAACAACCCCTACGAAGAGCAGCCTGTTGACAACTTCTGCAGCTGAGCAGCACCAACTCCAGTGAGGTTGCGGTGAATCCCTGCTCATCTGCCTGATCAAGAAGACTTGGTCAGTTCTTCAACCCCTGGACTGGTGGGAACAACCAGTCTCGACCCCTGCTCAAGGGTCCATGGCCTCAGAAGTGTCCCTGGACCCACCAGTGAACTGACAAGCTATATTCCTGGAATACCTTGCTGCAGAAGTCACCATTCTGAGTGCATCCTGGGAACTTTGAGGATCTTCAGCTTCCACTACAAAATGTCTGCTCCTGCATTTTCTGCCTCCTTGCATGAACAGAAGCCATGCAGGACCTGCTCCTTTATTCGTACATTTAGGATTGCCTGTTGCTGCCTCATTGTGGTGACTGCGGTTGCAATCAGTCAGTCACTTCCTAGAGGTGTCCAGAGGTCGCCAGTTACACAAAAGTCTTCCTAATTTCTCCGCAAGGGTGTTCAGCTAGAAGGTGCCTGGAACAGAGATTCAATCGCTGCGACTGACCAAAATTAAACCTGTATGCCCAAAAAGCGACCTGTGCCCCTACAACCCCTGAGCCTTCCTCGACTGGACTAAGCACAGAAGACTGTGTCCCCAACGGATTCCAGGACCTCAGCAGTGGTTTCTGAAGAAATCGGAGTCTGGGGGTAAGTTAACATAACGGTTTCTTTCCCCCCCCTGCCCTCAATAGGGCTAAATGGGCAGAAAGCCCTGTCCCTATGTCTCTCTTCCCTGACTTTGGTTGTTGGTAATCACGTCATGGATCCCTTGCTAGGCCTATCATAGCGTAGTGGGATTAAGAGAGTTACTTACATGAACTTACTTTCACTTTTTTAACTTTGAGTCACAACCACTGGCATTGTCCAATTAAAAAGTAAACCTACCTGAAAACTATAATTTTGGAACTGGTGACTTTAGGGCACTAAACCCCAAACCATCCTTGGGGTGGACCTACTAAGTGCTAGGGAACTGTTTTACGATTGCTCCAAGTGTTTATACTCAACTTTACCTACCTGTTTTACAGTAGTTACGGAATCAAATGATTTCTATCTTCTCCTAATGGTGTATCTATATTTCTGTTTTATAGTCAGTGCATTGCTCCACATAAGATTTTAAGGTGGAGTATTTTACTCCCCATTTTTTAACTTTTAGAGTAAATGTGATTTCAAGGGAGTAAAAATTAGTTTTCTCCTTCACAAGAGTAAAACATATGCATCATCCAACCGACGCGTGCACAAAGTTAACTGTATGGACATCATTAACATTTACTCAGGGGTCCTCAGATCACACCAAATAAAAATTGTAATCAAAAAGGAGCACACACCGGGCAAGAAGCAACACTGTTTAATACAGCTGGGCGAGCACAAATCAAACAGAGCAGTGGACTAGAATCGATTGATGAAAGCCGACATCTGGGCATTCAGCGAACATTAGTTTTATACTAAAAAATACAATGGTCAAGACACTTCTCACTTGCAATTTATTATGTTCATATTTTTGATGTTTCCCAAGAATCCCATTGGCTAGGAGATGTCATATCCTTAGTGCTAAACGAATGTTAGTGAAACATGATTGGAGCAAATACAGTATCCAAACTCATCGCCTCCCCATGTGGCGCCACATCGCTTCTCACCCCTGCCTGGGACAGTTTGCAATTAGTAGAATAACACTGTGCTGACCGCCAGAATTTTAATATACTGCCACTGGACAGCAACATTGAGAACGGAACACAAGACACCCCGATTCTGGTGGGAAGGGAGACAATCACACGCTACCAGCTGGATAACAGCCTTTGCAAACCTTGTGGTGGATACTCTGAAGGCTGGTCACCTCCCCGGAATACAGATTTACCATTTGATTGGTCCTCCCAGGAACCCCACTCTTATTTGTTTATTGGTTTATATAAACCTTTACAAAAAGAAATAGATATAATACAATAAAACAAAATAAACAAATAAATCCAACAAATGAGTCATATACAACTTCTTTCAAATAACTTCTTAGCACATATAAAATTCTCTCTTCCTTAATTTAAAATCTATCAAGAATTACATAAACTTATGTTAGAATATACAACAGTCTCAAATCAGCCCTCCCCATTGGGAAGCAGCCTGTTATGTCACATTGCAGACAACCTTCAAAAAGTTAATTACAGCAATTTTTAGCAGCATTGAAGGTCCATGTAACATGTCATACCAAATAACGTCTCTTTGCACATTTGAAGTATCATGTACAAAATTAGAAAAATACTCCAACCTCTCCTTAGTTAGCTTTGGGCAGAATAACAGATGTAACAAAGTTTCATTTTCTCCAGGATCTAAACAAAATCTGCACATTTTCTTATCTTCAGAAATTTGGTTATGCACAAAGCCAATTTCATTTGTACTTAAAACATTGCACCTAAAACACACCACATTATTCATTAACAGCTGAGATGGATATTTTACAATGTATTTTTCAGGCTCAGGGTACCATTTCCTTGCATATACAATTTGACTATATAATTTGAAGTTCAGTATAGCTACATTGTTTTCGACCCAGTCAAAGGCTTTGATTAACATTTTTACTTTCAGAGGTTTGTCAATAAAGCATTTTGTTGTCACTCCAATATTAAACAGTATAGTTTAAACGTCTTTTCAAATTCTTCATAAATTCTTCAGATTCATTTACACAAAATAAATTATATAATGAATTACTTTCACCCAATATACATTTCCTATATAACGCTACCTTTCTACATTCCGTAATACTTTTAAGCGAACCAAGTCCAAATTCATAGCGAATTACCTCCAATGGAACACATTTTGGTAAAAAGAACAAATCTTTTCTCCATATTACAGCTTTAATGGCTCTAAGTTATGGGGTCAAGTTATTTGGAAGGAATTCCAATCCATATGCCAATCTCGGCATGACCTTCATAACATAGAAGTCCCTGCAGGTTATCATGGTAAATTTGCCATATCTCCTCTTGATCACTCATTTGTTTGGAAGCCTCAATTGCCTTCGTTTTCAAACAATTTTTAATAAAGATTATTGACACAGAACTAGAAAATGAGTAACCCAAACATCTGATCGACTTCTGCAGACTAATCCTTGCCCCCCTCGACATTCCAAATCGGATTTACGCATTTCTTTTTTGCATAACCCAAGTTGATAATTATTGTTTTGCACGGATTTATTTTCAGTTTCAGATCGCTTATGAAAATAGCAAAAGAATCTATTAATCTTTGCAAACCAATTTTGGTTTTGTCGATAAGCAAGAAATCGTCAGCATATGCTACCCATTTGATTGATGAATCTCCAAGTTTTGGAACTAATAATCCACTTGCATCCAAGTGGATTATTAGTTCCAAGGGCACGCCGGCGCCAGATACATATAGGTTAAATAATATGCCCACTAATGCACAACCCTGTTTCAGTCCGTTCATTGCCCTTCTTTCTTTGGACGTTAATCCGTTGTTCCCTAATCTCACTTTCATGACTGTATTGGAGTATAAGTAGATCAACATATCTAGCAGACCTCTATTTTTAATGCCAGCAGCCTTTGTCAGAGTAGAGGCCGGTCGACAATGTCAAAGGCTGCTGAAAGGTCCATTGAGGCAGCGTATAGTGGGAGTTCCCCTGAGGTTTGTGCCTGCAATTGAAGAATGGAGACCAGTAGACCACCGGCATCAGTCCCCAGCCCCATTCTAAACCCAAATTGCCTTATGTCCAGGATTTTTTGTTCATCTAACCAGCCTATTAGCTGTTCCAAGACCAGAGAAGCAAATATCTTTGCCTCCACATTCATCAGTGGAATCAGTCTGTAGTTTGGGGGGCTAAAGCGATTTCCTTTTCTAAATAATAAGATTACATAGGACATTTTCCATGAGTCAGGCATTCTTTTCAAATTAACAACATTTCTGTATATTAGGCTTAGAATCCTGGACCATACAAACACATTCTGCTTGAGGGTAACATAAGATAAATTATTCAGTCCTGGCGATGAAGACACCATGGTTCTTCCAATGCATCTGCTTACATTTTCGACAGATACATCTAGGGCCCAGGATTCATGTTCATACACCGGAGCCAACCAAGTGGAGGAAGATGGCCAGTACAATTTCTCAAAATATTCACACCATTCAGTTTCACTTATCGGATTTAAATTCATTTGCTCTACAGAAATTTCCTTGCTATTAATTAACGCCCAGTAATTTCTTTAGTTTGATACCCACATTGCTGCTAACATAGCTTCCCCATCCTTTTGCGCTGCACGATTTTGAATCTTCCAGTTCTTAAACTGCTGTTTGCACAGCCTGATCTACTCTTTAGCATTTTCTGAAGTGAGATTACGTGTTTTCATCTCTCTCAGTTCTTTGTGCATCTGCGCTCTTCGTTGCTGGATGGCTAGGTCATAGACATGTTTATGGCTTTTTTTTTCTTCATATGGCCCTTTATTTCACGATCATAGAACCTGGTTAGCATCTTATGCAATAGGCCTCCAAAGGTATCCACTGAGTATGTTTCCATTTTTGACACCAACGTTCTGTGTAAATAGTCATGCATCATTAAATTGTTCAGTTTAGCTGTCTTTGTGCGATTCCATTTGACTCTTGTTGCCTCTTACATTGACAGTTGTGTCCGCACAATACCCATTGCCCTCGCTACACGTTTTTTTGTAGTTTTAAGTTTATGGACAGCATTGCGTGGTCACTATATTGATTGAGTTGGACATTCATGTTTTCTGCTATTTTATTTGTTCGCTCACAAACGTATAATCTATTATTGACTCATCTATAGCCATCCAAGTTGGATTCTCTGTTTAACCAGTCCCCACGATCTTGTAAATATTAGCCATAGAGCACTTCTATATTTTTAATTTCCTTTTTTGCTTTCATTATCACCTAGTGAGGTTACTACCCATTCAGACTCACAAGTAGACTCACAAGTAGTTTGATTGCAGCCAGCATTCAAGTCTCCTGCCACTATTATTAGGCCGCCTATAGAATGAATTAGCCACTCCTCAATCATAGTGTTTAATTCATCATTCAATTTATCTAGCATTTTGTCAGAACTATCAGCACTATTCCAATAGATGTTTATAATCATAAGGTCTACCGATTCATTCCTTTTTTTAATTTGAAAGGTAACTATTAAAGCCGATTTAGTCAATTGTTTTTCACTTATTACAATTTCACCATTGTTTCGATATGCTTGGGCAATTCCTCCCTTTGGTCGACCTCGGGAAGAACTACTGGCAGGAACACTTAGTATGACATAACTGTCCCACATCAGATTTCCGCATGCCCAAGATTCCTGAATAAGAACAAAATCAAAGAGCTCTAAACTTTTCCAAACATTGCTATTCAATACCAAATTCGTGTGACCTCTCGAATTTCAAGACACTAATTTAAAGGTCTTGCTATCGCTAAAGAAACTTACCCAAGTTTCTCAGTTGAGATATGGAATCTTTTAATGATAATGCTAATGTTCGCCATTCGCCCAGTTCTTTAAGGCTTATTCCTTCTTCATATGTATGGGCACTAGTTTCATTTCCTAGAGGTTTTCCTATATTCTTCAATGATGGTTCAGTATTCCTTTGATCTTCTATGTTTCTGTTTTCTTTGTATATACTTACATCAAACCCTCTTTTCTGTAAAGATCCCGCTTCTTTAAGGATCAATGATCATACGAGTTGGGATGGTATCACCAGTCGCACATAATCATATCTCTGAGGATGTTTGAAATCGACTAGCTTAATGTCTGAGGATGTTATCAGATTTAACTCTGGAATGTCCCCAAATAAACTTAATATGTAGGGCCAATTCAGAGCATATGGTCCCCCTTCATCAAATATGAAATACAACACCAAGCCAGGGTCGTTCGGAAACACTGGACGCAAGAGGCTTTCTTTTTGATTGTCTCTATAATTTGAGTACCCAATTTAGTAGTTCTCCCATTACCTTGATCCGCCTCATTGCATTTGCGATCTTCCCGAGCAGCTTCTTGGGTTGCTGAGTTCAGATTCTCAGTTTTCTTTATAGGTACTGCCGTTTCTGTCAACTTATCAATATTTTTCTGATTCAATATTTCCTTAATCATATTTCGGACTAAGTCTTCGGAAAGGACTTGTGACTTTAGAGCACTACTAGCACCAATGTTTAGTTCTTTCTCATTATTTTTGTGACTACCTCCCCCTAAGGGGACATCGTTGCTTTCAGGATAAGATACTGGATTTTCAGAGGGCTCCAATTTGTCATGTTGATATCAGCAATGCCACATCTCGCTGAGTCAATCTTTGTTTGACTTGTGACTTTTGAGCACTGCTCAGTCATATTGGTCATACCACGAGTCACCTCAGAATATTTTATCATCCCCATCGGAAGGTATGTTACTGAACTATCCGGAATCCCCGGTATCGGAGAATTTGAGCGGGAACGGGCAGCAGGATTCTTGAATATGTCAAAAATATCTAACATTCGGTTTTCAATAGATTTTAAATTCATATCAATTCTATCTGTTACGATTTTATTCTTAAGGGCATCTGAAAGATTCATTTCTCCCTCAGTATAACCTGTGTTCTCAAGTTGTTCCTTATTATTAGTGTTTACAAGGCCAACTGATGTCTTTTTTGGTACACAGACTTTCTCAGCAGTCCTCTACCACTTTGGCAACACCCTCTTTAACCACCTCTTTCTTTTCATTACATAAGTTATTATCTCTCAAGAACTTTCTAGATGATACATCCAATATCCTTTGTTCTTGCGCTTGTTTGAGTTTATTTTTTCTTCTTTTTTTTGGATATTTTTATATTATACTGTGAGACAGAATCAGTCACAGAATTAGGTATCCTTCCAACTTCTAATCTCATTTCCCGATCATCAGTGGCCATGGGTTCAGAAGAACAAGTTACTTACCTTATCTGGTATGTGATGTTCCTCCGACTTATTCCACATTTATGACAGACTCCCAAAGCAGTACCAATTTATGGAGGTGGGAAAAGAATTTACAAATTTAGAATTTTAGAATTCCCAATCAAATTGCAGAATAGAGGACTGCTTTATCAAAGGCCAAATCCTGCCTGTTAGGCAGAAATCTGTGCAGTTCCCTCTGGGACCACTGCAAAAGATTTAAGACTACAGGTGTTTGGCAGTAAACCCACTTGGTAGCAGTCTGTACCACACAGATTCACTTGGTAGCTGTGGCTGAGCAGTCAGACTTCCCTCAAGAAGAGTTAGGCAATATACAGAGTATTCACAATAGCTCACAAGAACACAGTAGAACAAGCAAACACTGACCAGAGCTTGGTGTAAGAGAGATATCATTATTTATTTAAAACCACATCTAATAAAACATACAGGCACTAATATTAAGCAGTTCAAAAACACGGTCACTAAAAGATATACACTCCCTTCAACGATTAGTTAGACAAGTCTTAAGTAAAGCAATACTTATTTTCAGACAGCGGTGAGCGCTTAACGAAGATGGCACTCTAATCAATCGATTGAAAAGGGAGAGAAAGGCAGAGCAATGATAGAAACAGATCCCAACACTTTTGGAAGAACACAGTAGGAGAAGAAGGCAGGTTAAAACCATAAAGTCAAAGTTAACAAGGCCGGACCCACTTTAAGAGGCTCCGGTCGAAATGTGTACAAGGTCACACGGTTCAAAAGTGCCCAAAAGTCTCGCAATCAGTTCAGAAAGAGTTGGACCAAAAGAAAGGGACCAGTTAGAGGGTCAAGGCGGCCAGCCCAGTTCAGAAGGTTAAGGGATTATTATTACCTTGTAGCAATCTTTAGAAAGGGAGGCCTGGCGGACACGGTACCTTAAAGTGGTGAGAATACTCCAGCGGGGGCAGTTGTTCCTGGCAGCGGGTGCAAGTCGGTGCTTCGTCCGGGGGAAGGGAGGATCTCGTCGGGGAGGAAGACAGGAGTCCGTTGCACTGCCAGGGAAGAAACCAGCCGCAGAGTTCTCAGTTAAAAGGAGCGGTCCTTTTATTCGCGGTCCAGTGGCAAGTGGCTATCCGGTGGTCGGGGTGCTTGGCACGGGCAATTCGACCACAAGACGTCCTGGGATGCGAGAAAAAGAAGGTAAACTGGTTGTGCCCACCAGTCAGGGGAAGAAGACTCTCCAGCCGGGAGATCTTCTCTGTCGTTGGGAAGTGGTGAGTCGGTTCCGCAGGGCTCCACCGGTGGTGTCGTCGTAGCAGGTCAGCTCAGCTTCTCCCTCGTCGGATTTTCAGGTCCTGTGGCAACTTCTGAAGTTCCAGTCCCAAAAGCCCTGCTTTTATGCAGCACACCCCGATTCACTCAGCCTAGCTGTCAATCAAACATGCTAAGTGGTGAGCCGGGCCACTCACCACTTGGGCCAATCGCACAAGAGTGCGACCTGAGTTACACCAAGGTAACTCAGTCCAGGGTGCCTAAATCCCCTCCCACACTCTCTGTGGTACCCAGACAGAGTGGCACCACTTTTGGAGGCTTCTGTGGAGAAGATCACCAAAAAGTGGAACAAAGGGCTCGACTTGGGTTGGAGTCACAGAAGAGAACACAAACGCCATTTTAGAATCGAGTGCTAGCAAAAAATACCAACCGGCGAATTGATATTAAATAAATAAACCGGCAGTATGTTCGAGGCTATGAGAATTAAATAATTAAAGTTGGTAGCCTCGAACAATGGGAAAATCCCATAGAGATATATTCGCGGTCGAATATAAAAAGTAGTATCCACTGCCACCAGCCAAAACTCGATCAGGGGGGACGGAGACGTGCCCCCTCGAACAACAGACCCCGGGGCAATCGAATTGCCCCGACCAGTACGTCCACAATAAGATGGTTTGTACTGGTTTCTGTTCATAATTTGGGACTAGTAAAGCCAATGGTGACTTTACATGCCCTGGGAGACAGAAGTCAGTCCCAGGGTATGGAGTCTATGGTGGGGTGTCACTATGACACCCCTGTGTCACTGCACTGAGGGTGCTGTGTAACACATAGTAAAAACACATGAGACCCTATGGATTAAAAGACCCCAGAGCCCATAAAACACATTAACAGTCAAAGGAACCCCTCAAATCATGTCCAAGAGTGTGAGGGAAAGAGACTCACTCTTGGCAGGAGAAAAAAACAAACTCCAGAAATCCAGCAAAGCTGCTGGGGGACTCACTAGGTTAGGAAATTCAGCCTAAACAGAGAATTCTCCCTAACACTGCCCATGGATGGAGTCCAAGGAATAGTGTCTCACAAAAGTATGGACAGAGGCCCATGTGGCTGCTTTGCAAATATTGCAAATCGGAACGCCCCTCTGTAGAGCAGAGGAGGCAGCCACACCCCTAGTAGAGTGAGCCCGTAAGCCTACCGGAGGGTCCTTTCCCGCCAAACGGTAACACTCAGAGATCGTCAAAATAATCCATCTGGACAAGGTCTGCTTGGAAACAGCCTGGCCTAAACGCCTTCCAGCATAACCAACAAAGTGCTGATCATCCACTCTGACCCGGGACATCCGTGAGAGATAGAAGCTTAAAGCTCTCCTAGGATCCAACATATGGAGCCTCTCCTCTTCCTTATCAGGATGTGGAGGATAAAACGCCAGAAGAATTACATTCTGGCTCAAATGGAATTCCAACACAACCTTCGGAAGAAAAGAAGGCCGTACCCGAAGGACAACCCTGTCCTTATGGAACACAGTGAAGGGTGGTTTAGCGGAAAGTGCCTGCAACTCACTCACTCTACGTGCGGAAGTAACCACAACTAAAAATAGAGTTTTAAAGGATAACAGTCGCAACGGACATGAATGTAAGGGCTCAAACAGAGCTCCCATCAGGAACTTTAAAACTAAATTCAAATCCCATCCCGGCACCCGGAAAGGCGATGGTGGAAACACATTCGTTAGCCCTTTTAGAAACTGAAATCATAGGAATCTTAAAATAAGAACATTCCTCAGACGCGTGCTTAACTACGGACAGCGCCACCAGGTAACCCTTAATGGTACCCACTTGCAGGCCCTTGTGGGCTAAGGAAAGCAAAAAAGACAAAACCAGAGGAATGGAACATTGGAAAGGATCCACATTCTGTACCCTGCACCAGTCGCAGAACTTTCTCCAATGGCAACGGTACAGGCATTTCGTTGCGGGCCGTCTGACCGAAAGCAACACCTCCATCACATCTTTGCGGAGGTCCCAATCCTTATACCTCAACCTTTCAGATACCAAGCATGAAGGCTGCGAGACTTGACCTCCGGATGGAGAACCCGACTCCCCCTCCCGTGAGAGCAGATCGTCTCGGTAGGGAAGACTGCGTGGAGGGCAGATGGACATGTCTAGAAGGTTCTGGTACCATGCTCTCCTGGCCCATGCCGGAGCGATGAGGATCATTCGGGAAATGACGGGGACTGGAGGAAACACGTACAGCAGTGGGAAGGACCAATCCACTACGAACGCGTCCCCTAAGGCTCCTCTTAGAAGAAATTTCCACAAGCAGAATCTCTTGCACTTCCGGTTGACACTGGTGGCAAAGAGATCCACTTGTGGGGTTCCCCAAAGGGTGAAGATCTCCAACAGAACTTCCTGAGCCAGCTCCCACTCGTGAGAGACCGTGCTCTGCCTGCTCAGAGCATCCGCCGCTGTGTTTGTCTCCGGCCAGATGAACTGCCGAGATCGAAATTTCCTGCTGGATGGCCCAGAACCAGAGCTGCATCGCCTCCCTGCGCAACGGGAGTGACTCTGCCCCCCCACTTTTTTTGTTGAGGTAGTGCATGGCCACTGTATAGTCCGTCATAATCAGGACATTCTTCCCCCACAGATGGCAGAAAAGCCTTCAGGGCTAGCCTGAAAGCCAGCAGCTCTAACAGATTGATGTGGAGTCTGGACTCCGACGGAGACCAACGGCCGCTGGCTGTCAACTCATTGGCATGAGCTCCCCAACCCGTGAGGGATGCTGCCGTCACGAGCGTCACCTCCAGCCAAGGTTGCCAAAATGGAGCTCCCTTCATCAGATTTCCTTTGACGGCCCACCACTGAAGATCCTGGGTGACTGAGGGTGGAATCTGAACGGGATCCGACATCCTGCCGGATAACTGCGACCACTGCATCTTGAGAGCTCACTGCAGAGATCTCATGGGCAGCCTGGCCTCTGGCACCAGGAAAATGCAGGATGCCATGAGGCCGAGCAACCTCAAGAACTCGAACGTCGGGAGACACTTGGCACGTTGAAATTTGTCCACCATCTGCAGAATGTGATGAGCCCTCACCTGGGGAGGCGAACACAGCCCCAGGGATGTGTCAAGCACAGTTTCAATGTATTGGAGCCACTGGGTAGGTGTCAAATGGGACTTCTTTAAATTGAGGGAGAAGCCCAGCTTGTGAAGTGAGTGGCAGGTGATGGACAGATGATCCAGGACTTGCTCGGGAGAGCGCGCCCTGATCAATCAATTGTCCAGGTTGGGGTAGACGTGAATCGCCCTTTCCTGAGATACGCTGCCACCACCACCATCAGCTTGGTTAAGACCCTCAGGGCGGAGGTCAATCCAAACGGCAGGACCTGAAACTGAAAATGCGAGTCGCCAACCGTGAACCTCAGGTACTTCCTGTGCTTGGGATGAATCGGCACATGAAAGTAAGCATCCTTGAGGTCGAGACACACCAACCAATCCTGAAGTTGAAGGGCTTGGAGGACTTGAGTTACCATCTTGAACTTGTCCTTCCTGAGGAGTTCAGCCAACCCAAGTCCATGATGGGTCTCAATCCCCTGACTTTTTTCGGGATAAAAAAAATAAGGGCAATACCATCCCTTGTTCCTCTCCGCTACAGGCACCAGTTCTATGGCGCTTTTCTCCAGCAGGGATAGGATTTCCTGCGCAAGAAGCGGATCCGGACGCTTGAAAGAGAGCTTCCCCGGTGGATTGTCGTGAGGCCTCTGCCGAAAGGGGAGACAGTAGCCATGGGTTATGATCTCCAAAACCCACACATCTGAAGTAATGGCACGCCATTCTCCAAGATGCTGTGCAAGTTTGCCCCCAACGGGCGAACCATGGAACATGGCCTCATGACTGAGCGGACACGGCTGCGGCAGTGCCCGAGGGAAAAGAGGTAACTGCCCGAGCGGCTTTGGCACCTCGAGTACCTTGCTTTCCACCTCTGGTACTCCTACGGTGGCCCCTTTGACTGGCAGCTCCTCTCGATCTACCAAAGGAAGAGTAGTACCAAAAGGAACCTCTGCTCCATTGCTGTCCCCTAGGATGAAAAGGCAGAGGTGAACGTACTGCAGGGCAAAAAGACTTTGCTGCAGCTTTGGAGGTCTGCAACCTCTCAAGGCTCTCGTCAGCCTTGCTGCCAAACAGATGGACCCCATCAAAGGGCATGTTGAGAAGCCGGGATTGCACATCAGGAGCAAACACCGACTTCCACAAACACGCAAATCTGCGTATCACGGTGCTCGCAGCCATGGACCGACTGACACAGTCTGCCGTGTCCAAACCAGCTTCACACATGGCATCCTTGCCGTCCTGCACAAGGGCTAGAAAACCATCCCGCTCCGCCCCTTCGGGAATATGCTCAGCCGCCAAAGATGCACAATTCCACAGTGTGAGTGAATCTCGCCAAGGCACAAACGGAGTTGGCGGCCTTCAAAGCCATACCCCCACCATACCCTTACTGATAGCCTTCCTCAGAGTTTCCACAGCCCTCCAGGGAAACTCCGGCAAATCCTCCACAAACGGCGTCCGTGTCGACCGAGGCATCGTGCCGACCGTCCGAGCCCAAAGACGTGCGAGTGGTGGACCGAGCCCGTTCCTTGCCGGCTTCTCTCGAAGGCGCGTACGGAAAAGTGCCTTGTGATTCGAAAATCACCATCATCTGCTGGTGGAATGCATCCCATTCGGCCGGCGACGAAGACTTGGTGGGACAAGTCACCCGCCTTCTGGCGGAGTCCCCCGCGAGGACGGGGAAGGCGACCGGTGACGGCGCTTCCGAGAATGTCTTGAAGAGGCAGAAGAATGGCGGGAACCACTCCGAGACCCCCCCCCTGGACTTATGCAGACGCGGAGAGTCGCCCCTCGAGTCGTCGGTAGAAAGCCCAGCGGATTTCAACTTATGGCCCTACCTACCTTTAATTTCTTCTTCTTCCGTTCCCGCAAGGCCTTCAATGCTAGGCACTGGCAGTCATCGCAGTCGCAGGTGGCGTGGCTTTCGCCGAGGCACCAGAGGCAGATGTCGTGCGGGTCCGTGATGGACATTTTCGAACCGCAGTCTGGACATTTTTTAAAGCCCGACTTCGGAGTAGAAGCCGACGAAGACGTTGCTTTCGAAGTAGAAGAATCGAGCGTGCCGATATTCCGAAGCAAACACGTTTGTGGAAAAAACACAACTGAGGCTACGGGCGCCGTGCGTCCTATATATAACATCCGGTGACGTCGACCCTCGACGGAGGCCCTCGAGGGACAACATATCGATGCAGGACGCCTACGCTGAAAATAAAATTCCGAAGCAGCACAGCTGTGGTCATTACTTGTCATAGATGTGGAATACGTCGGAGGACACAATCGCCTCGAATTATCAATACCAGGTTCAGTTACACCACTTTTTATTGAATCTTCAAGAACAATGACGTCCAGTGTAGTTGTACACCTTCCACTGTATTATTTTCTGATGTTTCGTCAACTTTCTCTTTTTCCTGGATATGACCTATAGGTACACTAGCCACTAACATGTCTGATTGTATTTTTAGTAATTCTTTGATACATACTTCAGGCATAGCTATTAAAACCCTCAGTATCTCATTCAGTGTTTGTGATTGATTTTTTAATTCCATCAGGATCGATATATCCTCAACCTTCTCATGTTGCAACACCATGTTGTCATTGAATGTTTTAAGAGGGAACATTCTGTCAGGTTGAATAGAGCACTGTGTTGAAGCATTAAAGTGCTCTGATAAGGCCAACATTGTTATTACACCCGATTCAAAGATTTGTGGAGTATCCATAAATTAATGTTAAGGCTCGCAGTACCTCCCTTGGTTAATGTCATCTGCGCTGATGTTAATCAGTATAATCTGATCCTCGCAATATAAAGATTGTGAAGAATCAGGCACACCTGCGTCCTCACTTTCAGAAATTATTGCAGCTGACTGCTGTTGCGCACACTCCATAAGTTCTTCGTCAGTGTCGGAGGACCCTAGCAAAGATTGAGCTGCTGTTAGACTCCTACGCCTTGTCCTGACAGTCATCAGAACCTTATCGCATTTGATTTGTGAGCTCTTCTTATTCATTTTTTGTTTTTTTCCTTGGTTTCCCTTTTTTTTCCCTACATTTTTTCTTCCTCTTCTATCCGATTAACAATTTGAGTTGTTATTCACCATCGGGAAAAACAAAAAAAGAATTGCAGTCGTTTTGCAATTAATTACAATCCGCTGTCTCATGTCCGAGTCACCCGTTAGTTCTATAACATAAGGTTGAAACCACGGATATCTCCGCTCGTTATTGGTGATAGTTCGATAATTGCATTATAAACACAGAGTGGGTAACAAACTGCTCGAATTGCACTACGAACGCAACTCAAAAAGGATTCCGCTCGCTCAGCACAATAATCACAATGCCGGCTTAGAATGAGTTACATACTACTCAATCTGCGCAGATTACGCAACAATTGTTTACATAAGACTCCACTTGCTCGGTACTGCTTTTTACTTCACCATCCAACGTATACCTGGAAGTAGAACAGTAATAATACAATCCTACCAACAGTCACTTATAGCAGCTACCATTTTAGCTTGCGTTTATCCAGACATACTTTTACCGAGGTACCAGTGGATTCTTATACATTAATGCTCTCATTCACTCACGCAGCAATCACTGCTCGAGTCAGGGATTTATGCAGACACACACGATACGTCCTCTGATCAAAGTCCCTTGCTGCTCAAGCTGCGCTGCGAGCAGCGAACAGCTAACAGGACCACTTGAGGACCACGTGCTCGGAGCACACCATTTGATAGGTCCTCCCAGGAACACCACTCAGTCCAATGTTCCCTTCCCATAGCCATCTGCCGGTGGGAACTTGCGGCCATGTGAACGGTTCACTGGCTCAGATCGACTTCCCCTCTACCCACTTGTTAGGTAGAATTCTTATTTCTGTGCCAATTCCCTTCAACCTTAGAAACCCCCAGCTCTTTTGCTAGACTTTAGGACTTTCAAATTTTATCCTGAGAGACCTTTTTCTCACTCCCTCATGTAATTTTGATCTGATTTATATTATGTATTCTCTTTGTTCTTGGAGTCTGACAAACTCCATAGGCATCTACTTTTGTATAGGCGACACACCGCACTGCAGTGTCACAGAGAAGTCCTTTGGATTTCTACTAAGGTTAAAATACCTTCTCGAGGGAACTACTGTTGCCAAGAGTAGTAAAGTGAAATTTACTTTACCTACCTGTTACTCCCATGTAGGTCCAGTACACCCCATCTTATGTGGAAGTACTGGAGGGTTACGTAGCCCCTTTTTCCTACTTACTCATGTAACTTTTTTATGTTATCCTCACGACTTAATGGCTGGTGCCAGTAGTTACATTTTCCTACCCTTGTGCATTTCTACCGCAGGCTGAATCCTCTGCTGCAGTAGTGCAGCCATGGGTGCCCATTTTGTCAAAATGGCCCCAGTGTTTTTGTTCGACTTCTTGCTTGCGAGGTCTTTCTTGGGTTTTACTCTGTGCTACAAACCAGGCTTAACACTTTTGTTCCTTTTGCAGGCTTCAATGCTGAAACCCGCCCCTGGCTCCAGTGTGTCTGGCAGGGCAGAAAGCAAGGGAGGTGCCCGAAAACTCCCTGTCCTTAGTCTATTTGGTTACCTGAATGCACCCAGTGCTGATTGGCTGGCTGGCCTTGCAGAACAGCCACCCTACTGTGATAGTGACAGCTAGGCTGTGCATGAATGGGAGAAACCAGCATAAAAGGCGAGGTTTCTTGGACTGAAGGCAGAGTCGACCACTGGACGAAACATTGGACAAAGGAATCTGGAAGAGAAGCTTGCTGCACCCTCCTGGACCGTTTAACTGCCAGGTGAAGCCCTGCTGCAGTGCTAAAGCCCCAATTCCGAATCGACTAGCGAAGCCCCGGAACGGACAACTTCTTCCCTTGGGTTGGTGGGACCAACTAACCCCAAGACGACCTTTGCTGGAGGACCTTCTCCAACTGGCTGTACTTCTTTGCTGCTGATGGAACTGAGTGCCGGGGGTCGAGAAATTTGTAGTCCAGTTCAGCTTCTTTAAGCCGGACCAGAGCTCCAGGAAGATCCTGGGGACCCTCCCGAAGCAGGACAACCCAAGCCTAACACCACGTGTGCCTGCTGGATTTCCACCCTCCAATTACATCACCCAGTGGTGTCTTAGCTGCTTCATTCTGCCTGTGATGCGCAGCTTGAGCTCCGTCTCTCTCCCTCCTGGCCCTTAGGGTTTTAATCATGTGTTCAGTGCAGGGTTTCATGGGCAGGGCCACGCCTCGGGGCATCCCTGCGGAATGAGTTTACCTAGGATATTTCCCCCCCCCCCCCATCTTGTACTAATAATACAAAAAGGTCCCTTGGGCCGATGGTACACACGATGCATCCCTACCCCCAACTTTCCCTGCAATGCATTCTTTTATGGTGTGGCTGCAGTTTGTTTGGGTATCCTTGTTTTTCGCCCTAGGAGGTGCCCCGTCAACCCTTTGCTTACGCTTGAAGGTGGTAGGTGCACCCCCCCTATCTGGCACTAGATTAGCACTTTTAACTGCCATGGGTCCCCCCCCCCCAGTGCTAAGGCCTTTTTTGGTGATTTTGGTATTTCGCCATTCAATGCCTTCTAACGTTTTCTGTTTCATTAACCCCTTAAGTGACAAGGACGAGGTACCTGGCGACAGGGAGGTAATCCCAAGGACGAGATACCTCGTCCTTGGCACTTAAGAGGTTAATACAGTCCCCTTTGATCGATCTTTGGATCGACATCTCCCTCCCGCTCATTTCCTCGCCCTTTTCACAGCTCACCCACATCCATGTGTGACCCTGTTCATGTCCCCTTCCTCTTCGTACCCTTCTAGGTATTATCCAAATACTAGTATCTTTGTCCCATCAAGTGAGCATTCGTCCCAAAAGGCCTCGTGGTTTTCTAAGTCATGTGGGGGTGCAGTAAAAATGTACTCTACTTCATCCTCACTCTTTCACACTGGGAGGTTCCTCATTTAACTCTTTACCAAGCTCAATTTTATTCGCTGACATTATGCAACAGGCTTTACTCTGGTGGCAGTTGCACCAGCCGATGAACTCCCAGCCAATGCAGACGACTAGCTTCGCGACGAGCAAAAGGACAGTTATTTTGAACATTGCTGCCAGCCAATCCGGGACCGAGGCAAATAATGCGTCCAGCCAGGTACTTGACATGACGTCTTGGGGGGGGTCTCATCATTCTATCCTGAATTGTTCGTATCTCCTCAACAGCCTCTGTAAGTGTTCCATTGGCTGCTTTGTTAGCGGGTATTGCTGTGCAACATGTGCTTCCGATCTTGCGACACGTGCCCTTCCATAGAAGTGAGAAGGTCCAATAGCGGTTCTGGAGGGCCATCAGATGCAATGCTCTGAGCTCTTCTCGCACTCCATTCAATCCTTTTTCAGTTGCATTAGCCAATTGGAGCAGCTTGTAACACGTAATTTGAATCCATTTTGCGTTAACCGCTGTCAGGAAGCAGGAGAGAGGTGAAAAACACAGACGCTGAACAATTTCCAATGGGACGGAATAGCGTCTAAGCTCTGGGTGGATTCTGCCAATATATAGTTACTCAATCTCTTCCTCCTGGTTATCTTTGGTTGTTCTCCTCATGTCTCTGCTGGCGCTTTTGCTTTATTCTTCCATTTATGGGTGAATAGCTCATTGAGTAGCATGAAGTCTGCACAGGGCACCACACAGGTAGGGCTGTGGAGGGTCACCAGTGCACATACTCCTCCCCAATCTAGTGCTAGCTGGGTGTAAACTCGTTTCATAGGCCCACCATACGTCCATCATTTACGCTGTGCCTTTATTCAACGCTGCAATGCTCAGTCTTCTCGCAGCCAGTGTTCATCCCCAGCACCACCGTCCCGTTTTCTCTGAAACAAAGAATACTGTGCGAGCGGTTTTATGTACAGTGGGCGATGTTTTTCATCTATCCATGTTAAGACATGTACATTATCATCCCATATACTCCTACATCCCGTATCTATTTTCTTCACCATCCTCTCCTCAAATCCCACTAGCCCTTCAGCGCCACTTTTTACCATCCCTCTTACCCATTTTCCATTGTGGTACACCAAACGCTTTATTCGCATTAAGGGTCCAGTGTGGCACCAGGGTATATCGTGTCCTGACAAATTCTTATAGAGTATGCTCTTGTGGGCAGTGACCACCAGTGTTCCCTTCTGCACCCCTTCTGTTATACTCTAGAATCATGTGCTTGGTAGTTTTCTCCTGGGCCATGCTTTCTAGCTGTATATACTTGTCTACATACACGTCGTCCTCATCTATCCATTTTACTTCCATGGTGTGCCCCTGGAACATCCCCCTGTTTTTGCACAAAGACATTCATCAGACATCCTCTTTCCTCTACTGTCACCTCTTGAGGCAGGAACGGTTTTGGTGTCCCTGTGAGGTGTTGTATGAGGGAGCACACATAGCATGCGCCATTGGTGCTTCCTTGCCCAACCTCTTCATCTCCTTGTACCACACGTTTTCAGATGCTAGGTCCCCTCCCTCCCCAATAGTCCTGTAAAATCCTTCTATATTAGATATATTTCTTTTGGTGCGTGTTTCACTTCCAACATCAGCAGGCATACTCTTACTACGCCTATGCAGTAGGAACCATTAGAGCAGAAGAACAAAAAAACAACAACCTAATCCCTATTATAGCTGCATCAACTTTTGTCCTTCTCCCATTCCCCCTATCATTCTCTTGCCTCTCATCACTTTCACGCAACTCATCTTTCCGTTGTGCTGCTGTTGTCTTTGCAGAAGTCGGCCATATGGATCCATGTCAGCATTTCTTTTATCTTCACTGCCATTGGGGTTGCCTAAACTCCTCCAAAAATGGACCACAAAACCTGAACTCCTCCTACTTTCTCACCATATTGGGGATGAGAACCCTGTCTCCAGGATAGAGAGGCTCTGCTTGTGGAAAGTCCTCCTGTTGTGCACTTGTGTGCTCTTCAGTGTTGGTCGGCCGACATGGAGGTCGCTGAACCTGGCGGGAGATGTAGCGTAGAACATTTTTAATTTTTGTCAGATATGCTTTCATTTCATCTCCGAGGATCTCCGAGCTGGGGTTAGCATCCGAAATTGAACATGTAGGAGGGACAAGCGCATGCATCCTCCCACCCTTTACAATTTTGTGTGGAGAAAAGTGGTGATCTGCACTGGGTGAGTTAGAGGGCAAAAAGAGCAAGGGGGAGGCAAGAAAGCCAATTTTGGTACAGAGAATAGGTTAGCTTCACCAAGCGTTCTTTAAGTAAGCCATTGAGCCGTTTCACAATCCTGTTCGCTTGCGGTAGGTACACTGTGCAAAGCTTGTGTTTTATCCCTAGGAGGAGTGCAATTTCATCAAAAGGTCCATTGGTAAAATGCTAGCCATTATCCAATCTTATCTCTTCACATATTTGCCACCTTGGAAACACCTTCCTCACCAAGAATTTGGCTGCTGATCTCACGTCATTCTTTGCACAGGGTACCGCCTCAAGCCAAGGTGAGAATGGCAGACGGAGATCATGTACCTAGAGGAGGCACATCTGTCTTGTGCGTCAATATAATAGATATGCGAGAAATGTTTCCCCTGATCGTTTTTGAAGTATGACCAGACGGAAATCTATCATGCACATTTGGCACATACCAGCCTTCATTCATTCATTTCTGTCACTATACTTTCTTTAGATGCATGGGTAGGTGTTACGCTCACCTGACTCCCACGGAGGCGCTGGCCTGGTTCGCGCTGCTGTGACCTCTTCTAAGGTGATGCGCAGGGTTCGGAAGACGGACTGGACCGGCCCCCCAAATCTGGCTTGTCTGGCTCGCAGACGTATCCTTCTGTAGGCGAAAATAGGGGATTAACTGTCTGCGGGGTAATGCAATCGGCCTCCCACTTTCCCCTCTCACCCTCCTTGAAACCCTTCTGTGATTTCTCGTAGCGTCTCACCTTAGGGTCTGGAAGAACGAGCTCTCCATCCTGCTTCTGATGCAGGGGCGCGTTGGTATCCAGTTACTTCACTGGATTTTCAGATTGGTGAGAACCAAACTTGCTTGGCTTCCAGGTAAGTTTTTTGATAAGAGGTTCCCCTTGTGTCCATGCATTAATGTACTAATGCTAGTGTCTTTTTCCCCATAGGGGCCGGGGTGCGGAATGCCGGGGAACAGTCATCGACCCGAGAGGAGAGGTGAAATCCTTGTAGAAATCAGGTAAGTCTTTAATGAGCGTTTTTTGGTAATGTCTTTTCATTCGCTCATTAACGCTGATGTCTTTTTCCCCTTAGGGGCCGGGGTCCGGAAATGCCAGGATGCGGTGCGGACCCGAAATGAAGAGGGAATGAATCAACAGGTAAGTCTTAACATGGAGATTTAGCTTTCCTTATTCCCCTTCTCTCTCTCACCTTTTGTTCTGGTCTTTTTCTCCCTAGGTGCTGGGGCGTGACTGCGAATCCGGATGATCGCTGCTGAACATGGAGGCGCCCTGTAAAGGTAAGTGGAATGCGGCGCTGCAGCGATCGACGGGTTGACCATTTAAATCAAAGTCTTCCTTTTCAGGATTGTCGGCGAGATGTCTCCGGGATGCGGATTTAGCAGGTAAGGACTTTTCCTTCTTCTGTTCTCTTCTTCTCTTCCTTTGCAGGTGATCCAGGATGCTGGCAGGCGTGACAGAAGTCAGGATGCAGGAGCAGACACAGTGAGCGTCCAGCTGCTAGATGCAGAACAACGCGAAGCACGTGTGGCTGTTCGGGTGGGGTTTAAATAGCCTTGGAAGAAGTTCCAGGTATGTATCCTTCCTCCAATCAGGTATGTATCCTTCCCCGACCACACCCGGATGGTAAATTAGTCCCACAGGTAAAGTAGTTCCTTTCAGGCCTCAAGGAGGCTGGGATCCTGCAGCATGGTCTGCATCAGGTAAGTGCACCCAAGCATTCCCATAATGAGCCGGGCGCCTATGGCGCCAGGACTGATGTCTTTTATGAGCCTGGCGCCATAGGCGCCAGGACACTGTCCAAAGGGCCCCTATATGGGGTTGCTGGGTCCTTCCTTGGGGACTGGATGTCCGCTTTCGGGGACGCCGGGCTTGAACCGGCTCCCCGGGAGCGGGCATCATGACAGTGGGTAAGTGCAGCTGTTCTAGAGCTACACTTAGCAGTTTTCTGGGCCTTACAGGCTTTCCGGTGCTATTCTACTTTCAGATCAAGTCAGTGGGTGACAGTGAGCACCCACACTTTATCCATAAGTCTTTTCCCTCTCTTGGTGCTTCTCCTTACAGCTCTATAATTTGGACAATGGGTATTGTGTAGAAACTCTACTCTCTTCCTCCCCATCCACCTTCCTTCCTGCTGCCAAAGTGGCACTCTTTTGCCCATGGGTACCTTCTTGTACTTCCTTCAGGTAAGTAGGCTGCTTCCTTCGTTGCTCTGTTGGCTATTTAGTTTCCTAATGATATCAGTTTTATTTACCTGTGTGGGCAGTGCATTTTATTACCACTTCAACTGGTACCTTTAGGGCCTCAATTAACTGCTTGAGCAGCTCTGCATGTTGCACAGGGGACCAGTCACCTCATTCCCCATCATGCTAACCCTGAATGTACTGTTGATGTAAGACAGGCCGAATCGGATAAAAAGGGTAGAAGCATGTCCTTCCATCATGTTTAATGTTCTGATCATTGCCACCAATTCTCCTGCTTGTGCTGAGTAGTGTGAGGGTATTCACTTTTGGGATGCTATAACATATTCCCTTTTTATGTTGCATGCTACCGCCGCTCCAGTACGTCGCCTTCCAGTCTCCGGGTCTATACTTGATAAACCTTCAATATAAACCATGTCAGCCCCTGCTATTTCTTCTTCCTTTACCTGTATGTTCCCTTCCATCATGTCCATGTGCGCTGCACAATCGTGAATGAAGTCCCCTTACTCTACAGGCTCTGCTAAGTAGTTAGTTGGGCTGACCACACAGCACCTTACCACCTCAATGGCTGTGTTTGTCCGTATTACCTCGTAGCCTGATGCCCTTTGTGTGGTTAATGTGCTTTTTGATTTCTCGAGGATGGCGAATAGCGAGTGCTCCACGTACAGTACTATGGGGCACCCCATGGGGTTTGTTGCAGCCTTTTCTATGGCAAACAGTGCATTGCAAGCGCTTTTTCGCAGGGGAAGTGTCCATACATCACTTGGTCTAAAATACCACTGTAATAGGCCAGTGGTGTCCTTGTGGATTTTGTGTGAGGACCGCAGTCATCACTGTGCCGTCTGAATGCGAGAACAGAGAGCATTTTTTTCTGTAGTTGGGGGGGGGCCAGCACTGGCACGTGGGCCAATGCATCTTTTAGCTCTGTAAAACTCTCATTCATTTCAGATGTCCATTTTAGTTCCCTCTTCTCTTTTTGTGCTTCTTTAAGGCCCTGCAAAAGGGGTTTTGTGTATGTGGAATAATCGAACACCCAAGCCCTGCAATAGTTGCATAGCCCTAGGAATTTCTGCATTTCCTTCACTGTGTGTGTGGTAGAGTGAATTGCTTGTACCCTTTCTGGTGTTATCCTGCACCCTTGGGCGGATATTATCTGTCCCAGGTACAGCAACTCAATGTTGCTTTGTCCACCTTGTATCCCTTGTCTGCTAGCAATGTAACAGTTGCACTGAATCTGCTCTACACTCTTCCTCCTTCTCACTGCAGATCAATAGATAGTCTACATACTGGATCACTGTGCTGGGCATTTTTACATTACTCGGGTCCATATGGATGCCTCGGTTAAAGATGCTAGTGTACTCGAAACTGGTTCCACGATACGTGAACGCAGTCAAGTAACTTGAATCTTGGTGCAATGGAATAGAAAAGAAGGCCTTCAAGTCAATGACTGAAGTACCTCGCCTTTGTCGGGATGTTGCACAATATTGCGGTGGGGTTTTCAATTGGGTATATCACTGTGTTACATGGCGATGAGGATGTCTGGAGGATGCCCTGCTGCCAAAGTGCACATAGAGTTTATTCCCTCATCTGGTTTTCTGGACAATGGGTATTGTTTTGCACAGGGCAAAAGTGCCCCTACCCTTAGCTTCATCTTCACCGCCCCCACTCCTTTCAGTACCCCTACATCATGGGACTGTCACGACCCTCAGCCCTGATCCCCAGCAGTGGCTATTTAAACCACACCCGAACAAGACAAAACGCTTTGCGTTACTTTGCTACTAGCAACGTGACGCTCACAGTGTCCAGCTTTCTCACGAGCCTGACGAATTCCGGATCTGCAGAAAACAAAGAACATCGTTGGCAGCAGAATCTTACCTGTAATCTCCATCCTTCACTGCTCGCAGCTCCTGGTCAGGTCCGTTTGAAGAGTTTGCTGCCCGGATCGAAGGACCTGAAAAAAGGGAGAATGACATTATTAAAGGAGGTAAAGAGACATTACAACCACAAAGCGCTTAGAGACTTACCTGGATGGCTGATTTTCGACCGGCATAGCTCCGGAACTTCATCTGCGCTGGGAGCACACCGCGACCTACAAAAAAGAGAAAAGTACAGGTCAGTGAGGACAAGACATTGCTGCGCTGCACAAAACGCCTCCTTACCGCATCATAGCGCTATTGTGCGCCATCATCTACCGGTGAGAACCGGCCTACCCAGTTCTCCAAGCGGATACTCCACGCACCTAAGGGAGATGAAGAGACATTTTAGAACAGAGAAAAGGCATGCAAGAACAACAATGCTATCAATCGCAATAAGACCTACCTGAAAGACACTACAAGGGCCGCAGTCAGTGAAGTAACTGGACCGCTCGCGCCCACAAAAGACAACCCGCCCCTGCCCAGAGAGCAGGACGGAGAGCTCACCAATTCCGACAGCCAGGTGAGAAGAGAACCCAGAGGGGCTGAAAACACAAGGGAGGTGGGGAAAACTTACCTTGGTCGTCCAGTCCTAATATAGTCTTAATTTCCAGGCGGAATCCCATCGACACCGAGAACCGCACCAGGGAGTCATAGAGAAGGGCACCAACGACCAACTGGCTGGGTGGCGTCCCCGTGGATACCTGGTGAGCGTAACAGGGGCCCCCTTGGTCCATAATTTCTCTGGCACTTTTTTTGAGATCTTCTTCTGTAAGTTTGTTACATTGTTTCACTAACTGCGTTACATTGGAACCAGTTTTTCTATTACTTGAACTGGACAAGGTATGTGTATCTTAAACACCATTTCTTGTTGTTCCTCCGATACTCCTGTTCTAGTGAGTGTTTGGTCAATGCAGAGCACCGTGCACGATTCCACATTGTCTGTCCCACACAGGATCACCATGTCTTTGCCTATCACTACCTCATCTAGCTGTAACACAACTGTTGCTGCCCTCATGTCATCCTTCTGGCACTGTGGTCTGGACAGAAATTCTGAGGCCAATCTGAACACCTTCCCTTGTATCCCTGTGACCCATCCTATTAGGAAATCGACCCCATACAAGAACATGCTTGGGTACAAGGGCTGTGCTCGCAGGGTGCTTGGTGCATGCACCACCAAGAGGAGTGCGGTCATGCGTGTGTAATAAATGCTTGGCGTGGTGCACACCGTCCATTTCACCGTGAATGGTACGGTTGCGTTTAGCTTGTTGAACAAATCTCTCCCTAGTATATTGATAGGAGTGTTTTTTGGAGTATAGTAGTGGCGCTACAATGCGTTGCGTCCCTATTGTTAGTGGAAGATATTTTGTAACTGGAGCTGTGACCACCGCCCCAGAGAAGCCTTGCGTATCCATCACCTTGCTTGATAATGGGAATTCCCCCTCCTTGATGCAGGAATTGGTTGCTCCTGTGTCTATAAGAAAGGAAAATGCTCTTGGTCCTATATACAAAGCTACCTCTGGTTCGTCTTTGGGGTCATCAGTTACTGCTAGGACTGGACACACTATGGCTTACTGAGGGCCCCACTATTGCTGGGTGTAACCTAGTGGGAAAGGAAAAGGGATTTCCCCCTACAACTCCGACCTTTGTGTAATGGAGCACTACGTTCTGTCCTAGAACCACTGCAGTCCCTGCCACCACTGCTGGAAGTTGTGTCACAGCTGAGGCTGCTATCCTGCCATCCATTGTCCCTTCTTGTATCTGCGTCCCACTCTGCTGCGAGGGCATCTGTGCTTGTTGTGATTGTTCTGTAAGAAGCTGCATCTGTTGCCACTGTGGCTGTGCTTTACCGAATCCCTGGGTCTGTGCCACTTGGATCACCTGTGCGTGCTGCACGAAAGGGAAGGTGCACGCCAGGTGCCCCATGTTCTGGCATATTTAACATGGTCCAAAAACCCTGTACCCTGATCCTCTATATCTCCCTCTTAATCTCTGTTACGCTCACCTGGTATCCACAGGGACGCCACCCAGCCGGGTTACTCGCTGGTATGCTTCTCAGCTTTGCCCTGATGTTGTCTGCGGGGAAGGTTCTGCCTGAAAATACAGGAGGACTGTGTTCAAGATTGATAGACTAGGGTAAGTATCCTCCCTCCACCCCCATATGCTTTCAGTCCCTCTGGCTCCCTCTCCTCACCTTGTGGTAGAATTAGGCGTGCTCTCAGTCCTGCCTTCTTTGCAGGGGCGCGTTGTCTTTCATGGGCGAGTGCAGTCCAGTTACTTCACTGACGCCAGCCCGTTTGATATTGTTCAGGTAGGTCTTATTGCTGTTCTTTAGTTTTGTTGCTATCCTGCATGCCTTTCTTTGTTTAAAAGGTCTCCTTTTTCTCCCTTAGGTATGCGGAGCTTCAGCACGGCGAACTGGCTTGGCTGAGCCCCGCTGGTAAATGATGGCGCATTAAGAGCACTATGATGCAGTAAGTAAGCGCTATGCGCAGCGCTGCCAAGTCTTGCCTTTGCTAACCTGTGTTTTCCTTCCTTGTAGGTCGCAGTGTTCTTCAGCGCAAGTGGAATGTCCAGAGTGGTGCCAGCCGAGAGGCGACCAGCCAGGTAAGCCTTTTGAGCAGTTTGTAATTTGTAAATGTCTCTACAGCTTTCTTTAATGTTGCCTCTATCTTCCTCTTTCATGTTGTTCTGTCCGGGAGGCGTGCAGATTCGAGGAAGCTGTTCTCAGTAGCTGCGAGTGTTTAAAGATGAAGACTGCAGGTAAGATGCTGCTGCTAATGATGTTCCTTTTGTCTCCTTGCAGGTTCTGCTTCTCCGAGGTTCGAGGGAATAGCTGGACAGTGAGCGTCACGTTGCAAGCTGCAAAGTAACACGAAGCATGTTCTGCAGTCAGGGTGTGGTTTATATAGCCCAGGGAAAGTAGTTCCAGGCCTGCCACACTCAAAACACTAGACTGCATAGCTTGGTTCTTAGGGAACCAAGCTATGTGGATGCCTCCATGTTGGCTGACAATACAATAAAGTAGTTCCCAAGTACATTGTTGTTCATGGTGTATGAGCCTGGCGCCATACGCGCCAGGACTGGCCCCATGAGGGCTTTTGAAGAGGATGCCAGGCTCAACCCCAATGGGTTTGCCAGAGGGGGTTTTGGGCGAGGGTCGTGACAATCTCCCCATAGGAAAAAATCATCTGTTCATGTAATTCCCTTGTGGTGGGGTTCCCCATTGTGGCGTATATTGTGGCTGCATAGCTTCCTTGCTGCAGCATGTTCCCCGCAGGAAACCCTCCTTGAGGTGCGGGCGCCACTACCGCAGCATCTAGCACAAGCCTGGCCCCTTCCATTGTGTATTTTGCCAGTTTCTTTTGCACTAGTTTATTTTTTGCTGCCTGTCCGTTCCCTGTTTTTGTTTGCAATAATGCAGTATAGCTGCCTGTATTTCAGGCCAATCCTTAGCTTGAATGCCCACAATCTTATCTAACAAGGCCTGTACTTCTATCGGCAATCCCTTTATCAGTATTTGATAGAACAAGGGTATGCATTCATCCCAGGACCTTTGTGTCTCTTTTGTCCATAGGTCTTGCACCCGTTTTATATAGTCTGCTGGGTCATTGTCGCTATTCATTTTATGAGCCATCACTGTCCCTAGGTCATAGCTGTTAGGATACAAACCTCAATGTAAAATACCAGCCTTTTAGACAGAGATGGCGCCCACCAATATTGTTATAAATCAAGATGCGCAAAAAGTAAAGTGTAGACAGAAAATGCTGCAACCTGGTCTTGCTCAGAGGCTGGCCTGGGCTATGATACGTAAAAACAGAATGTAGTTCTTGTTTGCTCTTTTTCATAAAGATACACTGAAGTTCTTGAGATTTTCAAAGATTTTTAATCGATTGAAAAACAAAAATACATATTGTGCATAACCAGTATGGTTTCTTGATCAATCTAGTTTACATTCACTGATTATCAATGTGCTCATGTCCTCAATTGATATAAAAACAAAAATGTATATTGTGCATTACTCCAGGGTATGGTTTCTTGATCAATCTAGTTTGCATTCACGGATTGTCAACGTGTTCATGTCCTCTTGAACAATCTAGTTAATATTCACTGATTGTCAATGTGCTCTTGTCCTCAACACGCGTTTCCCTGCTCCTTGTTGTGAGCGGTTCTTCAGGAGGTATATTAGTCAAAAGTATTACTCATATCAATGGCTTTCCTCCAGATATATGTTGCCTGAATAAAGAGTTTCTGACAAAGTTTGAGTCCTTTCTATTTAATGAAGTAAGGTTTTGATGTAGACTTTGGCCAACTGATATTCAGATTGCCCACTTGTACTTTTATACGTGGATAGAGCCTGGTTGCTTGTTTGTGATGGTGAAAAACAAAGTGCTTGGTTTCCAACAAAGGTTGTGGAGTCTTAATTCGTGATTTCCATTAGTCTTTAATCAAAGTGATGGAAGGGAGCCATACGAAAAATAATTCTATCACAAATGGAAAGGTCTGCTTGGAAAGCTTGTTGGTGGTACCTCCCAGATGTGTGCTCAAAAGCTGTTAAATGGACCCTTGTCAAGAGCATTTGTGCTTAATGTCACCCCTTTGTATCAAGCTTGGTTCCATATTTTGTCTGCCTGCTTTCCTATGGTTGCAGTGAATAAACTTTTCATGTCCCCGATCGCTAATGTTACCCCCGACATCTTTTTCTCAAGTGCCTGTATCCATTTACTGGCCCCTGCCATGAGGGAGGGCAGGCTGCATATTAGATTGTCTCTATCCATTGCTTGCCATGGCACATAATGCTAGCTCCCTTTCCCTTTCTGTAGTATTGGCATTACTCGTGTCTTTGGACCTATCCCTCCTCCTTTGGTGGCCTGAGTTAGTCCCATTTTCACCTTTCCTGCCCTTCTGAGTAGGGCGGTAGGCTAGTCCCCGTCACTTCCGTCACTGTCCTGAGGCTTTCGCTCTTTTCTCCACCTCCTTGTTTTGTCGGGTGCCCATTCGTCATTGTCCCCATCATTCCACTCTTCCCCCAACAGTCCTTTGTCTGAGGTTGCATCGTCCACATCCCCATCCCCTCCCTCAGCTTCTTTCTTCTTCCCCTCTTCCTCCTCTGTCTAATTTGAATTGTAATCTCCCTGACAGCCAATCTCCCTCATCTCCCTTGCTTTTCTTCCATCACCCTTTCTGCCTCACTGAATAACATGTACACCTGCTGTCACATATTCTTTTCTATGTCTGCTAAGTATTTGCTCTCTCCCCTTGTGTGTGGGTCCTCCCTTTGTGACTCAGTCCTTTCCCACAGTCTTTTTTATGTGATCCCCGCCGGGGTTTTTTATACCCTACTACAGGGCATAGTGACGGGTAAACACCATAGGGTGGAGGCGTTGAGCTCGGTCTGTCGTCTCCCGCAGGCTCCTCCTCCTCTTTTTCCCCCCTATTCCCCTGTGATCTCCTCGTATAACTTCCGTCTGCTTTTCAGCTTGGAGCTCTTGTATTTTGTTAACTAACACGAGAATGCACTTTCTATTTTGTCGCCAAAGGTTCCCTCTCCGGACAATGCATTGAAACAATGACCTGCAGTCTTCTAAGCCCATTGAAAATGATGACAATGCATTACTTGCCGTAAAAGCATTTCTGATGGTTGTATCTGCTTAGATTCACATGCTGTGCATAGGTCCGACATCCAGTGGTCACTGCGGAGTATTGCATTTTGTTTTTCGTAGTCGAAAAGGGGACGTCGACAAGGCGTGTCTGTAACACTATCCCTATAGTGACGTGCGTTGTACCCACAATCCCTCACGCGTCGAGGTCCCTCGGTTTGTATTTTTCTGCCATGAGGGAGCCTTCTATACGTGAGTGAGTACAGAAAAGAGAGAAATATAGGAAAGGATGTCTATGTTCCTTCCATCCGAGCGGGGAGGAAGGGTGTGCGCATGTGAATCTAAGCAGATACAACCATCAGAAATGCTTTTACGGTAAGTAATGCATTGTCTTCTGATGTTTGTTAATCTGCTTAGAATCACATGCTGTGCATAGACTAGCGAGCAGTACCTGGAGTTGGCGGTGGGTTATGGGAAGGAACAGTAGAGAAAAGATGTCTTAATACTGCCTGTCCCATCTGGGAGTCAGATCTAGAGTGTGCATCTAGACAGTAGTGTTTTGTAAAGGTGTGCACAGAACTCCAGGTAGCTGCTTTGCAGATGGACTCAAGGGGAACATTTGCAATGAATGCTATGGAAGCCCCAGTTCCTTGAGTGGAATGTGCTCTTGGCTTGAAGGGTAGTTCTCTCTTAGCAAGCGTGTAACAGAGAGTGATGCATTGTACAATCCATCTAGATATAGTGGACTTAGAGACTGCATCTCCTTCTCTTCCTGCTGCCACCGAGACAAAGAACTGATTAGTCTTTCTCAGTGTTCTGGTTCTTTCCATGTAGAACATGACAGCTCTGTGTACATCTAGTGTATGCAGACTTTTTTCTCCCAAGCTGGAAGGGTTTTGAAAGAACGTTGGTAGTTCTATAGATTGGTTTACATGAAATTTCAAGATGAATTTTGGTGCAAACCTTGGGTGTGTGCGAAGAACCACCTTATCCTTGTGAACTGTTACGAAGGGGTCTAGTACAGAAAGAGCCTGTAGTTCACTTACTCTCCTAATGGAGGTGATAGCTATTAGGAAAGCAGTCTTAAGAGTGAGGTTTTTAAGAGTTGCCTTGTGCATGGGTTCAAAAGGAGTGCCCATGAGTCTGGAAAGTACCACGTTTAAGACCCATCCGGGAGCTGGGTTAGCTATCGGGGGGTGTATTCTCTTTACTCCTTCCATGAAGGCCTTGATAACTGGTATCTTCCACCACGACACTAAGTTGGGAAGTGGTGTATGCAGAAAGTGCCGCTAGGTGGACTTTAATGGAATTAAACACTAGACCTGAATCCAGTAAATGGGTCAAGTACAGAATAATGTTAGTGGCAGAGCAGTCAACCGGGTTGATGTTCTTACTTCTACACCAGATGACAAATCTTTTCCACTTGCTAGAATAGCAGTGGCGAGTATTAGGTTTTCTGGCTTCCCTGAGGATGTCCATACATCTTTGAGGGAGATGTAAATGTCCAAATTCTATGATCTCAGGAGCCAGGCTGATAAGTTCATGGTCTGAGGGCATGGATGCAGTGTCCTGCCCTTGTCTTGTGACAGCATGTTGTACGGGCAGGGAAGTTTCATTGGGGGAGATAGGGACATCTCCATCAAGTGAGCGAACCATGGCTGCCGGGCCCACATTGGGGCCACTAGTATCATGGTAACCTGCTCTTGGTGCATCTTGTGCACCACTTTGTTGAGGAGGGGAGTCAGGGGAAAGGCGTAAACAAATTTCCCTGACCATTGCATCGACAGACCGTTCCCCTAGGACTGGTTTTGGGGGTACCTGGAGGCGTAACTTTGGCATTGTGAGTTCTCCAGGGTTGCGAACAGGCCTATTTCCGGGAAACCCCATTGTGTGAAGAAGTCTAAGACAATGTCTTCGTGCAATTGCCATTCGTACTCTTTGGGCAGGGGGAAGTCTCTGCTGAGTTTGTCTGCTAGCAGATTGAGTTCCCCTGGTACATGTTGTGATAGTAGGAACATGTTGTGTTTGAGAGCCCACTTCCATATATTCTGGGACAGCTTGGACAGTCCTGGAGAGTGAGCGCCCCCTTGCTTGTTGAGGTAGTACATGGCTGTGGTGCTGTCTGTGAGGACCATCACTGTCTTTCCTTGTAAGTGTTCCTGAAAGGCTTTCAGTGCTTTGAACACCGCTAGTAGTTCCAGCAGGTTTATATGCTTGGATGCTAAACTCGGAGTCCACACTCCGTGAGCAGTCTGATGGGATAGGTGAGCCCCCCATCCTGTAAGGGATGCGTCTGTGGTTAGAGTGGCTTCCACTGCGGGTGTGGCAAAAGTCTTCCTTTGTCCACCACCGTAGCGAGAGAACCAAGGCCTGCGAGACCACCACTAGATCGTCCCATTGTCCACTGGCCTGACACCACTGGCTGTAAAGCTACTCTTGCATTGGGCGCATGCGCAAGCGCGCGTGAGGTACCAAATAAATACATGACGCCATCATCCCTAGCAAGCGCATTGCTTTGCGTACCGTCACCTCTCGACCTGCCACATAACAGGGGATCTGAAACAGCATGTTTTAGACCCTCTCGTTGGAGGGGAAGACGAGGCCGTCCCTTGTTCGAATTAGAGCACCTAGGAATTGTTTGATTTGGCTGGGGTCTAAGCTGGACTTCTTTTCGTTGATGGAGAAGCCCAGTTGGGACAAAAGGTCTACGGTCTTTTGGGTATTGGAGAAGCATGTTTCGTAAGAATCCCCTGTTATTAGCCAGTCGTCGAGGTAAGGGTATACCGGGATGGATAACCTGCGCAGGTGGGCCGCTGCCACTGCCAGTACTTTCGTAAATACCCTTGGTGCAGATGCTATCCCGAAAGGTAGTACTCTGAACTGGTAGTGTTTGTTCTCTATCTTGAACCTGAGGTATTTTCTGTGCGCTGGCAACATTAAAATATGAAAGTATGCATCTTTCATGTCTAGTGTTGTCATGTAATCCCCCTGTGATAACAGTGGGATTACTTCCTGCAAGGTCACCATACGAAACCTTTGGGGTTTGACAAACTTGTTCGCTGGACGCAGATCTAATACAGGGCGCATGGTTAAATCCTTTTTGGGTACAAGGACATACACTGAATAAATACCTTCTGTTACCTGAGATAGGGGGACAGCCTCTATAGCTTCTTTTTTCAGTAGCTCTTCTACTTCTTGAAGAAGAATAGTGAGGTGTTCCGGTGTCATGCGTCGGTTCCGTGGGGGTCTGTATTTCGGGGAACCGTTGAATTCGATGCAGTATCCGTGGGCTATGGTGGATAATACCCAGTGGTCTGATGTTATTCCCTCCCATGCTGAAAGGGACGATGTTAGCCGGCCCCCGACCGGTGATGCATGGGAGGGGACCCGAATCTTCGGGTCATTTGTTGGTATTGGGCGTGGGGCCTTTGGGACTGGAGCCGCGCCCTCTTCCTTTGCCACGACGTTGGCCTCTTTGACTGAACTGGGTGCTTTGGTTAGAGGGCCAGTTGGTAGCAGAGTAAAATTGCTGTTGGCTTTGTTACTGGCGTTGGCCACGAAAGGAGCGTCTATTGCCATAGCTGCGTCTGTTATGTGGCCTAGAAATTTGGTCAAGAGTCTTGATGGTATCAAACTCCTTCTTCGCATGTTCTAGGGCCTCATCAACTGCTTTTCCAAACAGATGTGTTTGTTCTATGGGTTTATTTATCAGGGAAGCCTGTGTTTCCGGCTTAAAACCCGAATTGCGCAACCAGACATGGCGTTTGAGAAGTATTCCCTGAACCAGGGAACGGCCAGCTGTCTCTGCGGCATCTAAGGAGTTCTTTACGATGCCCTGGTTTACAAGAGTTCCCTCTGATATTATAGCTAGCAGGCGTGAACGCAGGGGTTCTGGTGCGTCCTCTGCTTCGCTGCGCAGCCTGCTCCACTGTGCATCTGCGTAGCTAGCTAGTAGGGAATTGTTATTTGCAATCCTGGTTGAGAAGGCGGCGGAGGTCGTGATTCTCTTCCCAAGTGCATAGAGCTTCTTGCCCTCTTTGTCAGGTGGTGCCTCACTAGTAGATAGTGGTACCCCCGCTCTTTTTCTTGTATTAGTCACTACAAGGGAGTCCGGAATAGAATGTCCCCTGATGTATAAAGGGTCAGAGGACGAAGGGCTGAAGAGCTTTTCTATCCGAGGGTTGACCCCTCTGACTAAGGTCGGATTGGAAAGGGAAGGAGTTATTCTTCTCCTTATAGAAGCCAGGAGCGGAATAGACTGACTGACCGGGGCTTTTTCTTTAATAACTCTTTCTACAAAGTCTATGTCCGGAAGAGTCTCCCCTGTGTCTATTTCAAAATGCGCTGCTGCCTTGCGCAACAGTGCATTAAGTGAAGGTTGGTCATCTATGGGGGAGATGTTTCCAATAGGTGAGTCCTTGGGAGGAGAAGGCTGAAAGACATCAGGGTCTGAGTGCACTGATGGGGATTGCCAAGGCTGCACTGATGGGGAGTGCCAGGGCTGTGAAGTAGCTGTATCCTCTTCAAAAGCTCCTGCACTAGTGTAAGGGTCTTCTTCAAACCTCTCTTCCTCATGTTCTTCCTCTCCACCCAAACACTCCTCATCTTCCTGGAGGTATTGCTCCTCTTCAGTGAGGTGATATGCGTCTGTAGAAGGGGGAAACAGCCTAGGAATCTTGACCCTAGGGTCCTCCTGGGTCCATTCTCTTGGTCTTTTGGGTGTGGGTGGGTTTTGGCTACCCAAAAACCTTTCCATTTTTTCCATAAAAGAATGGAGTCTTTCAAGGGTCTCATGGGGAACCCCTGAATAGACTAGAGGGGGGAAATCAGTGTTCAAAACGCTTAGAACGCTCCCACAACGTCGACGAAAGGTTTCCGTCGCCCTCAGAAAAGCCCCCCGGTAGTTCAGAAGTGCCCTTAGATGAAGGGGGCAGTTCCTGGCTACTTTTGTGCTTTTTCGGCGTTTCTATATCTTTTGGTGCGGTATTCGACGTCTGTTTCGTCGTCCGCTTACGTTTGTCCTCGGAAACAATTCTCGCCAGGCTCTCTACAACGAGTTCGTCAGTAGAGGGTTCTGGAGTCGACGTTGCCTGCGTTACGCGTTGTTTCTCGACGGCCGCTCTATGGAGCGTTACGTCGGATGTTTTTGAGGTAGCGCCCGTGTTAGATGAAAGCCCAATCGCTGGTCGCGGCTGCGTTTGGGGCTTGAGACCCTTACGGTCTGAGGTAGACGCCGGAGTGCCCTGCGTCCCCTTCGGCGCTGATGTATCCTTCGTCCTCGACGAAGAATAGCCGTGGGTTGTGTGCTTAGGCCTATGGGGTCTGTGTGCGTCCTTGTCGCCGGGGTGTTCATCCCCATAAGCAGGGCGTGAGCCGAGCCCGTCGGGGCCGGGGACGGACGTCGAGGAGCGCGAGCGCTCCTTCTGGGGGTTAATGACTTCCGTAACGGACGTTGAGTTATCACCCTCCTCGTCACTTTCTGTAACAGCGGCGGCGGTGAGGAAATCGACTTCGACATAGCGTAGTCCGCCCACCTCTTAACTTTCCGTTCTTTAAGAGTTCTTGGTTTCAAGAGCTTACAGGCCGCGCAGCTGTCCTCTTTATGATCGAGGGGCAAGCAACGATTACAGAGCTTGTGTTTGTCCTTCCAAGTGTATTTGCCCCTACAGCGTGGGCAAAACTTAAAAGGTGTCCTCTCCATAGCTGAGGCAATAAAAACTGGTGATAGCAACCCCAAGGGAAAGATAGGGGAGAAAGAAAGACATTCTCGACGAGAAGATAAAAGTTCGAACCCCCACTCTCCCTACTGTATGTTGGCCGGCGAGGCCTGGCCACGTGTTCGGCAGCGCCGAAGGATCTCCTCCGTCTCTTCCCCTCCGTCGAAAACTTGCTCGGCGGAGAAACAGCTTCACAGCTAACGTCGAGGGGAGGGATCTTTAACAATCAGTATATATAAAGGACCGAGGTCCGTAGTAAGTGTTTAGCAATGTCTCTCTAGGAGCTTCGCGTAAGGCGACCATAAACTGGGCGGAAAAAAACAATCTGAGGGACCTCGACGCGTGAGGGATTGTGGGTACAACGCACGTCACTATAGGGATAGTGTTACAGACACGCCTTGTCGACGTCCCCTTTTCGACTACGAAAAACAAAATGCAATACTCCGCAGTGACCACTGGATGTCGGACCTATGCACAGCATGTGATTCTAAGCAGATTAACAAACATCAGAAACTTTAGTATTTTGTCGCAATACTGGGGCAACTTTCAGCACATATGATCCAGAGGGCTATCTAAATAAGCCCTTATTTTGCTTTCCCTATCTTGTGTTTTTTACCCCAACTACCCTGTATTTCATTTCCCCCTTTCTCCCGTTATACACGCACTCAGTCCCCCTCTCAACTAGTCTCAATATTCACTCTGGTCCTCTCCACAGGCCCGACCATTTACTCAGTGTTAGTATCTGTAAAGACGGGAGGGGGCATCTGTACTTCTGCCCCCTACATGGTAGGGTAAAGGCACAGAACACCCCAGTAAGGCTCTCAATTTAGTACCAGTGGACGAGCAGCCAGGTGTAATCTTTCAGGAGGTGATGGAGGCTGGTTCTTAAGTACAGTGCTTATCCAAAGCCCCCACAAAGGATTGTCCACACACCATGTTAGGCGAGAACACAGCTTCTTTATATAAAATAAGGTTTCTATGTCTAATACACACACACACACTTTGTACTTGGAATATTTATTCAAAGAATGGCTAATATATATACTCTAGGTTTTTTATTTGTAATGCGCGCCAGGCCCGAGGGTATCAGGGCGCAATAGGCATCAAGAGGGTTTTTCAGCTTGGGTTACAATGCTGTGCAGTATCCTACATTTATATACAGTCAGTAGTGATACGGGCATTTTGTACAGGATAGGCATGAAAACTGGTTGGTTACACAATAAAAACACAAAAGACAATAGGTAGTATATACAATGTGCATAAAAGGAGAGAAAATTCGAGTGTGTATATATTGGGAGGTTAGATGTCATTCTCCTTGATCCAGCGGATGACGTGAGATCTAAAGCGTGGGTAGGGTAGTCAGCCCTCAGGAGTGGGGGGGGGAAGGGAGTTCCAAGATTGGGCAGCTTTGAACTGGAAGCTGCTCCCGCCAGTCTTCGTGTGTTCAAACCTGGGCACTGTAAGAAGATTGGCGTTAGTAGTTATTGTGGGTCGGTTGGCAAATTGTCTCGTAAATCTGTCTATAAGATATTTAGGGGCAACTTGGTGAAGGCATTTGTGTGTGAGGGACACTGTTTTGAGAAAGATTTTATCATTCGTAGATAGACAATTATTACATCTTCTGTGGTCAGAAATACGGGCTTTCTTGGGAATGCATAGGGCTGCTCTTAAGGCATTGTTTTGCAAAATCTGGATCTTATTGGTAATGTATTTATTACTCCCTATGTATAGGGCATTACAATAATCCAATTCAAACAGAACAAGGGCTCTTGCCAAGGCAATGCAGTTGTTAGGGGAAAGGAAGGGCTTAGCTGCTCTAATTAGTTTGCAGGTGTAAGCTGTTGATGAGGCCATGGAGTTGATTTGCTTTTTAAAACTTAGCGTAGAGTCTAAATAGAAGCCAAGGGTTTTGACTTCCTTGGCTACTGTGATGTTATTATCATCAATAATAAAGTTGGAGTAATTATGGCCCAGTTTGTTGAGATTTGCAGGGGTGCCCATGATGAGGAGTTCCGTCCTGTCATCATTCAGGCATAGACTGTGAGAGGACATCCATGCCTGGATGATGAGGTACACTATTCACAAAGGCCAAATCCTTGCTGTAGTCGCCCGACAACGGGATGAGGATCTGAGTATCATTGGCATAGTTAGTGTAGGTGATACACAGGCCATCCAGAACATCAAAAAGGGGCTTTGTGAAAATGTTGTATAGAGTGGGGGACACGCAGGATCCCGGTGGCACCCCATAGGTGATCGGTATGGGGTCAGCTGCTGCTATGGGGGAGAAGACGCACATTGTTCTACTGTCCAAGAAGGATTGGATCCATCCTATCGCTTCTTGTGAGAAATGGGCTGCGGAATCCAAGTGGTTGCATAGTATCTTATGGTCTACTAGGTCGAACGCCGCTGAGAGATCAAGTAGTAGCAGTAGTGCTGCCTTACCATTGTCTCTCAGCGCGTCGATCTGTGCCTTGAGGTCTATTAGCGCTGTTTCAGTTCCATGTTGTGGTCTGAAACCGGACTGCCGTATTTCTAATAGTTTGTTGCATTCCAGAAATTATTGGGTTTGGAGGTAAGCCACCTTGTCCAGGATTTTAAGCAGGAACGGGAATGTGGTGATGGGGCGATAGTTGGTGGGTGTGGACGGGTCGAGGGTTTGTTTTTTGTAATGGGAGGACCCAAGACTGTTTCAAATTGTTGGGTATGGTACCAGTGGAGGAGGCATTTATGAGTTTGGAGATGAAAGGTGAGAGGTTGCGTGCAGCGTATTTTATAATTTGGGCTGGGCACGGGTCACCGTGGCAGTTAGAGGGTTTGAGTCGCAGGATGATTTTTTCGACTTCTAAAATGGATACTTTATTAAAGTTGAAGCGGGATGTATGTTGATTGGGAGGTGGTGGCGGTGGTTGGGATAGAGGCTTGGCAGTTTTGTTGGGCTTAGAGGCCAAGAGGAGGGTTTCTTTTATATTATTAATATTAGCTTGGAGAGTCGCTACCTTATTCGATAGGGCACTCTGAATGCTGGTACACCATAGTTTGTCCTTGTGACCGGTATCTGGTGCTATGATGGGTGATTCCATTTCTCTAAGGATTGTGAACAATTCTTTAGTCCTAGAATTGGCTTGCGTAATGCTCAGATTGAAAGAGGATTGTTTGGCGAGTAGGATTTATTTTTTGTAGAGGGAGGCTATTTTGCTAAGGTTGTTATTAGTCTCAGAAGGGTCTTGTCTCCAGATTTGTTCGCTTTTGCATTTTTCTAGTCTCATAGCTTTCAAGTGAGGGGTGAACCAGGTGTTCACATGTTGCTCTTTCTATTTTTCAGAAGTGCTATGGTGTCTAATGATAACATTATTTAGTTATACTCCTCTACCATGGTGAAGGGGTCAGAGTTGGCGGGGAGCAAATTTAAGGTGGGTAGAATCAATGGGGCGAGTTTTTCAGCTGTAATGTTTTTGTTTCTAGGGGGGATGGCTGGGGCTATGTTGGTGTCGGGTAATGGAGGCGTAGCCTCTAGAGAGAAAGAAATCAGGTGGTCAGACCAAAGTTTGGGATTGATGGACGCAATGGAGGTCTGGCAGTTGTACTCTGCTAACAGGTAAAGGGTTCTTCCTTTGGTATAGGTGGCACCCATCACTTTTTGGGTGAAGCCCAGTTCCTCAAGGGTGTCATTGATGTGCATGTTGTTGGTGTCAGATGGGTCATTGAAGCCTAAATTAAGATCTCCTAGGAGGAGACAGTGTGAGGCGTTTTTGAGATTATCAGATACAATATTAGTTCGGTCTTCTTCGAAAGAGCCTAGGGGCCAGGAGGTCTGCATATGAGGTGGATAGACAGGGTCTGGGAGTCCGAAATGGGTAACTTGGCCGTGAGAGATTCGCAAGAGTAAGTTTTGGGGTGTGGAGAGTCTCAATGACAGATTGGTTTGGGAAATTATGGCAAGGCCTCCACCTCGGGACTTAGTGCGATCTATTCTAAGGAGAGTGTAGTCCTCAGGGATGGCTAGCATGATTGCCGGGCCTGCTGCTGAGTGAAACCAGGATTCAGTGATAGCAAGGAAGTCAATTTTTTCTGTCTGGAGCAGGTCAGCAATTTCCGTTGCGTGGGCTACCATGGAATGGGCATTTATAAGAGCTCCTCTTATGCTAGTCTGGGTGGGTTCCATGGATAGTGACTGGGAATCGTGGCGGTGTTTAGGGTGGATATTGAAGTTTCGAGTAAGCTGGCTATTGAGCTGGAGTGGGTGTTTGGTCTTGATAGGTTTGTGGAGGGAGATGTTAGCATTAGACTGTGGGCTGCTGGAAGTATTATTTATGAGAGGGCGGTAAGTATTAGCTGGAGGTGCATAGATTTTAGGGAGTCTAGCGCAGTTTTAGGTTTCTCTTAAGGAGACTACATGGTCTGGTGTCCAGATTATTCGGGCTTCGAGGTTTGCTATTATGGGTCACCGGAGAGGGTGCAATAGCTGCTAACGGCGTAATGGGATGTAAGGTGCTAATAAGGTATACAATAGTCCTCAGCAGGACAGTATAGGTCATTGGCAAGTGCATAGTTTATTCGTATGATGACTAAGTGGGATCAGAAGTAGCTCTAAGGCCGGGATGGAGTGCAGGATGCTGGGGACTCAGGGAGGCACTGTTGTCAGTGGGTAGCCTAGGTTGGCAGTGTGTCTATGTGCTATATGGCAGACATCAGAGATTGCCTGGAGATGCAGATAGGATGGTGCCAGTCTGGTAGAATGCAGTTACAGACTAAGTGACATTGGTCAGACACAATGCAAAATCAACTAGGTGGCAATAGGCAGATAAAATGCAAGTCCAGGAAGGTGGCGTTAGGCAGATAAAATGCAATATCAACTAGATGACAATAGGCAGATAAAATGCAGGAATCAGTATAATGTAGTAAAGCCATTACTGTGCAGCAGGAGGGATTGCGCAAGTGGTGGCTGGCTTGAGTCTCATGTCAGGGGTATGGTGCATAGTACTATAGAACGTGTTATGGTGTAGGTGCTTTTGAGTCTCACCGTAAATGTCTTGAAGGGCCAGGGGTCCGGGCTAGGCTGACAATCAAAGGCTGGAGAGTGTACAAATGTGGGGGTCGAGGAGGCAGGGCTAAGGGACCTGGAGCATCAGGCAGCACGGCCAGCTCGGTCAGCTCAGTCAGCTGCCTTATTCCTCTGCCTTCTTCTGTGGTGGGGTGTTCGCCTGTGCCGGCAAGCAGTGATTGGCTAAATGGGTGCAGCCAATACAGAAGGACCAATGCTGGTTAGTTCAGGATGAAGGAGGTCACATACTGCAGGGCGGCCATCTTGGAGAGGGGTGCACCTCGTGTGATGCAATGGCGAGTGTGCACAAATAGCGCAAATGGGCACGCAGCTTCAGAAATCAATGGAGGTAGATGGTCCTGATACTTGTAGGCGGCAGATGATAAAAACGGGTAAATAGGTGGCCGGATGCCGCAGGAACATGAAAGGGCCTGGGGCTGCTGGTACCACATGACACTTAAGGTCGGCAATAAATGCACTTACTGCAGAAAGTTTTAAATAGGCATGTGAATTCTTAAGTGAGGTGTATCAGCATGGAATAGGGAAGAAAGACTGGTTAGTTGTGAAAAGTAGCAGAATGCTTTCTTTAGACTAGATACACAATTCTGTGTGAGGATCCCTCCCACTTGGGCAGCCTGCAAGGGAAGAGTTAGGGAGTAACTTATCTTGTATTTCACAGTCCAATAATGTTCAATAACCTGCTTTCTTTTAAAAGGTTCTACCACCACAAAGTACCTGAGAGGGCACAGGAGAATAGGATCCAATACGAATCTGGGACCCCTGGACGACTCCTGAGGCTAGAAGATGCTCTTTCTCATCACAGTACGTTTAGTGCCTTGGCAGACGAAGTGGTAGAGTTTCTTAGTTTCACTAGACGATTCCCTCAGAGGATGGACCCCCCCAACCCCCCTTGGAAGAAGGAGACATGGGATGCCGAGTCCATGAGAAAAATTGAACGAAAGTCTTTCTGAAGTGCAGCAGTTTTACTCTTCGCGGTATTCTCCTTTGGTCGACGATTTCTCCGGCTGTAGAAGTCCTGTGAAGATGAAACTTGCTGTGGGCCTCTTAAAGGCTTGGCAGATGACACTCCCGGGAGCCTTCGATGACGTCTGGTGGCGACGGGTGCATAGGTCACTTTTGGGTTGTTTGGAATATTGCGGTTTTCCAACTTTCGGTTAATCTGTGCTGCAGCCGCAACACAGACCTCTGGATGACTTCTGGTGACCAGGACCCGACCACTGGTGTGGACCATGGACCTTCACCAAGTCTGGACCCTCGGGATGTCTTCGTTAGCTTCTGGTGGCGGGAAACCCACCGACGGACCTTCCTCTGCACTTAGCAACTGGATTCTCTCCAGCGGAAAAAGTGGTCAGTGATGATGGCAATGATGTCCTTTGAAATGTTCTTTGGACGTTTGGAACTTTCCTGGCTCCCGGTGACCAGCAGCATTATGCCAGGGTACCCCCACACTTCTGGGCGGTAGACCGCAACGGTTTTCAGCAGTCACGAAACACATCTCCGGACCCTGGGTGACACCAATGGACTTCTTCGACTCAAGATGTCCGGGCACTCCTATTCAGGACTCACAAAGAACCCTTCTCTGGAGGGCAGGCACAAAGGACTGGCTTTCAGGGTACTTCTGATGAAGAGTAGCAATTTTGCACGATGGTCCCTTGTAGCTCGGGGGAGAGGACGCCTTCGCAGGTCCTCTCTGGATCAGTCCTTGGGAGACAACAGCTTTTGGATTACACAACGATATGCAGCAGAACTTCTCCTCTGGCAGGGCTTCAAGGAACAGCTTCTTCTTGCTTCTGAATAAATTGATAAGTGATAGGTCCCCAGATATACACATCTGTCCCCCACTCACTCTGGCTGAGCCAGGCTCAGTCAGCCAATCACACAGAAGGGTGTTGGGCAGCCAATCAGGCTCACACGCATGCTGGCCATTCACTCCAGCCAGATATCATAACAAAGAATGTGAAAATACCCAGCCTTTCAGCATACTACACTGCATTCATGTCAGTTTCAGTCAGGGCTGTTTCATTCATTGTGTCACACACACAGAAACCAGACACCCACAACAGAGAATGTGAGTTGACTTCCAACTCCATTCACACAGGGCCCACCCCTAGGGTGTACCCACAACAGACAGCCCCTGGGAAGGCTCCAGTCAGCCTGACCAGAGGCAGCCCCAGAGCCATATATGGTGTTTCCACCAAATAGCCAGCCAGGAGGAAAGGGAACAGAGGCATATATGGTATTTCGACCCAAAAGCCACTCAGGAGGAGGGGAACTGAGACAGGGCTTCCCAAGACTTTGGGAAACAGGTAAAAGGCAATAGAATCCAAGAGGCCACCGTGGCCATCTTGCCTTTGTGTAGGAATCCATTGATTCCTATGGCAGGGCCTGGGTATCCCAAAATGGAGGATAAGCAGAGCCACTGCCAAGTCAGCATGTAGGTGCCACCAGCCCATACCATGCTCTGCGGGCAAAACATGTGCTCAAAAACACACATAAGGGGTACAAAGGTGTAACCCCCCCACCCATGGGTGCCATAAGGCTACCCCATGGGTGTTGTTCACCCAAAGATAAAATGAAGAGCTGCACTGCCAGAGATCCAGGCTGGACCTCAGTGGCAGACAACATGAGGAAAACGCACACAGACAAGTGGTAGGACAATGATTAGGAGGCCCTGTCCTTCCATAAGGCATTTCCAGCATCATGTACACCCCCCAGACTGAGGTAAGGACAACTGATCACACACAAGATTGTTACTCTCATCCAGAAGGTCAACATACCTTCTGGAAAGGCCATATACATTATCATGACTTTTCCCTGGCCTATGCTCAGTGGTGGAGTCTAGCTCTTGCTGGCTAATGGACCACCTTAGCAGTTTGGGGTTTTCATCCTTCATCTGCCTAAGCCACTTTAAGGGCTTCTGGTCAGTTTGGATCTTAGAGGCAGACTCTTTAAGGTAATGTCTAAAACGCCTAAGTGCCCAGATTATACTAAAACACTCCTTTTCAACAGTGGCCCACCTAAGTTCCCTACTCTTGATTTCTCTAACGGAGATAAGACAGCTCCAATTCCAGTGTCACATACATGAGTTTGCACAATAAAGAGTTTGCTGTAGTCAGGGGCACACAAGACAGGTGCCCTTCCCAGACTTTCCTTCAAGCCATCATAGGCCCTTTGACAGTCTTCACTCCAATGAACCACCTTAGGCTGTTTGGGTGATGTCAGAGCTGTCAGAGGTGCAGCTATGGTGCCATAGTCTGCCATGAGGTTTCTGTAGTACCCAGTGAGGCCCAAAAAAAGCTCTCACCTGGGTCTGAGTAGAGGGAGTCTCCCAGTCTTCTACAGCTTGTACTTTACTAGGGGCAGGTTGGATTATACCCCCTCCTAGCTCATGACCAAGGTAGGTAATCTTCCCCAGTGCTATCTAGCACTTGGTTGCCTTGATAGTGAGGTTGGCCCTTTTCATAGCCTGCAACACCCTATTCAAGTGTGTCAAATACTCTTCTCAGGTGGAACTGTAGTGAGCAATGTCATCCAGCTAGGCCACACAAAAGGCCTCCAGCCCACTGAGAGCATGATTGACTAACCTTTGGAAGGTGGCAGGGGCATTCTTCAACCCAAAAGGCACAACCCTAAACTGGTAGAGCGCTTCGGGTGTTGAGAAAGCCGTTTTCTGATTGGCCTGGTCAGTCAGATCCATTTGCCAATAGCCTGATGTGAGGTCAAAGGTGCTCACAAACTTGGCAGCACATATCTTGTCCACAAGCTCATCAGCCCGGGCAATGGGTGTGCATCAGCCTTGGCGACTGCATTGACTCCTCTTAGTCCACACATCCTTGGTACCGATCTGGGAACTTGCCTTGGGGACAAGGACCAGTGGGCTGGTTGAGGGTTCAATAACACCCAAGTGCACATCTTGGCAACCTCTGCTCTAGCCTGTTGACAAGCAAGGCCTGAGGGGCTACCCCAGGAACACCCATGTCAACCAGATAGTTGACTTCACCCATCTTGGAGATTATCCTGAAGGGTCCAGTCCACTTATCTGCCAAAGCTCGAGGCTTGGTAGACTCCAACCCAAGGATCTCCTGACCAGGAGTCCAATCCACTTGTGAGGCCTTAAGGTCATGCTCGTACTTGTTCAATTCTTGGCTTGCCTTAAGATCTGCTGTTGCCTGGCACAGCATCTGTGCCATCCTCCTTCTGAGGCCTAACACATAGTCCTCCAGTTGCTTGGCAGGACCTGGAGGGGTGGCTTCCAAACCTTCTCATACTAAGGCAAGGGACCCCCCCCCTCACTGGCTGTCCAATGAGGAGCTCAAAGGGGCTGAAACAAACACCCTCTTGAGGCACCTCTCTGTATGCAAACAGTAGGCATGGTAGGAGGAGATCCCATTTGCTCCTTAGGGGCTCTTCCAAAGCATCCAATATGCCCTTGTCTTGTTAAATCTCTCAACCAGACCATTGGTCTGTGGGTGGTAGGAGGTGGAGGACTTCTAGGTTACACCACATTCCTTCCACATAGCTTGCATGTAACTAGACATGAAGTTGGTTCCTCTGTCAGAGATCACTTCCTGAGGAAATCCAACTGGTGAAAATTCCCAGGAGAGCCTGGCAACCACCTTGCTGTTATGGTTCAAAGGGGTATAGCCTCAGGGTATCTGGCGGCATGATCTACCAGTACCAGGATGAACCTGTGTCCACCTGATGTGGAAGGGTCAAGGGGACCTACAATGTCAATGCAAAAACTCAAATTGTGTGCCAACCACTGGCAAAGGCTGCAGTGAGGCAATGACACTGCCTCTATACTTGCAAGACAACTGACAAGTGGGACAGGTCTTGCAATGAGCTTCCACTTCTACTCCCATTCTGGGCCAATAGAAGTGGGCTGAGAGCCTTTGCTTGGTCTTCTTGGTGCCACTTCATATACCAACTGCAAAATGAAGGGCCTGTATACCTGGGGTACAACCAACATCTTGACTGCACCACGTTCAGGCTGAGTCGGTTCACTGTAAAGGAGCTCACCCTCCCAATACATCTTAAATTACCTAGGTACTTCACCTTGTGCCTGTGCCAGTTTTCTTAGACCCTCAAGAAAGGGGCACTTTTTGACGCTTCCAAAAATCCCCCTAGAGTGCCCCCCCTTTAGCCAGCAGGCATGGAAGGTCAGGGTAATCCTCTGTGTCGAGTACCTCTCCCTGAGGAGAGTCCTCGGGCTCTTCTCCCTCAGGAGTTGATTCTAGGCTCACCACTGGGCCTACTCCTTCCGGAGCATGGACCACAGTGGGTGCTGCAGAAACAGCAGGAAGAGAAGGAGCCCCCTTCACAGAGGTGGTCTTCTTACTCTTAGCCTTCGGTTTCCCCTTTGGCTTGGGTAACCTATTAGTCAGACGTTGTGTAACCTGTGACCTAGTGACTGCAGCAGCAGTCGGGGCTAACCTATATGAAATGAACCCCATCTCTATTAGATCATTGTCCAACAAAATGTTGGCAGGTACATTGTCCTGAACCAGGACAGGAAGCTTTGCTGTGTTGCCATCAATCTGAATGGGGACTAGGGCTACAGGAGATCATTTGGGAGGCCCACCAGCTAACCTGGCGGTTCTCAGAAGAGCAGCTACATATTCCTCTGGCCTAAGCAGAGTCCCGTACACCACTGTCATGCTAGCCCCAGTGTCTCCCAAAACAGTTGAAGGCTGTCCATTTATGAGGACACTTCTCAAAAATCTTCTAGTGTTCTGTGGGATAGTAGCCAGTACTTCTGAGTATTGGTCCCAGGTATCAAGGGACACTAAGGGAATCTCTGCAGGAGCACCAAAGGTGATTCTTGGAGAGGAGGGCAGGACAGTGACCTCCTCCTCAGGCATAGAGTAAGGGTAGGTCAGGCTGACAGCCTGGACACCAAGTGCCTTACCTTTAAACTTGGGATCACCCTTTCTGTGGTCCAAGGCCCCAGAGTCCCAACAGGTGCCAAGAATGCGAGGGACTGAACTGGCTCTAATGGGAGCCTGCTTTGCAGCAGGAGCACCAGTACTCCCACCCCCATGAGACTTATCCCCAAAAGATTTGTGGACCTTAGAGGGAGAATGTTTAGGTTTATCCGGGTGTGGCTGCTTCTTGGACTCCTCAGCCTTCTGAGGGATCCCTTTCTCTTTGTCCTTGTCCTTCCTACTGGGATCCTCAGGGGACACCCTGTGGGAGACCCACTTATCAGCCAACTTGGCCAACTTAAAGGTGTCCAAGATATTCTGGTCAGCAATGTACTGACGCAGCTCTGGCGAAAAAGCCCCAGAAAGGTTTTTAAAAAACAGGAGGCGACAATTCAACAAAAGACTTGGCTTTGTAACCATCATCCCATTCCATCATATTCATATGTGTAGCACGCACCCAATCAACCCAAGACATAGGGCCTCATTATGAGTCCGGCGGTAACCGTGGCGGTAAAACCGCCTGGTTACTGCCGGACTCATATTACCATTCCGCCTCCGAGACTCCCGGAAATACCAGGGCGTTACGACCCTGGTGTCCTGGGAATCCCGGAGGCGGAATGGTGTAAATCCCCATTCCCATCGAGTCCCATAGGACTCGATGGGAATGGGGAAGTGGAAACACCGGCACCATCTCGTGATGGTGCTGGTGTTTCCACGTCCGCCTGCAGGACTCGGGATCGGGCGGTCTGGAATTAATAGTGGCAGCGGGTTTACCGCCACTGTTAATTCCGGACCGCCCGACCCATAATGAGGCCCATATTCTCTCTCTTCTTATAATCCCTGAGCCTCTTAAGGTCTTGCCAAACTTGGCAACCAAAGCAGCTTTCGAATACACATACTGGCTTCATTCTACCACACTCCGTTTCAGAATACAGTCCTAACCAGTCTGAGTTACTCTACTTAAACACTTATCCCAATCTCTATAGTCAACATCATGGATACCAAAAGCCATCTAAAAAGCCTCTATCCATGGGAGGATATCAGAACCCTCTACATAAACACCAACCAAATCTTTCATAAACTTGTTGGCTGGAGACCTGACAACTGTTTTGGCTGAGGTTTCCACCTTGGCTTTCCCTAGCTGGAATCTGACATTCAGTGTCTGTCATTGAGTTCAATATCCCCATCTTTGAATTCAATATCTCTTTCTTGAAGTATAACTTGTGCCAACTCCTCCTTCAACTCAATTCAAAGGCTGGTTTCATCCTCAATAACTCAAGTTCCAGGGCACTTCCCTGAGAAACAATGTTGGGTTTTAGAATAGAAGATACAGGAGGGGTGGCAATCCCAGTGGCAACATCTGTGACTTCAACAGGGGTAAGGACGCCATCAAAGGTGACTCCCCCCCGGCCCCCAACATTGTTATGAGTATCACAATCTGCCTGGAAATCCACAAGGGCTGCAACAAAATTTCTCTCACTTCACAAGCACTCTGGAGAGTCTCGAAGCTCATCCTGATCAATTTACCATTTGCAATATTTTCCATTGTTTGTAGTGTAGTTTTTTTTTTTTAAACAGATTTTATTGGAATTGGTCAACATACAAAACAAACCGGTTTCTGAAATGTCAGTGCAACCCCCTTAAGCACACTTCTCAAAGTGCAGTGCAAGCTGCTCTTCCCTCATCCCACCCTACCCTGCTCACTGCTGACACAGGCCCCTGCTCATTCGAACATCACCTCTCGCAAGTTCATTTGGATAGTCCAAGATCAATGAGGTCACATTCATTTTCACCCTCACCCCCTCTCAACATATGTATTCACCCGGGTTCTCCCTGCAAGGGGTGCAAACATTGTCTGCGTCAACTCATTCCAGGCTGCCACTTCCATACTCCCCTCACTCCCCCTCGACCCCCCGCTTCAGCGCTCTATGCCATAAAATGGTTTCAGCCAGTGACCAGCACTTCAGATCTGCCCACCAGGCCTCAAACCTAGGACCCTCTGCTGATTAAGGCCATTGCAATTCTGCGCTTTGCTAATACACCAATCAAATCCTTCATCCTAGAGAGGTGCCTGGTGTGCTTTTTCCGCCTCGGGAACATCCCCAGCAAACAAAACTCTGGGGGGCCACAAATGTAACTGGATCCCTCCTCTAGCTGCTCTCTCCGGCACCTCACGCCAGAACCTCTCGATCACGGGACAAGCCCAGAACATGTACATCATATCTGCCCTCTCATGCGCGCATCTTGGGCATCCCCCGGCTCCCTCTCCCTAAAATCGTGACATCCTGTGAGGGGTCAGGTACGCCCTGTGTGTAACGTATAATTGGGGGAGCTTGAACCGAGAGTTCCTAGAAAATCCCTTTGTGTACAACAGGCCTCTTTTCCATTCCTCATCTGTAAAATTCCTTTCCAAGTCCCTCCCACTTCCCACGTTCTACTAACATCTCTTCATTAAAAGTGCCCAGGAATAATTTGTATAACCTAGAGACCATGTGTCCCCCTTCTGACACATCGTACATGGTGCCCAGCAAAGGATTAACATCAACGCCTTCTCGAAAGCTTGGCCATCTCTTCTACTCTCCTAACCAGACCAGAGTATAATATGAACTGCCCTTTATGTATGCTGAATTCTCTGGTGAGGGTCGGGAAGTCTATCATCCTGCAGTCTTGCAATAGATTCACTACCACTGCTATGCCCTTGTTCTCCCAGTGTCTTCTAAGCTGGACGTTGATGTCCCTCTGCCCTACGATTACTCCTGCCAAGGGGATGCACAGAGAATAAGAAGAGGTCAGAGGTTCCCAAGATTTTCCAGGCACTGCGCCACAATTGCCTTCCCAGCGTCAAAAGTCTTGAGGGGCACGGGAGTGCAACCTCCTCATCCACAGCACTTCCTTCAAAAAGTGTTTCCCCAACATTGGTTGCAGCAACAGAGCGTCCTGCGAGACCTCATCTCCCAGCCAGTGCACCGTGAACTGCAGCTGTCCTGCCAGATAGTACAACTTAAAGTGGGGCACCCTGATCCAACCCTCCCCATTATCCCTTGGCAAGAAGCGCAATGCAATTCTATTCCTCTTCCCGCCCCACACAAAGTCCAGAGCTATATAATCCTTATAATCTATAGCTACGAACTCCCCAAGGTCTCCTTCCCAGTAAAGATGTAGTCAATGCGCGCGTGTACTCCATGTGGAGCCGAAACGTGGGAGTAACCGTGCGCCTCTCCATGCATTTCCTTCCAAATATCCACCAACCCCAAATGCTGCAGCAGGGAATCCAGGGCTTTAGCAGGTGGCGCCGGGTTGAGATATTTCTCGTTTGATCGGTCCAAGCCAGGGTTGAGGGTGCACTCAAAGTCCCCTCTCCAGACCCACAAACGCACCTGTAAGTGGGCAGTCGCGTGTACAAAGACTGGAAGAACACTGTGGCATCATGGTTAGGGGCATACATATTCACAAAGCATACCTCTATATTTTCCAAAAGACCATGCGCCAAGACCATTCTGTCGTCATCCCCCTTAGACTCGAGCAACTGAAAGGGGACCGTGGGTGCTACCCATATAATAATCCGCCCTAGCTTATGCCGAGAATGTAGAGCCGAACAGTTTCCCACCCCATTTCCTAGTGACTGTGGCCTGCCTATCAGCTGTGAGGTGTGTTTCTTTCAAGTTGACGTGTACCCGCAGCCTTTTAAGATAAGTGTGGAGACCCCGGACATTCCAAGTGATTATTTTTAAACCATCAACCATGCTCATAACAAACCACCCCTGCCCCGGGGCCCTCCTCTTTCCCACCAGCCCTTTCCTATCCCTGCCCCGCACCCTCCCGCTGTTTGGCCCCAATTCATGCCTGCGCTTTGTCCCCAAGTGTTCTCGCTGACCACATTTCGACCTGCCAACAAACCAAATGCTCCCTCTCAACCCGGGATGCTGTAAGTGAAAACCCTGCTAACCCAGACTAACAAAAATAACCCAACAACATCCCCCTGGTCCAGCCTAGTAGCAGCGTGCCTGCTCAGGCACAACCACCTTTCCTGCACCCGCCTCCACCCCCCCCTGTAGCCTGCAGAAGCTGGATGCTCGAAAACTGGAATCTTAAGGTACAACTGGGGTGTGCGACAGTCACCCTCATTGGCAGCAGTCAGGGCACCAGCCCTACTTCCCAGTGTCCCAGTTCCACGAGCCCCTGCACTCATGTATCCATCGCTCTCAACCCGAGGCCGCTTCCTCACAGTGTCTCTTTGTTGACATTGTTGCCTCTGCCCAGAATGTGCAGAATCCCCTGTGCATCCATCCAGGACTGTGCTTCTGCCATGCCCTCAAACAAGTGTGAACTGCGATAGTATAAAACCTTCAGTTTAGCTCGGTAGATCAACATGTATCGAAGGTTTGCCTTCGGCAGACTCTCCTTGGTGGACCCAAACATTACCCTTCCTTACTGCACCAGGGCAGTGTAGTCTGGATATATCGCCAGCTTCGAGGACCCCTTTGTAATGGTCCCCTCCTCTTAGGAGAGTGCCAGTATCCTTTCCCTGTCCTTATAGTTCATAATCTTTGCGATCATCGGTCTAGGGGTGCACCAGGTGGGGGTTTCTTCATCAGCGACCTGTGCGTGCGTTCAACTGTAAATCCCTGTGTTAACGTGCCAGGGCCCACCTCCTGCACGAGCATAGTTTCCACATACGCAGCTGAATCTCTACCTTCCTCCACCTCCGGGAGGTAAGGATTCTAACGTTTCTGCAGGCCCTCCCCTCAGTGTCCTAAGCAGTGTTCTAGGGTCCTCACTCCGTTCATCAGGTATTCCACTTGGGTTCGGATGTCAGTAATGCTGGTCGTATTATCCTTCATCCGCTGCTCCGGCCTCGCACAAGCGCTCTGCAAGCCCTCATACAGCCTGTCGCAGCAAGCACATATCCACAATAGCTCATAATCGCCTCTTCGAGGACCATCTCAGTATTAGGCGTGCCATCAAAACTTGGCTGTGTGCGCCTACATTTCGGTTAGTTGCCCTGATCGCTCCTTTGCTTATCGCTCCTCTGCTTGATTTTTGTGCCTTAGGGCCATGATGCTCTTCGGGGTGAAGGTTTGAGCTTTATAAATGTTAAGATAATACAACGACGACATCAATCATGTGCTCCAGTGCTGTTTTTAGTGCCGTAAGGATTGGACACTCCTCCTGTGGGCCCGCCCGCGACTAGGCTGCTGCCTCCACAGCAACCCCCCGCTGACTTGACTGTCCCCCTCTTTGCTGGCATAGGCCTCCACGACCATCTGCCTGGTCTTGCTCTTGCGATTCCTGTCCGGCATCAAGGCTCAAACCCCCAACGTCTCCCCAGCAGCGCAGTGCCATTATAACAACCTCTGTGTCGAGCCTGCAAAAAGGGGGGCCACTCATCTCCAGGAGTTAGCCACAGGACAGTATTGGTGTGCGTCTGCCTCCTGCAATGATTATCACTGACAGACTCACCGCTGATGGCCAGGCAGCTATTCCTGTTATATTAAAGTTACAGCCAGGGGTCCCACTGCTAGCACCCACCACAGCCGACAATCCACCGCACGCCCCGGCAGGAGCAAATGGGCCCACAGGGCAGTAGTCCCAAGGCTCTGGGTACATGTTCCTGATCTGGGCACCCAAGCGGCAGGACCAGGGGCACGTCCCCCAGCGAGGCAAAGTATTTCCCGGCTTGCGTTCAGATGCGCCAATCCACCTTTTTACATTAACCTCTGGGGTGCTTAATTTTGTCCTCCGGCTCCTCTGCCCCCGCAGCACTCCGTCACCTCCTCGAGTGACTGTGGGTGCCCGTTGTCAGCCTGCCCCATCCGAGCCACGTTGACTGTGCCGGCGCCCCGGTCACTGTACCGAGCTTTACCTTGCTTTCCCCTCCAGCAGCCTGCCTCAGCTCTGCTCAGCAGTCCGCCCCACCTGCTGCCTCCTCGTCCGTGGGGCTCACCAGTGCTTCCTCCAGGTCAGAGCCCGGTGCTCTCCCCCCGTGTGGTGCCTGCTTCTTAGGAGAAGCCGATCCGCTGGACCCAGCTCCTCCTCGATCCGCGTGGGTCCACCTCTCGGAGCACTTTCATGCAGCGCCCAATTCCACTGCCTCTTGCCGAGGCCCTTTTCCAGTGGCATCTGACAGAGATGCACTGTGGGCTCACTTCACCGGACTCAGCTCTGCCCCTGCACGCCGCTAGTAGTCACAGCTCTACCCGGCTCGGTACAATGTGTCATGGGCCGGCAGCCGCCCTTTTGAGGGCAGCGTCTGCCTCGCCTCCGAGCCAGCTCCCGTGCCCTGCAGCTTGACCTCCTAAATTCAGCTCCCAGAGTGCTCCGCTCACCTACAGAAAGCAGCTTCACTGCATGGCTGCTGGCCATGCCCCTCCCCCCCAATTCTGTTTGTAGTGTAGTTATCAGTATACACTAACAGAACTCTAAATTAATAAAGAAGTGTGGCTATTTTGTAGTAGTTAGGTTAAACACAGTCTGAAAACTAGTGATCCCACGGCTGTACCACCAGTGTAAAGACTGGAGGGGATATCTGTACTTCTGTCCTGATATTATAGGGTAAAGGCACAGAACACCCCAGCAAGGCTCTCAATTTGGTAACAGAGGACAAGCAGCCAGGCTTAAGCTTTCAGGAGGTTATGTAGGCTGGTTCTTAAGTACAGTGTTTACCCATAGCCTCTATAAAGTAATGTCCACACACTTTGTTAGGTGATGCCAGCTTCTTTATATAAAATAAGGTTGCTATGTCTAAAATAGATTATAGACACATATAATATATCACTTTGTACTTGGAATATTTATTCAAATAATGGCAAACATATACACCATGTGGTACCACACAATATGTAAATTCAGTAATAAATGCACTATCTGCAGACAGTTTTAAATAGGCACGTGAATTCTTAAGTGAGGTGCATCATCAAAGAACAAGGAAGAAACGCAAGTTATTCGTGAACAGTGGCAGAAAGCTTTCTTTAGACTAGATACACAATTCTGGGCAACCTGTAAGGGAAAAGTTAGGGAGTAACTTATCTTGTCTTTTACAGCCCAGTCCAATAATGTTCAATAACCTTGTGTTTTCTATTAAAAGGTTCATACATCCCAAAGTCATGAGAGGCCACAGGCGAATAGGATCCAAGACGAATCTGGGACCCCTGGATGACTCCTGAGGCTAAAAGATGCTCTTCCTCGTCACAGTTCCTTTGGTGCCTTGGCTGGCGAAGTGGCAGAGTTTCTCGGGTTCACTCGGCGATTCCCTCTGAGGATGGACCTCCCCTCCCCTTGGAAGAAGGAGCCACTGGGATGCTGAGTCCTCGAGAAAAATGGAACCAAAGTCTTTCTGAAGTGCAGCAATTTGACTCTTCGCTGTGCTCTCCTTTGGTCATCGTTTTTCGACGACTGTAGAAGTCTGGTGAAGATTAAACTTGCTTTGGGCTCCTTAAAGGCTTGGCAGATAAAGAGCAAGACCACTGGGACCCTTTGATGACTTATGGCTGCAACGGGTGCACAGGTCACGTTTGGTGTCGGGTTTCTGAATATTGCAGTTTTCCGACTTTCGGTTCTTCGGTGCTGCAGCTGCAACACGAACCTCTGGACGGCTTCTGGTGACCTGGACTCGACCTCGGACCTCCACCAAGTCTAGAACCTTGAGAAATCTTTGTTAGCTTCGGGTGGCATGAAACCCACTGACGGACCATCCTTTGCACTCAGCAACTCTGGACTCTCTCCGACTGGAAAAAGTGGTCAGTGATGATGTCAAGGATGTCCTTTGAAATGTTCTTTGGCCATTTGGAACTTTCACAGCTCCGGGTGTCAAGCAGCACTATGCCAGTGTACCACTCTTCTGGGCAGTAGACCGCAACAGCTTCCAGCGGTCAAAAAATGCACCTCCTGACACTGGGCAACACTTCGACTCGAGATGTCCATGTACTCCTCTTCAGTACTCCCAAAGACCCTTTCTCTGGGCGGCAGGCTCACAGGACTGGCTTCCAGGATACCTCTGATGAAGATTAACAGTTTTGCACGATGGTCCCTCGTAGCTCAGGGAGAGGTCTCTTTCACAGGTCCTCTCTGGATTAGTCCTTGGGAAACGCAACAGCTTTTAGATTACACAAAGAAATGCAGCAGCAGACTTCTCTGCCTTCTTGCTTCAGCTTCGCCTTTAGCTTCTGAACAAATTGGTAAGCGAGGGGTCCCCAGATATACATCTCTGTTCCCCATTCACTCTGGCAGAGCCAGGCTCAGTCAGCCAATCACACAGTAGGGCATTCGTGCAGGCAGGCAGCCAGCCAATCAGCCTCACAGTCATTCAGGCCATTCACTCCACCCAGACACCCATAACAAAGAATGTGAATTTGGCCAAGTACCCAGCCTTCCAGCACACTACACTGTATTCATGTTGGTTTCAGACACGGCAGTCTCATTCATTGGGTCACACAAACAGAAACCAGACACCTACAGAGAATGTGAAATGACTCCCAACTCCATTCACACAGGTCCCACCCCTAGGGTGTACCCAAAACACAGCCCCAGGGAAGGCTCCAGTCAGTCTGACAGGAGGTAGCCCCAGAGCCATACATGGTATTTCCACACAACAGCCAGTCAGGATGAAAGGGAACAGAGACAGGGCTACAGAGTGCTTTGGGAAACAAGGTAAAACGCAATAGAAACCAAGAGGCCACAGTGGCTATTTTGCCTTTGTGTAGGAATCTATTGATTCCTATGGCAGGGCCTGGGTATCCCAAAATGGAGGATATGCAGAGCCAATGCCAAGTCAGCATGTAGCTGCTACCAGCCCATACCCTGCGGGCAACACACAGGTGCCCAAAAACCCACATAAGGGATACAAGTGTGTACCCCCACCCATGGGTGCCATAAGGGTATCACATGGGTGTTGTTCAACACAAGATAAAATGAAGAGCTGCACTGCCAGAGGTCTAGGCTGGACTTCAGTGGCAGAAAACATAAGGAAAAAACACGCAGAGAAGTGGTAGGACAAGGATTAGGAGGCTGTCCTTCCATAAGGCATTTCCAGCATCACAGTATCCAACAGCCATCTCCACGGGGTCACCGTGCCCTATGATACAGCAAATAGACGGTGTGTCTCCTACACGCCATCTGCACACAATCGCTGCTACAATGCCAAGTGCACTATTTTACATGAGGTACCTCCTGGCGTTGACTCTTCCACCACGAGTCCACACCATAAGACAACACCAACTACCACACCCGTGTCCCTCTCTGTACCACCAGAACAGAGAAAAACGCGATGACAACTCTTACCCCAATGACGCAACTATAAAATTGCTGGGCCTACGTGCAACTACCCTCTGACGGGGTTCGCTGCACACTACGCACCTCTCCTACTCTAATGCAGGCATGCCCACACTTACGTCCACTCCCTACTGGGTGGCAAGTACTCATTTCTAATACTACTACGGCCGATCTTCCTTGAGGATTCATCCTAGACACCATAAAAATGTAACCCTCTCCTGCCGGGGACCTGCAACCACTATTCAGCACGTTCTTGCATGGTTATACTCACGTCATAGAGACCCTCAAGTCCCCTCGGAACCTAGCCTCCAGCACAAGCTCACCCCCTCCCACTGAGCATGAGCTGCATTCGGGACCAGGACGATGTTGGTGAACTCTGTGTCTGCAGGGCCTCCTCCGTGATGCACGTCGATCAGGTCTGCAGTCGCCAGACCTGCATCACTAGGGAGGGCGGCCTGTATACCCCTAGCTAACCAGGAGGACTGAGGATCTCGCTGTGGCCACCAAAAAGGTACTCCAGTGTCCTCCGATCACACCATATAAAAATCGTAATCAAAAAGGAGCACACACCTGGCAAGAAGCAACGCTTTTTATTACAGCTAGGCGAGCACAAATCAAACAGAACAGCGGACTAGAACGGATTGGTGAGAGCCGACATCTGGGCCAAACAGTGAACATTAGTTTTATACTATAAAATACAATGGTCAAGACACTAAGAAACAGTTGCAATTTAGTATGTTCATATTTTTGATGTATCGCAGAATCTCATTGGCTAGGTGTTACACTCACCTGGTCTCTGCGACGGCATTGGGTACGGTTGCAAGCCCCTGCAAGAGACCCCGTTTTGCTCAACCACACGATCGCATGCATCAGTACCGAAAGTACCTTTGAGCACAAGGCTCCTCTCATCGTAGGAATTGGAATGCCTCTCAGTTAGGGTTTGATAAGTGAAGGACTGCCTAAACAATATTTACACTGTTTGCTCCCTTTCTTTACAGGTTTTGGACCCTTACTGTGTACCATCTCTTTAGGCCATAGGTTTGTGTATATATGTTTAATAGTAGTGTTGTGTTGGTTTAGTTATTACTGCTAATTGCTTTGTGTTTGATTTAAAAACCCTTTAATAAATGTATATCTATTTTTGATATATACACACCTGACAGAGTAACTTGTAGCGTTGTTTACTGTGTGTGTCCATTGTGGGCTTTCGATCACTCTCACCCCGGCTGAGACCTAGTCTTGACTGCCACCAAAGCTACCTTGATTGGTCTGGTTTGTCCAGAAGGTTACCCTGTTCCAAGAAACTAGGCTGGCCTTCTTAACCACTGCCCACCAGGTCACAGTTCAGTAATCCATCTTAACACATACTACTTCTCTGCCGTAAATAGTGCAGCCCTAAAGCCTTTCTTGCTGCAGACAGTGTTTTACACCCCAGGACGAATAAACTTGAAGACACCTTTTAATCGGATTGACACAGGTTCCTCTTTGTGTGCATGATTGGTGTCCTTTATAATTAAAGATGGCAACTGTAATATATGTATTGAGACTGTGTGCAACATTTTCTTCTTATTCTGTCCATTCGTAGATGGGCAGCGCACCACCGTCCCCTAGGAAAAGTGGTGGCGGGAATAGGGACAGTTAGATTTTGCTGTCTGTCTGTTGTGTTCGACTCCTCTCGAGACCCCAGTGTCACAATACACCTAGTATGACAGTAGTATATGTGCCTGTGTCATCATAATAATTGGTGTGTTTTTCAGTCCCTTTGGGTGCTACAACAGATTTATAGACAGACCCCTCGGGTCTTCAACTGACAATATTGGTCCCCACTAGTGTTTATTCGTCCTTCAAACAAGCAATTACATTTGTGAAAAACCTTCTCTCACACATGAATATGAATGAACAAATCATATAGATGCCTCTTGAAGCATCATGCACTGGTAAGATTTCTAAGCACATTGAGCACTCGCTGTAATGCACAAGAGATCTGCAGGTCGCAGGTTTGAATCCGGGCAAGGACAACTCAGCCTTTCATCCGTCTGTTGTTGATAATGAGTATCAACTTCGGTTGGGTGTTAAGTGAATGTAAACATGTTCTATGTAAAGCGCTTTGGCAAAAGCCCTATATAAATAACACATTGCCCACAGTGTTGTCCATCGGAATCAGCGTAGTCTACCCCTGGATCAAGGGAAGGAAGGCCTTCAGGTCTAGCTAGATTGCCCATGGCCCTAACAGGTTGCGGTATACCGTGGGTTGCTCCAAGGACCAAATCCTGCCCACTTAAAAGTAAGCACTGCGTTTTAGTGAAGCAAAGTCTTCAGAATGTCCCATTGTCCCCACCATGATAGATTCTATGCGATACGAATTGAGATCCAAAGCAGATCAGGCATGTTGTTGGAGAACTGGGACCACTAGGAATGAACAAGGTATTGTTGTGGCTTCATCCGCAGTCAGTCATACGGCACCACAATAAATGCAGGATGCCATCACACCCAGAAGGCAAAGAATGTCCTGGAACTTTTCAACCACCTGAGAAATGTTTAGGAGTCTGTCCCCAGGAGGGGAAAGCCTTCCCAGAGCAAGTATCCGAGACCACTCTGATGAACTGGTGCTATTGAGAGGGCGAGACCTGAAACGTCTTGCATTCTAGGGAGAACCCAGGCTGTGAAGGAGATGACTGGTGTGGTGAATATTGGGCACTATTGGCTCTGGGAAACGAGTCATGATGTGACACTTGGTAGGGAGAGGCATGAATCTTTTCCCCCCTGAGCCATGCTGCCATCACCAATATATGTTTAGTTAAGACCCTTGGGCGGAGGTCCACTTGAAGGGCAATATGTGGAATTGGTAATTTGCATTGCCGATGATGAACCCGAGGTACACTCTGTGCCTTGGATGAATTGGGGCATGAAATTCTAGGGACTCTCAGAATCTTGGAAATCTAGCGTCTGAAGAATCAGGGTAATATCACCATCTTGAACATGTCCTGTCTCAGGAATCTCTTAAGAAGCCTGAGGTCCAAGATGGGATGAATGCCTATCAATTCTCGAGAATGGAAAAGTATGGAGAATACCACCCCCTGCCAAGTTTCAGCATTTGAACCTTCCCCAGGGTTGCCTTGAAAAGAAGGGGGCCAAATCACTTCCAGCAAGGAGGGATTTGGGGAGGGTACCCACCACAGTGGGGGTTGGTCTGGGGCTTCTTGAGGAATGGCAGGCAGTACCCTTGGGCAACTTTTTGCAGGGCCCATGCATTCTGAAGTAGTAATGCGCCATTCGCTCATGAAAACCAAGATTCTTTCCTCATACAAGTGCAGAATGCGCCAAGGGACCCTAAAAGTGGGTTTGGGTTAACGGTGCAGAGGATAAAGCAGATCCCTAGGATTGGCTCCTCTATGCCCCTAGACCTCCCCCTGGCATGGTGAAATGTCTTTGGGTGCCCTCCACAGATGCGAAGAAGGTCTTAGCTCTAGGGATAAAAGATGAAAAGGGACTACATCCACAACTTCTACCAAAGGAAGAGGTGGTCAGGGATAAGGAAGAGGTGTGTTGCACTGCAAGACCCAGCGACTTCATAGTTTGAGGCTTTAAAGAGTTGAATGCCGTCAAATGGAACATCCAATAAGTAAGCCTGCTGCAAGGAAGGGCGCTGCTGTCTGAGGCTGCTATGCTGAGCTGCCCAGGTTCCGGCAAACATTGAGGCATTTGGTCTGCCCCCAATTCAGGGAAGGAAGGAAGCCTGCTTCAAAAGTAGCACCAGCAAACCCTTGCGGCGTAAGCTCGCTGCAAGGAAGGGCTTTGCTGTGAGAGGCTGTCAGTGGCGGTAAGCGTAGTTCCCAGGACAGTAGTGGCGATTTGTTTGCACGTGTTATTCCCCGGGAAGCACCTGGAAGTTGACGCCATATTGGCAATTGTATGTGTGTATGGTACCCCTCAATAGCGGCATCATTCAGTATGCCTGGGAACCGTGAACGCTGCCGTTGTTGGCCGATTCTGAAGCCTGCTTATGGGTGGTAGAGGGTGCTACCAGAGGTTTACCAGTAGATGCTAGAGTAAAGACTGTCTTGAAACTTGGACTTCGCACTTTATAATTTTGGAACTTGGAAATGATTTAAAATGTTATGGATAATGACTGTTTCTCTTAATTTACCAATTGTAAACTGACTTACTGTTAGGTGCAATTAGGTGCCAAGCTGCGCATTCAGTATTTTTGCACTTTCTGTATTTTTGCACAACCCACTCATTGTGGACATTGTTGCCTCTGGCATTTGCACAAACCGGATATTTAACTCCCGTGCAAATCTCATACAAACGGAGAAAACAAGGTGTTAGAACTAAGCCCAGCAATAGTGTTGACATCGGTCTGAAGATATATACATGAACCACAATGGCCAAATGAAAAGCGAACAATCCAATTTCCCTATGGAAGGCCACAAAAGTTTATTCAAACTAATTAAACCAATTGATGTCAATACACTGATAACAGATTAAGGATTTGTTAGGTGTCATTGCAGCTATTGATAATGTTGTTTTCAAGGAAAGTAACTACAGTATCGGTTGGTCGAATTCTTAACTCCAACTGTAGTAAGTAATTGAATGCACCTGACAATGTCAATAACCAAGGAGACTGGTAACACTAGCAATACAGCCACAGCACGTGGCTTTGGGGCTGACAAACTCAAGAGGGCTGTCAACCAGTATTGAAGTATTTGGGGTTACTAATCCCCTCCCCCCTCCGATCCGGGGGGTGGGAGCAACTATGTGATTCCAGTATCGGGTGTTGATGTTCAGCCAGGAAGAGGTCCTATTGAATGCCATCCAGTTCCTATATCAGCCCAACTTGTCAAACATAGCATCAAGCGGGGGCGGGGTTGCTCTTAGTGAAGGTACAACCACCAGTGTTATATCCACTGTGGGTGAAACAGTTACCCTCCTCTCTCTGCCCCAGGAAGCCCCCATCCAGACACCTGGAAAACCTGGTATAGATGTACCCAAGTCATTGGATCAACCGGCTAGTTCAAACATCAGTGCCCCCATTGTTTTTACTGTTCCCACAGAAAATAGTTTTGGGATTTTGAACAACGAGGAGGAGGAGGAGGATGTGGTGGAGAGGGGTTGGACTGTGGCTGGGAGAAAGAAGATGGGTAAGAAGGGAAAGTCTACCAGTACAGTGGGTGTACAAGCTAAGTTGGTGGAACACAATCCCTCCGAGCCCCCCAGGATTCAGTAAATCCACGGATACAGCTTGCATTTGTAATGTTAGGGGCATTAGTGAAATAATGGGTATTCTAAATGTCATGCTAAGCTCTGGGTAGTGCTTGGGTCCTTAGGGTGCCCAGGTGCAATACTACAGGCCCTGGTAGACCTCCACACAGATAATGAGGCCTGTGTTCGTAGCGGCTCTGGGGGGCACTGTACGGCCTGCTTCCAGGTGGGGTGTGGTGTGAGGCAGGGCTGTGTATTGGCTCCCATCTGCTTCTGCCTTTACATCAATGGCCTCTCACAGGACCTGGTAGGTGTACTGGCCGATTATTTAACATTGGGTAGTAGGGGATTCACAGTACTGGCCTATGCTGACGATACCGTCCTTTTGGCAAGAACTCCTCGGGCGCTACAGGCCCTGATTAACGCCTATTCCACGTTTATGGGCAATTTGGGTTTAAAAATTAACTCCAAGAAATATGCGGTAATGGCGTGTGTGGGTAGAAAACGTCTTGCGCCGATGAAACCCATGCTCTGTGTCGGAGAAATTATCCCCAGAGTTAAGTCTTTTGACTACCTTGGGATACAGTTCTCTGAGGCACTAAATGGCAAAGACCATGTGGCTAAACAATCTGTTAAGATGAGCCAACTGCTAGGTGGTATCTCACGGTTTATGTCAAAGTGTAGGGGTCAGCCATTGGACATGATTCTCAAGATTTATGGTACCCAAACCATGGCCTCGACCCTGTATGGTGCAGCTATCTGGGGTTACCAGAATGCAGTGGAAATACAGAGAAAGGAGAGCACATTTTTTAAAAATTTGCTCGGGCTTCCGCCCAGTGTTTCTGGTATAGCGGTCCATAGGGAATTGGGGGTGGAACATTGGGAAGATCAGTGGGCACTGGCCCCTTTGTTATTCTGGGTCAGGCTTTGGGGTAACGAGCACGCCACCCTGTGTCAACCCATCCTACGTACTGTGATGGACAAAAGTGGTTGGAAAAAAATTCCTTGGTTAGCATATGTTTTTTCATTTTTGGGGGAAGCTAATTTGGGAGCGCTTTTTCTGCCTGTTTCACTTATATCTAAGAGTGAGGGGGCCGTTTATAAAGCCATGTTGGGTGAAGTTATGGTCAGAAAAAGAATTCTGCAGGAGTCTGGCCATAGCAACGGCGAACTGCACACCAGCATTAGTTGTTTAACTGGAATCCAACCGTATTTGTTATGGAGTCTGTTGAAAAAGGACAGGTGGCTGATCTCCAGAGCACGGTTCAATTGAACGGTAACACTTATAAGTGGAGGGGTTTTCCCAACTCAGCTAGCTGCCCGGTTTGTGGTTATTATAGAGAGGACCTCGCCCATTTGCTGTTCTTTTGCACAGGATATTCTGGCATACGTAAATTGACTGATTCCTGCCCTCAAGAAGACGGCGATCCGTACTCATAGGGCTGCTTTAGTGTTCCTTTTGAGTGCTGAAACAGTTTTCACTGCCTGGGCTCTCTTGACGTTTCTGAAAAGAGCGATGTATTTCAGAAATTGCATTTCGAAACTTCAAGGTGGCGAAGGCCTGTAAATAAAAAAGTATAATATCCCTTTGTCGGACAATAGTTATGTTTACAGCTTTTTGGTATGATCCTTCACCCTTGTTTGAGGTAATTTTTTAACAAACAATTGTTTTTGTACACTGTTCTTAGGAATTGTCTATAGAATGTATTTTTATGATAAGGCACTTTTATGAATTTGTAAATTGGATCTGTGCATTAATGTGTTTGATCTGTTGTTCAATGGTTGTTTTTATACATCCGAATAAACTTGATTGATGATGATGAGGTATTCTAAATGTCATTATAAAGGAACTAGTGAACTTAAAAGGTGATGTGGCAAAACTGGCGATGGCTAATGAAGGGGGTCATAGGACAAATTGTACAAGATCGTGGCAAGGGGAATGTTGTTGTGGTTAGTAAGCCAGTAGTTTTGACAACAGATAAGCGACAAAAGACTGCCTGTCGATAAGGACGTATAAACCAAAGTTACAAGAGCGAAGGAAGTCCAGCGTCTTGTGAGGATGCCCAATGATGATGATCCCTGTCCCCTCAAAAAAGGTGCCATGAATATACACAAGAGATCTAACTCACAGTGCCCTCCAGCCATTAATGGTAAACCCACCAGATAGTGTGTATCGGAACGGAGCACAGCGTAGGTGTTGTTTTCAGGCAACCTCTGCACTTACATAACAGAGGGTCAAGTCCTGTTGACCCTAGGGGTTACCCGAAGTGGGGGTAAAGGAAGAGATGTGTTTATGTATGAAGTTCCCCAATTGAAGGCAGACTGTTTTGAGGATCAAGCGTCATTAGAGAATTAATCTATACATTGTCTGTGTGGTGTAAGAGGCTGCAAATCGATAATTCGGGAAGATAGTGTACTGTGTGAGGGGTAGGATGCCTGTGGGCAACCAAGATTTTATTCAGACGACATTGGTCAATCGTGGTTTGGCTGAGGGGCTTTTATCTATTGAGCTAAGATCCTGCCCCCTGCCTGTACCATTATTACATTACGTTCCAGATTGCCAACACCGAACAACCGCCCCTCCGGTACTGTTAATAATTTGAATTTGCCATGAAGTATAATGGACGGGCTTACTGAAGGGTTGGATGAGATAGACTGGCTGGCTGGCTGGGGTAAATCTTATGAAGCCTCCCAGGGTGGAAGTGGGGCTTCAGATGCCCCCGCAAGCAGTAGAGGTGTCTGCTATAAAAAGGGATTTAGGAGGCCACCATGGAAAGTGGCGGGAATTCACAGATTGTTGGACTCAGAATGGGTCCGTTTTATCCATGAATTTGATATTGCTTGTTTCCAAGAGAAGTGGGCCATGGATAAAATTGAATTACAGGGGTTTAGTTATTGCAACCTATGTGCAGCTAAAGGTCTGAGAGAAAGACCCAAGGGTGGCCTGTTGGTACTGGTTAGCCCAACACTGAATGTGACCGTTAAACCCCTGATGACAGGTACAGTTGACTTGCAGTGTTTGGAGGTGACTTGCCCTAATGGGAAGCACACACTGACTTTTAAAATATATATATATATATAGTAGGCCAGGAGGGTGTGTTCCCTTGGACAGCATCAAGACATTGTGTCATATGCTTAAGGAAAACCAGAGTGTTGTCAACCGTCACCCCTTATTATAGTTATAGGGGATTTTAATGTACAATTCGAACCCATTGAAGAACTAGATGGTGCTTGGGACGACCAGGACATAGCATATGGTATTCCTAGATTGGAGACTGTTAGACCGTGCAGGCTCCACTTTGGGGCTATTGAGGCTGATGGGGGAGGTAGGATTGGTATTATGTCATTTCATCTTCAGGCATTTCCAAGCCTGCAATTTAAACGTGTGACAGTTCACATTTTTTTTTTAGGGGGGAGCATCCCCCCAATCACTCCCTTCTGCACCTATTTTTACCTATACCCCAAACCCCCCCCCCCAACCACTTATCGCCCTTTCCCACCCCACAAAAATTTGATGAACTGGCAAACACATTTAAACTGCAGGCTTTGAAATGCCTGACTATGAAAGAACGTCGTACCAATAGGATTGTGCCCCCCTAAATGGGAGGATTTCCCATGACAAACCCGCTGCAGCCAGCTTCGCAGGGCACAAGGGAAATTCTCGTATAGATCATATTTTGATTAGTGCTGCAAATTGGGAGATGGCCGTCAGAATGGAAGCATTTAAATGGACGGATAGCAATCACTTCCCTTTCAGTTGCATTTTGTATCCTGGGTGGGGACTAAAGTACAATGTTGGAAGTCAGAGGGGCAAACCTGTGATTACAGCTGTAGGTAACGCAAAACAGGTGGTCAAATGGTCATCAGTTGACCAGAAGAATAAGTTACTTACCAACTGTAACTTTCTTTCGACTGGATGTTCCTCCCACGTATTCCTCATCTTGTTATAATTTATTTCCAGCTTCGCTGCTTAGGAAAAAAAAATTCTCGGCAGAGGGCGCTGTGCTCGAGGTCGTGGCGTCTATTGTCCCTCGACGGACTCCGTACTCTGTCGACGTCACCGATGGTATAAATAGCTCGAGCCGCGTCCGTTGCTTCAGTTCTGTTTTTTCGATGAAATATATAGGAGGAACACCCAGGCGCGCCCCATGACCGATACATTCTTCGTGAGAGGAAAGTGTAAGAAAACGTAAAACTGTACTGTGCGGTAGGATGGGAGGGTCGATGAGGAATACGTGGGAGGAACATCCAGTCGAAAGAACGTTACAGTTGGTAAGTAACTTGTTCTTCGAATGGATTGTGTCCTCCCACGTATTCCTCATCTTGTGATAGGCTCCCATAGCAGTTTTGGAGGCGGGAGTACTCATTTCAGTTTGTGGACAGAATGCAGAACTGCCTTGGCAAATAAACCCTCATTAGAGGAGGCAGTATCCAAACAATAAGGTTTAACAAAAGTATGCATTGTTTTCCAGGTTGCAGCTGCACAAATATCTGCTTCCGGGACTCCCCTCTTTAGAGCCGCAGAAGTAGCCATTCCCCTTGTAGAATGGGCACAAAGCCCATCTGGTGGTTCTTTTACCTCTAATCTGTAGCATTCAACTATGGCTAATATGATCCAGCGGGAAATGGTCTGTTTTGTTACAGATAAGCCTAATTTATGACCAGTATAACCCACAAATAGTTGGTCATCTTGTCTCAATTTAGCCATCCTTGAGATGTAAAAACTAAGAGCCCTCTTGGGATCTAGTCTGTGTAATCTCTCGTCTTCCTTGCCGAGATGAGGAGGAGGATAAAAAGTTGGTAGTACTATTTTTTGTGACAAATGGAAGTCCGAGACTACTTTTGGCAAGAACGAAGGTTTAACTTTAAGGACTATCCTTATAAAAAATAGTATATGGTGGTTTGCTTGAGAGAGCCTGAAGTTCGCTAACCCTGCAGGCTGATGATAGGACCACAAGGAGGACAGTTTTTAGAGTTAAAAGCCTCATGGGACATGAATGCAGAGGCTCAAAAGGTATGCAAGTCAAGAATTTTAGTACTAAATTTAAATCCCAAGTTGGTACATGAAAAGTTACTGGAGGGTATACATTAGTAAGCCCTTTCAAGAATTGAATTATTAACAGTATTTTGAAATATGAAACCTCTTCCGAAGAGCACTTGAAAATGGACAGCGCAGCAAGGTAGCCTTTGATTGTTCCTGTCTGGAGCCCCAGATTAATTAGATGTAGTAGAAAAGAGCACCATTGGGGTGCCACACTGAAAAGGGTCCACATCCTTGTCTTTGCACCAGTTACTAAACCTGTTCCAGCGACATCGGTACAAAGATTTTGTTGCTGGTCTTCTGGCAGAAAGCAAGATTTCCATTACGTCATCCGGAAGATCCCAATCCTTGCATCTCAACCTCTCAGAAACCATGCTTGAAGGTTGAGTGTCTTGACCTCTGGATGGAGAACCCGACCTTCCTCTTGCGAGAGAAGATCCTCTCTTTGCGGAAGACGTATTGGAGGGCAGATGGACATGTCTAGAAGGTCCGGGTACCCCGTCGTCCTGGCTCAATCCGGGGCAATTAGGATCATGGTTTTCCTGAACTTTCTCAACCTCCTGATTACTTGAGGAATCACAGGGACTGGGGGAAACGCGTACAGTAGTGGAAATTTCCACTCCACTGCGAATGCGTCTCCAGAGCTCCTCTTTGAGGAAATTCCCTTGAGCAGTACTGATCGCACTTTAGGTTGATCGCGGTGGCGAACAGATCCACTTGAGGGGTTCCCCAAAGGGCGAAGATCTCCAGAAGGACTTCCTGAGCTATCGCCCACTCGTGAGAGACCGTGCTCTGCCTGCTCAGAGCGTCCGCCGCCGTGTTCTTCTCTCTGGCTAGGTGAATTGCCGATAGAGATTCCTTCTTGTATTGCCCAGAACCATAGCTGCATTGCCTATCTGCACAGTGGTAGTGACCCTACTCCTCTTCTTTTGTTGAGGTAGTACATGGCCACTGTGTTGTCCGTCATTATCAGGACATTCTTTCCCTGTACAGAGGGCAGAAAGGCCTTCAGAGCTAGTCTGATTGCCCTCAGCTCCAACAGGTTGATGCGTAGTTTGGACTCCGATGGAGACCAACGACCGCTGATTGTCAGATGGTTGGTGTGTGCTCCCCACCCCGTGAGTGAGGCGTCCGTGGCTACTGTTATCTCTGGCCATGGTTGCCAAAAAGACTCTCCCTTGAGAATGTTGTTGTTGCAAGCCCACCATAGAAGATCCTGAGCAACTGCGCTCGGGACTTGCAGAAGATCCGACATATTCCCTGAGAACTGGGACCACTGAGTTCTGAGTGCCCATTGAAGGGATCTCATTCTTAACCTGGCCTCTGGTACTAGGAAAATGCAGGATGCCATGAGGTCGAGCAACCTGAGAAAATCGAAGGCCGGTAGACGTTGGGCATTCTGGAACTTCGTTACCATCTGCTGAATGTGGAGAGCTCTCACTTCAGGAGGCGAGGCTTTTCCCGAGGAAGTGTCCAAGACTGCTCCGATAAACTAGAGCATCTGGGATGGTATCATCTGGGACTTCTTGAAATTGAGGGAGAAGCCCAATTTGTGGAGGAAGTGGCAGGTGATCGAAAGATGTTCCTGAGCTTGTTCTGGAGAACTTGCTCTGATCAACCAGTCGTCCAGGTAGGGATATATGTGAATACCTCCTCTCCTGAGACTTGCTGCCACAACCGCCAACAGTTTGGTGAAAACCCTCGGGCGGAGGTCAACCCGAATGGCAGAACTCGAAATTGATAATGGGAATTGCCAATCGCGAACCTCAAGAACTTTCTGTGCTTTGGTTGGATTGGCACATGAAAGTAAGCATCCTGAAGGTCCAATGATACCAACCAATCTTGGAGTTGGAGAGCCTGAAGGATCTGAGAGTCACCATCTTGAACTTATCCTTCCTGAGGAACTTGTTCAAGTTTCTCAAGTCCAAGATGGGTCTCAGTCCTCCGTCCTTTTTTGGGATGAGAAAATATGGGGAGTACCAACCCTGTTCCTCTCCGCTACAGGTACCGGTTCTATGGCACCTTTCTCTAGCAGGGTTAAAATTTCCTGCAACAGGAGCGTATCCGGAATTTTGGAGGAGTTGGCTCCCGGTGGATGATTCTGAGGCCTTTTTAGAAAGGGGAGACAGTAACCTTGGGCTACTGTTTCCAGTGCCAAAGCATCTGAGGTAATGCCCCGCCATTCCTTCAGATGTTGAGATCCTGCCTCCCAATGGTGTTTTGTGTAACAAGGTCTCAGGAGGGATTTGGAGGCGGCTGCAGGAGTGGCTGAGGGTACAGATGCCGCTCCTGAGGCTGACTTTGCACCTCTTCCTCGTGCTCCATGAGGGAAGTTTCTTTTGCCCCTTTGAGAAGCCTGTCCTCTTCCTCTACCAAAAGAGGAGTAGTATCGAAAAGAACGACCCCTCCAGGAAGATGAGCCGGAATAGGGTTTTAGAGGCTGGCGCAAAGAGGCGCTAAGTGATTTAGCTGCAGCTTTCGAGGTCTGAAGTTTTTCTAGGCTTTCATCAGCCTTTCTGCCAAAGATCCTCGAGCCATCAAAGGGCATGTTGAGGAGTCTAGCTTGCACATCTGGTGCAAACCCAGACTTCCTCAACCACGCACATCTGCGTAGCAACGCTTGCAGCCATGGATCTGCTGATACTATCAGCAGTGTCCAGTCCAGACTGGAGACATTCCCCCATTGCCTCCTTCCCTTCTTTGACTATATTCAGGAAGCCTTTCCTCGCCTTCCGGAATATGATGAGCCGCCGCCGAAATACAGTCCCACAGGCTATGGGTAAACCTGGCTAGGATACAGGTGACATTTGCCGACTTAAGTGCCACACTGCCTGACGTGAAACCTTTACGTGCCCAGGCATCAATTTTTTTATCCTCTCCATCTGGAGGGATAGTTGGTTAAGCAGTTTGTTTTGAAGTAGATGCTTCCTGAATGACTAAACTCTCTGGAGTCGGATGTTTATTCAAATATTCAGGATCCATTCCAGCTGGTCTATTTTCTTGGAAAAGTGCTAGCTGCAGCAGCAATAGTCTCTGGTTTCTCCCAGTTTTTCTCCACAGTCCTTTGAAGGGCCCTGTGGAAAGGGAGAACAGGATCTTTGAGGTCCCTTGACGATTATATCAATCATGTCATCTTGTTCAAAGATGGCTGAAGTATTACCCCAGCCCATATATTCAACTACCCTGGTCATAAGACCCCTGTACCCAGCATCTGCATGCTCTGCAGGATCAGGTTTGGCGAACTCTAATTCTGGGGATGTGTCAACTCCACTGGCAGAATGTAGAGTATCACTCAGGTCTCTCATTCTAGAATCCTGGTCAAAAATTTCCTCAGGAACTTGTCTTGTACCATAAGTAACTCCCAAAGGAGTAACCTCGTCTTCTTCTGAAGCAGACTCTTCATAAATTGCTGACATAGATTTGAAAAAGTCTGACCTGGGCAAAGGACTGAATCTCCTTTCTTCCTCTTCCATCTGCTTCGAAGGAATTGGCAAATCCTTTGAAGTTGTCCAAGGGGTCTTCGAAGTCTTCGAAGATGACTTTGATAATGGTGTTGAGGATGTTTTTGGCTTTGGAGACGAAATTATCGCACTGTGTTAGGGAGAATTCTCTGTTTAGGCTGAATTTCCTAACCTAGTAAGTCCCCCAGCAGCTTTGCTGGATTTTTGGGGTTTATTATTTTCTCCTGCCAAGAGTGAGACTCTTTTACCCTCACTCTTGGGCATGATTTGAGTGCGTTTCTTTGAATCTAGATGTGTTTAATGGGCTATGGGGTCTTTTACTCCATAGGGCTTCATGTGTTTTTGTGATGTGTGTTACACAGCAACCTCAGTGCAGTGACACAGGGGTGTCCTAGTGACCCCCCCAGTATAGACTCCATACCCTGGGACTGACTACTGTCTCCCAGGGCATGTAAAGTCACCATTGACTTTACTAGTCTTAAATTCTGAACAGAACCAGTACAAACCATCATATTGTGGACGTACTGGCTGGGGCCATTCAATTGCCCCGAGGTCTGTTAGTCGAGGGGGCACGTCTCCGTCCCCCCTGATCGAGTTTTGGCTGGTGGCAGTGGATACTACTTTTTATATTCTACCGCAAATATTTTCCTATGGGATTTCCCATTGTTTAGGCTACTACCTTTATTTAATTATTTACGGTAGCCTCGAACATACTGCCGGTTTATTTAATTAATATTAATTCTCCGGTTGATATTTTTTGCCAAAACTTGATTCTAAAATGGCGTTTGTGTTCTCTTCTGTGACTCCAACCCAAGTCAAGCCCTTTGTTCCACTTTTTGGCGGGCTTCTCCACAGAAGCCCTCAAAAGTGGTGCCACTCAGTCTGGGGTACTTAGGAGGGGTGGAGGGAAATTTAGGCACCCTGGACCGAGTTGCCTAGGCAACTCAAGTCGCACTCCATCCTGAATGGCCCAAGTGGTGAGCCGGCCGGCTCACCACTTAGCATGTTTGAATGACAGCTAGGCTGAGTGAATGGGGGTTTTATGCATAAAAGCAGGGCTTTGGGGACTGGAACTTCAGAAGTCGCCACAGGACCTAAGAATCCGACGAAGGAGAAGCTGAGCCGACCTGCCACGACACCACCAGCGGTGGAGCCCTGCTGGACTGCCTCACCACTTTTCCCAACGACAGAGGAGATCTCCCGCCGGAGAGTCTTCTTCCTTTGACTGGTGGGGATAACCAGTTTCACCGTCTTTTCGCTTTCCCGACGTACCTCGTGGCCGCCTTGCCCGTGCCAAGCACCCCGGCAACCGGGATACCACGTTTTACCACGACTGCGAAACAAAGGTACCACCTTTAAACGGAAAACTCCGCGGCTGGTTTCTTCCCTGGTAGTGCAACGACCTTCATCTTTCCTCCAAGTCGAGATCTTCTCTTCCCCTGGACGACGACGCAACTTGCACCCACTACCAGGAACAGCTGCCACCGCTGGAGGATCCTTCCCACTTAAGGTACCGTGTCCCGCCTGGCTTTCCTTGCTACCAACTGTACGGGGTAGATTTAGCCCCCGGCTTTCGAACCTGGGTTAGTCTGGGACACCCTGGCTAAACTTTCCTAAAGCCTCTCTAAACTCTTTTTGAACCCTCTGCAAGACTTTCTAAGCCTAGTGTAACTGTGTGATTCATGGGCGCATTTGTGCTCTGCTCTCTCTAAGAGTGGGCCCAGCCTTTGGACTTTGGCTCACCAGTGACTTTTGCTCTTCTGCCTTGCTAATAGTGTTCCTGAATCTTAGAGTGGTGTACCTTTCCATATTCTGTCTTTTTCCCTCCCTTTCTCACAAACTTATTGGAGTGCAATCTAGTTAAGCGCTCACCTCTGTATGAAAATAAGTGGTGTTTTACTGTGACTTATCTAATAAGGAAAAAGGGGTGTATATATTACAATAGTAACTGTGTTTAGAACATTTTACAATAAGAGTGCTGGAGTGTTTCAACTGTGTTTTTAAATAAATAATTATATACTTTGATACCAAAGCTCTGGTCAGTGTTTGCTTGTATTATTGTATCTGAGTGCCTATTGCGTATACTTTGCATACTGCCTAACTCTTCTTGAGGGAGGTTTGACTGCTCAGCCACAGCTACCAGGTAAATCTGGGTGGTACAGACTGCTACCAAGTGGGTTTACTGCCAACACCTGTAGTCTTAAACCTTTTGCAGTGGTCCCTAAGGGATCTGCACAGGTTCCTGCCTAACACACTGCAGAAGTGCTCGACTCTCGAAGAGTCTTTGATGGTTTTACGTCGACTCGAGTTTTTTTTGGATTCCTCGACGCTACCGGTCTTTGCCATGGTAGCCTTGAACTTCCCTTTGTCGTCCAATGGAGCGACTTTAGGGGTATGGCTTTTTCGAGGGGGTCGGGGCCGCGTTCTCGAAAACCATCTTTTTGCGGAATTCTTCCCACTTACTGGGAGAATCCGATTTAGTCGGACAACGAATTTCTTCGGCCGACTCTGAAGAAGATGATGATGATGAGGGAGATCTATGTCTCCTCTTCATTTTTTTCGATGACGAAGAGGGTCTCAATCTACTCCTAGATAGAGATCTCTTTGAGTGCCTATGGCGATCCGATTCCTTAGAATCAGTCGCTTTCTTGTGTTTTTTGGACATAACCTTTTTTGAGGCCTCCCTCCCCACCGACAGTTTACCTCTCCTCTCACGAAGAGCTTTCTTGGTCATTGATTGGCAGGAACCGCAGTCGTCGGTTCGGTGACTGGAACCGAGACACCAGAGACAAATCTGAAGCGATCGGAAAAACGGAACTGAAGCAACGGGCGCGGCTCGAGCTATTTATACCATCGGTGACGTCGACAGAGTACGGAGTCCGTCGTGGGACAATTGACGCCACGACCTCGAGCACAGCGCCCTCTGCCGAGAAATGTATTTTCCGAAGCAGCAAAGCTGGAGATAACGAATTATCACAAGATGAAGAATACGTGGGAGGACACAATCCATTTGAATGTTACTTTGCCTAATATTAATGCAAGTATAGATTCCCATATAGTAGGCATGTGTCTGGTGGACCCCCTAATCTTCAACTGTGGGTAGTCTGTACAGAGATATGGTGGAAACTTTGGTGGTTCGATGAGGATTGTTTGTTGGCCAAGCTGGATTTACTCAATTACATTAAGAAAGTGGCTGTGATTGACAAGCCCCATTTGAAGCTTCTCTGGGATAATTACAAGTCGGTGGTTGCCCGTAAGAAGTCGCAGTATTACGTGAATAAATGGGAGGAGCTGTTGTCTCGCACTGTGAAGGGTTTCCGGGTCAATTTCTGCAGGATGTTCGATCGGACTGAAGTTAGGTCGGTGGGCCCTATTGCAAGCCATATTCCACCAGGGGAATGGTTTAGACACTTCAGCAATTTATATAAGAAAGAACCAAATGAACCCTTTGAAGATCTACATGTTGTGGGAGTGGCATACAATGACCCACAATTGTTGTTTTCAATTATCGAAGTGGAGGAAACTATGTCCAGGTTTGGGAATGAGCGGGCGCCAGGGCTAGATGGAATTCTGATTGACTTTTTAAAAGCTGAGTTATCAATCTGGACTCCTTTGCTTGTACGAGTGTTTGATTATGGTGTAAGAACAGGGGATATCCCTCAGTCATGGTGAAAAGCAATTATAATCCCATCCCAATCCGGAGACAGACAAGGTGTCATTTCAGTTAATGTGTCTCCATTAAAAATTAAACCCATCTGCTCCTATAGGTTCTTGGCCCTACCCTTAGAGAAAATAAAGTCTATAGGGAGCTCATCAGGATGACCTACAACATAACCTCAGTTCGCCGGTCTAGCCTGATCTTTGTCCCTACCACTAAAACAGAACAGAAGCCAACCCAAACAACGTTGGGGCCTCTTGCCACGTGGGTGAATATTGGCTGGTTTCTGGCCCAGTGATAGGTCTTTGTTTCTCAAGAGGGTATCTCCAAAGCCCATTTCCCAGTTCAAACAACCAGGCACCAGAATGTCCTTTTCACCTTCAACCACCTCAGACTATGAGCTTGCTGTAAGTCAACGTATTTTCTTCCCTCTTTGTACCATTGCCAGGCGTCAGATAGTGGGATTGTTGGGACTTTAAAAAGTGTTGTTCCTGGACTCACTTTCCAGTGATGCCAATTATCTTCTCTCCTCATCAATTTCCCCTCCCTGGGGTCTCTGGTTGTACACCCCAACCTGGGTGTTTTTCTCTTTGGTCCAACTCAAGCAAAAATGATTCTCACCCCGGCTTGAGGTAGTCCAGGTCTCACCCTTCTGGGGTATCGTTCGATGCTTACCCCACACCGGGGATAAACATTGTGTTCTCACTCTGCCCTGGGGAACAGGTGGTTCTCACCCCACCCTGGGGCTGTCGGGTGGTCCTTGTCATGCCCGGGGGTAGTCTGGTTCTCACCCAGTCTTTGGAGGCATTCAGATCTCGCCCAGCCGTAGGGGTGTTCCATGCCAACCCTGCGCTGAGGTAGTCTGATTCTCACCCGCCCTGGGGGTCGTCTGGTTCTCAAACCCCCCCCTCCCTCTGGGGTGGCTTTGACCTTGCAGCCAACCTCCCAGTTTCCTTGAGCATCCGTACCCTCTTTCTTCCTAAGCGGCGCTCCTCTGGTGCGTGGTGTTGGGAAGGTGACACAGTCTCAGTCGGTCGGCTTCCTTCGGCTCTGCTGGAGAAGGTGCTCCCTTCCCACCAGCTCCTTGTGGGGTCTTGGTGGCAGCTCTGTGTTTCGCCACAGTTGGGGTTTTCCAGTTCCTTACACTTGATCTCCAGTCTCAGATCTTCTGGCTCAGTGCTACGGCAGCTTTGCGGAGCGTTCCGCGGCGTACACTGGGGGTCAAGGCACTACAATGAAGGTGCTTTCATCTCAGCAGGCCATAGTTCCTAGGAAGAGCAATCATTGTGTAGCTCTGTGGACCTCTCTTCACTTCCGCCAATGCGGGTGTGCTCTCCTCAGCAACGGGGGGGGGGGGGGGTTTATGTCTTATTCTCTGGGCCAAATTAAGGATAGTGCCCAAGTAGGGTCAGAAACCCCACCAGCCATTGGTACATGAAGCAGCATTTGATTACATATATCAATTCCTATTCGTCCATATCACCCAATAGGATCACCAAGTGGTCTAGGGGGAGCTGAATGCTGTATATCAACAATCCTTCGGATCAGGTTAATGACATCAACCCAAAAAGGTTTGATTCTTGGACATTGCCAACAAAAAGGGGATACTTTTGTATCACCCTAGCTTTTTACACGTGGGATTTTTAGTTACCTTCATATGTGCCTAAAGACAAACTGGTGGCTGGAGTTACATTTTTACAGTTTTTGTATTATTTTTAGTGAACATTTGCATTTACCACGCATGGCTACTGAACGTGGCTAGTGTACTAAAATGACCACGTCACAAGATTTTTGCTTGTTCTTTGGCTGCATTCCAAGTTGGCCAACAACATGCTAATGGCTGCACAACTCAACATTAACCACAATTAGAAGCAGATGCCACCCAAATGCACATGTGGTAGGCAAAAATGTGGTATGTATGCAGAGACAATGAGTACCCTCTCAAACACTAAATAAATACAGACTGATTTCAGACCCATTTATGACATATCAACTCTGCCGATTATTGTGCCGTGATCCCTTAAAAGTATAAGTACATATCATTATCTTAGGAGAGACACGTGATTATCTGCAATATTGCCGATTTCTTAATGTAACTCTGACCTGTTTGCACTTCATTCCAGATCTCTTTCAGTATCTCAGATCCAATGAATTTGGTCCTGTTGATATACTGTTCACCCACATGCCTCTTCTCAATTATTCCTTGTTATAGATTATATGACATTTCTTTATTTTTCTTTTTCTGATTGCTAACCCTTTTTTCCTCTAAAAATGCATATTAAAAAAAATATCCCCATTGCACTGCACTGTAAGGCGGTGTGCCATGTTGCAAATACAAGAATTCAAAAGGGAAACTAAGTTTCCCAGTACTGATAAGGTGAATAACTGATCTGTCCTCAAAACAAACTAGCAACAGGCTAGGGAAGTGAAGCTGAAGGCTTTACATCCCTTCAAAAAGTCAGGACAGGATCAAAAACAGAGCAGAAAGAATTGTGTTACATAACCTAATTGACAACTTGTGAGGAAGTGACGGCGGAAACGGAGGGAGCACAGTCTGCGGCATGCAGTACAGGAAGGAGTGAATCAGGGTGTGCGTGACGGTTACAAGAGAGAAGGACTGTCGGTTGCGGATGCGGAGAGAGGTGTAGTTGGGTTAATGAATTGGCTCTGTCTTTTTCTTTAAAAGGAGGAAGAGGCCTGCCAGCAGGGGGAAGTCGTGCCACGAGGGATGGAGGACACTGCAGGTCACGGGGCGGAAGAGGCGTTCATCTGGGCTTATTAGCTAGGCCCGGAAAGAACGGTACCGGAGGGTCGACGTGAAACGGACGCAGAGGCGACAGAGGAAGACCAGGGTTGCCACGCAGAACACCGCCCACGAGGGAGCAGGTGAGCCTACCGAGGAGAAATGGGGTTGGGCAGAGAAAAGGGGGTGAACTCTTAAGCGGAACGCCGCCACTGCAGGATTTGTTCATAACCGGGACAGTCTGGCCCAGAACTTTCCAAATAGTGGATCACCATAGGAGAAGTGGGACACAGGGCAGGGGGTGGGGTAACCACTGCCCCACTACCAGAATGTAGGACTACTTGTAAGTTACTGTTAAGAAATAAAGTACAGGGTACAATTTTCCTCGAGTCTCAGCGTGCTTTGTAACGAAACCCAAGTGGTGGCAGCAGTGGGATCGAGGAGAGAACGGCATGGAGGGATTGCTAAAGGCACCGACAGAAGGGCAACAGCAACTTCAGCACGCACTACAAATCCATAATCAGCAGGCCTAGGCCGACAGGCAAACGTTTCAACAGGCTCTACAGGTACAGCAAGCAACCGCCAGAAGGAAGGCCAGGTACCGGCCACAGTATTACAGAAGTATGTACCGGGAGAGACCTGGTGCATTTCTTTGTGAACTTGGGGTGGCCAGGAACGCACAATGAAGTCACTATGTGACCCCCTTGATGACGGGGGGAAATGCAGAGCGCTTACCAGGCAGCCAATCCCAGTGGAGATACGGCCTACATCGATATGAAGGTGGTCATCCTGGAGAGGCTAGGGCACGACGAAGAAACCTACCAGGTAAAGTTCCGGGATATGAAGCGGATACCACAAGAGACGCAATGACAGCTATACTTTAGAGTAAAGGAGTTGGCAGACAAATGGCTCCAGCCAGCTGTGGAAATGTCAATTTCTATGTACCATTTTATATGTAGTACATGACTTAATTTCCCCACTGTATTCAATGTATTGTACAACTTCATTTTCCAAAGTATTGGGTGACTTATTGTTTCCAAATGCATTTTCCTCTGTGTCCCCTGCACTGTGTGGGTGGGGGGGTAGCGGATCCAAGCTATGATCCGTCAACAAAGAGCCAGTTATATCTGTTGCTCAGCTGCAGCCTGGAACCCCTTTCAACTCTTCCCCACCCTATACTTAAATCTCCTGCTTTGCAGCTGCAGCTCCCCTGAAAAGCAAGCAAAACGTTAGACTATTGTTTCTCCGTCCAACATATTCTGGCTGTATATTTCTGTCAAGTGCCCTGTGTGTGTATTCTGTCCAGTGTGCACTGTGCTTGGCCCCCACATTGCCTGATGATCATATTTTGTACTTGATTCTGGCACCTGGACAGTAAGCCTGCCAACTCCCATTGTCGAAAAACCTGTTCTGCCACCTAGGGCGAATCTTTTACTCTGCTCTCCTGAGACCCAGTGACAGTTGGTGGGGGGCTCCAGCAGGCCCACACTGTAATTATCCAGAGTCACCAAGCTAGTCCCTGCTCTGGGAACCTCCTTCATTCCCTATTCCAATAAATAACCTCCCCAACTGGCCTTCACTGTATCCTACAATTAACTTCCACACCTCTGGGTTCAACTCCCCTGACCTGGGAATTGCATAACATGTCCTAGCAACAGCTAAACACACACTTGCCTGGATGAGGGGGCTTGCCCTGAAAGTGGCCCTGGCAACACTTGCCCAAACACACACTTTCCTGGGTGAGAGGCTATCCCTGCAGTGGGCAGGTACAGCCTTATATAAAGGCTGGGGTCCCCCTTTTTTTTTCCTTGGCTGCTAGCGGTGTGGTGTGTTGACTTGGGTTGGGGACAGAGGCTGCAGAAGCCCTTCTGGCAGGTATCCTTCCCACTGCCTGGCCTTATCCTTGTCCCCTGGTTCCCTTCCTCCCCAACCCTGCTTTATTTTTTCACCAGTGACTCTCCTCGTCTCTGTCCCTTCTTCGCGGCTTCTCTCTCCTGGCCACTCAGTCTCTGCCCCACCTGCCTGCCTCAGTGCCACTTTGCTTGATTAACCCCCCCCTTGTGTCTCTGCGCCTGCCTCCCTCTTTTCCCCCTCACCATCTCCATAGGCCCCATTCTCCAACCCTTCGCTTTCTCCCTTGGTGCCCCCGCCCGCCCCTTGCATCCAAGGGTATGTCCCAGGCCCGGGGTTCCATGTCAGTGGGTATGCCTAGCTAGCCCAGTCTGTCCAATTTATCCTGCTGCAATTAGTTTACTCCTCTTCCTGTAATAAATCTGTTCCTGGTTTCTACAAAGATTTGGGTGCCTTTATTATGTTCATACCTTTCCATGTAAACTGCCTGTTATTACCAGGGGGTGGGAGGGGCCAGTCCGCCTGCATACACAACACACCCCCACTGGGTCTGTTGACTCCCTGGTCCAAAACAGTGGCTCTTACTGGGTTCTCCCACATGGCCTCCCCCATTTTGGCCTGCCTCCCACTTCCACACAGCCACTACCCCCTGAAATGGTCGAGCAAATCATACTAGAAGAGTTTGTGGAAGCCTGGCCGACCCCGGTATGAAGTTGGGTGAAACAACATCACCCTACAAGCCTGACAGAGGCTGGCAATATAGCCTTAGCATACCAAAAGGCTGGGCAGGGAAGAGTGCTGATGTACGTGTCAACTAATAGAAAGGTGGGTCGAAGAGGAGGAATGACCACCGTACCCTGGAAACTAGAAACTGAAGGGGGAATACTGGGCCGGACAAATGGGTTACCTCCTCAGAACCCACAATGTTACTAATGTGGAGAATGGGGCCATATTGGCATTGGGCCCACGGATATTGGGCTATTTGATGTACAACGGGCAGGGACATATCCTGGAGAACGAGGCCCACACCCCAGACCGCAGTACCCCTATGTGCGAGGCTGAAGTGGAAGGAATCCCCATGAGAGCCCTGCTGGACTCCGGAAATCTGCAAACTGCAGTCAGCGCCCAACAGTTAGATGGAGGAAACAGAGACCGAATACCAATACGTTGTGTGCATGTAGATGTGAAAGGGTATCCGACTCAAGATATCAGGGTGAAGTTGGCTGGGGAGAACTTGAAAGTCAAGTCTGCGGTGCTACCTGTGCTCCCGGAACCCCTAGTGGTGGGGTCAGATGTGGCGATAACGCCTGAACTCATACAGTGCCTCTAAGAAAATTGGTTGGCTAGCGCTCCATTCCAGGGAGAAGAAATCACGCCCCAGCTGGATGCAAACCCAAGAATATGGCAGAGAAACGGGCACCGCAGAAAAAGTGGCAGGAACAGGTTATGATACCCGTCGCTGTCGATTGGAAGATACACTAGCAAGGGGACAGTTACCAGTTGGCACAAGAGTTGGACCCCACATTAAGAAATGCCTGAGTCGCAGCGAGTGAAGAGAACAGAAGTCAAGGGCTCCACTTTATACACACAAAGGGTCTATACTATCGGGTGGTACAGCAACCTGGCGAAGAAACCCTTAAACAGCTACTGGACCCTAGCAAGTTTCGGTCTATAGTATTGGAAGCCATTCATGTGCAAGTGGGAGAGGTCCACTTATTGTCTGAGAAAACATTACAAAATATCCTGGCACGGTTCTGTCAGAAATGTGATGAGTGTCAGAAAAAGAACAGATCTAACATCCTGAAGCTTCTAATTACCGTACCCTTCCAACGGCTAGGAATAGACATTGAGGGGCCACTTGATCCCTTCAGAGGGCATAAATATTTATTGGTAATTGGAGACTATGCTACTAGATACCTGGAAGCATTTCCCCAATGGAGCATTACAACGCAAGAGGTCTGCAATGCCGTGTATTGCATGGTGGGGATTCCCAAGGAGATCACCACACATCGGGGGAACTAACTTCATGTCTGCCATACTGAAGCAGATATGTGAAACCCTCCACATAGAGCATTTAAAAACCTCTTTCTATAATCCACAAACGGATGGTTTGGTAGAACAGTATAATCAGACGATCAAACAAATGTTGAGGAAAACTATGACACCCACCGACAAGAACTGGGATCGAATGGTACCATGGATACTCATGACTGCGAAATATGCCACAGTCATCCACAGGGTTCGCCCCCTTTGAGCTATTGTTTGGCCGACAAGCAAGGTCCCTCTTGGATATCCTGAAGGAGGAATGGGAAGAACAGCCCCAGCAGGAGTTTTTCTTGACAGAATATGCCACCAAGTTGACGGAAAGGTTATCAAAGCTGCAAGCGGTCGCCAACACGCATTTGCAACACGCACAACGGGTCAAGGAGACCCAGTATTTTCGAGGAACCAGGATGCAGAGGTTTCCGGTGGGGGAAAAGGTACTGGACCAGATTCCATCCTCGGAGAACAAAATGCTGGCGATTTGGAGGGGCCCATATACGATAGCGCAAGTACTGGGGCCGGTTAGATATAAGGTCAGGCAAGAAGACCAGCGATTCCCGGTGCAAAGCTATCACGTCAATTTACTGAAGAAATGGGTGGAGCAAGTCCCGACGATCGCTCTAATCAGTAGGGAACCTCAAGATAATACTGTAACGCTTACCTTGTCTCCACAGGAGCGTAATGATCTGCTATTCTGGTTTTTAAAAGGTTTCTCCCCTGGTCATAAACAGAGCGATACCAAGAAAAAGGGGAACTAAGAAATATGGATGGTAAATTATACTCAGGATCTCTCCTGCCTGCCACACTGAAGTAGCTTCCTTTTTAACTTTTAAAGCCCACTCTCTCTTCACCTGTGTTTTGTGGTAGGGGAGCTCTCCATCCTGCATTCATACAGGGGCGCATAGATGATGAGGCTCTGAAGATGATGATGCTGTTAAACTGATGAACGTCTGAAGGTAAGTGTCTTAATGTTCGATTGAAGGCTTTGGTCAGAAGAGGTTGGCTGAAGTTTAAGGAAAATATTTTTTAAGGTTGGAGAGATCTCTCTTGCCGACTTTCCTTTTGCAGGTTTTCTGAAGAAAAAAGCCTTTAATGAAGAAGAACAAGTTACTTTCTTACCTGGTAACGTTCTTTCGATGGGATTGTCCGACGACATATTCCATATCTATGACAGGTAATGTCCACAGCTGTGCTGCTTCGGAAAATCTTTGGCGTCTGCGTCGATTACGTCGATGTGCCGTCCCCGAGGACCTCCTCCGACGGCCGACGTCACCCGATGTGATAAGTAGGACGTAGGACGCACGACGCCCATAGCCTCAGTTATAGTTTTTTCCCAGAACATGTGCCACCAGTTTTCTGCCAGTCAGACACACAAGGCTTTGCGGAACGCAAGCTGCAATCGCAAAAGAAACTCTGCAGCGGGGAAGGCAGGGAAGGAGCGATCTGGAATACGTCGTCGGACGTATCCCATCGAAAGAATGTTACCAGGGAAGAAAGTAACTTGTTCTTCGAGGGGATTGGGTCCTCCGACATATTCCATATCTATGACAGACTCCCAAAGCAGTACCAAACAAGGAGGTGGGAAAGAATTTAGAACACAAATTTAGCATGCCCAATCACATTGCGGAATAGAGAATTGCCTTGCCAAAGGCCAGATCTTGCCCTCTGATGGAATCGAGGGAGTAGTGACGTACAAAAGTATGTACTGAAGCCCAGGTGGCTGCATCACAGATGTGACGAATAGGAACTCCCCTCTGTAGGGCAGTAGACGCAGCCACTCCCCTGGTAGAATGGGCCCGCAAGCCAGCCGGAGGATCCTTACCCGCCAAGCGGTAACACTCAGAGATAGCTAAAATAATCCAACGAGACAAAGTCTGTTTCGTCACAGCTTGTCCCAAACGCTTTCCAGCGTAACCAATGAAAAGTTGATTGTCCACTCTGACCCGGGACATGCGTGAAATATAAAAGCTCAACGCTCTCCTAGGATCAAGCCTATGGAGCCTCTCCTCTTCCTTACCAGGATGTGGAGGAGGATAGAACGCCGGAAGAACAACCTTCTGGCTCAAATGAAATTCCGAAACCACCTTTGGAAGAAAAGAAGGACGAACTCCAAGGACAACCCTGTCCTTATGAAACACAGTGAAGGGTGGCTTAACTGAAAGTGCCTGTAACTCACTCACTCTGCGAGCGGAAGTAACTGTTAGGGAGAATTCTCTGTTTAGGCTGAATTTCCCTACCTAGTGAGTCCCCCAGCAGCTTTGCTGGATTTCTGGGGTTTAATTTTTTCTCCTGCCAAGAGTGAGACTCTTTTACCCTCACTCTTAGACATGTTGAACTGTGTTATCTTGGACAAACCTTGTGTTGAATGGGCTATGGGGTCTTTTACTCCATAGGGCCTCATGTATTTTTGTGATGTGGGTTACACAGCACCCTCTGTGCCGTGACCCAGGGGTGTCCTAGGGACTCCCCAACATAGACTCCATACCCTGGGACTGACTACTGTCTCCCAGGGCATGTAAAGTCACCAAAGACTTTGCTAGTCTTGAATCCTGAACAGAACCAGTACAAACCATCATATTGTGGACGTACTGGCTGGGGCAATTCGATTGCCCCAGGGTCTGTTAGTCGAGGGGGCACGTCTCCGTCCCCCCTGATCGAGTTTTGGCTGGTGGCAGTGGAAACTACGTTTTATATTCGACCGCGAATATTTTCCTATGGGATTTCCCATTGTTTTAGGCTAACACATTTAATTATTTATTTACGGTAGCCTTAAACATACCGCCGGTTTATATATTTATTTTTATAACTCCGGTTGGGACTTTTTGCCAAAACTTGATTCTAAAATGGCGTTGGTGTTCGCCTCTGTAACTCTGACCCAAAGTGGAGCCCTTTGTTCCACTTTTGGCGGGCTTCTCCACAGAAGCCCTCCAAAGTGGTGCCACTCTGTCTGGGGTACTTAGGAGGGGTGGAGGGGGGTTTAGGCACCCTGGACTGAGTTACCTTGGTAACTCAAGTCGCACTCCGTCCTGATTGGCCCAAGTGGTGAGCCGGCCGGCTCACCACTTAGCATGTTTGAGTGACAGCTAGGCTGGGTGAATGGGGGTTTGCTGCATAAAAGCAGGGCTTTGGGGACTGGAACTTCAGAAGTCGCCACAGGACCAAGAATCCGACGAGGGAAGAGCTGAGCCGACCTGCTTCGACGACACCACCCGGTGGAGCCCTGCTGAACCGTCTCACCACTTTTCCCGACGACCGAGGAGAACTCTTAACAGAGTGGCTCCTTCCCTTGACTGGTGGGGACAACCAGTTTTCGCCTGCTTTTCGCTTCTCGAGGTATCTCGTGGCCGCCTTGCCAGTGCCAAGCACCCCGGCAACCGGAACCCCACCACTTTTACCCCAACCACGAAAGTCGGTAAAACCCTTTAACCGGAGGACTCCGCGGCTGGTTTCTTCCCGGGCAGTGCAACGACCTTCTTCTTCTGCTCTTCAGCGAGAACTTCTTCTCCCCTGACCGACGTCGAGCCTTGCTGCCACTGCCTGGAACAACTGCCACCGCTGGAGGATCCTTTCCACTTAAGGTACCGTGTCCCGCCTGGCTTCCCTTGCCACCGACTGTACGGGGTAGATTTAGCCCCCGGCTTTCGAACCTGGGAGTGCCTGGGACACCCTGGCTAAACTTTCTAAGCCACTCTACCCACTTTCTAACTCTTTGCAAGACTTTGAATCCCTAATAACAGTGTGATCTTGGGCACATTTTCGCTCCGGCTACTCTAAGAGTGGGCCCTGCCTAGTGACTTTTGCTCACCTGTGACTTTGTGCTTCTTTGAGTCTATTGCAAGTGTTCTGGATCTTAGAGTGGTGTGTTTAACCCATTTCTGTTTCTTTTTACCCCTTTTCCTAACCTAATAGAGTGTCATCTAACGTTAAACGCTCACCTCTGTTTTGATTATGTGGTGTTAACTTAGAGTTGTCTAGATAGGAGTAGGGGTTGAAACTGCTTTCATTATAACTGTGTTTGAAGTGTTTTTACTATATGTTGCTAGAGTGTTTTTAACTTATGTGTATTTTAAATAAATAACTATATACTTTTGAAACCAAGCTCTGGTCAGTGTTTGCTTGTGCTATTCTGTCTGAGTACATATTGTGTATACTTTACATACTGCCTAACTCTTCTTGAGAGAAGTCTGACTGCTCAGCCACAGCTACCAGGTAAATCTGGGTGGTACAGACTGCTACCAAAGGGGTTTACTGCTCTACCTGTAGTCTTAAATCTTTTGCAGTGTTCCCCAAGGGAACTGCACAGGTTTCTGCCTAACACTGGTGTACAGCGGTGGGATTTGTATTGAGTATACATTTTATTGTGCTTTAGATACCTTAGTGCAACTAACCACAAAGCTTAGCACTGAAAAAGTAAAACCTCTAACATGTCAGTTATAGAAAGCTATAGTCAAGAGTCCCTTGCAGCCAAAACTGCTGATTGTTTAAGAGTGCTCTGTAAACATAAGGATCTCCTGACTAAGGGCAAGAAAATGGAGCTGATTGAAAGATTGTTAGCTAACCAAAGTCTGGGTGATGGTTCAGAGGAACCTACCACTCCAGCAACTGTAGATGACAGTGTTGAAATTAACATGGAGCAAAATGTTGATGATTCTGAGGAAGAGTCAGAAGAGGAGGGTGAGGCTGTTGTAACTGTCCCCCCTAGGCCTCTGCCTGCTCTACCTGCTGTGCCTACTGGACCTTTACCAGGTCCCACATTTAGTCCTCAGTACTTTGAACTGGAGAAAATGAAGCTAGAATTGGAGTATAAGAAACTTAATGCTCAAACTGACAAAGAACTAAGGCTAAGGGAAATGGAGCTCAAGTATGACTTAGAAATGAAGAAATTATCTGTTGAGAATGTTTCTCTCTCTGGCTCCTCTAGAAGTTCCAGTCCTAAAAGACCCCGGATGCCTAAAGAATTGGTTGGTATGTATGAGCCTAAGTTGGATGTGTTGGATTGGTTGTCTCTGTTTGAATATAATCATGGGCTCCAGAACATCACAGGAAATGACTTGCTCACCTGGTTGTTCTCTAGGCTTCCCCCTGTTGCAACTGATGTGGTAATGGAGATGGGGGAGGAGGATAGGAAGGACTATGAAAGTGTGAAACTAGCTTTGATAGCTAGGTTTGGGAAGACCCCTTCCCAGTATCTTAAGAGGTTTAGGAACCTCAAAAAGCATGATGGTACCCCTTGGGCTACCTGGGTGAGTGAATGTTTGAAAAACTTAGAGGGATGGATTAAGGGTTACAAGGTGAACACTTATGAAGGTATGAAGAATTTGTTTATGTTGGAGACTATTTATGATGCCTGCTCTCCTGAGCTCAGACAACACTTGGCTGATTCCAGGGAATTGGATTCCCGGAGACTAGCTAAGGCTGCTGACTTGTGGGTTGCCAACAGGGCCACTCACAAGGATTCTGGGGTAACTCAGAAGAAGGATGGGGAAAAACAGTCTAAAAAGGACTCCAAAGAGAATTCTAATACTACAAATTCCAAAGAGGGCCCCAAACAAAACTATAAGGGTAAGCCCCAAGGGAAACCAAATCAGGCTAGTGTACCTTCTGGTCCCAGACCAGAAGGAGGTCAGAACAAGCCTCCATTCCAGCGAGCCTTTGGCTCATGCTTTGTTTGTAAGGCTACTGACCATGTGAAAGGAGATCCCAGATGTAAGGGTAAACCTTCAGGGGTCCAGCTTGCCTCCTTAGCCTTCGCTCCAGAAGAGGAAGTACAAATGGCAAGTGGAAACTTTCTATTACTGGCTGATGAACCCACTGGAGTCTCAGCTAGTGTTTCTTTAGTCTCTCTGGGGTTGTGGGAGCAACAGAATTTAGATGTCTATAACTCTATCCCAGATAATACTAAAGAGTATTATAAGGACAGTGTCCAGGTGAATGGCCAGGAGACTCCTGCCATTAGGGACACTGGAGCCAGCATAACTGTGGTGGATGAATCATTTTTCAAGGCAGAGGATGTTGCTAAGGCACCCAAATGCCTCACCAAGTTAGCTGGTGGGCCTGTGCAGATGTGTCCCCAGATACCAGTTCTCATCCAATGTAATGATATGGCTGTAAAAATACCTGTCAGTGTACAATGTGAAGTGCCAGGTAGGGTTCTGTTGGGTAATGACCTCAAAGCTCTTGGAGTTGTATCTCATACCCCCAGACCGCCTAGCAAAAGGTTCCAGGAACTCACCAAACCTGCAAGGGAGAAAACCCTGAGAGGGTTATCTCAGGAGATGATGACAGAAATCACTCCTCTACCACTGGAGCAACTTACTGCAGTAACTACCAGATCAGGAGCAAAGGGGCAACCCAAGACTCCTAGGAAAAAGCCAGCAGCAAGCACTCCAGTGCTTCCAACAAGGACTTCCCCTAGGTTGTCCAAAGTTACACCTGTAACTCCACCTCCAGCTGAGGCTGAGAGGGAGGTACAACCCTGTGTGGTTGAGCTAGACTCTGAGGAAGAGCTAGAAGGAGGCCCCAACCTTATTGGAGATTTGGACCCTGAGGACCATCCTGAGCTGCAGTCTTTACTGGCAGAAGGTGGGCCTAGCAGGGCAGCTTTTCGTAAGGGGCAAAGAGAATGCTTTGCTATTGTGTGGGCACTGAAGAAGTTTAGGCCATACTTGTATGGTTCTACTTTTGTTATTCAGACTGACCACCAACCCTTGAGATGGTTAATGCAAATGAAAGGGGAAAATCCAAAACTATTGAGATGGTCAATCTGCCTGCAAGGGTTTGATTTCACCATTGAGCACAGGTCAGGGTGTCACCATCAAAATGCTGATGGACTCTCTAGGATGTATATCATCGACTAGAGGTATGAGGTTCATCCAGGAGTGGATTAAATCCTCCTGTCCCTTAGTCTGGGGGGGGGCGAGTGTTAGGGAGAATTCTCTGTTTAGGCTGAATTTCCCTACCTAGTGAGTCCCCCAGCAGCTTTGCTGGATTTCTGGGGTTTAATTTTTTCTCCTGCCAAGAGTGAGACTCTTTTACCCTCACTCTTAGACATGTTGAACTGTGTTATCTTGGACAAACCTTGTGTTGAATGGGCTATGGGGTCTTTTACTCCATAGGGCCTCATGTATTTTTGTGATGTGGGTTACACAGCACCCTCTGTGCCGTGACCCAGGGGTGTCCTAGGGACTCCCCAACATAGACTCCATACCCTGGGACTGACTACTGTCTCCCAGGGCATGTAAAGTCACCAAAGACTTTGCTAGTCTTGAATCCTGAACAGAACCAGTACAAACCATCATATTGTGGACGTACTGGCTGGGGCAATTCGATTGCCCCAGGGTCTGTTAGTCGAGGGGGCACGTCTCCGTCCCCCCTGATCGAGTTTTGGCTGGTGGCAGTGGAAACTACGTTTTATATTCGACCGCGAATATTTTCCTATGGGATTTCCCATTGTTTTAGGCTAACACATTTAATTATTTATTTACGGTAGCCTTAAACATACCGCCGGTTTATATATTTATTTTTATAACTCCGGTTGGGACTTTTTGCCAAAACTTGATTCTAAAATGGCGTTGGTGTTCGCCTCTGTAACTCTGACCCAAAGTGGAGCCCTTTGTTCCACTTTTGGCGGGCTTCTCCACAGAAGCCCTCCAAAGTGGTGCCACTCTGTCTGGGGTACTTAGGAGGGGTGGAGGGGGGTTTAGGCACCCTGGACTGAGTTACCTTGGTAACTCAAGTCGCACTCCGTCCTGATTGGCCCAAGTGGTGAGCCGGCCGGCTCACCACTTAGCATGTTTGAGTGACAGCTAGGCTGGGTGAATGGGGGTTTGCTGCATAAAAGCAGGGCTTTGGGGACTGGAACTTCAGAAGTCGCCACAGGACCAAGAATCCGACGAGGGAAGAGCTGAGCCGACCTGCTTCGACGACACCACCCGGTGGAGCCCTGCTGAACCGTCTCACCACTTTTCCCGACGACCGAGGAGAACTCTTAACAGAGTGGCTCCTTCCCTTGACTGGTGGGGACAACCAGTTTTCGCCTGCTTTTCGCTTCTCGAGGTATCTCGTGGCCGCCTTGCCAGTGCCAAGCACCCCGGCAACCGGAACCCCACCACTTTTACCCCAACCACGAAAGTCGGTAAAACCCTTTAACCGGAGGACTCCGCGGCTGGTTTCTTCCCGGGCAGTGCAACGACCTTCTTCTTCTGCTCTTCAGCGAGAACTTCTTCTCCCCTGACCGACGTCGAGCCTTGCTGCCACTGCCTGGAACAACTGCCACCGCTGGAGGATCCTTTCCACTTAAGGTACCGTGTCCCGCCTGGCTTCCCTTGCCACCGACTGTACGGGGTAGATTTAGCCCCCGGCTTTCGAACCTGGGAGTGCCTGGGACACCCTGGCTAAACTTTCTAAGCCACTCTACCCACTTTCTAACTCTTTGCAAGACTTTGAATCCCTAATAACAGTGTGATCTTGGGCACATTTTCGCTCCGGCTACTCTAAGAGTGGGCCCTGCCTAGTGACTTTTGCTCACCTGTGACTTTGTGCTTCTTTGAGTCTATTGCAAGTGTTCTGGATCTTAGAGTGGTGTGTTTAACCCATTTCTGTTTCTTTTTACCCCTTTTCCTAACCTAATAGAGTGTCATCTAACGTTAAACGCTCACCTCTGTTTTGATTATGTGGTGTTAACTTAGAGTTGTCTAGATAGGAGTAGGGGTTGAAACTGCTTTCATTATAACTGTGTTTGAAGTGTTTTTACTATATGTTGCTAGAGTGTTTTTAACTTATGTGTATTTTAAATAAATAACTATATACTTTTGAAACCAAGCTCTGGTCAGTGTTTGCTTGTGCTATTCTGTCTGAGTACATATTGTGTATACTTTACATACTGCCTAACTCTTCTTGAGAGAAGTCTGACTGCTCAGCCACAGCTACCAGGTAAATCTGGGTGGTACAGACTGCTACCAAAGGGGTTTACTGCTCTACCTGTAGTCTTAAATCTTTTGCAGTGTTCCCCAAGGGAACTGCACAGGTTTCTGCCTAACAGTAACCGCAACCAAAAACACAGTTTTCAGCTTTAACAGCCTCAAAGGGCAAGAATGTAAAGGCTCAAACGGAGCACCCATTAGAAACTTAAGAAGAAGGTTCAAATCCCAACCGGGCACCAGAAAAGGCGATGGAGGGAACACATTAGTGAGCCCTTTCAAAATTAAAGAATCCTAAAATAGGAACACTCTTCAGACGAGCGCTTAATTATGGACAGCGCCGCCAGGTAACCTTTAATGGTCCCCACTTGCAAGCCCCTGTGGGCCAAAGAAAGCAAAAAAGACAGCACCATGGCAATGTCACATTCAAAAGGATCCACATTCTTAAAGGGATGGTCTAGTAAAAATTTTTATTTAAAAAATAGATAGGCAACATAAAAAAAAAAATACTAGCATTCTCTGTTTTAAAACTTCCTATGTAAAATTTTGAGCTATTCAAGCTCAAAATTCGCAAAAGCAAGCACATGGGTGCATCCATTTTGTGAAATGGAGGCCCTCCTGTGCTGGCTTTTGCTTTTGCGGCACTAATGAAGGAAAAGCCAGCCAGCTGTAGTAAACAAAGGCTACCGCTGGGTGGCTTTCCCTTCATTAGTGCTGTAGGCGGAGGACGGGGACCGGAGACCAGAGCAGGAAAGCTGCAGCTGAATCTCAGTAAGTGCTATTTATTTATTTTTTTTAAAATAAGCACTAGCTGCGGTTTTTTTCTAAGTTTTCCGGGCTGGAGGAGCCCGGAAAACTTAGAAATAAAACTGCAGCTTTAAAAACGTTGTATTTATGTTTGCGGTCGCTTTTGAAGCGACCGCAAACATAAATACAATGTTATTGTGTTGGAAAACGCTGCAGTTTTTCTTTCCAAGTTTCTCAGGCTCCTCCGGCTTGGAGGATCCTGAGAAACTTGGAAAGAAAAACCGCAGCGTTTTCCCACACAACCGCGTTGTTTCTGCCTGAATCTGCTTTACCATTTGGGTACCAAATGGTAAAGCAGATTCAGGCAGAAACAACGCGGCATTGCGGAAAACAACCACATTGTTTCTGCCTGAATCTGCTTTCCCATTTTGGGCTCTCGGGCTCCCCATGGGGAGCCCGAGAGCCCCAAATGGTAAAGCAGATTCAGGCAGAAACAACGTGGCATTGCAGAAAACTGCGTTGTTTCTGCCTGAATCTGCTTTCCCATTTGGGGTTCTCGGGCTCCCTACGAGGAGCCCGAGAGCCCCAAATGGGAAAGCAGATTTAGGCAGACAACGCAGCATTTAGCATTTCCCATTTGGGTCTCTCGGGCTCCTCACGGGGAGCCCGAGAGCCCCAAATGGGAAATCAGCTGCAGGTAGAAACACTACGCGGCATGTAAACATAACCCCGTGTGTTTCTGCCTGCTGTGGCTTTCACTTTGGGTCTCCGGTGCTAGCACCGGAGACCCAAAGTGATAGCCACAGCAGGCAGAAACACACGCGGTTGTGTTGGAAAACGCTGCGGTTTTTCTTTCCAAGTTTCTCAGGCTCCTCCGAGCCGGAGGAGCCTGAGAAACTTGGAAAGAAAAACTGCAGGGTTTTCCAACACAATAACGTTGTATTTATGTTTGCAGTCGCTTCAAAAGCGACCGCAAACATAAATACAACGTTTTTAAAGCTGCGGTTTTATTTCTAAGTTTTCCGGGCTCCTCCAGCCCGGAAAACTTAGAAAAAAAACACAGCTAGTGCTTATTTTAAAAAAAATAAATAAATAGCACTTACTGAGATTCAGCTGCAGCTTTCCTGCTCTGGTCTCCGGTCCCCGTCCTCTGCCCACAGCACTAATGAAGGGAAAGCCACCCAGCGGTAGCCTTTGTTTACTACAGCTGCCTGGCTTTTCCTTCATTAGTGCCACAAAAGCAAAAGCCAGCACAGGAGGGCCTCCATTTCACAAAATGGATGCGCCCATGTGCTTGCTTTTGCGAATTTTGAGCTTGAATAGCTCAAAACTTTACATAGGAAGTTTTAAAACGGAGAATGCTAGTATTTTTTTTTATGTTGCCTATCTATTTTTTAAATAAAAATTTTTACTAGACCATCCCTTTAACTCTGCACCAGTCGCAGAACTTTCTCCAACGGCAACGGTACAGAGACTTTGTTGCCGGCCGCCTGGCCGAGAGCAACACCTCCAACACGTCTTCAGGGAGGTCCCAATCCTTATACCTCAACCTTTCAGAAGCCAAGCGTGAAGGTTGAGGGATCTGACCTCTGGATGGAGAACCCGACCCCCCTCCCGTGAGAGCAGATCGCCTCGGTAGGGAAGACGACGTGGAGGGCAGATGGACAAGTCGAGAAGGTCCGGGTACCACGTCCTCCAGGCCCACGCCGGAGCAATGAGGATCATCCGGGAACCGAACCTCCGTAACCTCCGCAGCACTTGCGGGACGACGGGGACTGGAGGAAACGCGTACAGCAGTGGGATTGACCACTCCACCACGAACGTGTCTCCTAAGGCTCCTTTTGGAGGAAATTCCTGCGAGCAAAACCTTTCACACTTCCGGTTGACACTGGAGGCGAAGAGATCCACTTGTGGGGTTCCCCAAAGGGTGAAGATCTCCAACAGAACTTCCTGAGCCAGCTCCCACTCGTGAAAAATGCCCCCCCCCCCAAAATGGGGCCCCCTTCATCAGATTGCCTTCCACAGAAAGTCCTGGGCAACCGAGGGCGGCACCTGAACAGGGTCCGACAGCCTGCCGGAGCACTGAGACCACTGGAGCTTGAGTGCCCACTGCAAAGATCTCATCCGCAGATGAGCCTCTGGCACCAGAAGAATGCAGGATGCCATGAGGCCGAGCAGTCTCAAGAACTTGGACGCTGGGAGATCCTGGGCAAATTGAAACTTGTTCACCATATGCTGAATGTGAAGAACCTCACGTGGGGAGGAAAACACTGCCCCAGGGATGTGTCGAGCACTGCTCCGATGTACTGGAGCTGCTGCGTTGGCGTCAAATGGGACTTCTTTAAATTGAGGGAGAAGCCCAGCCTGTGAAGGGAGTGGCAGGTGACGGACAGATGATCCAGGAATTCCTCGGGAGAGTTCCCCCTGATCAACCAATCGTCCAGGTAGGGGTAGATGTGAATCCCCCCTTTCCTGAGATGCGCTGCCACCACCACCATGAGCTTGGTGAAAACCCTCGGGGCGGAGGTCAATCCGAACAGCAGGACCCGAAACTGAAAGTGCGAGTCGCCAACCGCAAACCTCAGGTACTTCTTGTGCCTGGGATGAATCGGCACATGGAAGTAAGCCTCCTTGAGGTCGAGAGACACCAACCAGTTCTGAAGTTGAAGGGCCTGGAGGACTTGAGAAAGAGTCACCATCTTGAACTGGTCGTTCCTGAGGAGTTTGTTCAAACGGCGCAAATCGATGATGGGTCTCAATCCCCCGTCTTTCTTCGAAATCAAAAAATAAGGGGAATACCATCCCTTGTTCCTCTCCGCTACAGGCACCAGTTCTATGGCGCCTTTCTCCAGCAGTGCTTGAATTTCCTGCGCAAGGAGCGGATCCGGACTCTTCAAAGAGAGGTTCCCTGGTGAATTGTTGTGAGGCCTCTGCCGAAAAGGAAGACAGTAGTCGTGGGTTATGATCTCCAGAACCCACGCATCCGAAGTAATGGCTTGCCACTCTACAAGATGCTGCGCCAGCCTTCCCCCAACCGGCGAACCATGGGACCTGGCCTCATGACTGAGTGGTAGGGACTGCGGCGTTGCCTGAGGGCAAAGAGGCAACTGCCCGAGCGGCCTTGGCACCTCAAGTACCTTTGTTTCCACCTCTGGCACTCTTACGATGGCCTCTTTGACTGCTAGCTCCGCTCGCTTTACTGAAGGACGAGTAATAGCAAAAGGAACCTCCCCTCCATTGCTGTCCCCTAAGACGAAAAGGCAGAGGTTGGCGAACTGCAGCGCCCAATGACTTTGCTGCAGCTTTGGAGGTCTGCAACCTCTCAAGGCTCTCGTCAACCTTGCTGCCAAAAAGGTGTTCACCGTCAAAGGGCATGTTGAGGAGCCGGGACTGCACATCAGGAGCGAACCCAGACTTCCGCAACCACGCAAACCTGCGCATTACGGTGCTCTCCGCCATGGACCGGCTGACACAATCTGCCAAGTCCAAACCCGACTGAACTGCCTCACACATGGCATCCTTGCCATCCTGAACCATAGCAAGGAAACCATCTCGTTCGTCCCCTTCGGGAATGTCTTCAGCCGCTAAAGCAACACAGTTCCACATAGTGTGTGTGAAACGAGACAAGGCACATATGCAGTTGGCTGCCTGAAGCGCCATACCCCCTGAAGAAAACACTTTCTTCGCCCAGCCGTCAAAACGTTTGTCGTCCCTATTCGGAGGGATGGTAGGATACGACACCTGCTTTGCCGGGGCCGTAGCCGCCTGCACCACCAAACTCTCCGAAGTGGGGTGCCTAGACAAGTAGCAGGGGTCGCTACTGGGTGGACGGTATTTTCACGACAAAGCCTTGCCCACTGCCGGGAGACTCTCCGGAGCAGTCCAAGCCGCCGCCACCCTTCTCTGCAGAGCCATATGAAACGGCAAAACCGGGTCAGTGGGGGGACCAAGATCAAGGATGTCCGTGAAATCATCCTGAACAAATTCCCCTGGGGGAGCAGACCAACCCAAGAACTCAGTGACCCGAGACATCAGGCGCCGATATGAAGAATCGGCATGAGTGCCAGGCTCCGGCCTACAAAACTCCACCTCCGGAGAGGTGTCCAGTCCACTGGCATCATGCAGCGACTGTCTCAGGTCATCAAACTGGCTATGGCCCGAGATAAGCTCATCTGGAACCGTAACCAAGCCGTCATCAGAGCCTTCATCACCCTCTGAAATGTACTCCAGGCGGGGAGAGGAAGACCCCCGGGGACCAAAGCAGTGCCTGACCTTAGCCATAGCCTTCCTAGGGGCTAATCCCGTGCCACGGGGCCCCTCCGACACCACCGCCTCGAAAGGCGTCGAGGGCGCCGAGCGTGTCGGCACCGGTGTCGACAGAAAAGGCATCGACGTCGAGCAAATCGGCGTCGACGTCAGCTGCAGCTCCGCCAGCATCGGCGGCGTCGACACAGGCCTCGAAGCTGGAGCTCCGAGCGTGTCTCTCGACGACCTAGGTGCCGATGCCGTCGACGACCCCCTCGGAGGCAGAGCCTCGAGAGAAATCGTCGACGACCTCGGCGCCACAGGCGTCGACGTCTTCCTAGAAGACGGCACAGGATCACGCGGTCTTGAGCGCGTCGAGGACCGGGACATGGAACGGGCATGGCGAGAACGGATACCCTTGTCCGAACGGGACCTCTCCCGCGAGCCGTGCCGACCACCCGAGCCGGAAGGCGCACGAGCGGTGTCTCTTGACCGGTGCCGACCGACCCCACTCGGAGGCGCGGATGGACTGGTGCCCTGCGATTCAAGAATCGCTCGTATCTGCTTCCCGAAGGAAGCCCATTCCTCCGGTGTCGCTTGCATGGAGTTATAAGCCACCCGCCGATGGGCGGAGTCCTCAGAAGAGGACGGGGAAGGCGACCGATGCCGGCGCTTCCGGGAATGCCTCGAAGAGGCGGAGGAGTGGCGAGACAGACTCCTGGAAGGAGACCCACTGGACTTCCGACGATGACGCAGAGAGTCGCCCCTCGAGTCATCCGTCGAAACCCCTGCAGATCTAGACTTCCGGGTCTTAGACACCCGGCCTACCGACAGCTTCTTCTTGCGTTCCCGCAAGGCCTTTGCCGTGAGCGACTGGCAGCCGACAGTCGTCTGTATCGTGGGCCTCCCCGAGGCACCAGAGGCAGGCGTCGTGCGAGTCCGTGACCTACATCTTGGACCCGCAGTCCCCGCATTTCTTGAAGCCCGGACGCGGGGTTGAAGACGAAGTAGACATCGCCACGAACAGGACTTCACAAAAAACTGAACAGGTTCAACGAACCGAGAATTGAAAACAGCAAACTCCAAAGAGTCGAGGCGTACCGAGATTCACGAAGCGAACACGTTCGCAGAAAAAAACGGAACTGAGGCTATGGGCGTCGTGCGTCCTACTTATCACATCGGGTGACGTCGGCCGTCAGAGGAGGTCCTCGGGGACAGCGCATTGACGTCATTGACGCTGGAGCCAAAGATTTTCCGAAGCAGCACAGCTGTGGACATTACCTGTCATAGATATGGAATACGTCGGAGGACCCAATCCCCTCGAACTTGCCGTTATCGAGGGAAAAAACATGGATTTTCAATATGGTAAGTATGCGCGCGTATCAGGGAAAAGCGCGCTGCACAGCGCAATTTCATTTGATAACTAAAGTCTATTTTTCTGTGAAGCGCAGCGTTGGAAAATGAGGAAAAAACATGCACGTATAGTTATTTTCTTTCACCTTTAATTCTGTAGTGTTCGTATTTTAACTATGGTACCTTTGTCTTTCAGGTCTTCGGAAGTCTGAAAGTCTCGAGAGTAGCTGCAGACGATGGCTGTGACTGAACTGCGAACTTCGACGGAAGAAATCATCTATTGAAAGACTGCGACTGCTGTAAATTTGGTCAGGTAATACTAGTCTGTGGACTGTAGACACTCTGTGAGCTGTTCTACTTTTCTTTATTTCTGCAAGCTCTGTGAGCTGTGCGCCGGTAGCGTTACACTGCCGTCAGCAGACCCAACGCAAAGCGCGCATTACTGTGGACGCGGGGCTTATATAGCCATCAATCCCCAATGTCTGCTTCTCTATTATAACTTATCAGTGACCCACGGGGCGGCCATTTTAGGGGTATTGGGACACTATTGAGTTCCTATGGAAGTCTACGGATAAGTTAACACAGTGGACTGTGAGTATGCCATGCTTGCATTGCTAGAACCCATCTAGAACCTGCAGATCTATGCAAAGAATCCCGCCTGTCCCAGACTGCTGAATCTAACCCGAAACCCTGGAAGTGATCATGACAAATACCGAGATGCATTTCGGATGGGAATGGGGTAGAGGCATTGCAAATTAGTCTGGACTTCAGAAAAACAGAAAGAACAACTTGAGCAGCTCCTCCAGGAGTTTCAGACAATGTTCTCGTCCTTATCCGGAAGAACTACGAAAGCCTATCACGAGATAAACACTACTCCAGAGACCACTATCAGGGTACGACCCTATAGAATTCCAGAAGCCGGAGTGCAAGCCGCAAACCAGGAAATACAGTTCATGTTGGCCATGGCAGTCTTAAAACCTTTGCACAGCCAATGGTGCTCCCCCATAGTTTTGGTGCCTAAACTGGGTGGGAGCATACGACTGTATGGATTTCCATAAACTAAACGAGGTCTCCAAGTTCAATGCCTACCCAATGCACAGGATTGATGACCTACTAGAAAGGCTGAGGAAAGCTGTGTATCTCACCACCATCAACTTATAAAAAGGGTATTGGCAAATTCCACTCCGGCCAGGGGACAGAATAGACAGCCTTTGTGACCCCTTTGGGTTTGTACTAGTTTACGGTGCAACTCCCTTCTGAGGGGACACGAAGAGTATGCAGGGGCTTACCTCAATGACATTATCTATAGCACTTCCTGGAGCTCCCATCTGCGGGCTGTGCTTCAGTCTTTGGAGGCCGCAGGGAGAACATCAATCCCAATTAGTCTTCGATAGCCTTCGCCCATGCTCAGTATCTAGGATACGACGCTGGTCAGGGCACCATTCGGCCTCATCAGGACAAATTGGAGGCTAATGATCAGCTTCCGTTCCCAGCCAATGCCGGACAAATCCAGGCTTTACTGGGTTTCGTAGGGTACTATAGAAAGTTCATACCGCACTCTTCCACATTGGCAGCCCTGTTGACAGATCGCCTACAGTCGACCCGGTCCGCCAACGCCAGGGATAATCAACAAGATGCCGAACAGGCGTTTAGAGATCTAAAGAAAGCCTTGGCTGAACATGCAGTGTTGCATTGTCGGGATTATTCAGCGCCTTTCTCCTTGCATACAGAGGAGTCTGGATTGGGGATTGGGGCAGTGCTCTTTCAGAACCAGGGTGAATGAGAATATGCAATTCTCTTTATCAGCAGGAAACTGTTGCCCCATGAGAGGGCCTATGCCAATATTGAAAAGGAGTGTCTGGCGTTTAAGTGGGCCATTGAGTCACTGAGGTATTACCTCCTGGGGCACAAATTTACCCTGGTAACGGATCATGCACTGTTGGTCTGGATTTCAAGGAATAAAGACTCTAACCCTAGGATACTGCAGTGGTTTCCTGCACTGCAGCCTTTCACCTTTACGACTGTCCACCGGCCGGATAAACTGCTGACAGAAGCAGATTTCTTGTAAAGAGTGCATACCCTGCCCGAACATCAGGGCTTGGCGGTGAGGGTATGTGAAGAAGGGACGGTGGAAACTTAGGGAGCACAGCACGAGGGAAAGGAAGGGGTTAATCAGAGTGTGCGCAACGGTTATGAGAGTGAAGGACTGTCAGGTGTGAGCGAGGGTGCAGATGCGGAGAGAGGCGGATCAGGGCTTATTAGCCAGCCCAGGAAGAACAGTACCGGAGGGCCGTCATGAAACGGACACAGAGGCGACAGCATAAGACCAGGGTTGCCACGTGGAACACCACCCACAAGGGAGCAGGTGAGTCTGCTGAAGATTGCATTGGACGTTGGGAATTTAGAGGCCCAGTGCCACGCGGAACACCGTCTACAAGGAAGCATGTGAGCCTGCCGATGAGAAAGGGGTTGGGCGGAGAAAGGGTGAACTCTTAAGCCTAGCGCTGCTACCATCAGTTTTGTTCATAACTGGGACAGTCTGAGCCGGAACTTAGTGGACTACTATAGAGAACTGGGACACAGGGCAAGGTAACCACTGCCCTACTACCAGAATGTTGGACTACTTATAACCACTAAGAAATAAAATAAAGTACCACGTACAATTTTCCTTGAGTCTTAGCGTGCTTTGTAACAAAACCCAAGTAGTGTCACACCTGCAGGAGGGGAGGATACAAAGTCTGCCAGGGAGTAGATGTCAAAATAACATTGACTGTTGGCAGATGAAGGATGGCAGCCAAGCTGCTCCCTGGGGATACCAAAGGCTGTTACACGTCCTGAGGTGACAAAGTGTCAAACTCCAGAGATGAGGACAAGGCAGAGTGCGTCAGTAGTCACTGCTACAAATGGTGCTGGAGCACCTCCAAGTGTGAACCCACCATCTTGTTTTAGAAGGAGTGTGGCACAGTTGGGCGTGAGGAGATCTCCTTCCTTTCCACTGTATGACATTGAGGCCACTCAGGTCCGGGGCACGGTAGCAGCAAGAGAGCTTGGAGCGTACTCTGGTACATGGCAGTAGGTCCTCGGGGTGGGAGACGCTGCTAGCAGTCTCTGGGGCTGAGAGCCAGCCTCGAGCTGAAACCTGGGACGAGGCCCCCACAGTGTTAGCACTGGTGAAAGGCCTTGGGCCATTTGTATAGTCACCAGTACAACACCCCTCAGTACCATATGTGTCATCACAGGTGTATGCTCTGCAAACCTTGGAGAAGGGGTGGGTCTTACCTGGTAGTGTGGCAAACCAGTGAAGGATTGCTATGTCGTGGATTCCCTTAGGGAAAGAAAAAGAAAAATAAAGGACGCTTCCACGTTTTTTTAATTGACAAACTGCAAGTGATACAGAGGCAGCACGCTGAAGCTCTCCAACCAGCTGAGATGCTGCTTCAGGAGGGAGCCACAAGTGCCACACACTTCTCAGAAGCGATCGGGTCTCAGTTAATAGAATGGGGAGCACGCACTAAGAACTGGCAAGCACAGAAACTGCATGTAAGGATTGTCAGCATTAAGCACATGGGTTTCTTCAAAACTTTGAACAAACAGATTAGCCAGACTTGGAGCAAAGGCTGCACCCATGGACCCATGGAGGTGCCATGAACTTGTTTGCAAAAAATGCCCTTATAGCTGAAGACATTTTTTTGCAAGGCAACAGTAGCCAAATCAATGATGAAGTTGGTCATAACTGCATGTGGTGTTTCACGTAAATTCAAAGCAAGTAATCACCTTCATAGCCCCTTGCTGGGGGATGTTAGTATAGAGGGATTCCAAGTCCAATGTGACCGACCAATCCGTATTGCTGTCAAAGGTCATGTTCTCTACCAAGATGATGACATCTCTAGAATCTTTTAGGTATGATTACGCTAATGCTGAGATAGGTCTAATGTGGAAATGCACAAATTCTGAAAGAGGCTCCAGGTTGTATTCTAGAAGGGATGGTTTGGAATTGGATCAGGCCGTCAGATGGTTGGCCGAGGTTGGATTGGACAGACTGATTACTGAACGGTGGGATGAGCTTGGTGCACCTATAGGGCTGCAGGATGCAGTGAGTGTAATTGACAGCTTAAATCAAGGTAAGACTCTGGGAATTGATGGCCTAACGGTGGATGTTTATAGGTCGTATAAGGATCTTCTTGCTCCAAAGCTTCTGGAGGTGCATTTGGAGTTGTTCGCTTTGGGTAGGTTTCCGAGCTCTATGCTGATGGCGTTTCTTCCTAAAGCAGTCACGGATGAAACATATTGCGGGTCTTATTGGCCATTGGCCATGATCAATGTGGATATAAAAATTGTGTGTACTATTCTGGCTCACCGTCTGCAACGGGTGGTCCAGGAGCTTTGACACGAAGACCAGACTGGATTCATCCCGGGCCGTGGCACCACTCAATCTTCATAGGCTTTTCCTTATCCTTGATAAAGTTTAGGGACTCTACAGACGAGGGGGACAGACTGTGGTATATTGGGATGGAAACTTTTAGTGACGGATTCAAGTATGTAGGGTATCATGGTGGAAGCGGATTGGCAGTGGGTCGGTCTATCAATGCAATGTGGAAGATGGTATGATAAATTTCAGTATCAACTGATTCCTGGGTGTAATGTCCTTTGTCTTTGTAGGGCGTGTTGCACTTGTAAAAATGATTGTGTTGCCGCGTCTGCTGTATGTTTTCCAAGTCATGCGCATGCCCCTACCAAGTTACTTATTTCAGAAGATCAATATGATAACTGGGGATGTTTTTGTGGAAGGACACAAATCCTATAGTGGCTTTGAAGGATTTACAGCTCCCAACGAGGAGGGGTGGTGTAGGTGCGCCAGACTACTTTAGCTTATACTACTGGGCAGCTACCCTCTAGCACATGGTGGATTGGTTGATGTACCCTCAGGCTGAGGCAGTCACTAATAGGATTGCCTTTGAATGTAGGCCACGTCAGCTGTTTGAGACGATTGATGTCTGAGAGGGGGAACTTGGGTTACTTCCTTCTCCGGTGTTAGAGAAGATGATTTCTTTTTTAGGCAACTTTCCCTCCATATTCTATGAACCGCCAAACGTTTGGCTTTTGTTTTACACCTTGTCCTGACTTGTCCTTGCTATTAGAGGGTAGAGTTTGATTGCTCACCTGAATTTAGGATAAGAAAAGGAGTCCTGCAGTTATTCCAGCAGTGGAGCCAAGTATCCTGTGTAGCTGTGCAGCCGACCGAGGACGACTTCCGAAGAGGCCTGGTGACCTTTCCTGCAACTGTCAGGGTAAAGCCCTACTGGACTACCTGATCTGAGAAGACCCTCTTCGGTGCTTCGACCCTTGGACTTGTGGGACTAACCAGTCTTAAATGCCTTCTCACGATCCTGCACCCTGGAGCCTTCGGAAGTGTCCTATCTGGTGGACTGACAAGCTCAGTTTTGGGCTACCGTGGCATAAGAGTCGTAGTTCTGTGTTTTTGCCCGGAACCTTGTAATCGCCAGCTAATCCTACAAATCGCCTTCCTGACAAGTTTCAGCATCCCAGTATCCAGGGATCCTGTTCTGGAGGGCTACCTTCATTCGCAACTGGAGAGACGCCTGCTGTCGCCAGTGTGCAGTCGCAGTCACTGGAACCGGCCATTCCCTGTCTGGTAGTGTCCCCAGAAGAGTTCTGTGTTGGTGCCTGCTGCATTTCTTTTGCTGGAAAGGTTGCACTCAGCTCATGGACCCGCCCCAGAAACTTTGTTGCACCCGCAGCTCCCGAATACCTTCTACTGCATCCAATGGCGGGAAAACCTACCTCCAGCAACTCCCATCCGACCTGCCAAGTCCTTTGGGAAAATCTGAGTAAGGGTAGTGAATAGTTACTGGTGCCCCTATCTCCCCCCCCCCCCCCCACAATAACATTTTGTGAAGAACTCAGATTTATTCCATGCTGTTGCTTTTTAAACATTTATTTAAAAAAGCTGCTCTAAAAGACCACTTATTTTACTCACCTGTAAACTCCCGAAGCCTTTGGGACCTCTTCTCACCGCCACAAGAACTCTTCCTGCCTTTGTCCCCTCTCCTAAAGGAACTTTGTGAACTTTTGGGCACAAGACCCCATTCAACTTAGGGATTGGACTATGGGGTTCTATTCTTGTGGACTGGTTTTCTGCCTGCATAACTACTTACCTTCCATTGCAGGCGTTTAGGTGAATTGTATGAATTTCCAACCAAAGGTGACTGCATACATGTTTTATATTTAGAGTGTTGTGTGATACTACATGCTTGATTCGCTTCCTTAGTTTATTTTTGGGCCTATAATACATTTCGTATTTTTGTACTTACCCGTCTAAGTGGACTCATTGTGAACCCCTGATCCCACTAACTTCTCCTGAGATTTAGACTTGAACACTCTCCACGCTTAACTTGTTTGGGTTTGGCTAAACTCCCAGAGTTCCCCTGTTCACTATAAATAGGGTGGCCTGAAACATGTCCACTAGGCCAGATTTGAGAAATCCATCTTTACATCTGGTAAACATGCTGATAAGAATATGGAAACCAGCGACCAGAGGGGACTGACAAATTACCTTTTCTATCTGAAATTAGTCTTTGTTGTGGTAGGTTAGGGTAAGTAGTGCATAAAAGGAGGGTCGGAGGTGTTGTCCAAATAGGATGGGGAGGTCAGACTGAGGACTTTTCCACGGGTGATAGGGCCACCATGTATTCAGCTTTCAGGGAAGCGCATTCCTGTGTAAACATTTTTGGGAGTTTGGCAGGTTGATGGTTGAGGTTACAGGGTTATGGGGTCATGGGAGGGGGTGCCTGGTGCGACCTGTGAGTCATGTGTTTAATGTTGCGCTGAGGAGCTTTACTGAGGTTGGCAGGCATGTAACAGATTTACGCTGCTGCCATCTTGACCAGACTTGATGGTGCATCCGGAAAACGAAGTAGGTGGGAAGAGGAGCTGAGGGAATCGTTCACTTGTGTTGAATGGGGTAAGACTTTAGGATTTTAACAAGTGAACCACATCAGAGTTGGATGTTTATGAAAGATGCAAAGGAGGTGAGGGGGACGCAGGGTTCCAACAGAGTGTGGCACGGGTGTGGGACCTGCTGCAAACTTCATCCAATCTCAGACCACCCTGAAACAGGGTATGTGGTCTCATGGCTATACAGGTGGCAAAATAGGGCCGAATGTGATGGGGCTGGGGGGAGGGATGAGAGTATGTGTGGAATATATGTTAATTGTAATTGGAACTCCTATATGGCCAGTCACAGGATCTTCTCTTGTGGGGAAGAAGGACATCTAATAAGAGTGGTACCATTGTTCATGAAGGGACTTGTGTGCCTCAACTGTACGATTTTACTCAAGCTAAGGCACTGTGGGCATATGGGACCAAGAAATATGGGTGGGTTGGATTATGTGGAGGACTGGACTATAAAGTTGGGGAATTGGATGTGCTTGGACTACGGGGCTCCATGTCGATATCAACGCTTAATTGTTGGGGTATTATATCATGAGACCAGCTAATGTGATTTTGAAGGATTCGGTTTCTTGGCTATTAATGTGCTTGCTCCCCTTTTAGTCTTCTTGTGCTTTTTCATTTGTTATGTAATCTGTCATGCAAACAAACATATTTATTTTTAAAACGCCATCTTTGGAAAGATTATAGGGTCAAATTCTGAGCCTCAGTGCTCAGGTACTACCTTTATGCACCAGTAGAAGAGCTTCTGAACAAACTAACAGAAAACCTCCAAAAACAAACAAAGAAAAATAATCCCTACTGTTATTAATCTAGCAAGATCACCACTACAAAATCCGGTATGGGATGGGCCGCCTTTCCCGTGGCTAGGGAAAGGCAGCTGCTACCTGATGCTGACCCTGTGGGTGGTTTCATGTGGGAGGATCATGGGGGAGGCGACTCATGCCAGGGAACACTGGGGATCTCCTTAGCTCACAAGTACCCTATAGTTCCTGAACTGACAATGGCGTATTGTAAAATAGAATGAACTAATAGCCCACAATCTTCTATGGACTTCAGTTCCCATAATGCTAAAAGTACTGGGATAAGGAGGCAATGGGGACTCAGAGTGGTGAATATCCAAAGACGCGATCTAGTTGTTGCCAATCAAAGCACCTGAGCAGTATATTTAAAACCCAAGATCAGACCCAGCTGGGAGATAAAGGGAATTAAGGTGAAGCCGTGGAAGCAAGCCAAGGACCTTTGAATGGCCGCGAGGAAGGCATAACGGAGGAAGCTGAAACTATCCGAGGTGCGGGAGCAGCCACTTAAAGAAGCCCACTAGCAGAAGTCAACACGAAGGGTGAAAAAGCAGAACTGCAGAGTATCCTCAGCGGAAACCGGCCTACTAAGAAGATGCCCAGCTGAGGAGGAGACGTGCTTCCAGAGCACTGTGTGGCAGACCGGTGAAGCCGCAATAGATCTACTGAGCTGTCATCGCTCCCAAAGACTGACAGGTAACTTATCTGAGGCACGCAGAAGCGGTAGAGCAAGCAGGCGGAATTCTGAACAACTGCCACGAAGCCTGACAGCAAGAGGGAGCTGCTGCAGAGAACCGGTGAGCTGGCAGAGTGTAAAGGCTGACACGGGGCAATCCTCACACAAAAGCTGTTACGATGCAATCATTTAGAAAACTGAATAATGAATAAAGCAAAGCAGAACTTGCTTTCTGAAAACTGAATAGTTAAAGAAAACAAAAAAGGTAAGGTGCACAGAAGAAAGTTCCTTAATAGGGGTCTACAAAAGGGGAACGGTAATAACCAGTACTACACCCTCAGCCAAGAGGCTGTCAAAATACTTTGGAAAAACTATTAGTGGCAAAAGCCCCTAAACGATACAAACTACAGCCAAGAGACTCCAAGAAAACCATATTAAGACCTCCACTAGGAAAAGCTCATAGCCAGCATTACCAGTAACCAAGAAGTTGTGAGAAAATCCTAATAAAGCAACCAAGAATAAATACCTCTTGTCGGAAAGTTTACATCTCACATTGCCAACAGCCGAAAGACTGAAACCATACTGAAAGACTGGTGTGGAGAATCTTGGAATCATATTGCCATCAGGTTTGAAGTTAGTTGTAGGAGTTTTATTCCTGGCAGGTGAGTATACCAGGAAATGACTCATAGTGGTTAGGCCTGGCAGACAAAGATGAGTGGAAATAACTGTTAGGCAAAGTATGTATGCAGTAACCTCTGGGAACACTACAAACAACTATGAATACAGGTATAGGCAACCCAACCTTTGGTATAAGCTTGTACTACACAGTTTCGGTAGCGTGTTGACAGGTATTCAAATAAACTTACACTCAAGGTTTCTTGCATAAACAACTAATCATTTATTTATCAGTCAGTTATAAAGCCTTTTTCAGAAGGGAGCAATAGGACAGTAACACACAAATATACTTCAATACTGTACACTCTGAGTTTCTGGATCAGACAAGGCCCTTTTGGGATGGCCCGCAGACACAACCTACACCCACAGGTGACTTCAGTAACAAGGGTGCTGGGGACATCAATCCCTTAGTGCTGGCATACAGAATACTCTTTAAAAAGTAAGTAAAAGGCAAAAGTTATTAGAACACAAGAAATACAAATAGTCATAAGCAGGGCAAATACTTTCAGATATCTTTGAGAAGAGCCATTCAATTCAATAGGCTAAACCAAAGTCAATAGGCCAAAGTCTTTGTGTAGGATGCAGCACTTCAGGTAAGTAAATGGAAATGTCTTTGCACAAGTTCTTAGGAGTCTTTGGTAAAAAGAAAACTCAAATGTAGCGCAACAAGCTGATTAGACTTGTGAGTTGCAGAAGTTACAAGCACTTCCACAGTAAGAGGTAAGTTCTCTTAGGCTAGCTTTACAGTACCTTAGTAAAGAAGAAAAAGATGCAGCTGAAGATTTCTGTTCCTGTACAGCTCTGCAGATCTCACTGTTCCTGGGCCGCAGTCGTGGGGACAAGAGGGAGGACGTTGGGGGACTCCTGCACTGTACTGGCACTGTCAAAGCTGGCAACCGGCAACTTAACTTTCAGTGGCTGTTTTGCATTTCAGCTCCTTGCGGTACAGCAAATAGCAATACGCGTGGTTCCTAGCTGTCAAGGTGGACTTTCCTCATGTCTGGGGTCCCGCACTCTTCTGAGGGGGCTCAGGCTTGGTCAGTCCTGCTTCGTGGGTGTCCGGAGGATCTTCCAAAAGCTTTAGGCCAGCTTAGAAGCGACGCACACAATTTGGTGTCCCTCTCCCTGGCTCTACGGTTTCCTGCAACAACTCTGAGGAAATTCAACCAGTTCTGAGATGGGTGGCCAGGTGGCTTACTTGGAAGTTGATTGGTCCTACAAACTCAAAGGGAGAAGTCGTCCTTTTCAGGGCTTCTCTGTCAATGCAGACTTGTCGATTCGGACCTGCAGCAGGGCTTCACCAGTCAAACCAACGGTTCAGGAGTTGCAGCAGTCCTCTTCAAGCTCTTAGTCGGTGCCTTCGTCCAGTGGTCGACTCTGCCTTCCAAGCCAAGATACTCGCCTTTTATTGAGTTCTCTCCCATTCATTCCAGCCTAGCTGCCACTCACCCAGCAGGGTGGCTGTCCTTGCTGGACAGTCAACCAGCCAATCACCACAGAGTGCATTTGGGTCTCCTAGGAGACTTAGCACAGGGAGGTTCGGGCACCTCCCTCACTTCCTGCCTACCCCAGACACTCTGGAGCCATAGGCGGGTTTCACTCCTGAAACCCGCCAAAGGCGAATGAACAGAGACCAAACCTGGTTTGGCGCGCAGAGAAAAACTCGAGAAGGACCTCTCCACAAAGAAATGGCGAAAAAAGAAGACCGGGAACCGTTTTAACAAAGGAGGCTCAGGAGCCATCTTGAAAAACATGGCTCCCGCAATTTAACATTACCGGAGCTGCGAACAGTTCGCGGTCAGGGCAAATCATGGTAGTTCATTGTAAAACCACTGCCACCAGCCATTCTGAGAGGAAAGGGTAACATTGGACTGTTACATGAGTAACTAGACATAGGGGATACTAAGTAACCCCTCCAGCACTCTATTGTAAGATTGGGTTTGCTGGGTCTAGAAATGTACAGGGTTAAGTGAAGTCAATTTCACTCCACTGTTCTGGGAAACAGTAGTTGATCCCAGAGAAGGTATTTAAACCTTGGGAAATCTGAAAGACTTCCCTGTGTCACTGCACAGAAGATGCTTTGTGACACAATTGTAAAAGATGATGCCTATGGAGTTGGTTAGACTCCATAACCAAAAAGAAACAGTGTATAACATCACATAAAATACATGAGATAGTGGGAAAAGTTCAAAGTCCCAAAGTTTAGCAAAAGAGCTGGAGGAAAAGGTGGGAGGAATTGGAACATTTTTGAGAATTCTCCCTAACAAGAACCTTTGTTGAATTAAGAAAATTCATGTATTTGTTTGACAAGCAGTAGCATCACTGAGACGAGTTGCTTTTTGCTTTCCTGACAAAGTGTTTATTTTGAGGAAGCATTGAGAAAGTTTGAAGCGCTATCTCGACAAAAAGTAGTTCCTCTGAACAAAGAGTTACATGGTAACAGAACAATTGCAGTTGATTTTTAACCTTTGTTTTGGGGAGACAATCATCCTTTCAAGAGGGATATTGTGAAAGACACTGATTTGTTTTATCAACCAGTTGTGGTGAAAAAGACATTTGTTGTTTCTCCAAGAAAGACCGTGATTGGAAAAGGCTTTTCCGTGATCTTTAACAGATCTTTATTAAATCAGAACTGTAATCCAAGTATTCTTGAATTGAACCAGGGCAAGGGAATACAACCCTGGATGCAAGGAGTGCTTTCAAGAATATTTGAGTTTGAATTACAAAACTGTTTTATTGAACTAAGATTTAGCCATATTTTCCTTGCATAATGTTATTGTGTGTATTAGTGGGCCAGAGATATTTTGGACACTAGGTAATTTTTCTTTAGTTTTAGTTTGGTAGGCAGGGAGCTCTCTATTAGGTTAGGCGTTTAGCAAAACCCCTTTTTATTTTGAATAAATGGCAAACCTTGAGAAAACGTTACCTTTGTGTCCATCTCGCATTTCTGACTCCTCACACTACAGATTAAAATGTGGTGGTAATGGAAAAGTAGAGGCAGGGAACATAACTCTATCCATTTTGCCTTTCAGTCAGAAGCAAAAATGTACACTACAAAGAGTTGGCAAGAAATATTTGAAAAGAGCCTAAAATATTGTTTTCCAGTGGAATACTGTAAATAGTTATCCAAAACAGAAAAAGGTACTCACCTCAGTGCTGCAGTAATAACATCAGATTTCATACTTGATTCCAGCGAGTCAAACGTTACGGTACAAAGAACCTACAGCACAAAATGGAAGTATATATAAGATATGCAGGGAACTATGCCTCAATTCTTTGGTATATGGTTTAATAAACTTACAGTAAGGTTCAGCAATCTTAACGTAAAATGTAATATGTTTACAAAACAAAAAGTAATGTACTCTCAGTCATTGCTTGTGGATACATTGTGCAGCGCAAATAAGCAACAACAAAATCTAACATCTGGTGGTTTAAACCCTGGCTCTAAATGTTTAAAGGCTTTGGCTATGATAAGAGAGGCAATAAAAGAAAATTCCAGCTTGGGATAGAAAATAAAAAAACAGTGGTTGGTGCACATTATAATTTCTGAAGTCCCATTCACTGGGACATAGATGTTTCTTTAGAATAAAAACAGATGAATCTAGCAAAATGAAAGATACTTCGGATTTAGTTCAATAGCTCTTCCACCCTGAAGTTACTGATTTTTAAATATATTGTTAACTTTACAGTATATCAACATCACAAATCATAAAAGGAATCTCTTATCCTGGCCGCCACCCCTTAACCTCCTTAAACACAACAAATCCCTCATACATCAAGTCCATTCATGCATATAAAATAAAAACGTCCAATATAATTAACGCTTTCTCTTCCGCCAGGGATATTTTCTAACGAAAGGGGTGTGAAACCTCCTCTTTGGAACACAGGATCTTTACATTATGGATACAACCCCTCCCCACATACCCCTTTTTGCCATTTTAGGATTACTCACTTCACACTTGCTAAGGCTTGTGGTATCCATATAAACTGTTGATTAGGTAAATCCATTTCAATCCAAGATTAATTCATCAGAGTTTACCTCGAGAAGCTCTAACTCCTAAAGTCTACTTAATGATTGTAAACACATTGTGCCAAAAGAAATAATTTCAGGCATTCCTGCATCATATGGAAAAGAGAATATTTTAACCTACAACGCTGGCAGCATGTATCTGAAGCTACCCTTTTCATACCTTTTCTCAGAACCATGCCACCAAATCAGAAATTCATGATTTTGCAAAACAATGAGATAGATTGGCCGGAGAAAACACCTAATTGGTTTTAGCAAATAACTAATCTGGCCCTCTGCGGACAACGTCACCACCATTTTTACTAATCCTAATTCGCAGGAGATTATCAAAAATAAATAACAGCAATAGTGATTGAGTTTTGACTACCGTCTATATTTAAAAACAGCACAAAAGGACATACTCTCCTCTGCTTCTCTCAAGTAGGGAATAGTTGCAAAACGATCAAACAGCGCCATAAAACAACTGAAATAGACAACAGACTCACAAGATTTTGCTATAGGTTTGTGCACCTTGTGTACAAATCGTGAAAACTACTATTATGATTGAAATGCATGCCTATCCAGAAAACCCCACACCCTTATACAAGCTTCATCAGAGGTTTGCTTAAGTCAATTTGAATAATTTGGCATGAATAAGGAAAGATATACATTAGATAACTACTTGGGCTCCAAACGGCTATTAGAGCTAGTGCGGGGGGGCAGATCAGGGTACCTCAGATGCGTTAAATATGTCCTTCACAAAAGGAACCAACAGCTCTGCACATGGTCTATGTCTGCTAACCCTGTCCAATTAATCAGCAATACTGTTCAAAGATTTACAACTGACTGCAATAGTACCTTTGCCTATTAACATTTGCGAGCTGAAGTTTCTCATGTAAATGGATATTTCACTAGGCTTAAAGAACCTGAAATCCACTAGCCCTTTACTCCATACCATGAGAAGATACTAGAATAGATGGGCCAAAAATGGTTACACATATACTGGAGTAAGAAAATGCAGCAGTTGTGGATCAGAATCACTGGATGGGATGCCACTCTAGTCTCAAGAACTATATATATCAAATATCAAAACACACATCTAATAATCAAACGTTTTTTCATTCTTTAGTGCTGATTTAGATATGCAGCAGCAAAATTAAAAAAACAATTCCCATAGAGTAACATTTGCCAAAGTAACAATCTTTAGGAACCCCAATTGCAAATAATACAGAGTCTGCTGGGCCCAATCTTCACTTTATTTATTATGGCAATGCACTTCCCAATAAAAACGGACATTTTCTAAACCACAAATAGCACATGTGCCACAAATCCCTTTTCTTTTACACACCGGGCGGGCCACTCAAAGTGAATGGCACCAATATCTCCTCAACACAAAGGCAAAGGAAGACACATGCAGCGAGCTCAAGATGGAAAAACACAATTGAAAAGGTAAGGAAAGATCTCAGTATCAAGCCAAGAGAGTTGAACTAAAGGGGAAAACCCCCAAAGGAATAAAGGACAGTGGGGTGCCAAAAAACAGACTGAAGAAAGACAAGGTGGAAGACAGGGTAAGAGCAGCACAGACAGTATCCATCTGCTGAGAATACACTTATCAAAGAGGCTGTTCCAAGGAGTTGAAATGCTTTGCGTGAAGTGACCTGGTTGTTTTAGGTGACAGCACACTGGATCCTTGGGTAAGTGTAAAAGTAGGTTTATTAGTACAGCTCCAGAAGGTCATTTGGCTTCATCAGTTCAGTACATAAGAAACAGTCACACTGCTGACAGCTCTCTCATCTAACAGAACATTCACACTGCATTCCATCCCAAGATTCCATACATGCACCCAGGCACCAACTTACAGATACTGGCAGACTACTGCACCGCTCTAGTCATCGGTTATTTTCGGATGATGTAACAATGAACTGCTCTGTACATTTTTATTTGAAAGAAATGCATTAATACTATTGTTAGGATGGATTTCCAGAAATCAGCCCTGGTGAGAGGATTTTGGGAGGCCGCCATATCTATGCGAATCAGGGAAGAGACCGAGGTTAGCCGAAAGCCAACCAAGGTAAGGTAGGTGAGCAGTCAAGGCTTAGTCTAAGGAAAAGTGCAAGAGTGATCTAGGGCTACAATGAGTCCACACAGAGTAAGACCAGTAATTCAAGTAAGATTAAGTATATTAACAAACCAAAACAGTTATTAGGCCTTTAGGTATACACTAAGCATATACAAATCACATGCAAGTATTTGCACACCTTAACTTATAACCATGTGTACACATTCATCATTAGCATAGAAGAACACATGACTTACCTCTTGGTAATGTTCTTTCTGATGGATGTTACTCCAACAATGATATCCTATCCACAGCATAGTCGTTCTTCAGAAACATTTCCGCTGCCAGGGCATGAGGGGGGAGGGATGCACCCCACGCCAGACAGGATGTCAGGGCCAGTATATATTGAGGCGCTGCGCCCTGTGACCTCAGTTCCACCTTTTCTCCCTAGCACTCTGACACTAAGGGACAGTGGAACAGATCATGTCATAGTTATCCGCCAAGCAGGGCACAAAGGGCAGGTGAAATATCCGCGGGAGAAGAATCCATACAAAGTACATTACCAGTAAGTAATTTCTCCTGCAATGGATTGCATTCTCCCGCAGATTGCTCATTTGATAGACTAGCAAAGCAGTACAGCATTAGGCGGCGGTATGAAAGCCGAAAAGCCTTCTGGTTTAAACTATGTTGTCCCAAACCGGGCGCCAGCCCTGTTAGGAAATATTTCTCTTTAGGCAACTTTCCCTCCGTGTTCCATCGACCCCCAAACATTTTGCTTTTGAACCGGTCCTGACTTTCAGTCATCAGCTTCACTCCCCTGGCCTTTTGCACATTTTGGTATAGGGAAACTGATTAGTCCTTCTGAATATCAGTACTGGGAAACTATGTTTAGCTTTGGTCTGTTAGGTAACAGTGCACCATAGTATCTTACAATGCAGTGCAGTAGGGATACTTTCGCATCACCCTAGTCTTTGACACTTGGGATTTTTGGTTACTTGTATATGTGCCTAAGACAAGCTGGTGGCAGCAGATACCATTTTGTAGTATTTTTACCGTGCACATTTGCATTTATGTGGCTACGGTGTACTGTGCTACTGTTAAAATATGTCAGCCAAAATGCCGGCTACTCACACTCTGTACAGCGCTCTCCTGCTCTCGAGCGAGGTCTGCGCTTTAAACAATTATATATCTATATATATATTTCTTTTAAAACATCGACACATTTTTGCTGGTCCTTGGGCCATATTGTTGTTTGGCGTTCTTCCTGCGTTCTCAAGGTCAGGAAATCCCTTATATGGTCATGCATTCACCCAGGAAAGCTACTACTTTTGCGGGCTACTGCTGGCTTGGTGTGTGTGGACCCAGGATGTCAGTGGGACTGCCTGGTATGACTTCACATCTGGGGAGCCTGAAAGTCTAGGGCTGGGGTGTTAGTGAAACCACTGCTGGCTGGTTGAATGGTGCAGATCCTTAACATTGGTGGGTTTGGACTAGCTTCCAACTCCAGAAGATGCCCAGCATCCCCTTCCTGCATTTGGTCTGGTGAAGCCCTGCTGGACTACCTAATCTGCAAAGACCCTCAGTGATGTTTCAGCTCTTGGACTGGTGGCACCAAACATTCTCAACGCATTCCCAAGGATTCAGCCGTCCTGAGCCCTTGGGAGTGCCCCTGGACGACCCAGTGGACTGACCAGCTCTCCAGTGGGCTACCTCGTTTGAATAGTCATCGTTCCATGTTCATTGCCATAACTTCGGTGGTCGCCAGCTCATGCCACAAGTCGCCATCCTGCAATGTTTCAGCTTTCCAGCTTCAAGGGGATCCTGCTCTGGAAGATCTTCAACTGTGACTGGTGAGACGCCTGGTTATGTTTACGAGACATAAGCCAGGTAAGAGCTCAAGCTTTTATTAAAGTACAAAGTAATTGAGGGCCCCATGCAGTAATCATCCTGGCAACTGACTGATTCCATGGGCTGAGCCCTTATTTCCCCCCCCCAGTTGGAACCCTGGGCCAGGTTGCCATTTCCCAAGCAACCACAACATTCCAAGATACCTGGGCAACCTGCTAACATTCTTACCCTATCCTGGAGCATGCAGTATGTTCAAAAGAGAATGGATTTGAAAGATGGGAGTGGAGCGGCATTTGTGGAGCGGCAAGCAGAGCAGGCTGTTCCCTGCTGTTGAGTGCTGGGCTGAGTGGAGCACAGGTGCCTGTGAACAATTCAAGAAATTATTTCACTCCTTCCCCGACCGCGCAGCAGCAAGCAGGGCACTATGTTCCCTGCTGTTCATCCTGCTGGGGGGCGGCTCATATCCAGTAACGGCTCACTTGAACATTTGTTTTGAAGGGGTACAATTGGTGCATTGGTGCATTCCGTAACCCGCCTGTTCCATACGGAGTGTATGATTGAAGCAAGCTGAATCTCAAACCGTAAACTTCAGTCTAACGAGCCTAATTCAGTACAATCTTGGTGATACAAGAGAAAGATCAACGTATTAAATTGAAAAGGCGACACTACTGATGGGGCTGTTGGGGTAGCAGAGCAGCGGCAAGGGACATTTGATATTCAGGGGCTTGATGAGCTCCTGCTTCTGCTGTGCCATTCCTGCTGGAAAGAAGCTGTAGGAAACTACACGAACTGGAGCTGCACAGGCGATAATTGGTGTGAAGCTGTAAGCGACCAGCCTGCATTTTTTCCATGTTGGAAGTCAAGTGGAAAGTTGACTGGGAAAAGGATTTTTGTTTACAGTGTTTTGCAGAGTCTTGCAGCATTCGTCGCCCAGTTCATTCTATCCATATCTGTTAAAAATGCTCTTAGGTGTGTGAAGCCATGAATGGGCCCAAGTGGGAAGCTGGTTGAGCGACGAAACTTGGGAAAACACTAGCTGCACTTGCTGCTTTGTAGTCTCAGAAATTACAAGCCAGGTCCAGCAGTTGAACATAGCTTTTCTTTAGGAGTCTGTAACTTTGCTTTTTGCAAAATAAAGGCAGAAATTACAGCTGGTATAGCTGAGCAGCATCAAGAATAACTAAAGCCAAGATGTTTTTGAGCAGTTTATGGTTTAATCCTAGTCTCTGACAGGAAGTGAGGCCTGTGTACAATTGTGCCATTGGTAGTTCTGACAAGTTGACCTATACACCCTACCAGTCCTGTGGGAAAATGTTCCCTTAGAGGCTCAGTATGGTCAGTGGGATGGGTAGAGTAGGATCCTGCAGGGGCCGCATGCAGTCAATGTAAGTCAAATATGCCACATTGCGATCTAGAAAGTGTTAATTCTGCAATGTGTGTCCATTGCACATACTTTAGGCCGCAAGAACAAAGAGGTGATAGCTGGAAGGTTTAGAGTGAATCTTAACCACTGGCATTGCTCTGGACAAACTTCCAGGCCATCGTTCTTCGCCTGCCAAGCCATTACAGAAGCGGACAGACCATTTGCAAATCAGGCTTGGTCCCACCCCAAAGGGGGCAGTGCAGCCCCAACTGCTAGGTCACATCCCTTCTGCACGAGACCACAAGCATCCCCAAACATGTTTCGGCCTTTTTGGGCCTCATCAGTGAGGAGTAGCTTGGGTCTTTAGGCCCAGCAGGCACGGGACCCACGTCTGGGCATACTTGAGGCCGCAGCTACTACAAAACAGTAGCCAGCGCAAGTGTTTCTATACTTTACACATAGGGCCACAATCTATGACAACATTAATCATGATCATGCCATGCAATTAAGATATGCTGCAGTTTATGGCAGGTCAATGCACAATTTGTGGCAACGCAGACCAAGATATCACTACTTCTATAACATGTGTAATTGCATCAAATGTGGGTTGCCATAAGTGTCAATAAACCTGATAGAGCAATGGGTGCCCAGCGTGTGGCAAAGCACTGCATAGTAGGCCACGAAAGTGCAATGTACTATATGACCTGCTGTGTCGGCCTACATTTGAAATACACATCCTTCCCATGCATCTTCAAAGTTGTATATGCTTTAAACGCACATGACAATAACCGACCTATGAATTAAGCTGCAACGCAGTGTGTGTGCAATGCTTTCAGCGCAAAGACACTGCTTCACAGAAGGTATCTTTTACGAGCGGTGGACCTACCAGAAAGAGGAATGGCTGAGCCGGCCTTGCCCAAATTGAACATGCGCCTGCAGATCACCCTCAGCCAGCAATAGGAATTATTGAACCGCTGAGCTATTTTAACATGCACATCTTGTCATTGTGAATGCTTGTGGTTCATAATAAAATACATGTGCACATCGTTAAATTACCTTAACAAATTCATACCATGAGGCATGGCAATGGCCGCTATAAGACAATCTATCCATGCCACATGCAGACTGCTCTACTAAAAAATGGGAAATCTGGCCCGAACAGCAGCATTGTGCCTTTTTCATATGGCACTCTAAGTAGTGAACAGAATCAATGTGTTTAATGGAACACTAATAGCACCAGACTCATGAGGGGTGCTGTTAAGATCAAGGTAGACACAGAGCCTATAAACAGGAAGACCCTGTGGAGGGTCCTACAGGATGTACAACCAATCATTCCCAGAACAGCTGAGCGAATTCAATACATGCAGGAGAAACTATCGCCGATAAATGAACAGGACACACAATGTTATTTATGCAGACTTGAGTCTTTTGAGTAAAGCTCTTTCTTTTGTGCCTAGCCTTTCCACCAAAGAAATTGTAGCGCAATACGTTCTTTTGTATTACATTGGGTATTTGTACCATTGCAAGCAAAGTATTTTTCATTGTACTTACCTGATTAGATCAGACTTCATTACTACTATAGCGAATGCAATAAACTAGATTCAACATCAGCAGAGAGAGTGCTTTGTAGCAGGAACAACAGTTCCCAGAAGCCCCAGCCAGGCTCTTAAGGAAATGTCGGGTGCTTCAGCGCCAGCGCTTCAGGCCCCAGCCGGTATTCTCCGGTCCTCACCGTTACTCGGCTGTGAGGTGTCTCTGGACCACAAACTTCTCTTGCTGTAACAGTAAAGTAAGTCGAACAAGATGGATTTCATTAAACAAGAACCTTTGTCTTTAATGACACTACGCATAAACCGCTTGACCCTTATTGATCGACTAAAAAGGACTATATTAGATTGTCACGTAGAAAATACAGAAGAGAGAAGAACATTGGTTGATCCCCATCTTAGCTACCCCCAAACTGCAGGAGCCAAATACTACACTTACTGGGGACGAAAGTAATCCTTCCTCTCACAAGGTAGTTACACTAAATTCAAATATGGATGCCACGAACAACATAGCAGTTCTAGCCTCAGAGAAAACTATACAAATGCACTGGCCCTCCTCAAACTTTGAGTCACGCCCTACTTCTAATAAAATCGCCTTTATCAACACACGATCCATAGTTAAACATTCCCAAATATCCACGACTAAATAGATCACAGTAAAGTGGATATTTTATGCGTATCCGAAACATGGTTACAGGACACTAGTGGACCCCATATATCAGGAGCCTCTCCACCTGGTTACACTGTTCACAATGTAGACCCTAGAGAAGGACGGGGGCAAGGGTTGCCATAATAGCCAAATCCACCTTAGGCCTATTGCCAGCCACTATCAGATGTTCAGAATGTGAGATCTTACATCTCAAATTGACACCATGATACCATCATTGTGTCAATATAGTATTGATCTATCGTCCCCCTTGCAACATGCCCAAATTTAATGATGAAATTGTGGGACTACTAAACTGCCATAATAGCCCAAACTCATCCACCATATTTTTGGGCGATCTCAATTGATGTAAGGGAGATGTTGGGGATAATGAAGCTTTTCGTCTCAAAGCAGCACTATCAGATAGTTGCTTCAATATTATACATAATTACCTGAAACATGAGAGCACTCATATGTTGGACGAACAAGTTACTCTCTTACCTGGTAACGTTCTTTCGATGGGATGGTCCGACGACATATTCCATATCTATGACAGTAATCACCACAGCTGTGCTGCTTCGGAAAATCTTTTGGCATCTGCGTCCTGCGTCGATGACGTCGATACGCTGCCCTCGAGAACCTCCTCTGATGGCCGACGTCACTGGATGTTATAAGTAGGACGCACAACACCCATAGCCTCAGTTGTCGTTTTTTTCCCCAGAACGTGTGGCACCAGTCTTCTGCCAGTCTGACAACACAAAGCCTTGCGGAAACGTAAGCTGCAATCGCATAAGAAATTCTTTAGCGGGGAAGGCAGGGAGGGAGCGATATGGAATACGTCGTCGGACCATCCCATCGAAAGAACGTTACCAAGTAAGAGAGTAACTTGTTCTTCAAGGGGAATGGGTCCTCCGACGTATTCCATATCTATGACAGACTCCCAAAGCAGTACCAATGCAAGGAGGTGGGAAAAGAATTTATTTAGAATACAGAAATTTAGAATGCCCAATCAAATTGCGGAGCAAAGGACCACCTTGCCAAAGGCCAGATCCTGCCCACGGATGGAATCGAGGGAGTAGTGACGTACAAAAGTATGGACCGAAGCCCAGGTGGCTGCATCACAGATGTTACGAATAGGAACACCCCTCTGTAGGGCAGTAGAGGCAGCCATACCCTTGGTAGAATGGGCCTGCAAGCCGACCGGTGGGTCCTTACCCGCCAAGCAGTAACATTCAGAAATTGCCAGAATAATCCAGCGAGACAAAGTCTGCTTAGTCACAGCTTGTCCCAAACGCTTTCCAGCGTAACCAATGAAGAGTTGATCGTCCACTCTGACCCGGGACATGCGTGAAATATAAAAGCTTAAAGCTCTCCTAGGATCGAGCCTATGGAGCCTCTCCTCTTCCTTACCAGGATGCGGAGGGGGATAAAATGCTGGAAGACAACCTTCTGGCCTAAATTAAATTCCAACACCACCTTCGGACGAAAGGAAGGACGAACTCTAAGAACCCTGTCCTTATGAAATACAGTGAAGGGTGGCTTAACTGAAAGTGCCTGTAACTCACTCATTCTGCGAGCAGAAGTGACCGCAACCAAAAATAGTTTTAAGAGTTAACAGTCTCAAAGGGCACGGAGGCAAAGGCTCAAACGGAGCACCCATCAGAAACTTGAGGACAAGGTTCAAATCCCAACCGGGCACCTGGAAAGGTGACGGAGGGAACACATTAGTCAGCCCTTTTAGAAACGGAGAAATTAAAGGGATTTTAAAATAAGAACACTCTTCAGACGAGCGCTTAAATATGGACAGCACCGCCAGGTAACCTTTAACGGTACCCACTTGCAAGCCCCTGTGGGCTAAAGAAAGCAAAAAAGACAGAACCACAGGAATATCACGTGAAAACGGATCCACATTCTTAACCCTGCACCAGTCACAGAACTTTCTCCAACGGCACAGGAACATTGTTGCAGGCCTTCTGGCCGAAAGCAACACCTCCATCACGTCTTCAGGGAGGTCCCAATCCTTATACCTCAACCTTTCAGAAACCAAGCGTGAAGGTTGAGGGACCCGACCTCTGGATGGAGAACCTGACCCTGCTCCCGTGAGAGCAGATCGTCTTGGTAGGGAAGACGACGTGGAGGGCGGAGTACCACGTCCTCCGGGCCCATGCCGGAGCAATGAGGATCATCCGGGAACCGAACCTTCGTAACCTCCGCAGCACTTGCGGGATGAAGGGGACTGGAGGAAACGCGTACAGCAGTGGGAATAACCACTCCCCAACGAACGCGTCTCCTAAGGCTCCTCTTGGAAGAAATTCCCGCGAGCAGAACCTTTCGCATCTCCGGTTGACGCTGGAGGCGAAGAGATCCACTTGAGGGGTCCCCCAAAGAGCTAAGATCTCCAGGAGAATCTCCTGAGCCAACTCCTACTCGTGAGAGATCACGCTCTGCCTGCTCAGAGCGTCCGCCATCTCATTTTCATCTCCGGCCAGATGAACTGCTGAGATCGAAACTTCCTGCTGGATAGCCCAGAACATGAGCTGCATCGCCTCTCTGCACAGAGGAAGTGACCCTGCCCCCCCCCCCTTTTTGTTGAGGTAGTGCATGCCACTGTGTTGTCCGTCAGCATCAGGACATTCTTTCCTCGCACAGTCGGCAGAAAAGCCTTCAGGGCAAGCCAGACTGCCCTCAGCTCCAACAGATTTATATGGAGTCTGGACTCCGACGGAGACCAACAACCGCTGACTTAACTAGTTGGCATGAGCTCCCCATCCCGTGAGGGATGCGTCCGTCACGATTGTCACCTCCTGCCAGGGTAGCCAAAATGGAGCCCCCTTCATCAGATTGCCTTCGACGGCCCACCACAGAAGGTCCTGGGCGACCTAGGACGGCACCTGAACAGGGTCTGACATCCTGCCTGAGGACAGACCACTGGAGCTTGAGTGCCCATTGCAAAGATCTCATCCGCACCAGAAGAATGCAGGATGCCATGAGGCCGAGCAATCTCAAGAACTCAAACGCTGGGAGACTCTGGGCATGCTGAAACGTGTGCACCATCTGCTGAATGTGATGAGCCCTCACCTGGGGAGGAAAACACTGCCCCAGGGACGTGTCGAGCACTGCTCCGATGTACTGGAGCCTTTGAGTTGGCGTCAAGTGGGAATTCTTTAAGTTGAGGGAGAAGCCCAGCTTGTGGAGGGAGTGGCAGGTGACCGACAGATGATCCAGGACTTGCTCGGGAGAGCGCACCCTGATCAACCAATCGTCCAGGTAGGGGTAGACGTGAATCCCCACTTTCCAGAGATGCGCTGCCACCACTACCATGAGCTTGGTGAAGACCCTTGGGGCGGCGGTCAATCCGAACGGCAGGACCCGAAACCGAAAGTGTGAGTCGCCAACCGCGAAACTCAGGTAACTTCTTGTGCTTTGGATGGATCAGCACATGAAAATAAGCGTCCTTGAGGTCGAGAGACACCAACCAGTCCTGAAGTTGAAGGGCCTGGAGGACTTGAGAAAGAGTAACCATCTTGAACTTGTTCTTCCTGAGGAGTTTGTTCAAACCGCGCAAGTCCATGAAGGGTCTCAATCCCCAGTCTTTCTTAGAAATAAAAAAATAAGGGGAATACCATCCCTTGTTCCTCTCCGCTACAGGCACCCGCTCTATGGCGCCTTTCTCCAGCAGGGCTTGAACCTCCTGCACAAGGAGCGGATCCGGACTCTGCAACGAGAGATTCCCCGGTGGATTGTCGTGAGGCCTCTGCCGAAAGGGAAGACAGTAGCCGTGGGCTATGATCTCCAGAACCCACACATCTGAAGTAATGGCACGCCATTCGTCAAGATGCTGCGCCAGCCTTCCCCCAACCGGCGAACCATGAGACATGGCCTCATGACTGAGCTGAAGCGGCTGCGGCGTTGCCTGAGGGCAAAGAGGCAACTGCCCGAGCGGCCTTGGCACCTCGAGTACCCTGCTTTCCACCTCTGGCACTCCTACGGTGGCCCCTTTGACTGGCAGCTCCTCTCGCTTTACCAAAGGATGAGTAATAACGAAAGGAAACTCCCCTCCATTGCTGTCCCCTAGGACGAAAAGGCAGAGGTTGGCGAACTGCAGCGCCCAATGACTTTGCTGCAGCTTTGGAGGTCTGTTCACCGTCAAAGGGCATGTTGAGGAGCCGGGCCTGAACATCAGGAACAAACCCTGACTTCCGCAACCACGCAAACCTGCGTATTACGGTGCTCGCCGCCATGGACTGGCTGAAGCAATCTGCCATGTCTAAACCCGACTGAAAGGCCTCACACATGGCATCCTTGCCATCCTGGACCATAGCAAGAAAGCCATCCCGTTCGTCCCCTTCGGGAATATTTTCAGCTGCTAAGGAAACACAGTTCCACAGAGTGTGCGTGAAATGTGACAAGGCACATACGGAGTTGGCCGCCTGAAGAGCCATAACCCCTGAAGAAAACACTTTCTTCGCTCAACCATCAAAACGCTTGTCGTCCCTATCAGGAGGGATGGTAGGATACGACGCCTGCTTTGCTGGGCCGTAGCCGCCTGCACCACCAAACTCTCCGGAGTGGGGTGCTTGGTCAAGTAGCTGGGGTCGCTACTGGCTGGGTGGTATTTTCGCGGCAAAGACTTGCCCACTGCCGGGAGACTCTCCGGAGCAGTCCAAGCCGTCGCCACCCTCCTCTGTAGAGCCATATGGAACGGCAGTACCGGGTCAGTTGGTGGACCTTGGTCGAGGATATCCGTGAGGTCATCCTGAAGAAAATCCCCTGGGGAGCAGACCACCCCAAGTACTCTCTGACCCTAGACATAAGGCGCCGGTACGAGGAGTCGGCGTTGGTGCCAGGCTCAGGCCTACAAAACTCCACCTCCGGAGAGGTGTCCAGACCACTGGCATCGTGCAGGGACTGACGCAGGTCCTCAATCTGGCTATGGCCCGAGAGAATCTCATCTGGCACCGTATCAGGAACCATGCCATCATCAGAGCCCTCATCCGACTCCGAAATGTAGTCCAAATGGCGGAAAGTGAGCACAGAATGGGGAACAAAGCCATGCTTGACCTTGGCCAGAGCCTTTCTAGGGGGTTCCACCGTGCCCCGGGGTACCCCCGTCGAAACAGCCTCGAAAGGCGTTGTGTGAATCGGCGTCGACGCCGAACACGGCACCGACAGCATCTACGGCATCGACACAGGCCTCGAGGGCGGAGCCCCGAGCATGTCCCTCGACATCCTGGGCGCCGATGGCGTCGACGACTTCCTCGGAGGGGGAGCCTCAAGAGAGTCCCTCGACGACCTCGGCGCCACAGGCGTCGACGTCTTCCTCAAAGACATCACAGGCTCACACGGTCTCGAGCGCGTCGAGGACCGGGACCTGGAACGTGACTAGAACGATTCCCCTTGTCCGAGCGGGACCGCTCCTGCGAATCGTGCCGACCACCTGAGACCACCTGAGCCCGAAGGCGTACGAGCGGTGTCTCTAGTCTGATCACGACTGACCCCACTTGGAGGCGTGGACGGACCAGTGCCCTGCGATTCGAGAATCGCTAGCATTTTCTTACCGAAGGAAGCCCAGTCCTCCGGCGTCGCATGCTTGGTGGGATAAGCGACCCGTCGACAGACGGAGTCCTTGGATGAGGATGGGGAAGGCAACTGATGACGGCGCTTTCGAGAGTGCCTCGAAGAGGCAGAGGAGTGATGGGACCCACTCCGGGACCTAGACCCACTGGACTTCCGACGACAATACAGAGAGTCGCCCCTCGAAACGTCCGCGAAAGCCCCGTGGACCTCGACTTCCAGGGCTTGAACACCTTACCGACCGACAGTTTCTTCTTGCGCTCCCGCAAGGCTTTGGATGTAAGCGACTGGCAGTCGACACAATCATCCGTGTCATGGGCCTCCCCGAGGCACCAGAGGCAGGCGACGTGCGAGTCCGTCATCGACATCTTGGACCCGCAGTCCCTGCACTTCTTGAAGCCCGGACGCGGGGAAGAAGAGGTAGACATCCCAAAGGACTATAACTTTTTCACAAACGAACAGGTTAGAAGAACCGAAAGAACAGAAACTCCAAACGAGGCGCGCCGAGATCTCCGAAGCGAACACGTTTGCGGAAAAAACAGAACTGAGGCTACGGGTGTCGTGCGTCCTACTTATAACATCCAGCGACGTCAGCCGTCGGAGGAGGTCCTCGAGGGCGGCGTATCGACGTCATCGACGCAGAAAGATTTTCCGAAGCAGCACAGCTGTGGTGATTACTGTCATAGATATGGAATACGTCAGAGGACCAAATCCCCTCGAATGAGTTGTTAGTAACAACATTGAAACAAAGGACATCGTCACCCTACCATGCATATGGTCTGATAATTCCATAGTTAGCTTTACTATGTACCTGCTTACACCAATTGCTAAACCGACTAATACCATATCATCTGTCGGAGGTCATAACTTCAAGAAAGTGAGCCCCTCGGACATCAAATACGGAATTGAAGCAGTTATGGCCAAATCATTGCTGACTGACCAAACTGAGGCCTTGATGAATGTATTTAATAACACGGTAGCCCCCATTCAAATAAAAACGGTCAGAGAAAATCTTAGACACCAAAGTTGATTTACGTCAAACCAGGACAAAAAAGAAAAAAAAAAGGGCTTTAGAACTGATCTGGAACAAACATCCGTCAGACACCACACGACTAGAATGTAAAAACCTAGATAAATCCGACAGAACTTTAATAGTTGACACTAAGAAAAACTATTATTACACCTGTATTGTGCAAGCATCTAATTATTCAAAGGAATTATTCAGCATTCTAAAATCATTAGAAAAAACGAGAGCCTTGGAGCTTCCTATTTCAATCACAGATGAAGACTGTGCACCTTATCTCTAGCATTTGAACGGAAAATTACCAAAGCCAGGGACAAAATATTAGCATCCCAGAGCTCTGACACTCTACTGAAGCACCCCAATATTGCGTTAGAACCCAAAGAAAGAGGATTTTTCCACTCTCTCTTTATCTCCAGGTTTCTCGTTCTCCTTCATCTTATCAACACAAATTAAACTGTTAGCTTTTATGAACCCCACCACCTGCTCATTAAACCTTTTACCATCTAGAATTATTCTACAACACAGAGACAGGTTTGAACCCTTACTAACACAATTTGTGAATGCCTCTTTTCAAGATCAATATGTCCCAATAGGTATTAAGAAAGTGACTATAAAACCAATCCCAAAGAAACACTCTAGATCTTACCGATCCAAGTAATCACAGACCAATAACAGTCAGTTTCTCTTAAAAATATTGGACAAGGCCTCTACATTTCAACATCGGACCTTCATAGAAAACAATAACCTGCACAACAGAAAGTCCGGTTTTTCGGCAAGCCCATAGCACAGAGACCGCTCTCTTAGACCTCCAGAATCATTTGTTGGAGATCATGGACAGTGGGAAAGCGGGGATGCTGATCCTGTTGGATCTATCGGCAGCATTCGATCTTGTGGATCCCGAGCGACTGCTAAAGTATCTGCAACAACAGGTGAGCTGCTCAGAGATTGCAGTTAATTGGATGAAATCATTCTTGTCCAATCAGGTATCCAAGGTGCAATGGGGAACTGCCACTTCCCTGGTATCTCCAATAAAATATGGTGTCCCTCAAGGAGAATCAATATCGCCACCCCTTTTCAATCTTTACATGCACTCCTTATGTACGCGTCTGGAGAAGCTAGGAGTCTTTTTTATGAACTATGCCGATGACTCACAATTGGTCATCGAGCAAAGTGGCGATTACCATCAAGATTCTTCAACATGAGAAAACATCTATAATGCCATTGAAAATTGAATGTCCTTGAACTGGCTCTACCTGAACGGTAATACGACCAAGCTTCTCATCTTTGGCTCACCACAGGCAAGGGCCAATCTAGACCCCGATTACTCTCATTTCTTGTTGCAAGGTAATAATATCAAAACTCAAGCAAAAGTGAAAACCTTAGGGGTAATAGAGGCATCACTTAACTCAGATTCACATGTACAGACTCTCCAGAAAACATGCAATTACCATTGGAGGCTTCTACGTACTATACACCACTACATTAACAAGAAAGCAATGACAATTGCCTGGGCTATGATACTATCAAGACTTGACTATTGTAACATCTTATTATGTGGGGCAACAAAGTCTAATATTCAGATATGTCAAGTTATCCAAGATTATGCTATTCGCATAGCCATGTCCAGCCCAAGGAGAACTTGCATTACCAAAACCAGGAAAGAGTTGCACTGGTTACCAGTGCATCAACGTATTAACTTCAAAACGGGATCATTAATACACTGCTCCCTCCATGGAGAATCCCCAAAATACCTAAAAAACAGGATGATACGGTACACACCGGCCTGAGATCTAAGATCATCAGATCTGACCTTGTTACAGGGTATCAGGACCAAAAGAACCAGAGGTCTGGGTAGATCTTACCGGGCCCTAGCTCCAGCTTTCTGGAACTCACTCCTGCAGTCCATCAGTGATTTCAGATTGGAACTGCTTTAGAAAAACTTTGAAAACATACCTCTTCTGCTAATTTTATCTCGCCTGACTCGAACGAAGTATTAGTACGCTGACTAGCTGATAGCCTTTGTCTTGTCACTATGTTGTTCCTTTCGTGTTTATGTGAGCGCCCAATGGCTGTGGGTTTTCAGCGCTATAGTAGTAAATAAATAAACAAAGGAAATGCTGTCATCCCAACTGCAGCTAATGCTCCTAGTCCGCACATATTAACTTACATTTTAAATAGCGGTCATACCGTGTGGTAAAGCGACAGCCCGGCCACTATGAAACAAATAACGCAACGGCTCCTGAGCCATAAATTCACTCATTATATACAAACCCCACTTACATCTATCATTTATTTTCTGCAACCAAATCCCTCAACTCCCACTCAAGCTATCCCCGGATTGTCGATGCCACTGAAAATTAGCCCTTTTAGTGTTGAAGAAACCCATACATTTAAACCGAACATTAACTGCACACCCCCATTGGGTTGTCCTGGAGCTACAGTGCGTAAACACAAGCCGCTTTTTCTAAGAAGATAAGAAATTAAGGATTGTTTCAATCCTACACCTCCCATTCACACAGTTGCGTGAGAAGTGGTGCTAGAGAACCCAGAGCAGAAGTAATAAAACAATGCTGTTAAACGCATTATGGATAAAATTTGAGGTTGAAAAATAAACGTGGCAAAATTGCATGAGATAAATAATTCCTCTACACTCCACGTCACGTCCACCCCCATGCTTGACAATCCAACAATGTGGCTAACTTTATGGGTGCTGTGCATTTATACAAAATCTATACAAATGCTGGAGAAAGCTGGACTAAAGCCCCAAACTAGCGTTTCTCCTGTGGTATCACCGAGTGTTATTCGGTAATCAAACCCCTTCCTGTTGCCCGCCGCAGATCAGGTAACCGTATGGTCAGCTGGCTTGTAATGACCCTCTACGTGTGCCTTTTTAACCCCGGTCATTGACAAGATGTCCGCCCGGTCAAATACATGTAACTTTTTTGCCAAAGTGCTGTACAAAGTAATTATTTACATACAATTATCACCCCAACAGACTCAACCTCGGGACAATTAGCGGCTCAGTTGCCTTGTCGTGATCCACAGGCACAAACTCTTTACTGTGTCGTGCTGTAGTTTTATGTCTTCGTGTCTGTCAGTCTGCGCCCATCATCCTTCGGGTACCAGGTGCGCATTACAAATTCCATAACATAACATTCATGGATTAAACAAACCCTGCAGTCTCCAAAAGGCCTTACCCCAGTGCATAATGCGACTACCCTTAAAAACAAGCACCAAGACCTTCCAGTCTTTTGTCCCCTTGTTGTGGGAGGTTGTGGACCCCGTTTCCTGCCGTACAGCAGCTCAGCAATTTGTATTTATTTTTAAATTCTTACCTCCCCCAATATTGAGCGCAGTGTAGTGCAAGAGTGGAAAATGCCTCAGAGCTACCCGCTGGAAACCTCCCCCAACAAACTCTAAGCAATGTCCCCTGTACCAGTGCCACTCCTGCTGCACATATCCGGCGGTCACAGCTCTGGAACCGGCATTTTGGGCCAGTTCCAGTTCACTGTGGCAATCTGTGTGCAATCTGCTACTATTCTACAGGTGCAAGCAACTTCAGATGGCTCAGACAGTTGAAGGGCCTGCTGCAGTGTTTCCCAAGCCATCAGATAACCCTTGCCAGCTACTGAGAAGCCCATATGTGAAATGTGGCAAGCACATTTGTTAACTAAATGTAACAACTAATGCGCGCAATACGCTATGGCCCAACTCCTTACTATATATTAAAATGCACAAACTATTTCCCTCCTGTTGTGCAACCACCATTTCACCAACCTCCATGGAATCACCTCGCTGCACCTCAGCATGATGATTGGTGCACTACGCCAGACTACTACACAACTAACAGCAACCCACCCCTGCCGCTACATATGCACCCAAGCTGCCCTTGGTCACTCCCTTCACTACTAACCGACAGTTCCAAATACAGAGGGGGGCATTCTGCCACCATACCAGCCGCCCCTCTTATTGCTGAAAAGCGAAGCTAAAGCGAGCGAGCGGCCTGCCGATGACCTTCATAGTTCTGCACAAAAGAACAGAAAGCCAGAACAGATTTCATCTATCAGCAGTGATTTTTGGAGACTTGAGCCTTATTACTCTATCTTCTCGGGTTGAGTATGTAATAGTGGGTTAGGATTCTTCTTGGTCTGTGTGGGCTTGTCACAGTAGGGCTGGTTTCACAGGGTCTTTGCTGTGATGGGCCATGGCTAGCGGTCGAAGGGGTTTGCAGTGGTGGCAGTGAGTCTTCTGATCAGAGGGTTCGGGTTCTGATCCAGTCTTTGGCAGAAGTTCTTACTCGGCTTCGCTAGATGTTCATCCAACATCTCAATGTCTAGTTCCCTGTGAAGGTCAGCTATCCTTGTGAAGATTGGAGCTCCAGACGATATCCGCAGGGCCTTGTTCTCGGCTATCTGAAGACTCTTCCGGTGTTACTCATGGAAGGTAATCCATGCAGGGGAGGCATACGTCTGGGTAGGTCTGATGATCGCCTTGTAGACGTTGAACTTTGTCTGGAGGGGCATGGACTTGGTCTTCAGGGGTGGGTAAAGCGCTGCCATATTTCCTGTTGCCTTCTGTTGAGTATTCTACGACAGTCGCTTGTTTTGTTCCTCCCATCCCTTTCTGCACCCCTATCCCTCACCTTTTGTTTTTCTCCGGCTCTACCAGAAATGTTATCAGGGCTAGTACGGTAGTTGCCTGTCTGTTGCCATTTCCTTCCCACTCCCCCCTCCTTTCCTTATCTATGCCTTAGCTCTTGCACTATCTGAAATGTCGTCAGGCTGAGTACAATAGTTAATTTCATACCCTTACTGTTCATGGCCTGTAAGAAGGTAACTGTATTTTCCCTTGTTCCCTGCATTGCCTTGAAGCGCTTTGAAACACATTGTGTATAGGCGCTATATAAATAAACTATTGTGTATAGGCGCTATATAAATAAACTATCATATCATGGCTTCCCCAGTTGAGTTTCCTGTCCAGGATCACACCGAGGTAGTGGATGTTGCTCTCCCACAAGAAAAGAGCTCTTGCAGCCGAGGCCATTTATGTGCCCCCAGGGCCAGCTGGTTCCAGCCAGACCCTGGAGACACACCCCTTGTGGGAGGGGTAGAGAGGGCGAGAGGGAGAGACCAACCTGCTATGCTAGCTGCCCCTCTGGCACCCTCTGCAGGGGCACCTAATTAGTGTGTAAACAAAGCAGACCCAGCGTCTCCGATAGGCTATCACTCCGTAACAGACCTTGAACATAGTCCACAGGAGTTCAACTAACAAAAAGAATTGGTGCATAAAAAATCCAAATCTAATGGGATTCATTAAGTGTATTCATTTTGCTCCTACTTCAGAGCGCGCACAAGTCCCGGGCAACAGAAGCAGGCCGGCAGACGTGATCGAGAGGGTCAAGGCCCAGATGGTGCTTCAGCCATTTCATCGCCCAGGCATCAGCAAGTTGCCATGGCAACGACATACACTGCTCACAAACTCCCCTTTCTTTTTTTTTTTTACAACATTACCAATGTTTTAGCGATAAGGTGGGCTTACACCACCGAAGCGCCAAAACCAAAAAGGGTGTTAGAGAGGATCCTGGGAACTACCGTCCAATATCTCTACTGGACTTGGGGGGACGAAAGATATTTGCCAAGGCAATATTGTTACACCTGGAGGCCTGATGGAAGAATACATCATGCACCACTTCCAGGCTGGGTTTGGGGCAAACAGTAGAATTCACCTATTCCTTAGGCTGGGTCTATTATATGACAAATTTGCAATGCTGAGATAAATGAGACTATATGTCACATTTATTGACTTAAAAAGAGCTTTTGACAAGGCCCCCAGGATTACGTTATGGAATACTTTAAAGGGATGGTCTAGTAAAAATGTTTATTTAAAAAATAGATAGGCCACATAAAAAAAAAATACTAGCATCCTCCGTTTTAAAACTTCCTATGTAAAATTTTGAGCTATTCAAGCTCAAAATTCGAAAAAGCAAGCACAGGGGCGCAGCCATTTTGTGAAATGGAGGCCCTCCTGTGCTGGCTTTTGCGGCACTAATGAAGGAAAAGCCAGCCAGCTGTAGCAAACAAAGTCTACCGCTGGGTGGCTTTCCCTTGATTAGTGCTGGGACTCGGAGGACGCGGACCGGAGACCAGAGCAGGAAAGCTGCAGCTGAATCTCGGTAAGTGCTATATATTTTTTTTTTTTTACAAAAAATAAGCACTAGCTGCGGTTTTTTTTTCTAAGTTTTCCGGGCTGGAGGAGCCCGGAAAACTTAGAAATAAAACCGCAGCTTTAAAAACGTTGTATTTATGTTTGCGGTCGCTTTTGAAGCGACCGTAAACATAAATACAAAGTTACTGTGTTGGAAAACGCTGCGGTTTTTCTTTCCAAGTTTCTCAGGCTCCTCCGGCTCGGAGGAGCCTGAGAAACTTGGAAAGAAAAACCGCAGCGTTTTCCAACACAACCGCATGTGTTTCTGCCTGCTGTGGCTATCACTTTGGGTCTCCGGTGCTCCCAGGGGAGCACCGGAGACCCAAAGTGAAAGCCACAGCAGGCAGAAACACACGCGGTTATGTTTAGATGCCGCGTAGTGTTTCTACCTGCAGCTGATTTCCCATTTCGGGCTCTCGGGCTCCCCACGGGGAGCCCGAGAGCCCCAAATGGGAAATGCTAAATGCTGCGTTGTCTGCCTAAATCTGCTTTCCCATTTGGGGCTCTCGGGCTCCCCGTGGGGAGCCCGAGAGCCCCAAATGGTAAAGCAGATTCAGGCAGACACAACGCGGTTGTGTTGGAAAATGCTGCGGTTTTTCTTTCCAAGTTTCTCAGGCTCCCCCGAGCCGGAGGAGCCTGAGAAACTTGGAAAAAAAAACCGCAGCATTTTCCAACACAATAACGTTGTATTTATGTTTGCGGTCGCTTTTGAAGCATAAACATAATACATAAACATAAACATAAATACAACGTTTTTAAAGCTGCGGTTTTATTTCTAAGTTTTCCGGGCTCCTCCTCTTTACATTTATTTTGTAAAAAAAATAAATAGCACTTACCGAGATTCAGCTGCAGCTTTCCTGCTCTGGTCTCCGGTCCGCGTCCTCCGAGTCCCGGCACTAATGAAGGGAAAGCCACCCAGCGGTAGACTTTGTTTACTACAGCTGGCTGGCTTTTCCTTCATTAGTGCCGCAAAAGCAAAAGCCAGCACAGGAGGGCCTCCATTTCACAAAACGGCTGCGCCCCTGTGCTTGCTTTTTCGAATTTTGAGCTTGAATAGCTCAAAACTTTACATAGGAAGTTTTAAAACGGAGGATGCTAGTATTTTTATGTGGCCTACCTATTTTTTAAATAAAAATGTTTACTAGACCATCCCTTTAAGAGATTAGGGGGAATATTTCTAAAATGTCGCCCTGAAAATTACGACCCTTTCATTAACACGCCTTTGCGCGGTAATAAAATGCCGACCCCCAGTACACGACTAATGGGAGCAGGGGTTGTGGGGGTGTCTCCCGCTCCCATTTGTCGGTGTAGTGGTCGGGTTTTTTTTTTTTTTAAAAAAAAGGTTCCTCAGACACCAGTCCAAAGCACGTTAGTGGGCGAGACCTGATGCTGCAGGGTCAGAGTAGAGATAGCGGCACACTTCACGGTGTGCCGCCGAAAAGTGAAGTGGGTAGGGGGAGTCGATTGTGGGGGATGCAGGGCATGCATGGCACAGTGATCTATGTGATCACTGCGACGCGCCATAATGAGAGTCAGCAATTTAATTGTCGACATCATGGGCAACGCAGTGATCACATAGATTAGATATGGGGATACCCCAAGCCCTTCTCAGGGCCAAACAAAGCCTATGTTTGGGAAATTAGGCTGTACTAAGATGGAGTGCTGATGGGAGGGTAACTAATAGTTTTCCAATCCAAATGGGTGTCCGTCAAAGATGTGCATTGGGGCGCCAATATTGTTTTGTCTCTTCATTAATGGTATAATCCATTCATTGATTAACTTACAATGTGACACACCAAACTTGGCTGGAAAAAATTGCCCAATTTTAATGCTTATAGACAATGCCGTACTATCCCTGACTCATCAGGTTTGAAAAAATTGAGTTTTGAAGAATTTTGTAATAGCAGTGGGCTTTCTATAAATGTGGGAAAAACCAAAACCATGATTTTTAAGAAAAACAGATCAATGGAGCTTGGGGCTTGATAGATTTACTTTAACACTCAAAGGAGAACAGATTGAACTCTTAAGTCTCTAATTGTTATGTGGGTGCTATTGCCAAGTTTGGTCAGGATTATATAAGTGGGGTGGTAAAAGTGTCCCTGGAATTGGGGCGCTGCTGAGGTCAAGGAGAAATGGCAGGCCAAGTTGGAGCTCCAGCCCCGGTAACATCCTAAACTAGCTAATATCCTTATGTGAGCCATCAACCAGCAATCGACGTGAAGGCGGCGGCAGCAGCAGCGGGGGCCGTGGGCGCATGCGGACGAAAAATAATTGATTTGTGGCATGACGGCGGAGCTTGAAGTCATTGGAGACGTGTCTGAGGGATTGACTGACTCCGTCCGATAGACGCCTCTGCCGAACCCGGGCGCCAAATAAATTGCACCTGGTGCAGAGCAGGCCGAAGGAGGGAGGAGCCGGAGTCCCTAGCAGCCCAGGTTGAACTTCCCCTGCAACAACACCAGGATTGAGGACTGGTGGCCCTGCAGAGCGAAGTATGAGGAGAAGAACATATGTACACAGCCTGCCCACGCTGCAGAGAACGGGTAATGGTGCAAAGATCAGGACGCGATCCCATAAGTGAGGGACAGACCGCTGGCAATTGATCCCAGCTCTGGCAGGCAGAGGAATTGTACCACTGGCCAGAGGAGGCAGACAAGACCCTCAGGGGTCAGTCTCTCCCCTCTCTGCATCCTTTATTGGTGAGCGACACCCCCCCCCCAAAATGCTATAACTAAACACATTGTTGCGGCGACCAGGCCTAGAACAATGCCGGGCTCCAGGGACAGTATGAAATGAGTGGAGGACAGAGCGCAGGGGGCAGTTGAACATTTGGAGTCTAAAGGGCTGGAGACCCACTGTAAAAAAAGCCTGCTGGAGAGTGGGGTGCCGAAGGACCTGTTGAGGCCAGTACATAAGATTTGTTGGAGTGGCGCACACATTCCTGTACCGGGCAATCCTGGAATGAGATCACAATGAGCAACGTGAGACTTGCGCGAATGGGACTGGTGGCTGGCACCGTAATACACTACCATCGCAAAGGGCTGAGGGAGGAAGCCAGCTGGTCTGGAGACATCATACCGTCAGTGCCCTGGGAATATAGGACTAGCAGGAGGGAGCCAATACAACAACAGAACAAATGAGGAGTATAGCACAGGGCCTCACTACACTGGGGGCCTGTGGTAACAGGTGTGGTGCGGTGCAGATAGGGCATGGTGGCACCGCCAGACTAATATAGCTCACCCGCTATTCAGTACAGTGCGCAATGCTCCTCTGTTGCGTGTGGCCCAGAATGCTGGCCTCCTAGCCCGCTCTCTGAAGTATGGGGAGACAATTCGAGGCAGATTGGACATTACAAGCCTGTCAAAGAAGCTCCTTCTCAAGACACGGTATTGGCGAGCTGATAATATCTGGCGTCTCAAGAGTAATGGTTTATAGCTCTGATTGACTGCTGTTTATTAAGATCAATTGAGAGGGGGCCTATTATCCTAGATACCCTAGGGCACATTGGTGTGTGAAGGTTGCTCAGGGACATACTGGGCACATCTCACGGATGGGGAACCTATGTAAGTATAAGGGAGACATCAACGCCGGGAGACGACCTGACAAAGGGCACGAGGAAGAAGCGGGCCCCATAGATTCCTTCACTTACAACCCGGCGAGGACCAGAAGGGCTGCAGACCCAGGGCAGAGCGATGGCCCGGGAGTGTTGCCCACTGATACCGGCAAAGATCTGCTAATGGCGGCTATGCAGAGTGGTTTTATGTCAGTCATTGTAAAATGGACGACATAGTGGCGACCATAGGCTAGCTGAAATCCAAATTGGAAAAAGTGGCAGAAACCAGGATCGGAGAGGTGGAAGATGGGGTGGGCCAGCATGACCGAGCTATAGCATCTATGCAATTTGAATTGTCAAAGATCCGGGGTAAGTGTGAGTCGCGCTCACAACGCAATAATGCGCACATAGTTTGGAGTGCCGGAAGCAGCATTCAAGGGATTAATGGAGCCACTTGTGGAAAAACTGCTACAGGCCCTGTTCAGAGAGGAAACATTTTCCCCAACACTTTTTGGTACAACGTGTGCAACGCACTCTCACCCCGGTCCCCAAGCCAGATGAACCGCCACGCACAATTATTGCGAGACTGCTCAATTACAGGGACCTTGTCCTGAAGCTATCCAGAGAGCAGGGCACAATTTGATATGAAGCCAGCAATGTGAATATTTGCCTGGAGTTCCCAGCCGGGGTCGAGATACGGTGAAGATCATAAGACCCGGTGAAGACACTACTCAGGGCCAGAAATGTCCCATACGCCCTTATGTTTCCAGCTAAACTACAGATACTACACAGAGGTTGCATGCACTTCTTTGAAAATCCATCAGACGCTATAGCTCACGTGGAGGTGTCCATTGCACTGCCCCCACATGAGCATAGAAATAACCGTAGCCCTGGACCGGGTGAGGGAGGCATACCGGATGACCCGGGAGACTGAACTGGAAATTTACACTGGCAATATTTTCTGACCGTAGCAACAACAAAATGGCACACGGATCCAATGTTCGAGTAATGCCACTTTGCCGTCATGCTTATGTTTTTGCTGTTCACAGTGCTCCTCAGGAGATTTCCATTGGTGTTATGGGGCTGCATCATCAGGTTGGGGGTGGTGATGAGGGAGGGAGAGGTGGGCGCCATGTCGGGGGGGGGGGAGTGGGGAGGGTGTTCTGGAAGGGGATGGGGTGCTGCGTGCACCTGGTTTCACAGGGGGGTTGGGGGGAGTTATGTTAAAAAAGTTGGCAGATGTGTTGCAAGTTGAGCACGAGCGGTACGACTCGCAGTTAGTGATGGAATGGCAGGTGTATATTATAAGATCCACTGGAAAATACAGGCGAAGATATAAAATGTATGACCTGGAATGTCCAGGGCCTTAATAATCCCATTAAGGTGAGGAAGGTTCTCGCATATTTGGACCAGCACCAGCCCAGAGTAATAATGCTTCAGGAAATGCATATAAAAGGGCCATTAAACAGGGAGTTTGCACCCAGATGGGGAGGTCAATGGTATTACACAGAATACTCGACACAGGCCGGGCAAGTGCTCACCTCAATACATCGGGCACTGTGCTTCCGGGAGGAAAAAAGGTATATAGACCTGCAGGGTCTATATGTGATTGTGTGGGGGAGGCTTTCAGGTGGAATGGTGGTGTTGGTTAACACATACGGCCCAAACATAGATAACCCCAGTTTCTATGAAGACCTAGCTGAGAAACTTACGAAAGGGACAGACACCCAGATAATATGGGGAGGGGACTTCAACATGATGCTAGACAGTGTCTTGGACCGATCTAGAACCACACAGCGAGGTCCGACCAGGGTGGTGCGCATGGCCGACCAGCTTCTGACAAGTTGAGCTAGTGGATATCTGGACATACTGAAATCCGGGGGTTGCCAAGTACACTTACTATTCGGCGGTCCATTACGCGCAGTCCAGGATAGACTACTGGTTACTGTCCACTACATGGGTGCGAGATTGTGTGATCCACGCAAGGACCCTTTCAGATCATTCACCAGTTGACATATCGTTAATCTGGGAGGGGGGGGCCAAAGTACCTCGTCCCGAGGAGGATGGCCCCCTCAATCCTGCACTTAGGCAGGATGCCTAAGTGCAGCTCTCATTACAGGACAAAACTGAGGGCTTCTTTGGGAGGAACAAGTGATCTGTATTTCACTATGCCATGGTGGGAGAAGCTTTCAAGGTATGAATGCGGGGGAATTGATGTCCACGACCACCACAGTAGTAACGGGGGTTCGGCAAGAAATGCATGAGGTTGAAGAAAACTTGACAACTGGAAAATTAGTATGGCACCACAAAAAATATGGCAGTGCTGAGCCTGATCAATGGAAATGTATTGAAGTTCTGAGATCTAGCAGACAAGGAGGTCCAATGTATGGAGAGACCCTCTCAGGCGTGCAGATATGGGTAGGCCGACAGGCCAGGTGGTTTCCTGGCTGGTGTGGTTTGGGGCAAGAAGGGGACGCAGCATATCACCGGAATCAAGGGACAGACGGGGAACATGTTGTCCTTGGACAGCAGTATCAATGCAGAATTCCGAGAACACTACGAGACCCTGTATGCCAACATAGATGAGTGCCCAGAGGACGGAGTGTAATCAGTATATTGAGGACATTGCGCTCCCAGGTCTACCTACCGAGGCATGTGCTGCCCTTGAGTCGCCACTCACGGTGGCGGAGGTAGCAGATGCAATAACGGCACTGGCCTCTGGGAGGGCCCCAGGGTCCGTTGGCATGGGCATTGAACTGTATAAAGAATTGGAGTCGATACTAGCACCAAGAATGCTGAAACTATGGGAAGAATCATTGGAGTTAGGCAAGCTTCCACCGACGCTCTCCGAGGACATTATTATTGAAACAGACCACTGCATGACATGGCCTCGTATAGACCATTGTCATTAATACAGATGCAAAGATATTTGCGAAAGTACCGGCCAACAGGCTTCTGCCGTACATGTCGATGCTGGTACACCCAGACCAGTCCGGATTTAACCTTCTGAGGCTTTTTGGCATTATGTCACAGATCAATCCGCAGGCCAGGGCAGCTGCCGCTTCCCTGGACACGGAAAAAACATTTAACTCTGTATTGTGGAAATTTTTTGGTTGGGGTTCTACACATGGGGTTGGGTGAATATTTTATTTCCTGTGTGTGGCTTTTATATACTGCCCCTGTGGCTAGTGTCCGTACCAATGGTAGATTTTCAACCTTTTGGCTTGGGCGCAGGACACGACAGGGGTTCCTCTGTCCCCCTTATCGTTTGCGTTAACAATCGAGCCCCTTGCATGACTGCTTTGTGAACGCCATAGTCACAGAGTGTTAGGGAGAATTCTCTGTTTAGGCTGAATTTCCTAACCTAGTGAGTCCCCCAGCAGCTTTGCTGGATTTCTGGAGTTTGTTTTTTTCTCCTGCCAAGAGTGGGACTCTTTTCCTCACACTCTTGGACATGATTTGAGGAGTTCCTTTGACTGTTAATGTGTTTTATGGGCTATGGGGTCTTTTACTCCATAGGGTCTCATGTGTTTTTACTATGTGTGTTACACAGCACCATCAGTGCAGTGACACAGGGGTGTCATAGTGACACCCCACCATAGACTCCATACCCTGGGACGGAATACTGTCTCCCAGGGCATGTAAAGTCACCATTGGCTTTACTAGTCCCAAATTATTAACAGAAACCACTACAAACCATCATATTGTGGATGTACTTGTCGGGGCAATTCGATTGCCCCGGGGTCTGTTAGTCGAGGGGGCACGTCTCCGTCCCCCCTGATCGAGTTTTGGCTGGTGGCAGTGGAAACTACTCTTTATATTCGACCGCGAATATTTTCCAATGGGATTTTCCCATTGTTCGAGGCTACCAAATTTAATTATTTAATTCCTATAGCCTCGAACATACCGCCGGGTTATTTAATATTAATTCACTGGTTGGTATTTTTTGCCAGAACTCGATTCTAAAATGGCGTTTGTGTTCTCTTCTGTGATTCCAACCCAAGTCGAGCCCTTTGTTCCACTTTTTGGCGGGGTTCTCCACAGAAGCCTCCAAAAGTGGTGCCACTGTCTGGGTACCACAGGGGGTGTGGGAGGGGGTTTAGGCACCCTGGACTGAGTTGCCGTGGCAACTCAAGTCGCACTCTTGTGTGATTGGCCCAAGTGGTGAGCCGGCCGGCTCACCACTTAGCATGTTTGATTGACAGCTAGGCTGAATGAATGGGGGTTTCTTGCATAAAAGCAGGGCTTTTGGGACTGGAACTTCAGAAGTCGCCACAGGACCTGAGAATCCGAAGAGGGAGAAGCTGAGCCGACCTGCAACACCACCACCACCGGTGGAGCCCTGCTGAACCGTCTCACCACTTCCCGACGACAGAGGAGATCTTCTTGCCGGAGAGTCTCTTCCCCTTGAGCTGGTGGGGACAACCAGTTCGCTTTCTTTTTCGCCCACCAGGACGTCTATTGGTCGAATTGCCCATGCCAAGCACTCCGGCAACCGGCTAGCCACTTACCACTGAACTGCGAAAGAAAGGACCGCTCCTTTGAATCGAGAAACTCTGTGGCGGGTTTCTTCCCTGGCAGCATAACGACCTCCTGCTTTCCTCCCCGACGAGATCTTCTCTTCTGCCGTGCGAAGCACCGACTTGCAACCGCTTTCCAGGCACAACTGCCCCCGTTGGAGTGTTCTCACCATTTCAAGATACTGTGTCCGCCTGGCCTCCTTTTCTATAGATTGCTACAAGGTGACAGTAAATCCTTAACCTTCTAGACTGGGCTGGCCTCTCGACCATCTAACTGTTCCCTTTCTTTTGATCCAACTTCTTTCTGAACCTTCAAGACTTTTGTGCACTTTTCAACCGTGTGACCTTGGACACATTTCATTCTGATCCTCTTAAGGTGGATCCGGCTTTCTGAACTCTAACTTCACGGTTTGATTCTGCCTCCCTCTCTTGCTGTGTTCTTTTGAAAGTTTTGGGATCTATTTCAATTTATGCTCTGCCCTTCTCTCCCTTTTAAACCGAATTATTAGAGTGCCATCTGCGTTAAGCGCTCACCGCTGTCTGAAAAGAAGTGGTGCTTTACTTAAGACTTGTATTATATTCTTTTAAGGGAGTGTATATACTTTAGTGACTGTGTTTTTGAACTTGCTTGATATTAGTGCCAGTGTGTTTTCATAGATGTGTTTTAAATAAATAATGATATATCTTTTACACCAAAGCTCTAAGGGGGTGGCCCGTATGAACTGTCATGGGTTAGTGGAACCATATAACAAGGGGATCCTGGCGACACCCGACTTTAAGCTATATTATATTGTAGCGCAGGCACAATATGCTGGGCATTGGTATACCTCTTCCCCCGGACCAATAAATCGGGACTCGGAAACTTACAGTGTGGTACCGACGAATCTCAGATCGGTTGTTATCAGCGACCGGCATGCAAACTCCTGTACCTTCGATCCAATCCGAACGACAGTGAATGTGTGGTCGTGGTTGTTTATGAGATTAGGGGTGACCAACCCGTATTGCTGAGCGATTCCCTTATGGAATTGGCCGGGACTTCTCTCTAACTTTTGACCTCAAAATCCAAAGGTTGTGGGTTGTCGATGAGTGCATGGTCCTGCAAGACCTATACCCTGAAGGGGGATTTGTGACGCCAGAGTAGTTTACAGCAAGCTAGGAGACAGCCCCATTAAAACAATACAGTACTACAGAGTAAGAGCGACGGCCCGCCGGCGCTGGCCGTCGTTCCCGTGGGAGCCGGACACGAATGAATGCTTAGAGGCAGTGGTGTCCAGTGGAGACGCCAGGCGGCTGGTATTCAGGCTATACCGACTATGTTCAGAAGGGCAGACTTCAGTAAACAGGGCATGGCAGAAGTGGGAGGCCGATCCAAACATGGAAATACAGGACGACCAATGGCAGAGATGGTGTCAACTGATGAGGGACGTATCGCTTAATGTAAGGTTCGGCTGAACCAACTACACTACACTACACACCAGTGACCATTTCCAAATTTGCCCCAAACGTTAATAATTAATGTGTAAAGTGCGGGAGAGCGCAGGCGGACTCATGTCACATGTACTGGGCCTACCCGCTGGTTGCAGTTTTGGCAGGAAGTGGCTGATATGTTGTACGATATAGTGCAGATAAACCCTGTGCTTTCTCCCCCCAAGTACCTCCTGGGGGACATCAAGAAGGTCCCTGCGCTGGTACGTAGATTCTTCAATCTGAGGTGTATAATAGTCAAGTAATATATATTGAAATATTGGAAATGTGGCAGAATGGCTCAGGGTGCTAACTTTTGTCAATGATAGGCAGGAGGGATATACTGCGATGTTGTATCGAGATGCAGATCGAAAGACATTTGGGTACACAATTGAGGACCCTTCAGTGATTATCTGGCAAGGACAAATAATGGGGCGGAGAGCAGTGATGTTATGGATCACTAATATACTACGATATATATGTGTATAAGCCACTCCGATCGAATCTACTAAGTTAGGAATATATAACCAATGGCAAGCTCATGTGCAATATATAAAGAATGTAATGTTGGCTAACTGTTTTGCACTGTAACATGTCTGATGCTGTTTAAGTAAAAAAATAAAATTAAAAAAAAGACAGTGTCTGGAAGCTTACTGTGCCCAGGCAAGGCAAGCAGCAGTATATGGGGCTGAATTGTGGGCAGGGATGAATTGCAGTTGACTTACTGTAAGTAAAAAAAAATCATAAAGACCTTGCTGGGGCTCCAAGGAACACTCCAAACATACTTGTCTTCGCATGAAGTTGATGTATGGAGAATTGGTTCCCCGTGCAAGTCAAAACACCGATTGTTTTGGGCCAGAGTATGGTCTTCACCAGGATTAGTGGTGTTCAGACTGACCCTTGAAGATGTTCTATCCGAGAAGAGAGTTTGTTCCCTCCCACGGATGAAATATCTAAAGGATGCCTTTGATATAGTAGGCCATCCCGAGTATTGGTTACAAACCCAACTTATAGCAGAGGGCGCAAAAACAAAGATCAAGGAAGCACTCTTGCAAATTAAAGCAAGAGGACCTCTTGTTGATATCCTAAGGGATGAAAGGAAAAGGAAATACTGGGACCTGAAACAGACCCATGGGTATGAGAGATATTTGGACATTGTGTCCCCTAAATTCTCCAGGGCTCTATACCTTACTCTATGGTTTGGTGCACTACCTCTAGCAGAACTCATGCATGATTCCCCACAAAAATGTCCTGCATGTGAGATTGCGAATATTGTGCATTTTATCCTAGTTTGTCCTTTATACCATTATGCTTCAAAATTATATCCATTGCACCTCTTCAGTCAAAGATCAGCTAGATTTGTAAATTAAGCCCTTATATGTGCCATTTCAAATGATGATCTAGCGGTACATATGGTGGTGCAGTAACTGACAAGTGCATGGACGGCAAGAAGACATTTAAATTATTTATCAGGGAAAAGACAGGTTATTTTAAATGTAATTGTTGCTAGTTTATGTGAGATAGTAGATCTGTCCCAGAATTTGATACACTACTTTTTATTATTAAATACTAAGTATTTTTAAATGTACCCTGGTAAATTTATAGGAATGAAATGAAAGGCTGTGCTTAAGACTAATTCCTGTTAATTTTACAATGCACTGTGAATCTGCTTTTTGTTTTATTGCATTGAACAAGTTACTTACCAACTGGTAACGTTCTTTCGACTGGATGTTGCTCCCACGTATTCCACATCTTTGACATGTAATGTCCACAGCTGTGTACTTCGGAAACTTTTTCGGCAGACGGCGTCCTGTGTCGCTGGCGTCGGGTCTATGTCCCTCGAAGGCCTATGTCGAGGCCGACGTCAGCGGATGTTATAAATAGGACGCACGGCGCCGTAGTCTCAGTTTATGTTTTTTCCTCCATAACGTGTGGCATTCACATACTCAATGCTTGCTTAACTGAACATAGCCTTGCGGGAACGTAAGCTGCAATAGCATAGGAAATTCTCCAGAGGGGCAGGCTGGGACGGCAATGTGGAAAACATTGGAGGAACATCAGTCGAAAGAACGTTACCAGTTGGTAAGTAACTTGTTCTTCGAATGGATTGTGTCCTCCAACGTATTCCGCATCTTTGACAGACTCCCAAAGCAGTACCAAAAAATGGAGTAGGGAAAAGAATTAAGAGTACCCAATCAGATAGCTGAATAAAGAACCGCCTTACCAAAGGCCACATCTTATCCTGACCATGGAGTGTATCCAGGGAGTAATGTTCAACAAAGGTGTGGATAGACGCCCATGTGGCTGCATCACAAATATTTCTAATAGGAACTCCCCACTTCAGGGCTGTGGAAGGACCCACGCCCCTAGAGGAATGAGCTCGCAACCCTTCAGGAGGGTCCTTGCCCACCAATCGGTAACATTCAGTAATGGTGAGGATAATCCACCTGGACAAGGTCTGTTTGGTAACAGCCTGGCCCAATCAGGTGTCCAGCATACCCCACAAAGAGTTGATCATCCAATCTGACCCTGGAAATCCTAGAAATATAAAAGCTCAGCTCTCCTAGGGTCCAACCTCTGGAGTCGTTCCTCTTCCTTACCAGGATGAGGAGGAGGATAGAAAGAAGGAAGAACCACTTTCTGGCTTAAAGGAAACTCAGACACTACCTTAGGTCGAAAGGAAAGACGTACCCTCAGTACAACCCTATCCTTGTGGAACACAGTAAAGGGTGGCTTAGATGAAAGTGCCTGCAATTCACTAACTCTGCAAGCGGAAGTAACGGCAACCAAGAACACCGTCTTGAAAGACAATAGTCTCAAAGGACAAAGGTTCAAATGGAGCACCCATCAGGAATTTCAAGACCAAATTCAGATCCCAAAACTGTCACCTGGAATGGGGACGGCGGGAATACATTAGTGAGCCCTTTAAGAAATTGGGAAATCAAAGGGCTCTTAAAGTAAGAACATTCTTCAGACGAGCGCTTGAAGATGTACAGCGCCGCCAGGTAACCCTTAATGGTACCTACTTGAAGGCCCCTGTGGGCCAAAGAAAGCAAGAAAGATAGAACCACGGGAATGGAACCCCCGCCCCCACCACCTCCCCCTCGCCTTCGTGCCAGAGAGACCAATCCACAACAAAAGGTGTCTAAGGTTCCTCTTGGAGGAAATTCCCTTGAGCAGAATCTCTCGCACCTTCGGTTGGCACTGGTCGCGAAGAGATCCACTTGTGGGGTTCCCCAAAGGTCGATCTCCAGAAGGACTTCCTGAGCCAACTCCCACACGTTAGAGACTGTGCTCTGCCTGCTCAGGTGTCCGCCGCCGCATTCTCCTCTCCGGCCAGATTAACTGCCGAGAGTGATATTCCCTGCTGGATTGCCCAGAACTAGAACTGCATCGCCTCTCTGCACAACGGGAGTGGCCCTACCCCCCTTTTTTTTGTCGATGTAAAACATGGCCACTGTATTGTCCGTCATGATCAGGACACACTTCCCCCGCACAGACTGAAGAAATTGGTGTGGAGTTTGGACACCGACCGGGAGACCAACGACCCCTGGCGGTCAAATCTTTGGCATGAGCTCCCCATCCTGTGAGGGAAGCGTCCGTTACTACTATCACCTCCGGCCACAGCTGCCAAAACGGCTCCCCCTTAATCAGGTTCCCCTTGTTGGCCCACCACAGCAGATCCTGTGAGACCGAGAGTGGAATCTGAACGGGATCCGACATCTTGCCTGAGAATTGTGACCACTGCATCTTAAGGACCCATTGAAGGGATATCGTCCTCAGTCTGGCCTCGGGCACCAGAAAAATGCAGGATGCCATGAGGCCGAGCAATGTTAAAAATTCAAACACCGGGAGATTCTGGGCATGTTGAAACTTGTCCACCATCTGCACAAGGTGATGAGCCCTCACCTTGGGAGGCGAGCACTTCCAAGGACGTGTCCAACACAGCCCGATGAAATGGAGCCGCTGGGAAGGTGTCAAATGCGACTTCTTGAAATTGAGGGAGAAGCCCAGCTTGTGGAGGGAGCGGCAGGTGAGACTGAGATGATCCATCGCTTGTTCGGGAGTACATGCCCCTATCAGCCAGTCGTCCAGGTAGGGGTAGACGTGAACCCCCCCTCGCCGGAGATATGCTGCCAACACCACCATTAGCTTGGTGAAGACCCTCGGGTGGAGGTCAATCTGAATGGCAGGACCCAAAACTGAAAGTGCGAGTCGCCAGCCCCAAAACTCAGGTACTTTCTGTGCTTTGGATGAATAGGCACAAGGAGCGGATCCAGAAGCTTCAAAGAGATTCCCCTGTGGATTGTCGCGAGACCGCTTTAGGAAGGGAAGGCAGTAGCCGTGGGCTATTTCTATCCAGAACCCATGCATCCGAAGTAATATCTCGCCATTCTTAGAGATGCTGAGAAAGTCTGCCACCAACCGGTGAACAATGGGACATGGTCTCATGCTGGTTTTGGAGCGGCTGTGGCAGTGCCTGAAGGCAAAGCGGCAGCTGCCTGAGCGGCTTTGGCACCCCTATTTCCCCAACCACCATGGATACTTTTTTGCTGACCCCTTTGACTGGCGGCTCTTCTCGTTCTACCAAAGAGGAGTAGTAACGAAAAGAACCTCCCCTCCACTGCTGTCCTCTAGGACGAAAAGGCAGAGGTTGACGCACAGCAGCGCTCAAAGATTTTGCTGCAGCTTTTGAGGTCTGCAACCTCTTAAGGCTCTCGTCAGCCTTGCTGCTAAACAAATGTGCGCCATCAAAGGACATGTTCAAAAGACGGGCTTGCACATCCGGAGCAAAACCAGACTCCCGCAACCACGCAAATCTGCATATCATGGTGCTCGCAGCCATGGACCGGCTAACACTGTTGGCCGTGCCCAAACCCAACTGAAGGGATTCACACATGGCATCCTTGCTATCCTGCACGAGAGCAAGGAACCCATCCCTTTGTACCCCTTTGGGAATATGCTCAGCCGCTAGAGAAAATTCCACAGAGTGTGTGAAAATCTTGCTAAGGCACAACTGGAGTTGGCCGACTTCAACGCCATACTCCCCGCAGAAAACACCTGCGTGCCCAACCGTCAAAGCGTTTTTTTCTACCCTATCAGGAGGGATGGTAGGGTACACTGCCTGCCTCGAGGTGGCCGTAGCCGCCTCAACCACCAAACTCTTGGGAGTGGGGTGAGATGAAATATAGCTGGGGTCGCTACCGGAAGGGCAGTATTTTTTAGTTAACGATTTGTTAACTCCCGGAAAAGAATCCGGAGACTGCCAAGCAGCTGCCACCCTTTTCTGCAACGTCAAATGAAAAGGTAACACCGGGTCAGAGGACGGACCTTGATCCAAAATATCCGTTAAATCATCCCGAAGAAAAGTTTCAGGAGGACTGGACCAACCAAGATGTTGAGTGACCCTAGCCATCAGTCTCCTGTAGGACGGCTCAGAATGAGCCCCAGGCTCAGGCCTGCCAAATTCCACCTCAGGAGAAGCGTCCAAGCCACTGGCATCATGAAGAGATTGCCAATTACTCTTCCAATTGACTGTCCCCAGAAAAGACAGGAGCCACATGAGGCTCAACAGGGTCCAAAATCGAAATCTGACCTCTCCTCCTCCTCCTCCTCCTCATAGAGGTCATCCAGACGGAGGTAAAAGTCCTTCCTCGGCACATAAGAGGGTCTGGGGTCCTTAACAGGCCTCACAGACTTGGAAGTAGCCTTCCTTGGAGGATCCACAGTACTAGGGATCTCCATCGGTAAATTCTGGCCAAAAGGCGTCAAGGGCGCCAAAGGTTTTGGCGTCGACAATGGCACCGAGGGCTGATGCAAAGGCAAAGCTTCGACATCCGTATCGGACGGACACATTGCCGACAGTCAACACTAACCTCGAGCCCTTACCAGGTTTCTGCGGTCTCTCTGGGGACGAGGACCAAGACCTGGAAGCACGTCTCTTGCAACCATCCCGAGCCTTGTCCGATCGGGACCTCGAAGCCCGAAGGCGTACGAGCCACGGATCGAGACCATTCCTTGCCCGCTTCTTCAGAAAGCGCGGACGGAACTGTACCCTGGGATTGGAAAATCGCCAGCATCTGCTCCTTCAAGGCAGCCCATTCCGCCTGAGTCGAGGACTTAGTTGGACATGCCACTTTCCTCGCTGCACCATCCTCTGAGGACAGGGAAGGCGACAGCGCTTCCTTGAATGCCGAGACGAGGACGACGAATGGCGGGAACCACTCTGGGACCGAGATCCCTGGGATTCCTTCCGACGTGAAGAGTCGCCCCTCGAATCGTCGGTGGACACACCCTTAGAAGTTTTACGGGACTTACTGGGTTTAGAACCCCTACCTACATGAAGCTTCCCCTTATGCTCCCGCAAGGCCTTAGCAGTCAGCGACTGGCATTTGGAACAATTGTCAGTGTCATGACTCTCTCACAGGCACCCCAAACAAATGCGATGCAGGTGGGTAATCGACATCTTAGACTTGCAGTCCCGGCAAGTCTTGAAGCCAGACCACAGAGTCGCAGGGGTCGAAGAAGACATTCACGAGAAATACACGAGGTGCGCCGAGTCTCCAAAGCAAACACATTTGCGTAAAAAACGGAAACTGAGGCTACGGGTGCCGTGCGTCCTATTTATAACATCCAGTGACGTCGCCCTCATCAGAGGCCGTCGAGGGACATCGACCTGACACCAGCGACGCAGGACGCCCTCTGCCGAAAAAGTTCCCGAAGTACACAGCTGTGGACATTACATGTCAAAGATCTGGAATATGTTGGAGGACACAATCCATTCGTAGTATTGTTACTGCTTTTATGATTTGTTGACCGAATAAAGCTGAATTGAAAGATGCTGCACCAACAAAATGCTCCACTTAACTATAGACAAATGATGGTGCCTATGTACACTATACACAAGTTAACACACCTAACCCCTCTTAATACAAAGTTTGTGTCAAAAGTCAATGTTGCAACACCCTCCTCACCATCTGTCAATCCTCCTAGCAATCATACTTTTATTCCACACCTCACCATCTTCCAGTTGAACTGCATCACTGAACACTCCACCTCCAACGGCCCCTTAAACTTCCTCCCTCTGTTTAGCACACCACAGGGCCTACGCACCCATTCTCTCTCACCTTCTCCAACCCTGGTAAGGCGTGCCTCCTTCTCACGGTCATACTTCTCCTTCATGTTCTAATTTTTACCACTCACCTGCTCTCTCAAGACCTCTGCATCCCACATAACAAATCTTGCCCTTCCCAGCCACGGGGGACACACAGAGGTAAGCTGGTTTTCTCATTCTCAACACCTCAAAAGGTATCAGCCCTGTTGTGGAATGTGGCGACATTCTATACGCATATACCGTCGTCCTGATGTTCTCTTCCCAATCATTTCCCCTTCGCACAGCCATTCTGATGCTCTGCATCAATGTCCTGTTGAACCCTTCAACAACCCCAATCGTGGATGGGTGGAACAACAACGTTTTGTGGTGCTCAACACCAATGATTTTAAGAAACGCATACATAATTCTTTTTTTCTTCCGTGTTTATTTTAAACCGGTTGCATGGTAAACTTTACAAGCATATAGAACACACAGGATGAGTGTACAGTCCTGCTTAGCATAAACAGTCAGGTCGCGTCAAATTTACAGTAAGCATATATCACCTCCTCCCATCTCCCCCGCCACCCCCCCAATCAGTTTCCAGCCCCCGCGGGGGATTTAGTCCATTGTTGGTAACAAGTTCGCACTCAGGGTCCAGTGTGCCGCCTGCGGTTTATAAGTCAATGCCGGAAAATCTCGATCATAGTCTAGAACCGGGGCCAGATGTCTGCAAAACTGTGCGTCAAGACTGCTTTAGCCGCTGTGACCTTCTCAACCAAAATATCCCAAAGCTTGACCCCACCAAAGGATCAGGGATGGGTCCTCGTCCAACTTCCAGAAGCAAGCAATTGTTATTTTTCCCTGATCTTAGATAAATTCCTGGGGCCAGAGCCCCCAGCAGAACGGTCTCCGGGACCCTCTGGATCACCACCTGGGTAATGGCCTTGATTACAGAGATGCACTGGGCCCAAAAGGATTTCACAATGGGGCATGACCACCACATGTGGAAGCATGAGCCCCGCTGTCCAGCACTGGGGGTCAAGGGCTTGATTAAAGCGATGGAGGCGGGTCGGGGGATGGTACCATCGTAGAAGCAGCTTGTGGGCCCACTCCCGATTAGTAATGCAGAAGGAGGAGTGGTGTTCTGGACCATATGTCCACCCACGCTTGGCCCTCTAAAGTGTGGCCCAAATCTGCCTCCCAATGTGTCATGTAGTGAGGTTGTCCTCTTGCAACAAGGAATAAAGAGATGAGATTGTTCCCCTGTTTGGGTAGATCCTGTAGGGTGAGTTCAAGAGGGGTGAGGGTCCGTGTGGCTGCCCGTCGAGTTTGGAAATGAGAGCACCAGTGCTGAAGCTGCGCGTAGGAGAATCGGTCTGCCTCAGTTAGGTGGAAAGCTTCTTTACATTGCTCGAAGGAGCAAGGCTGGTCTCCCTCAAACAACTGTCCCAGTGTTTCCAGCCCCCCCATTAGCCCAGTTTTTGAAGTTCAACAGGTGAAAGCCCGGGGAGAAGGCCGGGTTGTAAAAGATTGGAGAGGGGCGACCTAGGAGGCCGGGGGTGCCTTTGTATCGTAGTGCCCAGTCCCAGGTCCTAAGTTTATGTGTAGCGGAGGACAAAATTCCCTCCCATCTTCCCCGCAGCAGCGGTGGGATATATGGAAGAAAACGAAGGGGGAGAGCGAGGCAGGATTGTTCTAGCTGAACCCACTTTGGGCGTCCCGAAGCTATAAACCATCCCTGCACGTGTGATAACTGTGCCGCCACCGGGCATTTGTGCAGGTCAGGGACCCCTAGGCCCCGCCTAGTCTCGAGCCGCCCGTCATGGTTCTTCTGGGGAACCTCGCCTTCCTGCCCTTCCAAATAAAAGCTAGCATCTTCCTCTGCATCCGCAGGAGCAGAGGTTGTGGGATCGAGATGGGCAGAGGGGAGCATGCATAGAGAAACCTCAGAAGAAGGTTCAGTTTGCAAGCGGTAATCCACCCAATGAGTGAGATCTCCTGACTTGCCCATCATTCAAGGTCTGATTGTAGTTCCTTAAAAAGTGGGGGTGAAGTTTAATGAGTATATGTCACTGGGCCACTATGGGATGTGGACCCCCAGGTAGAGAATGGCTTTCGTGTTCCACAGAACTGGGCATACTGGCTCTAAAGTCGCAAGTTTCTCTGGGTTCACGCCTACCCCCAGGGCCACTGACTTACCAACATTAATAGCAAAGCCTGATACCCTCCAGAATCTGTGGAGTTTGAGAGCCGCAGAGAGCGAGGGGTGAATGTCTGTTAGGGAGAGCAGTACATCTGCATAAAGGGAAATCTTATGCTGAGAAATGCAGACGGGAAGTCCTACAATACCCGGGTCTCTCCGAACCCTCTGTGCCAGGGGCTCCATCACCAGGGCGAAGTGAAGGGGGTGGGGGGACAACAGTCATCCCTTACTCGTTCCACAAGTCAGGGAAATCGGGTCTGACAGATTACAATTAACCCAGAGGAGAGTTTTAGGGGCCTGATAATTCGCTAAGACCAAGCTGTGGAAGCCAGGGCCAAACTGGAAGGCCTCCAAAGTGAGCCGTTGAAATGACCAATCTACCTCGTCGAAGGCCTACGTGGCATCCAGGGACAGCAGTGCAAGTTTGTGTAAATCTTGGGAGGGGATGTCTACTAAATTAAGAGCCCTCCGGATATTATCTCCCGTAGACCTATGTGTTACGAAACCTGTCTGGTGTGGGACGATTAGCTTGGGCAGGACAGTTGCTAGACGAATCGCCAAGATTTTAGAGAAAATGTTTGCGTCGATGTTGAGTAAGGGGACAGGTCTATATGAGCTATTGTCTTTAGGATCTTTACCATGCTTAAGCTAAAGCACCGTTATGGACTCTTGCATGGTTGGGGTGATGACACCCGAGGCCCCAAATGAGTTAAAGAGGGATGTTAGCGGTGCCACTAGTTGGGGCGGAATACCTTATAGAATCGGGTGGTAAAGCTGTCTGGGCCCGGGGCTCTTGATTTTAGGGCTCGAATGGCTGCCTCTACCTCGTCACTGTGATTGGGCGTCCAATTTAATTCTGTCTGACTCTTCAAGCTGTGGGAGAGCGGCGTTTCGTAGATATCGCCGCTGCTCCGCTGTGTCCCGTGGTGTTGTCGACATCGTGTCCATGAGGTGGGACGCTGCTATTTGTAGCTTGTCCTTTTCCCCATATTGGGTCTTGCTTTGTAGGTCACGTAGGCACACCATCGTATTCCTCCTTCGAGCTTTCGCCAATTTCTCTACCAAGAGTTGATTTGCTCCATTGTTCCTGGCATAGTAACTTTGCTTGGTTTTCACCAGTAAGTGCACAGTGTCCTCCGCAAGATGGGCTTCCAGTTTTCTCCTGGCGAGTTGCCTGATGAGGTTTTGGGGACCAGCCTTTCTGTTTATGGGAGGTTTCGGCTGTTTGAACTGCTTCCTCGAGGAGGGAATTCCCACCTATGGGTGGGAATGGGTGGTGCGGAGGTAATGTGTTGAATGATGGGTGTGCCCTGAATAGAGGATGTTGGCTGCTTTGTATGAAAAAAAACTGTTGTAAACAAAAGGACTACCACTTTCTGAAACATGTTTGCGCTAGTAATGCAGATTTTCATTTCTTCTGAGCATGCAATGGACACTTGGTATGGAGCTCTTTCCTTTTATTAGAATGGTCACCATTTGTGTCGACCTTAACCAAGTTCAGCAGTGGTCCCCGTGAGCACAGGCAGGGTCCCCATCCTTTCCTAGGAGTCAAAGTTGTAACGCAGGCCACCCAGAGGTCAAGGACAGTCAGCAGTGATGTCGCTGACCTTGGGCGCCCGTCTCCCATGTGGGTAGATCGTCCCAAATTCAGCAGTGGTCCCACAGAGCCACGGCAGGGATGCCCATTCCTTCTTGGAGGGGAAAACTAACGCAGACCAGCCAGAGCTGTAGGATGGTCAGAGGTGATGGTCCTACCCTTGGGCACCCGTCTCCCTTGTTGGTCGACTGCTCCCAAGTTCAGCAGCGGTCCCAGTGAGGCCTGGCAGGGTCCCCATCCCTTCTGAGTGAAGAGCAGTAACGCAGCCTAGCCAGAGGTTCAGGATAGTCGAGGAGTGATGTCCCCGGCCTTTGGTACCTGTCTCCCATGGTGGTCGACTATCCCGTCACCCACTCCGGCCTGTCCCCCCCACAAGTCCAGCAACATTCCAAGTGAGCCCCGGCAGGGTCCCCATCCTTTCCCAGGGGGGGCAAAGCTGTAATGCAGGTGACCCATAAGTCCAGGACAGTTGGGGGTGATGTGCCTGGCCTTGGGTGCCTGTATCCTATGTGGATCAACCGTCCCCAAGTCCAGCGACGGTCCTAGGGAGCCCTGGCAGGTTCCCCATCCATCCCTGGAGGGGAAAGCTGTAACGCTGCCCAGCCAGAGGTCTAGGATGGTTTGGGGTGATGTGCCTGGCTTTGGACGCCTGTCTCCCTTGTTGGTCGACCGCCCCAAGTTCAGCAGTGGTCCCAGGGAGCCCGGCAGTGTCCCCATCCCTTCTCAGAGTGTAGAGCTGTAAAGCAGCCTAGCCAGAGCTTCAGGAAGGTCTAGGGTTATGGTCCCTCGCCTGGCCGCTGGTTTCTGTTGTTGGACGACAGTCCCCAAATGCAGCGGCAGTCGAAGGGACACCCAGCAGGGTGCCAATCCCTCCCCGGGTGGGAAAACCTGTAATGCCGGCCAGCCAGAATTTCGGGTTGGTTGGGGGCGATGACCCTGGACTTTGGTGCCTGTCTGACCTCTTTCCGCGCAAGTCAGACCTCTGGATTCCCATGGGCGTCTTTTCAGAAATGCATGGGGTTCCTCATTTTCCTTGGTGGCTGCGACACCCCAAGCCCAAATCTGCAGGTTGTCCACAAAGCCAAATCCAGTCTTACCCAAGGCATTTGATGTATCAGAGGTTTGGCCTTATCCCTTTGCACCTAGGTAGGTGCACCTCCACATGTGAGGAACAGTTTTCGTCGGGACACCTGTGGGAATGTAGGACATTTGTTTTCTCTTAATTTTCATACATTTGCTACTGCACTTTGTTACACAACCCTTTCATTTCCCAAATGTGACCTACATTTAAATCGCTGCTTTAGGCACTGTACGCTTTTGTAACCTGCACAAGTCACCTACGCCTCAAAAGGTCTGCCTGTTCTCTTTCAAAAAATGTATGCTTGCCATTCCTCACCACATTTGTTTTCCCTATTTACACATGTTAAGTACATCTGTTTAGGCAGTCAGCATAAAAATCCTGTGTACCATGGCTCAGTTTTTAGGCTTATGGTATTGCTTGTTTTGTGAAACATCACGAACAATGTGTTATTTCCTAACTGGAAGAGTCGGGGGGAATGTAGCAGTGCATTGCTTTTCAATATTCATAGAAGCCATTACTTTACAGGTCCAACCATGTCCAGTACATACCTTTTTTATCTGTCATTTTTCAAATTTTTACCAAAACTATGGGAATTTTCCCTACACAGTTGCTGCCCGACCTGCACAAATCACCACAACCTAAACTTGGAATTGGTCTACTTTTCAGAAACGTATGCCTTTGTCTTCCCATTCAGCTTTCCTACCCTCCTCTTCCATTCTGCCCACACATGTCCCATTGGAAAAAAAGGGAAAATAGCCTACTTCTCATAAAACTGATGGTAAACTTATAAACATATGATTTTGTTTACACTCAACCTGTTCTTGCAAGCCTGGTTGCATTGGCAGTTCAATTTTATCCTTTGTACAGAACATTTCAAACAACTCAGACATTCACTAAAAGATTCAAAAAATCTAGCCTCGGTCTCTCAACACTATTGGCCATTTTGGTCGCTATGCTCCCTGGTACTTTAGGATCAATTACTATGTTCATGTCAGATTGTTGGTACCATCCAAGAAGGCACTCTCCCTTTTCAGACACATACACTGTTGCCTTAGTCTGTCTATTTCACCACTGCAGCGTGGCCACAAAACACCCAACAATGCCAATGTGGACACCCTCATACGCACTCGCCATGTTTGGCGGCATAAAACTAGTCTGGGTGAATTTATTTGGCAATAATTCTCTGTTGATAATCATATAATCCGATCTCGAGTCAATCAACACCATTTACTACAATCACACCATGAGGTTTCCTGTCTACAACTCTTGCAGGACCCACCTCACTCACTGACCAGCAACTGCCCACAACGTCTTCTTCTGAGTGATCATTTCCTACCACTTTACACTCCCCCAGATCAGATATTTCTCTAACCCCCCCCTTTGTTGAAAATGATGGCAGAACCTAAAAAAATGCCTTCTTCCACATTGCCCACACGTCACCTTATGAGCGGAACATTCTACATCACGGGCAAAATGAGGTGTTCCCAAACCAATAAACATTAACATTTGAGACGAGAATACCCCTGTGCACAATATTTATTTTCCCCTGGAACAGCACTCTTAGAAAGCGGTTTCTTCATACCTCACCCCTTTTCGCTGCAAAAGTACTCTACTTATGTCTTTGCGTTTCAACAACAGAAATATTCTTCTTTAGTTCCTTCCGCTCTAGCTCTTTCACACAACATGTGTTCAATCCTTTTTGCGAGGTCCAACACCACCTCTAGGGTGGGGTCTCCTTTAGCCCGTATCTCTTCCCTTATTTTGTTTTCCTTTACTTTCAACATAAACTGGTCCCCAATCCTCTCCAAAATGACACTTATTTGCCAGTTCCCCGAGTGCAGTCAAAAAGTCCTCTATAGATTCTTTGGCTGCCTGGTCCCTAGTGGAGAAAAAATATATCTGCAAAACGATGGCAATCTTTTTTTCATTATGTAAATCCATCTTCAGGATTATCTTGTATGAATTAAGCACGGTCTCACCTTCTCCAACCCCTGACGTTGCCGGCTGTAAATCAGGAGGACTTCTGAAAATCTGTCTGCCCTCATGCCCCAATGAGTGCATAAGGAGAGCTTTTCCCCGTTATAATGCTAAAACCAGGCACAAGAATCGCCAATACATAATCCAAAAAGTCCTCCTGCCAAGCACTCCACTTAATAGCTGGTTCCCCAGGATTCATTGTGGACACCTAACCCACTCTCTTTCTCCTGATACTAAGCCTTGACCACTCTCCACGCTTAACTTGATTGGGTTTGGCTAACCTCTCAGGAGTTCGTTCACCTGTTCACTATAACTAGGGTGGCTTCCTAAAATCTGTCCTCAAGGCCAGATTCTAGAAATCCATCCTAACAAGCCCCACAAGCCATGTCCAGGATAGATTGCTTCGTGAATGTGTGAAGCGATGACCGAGTCGCAACGTGGCACACCTTCCTCACTGGCAGCCCCTTTGCAGAGCAGAAGAGGTTGTTGCGCCATTAGTGAAGTGTGCCCTGATAACCTCAAGCAGTTCCTCTCCTGCCTGTTCATAGCATTCAGCGATGCAGAGGACTATCCAGCAGAAAATAGTCTGTTTAGTCACCACAAGTCCTTTCCTTGACAGAGAAGGAAATGAACAACTGAAATCAGCTGTCCTGGCTATATAAAACTTCACACCCTCTTTGGGTCGACCCTGTACAGCCTCTCCTCTTCCTTAGAAAGGTGAGGTGGTGCATAGAAATCCGGTAATTCAGTGACCTGTGATATTACGAAACCACCTAACGTAAGAATTTTGGACGCACTTTCAGTAAGACTTTTTCCCTGAAGAATGACAAAAATTGCGATTTGAAGGAATGAGCCTGCAGCTCGTTTATACATTCTGCCGACGTGTTGGCCATCAAGAAGGTAGTCTTTAGAGCAAACAACTTTATGGAGGTGGCCATTCAGAAATTAGCCCATAACCGGGATCGAAAAGAAAGAACCTTGATCCAGAGACCTCTTAGACGAAGCACAAAGCCAGGAAATAGCCTTTGACCGTGCCTGTCTGTAGGCCCGAAGAGGTCAAAGAAAGCAGAAATTCCATCACTGTGTTAGTGAGACAAGATAGGGTCCACATTGTGATCCCTACCTACACTGCATCTCAAACCTTACCCCTTGCACTGGTAAAGGTACCTAGTGGAAGGCCTACGTGCAGCCAGTAACACATCAAGCACCAGGCATTGCATCTCAGCCTCTCAAGAGCCACGCATCCAGATTGAGAGACTCCAGGTTCAGGTGGAGCACCCGACCTTCAGGCTGGTATAGGAGATCCAGCCCCTGAGGAAGCCAGCGAGGTGGACAAACTACCATTTCCTGAGAGTCCAGGTACCAGGTGCTCTTCGCCCAGCACAGGGATATCAAGATCATGGTGGCCCAGAACCTTCAAGCTCCCGAGAACCCACAGGATGACAAGTATTGGGGGAAATGCATAATAGAGGTCGAACACACACGCCACTAGGAATGCGTCTCCCAATGTCCTCCTTGCAGGGAATTCCTTTGAGCAGAACTGCCTGAATTTCGTGTTGGCTCTCGTGGCAAACGGGTCCACCGATAGGGTTCCCCACTAGGCGAAGATCTCTGCAATGAAAACCGAGCATATAACCCACTCGAGAAGCAGTCCTCAGCCTACTCAAAGCATCCACCAACCTGTACTGTGCTCCTGCCAGATGGGCTGCAGAAGTTGAGATTTTGTTCTCCAACAGCCAGAACCATAGTAACATGGCCTCCTTTCATAGAGGCAGAGAATATACTCCACCCCACCCCCCGTTTGTTGAGGTAATGCATGGCCACTGTGTTGTCCATCAAAATAAGGACATGCTTCCCCCTGAAGGATGGTGCAAAGGCCACCAGGTTTAGCCTGATTGCTTGCAAATATAGCCTGTTGATGTGCTAATGGCGCTCCACTGGAGACCAAAGGCTGTTCACTTGAAGATCCCCTGCAGTAAGCTCCCTATCCCTTTAGAGACAAATCTATGACCGCCTGTGCTTTGGGCCACAGTTGCCAAAAGGGTTCCCTGCCTACTGGCCCACTACTAGAGGACCTTGGCCATTGACTTCGGCACTCTGAGGAGATCCTTCATGTTGTTGAAGTACTGGGACCATTGATACCCCAAATGCCATTGAAGGGACCGCAACTGCAGCCTGGACGCTAGCACCTGAAAATTGCCTCTGTCCTTGGGAGTGGGGGGTGGTGGGGGCAGGGGGGAGAAGGAGAGGGGGTGGTGGAGCAGCCCCCACCCGTTTGTCGAGGATTGCTCTGATGAATTGGAGATTCTGTGTTGGTGTGACATAGGACTTCTGGAAATTCAGGGAGAACACAGGCGCCAGATCTCCTGAAGTGATCTACCAACACCGCCATCAGCTTGGTGAAAACCCTGGGAGTCGAGGTTAGGCCAAAAGGGAGCACACTGAACGGATAGTGCATGTCCCAAATGATGAACCTCAGGAGCAGCCTGTGCTTTTGATGGACCGGCACATGGAAATAGGCATCCTGAAGGTCCAGCTACACCAACCAGCCCTGGAAACGCAGAGGCTGGAGAATTTCCCTCACCGTCAGAGTCTTTCCTCAGGTACCTGTTCAAGGCCCCGAGGTCCAGGATGGGATGGAGCCCTTCCTCTTTCTTGGGTATCAAGAAATAGCTTGAGTACCAGCCCGACCCCCTCATTTTGGGTGGTACCTCCTCCACTGCACCCTTTAACAGCAGAGCTTTCAGCTATTCCATGAGATTCTTTTCCGGTTGCTGGAGAGGGGGTGGTGGTCTTTTCAGGAAGGGGAAAGCAATATCCCTATCTGACCAGTTGCAAGGCACAGACACCAGGTTATCTTTTTCCACCTGATGCTCAGGGACCCTCACTCCAACCAGGGAAACATGTGGGGAGGTAGCGGGCACCTCCACCCCTGCCGGGACACCTAAAACGCATGTGGCCCGGTTTGGCCTGCAGTAGTTGAGGCTTCCTTCCAAAAGGAACATAGCGGCTGTAACCTCTGCCACTAGAACCAAAGGTGAAAGATTGTTTTGGCTGCCCAAAGACGTCACAACAGGGTTTGATTCCTTAAGCCATTCTAGAGATACATTGGTCTTTGGTCCGAATGGGTGCTCACCATCAAAGGTCATATCAAGCAACTTCACTTGTACATTCAGGCAGAACTCTGAACTGTGGAGATATGCTTGCCTTCCTGAGCACCGCGGACATCCCTATGGAACAGCAAAAGCAGTTAACTGTGTCAAGGCCCGACTGAGGGGCTTGACAACACTTCCTTCCGATCGTTGACCATATCGAAAAATTTCTCTCTCACCTCTCCTTTTGGCAGTTCGCCCACTGCCTCTGCCATCTGTTAGGCAAAAACCTGTGCAGTTCCCTCTGGGACCACTGCAAAAGATTTAGGACTACAGTGTTTGGCAGTAAACCCACTTGGTAGCAGTCTGTACCACACAGATTAACTTGGTAGCTGTGGCTGAGCAGTCAGACTTCCCTCAAGAAGAGTTAGGCAGTATACAGAGTATTCACAATAGGTCAAGAGAACACAGTAGAACAAGTAAACACTGACCAGGGCTAGGTGTAAAAGAGATATAATTATTTATTTAAAACCACATCTACAAAAAACACACAGGCACTAATAGTAATCAATTCTAAAACACGGTGACTAAAAGATATACACTCCCTTAAAAGAATATTAGACAAGTCTTAAGTAAAGCCCCACTTATTTTCAGACAGCGGTGAGCGCTTAACGTAGATGGCACTCTAATAGTTTGTTTTAAAAAGGGAGAGAAGAGCAGAGAACAAGTTGAAACAGATCCCAACACTTATCAGAACATAACAAGAGAGGAAGGCAAAATAAAACCGTGAAGTTAGAGTTCAAGAGGCCGGATCCACTTTCAGAGGATCCAAACGAAATGTGTCCAAGGTCACACGGTTGCAGTGCCCAAAAGTCTTGTAAACGTTCAAAAAGGAGTTGGACCAAAGAAAGGGACCAGTTAGAGGGTCAAGGCGGCCAGCCCAGTCCAGAAGGTTAAGGGGTTATTATTACCTTGTAGCAATCTTTAGAAAGGGAGGCCTGGCGGACACGGTACCTTAAAGTGGTGAGAACGCTCCAGCGGGGGCAGTTCCTGGCAGCGGGTGCAAGTCGGTGCTTCGTCGGGAGGGAAGAGAGGGTCTCGTCGTGGAGGAAGACAGGAGTCTGTTGCACGGCCAGGGAAGAAACCAGCCGCAGAGTTTCTCAGGTACAAGAGCGGTCCGGTGATTCGCGGTTCAGGGGTGAGTGGCTATCCAGCTGCCGGGGTGCTTGGCACGGCAGTTCGACCACAAACTGGGCTGGGGTGCGAAGAAAGAAAGGTAAACTGGTTGTGCCCACCAGTCAGGGGAAGAAGCCTCTCCAGCCGGGAGATCTTCTCTGTCGTTGGGAAGTGGTGAGTCGGTTCTGCAGGGCTCCACCGGTGGTGTCGTCGTGGTAGGTCGGCTCAGCTTCTCCCTCGTCGGATTCTCAGGTCCTGTGGCGACTTCTGAAGTTCCAGTCCCCAAAGCCCTGCTTTTATGCAGAAAACCCCCATTCACTCAGCCTAGCTGTCACTCAAACATGCTAAGTGGTTGGGCCAATCACACAAGAGTGCGACCTGAGTTACCAAGATAACTTGGTCCAGGGTGCCTAAACCCCCTCCCACACCCCCTGTGGTACCCAGACAGAGTGGCACCACTTTTGGAGGCTTCTGTGGAGAAGCCCGCCAAAAAGTGGAACAAAGGGCTCGACTTGGGTTGGAGTCACAGAAGAGAACACAAACGCCATTTTAGAATCGAGTCTTGGCAAAAAATATCAACCGGAGAATTAATATTAATTAAATAAACCAGCGGTATGTTCGAGGCCATGAGAAATAATTAAAGTTGGTAGTCTCGAACAATGGGAAAATCCCATAGGAAAATATTTGCGGTCGAATATAAAGAGTAGTTTCCACTGCCACCAGCCAAAACTCGATCAGGGGGGGCGGAGACGTGCCCCCTCGACTAACAGACCCCGGGGCAATCGAATTGCCCCGACAAGTACGTCCACAATATGATGGTTTGTACTGGTTTCTGTTAATAATTTGGGACTAGTAAAGCCAATGGTGACTTTACATGCCCTGGGAGACAGTAGTCAGTCCCAGGGTATGGAGTCTATGGTGGGGTGTGTCACTATGACACCCCTGTGTTACTGCACGGAGGGTGCTGTGTAACACATAGGAAAAACACATGAGACCCTATGGAGTAAAGGACCCCATAGCCCATAAAACACATTACCAATCAAAGAAATACCATGAATCATGTCCAAGAGTGGGAGAAGAAAGAAAAAAAAAATATATATATATATAAAAGTCTCACTCTTGGCAGGAGGAAAAAAAAACAAACTCCAGAAATCCAGCAAAGCTGCTGGGGGACTCACTAGGTTAGGAAATTCAGCCTAAAGAGAGAATTCTCCCCAACACCATCGTCCTCCAGAAGATGTGAAAACATTAGGCAAAAGTATAACTGGCATGAATTGACTTTAGCACCATACTACCCAATGTGATCATCATCTTGGTTAGTGCGTAATTTCTTTAGGACTCCCTGTCCGTCCGTAACAAGGTCCGAGGCGGACCATGCGGGTTGTGAACTAACCATGGCAGCCTGGAGCACAGCCGCCCATGGCCAGCTTGTACTTTGTTAGCTCGGCATCAACTGCAGGCATGGAACCCGGTCGTTGCCATAATGCCCATTTGGGCTCAGAGGTAGCTGCATTGAAGGGCAACACCTTTTAAGACTGAGGACACTTATAGTGGATGTCCCTCAAGTCATAGGACGGCAGAGGCTCGGCTGAGGCGCCAAGGCCCAAAGCCAGTAACACCCTCTTGAATGTTTCTCTATATTGGCAATTGTAATGGGTGTGGTATGGCATCGTATTGCTTATTTGTAAGCGCCTATACACAAAGCAAGTGTTTCAAAATGCTCAAGGAGGGAGGGAACAAGGGGAAAAAACAACAGTCATTCAGAGCCCTTGAATTTCACAACGATACAAGTCTGCAAGGGCAGAGTGGGTGCATGGAACAAGTGCATATAGTACAATTAATGGTATAGATAAAAGCAAATAGGTCTGACGACGATTCTGCAGTTTTTCCGAGTGCATTGAGACACCACCATGCAAGGAGGGGAGACAAGGAAAAAACTGATTGTTGCTCTTCAAGGCATGGTGCATTCAGATCGTGCAAGTGCGCAGACAGGTGCAGGGGGGGGGCAATGCGGAAGTGGGGGGAGGGGACCAGGTGCGCCCATTCAGTCAGAAGCTGGGGTAAGTGCCGAGAAATGCCACTCTCATGGGTCAATGACCAAGTGCAGTAACGAAGAGGCAAGTGCAAGTCCCAGAGGCAAGTGCGAGAAGACTGGCGAGGGTGCCAGGGACCTTTGAGACAGAGGTACACCAGGAAGGCAGTCAGTAGGCTTCGTGGAAAAGGAGGGAGAGAGGGATAGAACTGAGAGAAAGGTTAGCAGGGTAGAGGGAGAGAGAAGGAAGAAGAGAAGAGGAATGCCTTAAGGAGTTTCTGGAAGTTAAGGAGATCAGGCTCAAGACAGAATGCAGTAGGAAGGCTATTCCAGAGGGAGGCCCTTGCAGAGGATAAGATCTCCCTCCAAATCTCTGGTGGGAGAACCGTCTCACTCGCAGAAGGTTGGAGGTAGATGAGCGGAGGGCTCGGGAAGGACAATATGTAGGTAGGCAATGTTGCAGATAGGTAGGTCCCAGAAAGCCTTGTGGACAATGCAGAGGGTCTTGAACTTGATCCTTGCAGCCACAGGGAGCAAGTGGAGGGATTTCAGTGCCAGAGAAATGCAGTCCCTGGGCTTGAGGGCAAGGATAAGTCTTGTGTTTTTTTTGTTCTGGATGAGTTGCAGAGAGCGTAGAGCAGAGGCAGGGAGATTGAGAAAGAGGTTGTTGCAGTAGTCCAGCCTTGAGAGAACCAGGGCTCTGCAGACAGTGAGCTGCTGGGGGAAGGTGAGAAAAAGAAGATTACCTCTGAGGAGGTGGAGCTGGTAGTTGAACTTTTTAGAGATGTCTGAAAATTGAGTGGAGAAGGAGAGTGTGGAGTCGAAGATGACCCCACGGTTTCTTGCCTCGCAGGTGGGGGCGGGCGCAGGTCCAAGGGAGTGAGAGTGGGAAAGCGGGAGCAGTGGTCCCAATGCAAACGGTCTCAGTCTTACTGGCGTTGAGGCAGAGGACGTTTGCAGCACACCATAACTGAATTGCGTACAGCCAGCCAGATATAAGCGAGGTAGAGGAGGTGGCTGAGGGTAACCTGAAGAAGAGTTGCGTGTCATCCACATAACACTGGAAGTTAGAGATGAAAGTGGCAATCACACTTGCAAGGGCAGCCATGTTGACATTGAGGAACCAGGAAGTGATAGTAGAGAGAAAGGACCCATGTTCCACCTGCGATGGGAGGTCAGAAAGGAAGGAGGTTAACCACGCCAGAGCCTGACCTGCGATTCCCAGGGTGTCATACAGACTTGTAATCAGGATGTTGTGGTTTACCATGTCAAAGGCAGAGGAGAGACAAGAATGAGGACAGAGGGAGTGTTAGTGTCGAGATTTGAGAGCAGGTCTTCACAGGTGTTCAGAAGAGTAGTTTGCGTGTCTCTGGATGCTCTAAAGCCAGACTGATGGTCATGGAAGCACCAGCAGTTTCAGTGTGGAGGGCGAGCTCAGAGATAGCTAGCTTCTCCAGGAGTTTGCCCAGGAAAAGCAGTGATAGAAATAGGGCGGTAGTTTGCCGGAATGGAGGGGTCGGCAGAGGGTTTCTTAAGTAGAGGGTGCACAAGGGAGTTCTTAAGAGAAGTTGTGAAAAATCTAGGGGCAAAAGAGATTGCAGAGATCAGCCAAGGCTGGAGCGAGAGAGTCAATGTTGTTCTTAATAGTTTTGGAGGGTCAGGGTTCCACCTATTTGGAAGAAGCTTACAAAGACTGGACTTGTCTGGCGACCTGATCAGGTTTGATGGGAGTAAGAGAAGAGAGGGGCAAAGGGAGGCTCCAGAGTTGTTGGTGAATGAGGTGGTGTGGAGAGAGAGCGAGGAAAGGATGTCTTGGGTTTCTGAGGTGAAGTGTGCAGCCAGGGCCGAGCAAAGGTCCTGGGTGGGTGTGACAGAAGAGGCTGCTGCAGGATTGGCCAGTTCCTTACAGACTTTGAAAAGTTTGGCAGTGTTTGATGTATCGGAGATGCAGGCTTGAATAAAGACTTTTCTTGGTGTGGATGCAGAGTCAATATTGCCTTTGAAGGCGGCAGCAGGCCAGTTTGTCAGACGGTCCGCCCGACGAATTCCATTTGTGCTCAGCAGCCCTACACTTGTGTTTAAGGGCAGCCAGATCTGAGTCATACCAAGAGTTACACTTTTTGGAAGGCTTTAGGCAAAGCCTCATGACAGGGGCAAGAGTATCAAAGGGGTTAGAGATAGAGAGATTGAAGTCAGCGAGGGCTGTGTCAGGGTGGGTGTCAGACACCGGAGTAGGAGGTGGAAAGTAGGTTAAGGCAAAGGCAGCCGCAGTCACTCTTTTCATGGGTCTGGTGACAGACCAAGTGGCTGCGCCGGGTGTGCCGATGCGAGAGGAGAGCTTCAAGTGTGATGAGAGCAGAGTGGTCCAACCAGGAGATAGAGGTTGTAAGAGGGATAGCAAGGGATGTCGGTAGAGATGCATCCAAAGTGTGGCCTGCTGTGTGAGTGGAGCCAGAGGGTAAAATGGAGAGGGAGAGAGAATCGCATAGATTGCGGAAGGATACTGAGGAGTCCGGAAAGTCCAGATGGATGTTGAGATAACCAGCAGGAGGAGTTGAGTGGAGGAGGAAAGTAGAAGGAGGCCAGGTCAGCCCATTTCGATAGGAAGAGAGTGGACTGTCCTGGTGGCCGATAGAAAGTGGCCATAAGGAGAGAAGATTTAGTAGAGAGCGAGAACCTGCAGACTAGGCACTCAGAGGAATAGGCCTGAGTAGGGATGATGGACACATTCTGGGAAGATCAGGGCCACTCACCCTCCTGTCCCCTTGGGCCTGGGAACAGACAGGATCTTGCATCCGTCAGGGAGGAATGTGTGAAAGCTTGTGAAAGCTGTCCTTGATGGTGAGCACATCAAGATCCATGAGTTCAAGGAGGTTCCAGATGTCAGACGAGTGTTTGACAGCAGAGCGAGAGTTAAGCGTTGCAATATGGAGCAGCTGGCGATCTTTGAAGGTCTTCTGGGGGGCTGGGGGGGAGTTGGCTGGGCAGGGGCGCAGGTGACTGTGGTCCCCCCAAAGGGTGGCAGAGGAGCCAGCGGGATAGTGGAAGGTGGCGGAGGAGCCAATGCTGACAAGGGAGCCGGGACAGTGAGGAAAGGCGAGGGAGCCTGTGCGGAGCAGGGCACAGTGGACAAGGGAGCCTGTGCAGAGGAGGAGGAAGGCCCAGGTAGGCAAGGGAGCTTGTGCAGGGGGAGTGGTAAGGTTTGAGAGGCGAGGTAGGAGCCTGTCAAAGAGGAGAAGGTTGGGTTGAGGACCCTGAACCATGATGGTTCCATTCCGATAAGACATTAATGATGACCCTGGAAATGGCCAAGAGGTTAAGGAGGACCTCTCAGCGGGTGCCACCGTTAATGGGAGAAGAGAGAAAGGCGACCATGTGGAGAGTCCACAAGTCAGGTGAGGGAACGACAAAGAGGAGGTCTGTGAATCTCTCTGGCGGAAGCCGTGACATAGGTGTCTGCAATAGGAAAGCCTGGGTTGGAGCCCAGTATGTCCTTAAGTTTCTTCCGGACAGATTTAGTGATAGGAAAGGAATAGCAAATAGAGAAGCAGTTAGATAGGAGAGATAGATAGCGACATGGTAGCTGCAGTGGTGAGGACGACACTTACCAGGCCGATGTACTGAGGCACAAGACGGGGGAGGCGGGACACAGGGGGTGGGTAACAATGGGTAGGGGTGAGGCACAGAGGAGAAGGTAGGACGTACTCACAGCAAATGCTATTTTTAAAGATAGTAAATTAACAGTTGTGCACCCAGCAAAAAGCAATTTTATTTAAAAATGGTAACAGCAAGTACACATATGTGTTTGATTTTAGCTAAAGCAGCATTAAACAATGCAGCATGGTACAAGGGTAAACAGAAGCACCCAAATTCGTAAAACAACCCGCCCCAAAAACCTTTCTAGATGCAGCAACACTGAGGTTAGTTAAGAAAATGGAGAATACAGCATTGGCAAGGCCTCAGGAGAGTTAGTATTGGTAGAACAGCCAAACTCACATCATTATTGCAGGGATCATGGGAGGCCTTTGATCCAGAGAGCCTGTCCAGGAATTAGTTTGGTGGACGGAAAATAGAGTTCTACGCGGCCCAGGCAGGTACAGATAGGCTCCTTAGAAAGTGGACCTTTGAAACAGGGGCTGGCTATTCGTCTTCCGGCTCCTGTTTGACTTGAAATGGAGAAGAAAGGCTAATCAGAGTGAGGCAGAGGCATGGGTCTAGGGAGCCGCTTGTTGCATATCGAGGTCAGGTGATGTATCAAGGGCAAGTGGATCAGCCTGGTCCATGAAGAAGTCAACACTTGTCTCCCACTCCCATTGGCTCCATTCCAAAAGTGAATGGATCCCCATCCTTGGCAAAGATGGTCCTCATTGACTCAAAGAATGTGTCTTGATTCCAGTAGGAAGGACAGATTAATCATCAATGGACATCTCAAGGGCTGTTGGTGCCGTGGTCGGCTTCGAGAGCATGGACGACGGGCCCGAGGGTTTAAGACCTGATGCAGCAATCTTGGTGCTGGCATCTCCAGCACACCTGGTGCCTGAATCGCCTGTGGCCTGGGCCATACATGCTGCTGTTTTCTCAAACAGCTGAAGCATTTGGATTTTAAACGCTTCCCACTCCTCTCTGGGAACCCTTATTCAGGTATGACTTACCCCTGTCCTCCGGCAAATCAGAGTCGAGTCTGCATCAAATTCTTTTTTCCTGCTGACGACGAATAATGGGACTTCTACATGAATTACAACTTCTTTTTCGCCTTCTTGCGATGTCTGCCCTTCTCAGGCATGGGACCTTCGGTATCAAAACCCGAGAACCTGCAGGCCGATCGAGCTGGAGACTTTGAAGGGGGTGTGAGAAACCTGAAGGTGTCTAACCCACTAGTCCCCGGTGATCTGTCATCCAGGTGGCCAGGAGGACACAGCCATCGCTTTTGGATCCAGTTCCTGGGGGTGGACCAGTACGGAATAATCACCTGGATGAGGGGTCTTCAAGGATTGGGAGTGAGACACCAGATGGTGAGATGCGGTATCCCCTTCCCTGTAACACCTTTTCCCCATCCTACCATGTAGGATACTTAGGAACTCAACCCCTGCCTCCTTTCCTGACACAAACACTTCCTCACGGACAGCTCACTGTGAGCGAAAACGGACTAACACAAGAGCCGTATACCTGACATTTCCCAATACAATGGTCATGCAATTACAGATCCTTACACACACCTGACTTCCATCACAAGCCCCCCACATAGATGAAAAGCGGAGAATGAAAGCACACTCTGAGCAAGGCAAAGCACACGAGGAAACAGCAGTTCCAAGATGGCAGTTTAATACGAGGAGAAAGATGGCAAGACCAAAAAGGGTTGCAAGGAGGGAAGTGCCCTTGACCTTTTCAGACCGTTACTTTCGTGAACCTTGGAAAATAAGAAACCTGGGACTAAAGCTGAAGAAACCTGCATTGTGTGTCTGAGTTACCTGGGGCTCTCCCGTGTCGATAACCAAGGCGAGGAGGAGCATTTGCCGCTGTGGTCCTGTCCTTGGCTCCTACAACAAAGCAGTGATAGTAAAGATAGCGCAGCCAGTGAGTCGGAGAGACCGATACCAGACCAGCCTGTGTAAGAACCAAGGTTGCAAGCGGTCATTGTATGAAGAAATCTAAAGAGAATAGTGTGTGAAACGTATGTGACGAGCGACGTGAATATAACTGAAACCCAGAGGAGTGATTGAACTTTGGAGGCCAAGAACGATACCATAGACAGAGTGGTCCGGTGCCACGTGGGTGCTCATTCCAAGGTCTCTGTTCGGTATCCAACTGGTTAGCAACTGTGAGAAGGGAATTTTGAGATTGAAGTGGTCCTGCAATGGGTCAAGCTAAACCCTGTGCACATTTGAAAGTCTTCGATAGTTTGATGCAAACTGAAATTGGTCAGAGCCTGGCTGAGGGGGAACCGGGATGAACCATGAGTCACCAGAGAAAGACTATTCTCTGAACACTGTAAAAAGGAGGATCTGAGCCCAGAAGAGGGGAATCCACAGTAACGATCGCGATATAAAAAGGGAGCTGACCCCAGCTGAGGGGGATCCAGGGCGAATCACCTGAATTGAGTACTTCTAAGAGGAAAGGAACTTTGTGTTTTGATAAATCAGGCCCTCTGAATCAAGAGACTTTGATAAGCAAAGAGACTTGGGCACATAGGGCCCTGATGCTGGTAATGGAACTGTATCCTTGTGCTGAAGAAGCCAGAGTTTCTGCTTTGCTCGAGTGAACTGCCTTGTCCCGTGCTGAAAACGTGGGGAAGGGAGGCCAACGGCCTGAACATTGGGACATATTATTTTGTGAACACTTTCTTTTTCATGAACACTACCCCACACTATTTTTATTTAGCAATAAGGATTGGCAATAGTTTCTTATTATAGGCACTTTTATTTTGACGAGACTCCACTAGGACTGCATTATTATTTGATGGTCGTAGATTGCTCCCATCTGTAGATTTAGGATTAGATAGGCGTTTATCATACCTTTGTTGAAGTTCAATAAACATAATTGAACTGTGGGCACTTGTGTCTGTCTTACTGTTGATAATATGCCTTCCTTACAGCTGGTGCCTGAGCGTTAATTTAGTTCATTAGTCCCCGAGGGCCGTTGGGTTTATGTGCTGACAGGAACTGCACTACTCTACCTTGGTCTGAGACACCACGCACAAATGTGTGGGCGATGGGACATATTTGAGATGCGAATCCTTGCAGCGTTTGAACCCCGATGGTTTAGGAACTGACATATTGGCGTCACAAATACAAAAAGGTTCAGTCACAATAAGTTAATGTTCCTAACAGCGCACTGACCTTGCAGACAAAAGGAAATGAGGTATGTGGAGGCGTAGTGATGCGATATATGTACCCCCAATGTCACATCTGGAGGCTATGAGTGGCACGGTCGAAGCACGATGGGGTAGCAGGTCAATGCCAAGTCGCACTTTGCCCCCTGTTAAAACCTTTTCATAGCAGATGGAGCCAGATGGAATGTCTATCAGATGAGGAATCTGCGAGAGAATTATTATGGTATTTATTGAGCGCGGACCTGGCTTCGAGAAGCGGCAGAGCGCTTTACAGAGGTATACAAGACAGATGCATAACAGAGCACTTTACAGGAGCTATACAACCGTACAGATGCATAACGGAGAGCTTTTCGGAGGTAAAAACTGAACAGATATATAGCGGGCGTTGGATACAGAGGAAGTGTACAGCTGTACCGGGTGGTGGGGAGGAGAGGGGCGAGCAGTGTCTAACGAGTCAGGTGGTACGAGGGGCGATGTGGTGGGTCTCAAGTTATTTTCTGAATTGTAGGAGTGTGGGGGCGAATCCGATGCTGACTGGAAGGAGGCTCCATAGTTTTGGGGCGTAGGCAGAGAAGGCTTGTTTTCTGGTCCTCTCCTTTTTGCAGCAGCAGATTTCAAGTCTGCACATGGCCTGGCTTCTAGTAGTGCGCTGTCCACCAGAGATGCTGAGTTTCTCTGTAATGTAGCTGGGTGACTTGAGCGTGACTGCCTTATAGAAGATGCAGCAAGACTTGAAGGTGATTTGTGCGTGCAGTGGGAGCCAGTGAATGTCAATGAGGGCTGGGGTTGATGTGGTTTTATCTGCATAGACCCTTGATGAGGCGTATTGGCACATGTAGGACACTTCTCAGGGGCACAAGGAAGGACGACGGGAGGCCTTCGAGGAGTGCATTGCCACCCCCATCCAGGTAGGATAGGTCCAGTGCTTGAACGGTGGATCTAAAGCTGCCCGGAGGGAGGAAGGGCTGGACTTTTCACAGGAGGGAGAGCGGACACCAAGCTGTCCGATTTTTCCTAGCTATGGGTGTCTTGAAGGATTGGTTTTGGTCAATGTGGAACCCGAGGGACTTGGCGCAGGAGGTGAGCGCATGTGTGAATCCCTCAGAGTTCATGGTTGATAGCCAGGTCTGCATGTCTGGGTGATCAGTGGTGTTGGTGAGGAGTAGGAATTCGGTCTTGAGGGGCTGAGCTTCAAGTATGCACTGGCCATCCAAGACCGGATCAGCGTGAGGCAGGTTTTGAGCCTATGGATGTCTTTGAAGGAGTCGATCTGAAGGTATAGCTGTGTGTCATCAGCGTATTGGTGGATGTTGTGTGTGTGGCTAGGAGGGCTCCCAGCAGCTCCCTGTATAGATTGAAAATCACTGGGGAGAGAGAGGATGGGACCCTGCGGAACTCCACAGGTGACTGGTAGCATTAGTGATCTAGAGGAGTCCACCTCCATCTAAAACAAACCACTGCCGGTTGGCGAGGTAGGACTTGAAACAGCATAAGACATGGTTGCTGATCCCCATGCGCTGATGTAGGGAGAATGCAATTCATTGAAATAAACATTGTGTCCCAGTGGTGTTTTTTCATTCTTTATTGATAAAAATCAAAAACGCAACAATATACCATTCTACATTACCTGAGTTTGGCCTCTCTGAAATAACCCTGAGCCATGAAGGGGTTTAAACAAATCAACTTCACAATTTATATTTCGAAGGGTAGTCAGATCTCGTCCATCACATCTGTAAATAACATAGTACAATATAATTACAACTTCAAGCAATGTGTACAATTAGGACAAAAAACAAAATCATATACAAAAGATTTACCGTCTATATTGATTCAATACAATGTTTCTAAAAACTTCTTTTGAAATAAGACTGAATGACTCCATTATTTCAAAGGGATCAGCCTCTGGAAACTGGTCTGTACAAAAGATAAAATACATTACAAGAAAGTTTTGTGATGCTGCAAAATATCAATTCTTCTGTACAATTTCAAAATTAAATATACAATTTAACTTTGCTTAGAAGTGAGGAAGAGGCATAAGAAGTGGGCTTACCGAATATTGAGTCACAATCTCTGAGCTCGGCATCACATTGATATCTCTTGTACAAATCCCAGAGCAATTCAGGTTCTACAAGCTTTTTTTATGTCCCCTTCCAGTAGAATGATAGCCAACCTGTCTGTGTGACAGTACTTTATCTGTGGCAGTCTACTATTTTGGAAACTAGGTGGCTGCACTGGAAGGACTACTGGTTTGTAGATGTACCATGTGACAAAAGACACAGATGAGAGCAGTGAGAAAGGATGCTGTGGCATCTTCTGTCACTTCATCTTGAGTGCTATAAAAAAAAAGTGATGCAACCATTCTTCACTAACTGGATTCACAGTGCGCTGATTGCATGGTTACAGTTTCTGCTAGAGCTACTCCAGATTGAGGGAATCACTCAGAATAGCAGTGCTGGCCCCGTTGTATGCATTTTAATGTTTATTTTGGAGGCATGTTTTTTAATTATTGCTGGGCACAATGATCCACCGATTGTTGGGGTGTTTGTCACTACCCTAAGGTTATAACTGCCTTTGGATATACCTTGTTTTCTATGCACCTCAACCCTATTGGGGTAATTCCTTTCTTTTGTGCAATTTCAAGGCTGTGTTGCACAATTGAAAAGAAGGTGTGTGTTAGTTTCACTACCTGTTACCATCGTCACCTGTTGGCATTTAAAGCTGGACAGGTTAGGGCCACCTTATTATGTGCTTCTGGGAAAAGGGAGGCTCTTGTTAAAGACACCTCACAAGGCCTACTGAAGATACAAGGGGGATAATCATATCTATGAAAAAGTAGCTTTTTCCAACCATTAAATGTTTTACAGAGCAAAGTAAAAATAATCCAGTCATGGCTTACAGACATAGGGCGTTGGACCGCTCTCCGGAACAAGTACTGCAGTTTCTGCTACCTGGTACACCTGCTGCCTTGCCTACATCCTTTCTATCTTCTGTGGAATCACTGGACCCAAATCATAATTCACTGTCTTAGGTGGGGCACACATGCCCCAAGCCCATTAAGCTTGACAAGGCTATCAAACATTCCAGACCACTGGTGTAGCCAGCACTTCGTGGAAAGTTGGACTTGCACTAAATACAGGTGGACCAGGGCCAGCAGACCTAATAATTATATAATTATTTCAATTTGATTATCTTTTATAATTATATCCTCTCATGCAAAACATGGAAGCCTGGGTAAAGTCTGACTTGTATAAGCTATTGTTAAATTAACTATAAAATCAAAAGACTCAATTCAACCAAACATCCCCTTTCTTGATCTACAACATTCCTTGGTGCAAACCATTTTATAATGAACGCTCATTCTCTGCCAGCACGTCTTATTCCCCACCTATCTCCGACCGTTGCACCCGGATCTACATTCAGTGTGTACTTTAACACAAGAGATGAACACGTCTAATGCAGAAATGTAACGTTTAAGTGATGGTCTGCATTTCTTGTTATTTAACGTTGTTCCTTTGCATTCCTGTACTGTATTAGTAGCTTCATTTTACACACCATAAACAGGCGACTATAAAAGCCACAATGTGAAATGATATGCAACTAAACAAACTCCTTTCGGTTTTATTATTGTACTAGCAATCACACAACAAAAGAATCCTCTTGATAAGGGCAACTGCTAGTATTTATTGTTTGAGAGGCCATACAACTAGTTGTGCATAAAGTGCCTACACTTGAAATGTCACCAAAACACCACATTCCAGCAAATCTAAAAAGTCGACATCTTGGAAATACAATTTGACATTTTATTTTTTTTAAAGGAGAGTGGTTGCCTGCGCGATCTTCCTGATCCCTGCATTTAACGTGGTAGGCCAAAGCGGCAGGTTGGGCCGATGCAGGGAAAAAAGCATGCATCTTGCCAGTCAGGCACCACGCCATCTATGCCACTGTTGTATTACAGGTAAAACATTTGCTGTTGAAAATTAGAGGGTAATGTACTTGCTGTTTTGCAGTTTTTTAAAATTCAAAAACACCCTGAACAGGAGATTAGACACCTCCATAATGCAGTGTAACCACATAATTGCCATGGTTGTGGCCTTTCACGTCCTTGGGAAGCACTAGGTACTATTGATAGTGTACGACCATGTCCTTGTCAAGCTCGCTTTAAATGTGGCAGCTGAAATACATGTGCAATTAAAGTGTTACTAAAAAGGTCATACGCCTAGTGTTCCAGACTTTATGGACTTAGGCTGCTCAAATCACCATTCTGTCAAGGGATATCCTCTTCCCTTCCACCAGACATTGCTTCAGGCTGTATCTGGTCTAGTGGCCCCATCAGTCCAGAGACCGACTCAGACGGGAGGAACGAAGAATGCTCCAATCATGGAAATTGACCCCGATATGTGACATAGGCTACGCCCCCCGACCAACCCCTTCAATGCCATGAAGGCATCCAACCAGGAAATCTGCACAGGAGTACAGGCTGCAGAAAATGAGTTGCTGTAGGTTGAATCAGTGCTCTTATTGTGGGGATGTAGATCACCGAGCTGCAAGAAAACCTAACGAAAGGAAGAATATGTGGGACCCCTCGCTAGCAGCAGAATGCTGGCTAGCAATACCACCGATAGCTAATAGATTTAGGATGTTCTGCCTTTCACAAGATACTTAAGGGCAGCCCTGAACTCATGAAATCTACAGATTGGGACACACTCACATCTAATCTCATCTCCCAAAATACAAACACTCCTCCACAGTGTTTGCTTGTGCCCTAATCCCCTCCAAGCATTCACGTTGTACAAATACTTCCTAAAACGTCAAACTATACAATACCTTTCAAGCTTTCTTCAGTTTCAAGTCTTATTTTGTTAATAGCTTCATCCCTGGAAATCTAAACAATATTTTATTGTTATTTTAGCACAGGATAGAAATAGATTAAAAGTTCATTTTATTTCAGATAGTTTGTGAACTGCAATACAACATTTCATTAGGATTGTAAAAAAGGCTTGGGGAAGGGGAAACCCCTCCAAAATATACATAAAGGAAAGTACCCCCAACCTAGGAGTTTTCTGATAAAAAGGGAAACTAACTTACCTCCAATTATAGTTCTTCAATTTTGGTTTCACAGATGCACACACTTATTATTCCACATTTGCTTGGAAACCTTGGTGATTTTGTAACATATCAGTATTAATTTGGTGACTAATTTCATGCCCGAATTCTTTTTTGCAGATGCTTTGGACTAAATAAGCACCCAAGGTCAATCAAAGGCCAAATGGATGCTTTAAATCACGCAGAGCACATTGATCATTTTGGCTTTACCAAGAATACAAGGAGTGTGGATCTATGAAAACAGTGTTAAAGAACCATAGTTACAAGTCTAACATTCAAACTTTCACAGATTCACATACTTATTTCAGTAGAGTGCTATCAGGGTTTAGTTATGAGATGAAGCGGATATTTGAATACATGCTTTTATAACTCTAGCACAAACTGGATTTCCTCTCCAATTATACATTCTTCCCAAGGTGTGCAATGCACCCCATTCAGCACATTCTAGCAGATAGTTGGCTAATAAAGAACAGGTTACTTGCCTTTGGTAGTTTCCTTCCTTAAGCATATGGAATTTCTTGCAGATTCCTTATATTTGAAATTCCATGCAGATGCAGACTGCTCCAGCAAGGTCGTATCTAGGTTGGTGCCATCAACCCACTGTCACAGTATCAGTGGTACTTGTTGCACAGTGTTAAAATGGATTCCTAAGATTAGGCATGGTGGACAGATTTTAGGATGCCACCCTAGTTATGGTGAACAGGGAGCTCAGAGTTTAGCCAAAACAAGGTAGTAATATCACACCTCTACAATACAAATATATACAATCACCAGTATGTTACTTCACAATACATCAAATAACTAACCACGTAGAACAGGTAAGTAATGAAGATGCAGTTGAAATTATGAGAACCAATCACAAGTTCAATTCCATATACTTTAGAAGTCTGTCCTGAACATGTATGGGGCCTAGCGCCCACAAGTCACAGGTTCCAACACAAGGTTTCTCACAGGTATATATTCTCTAAAGGGATGGAATGGACCTGTGTTGATGATTCAGAATAGTACCAAACTATTTAAAGTTCAACCACAATTTACCAGAAGACAGGTAAGCTCTCATCTCTCTTCCAGACCCAAAGTTAACACAGAGGCGGGATACTTGATGACCAAAGGTAAGTATGTGGGAGATAGGAGACAAAGGGATTTGTTCCCAATGTTACCATGTGGAGGACAGGGAGGGACAGTTAGGCTTACTTACACCCCCCCCTGACTCGGATTTTCCCAGGGATCACAATGGGTTGACAAGGAGGTGGGGGTAAGAGGGCTGCGGATGGTCGCTGGGAGTGCAGTCTTCCATCCTTTGTTCCATTCAGCGGTGCCCAGGGGTTGCAGGTTTGAGGATATTTAATGTCAGATGCAACTGCAAGATGCACTCCCTGTAAATGAAGAAATGTGGATTCCAATGATGCAGACTTCTTCGGAACACTTCACAGCAAAGGAGACTACCAGTGTCATCCTGCTTTCAGGATCTCATCGCCAGGACAAAATAGAACTAAATAGAATATTTGCCATTATTGAGTGCTGGATGATGCAGAACAATCTGGCGCTCAATCGAAGCAAGACGGACCTTCTGGTTGTCGGTACGGTAGGCACCCTGTCCAAATTGGACCCAGAGTATAAACACTTTCTGTTGGGGGATGTAGAAATCATCACTCTCCAAGGTTAAAATCCTGGGAGTTGTTCTCGACCAGGTTTTGGATATGAAACCGTTTGTAGGTTGTACCGTTGCCTCAGCAACTTATATTAAATTATTAGCCCACCTGAGACCTTTTATCGCTCAAGATAATGCAGAAGCAATTGCACAAGCAAAGGCACAAAGATTGATTATTGTTGTAGTCTCCGAGCAGGAGCCAGCAAAGCTTCTATCAATAGGAGTCACGCCGCGCACTTCATTGGCTTCCTGAGGAGGGACGCATTGTATTCAGGTTACTGGTAATCACATTTAAGTGCTGAATGGGTACAATGCTGACCTTAATAACAAGATCATATCAAGGAAAAACCCAACTGCAGAAGCTTCAGATCAAGCAACCAAAACCTCTTATTTCTGCCTAGATGCAAGACTAAGAAAGTGCAGGGAGGAGCCTTTTTCGGCGTAGACCCCTCCTTGTGGAATGCATTACCAGCTGCATTGAGAAACCACCGGTCCTTATGCTTGTTTAAACCTGGTTTGTTTCGGTAAGTATCCAGTCTCTGTCTTCTCCTGCCCCTCTCCACCTGGTGACACATTGTTTTCCCCTTTTGCCTGGACCTTATTTGTTACAGGTCATGTTCCTGTCTTGTCCGCACCCTCACACCTACGGGTTTATGGCTGTGCATTATAAATAAACTAATGTAAAGTAAAACAAGTAAAAAAAGTGATGATCACCATTGCAGGCAACGATGGGCATCATTCCAGTCGCGGTCACAGAAGCTGCTCCAGGACAGGTTCCCTTGAAGGAATGAAGCTGGAATTTCAGGAGAAGGCGACTTGCGGCAAAAGCTGTCGATCACCAAAGTTCCTGGCTTGAAGGCGGAACAGCGATGGTTCTGGCGAGGTAGCCCACTAGGCAGCTGGTCAGTCCACTGAGCAGTCTAGGGACACTTCCAAAGGTTCTGAGGGGCTGGATCATCAAGACTACTTGGTTCCACTAGTCCAAGGGGAGAAGCACCAACAAAGGTCTTCGGCGATCAGGCCGAGGAGCAAGGCATCACTGGAGACAATGCTGGTCCACAGCAGAAGTCGTCCTCGAGTCATCAACGGACTGCTCTTCTGTGAAGGATTAATGGCTCCAACGTAGATCTGAAGAATGGATGCAGGAGTAGTCCCTTTATCCAAAAAGCGAGTTGGAAGCAAGTCGAAGCCCACCAATGGTAACGATCTGCGCCGTTCAAACTGCCAGTAGTTGTGCAATCTGGAACTACTGGTTTCACATCCGCCCCAGTAGCAGACTTTCTGGCATCAGTGATGTGGAAGGGGACTAGATAGCCCAGCCCCCTTCCTGGGTGGCGGGATCCACACACGTTTTACATACTCGCACCACACACATGCACCCACCAATTAGCCGGCAAAAGCAGCAGCTTCCCCGGGCAAGTGCATGAGCTTAAGGACTTCCTCACCCGAGAAGGCAGAACGACGGCCAAACTAAAATACGGCCAAAGAAAAAGCGCAAATCTTGTGGCATGGCGTTTTACAGTGAAGCCACGTTTAGTAGCCATACGCAGCAAACGCACATGTGCACACCAGAAATAATGCAAAAACTGTACGAATGTAACTGCTGCCACCAGCTTGTTTTAGCACATAAAAAGTAACCAAAAATCCCATTTGTAAAATGTTAGGGTGATATAAAAGTACATACATACATACATACATACGTACGCACACACACAAAAAAGGTTGGGAAGAAATCTCAACTAATCTTTCAATGGATTGCATTCTCCCACAGATTCGTCATCTGGATAGATATCCCCCATAGCTGTTCTCAGTAAATATAAACAAGGGGCTTAATGCAGCTAGACGGCACCTTCCACGGTTCTTGTGCCCTTAAGAGTCTGGTCATGTCATCAACATCCATACACATGGTACACGCTCAGCCCCTTACCACATTTCCATTTTTTCCAGAAGCACAGGAGGATCCTGAGGTTTGTCATCAGGAATTAGAACCTACAGTTTAAGGTGCTTGCCTTGAGGTTGTCCTCCGTACCCACATGCTCACCAAGCTGTTAAACTGTAGTGACAGCACACCTCAGGAGAGGATGTGTCTATGTCTTCCTGTATTTGGATGACTGGATCCACTGTGCCGTTGGTTGGAGCAGTTGGAGCAGTTATCAAGAAATCGTCTGCTCACCGCTTGGGCCTGTCTCTGAATTTCCATAAATCTAACAACAGCATCCAAGACACCCCAGTTCATCAGTGCAGTCCTGGACATGCAGCTAGGGAAGATTTCCTGTCCGAGGAAAGAATTACTAGCATTCAGCATAAGGTTATGCTGTTCCAAAACTCTCACAGGCTACCAGCTTCCGCCTTCCTTTTTTTTTTTAATTAAGCATATTATTAGTTTACATTTTAAACCTGTTTATGCTTTAATTTTCTTAACAAAATAACTACATAAAATAAATCTGCAAAAAAAAAAAAAAAAAAGGTAAAAATCACAGATAAAAGATGCCTTTCTCAGTCTCATGGGCCTCATGGCTTCCTGCATGTTTCAGGTACCAGAGGCTAGGTTGAGGACGTGCTCCCTGCAGTGGCTGCTTTGTGGTCAGTGGTCAGTTTTCCGATATGTTGGATGTCCGCTAGGTCTCGAGGACAGTGGCCAAGGACCTGTTGTGGTGGTCCACTTGGGAGAATCTGATGGCAGGAGAACTGTTCTGGACGCCTTGGCCAGAGGCCCATGCCATCATGGACGTGTCACTGAAAGGCTAGGTTGCTCACTGCAAGTGAGCAGACTTTGGTCCCAGGTAGAGTGCCAATGATACATCAATCTGTTGGAAGTGCAAACCGTCAGACTAGCGCCAATGGCTTTGCGCTGTGCATTCGGGGAGAAGAATGTCCTGGTCCTGATGGACAGCCCAATAGCCATGCACTACCTCTGGGGTGGGCGGGGGGATGCAGTCATTGCCCCATATAAGGAGGCCATACAATACAGCTTTGGTTCTGGTCATCATAGAACAAGATCTCGTCTCCGCAGCCCAACTAACGGGAACGGAGAACAGGTTGGTGGATGCTGTGAGCCGGCAGATTCCAGTCTCCCACAAGTGGGAAATTTGGCTAGAAGTCGCTGAGGAGGTCTTTCACCTTTGGGAAACCCCTTCTGTGGATCTTTTTGCACTGAGACACAGGTCAAAGTGCAGACTGTTCGGGTCTAGGAAATTTCCCCAGCGGGGGACATCTTCTTGGTGGAGTAGACCTTCGACCTCCACTATTACTCCACCTCCCCTCGATTCCAATCATCCCGTTGGTTCTCAGGAAGTTCATTAAGTATTGGGTACAGCCAATTCTAATCACTGGACTGGGCGAGGACATGGCACACAGAACTTCTTGAGCTGACCATTTTCCCATCTCTCAGTCTTCTTTGGAGTGCAGATCTCTTGTCCCAGTCAGAGTCGGGTGCTTCACCCAAACCCAGAGTTTTTCAGCCTCTATGCGTGGCTCTTGAAAGACTAGGGTATGATGGCTGGGATCTGGGATGATGTCTTGCAGGTGTTGCTGGCCTTCTAGGAGGTCCATCTACACATGAAGATGGAGGAAGTTCAAGGTATGGTGTAAAGAGATGTGCAGATCTGGTGTTGTGCCCTGCGCCTCAACGGTCTTGGAGCTTTTGTTGTCCTTGGCCAAGTAGGGTTTACAGGTGGGCAGGGTGAAAGGTATTACCCAAATTGACCTTTTACAATTGACCTTTTGCACAATTGACATTTATATTTTAGTTATATTATGTATGTATTGGGTTGGTTTTGGATAAAAAATAATATAAGGGGATTGGGTGAGGGGCTGCAGGGGGTTTTGGATTGGTTGAGGGGTTGCGGGGGGTTTACCCCCGCATATATGTCCTAATTGACCTTCTGAATTAGGTCATTTCTCCCGAGGTCAATTGTAAAAAGGTCAATTAGTATACAACCGGGTGAAACGGTATCTGGCTTCTCCTCCTTTTTCAAGGGGCTGCCTGATCAAGGCTCTTTTCAGTTGCTCAATTTCAGGGGTCGAAATTTGAATTCATGGAGCAGGAGCTGAAAGTAGCTCCTGAGTGTCAGGATTTTCCTCTGACCCCATTTAAAGCCCAGTTTCATGAATGGAGCTCCTGAACGGTGGTGGAACTTGCTCTCCTCTCCCCCTCGAGAACTGTGATATGCACCCGAAAATGCGTCTTGAACCCCTGCTTCGATTGCTGTGTTCATCTGTCTTGTACGCTATTGCACATGGTCTCTGTTGAATCCTTGGCCTCAGGCCACGTGTTTTCACTTTTGATGTTCTTTTTAAATTGCTTTCCCTTTTATGCCTTTATATTTTTTTTGTCAAGTCTTGCTCACTTGCTTTATCGCTGCTGTTACTGCAGAAAGAGGCACTAATAAATAGCATGGAACGAATCCAACTTCCAAATGAGCAGCAACTATAACTGTGTCCAATACATATGACCATTCATTCTTTACACGTCTTCTAGGTTTGCTAATGTACTTTTTAATGCAAATGTTTAGACTGAATTCATGTAAAATAGGTATATTTATGTTGAACCATTTGGCATAAGGAGTCTAAAGTGGTTCGTGGTTGCAGTCAAGCTAATCAGGCTCTGATTGGCCCAACCTAAGAGCTAAATAGCTCCCACCCATTTCAAAACCTGAATTTCCTAATGGGAATTTAAATAGGTTTCCCCGGTCCAATTTGTGGTTTCACCATGTGACCTTTATCTGGCCCATTCTTTCTTGATGGCGGACCATTTTGTACTTTTGCATTCCACATCAATCAGGCTTCTTACTTTGAAGGCTATTCCTGAAGGGGATTACATGGGTTAGGCATGTAAGTGAGATGTAGCCAGGTCTTGTAAAGCCCTGTTCCTCCAGTTTAAGAAGAAAGTTAAACTGAGAATTAGGCTGCCTTCTTTGCCATTCACAAACTAAAACAATGCGTTGCCAGTGTTTTATCTGCTGCCTCACCCATCAAAAGGAGTGAATCCATAGGTTTGATGCGAAAAAGGGCACTGAGCTACTATGTGGCTAGCACAGCAGACTTTCACATGGACAACCAGTTTGCTGCATTTTCGCAGTGCGGTTACCAAATAGACACCTCGCTTGATCGTTCTGTGCAAAATGGAGTGCTATGAAAAGGCAGGTAAGGAGGTCCATGCGGGATTCTAAACCCAGTCTACTAGAGACGTGGTCACCTCCGCTCTGCAAAGAGGGGTTGCCTTTGAAAGATATCTGCTAGCCTGCCACGTGGGTGTCGTTTCACACATTCGCAAAGCATTACAGTTCATTTGTTGAGGGGTAGCAATGTCCGGTTTGGCAGGGCCAGTTCACCAAGTTTTCAGGTCTAACACTTTTAGCCTGCCTCTTTCTGCTATACAGCTGTGGAACATGTAGGATAATGCAATCCATTGAAGTAAAACATGACTTACTGGCAATGTTCTTTCTATGGATTCCACTGACACAAATTACTCATCGTCCTCCCTGCCTACCCCTCTTCTAAAAGCTTTCTTGTGGGTGAGTTTAAAGTGGAACATCCAACTCTGCAATGCTTCATGACTGCAGGCATCAGCACTACCTGTATGGAAATCCCAAAGCGTCTTGCTTCTTCCCCAGGACTTCTCTTCACAGCACACTTCTCCAATATTGCCATATCGCTCATGCTTTCTTGCGGATTATTCCTCATTTCTTCTGGATCTCTTGGACTTCACTTACTTGGACTTTCACTGGATCTCTGTCTCAGCCGTTCACCTCTGCATGGGTTCTTAGTACCTTGCTGCCAAAATTATGTACCTGGGCCCAAGGTCAGGCAATAACCACGCAGGAAGGAGTCTGAACCTAGGTATGTAGAAAATTGGAGTTGTCTTTATTGTTACAGGATTCAGTAAGAAGGTAGTTCATAGTAAACATCTTTCTGGTCTGAGCTCCCATCCTCCAATCCCCTGTCACACATGGAATCCCAGAGCTCCCCGGGTTCCACATTCCACACTTCCTCAGAGCTCATGCACATACAGACAAAACAGGTGACCAAATCAATACAGGGTCCTTTCACATGTGCCACTGCACATTTCCCAGTTAAGCATGTGCCACTGCACATTTCCCAGTTAAGCAAGACAACGGACAAGTGTGACAGTGAATATAGTCACTATCTGGACCACATCTTGGGCCAGTAGAATTGAGGAAACAACCTCTCCCTAGTTTTCCACACTCCAAGGTATCAGTGGGAATGCATAAAGGAGATGGAAATTCCTCTCAATCAGGAACACCTCCCACAGTGCACCTCGGAGGAACTTCCCTAGAGCATAACAGCTTGCACTTACCGTTGACATAGGAGGTGAGCAGGTCCATTTGAGGGGTTTCCCAAAGGTTGAAGATGCCCAAAGGTAGTTCCAGGCAAAGCTACCAACAAAGCCCTGCCTGGCTCAGGGCATACGTCACAACATTGTCGTTTCTGGACAGATGGGCTGCTAACAGGAACATGTCTTTGGAAAAGACAAGAACTTCAGCTACATTGCTTCCCTGCACAGTGGCAGCAATCCTACACTCCCCACCCCTTGTTGATTTTTTGCATGGTCACTGTTTTCCGTCACAATCAAAACAATTTTCCACTGAATCAAAGTTTTCAGGGCAAGACTAATTGTTGGCAACTCCAGCAGGTTGATGTGCCACCTGGACTCTGCCAAGGACAAATCCTACTCACTCCGACAACCAGGTGGGTATCCTGGTCTTTCAGGGAACCATCTGGCATCATGGTCTCTTTGGGGCAAAGGTTGCAAGAATGGTTTCCCTGTGGTCAGGATGACAACCTGGGCCAAAATGCTTGATCCTGTGTAACACATTGGAAACCCAAAGCAGGTCTAACATGCTTTCTGAGAACTGGCACCACTGCGACCAGAGGGGCCACTAGAGCAACAAAGGAAGCCGGGACTCGCAGCAGAAAATGCAGAAAGCAATGTGACCTAGAATGCGAAGAAAGGCTGAGGCTCGCAGGAAATCATCGTTTTGACACATTTGGCCCATCTGCGAGATATTTAAAACACTGCCTTTTCCAAGTGATTTGCCAAGACTGCTCAGAAAAACTGGCGCTCCTGAGAAGGTGTCACCTGAGATTTTTGTAAGTTCAGAGAAATGCCCAGGCTTTGAAGGAATGGCAAGTTGGGTGAAGGTGGGGAAAAAGCCTGTTCCGGGGAGTGACCAAAGACAAAATCAGCTGTCCTTAGTTGAGTCGCCACTGCAATCAGCTTGGTGAAGACCACGAAGTGGAGATGTACAAACAAAATTAGTTTGCGGAATTGGCAATGCCCATCGCCAAACACAAACCTCAGACACTTTCTATGGATTGGGTGAATTGGCACATGAAAATAAGTGTCCAGATGATGTATGGACACCACCCAGTCTTAGGAATCTAAGGTCTGGGTCAACATCACCATCTTAATCCTGTCTTTCTTCAGAAACATGAGGAGAGGTCTGAGGTCTAAGATGAAACGGATGCCCTGTCCTTTTCGGGGAGCAAAAAGTGGTGAGAGTACTATACTTTCCCCCAGTTTCCTCACCGGAACTGGTTCTATGGCAGCATTCAACAGAAGGGACCAAATCACCTTAGACAGGGAAGGGTGTGGGGAGTGTATCCTTCATGGTAGCAGATCATCTGGGTGTATGAGGCGTGTAAGACCTCAAGATACTACCTGCAGGACCTAAGCATCCGATATAGTAGTACGTCACAAGCTCAAGAAACCCACAATTCTTCCTCCCAAGGGAGTGGAGTGTGTTAAGAAAACTCAAGAGACTTTTGTATATGCCATGGAGTCGGCGATTGACCCTTGGGGTTGGCTCGTATCCATCCTCCTCTCCCTGAATGGGTGAAATGCATTTGGGCAATGTGAGGCCGCAAAGTGTGTCTTGCACTATGGAAAAAAGAATTAAAAGGTCTGAAGCCACAGCCCGTGCCAGAAGGCGAGGCAGACTGAGCAAACGATGGAACTAGTACCAACTTAACTGCAAGACTGACTTTGTGGTCATTTGAGGCCTTTAACTTCTCTAAAGCTTTATTAGCTTTTGTACCAAAATGTTGCACAATGCTGAAAGGCAGACCACATTTTTCCTGTTCATTTGGTGCAAAGCCTGAGGTTGTCCTCCAACAGTACTTCTGCACCACTGATGCGCTGCACATGACTCAAGCCACATTCTGCTATATCCAGCCTTGCCTTTTTCACTTGGCATGCCGCTTCCTTTCGATCAGCTACAATATCATTGAAGCAATCCCTCAATGCTCGCTCTCGAGTAGGTGGCTTTCCACCTTGGATATTACCTTCCAAACACATGAGGGCAGTTAACAGGAATGCAGAAAGTCAATAGCTTTCAAGACACTTACTGCCCATAAATGTTCTTCCTCCTGAATGCATTAAGCTTATAGCCATCATGATCCAGAGGGAAAGATGGCAGGTTGAGGACTTTGCTCCCGCCATAGTGGCCTGTACAACTAGGATTACAAAGGGTGCATGCTTTGATAACTAAAGTGGTTCCGTAACGCCTGGCTTGGATTTCCTAGCTAGATCTTCATTTACCATCAGTGCCCAGCATGGATTTGGCCATAATGCAGGAACCAGGTCGGCCACTGCTGGACTCAAAGCAGGATGTCTTCCTATGAGGCCCTTTGTCAATCAAGTTGCATTGCTGGACAGGTTTGGATGTTCTTTGAGACACAAATCCTCAACTACTCCCTTTATAGATTGGCAGAATACCAAGCTGGGATGGTAATACAGAGATGCTTCCTCAATCTCAAAATCTGAAGCCGTGTCCAGCCAGCTTGTGTCCCGGAGGTCAGCCACCAATTTAGAAAAGTCTGGCTTTTGAAAGATTGCCTAGTCTCACACCTGACCATGAAAAATTATTGAAGATTACTGGCCAAAAGGCACAGGATCTCGTTGGACATAAATTATCTTGCAATATTATGAAGTATCAAGTACTGAAAGCTGACGTGTAAAGGTCAGCACCCTTCGACAGTCATCCCCACTCTGCACTGAGGTTGCTGATGCAATGGTCTTGGCAGGGTTTGTCCTCGACTCAAGAGGTGCTGCACACTACATTCTTTTTCAGGACAGGATCAGGTACTTCCAGCGACACATGCTGCTCTTACTTGGTGTCCTGCTGGCCTCAAGTGGCATGGTGGGACCGTCTTTACAGGTTAGTGTCAAGGCACCAACGCTTTAGAAAGAATATATAGCATCTGTTATCTGAAATCATCCCAGTCCTCAGCAGACTATGAGATTAGGGACATTTCACTCTATTGGACAGAGAATCCAAAGAGTCTTCTTTGCTGTTGTGGAGACAGATGATTCTTTTTCTTTTTTGCGCAAGAAGATGAGGAGTGTCGAGACCCACTACAGGAGAGGGAAATCATTTTTTTACGTGCCTTCTTCAAAGCAGGAGAGGGTGTCCCTACTGTAATATCTGAGAAGGACCCACTCTTGAAAGAAAGAGCCAGAACCGCTTCTGTAGGTTTTTTTTTTCTGGACTTTGCAGAGAGGTGGCCTCAATTTACCAACATTTCACGCTCAAGAATTGCGTTAGGGTTCATGGCCTGACAGGAACTGTTATCTGAAACATCATGGTCAGCCCCAAAGCACCCGGTACAAAATATATGGGGAGGGTCGATTATCAACATCTTAGGGGTGCGTTGACTGCACTGTTTCAACCCAGAGGTCTTCAATGAAATTGCAAAATGTTAGGGTAGATTTTCATTTTTATGCACACTATCCTCCACATGCGAGTCCCACTGTACTTTTTGCTGGACTAGTGGATTTTTGGTCTGGTTCACCTTTTTCCACACTCACTCATTTTACCGTATCTTCTGGGATACTTTGCATTTCTTTTTATACCTGTTGCTTGTAGTTATGCTTTCCTCCAAGTTGTATGCCATTTGTCTGACTTTTGCAACACACAACTCTGTGCAGTGTTGCTGGGAACCCTTTGGGCTTACATTTTAATCTTCTGCCGTAGGGGGATATTTGTATCCTTTCCATCTTTTATATTGTGAGATCAACACACCCCACCTTATGTGGAGTGCTGATGGGGTTACACTGTATCCCCTTTCTCACTGTCCCTTAAAAGTATTGGTTACAGTGACAAGCTAATCTGAATAATTGGTGGCATTGGTTTCATCCGACCTGCTTTTGCAGAATTTTTACTTCCAGGCTGTACTCTGGTAGTGCACAAAATGGTCACCATTAACAATAAATTGTGACTCTGTTCTTTATTTTGCCAATTCAAGATGGCTTATCCCTTCTTGGTTCTTCTTCCCTGCTGGGTGGGGGAGGTCTCGGTTTGACGCTTGTCTTTGGCAGGATCCCTTTGTGAAGCCTGCAAAGTTCTAGTGTGTCTGTGAGGAAAGAAAGAATACCGGGGAGGACTCTGAAACTCTGCTGTTCTTTGTCTTCTGCTGTGGCCGCCTGTCCTGAAAGGACCGCCACCATTCAGAGTGTGAATGGTGAATAGGTGCTGATTGGTTGAGTTCCTGCGTAAGAGCTGGGAAAGATAGGGCACTAGAAATTGAGAATCACTGTGCTAGATCTGTGCATTTGTGAGCAAATATGCTGCCTGTGACTAGGTTCTTATCAAATGTGCCCCCCCCCCCCATCTCGTTTCTAGGTTTAGACAGTGTGGGTAATTGAACATGTGCCACAATGGCACTTGGTTGGTTGGTAGTTTCCTTGATCTTAAGGTGTTCTATGATGTTGAGATAATTTCAAACAGTCATAAGTTCAAACACTCAATGTGTTAATATATATTGGTGATTTTTAATTGCAGTTTATCTGACACTTGTTTTGACCCAACAAAGGTCTTGTTCAAGGCTGTGACAAGCATGCAGGGGATGCCATGTGAACCACAGAGGAACCGTGTGGTATAATATGGTTTATAACCCGAAAGTGTAAACCGGTGAGTAGTTACCATTAAGGTAATGAAAAAGCATTGTGATTTAACATTGTGTCAATTGTCAAAAATGAGTTACAGCGTGTAGAAAGCATGTACATTTATTTGCAGTCCGAGCAATGGAGCGTTATATGGTTCAAGTATCAGGTGAGCAGTTTAGAGACATTGTATAGATCACAAATCCACGTTTGCAGGAAGATGAACATTCAGAAACAGGTCATTGAGGTAACAATGATTACATGCAACGTTTAATAACATGTTTTAAGTACAACAGTAGTTATTTGTGAATAATGTCAATTAGCAGTTAGTGTGATTGGGATTCAATTTCATTTTAGTGGTGGATTATTTAGCACCTGAGTAAACACATTGTCAAGTGTATTTAAATGTTTCCCAGAGAATCATGGGTGACAATATATATCGAAAGAGAAAAAGCACTAAGGAAGGAAAAAGGGGAGGGGGTGCTAGGAAAAAGAAAGACTAGTTAGAAAATGTCCAGAAGTACGTTTAAAATAAAAAAAACGGGAATGGTACGTCCTTACCGTAATTGTGGACACAGGTAAGGTAGGTTTTATGAGTAATGCTCTAAAGTAGAGCCTCCGAATGGGGTAGCCTGCCGGGTAATCATATATGCAAAGCATTAAAAAAATTACCGAATGCTGTTAATGTTCGAAAGAAAATGAAAGTCCTAATTGAGAGAATGCCCAAGGTAAATCAGTGGTTCCCAGTGCCTGTGTAAACTGGGCATGGATAAATGGCTGGTTAGTGGCCAGAAGTTGGCGTTCAGTTGTCTAAGGTTCACAGTGTAAAAGTGCTGCTGGCATTTGTTAGATACCTGAATAATGTTCAGGCAGTAGCTGGTGCTGTGAAACATTCCAATAATATGGGATGTGCTTCCCTGTGACCATGTGTTCATGATTATGTGCATGTTGAGTCATGGTTTTTGTTTGAGGGTACACATACTAATTAAAAAGAAATGATAATTCAATGAGTATGGAATGTTTATGTCCCAGTGAGGCGCATGTGTTCCTAATACGATCCCACATCAGTACATGTGCCTAAGAGGTTCAGAGAGGTTGCATAGTCTAATTATAAAAAGCGAGTCATGCCATAGCAACACCCTTGATGTAAAGGATGAAAAGGGGAAACGTTACGGATAATCATTCCACGAGTATTAAACCGTTATGGCCAAGTGAGGCGCACGTGTTTCTAATATGGTCATGCATCTATAAATGTGTTGCCTAATCAGCTCTGAGAGGCTACGTATTCTAATAAGAGAAAAGAAAACACGAGTCCTGCTGTAGCAAAACCCTTTTTTTGAAGGGTGGGTGAGCAACAGTGCTAGTTTATGCATAATCGATCGCTTAGTGCTAGGAGGTCCATTACTTGCCGACAGTAGTATAGTCCAAAAGAATTTGTGAAAGAGAAACAAAAGTTTGTTATTTAAAAGAAAAATGGAGGTCAGGCTGAAATTAATTACCACGTGTGTGCACTTCAAAGGGCCGCATTAGAATTAATACCTAATTCTATGACAAGACAGGAGGCTCGCATTATGCTATACTTTCTTCATTGCTGCCATATCAGCTTTTCAACTCATGAACATTAAAACTGAAACATTTGTGCTTTTTTCCCGTAACTTCTGAAGAAAAAAAAAAATCAAAATCGAGAGTTTTAAAGTTCACAAGAAAATCAGAGTTTAACACTAGAACCACGACCCCCATGGTCCCCTGGGGTCTGGTAGTCCTGACCTCTCCCTCCTCCACCTATGAGAGTCTGGGCTAGTGCATAATAACCCCTTACACTAGGTCCCTTCCTCTTTCTTTTTGCTGCCTCTATAGAAATAAGTACCTTACATTTGCTTATGACACAGGCATATACATGTCAACATTCACGAAGAGGTGCTAGTTAAAGTTGTCCCGCGTGCGTTAAGGGAGTTAGCGCAAATATTTAATAAAATTACCAGTTCAGTAGCATTATGTCGGCCGGAATGAGTTCCCACTGAAAAACACTGAGGTACGGGAACGCCGGAGTGATTCCATTACAGTAGGTAATGCTTTTTTAATTATAAGTACCTTGTTGTGTGGAGCTGGGGCCGGAGCCGCAAGCGAACGCGCCCGCCCCAGTCAGCCGGCCCCGATCCTCTGTGACCACGGCAGGAACACAGTGGGCCGTGTCCCGTCTTCCCCTGGGGAGTTTCTTTGACGCTGGTGTGCGTTATTTTCAACACGATCGCGAGAAGAGAACAGTTGGAGCCTTCCAGTGCAAACAGAAGGAAAAAAAAAGACCAAATTGTGAATTATATATTTGTATGTATATGAGGTGAGGCTGATTGAAAGCACGAAACCCAGCTAATGTCTTCAGAGCCTGACTGACAAAGAGTGCAGGTTATCTCAGCCATCCTCACTGCTGACAGCCCAGAAGTTGGCCCTGCCAACCAACACAAGTAGAATGGCACATTATAAAAGCCTCAGGGAAACGCCATCCACTACACCAGAGTGGAGGAGGAGGAGTGGGAGGACCACCCCTCAGCAAGATTCCGACTTATCCCATAGCTTCAAAAAAGTGCTGGGGGACGCACATACACAAGCAGTCTCGCATGGAGTGCAGCTTATTGCGCAGAGGCTGGAGATATTGGAGGTGATCATGGCAAAGCAGCAAGATAGCCAGAAAGACGGGCAGAGAGCCCTGGAGAGGGGCTGTCAGCGCGAGACACCCCACAGAAGGGGTTGAAACAAAGGGGCGTAAAGTGGCTCGGAAGAGCAAGAACCCTTTGAACCCCGCCGCCCCCTCCAAGCACCCGAGAAAGGGAGGGTACTGCTCCTCAAGGACTAAGCGACCCTCTCGCTAGGCTAAAAAGAGCCTTCCTGGAGAAAAAGATGGAATGCCCGGACAGACCTCCTACCCCAGGGGTGGATAATTCAGGGGACCATGACGAGGGCTACTCGCCCGATAAAGGAGGGGAAGACGACGATGCCTTTCGGCGCACCAAGGAGAGCGTCGACCCTCAGGACGTGGACAACACCATGGACATGTTTGACCCAGAGGCCATCAGGCACCCTAAATCCTCAGAGTGGGTGCCGTCGCCCAGAGTAGCGGCGTACATGGCCCAGCACATAAGGAAGCCTCTAGATGGAGAGGTGCGATCTCGCATGCGGTTTGAATGTCTGAGGCCAGAGTTGCCAGGGAAACTGGCAGATACACCAGATCTGGACCCCAAGATGGTCACCTTCGTGACGAAGGCCGCGCAGGACATCAGGAAAGGTGTCGACCGTGCCTGGAGAGGATGCCAGGACAAGCTTCTGGATAGAACAGGTCCATTAGCGAAAATAATAGACCTGGCAGAGAAAGCGAAGGACACTGGAACACCGGTGGACGCCCTCGCTCTGGGCAACTGGGCCCAAAGGGTTGTTTTTCTCCTGGGCAATGCTAACTGCACTCTCTCTTCGGAGGGAAGAGGCCTCCTGTTGAAGCTTGACAGTAAATTAAGCGACCTAGCCTCTTACGAGGCAGGGGAGAGTGCCAAAGGCCTATTATTTGGCAAAGCATTCGCAAAAGAAATGTCACAGTTTGTGGGCACGTACTCGGCATTGGAAAACGCCTAGAGCTCAATAAGGAAAATCTGGGTCAAGTTTTTTTCCGGGACCGGACGCCACATGGGTCACGTGTCCGGTCGGTTCAACTTTCAGCGCAGACCACAGGGGCCGCGCGCCCAATGCTGGGAAGGCAAGCAACAGGATACCTTCTTCCCGACCAGATCCAGATTTCTCAGAGGTTGCAGAGGAAGAGGGTCCTACCGACAACCCGGTGCTTCAGGTGGTGAGTACAACTGGCATGAGAGTAAGGTGGAGGACTCTCCAATTTTTAAGCGAATGGCAAGCTTTGTCGTGCGATGCATGAGTGCTTCAAGAAGTGGCAGGACTGAGACTAGAATTTGTGGGGGACTCAGTCCAAAATGCAGAACCTCGCCCCATACACATGGCATGGGAAGAAGCAGAGCTATTACACAGCGAACTTCAGAAATTAGTAGACAAGAACGCAATAGAGCGGGATGGCCAGAGAGGACCGGGGTTTCCTCAGCAACATTTTCCTAGATCACAGGGGGGACAAAATACGGAGTGTCAAACTTGAAGAGCTTGAAGGAATGGCTTGTGTACAATCATTTCAAGATGGAGGGCATCCATCTGCTCCTAGACCTCCTGTGTACGGGAGACTGGCAAGCACGCCTGGATCTCAAGGATGCTTAACTCACAATGCCTTTCGGAAGTATCTGCGCTTTCGGTGGAACTGAGAAACATGGCACTTCACATGTCTTCTGTTGGGCCTAGCGTACGCACCTTGGGCTTTCACCAATCTGATGAAGCCCGAAGCAGCAGCCATAAGAGAAAGGGGGATACTCATTATTATATTCCTAGATGACATTCTCGTGCTAGGTCCAGACAAAGTAACTCTCGCCAAGACAGTGCAGTGGATCTTCGCACTCATGTCCTCGCTCGGTTTCTTAGTGAACTTAGACAAGTCCCAGTTACCAGTTCAAAGGCTAGAATTTCTAGGTTTTACAATAAATACGACCAAAGCGACTCTCGAGATCCCGCAACACAAAGTGAGAGCAATAAAGGAGCTCAGAGTAGTGATAGCGAAGAGAGTTATTTTGCTTCGGAGTCTCGCCAGAGAAGTAGGCCTACTAGCAGCCTCCATTCAAGCAATATTTTCGGGCCCGCTCCACTATCGAGTGCTTCAACGGCTCAAGATCAATCATCTGCAGGGAGGTGTAGGTTATCACCAACTAGTGACCCTAGATCACAACGCACTCACAGAGCTCCACTGGTGGCTGCAGAATATGGAAGCTTGGAACGGCGAGCGATATTCGGGGACGTTCCAGACCTAGCCAGAGTCGGATGCAAGCAGATCAGGTTGGGGAGCCATGTGCGAGCACATAGAAACAGGAGGGAAATGGTCAGAAGAAGAGTTGCGACTGCACATAAACTGTCTCGAATTATTGGCAGGTTTCGCAGTGCGCACCTTCACGAAAGACAGAACTGTTGCATGCTGCTCAAAAATGGACAACATCTCAGCGGTGCGTTATATAAACAAGCTAGGTGGGACGAAGTCCAGGATGCTGGCGGAGCTGGCAAAGGATTTCTGGCATTGCCTCCAGAACCAGATTGCAGTGACAGCGGAGTACCTGCCGGGGACTCTCAACGAGGTGACACGCTATCTTGTAGATTCCAGCGATTGGAAGCTACATACACAGGTGTTCGGGAGATTGCAGGAGCTATGGGGTCCCCTAGACATAGACCTGTTTGCATCCAGACTGAACACCCAGACACAGGAGGTACTTCAGTTGGAGGATCGACCCAGTTGCAGCTGGCACGGATGCCTTTTTGTAACCATGGAGCAGAGCGCTTTATTAGGCCTTCCCACCATTCATCATGATCACGAGAGCGCTAGCGAAAGTTCGCAGGGAGCGCGCCGAAATCGTGATGGTGATACCCTCTGGAAGTCCCAGCCGTGGTGTCCAGTAGCGATTGAACTTTCTTTGGATTTTCGGAGGACAGTTCCTCATCAGCCAGACCTTCTACTCTGACCGTCCGGCCAGACACACATGCTGATAACAGCAGGCAGGCTGCAGTTGATGGCCTGCAGAGTTTCAGGAGAAGATGGGAGTTGCCAGGGATTTCGCAACTCGCTGCATACTGCATCAGAGATTCCTGGGCACCTTCCACCATTAGGAGCTATAGCGTTGCATGGAACGGTTGGGCTCAGTGGTGTTCAGAACGTAGTTTGGATCCCGTTTCAGCCCCTGTAGTTTAGGTCCTTAACTTCCTAGCATCAAGGTTACAGGAAGGCTGCGCTTTTAGAACAATAGGGGTCTACAGATCTGCAATTTCAGGTGGTCATGACAAGGTAGAGCGGAGTTCGGTAGGAGAACACCCCGCGGTCCTGCGACTTCTGAGAGGCATGAAGCTGAGAAGGCCACCAGAACCAAAGTATGCAGTGTTGTGGGATATCAGGGAAGTCTTTCACAGTTATTAGGCAAGCTGGTGATGTTATTATGCCTTACGTCATGCCAAAGGGTATCCGACGCTAAGGCACTGAAAATTGATAGAAAGATCTTCTACCCAGAGGGAGTAGCTTTTACCATTGCTAAACAAAGACAGATTTGCGAGTTATTTCATATCCTTACTTTGCAGAGAATAAGAAGTTGTGCGTTGTGCAGTGCATTAAGGATAATGAAGACGCTACAGCGCAGTTTAGACTGCGAGGGGTGACCCAGTTGCCTATAGCACATAGGAAGCCCTATCATGCGGTAGCAGCAGCGGCGATCGCTAGATGGGTGAGAGCAGTTATGCAATGGGCAGGGATAGACTTGTCCATTTTTGGCACACATTCTGCTGGGGCGCAATGGCTTCTAGAACCTTCACTGCAGGGGTATCGCTTCAAGAGATAATTAAGTCAGCAGATTGGTCCTCTGAGTTGACCTTTAAGACATTCTATTTCAAACCTGTATCTGATATAACAAATCGGGTGGTAGCAAGCTTTGAACAAGCATAATGCGAGCCTCCTGTCATGTCATAGAATAAAGATTGCCCACGCTTACAGCTCAGGAAGTCTTCATTCTATTAAAGACAAGGAGGCGAGCATTATATCCCACCTAGACAAATGACAAATCTTGAACTTACATGTGATGTATTTGAAGTTCAATTTTGTCTCATGCCCACCCTCATGAATTCTTCTCCATCTCTCACAGGAGACGACCAGAAAGCAGCCTGAAGACAAGCTAGGATGAGTGACAGAGTTTCCAAGTTGTCCAGTTGGACCCAAGAAGTTGCAGTTCGGAGACAAAGTTTCCAGTTCCGTCCACGGAAGTTGTTGGTCGACCAAGGACAGATCGAGTTCATTGCGAGGACATAGAAAGCAAAAGAAAGAGGAAGGGACCTAGTGTAGGGGGTTCTTATGCACTAGCCTGGACTCCGATAGGTGGAGGAGGAGCGGTCAGGACTACCAGACCCCAAGGGACCATGGGGGTTGTGGTTCTAGTGATAAACTCTGATTTTCTTGGGTACTTTAAACCTCTCGGATTTTGATTTTTTCAGAAGTTATGGAAAAAAAGCACTAATGTTTCAGTTTTAAAGTTCATGAGTTGAAAAGCTGTTTGGCAGCAATAAAGAAAGTATAGCATAATGCTCGGTGTTAGGGATAATTCTCATAACTGTGCTAATTCCCTCTACCTTAGAGACCCCCCAGCTCTTTTGCTAAAATTTGGGGCTTTGAACATTTTTTAATTGTTTGTTTTCTGTGCATTTCTTTTGATTATGGAGTTTTAGACCGCTCCATAGGCATCATCTGTTCATGTGTGTTACATAGCACCCTTAGTGCAGTGACACAGGGAAGCTTTTTAGGCTGTCCCAAGGTTTAAATACCTTATTTCGGATAAACTACTGTTTCCCAGAGAATGTAAGGTAAAATTGACTTTACTAGTCTTTAGTTCCTAGACCCAGCACACACTATCTTCCTATAGAGTGCTGGAGGGGTTACCTAGTATCCCTTGTGTGTAGAAACTCATGTAGCAGTCAAATGCTACCCTTTCCTATCGAAATGGCTGGTGGCATTGGTTTTACAAGGAACTACCATGATTTGTCCTGACCACGAACACTGGTAGCTACAAATCATGGGAGCCATGTTTTTCAAGATGGAGCCTTAAGCCCCTTTGTTTAAACAGGTCCCAGTCATCCCTTTTTGCCATTTCTTTTTAGAAAGGTCCTTTTAGAGTTTGTCTCTGCGTGCCAAACCAGGTTTGGTCCCTTTGTTTCTATGCCTTTGGTGGGCTTCAGGACTGAAGACCGCCTCTGGCTCTGAGTGTCTGGAGTGGGCAGGAAGTGAGGGAGGTGCCCGAAACTCCCTGTGCTTAGTCTCCTAGGAGACCAGAAGGCACTCTGGCGTGATTGGCTGGCTGGCTGTCCGGCAAGGACAGCCACCCTGCTGGGTGAGTGAGAGCCAGGCTGGAATGAATGGGAGAAAACTGTTTAAAAGGCGAGTCTCTTGGACAGAAAAGCAGAGTCGACCACTGGAACGAAAGAACTTAAGACGAGCTGGAAGAGGACGGCTGCTGCAACTCCTGGACCGTTGGTTTGCCTGGTGGAGCCCTGCTGCAGGTCCGAATCGCCAAGTTCATCTCGACAGAGAAACCCCTTCAAGGACGACTTCTTCCGTTGAGTTGGTGGAACAATCAACTCATAAACCACCCGGATACCATTATCGAGCTGGTTAGGATTAACCAGGGGGAAGGACACCAGCTTGTGTGCTTGAAGGAACACCAACCGGAATCAAAGAATTGGCAATTTGCCAGCTTTGTGACCAGTCCCCCTGCAGTGCAGGAGTCCCCCGACATCCTCCCTCTTGTCCCCATGACTGAGGCTGAGGAACAGCAAGATCTGCAGGAACTGCCAGGCACAGAAGTCTTCAGCTGCATCTTTTTCTTCAATATAAAGTACTGTGAAAACCCGACCGAGAGAACTTACACCTCTCACTGCGAAAGTGCATACAACTATGGTAACTTGCAGGCCTAGTCAGCTTGTGACCCGACATACACACCTTTCTTCCGTGAACTACTTCTAAGAACCGTGGCAAAGACTTTTCCGTTTTAAATACCAGAACCGTTTTTACCTATACAAGACATTAGTCCATTGACTTTGGCCTACCTATTGCATTGAATCAACTTCTCTGGTGAACTATTTGCACTGTTTTAGAGTTTTTGTAATACTCGTTTTATTAACTTATGCCTTTTTGCTCCTACTTCAATGCTATTTTGCTCCTTCTTCAAGGGCGCTCAACTGCTTAGTATTCAGTATTGTAGTATCAAATTTGTGTGATATTGGTTACCTCATTTAGGGAATGCTTTACAAAGGATTGTGTAATAAATTAAGAAGTGTTTTTTACCAAGAAACATTGAGTCCAAAAGTGTCTATCTGAATACTTGTCATTGTAGACCTTTATGTAGCACCCTTACAAGCTCACATTCCCTCTTAAGATGAGCCTGGCTGCTCAGCTCGCTACCAAAAACGGTGTGGTACAGACTTATACCAAAGGATGGTTTTTCTTACACCTGTAGTCATAGTTGTGTGTAGTGGTCCCAGAGGGTACTGCATGCAAACTCTGCCTAACGCTTGCCTCCTTGTCTTTAATAGAATGAAGACTTTGTGAGCTGTAAGCATGGGCAATCTTTATTCCTAAGGGCTTACCAGTAACGGCACAGGGTGCCTCTGCAACAGTTGAGCGGTCTCAGCAATGTGATTGTGCTGACAGCCATATTAGTTATTCGGTTTACCTAAAAACATTAGAATGCACATGACAATTAATGGGTTTACTCCAGTGCTAAATAATCCACCACTAAAAAGAAATGGAATCCCCATCATACTAACTGCTGATATTATTCACAAATAACTACTGTTGTACTTAAAACTACATGTTATTAAACATTGCATGTAAATATTGTTACCCCAACATCTTATATCCCAATGCTCAATGTTAATCTTCCTACAAACGTGGATTTGTGATATATACAATGTCACTAAACTGCTCACCTGATACTTGAAACTAACTACATTGCTCGGACTGTAAACAAAAGGTACATGCTTTCTACACGCTGCAACTGATTTTTGTGAATTGACACAATGTTGAATCACAATGCTTTAGGTCACTTGCCTTACTCAATGTCATAACTACTCACCTGTTCACACTTTCGAGTTATAAACCAGATTACACCAAACTGGTTCCGCTATATGATTCACATGGCATCCCCTGTATTCTTATCACAGCCTTGAAAAAGACCCTTGCTGGGTCTAAACACGTGTCAGATAAACTGTGCAATTAAAAATCGTCCAATATATACTACAACATTGAGCGTTTTAACTTATTACGGGTTTCTATAATGTCTTAAAGCTTCCCTGTCTCAACATCATAGAACGCCTTAAGATAAAGGAAACTACCAAACAACTCAGCGCCATTGTGACACAGGCTCAATACCCACACTTCCTGCATAAGAGGCATGGATCCTGTGGCTGAAGACAAGATGGCCCCTGCAACAGAAGAGTCGTCGAGGAGCAAGAGGAGAAATGTCAGTAGCCACTCTTCCAGATGACCCAAGATGCCTTCTGAGTAATCGCTGCTGCCCGAACCCTTCTTCAAAGCATCAGGAGAGCCCCGAAAAGGACAACTATCCCCCCCCAATCTGACTCAGACTCTCATAACTAGATAGGGATGGACTCCTAAAGCCTAAGGCCTCTGGGAAATTATTGCAAAGTATCTACTTACCTTGTGTTGGTTTTCATTTATTTTTACCTGAAAAAGTTGTTAAAGTATTTTACTTAACTTTTGAATTGCATACTGCCCTTCTCAAAGTATACAAAAGTGTGGTACTTACTGTGAATATTGCATTGGTTCTTCTTTGTGCTTATTGAATGTTATAGTACTTAACCTTCTTGAAGAATTACCTTACCTTATTGTGTATATAATAAAATCAATTTTTTTTAATATAACTTTTAGTGTGTACTTTTTTGGGGCCTATGTGTATACTCCCAATTGTTTGTACTGCCTACAGCCCTTCCTCCCTCCTAAGATACTGGCTGCTCAGCTTGCTGAAGGTAAACCAAACAGATTTTATACACCAAACAGTATCAATAATTCATGATTCTATAAACATTAGTACACTTGCATCTTGATTTCAAATGTCATACAAAATGTATTAATCCAAACAAGTTTGCCCAACACGTTTTGAGATAAATTCTCTTTTTCAGAGGCTGATAATATATTCAATCTTTAAATCTATTGAAAGAAATCAAACATGAATCTCAATTATTAAAGTATCCCAATATAGTTAATTTATTCATTTCTAGTAACCGTGAATTACAGATATGGTTCAGTCCTATACCAAGGGTTGGAGCCCTTTGTCCCAAATGAGAGTCTTCTAAAGTCCTACATAAGGTGGACTTTTGTAAAACTCCCTGACACAAAACCTGCCCCTGGGAGGAGTGTTTAAGGAGGCCACCCTATGTATGGTAAACAGGGAAGACACGAGAGGTTCGCCAAAACCCAATGAGGGTAATATGGAAGAGCAGTCAAGGCATAGTCTCAGAAAAAGTGTGAGTGGTCAAGTGCTACAATGATTCCATACAGAATAAACACCAATAAGTTAGTCAGCCAGTATATGTTATGTTAACACAATCTGTAGAGTGCACGGTCACCCAGGGGTATCATGGCGCTGGGATAAGGGGAGGTAAGACAGAGGAAACTAATTAGAATAAGAGGGTTAAGAGGCGTCTAAATTCCAAGTTAACGGTGCATCTCAGAGAAGGAGGAAATGTGTTCCACAATTTCACCGCTGCCACTGTGAAAACACGATCTCCGATCCTAAAGAGTCGGGAGGAAGGAACATTGGGCAGGCAGGTCGAGCAGGAGCAAAGAACACGAGTGGGCCAGTAATGGAGAAATTTGGCCTGGATATAACTAGCACCGAGACCATAAAAGGCCTGATTCATCAAAGACTAATTTAATTTGCTTTGCCACCGGCAGCCAGTGAAGGGAACGGAGCACCGGCGTGATATGATTCCCATAGTGGATGTTTTAAAAAAAATGCAATTAATTATTAGACCTTTCTAATCACACCAAGCATAACAATATCACAAGTAAGTCTTATAATCAAACATCACAAATATACACACATCAACCTTTAGCGGTAATATCACCTACTAGTAGTCAACAGATAAGACATTCAATGCAAGAAAAACTGTTAGATTCACATAGAATAACAACAACCGAGTTCCCTCTGTCTTATGAAGTCCAGCCCGAAGGCATATAGGGGGATTTTGCCGCCCAAAATGTCACAAATTTCAATATGGTTTCTCTAGGGAAGGTAGTTCAGAACTGATGCAGTGGGCTTTAGTGGTAATTGCAAAAATCCTTAAAGTGATAGAAGTATTTACTACAAATAAGCTAAGTACCATATTCTATCCTGTTACAAAAGTAAGCCTTAGGACAGGATCCTTGACCCACGTTCCACAACCAAAGGCCAGACCAGAGTGAGTTTAGGGAAAAGTGCTTTCCACTCAATGTTACTCGATGGGAGATAGAAAAAAGTATGTTCAATTGGCCCCCTGACTAAGATTCAGACTTAGATTCTTCGAGGTGACACTGCAGCTTTTCTAGAATATGGTGGGGCTCGTCTTCTGTCTTGGTTCGGGTGAGAGAACCTCAAGGGTCGCAGGTGCAGAGGTCACTGTTCGTGTCGGACACTGTCACGGTCCTCATCAGATGATTCCATGCAACTTCTTGAAGACCCCCAAATGAAGAAAAGATGCAGAACTCGGTGGTGCAAACACTTTATGTGATTGCAGAAGGATGGTTCCAGCAGAGGTCACCACGGTCAGGCAGTGACACAATATCTTCCAGTGGTGAGCACAGAGGCAGCCCCAACGCGAGAAAGGGTGATTTATGGCATACAATGAAGATCCTGTGAGTACCAAGACTATTAGGAACAATGATGGCTGAAGCGCAGTAGCCCAAACGGGAGCTGGTCAGTCCACCGGGTGGTCCAGTGACACTGGCTATCAAGGTGTGGATCAATGAGCAAAGCTCGATACTTGTTGCTCTCACTGGTACAGGGGTTGCGATTAGGCGGAGGAGCAGGGCTTCACCAGGCCATTCAGAGATGATGCTGGTCAGCTGCAGGAGTCGTCCTTGAGTCATAATCGAGCTGTACCTCTTTGTAGAATTCTTGGTTCCAACGATGATTTGTCGAACAGCTGCAGCAGTCCTCGTTTTATCCAAGATTCAGGCTAGGAGCAAGCCCCACCCCATCAATTGTAAAGAGCTGCAACATTCAAACAGCCCAGTGTTGTCCAATCCTGGACAACCACATGTCATCAAATCCATCCAGCAACAGACTTTCGGGCACCAGCCGATATGGACTGGGACCAGACAGTCCCAGTCCCCTATTGTGACTCTCACACACACAAAGCCCACTTGCCCGTGAAAGCAGCAGCTTTCACCAGGAAAGGTGTTATCATATATGGCATTTCCTGACCTGTGAAGGAGGAAAGAAGGCCAAATGACATGGCCAAAAAACAAGCAAAATTCTTGTGGCACTGCCATTTTAGGGTGCTAGCCATCCTTTAGTAGCCATTTGTGGTAAATGCAAAAGTGCATAAGTAAAATATCACAAAAAACAGTCAAATCACACAGATGCCACCAGCTTGTCTTAGTCAAATCATCGAAGTAACCAAAAAGCCATCAGGTAAAACATTATAAGGATACAAATTATCAGACAGTCTCTCAGTACTGACAGTTTTAGAGACTAGTCTGTCTCCATACAAATGAGAAAAATGGGCAACAGAATTAAATCAGGTGGTTTTACTGACATCCAAAAGTCAGGACATGGTCCAGAAATCAGCATATAGACTGAGCCCCATAGGGATCTATGGAGGGAAAGATGCAAAAAAAAAAAACTTTCCCCAACAATTGCTGATACAGCCGTGCTATAGTGTGTGGAAAAAAGGAACCAAGGTCATGGGGTGTGGTATGCCCTTTATGTGGTCTGGACACCATCACTTCTGGAGCCCAGTAGTGGAATGTCTGAGAGCAGGCACCAATGCACACATCACCCTGCTGGGTAAAGGTTTCTGGTGCTAGATGCCAAGACCAGTATGTATCCAAGATGAGGAATTTATAGGAGGACGCAGTCCATTAGAACAACAAATCAGGTAATTTTCCAAAACCAGTCTGCTATTTTAGACACAGTATTGTGACAGTCGCTGTCACAAATGACCTTAATAACCCACAGGAACTGGGAGATACTTCAATATCTCGCACTAGGTTAGAAAGAGTGGGGGTGATGCACTATTTGGCCTCCATCTCTGGCTCGCTTGGGCTCTGACCTCCCCACTAACCCAGGTATCCCCCAACTAGTGAGCTGCAAAACCTACTGTCTAATGCTAGCTTAGGTGAGGTCGTATAGACCAAAGCCTGATCTACCTAGATCCCTCCAGGGTTCAAGTGTTACTAGCCCAAGTGCTTTCAACAGACATTATGGCATCCTTGTGCCAATTGCAGACACCCTGTTCCTTTCTCACTCTCACCTGCTCCTCTCCTTGCCCTTGACCTTACTATCCCCCCTCTTCCACGTCACTCAAACTTCCCTTCTCCCGTCTTTCTCTTTTTTATTCTCGCCTTACCCCTTCCTTACTCCTCGACGTTCACCCCTCCGCACCCTGCTCAGGGAAATGGTGTTCCGATACCCCAAGGGTATAGAGCCCTGCTCATTCTCCCAGGGATATGGTGACCTGCTCACTCAGAGATACAATGCACTGCTAATCCTTCTCTACAAACCTCTAACAGCCTAGCTTATACACTCACTCACTATTCTCAACTCCATCACTTTTCTGCTACACGCTTCTCCTCACACACATCTCCAACACCTCTCACCACTATCCTTAATCTCTACCAGCAACCACTCCGTCTCACTCTACTCCCCCTACTTCTGTCCCCCACTCTTCCCTCAATAACACCCCCCACCCTCACAAACCATGTCTCACTGCCACCGCCCCGCACAAATCCTTCACCTGCATTCTGCTCCAATTCTGCCACCAACTCTTCAGCACTCCACTCCTCAGTCTGTCCGCTGCCTGGTCTCGGTCTCCCTCCTGACCTCATGCCTGCACTCTGCCTTCCTTGCACTTACCTTTTATACGTTTCACTTCCAGATTTTAACTTCCCACCCCCACCCTTTTTCCATTGGTTCCAGCGCTGACCTCACTGTGGGCCAATCTGTGACTGCCTCCACCACTCCCTAGGGCTAGGTTAAACAACTGAAAAGCTTCAACAACCCTTAGCCTCTCCATGTTTTCCAGAATGGTTTTTGTAACAGTCTGATGGCTTTGCTGCAGTCTTTCCAGCATCCTGTGCGTATTAAGAAAATACTTACCTCTCTGTGATATTCTTTCTGATGGATGCTCCTCACTTGGATTTCTCAAGCATGATATCCTATCCACATCACAGCTGTTCTTCGGAAAAGTTTCTGCACCAGGAGGCACAGCATAGCTCTAAGTCGGCTCTGTGCAGCACCTCTACATGCCCCGCAACGGACATATTGGGCCATCATATAATAAGGTGCAGCATCCGGTGACATCAATTCCACCCTTTTTCCCCTAGCACTCCGATGCTGAGGGACTGCGGAACCAATGGTGAACTGGCTAGCAGGTAGGGATGGCGATAAGAAATCAGTGGGAGGAACATCCATCAGAAAAAGCATTAGAGAGGTAAGCAATTTGTTCTTCTAATAGATTCCTTCCTCCCACATATTCCTCATCTATGTTAGACTGCCAAAGAAGTATGCAGATCTGTAGGAGGGAGGAAAGCAAGGAAACTACCTAGAGCAGAAATCTTCAGAGGACGGAGCAACCAGAACAGGCACTCTGGCTTGAAAGGGAATCAAAGCATTAATGCTTAGAAAACATGTGCAGGACACCCAAGTTGCGCAAGCCAGGGATGCCAGTCACTCCTCTGGCAGAATGAGTTTATGGTCTTTCCATCAATGGAAATGCATCGAAATGCAAATCCATCGATGGAAATCCATTGAATGCCATTGCATCGAAATGCTATCTTTTACATGTAAAAGTGCATTTCCATCGAAACCAGTCCATCGAACATATAAATGGACAAGATTAGATGGAAATGCACTTTAAAATGTAAAAAATAGCATATCAATGCATTTGTTTGTAATGTTAAAACTTTACATGGAGCTGTCCAGTGCTGACATTTCAGAACTGGCTAGCTCCTTGTAATGTTTTAGAGTGTGTTTATTGTATAACCCCCACGCACACCCCCCTAACCCTAATCTAACTCTTAATCTAACTCTTAATCTAACCCTAGCCCCCAACCCCTAACCCTAGCCCCAACCCTAACCCCTAACCCCAGCCCCAACCCCAACCCCAATCTAAACCGTTTAATAGCAATCTAACCCTAGCCCCCAACCCTAACCCAAACCCTAATTTAACCCTAAGTCTAACCCTAAGTCTAACCCTAAGTCTAACCCTAAATCTAACGCTAAATCTAACGCTAAATCTAACCCTTGTCCATTGAAATTAACTATCAAAAATTATTCAATGAATATGCTTTTCGATGGAAAGGCAATTCAATGAATAATTTTCGATGGGAAGATATTCGATTAATACGTTTTAGATGGAAAGACCAGATACCGCAGAATGAGCTCAGACCTTCAGGAACATCCTTTCCAGCCTGATCATAGCATTCTGAGATGCAGAGAAGGATTCACCTTGACATGGTCTGTTTGGTCACAGCCCTGGCCAGCAGGCGCCCGTGCATAACTAATGAAAAGCTGCCAATCCTTTCTGGCCACTCGCAGCTAAGGGCCCACACCGGGGCCAGCTGATGGAATAGTTCATCTGCCTGGGAAGGATGAGGCAGAAGAAAAAACACAGGAAGATGGATCTTTTGAGAGGTGAAAATCTAAGACAACCTTTGGGAGAAAACGGGGTCTAACTCCTAAGAGTGAACAGATCATGCCTGGAGCTCACTCGCATGTCTCGCAGAAGTGATGGCAACCAGGAAAATATTTAACAGAGAATACAGTATCAAAATCCCGCTCCCGACAATGCTGAAAATGGATGCCACCTGCAGGCATAAATATATTTTGTTGCGGGTCTCCGAGCAGATATGAACACATCCAGTCCCATTTCTTGTATCTCAACCTCTTGGTGGCCAAGCATGAAGGTTCAAGCTGCTGAAATTCGGGTGGGGGACCCCACCCTTCAGACAGAGAGCAAGTCGACTTTCCTCGAGAGGCATCAAGGACGGCAGATGGACAGGTCCGGCAACTCCTTCAGCACCAGAAAATAGGTGGAACACCAACCCTTGCCTCGTTTTGAGCTCAGTACCAGTTGTATCGAGCTCTGAGGGAATTTGACGGACCTCCTCCAAGAGGACGGGATCTGGGGGCAAGGTGTTGGTGTGAGGGCCACGGTCTGTGGGACGATGCTCAAAACAGACAATAACCATGTTGGATGACTTGAAAGACTAGCATAGGACGTGGTCTTGGGGGTTCATGGCAGAAGATCAGAGGTTTTGCCCCCTGTGGCGCTGAGGGGATGGTGACCACAGCCACTCCCCCTCTGGGGGCACCACTTCCTCTTGGAAAGCACCTGCCTTCCAGTCTTACCAGGGCTGCCTGGCCTCCACCTTATGGGACATAGGAGGCTGAGAGACGGAAACCCTGACCCCTCGCATAAGGCGCAGAAGGTTGTTGCACAGCCAGACAGAAGGACTTCGCTGTCAAATTAGAAATTTCTGGAGGGTGCCATCTGCCGTGGCCCCAAACAGGTTCTGTCCATCAAAAATCATGTCTAAAAGCTTAGCCTGGAAATCATGTGTAAAGCCTGACGTCCTCATCCAGAGTGACGTCCGATCACCGTACTGCGCGGGAAAGTGGCACTGAGACACAGGGCACAGCGTCTCAATATATACAGGCCCGGACGTCCTGCGTGGGGCACAGAGTTGTCTGACAGAGTGGACATTGCGATGCATGCCCTGGTGGTGGTAAGGTTTCCTAAATGAGGAATCTGTGAGAGGAAGGAATCCATTAGGACGCTCATTTATCTGTTGTCACAGTGAGTTCTTTGCTTTTCTGGGGTGCAACCTGGTCCGGTTGGGATGCTGGCTCAACAGTCAGTATTAGTTGGTTTCTGGTTCTCTGCTCGTTTGGTTCTGTTTTTGGTTTTCATTGTTCCATGATACATTCTGTGAGAAGTGGTTCTGAAAAAAAGAATATTGATTAGAAAAAGTTTTAGGTGGTATCATGTGAGAGTGGCACCAAAAATAACATTCCAAGCAACCAAAGAGGGGCTAGGGACTAAGCCTCCCCCCCCCCGGCAACTCTCCCTCAACCCCCCCAACTTCCACTCTCCATTTATGGGAAGGGAACCCATTTCCCCCAGATAGGGATATGCCCCTGAACCTTTCACATACCCCCACCCTTTCTTTCAAGTCCCCCTCCCCTCCTTTCACCAGCTATCTCACTTTTCCCAGATGTTTAAGGTGGTCTCTCCTCCCAGATTTTTCTGCTCTTGGGTACCATGTGAAACTTGCAACAGAGGTCTTGCCACAAGGATAGGATGCATGCCCCATATCCAGACAGGCACAGCATCTGTAAACTCGGTTCATCAGTGGGGGTATAAGTGGTGGCCTATGGCTTTTCTGACATTTGAACTCCATCCAGGTCCGGAATCTGTTAAAATTGGCTACCTAATATCAGATCCTGGGGGTAATTCACTATTACAATGGCCTTGGTGTTCCAGTGCCCCCCACTTGGATTGGGACCCTCTCTTTGCTGCAAGACATCCAACCGCTGTGAACACAGCAGGTAGCCATGTTCTCTGCAAAGGAGCTGGGTGTGGATTGCAGCTCTGGCTATATGGCATTGTTGGTGTTGCCAGGGTCTAGCAAGGTCCAGACAGTCAAACCCTGGATCTGGACCAGTATCCAGAAGGTTTCTTCCGGCAGGTCACCCTGTGCATTTAGAGGACACAAGTGCGCCCCTTGGACCTCTCTCTTATTCCTCACCTGAGCCGTTGGTTTTTCTACAGGGTTAAAGTCTGGCTCTTGGGAAGGGGGCTTAGAGTTTCACCACACAGACAGCCATAACACTTTCTATACCTTGCCTTGGCTGTCCTTTGGGAGATCCACATCTTCTCCTCCTTCCTCTGGCCTGTTGACAGGAGAGGGGTTTGCTCTCTCAAGTGGTCACTCTTCGAAGGCAATAGTACCTTCATGGTCTTAGAGTGATTGTCGACTCTCAGCATCCAGCCGGGTCTTCCACTAGGTTCTCCTTGGTGTGGGTCTTCCAACCATATCCTCCACCAAGTCATGTCGGTACTTTGGCCCACAGTGTTCAGTGGGAGCAGCCTCGGGTCTCAGCTCTTCTTGATCCTAGTCTGAGCAATGCCTTTCCTGGGAAGGCAAGTTCTGCTTTTTTCCAATTGTCAGGCTCTCTATAAGGGCTACATAGGTAACCTATCACTTAGCAGCCAATAGCAGGAGGAGAGTTTCTGGGAGCTCATCCAATTCTGTGAGGTCAGCCTGCAGTGTGATTACAAAGCTGGCTTGCAAGACGGCGCCTGAACTCTTGATGTGCACGATGCTCTGCGTGTTTTTTTCTTTTTTTGCTGCCCAGAAATAAACGCAGTTTGGAACATGCTGCTGCCTGCTTGGAACTCTGTTGCATTTCTGTGGGCCATATGGGAGGTGTTGGGGTCTCCCATAGCTGGTGAGGGTATGGCTGCTGGGCCCCACAGCCCTGGTGGGGGTCCAGCTTCTTTCCAACAGGCTCCTCCATGGCTCTGCAGTACACCACAGTCAGTCACGTCCTCAACGCAGAAGACTGCGCGCCAAGTTCAAATGTAGAAGCCTCTAGGTCCTCTTGCCAGGAAGATGCTGTCCCCTCTGTGAAAGGACGACTCGATTCCCAAGGTGGGTATCAACCATCATCATGGATACTTCCAATTTCTAGGTCTTGGTTCACAGGGTATCCCACCAAAACTGGGCAACTATCTCTCCGCTCTTTAGCTGAATAGGGGATTGGTAAGGGGTTTGACAGGTAGGGCCCGAACGTTACTCTGATGGTGCACCTTTAAGTTGCTCTGGGTTGGGTAGAATACCCAAAACTGTTCGCCGGTAGGTCTATCCTTCGGTCCGTCCAGACCATGATCCTCATTCGCCATGATTGTGGTAAGCGCTTTTCCATTGAGATCTTTCTGTTGGTGGGCATGGCGGTAGGGTCATGGCATGAAAAATCAGACCTGGGATTACAGTCTTTTCAGAGAGATTTCTGCTGATGTTAGCGTCTGACTGGCTTCTGCTCTTGTGTCCCCCCATCTTGTCAATTCTCTCTCTACATAGGTGGTCTCTGTATCGGGTCTGCACAAACCTACAATAACATGTCGATTATAATCCACAGAAACTGGGAGATAGTTGGGTTTTTAGTTGCAAAAACAGGTTGAACTGCATTGACTAAAGAGTATGATGTATAGATTGTTCAATATTTTGCAACTGGCTGAAAGGGAGAGGGAGGGATACACGATTGGGCATTCGTCCCTTGTCTTCCGTGGGCTTTGAACTCCACTAATATAAGCATCTCAAAATCCCAGATTTCCCAACTAGCAATCGATAACGCCCATTATCTAATGCTACCATAAGTAATGGTGTAAAGGCCAAAGCATAAGCTATATAGCTCCCCCACAGGAGGTTCTTCTAAGTGTTCCTTACCCTAGAGTTGAACAGAAATTATAATTTCCTTATGCGAATTGCATACGCCCTGGTCCTTTCTCACACTCACCGGCTCCCCTCTCTCCTTTCACTTAATCTTGCTACCCCTATTCCCTTCCCTCTTTTGCACTACTCCAACATCCCCTCTCCTCTAGACTGTCTCTCCTGTCCCTCCGATGTTCACACTCTCACCAGCTCCACGTTAGTCTACCCCTAGCCACCTCCTCGTGCCTCTTATTACCCCCCCCACCTCGCGCCGCTAAACTCACCCCTTCGTCGCTCTGTCATCCCCTTGTCACTCCCCTCAGGCATGTGGTGCCCCACTGATCATTCTACACCCAGCGATGGTGGCCTGTGCACTAATTTACACCAGAGGACATAGTGCCCTGCTAACTCTCAGGGACACAGCCCCTGCTCATCCTTCTCTAGCAATCTCTCCTGCTCTAAACCTACCTAATATACTCACTTTCATTATTATCAACCCCCCCACTTCTCTCTTACACTCTTCGCCTTGCACCCCTCTACTATTAATACTCTCTCCCAGCACCAACTCCCTCTTATGCTACCCAATACCCTCAACTCCCTTACTCCAGTCTCACACTCTTTTCTCACCGTTACCCACACTCACAAACGCTCATTCACTGCTTTAGTCTCACCAATTGGTACCACTCTCCCTCACAAATACCTTAAATGCACTCTGCTTCAATTCTACTACCAACTTCACTGAACTTTGCTCCTCTGTCTTTCCTCTGACGGGCCTCCCCAACCTCACCTCTGCATCACGCACTCTACCTTCCTGATTCTAACTCCCTCTGCACCTTTCCATTGGTTCCAACGCTCACATGATTGTGGGCCAATCTGTGCCGGCCCCTTCCCTAGAGGCTGGGTTACATAGCTGAAAAGATTTATAAAAACCTCCAAGATCCTTCCCCTTTTCAACAAAGGTTTTTATAACAGTCTCTGGCGGCTTCTATGCTGTATTCCTGGCATGCAGTTGGTTTGAATGTACGTTTCTCTGTTGCCAAGATAAGTAGCTTGCTTTTCTGGGGTGCTGAAAGCTGCCTGGGTCTAGTGTTGGGTCAGAGTCAGTATTAGTTGCAGCGTTTCCAGCTTTCTGCTGGTTTGGTTCTTGTCTGGGGTTTCTTGGTTGCTCCCAGGTGTATTTTGGGTGTTGTGGTTCTGAAAATAAAATAAGAGAACATAAGCCAGAAAAAGCGCTGGGAGATATCCGATGAAGAGTGGCAGCATTAATAACATTCCTGGCACACAAAGGGTGGCAGGGAATGGGGCCCGACCCAACTTGGAGGAAAAGGGAATTGCCCCCCCCCACCCCCCTTTAAACGTTCTCCCCCCAATTCCTGGAGGGTCCCAGTTCCACCCGTAAAAGGGTCAAGCCCCTGACACGGTCACATCTCACTGGACAAAACCAGGGTTGTGTATCCTTCCTGTGAGACAATCGTCTTTCAGGGGTACAGCCTTACAGATTAGTGTCCTTCACGAAGCCTTTGATTAGGTATTACCAGAAATCAGTGGAAAAATTGAGTTTGTTTTACAGGGAAAACAAACTGGGCCTCTCCTCAGAGGTCCAGTAAGGACCATCTTCCAAGCAGACAGTAGTACAGTTAGAATAAAAGAGACACTGTTTCTTCAGTCTTTGAGAAAGTAAGCAGAAGTGCAGACATTAGCTTTGAAGCTGTAATAACAGCCAGTGGGAAAACCAGGTAAGAGCTGAGAAGACTCAGATGAACCAGGGGCATTGAGGAACTGCGGCGGCCTTAGCACTAGGACTACAAACAGAGAAATTATCACTGAATTAGCCTCCATGGGGATGAACAAGCAAACTTGAATCGAAGAATTGCACGTTTTGGCTAGCATAACAACCCACCCCGCTATCCAGGCCAACCCACCCTCCAGTTCACCTAGTCTTTCAACTCCTGGCCTAAAGACTAGAGTACTCAATGACATTTTATTTGTAGCGCACTCGTACCCAACAGAGTATTTCACCAACGTACTGCTTTATCGGTTCTTACTACGCTTTCTCTACCCTAATCCCCATCACGTGCCCATCTACTTTCAGTACAATCCATCGTGGCTGGCAACATCTGGACTCATCCTCCTTAGGAGAGGGGGTGTTGCTCCACCGTCCATCTGCATACCTCTGCTTGTAGTCAATCGCCATTGTTTAGTCTGATCATAACCAGAACAATCCAAAGATGGTGGCGGAGTGGTTTTCACCCACTGCCTCAAATTGCCTCAAAATGTGCTGACCTTACACCCTGCTACACTGTGCATGTCCTCCCATCAACTCTCCTAGATCAAGCATTGGCAAAGGTAATTCGGTTTGGGGAATGCCCTAAATTCAAAGTCTGCTAAGATTTAACAACAAATGAAAAACACTAGGGCTCAATATGGGAACAGACATGATATGGGTATTATAAAAAAAGAGAACAGTGCCATAACACATCAAGAGGCTTTTCCTCATTTCAGTCGTTCTATATTTACTCGTCTTTATGTGGATGTCATATTCATCAATCATCATAACTCGGGACCACCATCGCTGACAACCCTGATATAAGGAGACAGGCACACTATACCTTACAGAGTAAGGGGACAGTTAGAGATTGACTCAGGTGAAGAACCAGACCCTGAGAAGGAGACAGGCTCAGGGAGAAAGGCAGGGGAGAGGCACAGGCCCAGATAGCAACCCGAAATCCTGATGGGGTTATATCAAAAACAGTGGAGAAGACCAGCTCAAGGAGCGAGGGAAAAGAGCCAGAAGGGTTGTATAGCTCAAGACACTGGGCCCGAAAATATCTAGGAGAAAGTACAGAAAGCCAAGTGAGGACTATATCTCAGAACTAAGAGCCTACAAGGCCAAACCTTGGCTGGAGGGATAAAATAATGCCACCCTGCAACATCCATAGGCAAGTGGAATAAATATTTGCTGGACTGAAGGTTAAGATGCAAGCTTGGTGCAATAAACCCAAGATCTTTTTTTTAATCTAACAGACACGACATTCCGAAGGATGTTGATTAGACCAGGGATTCCTGAAGAGGAACGTTGTTCATTGCTCGGTTCTCTTCACAGCCTTTGCATTTGGTTGTCCATCCCGACTGCTTTCATAAAAGTCTGATTGTTGTGGTCCATCCCAAAGACAGGGAAACATAACGTGAGGAAAGCACCTATCAAAGTTAAATTCATCGAAGACACCGAATTAGCCACTCTGATAGTTTCTGGGAATAATTATTCTCTTTAGTTTTAGAGGAAGCCCTTAGGCTCTCTATAGTAGTTCACCAAAACAGTGTTTAACTGGACCTTTGACCTTGTGATCTTCTGATCTTTATCACAGCAAAACTTACAGTTTCTCCAGGAGAAGACTTTGGAACAGTTCATAGTGCTATTGTCTACTACAAGGCTGGTTATTTCCCCACAGGGGTATCCTGAGAAAACTACTAAAATGTGTTGTTATCAGGAGGGCTAGAGGGTCAGTAATGGGGCTCACAAAGCCTAGGGCTTTGGAGGTTAAATTGCCTGGATGTTATGCTGTTCTTGGAAAGGGGAGGTCATCAACCTGATTAGCATTAGGATTTGTTGCAGCTCATAGGCAGTCCCATGTCAAAAGGCTGAAGCACCTTCCTAAATTGTTAAGTACTGCCCACACTCTGCTGTTAGCCTTCGAGAAGGAAGAGGGAAAACATTAGACTCACTAACTTCTACAAGAAAAATCCAATAAGGGCTCAGTGTAAAGGGTTACCCTGCCCCTGAGGCAGAAATAATAAAAGGCAAAATAAGGACAGTAGAGCTTGAACTTGTTTGCTACCTTAATGCCCCAACTTCATGGCTTACATCATCTATGGAGTATGCATGACAGACACCAGAGACATCATGCATCTGATAAGGAAAAGCTACAGGATGCCACATGTCTGCCCTCACCAAAATGTTTGACGTACGGGTGACTGACCCCTGCCAGAGCAGAGTGCTGTCATGGTGGTTCGTAAGTCAGGGACCACCAACCAGGTTGGGTTTGGGTGAAAAGGGGTTACTGCAGTCCCCAGACATTTGTGTAGCCTGTCTTTAAGAGTAACTGAGCTTGTGTCATCAAACAGACGCGCTATTCGCAACCAGTGTGGCCATTAGTATGGCGCCACCGGTTTCAGTATGTTGTACAGTACATCATACAAACTAAGAGTATCCTGGTAAAAAACCTATGAAATTCAGTGAAAATAACGTTGTTAAAGGGACTTTATGGTTAAGTTGTGTTACTAAAACCCTATCACCTTCACTGAAAAAACTATGCTAAAGGAACGTTCTGGTTACAGTGCCCTACTAAAAACCTATGAAATTCACTGACAAAAAACATTGTTAAAGGGACGTTATGGTTCAGTTTCCCTAAGAAAAACCAACTTCAGTGCAACAACTATTTGAAAGGGACATTATAGTTACTTTGCACTAATAAGAACCTATCCATATTATGGTTACAAGTAAGACCGAAAAAAAAAAACGAGATTTGCCAGTTATGGTAAGCTAAGCAACCATAACTCGCGCCAACAGTGTGCACTGCTAAGACTAACACCCATGACATGAAAGATGACATCACAAATGAGAAAGACAGGCAAAGAACACCTGGTAGAGTGCATCTGTGCCAGCTCTCATACAGCGAGCAAAACTGGGCAGCAGTTGAAAAATGCTAAGCAATTTGGTGGGATGTAACGCCAGGCCTTAAACTCAACTCCGTATTTATTATTTATATATTGTCTATTAATTATCTGTATGGATTTCATATGTTGATCATTGTAATTGTGTGCACACGAGTTGTTCTATAGTTATATATGTCAAGTATTTGAGTTCAATATCTACATCGACATAATTTAGCTTTGGAGGAACCAAATTCAGGGTAAGGAGATATACCGCATTGGTTGGAAGACCCATGGAGGCTATCTACAACACGGTGTATAACCGGAGAGTACTTGCACACTGCACAATGTCAGAAAGAACCCCAGCTGCCACTCCAGATGCCATACATGCAGCACTCTGCCCAGCCTACATGGACTCCCCCCTCCCACATTCGTATTACTATTTGGAACAAAGACACCGTCAAAGGAAACAATCCAAAGAGATTCAACACCCCGACTCCCTCCCACCCCAACCCGTATACAAATCATCATGCATATAGGGCCCGCCACTTGCAAATGAGTCCAATTCGTTCAGTGTCCTTTTACCATTACCATCAACTGTGGTTTCCCTCTTTTCGCTCCCTCTTCAGTGCTATTTTCTGTCGTCAAATCACCCTTGCATTCTCAGGGTGGCAAATAGTCAGGGGAGGTTGGCACATTATTGAGAAAAGTGCCCCATTCCAGCATCAAATCAATTGCTTCCACCCTTCCTCCGTGGTTTGTGATTTATCAGTTTTTCTGCTGCCACTCACCTCTGTAAATCATACAACCCTTGACTCAACAGGGGACGCTTTGGGCATTTCCAACAGATGTCGATTAGGCGCCTCGCTAGTAATAGTAAAAAAGAGGATATCTCCCTTCTACGCCGATTCTTTTTCCTTCCTGGAAGGACCCACCCCCTAGCCGGCAAATATTGGGTAAACGTGCTAACTGTGCCCCTAAGTCATTTATTTTGTTAGTTACTTTGTGCCAATAGTCCTGTATCGTAGACACTCCCACACCATGTGCGAGAACCTCGCTGATTCCACAGACATCTAGGGCATCTATGTAAATTATCTGGACTTAAGTGTAGTTTGTGGGCCAATGTCAACACAATGTAGAATATTAAAGTGTATTAATTTAAATCTAGCATTTCTAGACACCTTACTGATCAGTGAGCATATTTTAGACCACTCTTTCCTTGAACGTCTCCCCCATATCCCTTTCCCATTTCTCTTTCAGCTTCAGACGAGTTAGGGTTTCACTGTTCAGAAGCGCCATAAATAGCCTTGATATTGCATGTCGTTCAGTAAGGTATGCAGAGTTGGTGTGATTGGGGGGTCTTCTGGAATGAAGCGCCATTTAGCCTCCAATACCTTAGCCAACCTTGCAAAATTCAAGAACTGCCCAGTAGGCATCTGGAATTGCTCTGTTTACGTTGTAAAATGCATTAAGTTGCCCCCTTCAAGTAGGTCTCCTATTGTCCGACACCCTACGGTAGTACATTTCCCATACTATTGTTTCTATCTCGGCATCCGCCCTTAAGGGTCTGGGCTGTAACCCTCACCCATTTGCAATTTGACTCATGTGCTCCTCCATACTTGATGGACCATCCTTGTTATGCAGGATGCCTCCAGTCCTCCCACCTCTCTCTAAAGTAGTTCCATCCCTGAGCAAAATCTCTACGGTTCCACCAATAACAATCTGTCAGATCCAGCATCCCATCTGTTGGCATGCTGCAGCTGGGACGCCAAGAAATATAGCTCGAAGTCATTGAGAGAGACCCCCATCTTGATATTTCCAACATAACCTACTGAGTGCTATCCTTTGTCTTTGCCCAGCCCACAGAAATTCAGATATTTGCTGTCTAGTGCTTTGAAAAAGGGGGGTCTGATCCTGTATGGGATGCTGGCCTACAGGTAGAGCAGTCTAGGAAGGACAATCATTTTGCATACTGTAATCTTCCCCATGAGGCGCAGATGGAGGTTCTTCCAGAATACTATCCTGTCTTCTAAACTCGTTAGTGCTCTGCCCACATTGTACTGGAACCTATTCACCACAGTGTGAAGAATCTGTATCCCTAAGTATCTGAAAGAGTGTTTCCCACTGCATTCCTACCTCCGAGAACTCTCCTGTTGCTTTCCCTCTGAGATTGCCCAATCGGTCAATTCGAAAGGCGGTCAGTTTCCCAAGATGGTCACATTTTTCCATCATATATGGAATATGCACACGCGCGTTCTGTACATACATAAGAGCATCATCTGCATACAGGGATATAATAATAATTTTAGCATTTATATAGCGTTACGAACCCTCAGGTAATAGAGCGCTGCTTATTATTACCCACGTTAATCAGGTGTTCATTGATCGACATTGGAAGGATGAAAGGCTGAGTTTGGCCCTGCCGGGATTCGAACCTGCGTCAGCAGACTTAGCACGGATGTCAAAGCAAGCGCTCTACTCGATGTGCCACTTGACCGGCTATCACGTGTGGTCAGCCATCTATCACTATACCATCATCCCTAAATTGTTCCCTGAAGGTGTTCACCAAGGGCTCCAGTGTTAATGCGAACAGGATGGTAAATAGGAGGCAACCCTGTCATGTGCCCCTCATTAGTTGCCATCTGGGAGAGATATGCCACCAGTTTTTACCCTCGGAAGAGCTAGTCCCATTCTACAGAGTCAAATACTTTGACTGCGTACAGGGAAACCACGGCCAGCTCCTCCTCGGCATCCTGTACCCCTTTCTATAATGTGGTGGAGCCTACGTGAATTCATCATCGTGTTCCTGCCCCACACACGAAATCACATTGATCCTGGTGGTCCAGGTATTATGTCTCCATCAGTAGCCTGCTGGCTATCAGTTTGCCTAATATTTTAGTGTCTAAGTTTAGTAATGAGATTGGGCGATATGACTCGCAGCGGCATGGTCCCATCCAGGTTTCAGTAGCACCATTATAATCACCTTCCTCGTGGAAGCCGCTAAGCTTCCCATCTGAAAGGCAGATTCATAAAGCCGCTGTAACTTGGGTACAGGTATGTCAGAGGATGTTTTGTAAAATATTGCCGGGAGGCCCTCCCTGTCTGGTGTTTTCCCACCCCCAAGTGAGTCTTTCACTGTTTTAATCTCCCTTTCCGTCACAGGATCCTATACGGCCTTTACGGATACCTCACTCAACCTTGGCAGAGATGCCTGCTCCAACACATCAATCATCTCTTCTCTGTCTCCCGGTCCTTCACTCTTATATACATTTGTATAGTATTCATAGAAAACCCTATTGATGCCCTCCTGTGTCATGACTAATTCCCCCTCCCTCAGGTCCCCGAGACCCTGTGGTGTTTCCCTCCTAAGAAGCCAGGCTAGGAGGCGATCAGCCTGGTCTAACCTCCCTATGAACCTTCGCTGTGTACTGTGCATAATCATGTTCCCCAGGTGTACTTGTGCTTGCCTAAGAATGTGTTCTCGTAATAGTTCGGCCCCACATAAGGTCCCTTTCGCTATTTTGCCATCCAGCCTCACTATCCTACTCCCTGCCTCCTTTAAGGAATCCAGAGTTGCAACACCTATATCTATTACCTTGAATGATCTCTAACCTGGACGGGTATAATAACATATACCTTGCCCCCTTCTCAAAACCGGTTTAATTTCATCTAAATTCTGTCGCCGCTGTAGCACTCGCTTTGTATACTCTGGGAATAGCATGGCCGATACATTAGCGACTCAGATTGGTCCCTTCCGCCTAGCAATCTGCAGAAGTGCATGCAGATCCCAGTGATTGAAGATCCTGGCCACCACTGGTCTGGTTCCTGGTTAGGGCCTTTGCGCAGGGACTCTATGGGCGTGTTCAACTGCATACCACCTCGCAAACCCTTTTGTACCCAGTGTTTGCTGCAGTCATAACTCTAGAAAATTCCATGGACTTGTTTTCCGGCAGGCAGACTATGAACAGATTATTCATTCGCAAGCGGCCGGCCCTCCGCATCTTCTGCTTGTGCTTCTAGGAGCTAGGCCGTCTGTAGGAGCTTCGAGACCTGTTTTTTTAGTGCTTGTACTTCTTCGGTCTTGGTGACCCGGAGGTCCAATGACTTCTGCTTTTCTGAGGTTTTGTGTATGTCTGCTTTGATGAGGTTAAACTCCTTGCTGATGGTGCCAATGTTTGATTCCAGGCCATCGGAGAATTCTGCAATGCCAGTAAGACCTGTGTTTTTACCCTCCAGAGTGGTGGCGGAGTCCACCTTTGATGTATTGGGCGCTTGGTCCGCAGAACTCTGCAAGCGTCCTTTGAGGGACGGGAGGAACGACTTGAGCGCCCAGAACACTGCACAGAGCTCCAAGATGTTGATGTGAAGAGACCTCTCCTCCGGGAGCCAAAGGCCTCTTGCGTGGAGATCTCCGGTGTGGGCCCCCCAACCCTCCAGAGAGGCGTCCGTAGTCACCGTCTCCTGAAACGCCAGGGTTTGAAAGTCCGTGCCCGTAGTGAGGTGAGCCCGGGTGCCCCATCATAGGATCGCCCGACGGAACTCCTCGAAGCAGCCCCTCGCCTGAAACCAGCGGGCGTCGAGGAACTCCTGTAGCGGATGCATCCAAAGCCTGCACAGGGGTACAAGGTAGATGCATGAGGACATCATCCCGAGAAGGGACTTGGTGGACCTCACCCTGGCCACGTCCGTGGCTAACTGTCGCCGTACCTTGCCCATGATGGTTTTGGTCCTCTCCTCTGAAGGGGAGGCCAATTGCTCCACTGTATAGAGCTTCGCCCCCAAAAACAGTGATACTTGCAACGGAACCAGGTGGGATTTGGAGTAGTTGATGGAGAACCCCAGCTCCGTGAGCAACTGGACGGTCCTCGCCGTATGATCGACGGCGAGTACCTTGACCTTGCCCGGATTAGCCAGTCGTCCAGGTAGGGGTAGACGTGGATCCCCTGCAGGCACAGCCGCGCCGCCACTGGTGCCAGGCACTTGGTGAAAACCCTGGGAGGCGACTTTAATCCGAACGGTAGGGCTCTGAATTGGTAGTGGCGTCCTTGAACCACAAACCTGAGGAACTTCCTGTGCCTTTTTAGAATGGGGATGTGGAAGTAAGCATCCTCCAGGTCCAGCGACGATAGGAAGTCGCCTTCCTCCAGCTGTCCCAGTATGTGCTGGAGGGTGACCATCCTGAATTTCTGCGCCTTGATGTATTTGTTTAACCGACGCAGGTCTAGGATGGGGCGTCAACCGCCTCTCTTCTTCCTGACGAGGAAGTACCTTAAGTATACTCCGGAGCACCGGAGCCTCCTTAGGACGAGCTCGATGGCACCTTTCTTGAGCATCGCCTTTACCTCCAACAGCAGTTGAGGGACGTGATTCTCCTTCCTGGCCACGGGAGGAATTTAGGAATTCCAGCGAGTGCCCGTTGGCCAGGGTGTCCAACACCCAACGATCGGTGGAGATGGATTCCCACACCCTGTCCAACTTCGTCAGTCGGCCTCCCACTGGGGTGCTTCGGTGGGGGCCCGACCACCCGGATGGGTCAGTCTTGCTTGGAAGCGGCTTTGCCTCCTTGGCGACAACGGCGGGCACCCCCTTGCTTGCCGCAACCTCTGTAGGCCTCCTGGGAAGAGGAGCAGGCCGCCTGGCGGTAGGTGGAGGAGCCACTGCTGGATCCTTTGGAGGCACCCCCGTCTCTGAGTCGGTCTGGATGGCCTGTAGAGACTCATCCACCACCTTACCAAAGAGGTTGTTGCCGTCGAACGGCATGTCCAACACTCTGGTCTGGACGTCCTGGCGAAAGTCTGTCGCCTTGAGCCATCCTCGTCATCAGAGGCAAACTCTGGTGCCCAGTTGGCAAAATCCGGTATCGGCAATGTCCGTTGCCACCGTAAGGGTGTGATCTCGCAGAATTTCTAGGGCCTCTGCCCTTTTGTCATCAGGCAGGAAATCTAGCAGGGGAGCTATCTTGAACCAGAGCTCCCTGTCGTAGCGGGCCACGATCGCTAAGGCATTGGCCGCCTTAATCGGCGTCGCCGCCGACGAGATGACTCATCGTCCCATAGAGTCCAACTTCTTACCCTCGCTGTCCGTCAGGGAAGTGGAAGTTGAAGCCGCGCCCGCTGCCTTCTTCTTAGCCGCTGCCGAGATGACCGAGTCCGGCGTGGGCTGGGCCCTGAGGCACAAAGGGGCGGCATCGGGGACTCGGTACTTCTTCTCGTACATGTCCCTCTTGGCGGGTGTCGTGGCAGGGTTCTTGAGGACAGCAAGTCCCTCGTCCCAGATGTCGTCGACTAAAGGCACTGCGAGGACCGTCTTCCTCTTAGCCTCTCGTCGTTGGTACAGAAACCCCTCCTTTTTCTGTTCTTCAGTGCATAGCTGGAAGTGCTCGGATGCCCTGGTTATCATGGCGTGGAAAGAGCCAACCTCGTCGGCTTGGGACGCCTGCCGAGGGGGGGCGTGGGGGGCGCTGACGACGGGATGTCTGCTGCGTCATCGCCGCCGTCGTCGTCCATCCCCGTATCCATCGCCGTATCCTCTCCCGGAGAGGGGGATGAGGGGTCCACCGGCCTCGCGGGCACGGAAGGGCGGAGAGGGGTGGACTCTACTCCGCTTGTTCGGAGGGTTTCCCGACGGGCCTGGTTCTGGGATCCTCCATTGGGGTCCGTGGTAATCTCGTCCATCTCGGTACATAAGGATTGGATTGCCAACAAAATGGCCGCCGAGCTATCCTGGGGCTCGGGCAATGGCTGCGACGGACGGGATGGCCGCTCCACTGGGCCCTGTTCGTCGTCCTCGTCGCTATCTTCGATCAAGTCAGCAGGGACGGTCCCCTGGGATCGAACCTTCTCGAACCTCTCGTTGAGGCCTATGGACCTTTCTTTGAGGCCCCTCTCGGTCTCCACCAGTTCCTCCTCAGAGGCCGATTCCGAGTCTGTAACGGCCACCGGCTCCCCCTCCCTCTTTCAGCCGGGGGCTCTGCAGGGGTCTTAGCGGTGGGCTGGAAAGAGGATTCCCTCTGCGGCGGCAGGGATACTCTGGGCCCAGAGGCCGTTTCATTGGCGTAGTCTCAGCCGGCTCCGCCGGGGTCGCAGAGACTACTTCGGTAGAGGCCTTAGCCGGGTGGATCAAGGCCCTCATCACCTTAGGTGCGTCCTGGGCCTTCGCCTTGCGGGGAGGGTCAACGCCTCGCTCCCCCTTCGAGATCGACCGGGTCCGCTCCAGCGGCCTACCCGGGTTCTCGGACTTCCTCTTACCCGAACCAGAGCGCTGGCTCGTGGTCGACCGTGCCGGGGAAGTAGCGACCTGCTTGGCAACCGAAGAGCCCGACCTTTCGGCGCTCCCGGAGCCTGCGGACTCGCAGTGCTTTGACTTCTGTTGGGCCCCCGTCGCTGGGGCGCCCTCAAAGGACTTAGAAGCCCGCTCAGACTTCTTCGCCTTCTCACTTGCTGTGCCCTTCTCCAGCCAGGTGGCGAGGCGGGAACGACGATCTTGTTTGGTCCGTTCCGAAAGGTTTTTGTAGAACGCACAGTCCTTCTCCACGTGCGTCTTGTCCCCATGGAGGCAGTAGAGACATCGTGAATGCTCGTCCTTGAAAACGTTATATAATCCGCATCCAGGACAGTTCCTGAACAGCTTGGATCCGGGCGTCGAGCTCCCTTTGTCCTGGGCCATGTCCATTGAGGTAGGCCGCAGATCTTCCGGAATCCTCCAAGAAGTGTAAACTCAACGAAAACTTCACCCTTGAGGGGCGTAGAAGAATTCCGAAACGGGTCCCCGTTATCGGAAGTAGAAACGGTGGAGCTTGAGGCTCGATTAAACCGAAAAATGAGAAAATCTCCTGAAAGCATGAAAACGCAGTAAAAAAACTCGAGCTAAACACGAGGACTCCCAACACTTGAGCGTGTGGTAAAAATCTGAGGATGGCTGCCAGAGGCGGGGCTTAGGGAGAGGGCAGTCATTGGCTGGGGGCAGTATGACCCAGAGATCAGTGATTGGTTACTACTAAGAAAGACAGATCAGAAACGAAACTGATACTGATTTTTTCTTTACCGAGGATTCCCAGCCTGACGATGGGGAATATTCATGAGCATGTGAATCCATGCCAGACCCCAGGCTGGAGAAAACCAAATGCATACAACGTCTTATGGTCGAGGTAGCAGAGCACAGAGGCTATTGAAGTGCTTGGTGAAAACATGAAAGCATCAATAAGTGGAAAACAGCAGTTCCATGGGGTCTGATCAGGTCGACTTACAACTTACAGGTACGAAACCATGAAAAATAGTGCAAGATAACATGAACATGCATGCATCATAAAAACACAAAATGACACTGCATAAGACACCACCCATACAGTGATCTTTTAATGTTAGAAAAACTTGATGGGCGCTGGAGCTCTCTTTAAGGATGGGACACTTCCCTACACTCAAGCACGATTTAAATCTTAATTTGCGTATAAAATAATCAAGTAAGATCAGTGCGGTTAACGGACTATCCAAATGCTGCAGCTAATTTATTAAGTTCCCGTGTCCATGTTCAACAAACCACTGCTCTGTAAGAGTAACAAAAAGGGGCAGCAAATATATATATATATATATACACTTTGATTCACATGCTGTGCATAGGCCGACATCTAGTGGAAGCTGCGGATTACAGTTTGTTTTTCGAAACTCGAAAATGGGCGTCGACACAGGGCGTGCCAGTAATACTATCCCTAGTGTGTCGTCCACTGTACCCAAGATCCCTCACGCGTCTAGGATCCTCAGATTGTATTTTTTCTGACATGAGGTAGCACGAGGAGTAGCGCGAGTACAGATAATCCAAGCAGATAGACAGAAAGGTAAGACTACAAGCAATCATGCGCCTTCTCTCGGAGGGGAGGAAGGGTGGGTCGCATGTGAATCTAAGCAGATACAAGCATCAGAAATACGATTACGGTGAGTAATGTATTCCTTCTGAGGCTTGTGGAATCTGCTTAGATCACATGCTGTGCATAGATTAGCGAGCAGTACCAGAAGAAGGAGGTGGGATGTGAGAAGGGTCATGAGCAAATAAGTGGCTTAGAACCGCTTGTCCCACTTGTGTATCTGCCTTGGAATGGGTGTCAATGCAGTAATGCTGAGTAAAAGTGTGAATAGAGCTCCAAGTAGCTGCTTTGCAAATGGTGTCAAGGGGAACATTTGCAATGAAAGCCAGAGTGGCCCCAATGCCTCTAGTAGAGTGGGCTCTTGGCGTAAAAGGCAGAGTCTTTTCAGAGAGTGAGTAACACAGCTGGATACAGTTAATAATCCACTTCGAGATGGCACCTTTAGAGACGCGATCCCCCTCTCTGCCTGTAGCTACGGAGACAAACAGTTGATCTGTTTTCCTTAGCGGTCTTGTTTTATTTACATAGTAGAGGACCGCCCTACGCACATCTAGGGTGTGTAGTTTCACCTCAGCAGAGCTTTGCGGGTTCTGGAAGAAAGCCAGAAGCTCTATGGACTGGTTTACATGGAATTTTGATATAAATTTAGGTGAGAACCTAGGGTGTGTGCGTAAAACCAGTTTGTCTTTATGGATAGTAAAGAAGGGATCTTGCACTGACAGAGCCTGAATTTCACTGACCCTTCTTATAGAAGTAATAGCTACTAAGAAGGCCGTTTTATAAGTCAGGTGTTTGAGACTGCTTTTATGCATGGGTTCGAAAGGGGGGCCCATGAGCTTGGCTAGCACCACATTAAGGTCCCACCCTGGTGGTGGGTTTGAAATAGGAGGGTGAAGTCTCTTTACTCCTTCCATGAAGGCTTTAACTACTGGTACTTTCCACCACGACACCTTGCTATGGGAAGTGGTGTAAGCCGAGAGGGCTGCCAGGTGTACTTTCAGCGAGTTAAAAACCAATCCTGCATCTAGCAGGTGGAGCATGTATGTAACAATGTTGGAAGGAGTGCAATCAACCGGGTTGATTTGTCTACTCTGGCACCAGATAACGAACCTCTTCCACTTGTCAAAGTAACAGTGCCTTGTGTTTGGTTTCCTAGATTCCTTTAGGATGTCCATACACCTCTGTGGCAAATTGAGATGTCCAAACTCTGACCTCAGGAGCCATGCTGCCAGGTTCATTGAGTTGGGTTGCTGGTGCACTGTTTGACCTTGGTGATGGGACAGTAGATTGTACCAGGCTGGAAGTTTGATGGGCTCGCACACCGCCATCCTGCGTAGGTGTGGGAACCACGGTTGTCTTGCCCACATCGGAGCAACTAGGACGAGCGTCATCGATTCCTTGTTCATCTTGTTCACCACTTTCCTGGAGAGGAGTTGGTGGAAAAGCGTACGCAAACATCCCTGACCAGTTCATCCACAGGGCGTTCCCCTGGGAGTCTGGTTGGGGGAACCTGGATGCAAATCCTGGGCATTGTCTGTTTTCGCTTGTGGCGAATAAGTCTATAGTGGGGAAACCCCACTGAGAGAAGAGATCTTCTACGACCTCTCTGTGAAGAACCCATTCGTGTTCCTCTGGGAGGGAGTCTCTGCTCAGAGCATCCGCTAGGGAATTGAGCTCCCCTGGAACATGTTGCGATGACAGGAAGATGTTCCGTCTGAGTGCCCATATCCAGATTTTCTGGGCAAGCTTGGACAGATTTGGCGAGCGAGTCCCTCCTTGCTTGTTCAGGTAGAACATGGCTGTAGTGCTGTCCGTCCGGATTTGCACTGACAGGTTTAGTAGATGGGGCTCGAACGCCTGAAGCGCTCTGAATACTGCCAGAAGCTCTAGCAGGTTGATGTGGTTCTTGGCCACTGAGTGAGACCAGAGACCCTGTGCTGTGTGGTGGAGATGGTGAGCTCCCCACCCCGTCAGACATGTATCTGTAGTGACTACTGACTGTACTTCGGGATCGTAAAAGGGTTTCCCCTTTGCGAGATTCTCTCTTGTCCACCAGTGGAGGCTTTGTACCAGTGTTGGCGAAACGACCACTAGATCGTCCCACTGACCACTTGCCTGAGAGCACTCTTTCGCCAACCATTCCTGCATGAGACGCATGCGCAGGCGCGCGTGGGGGACCAGGTAAATGCATGACGCCATCATGCCCAGTAACCGCATTGCTTTGCGTACCGTTATTTGTTGACCGGACTGATAATGCGGAATTTGCAGTAGTATATTCCGAATTCTTTCTTCTGAAGGAAAGGTCAACCCCTCCTGGGTATCCAGGATTGCTCCTAGGAATTGTTTGGAGGTGCTTGGCACTAGGCTTGACTTCTTCTCGTTGATTGAGAAGCCTAATTTGTGGAGGAGGTCGATAGTCCTTTGAATGTTTGTCCTGCAAATTCCTGGGGTTTCCCCCGTTATGAGCCAGTCGTCCAGATAAGGGTACACTGGGATTGCCTCCCTGCGTAGGTGTGCAGCTGCCACCGCCAGTACCTTGGTGAATACCCTTGGTGCTGAAGCTATCCCGAAGGGCAGTACCTTGAATTGGTAGTGGCGACTGTCCACCTTGAAGCGCAAGTACTTTCTGTGCGCTGGGAACATGGAAATATGAAAATAAGCATCTTTCATATCCAAGGTTGCCATGTAATCCCCTTTTTTAGGAGGGGGATTACCTCTTGTAGCGTGGTCATACGAAATTTTTGGGGCTTGACATACTTGTTGGCAGGCCGTAAATCCAATACTGGGCGCATTGTCAAGTCTTTCTTTGGCACAAGGAAGTAAGTTGAATAAATACCCTTGTTTACCTGGTGTCCCAGGACGAGTTCTATCGCGTCCTTTTGTAGAAGAATGGCGATCTCCTCGAGGAGAATCTTCTGATGTTCTAAGGAGAGTACTTTTTGTCGTGGAGGATGGTTCTGGGGACGCTGCAGTAGTTCTATACAGTACCCTGTGGTTACTGTTGACAGCACCCATCTGTCTGATGTGATTCCTTCCCAAGCCTGGGTGAAGTTTGAAATGCGTCCCCCTACTGGGGTTGCGTGAGAAGGGACCCTGAACTGAGCGTCACTGCTTTGGTGGAGGCGTGCCGCCTCCCTTGCTGGGGCTGCCTCTGCCTTTACCACAACCTCTCCTATTACCTCTGTCGTAACCCTGGGTAGACTGTTGGTTGTTGTTCCACTGTGTACCCTGCCCCTGGGAATAGTTAGATCCTCTCTGGGAATTTTGGCCGCGTGGGCGACGAAAATTACTATTCCCTCTCTGGTTAGGGGGTTTATTGGTTAACTGGCCAAGGGATTTGAGTATCTCGTATTCGTCCTTGGCATTTTTCAGTGCGTCTTCGACCGCCTTCCCAAACAACAGATCGGCTTCCACCGGTTTGTCTAACAATGATGCCTGAGTTTCTGTCTTAAAACCAGACTGCCGTAACCACGCATGTCTCTTGATAACAGTACCTTCGGCTATAAATCTGCCTGCGTTGTCCGCGGCGTCTAAGGTTGCTTTCAAAATGCAACCAGACACGGCTCTACCCTCTGCGGAAATCCGAGCTAATTGGCCCTTTAACGGTTCAGGAGCAGAGGCTATGGGAGCCGCGACTTCTTCCCACTGATGGCAGTTGTAGCTGGCCAACAGGATGGTGGAGTTAGCAATCCTTGCTTGATAGGCGGACGTTGAGGCTACCTTCCTGCCGAAACCGTATAGTTTTTTGCTCTCCTTGTCGGGAGGAGCTTCTGACGAAGACAAGGGTGTCCCAGCCCTCTTACGAGTGTTGGTAACAACTAGGGAGTCTGGCTTCAGATGTCCTCTTATATAGAGAGGGTCAGACTGAGCTGCCCTGAAAAGTTTTTCAACCCTGGGATTGACTGCTCTGGTGAGGTTTGGGTTCACCAGGGACGGATCTATTCTCCACTGAATGGATTTAAGGATAGGGATGGTCTGGGCAACCGGCCTCCTTTCTCCCACTAACTCTTCTGCGAAGTCCCTTTCCTCCTGTACACCGTGGGTGTCAATGTGAAAATGTTCTGCGGCGCGAGCGAGAACCTCATTTAGGAGGGGCTGGTTATCGACCGGGGAGTCGGTAACCGGGGCTTCGTTCTCTACCGGGGAATCTACTCTGTATGTTTCCGGGTCATCCTCTTCTTCTTCCTGGTCTTCATCATCCCCATAGTATCCCGTTTCCACCAAAGGAAGCCTCTCCTTGATACCGAGAGTATGGTGTTGCGTAAGGTTGTACCTCGAAGGGTTCAGACCTCATCGGGGTTTCAAACCGGGCCTTCTTACTCGGGGGGATAGGATCAGTAGAGCCTGAGGGTGTGGCCCCATGTGGATTATACGAGAGGAAATGTTCAGGATTTTTATCATAAAAATCAGCCAAGGAAGACATTCTTGACATGACCCTATCTATGTCTTCACTGGACCATTTTTTGGAACTGGGAATGACTTTCTCAGCAAGTCTATGGGATTTATCCTGAGTAGCTTTGCTGGTTGTGGACCTATCAGCAGACCTGGACTTGTCTGTCTGTTTAGGGGGGTTGGAGTGTCTCACAGGTGTGGAAGAAAGTACAGGTAGTTTCTTCTGCTGTTTTCCCCCCTCCCCGTGCGTAGAAAAATGTTTTCCCTGTCCCTTAGTGGCTCCGGGGTTCTTCGACGCCTGGCGTCGAGGATCGGGAGAGGTGTCCCTGTCCTTCGAGCGTGGGGCCTCGCTGGTTTTAATTGCGGGCTCCGCCTCCTGGAGTGCGGCCTGGGGGTGGAAGTCGTCTTCATCTTCCGACGATCGAACTTCTGTTAGCCTAGGGAGCGAGGCACTCTTGGCAAGAGTGGATGATTGCCTGGCGTCATGCGGCGATCTTGATCGAGAGCGCCCAGAGGACACCGAATCGGACCGTTCTGTCTGTGCCTCTTTCCGAGAACTCCACGTCGTCGAGTCTCGGTTGGACTTAGTGTGTTTAGTGTGTGTAGTATGTGAAGCGCTTGCGTCGCCGGGGGTCTTCCCCATAGCCGCCCTGCCGGACGACCTTCCGAGGTCGGGGACCTGCGCTCGGCTGTCTTTCGACGCCGTAATGCCCTCGCCATCCGAAAGTACGGCGTCGCTGCCATCGCTGAAAGCGCCCTCCGCTGCCATGGCCGCCTGCCTGGCGTGGTGGGCCCAACGCTTCGTCGAACGGTCCTTAAGTGTCTTAGGTTTAAACCTACTACACGCTCTGCAGTTCGCTTCGGGGTGGTCCCTCGGCAAGCAGAGATTGCACGTGGCGTGCCTGTCGACCCAAGGGTATTTGCGGTTGCACTTGGGGCAGAATTGAAAAGGGGTACCCTCCATACGCACCTTGAGGCAGCGGACTGTTAAGTGTAGGAAATATATAAGGTGTACCTATATACCAAGAGTGTAGAGTATGTACCACCCCCCACTCTCCCTACTTCCCGGGCCGAGGCCAGCAGCCTTCCGAGGCCCAAATCCGTCGTGCAGCAGCCGACAGTCGATTTCTTCTCCAGCCGGCGTCGAGTGTCGAAGTTCGACGTTGGGGTGGGGAAGGATGTCAATAGATTATTATTTTATAATTACCCTCTACCTAAGCCCCGCCTCTGGCAGCCATCTTCAGATTTGGTAGCACGTGAAGTGGCAGTATGACCAAGTGAAGAGCCGCAGAGGGGTAGGCGGGAGGGTTCGCATGTGAATCCATGCCAGACCCATGCTGGAGAACAACAGTTACAGGTAAGTAACTTGTTCCTTCTCCAGCATGGGGTCTGGCATGGATTCACATGCTCATGAATAAAGAATACATAGCAGTACACACATGCACAACCACGGGAGGTGGCAAAGGCTCAACATTAAGCATTACATCAAACTCAACATTAAGCAAATCTTACCTCCTCACCAGGCTCACCTTAGGAGAACAGGTTGCGCAGCACTGCTTGGCCTACCCTGGACTCCTCCCTGGAATCCCGATCGACGCAGTAGAATTTCGTGAAGATGTGCGTCGACCTCCACGTAGCAGCCCTGCAGATGTCCAGCAAGGGCACACCAGATAGGAACGCCGTGGTAGCTGCGATCGCTCTGGTGGAATGAGCTCTCGGACGGCCAGGCAGCGGTCGGTTTGCCAACCGATGACAGTACATGAGACAGCCGGAGAGCCATCTGGAAATGGAAGCCTTCGAGAGAGCCTTCCCCTGATTGACAGGTCCAAAGTTCACAAAGAGTTATGACGTCTTCCGAAAACACTTCGTGTGGTCCACGTAGAACTTCAGCGCTCTAGCCACATCCAGCGAGTGCAAAGTCCTTTCAGCCGGCAACGAAGGCGACGGGAAGAAAACAGGCAACACCAAGGGTTTGTTGAGGTGGAAGTCCGACGGCACCTTGGGAATGAAGAAGGGGTGCGTCCTGAGCACTACCCTCGTGTCGTGAAAAGTCAAGTACGGGGCCTTGCAGGAAAGGGCCTGGATCTCTCCCACCCATCGTGCGGAGGTGATGGCCACAAGAAACACTGTTTTCCACGACAAGAACTTCAACGGAGCCGAGTGCAGAGGCTCGAACGGAGGTCCCATGAGCTTGGTCAGCACCACGTTGAGCTCCCACGCCGGGGTCGGGGCCGGAGCCTTCACCGGCGGGAACGATCTGAACAGTCCCTTCATGAACTCTTTCACCAGACGATGAGACCACAAAGACGTCCGCCCCGTGGTTCTGGTGTATCGGGAGATCGCAGCAAGATGAATCTTGATGGACGCGTGCGCCAGTCCAGCTTTGGCCAGCGTCAGTAGGTACGGCAGTACTTGGGGAGCTGTAATCTGTAGAGGGTTAATCTTCTGTGCGTGGCACCAGACAGAGAACCTCTTCCATTTGTGTCCGTAGCATTTAAGAGTTGAGGACGCCCTGGCCTTTGCAAGAACCTCTCTGCAGTCGGCCGGTATGTCGTATCCTCCAAACTCTAACGCTGCAGGAGCCAGGCCTGCAAGCTCAGCGACTTCGGGTCGTGATGGAGGATGGCGCCTCCTTCCCTGGAGAGAAGATCCGCATCCACTGGCAGCTTGATTGACGGGGACGCTGACAAGTCCAGAAGGTCCGGGAACCATATCTGCCTCGGCCACGCAGGTGCGACGAGGATCATCCTGCACCGTGACCTCTTGAGCTGGTTGATGAGCCGGATCAGCAATGGCAATGGAGGGAACGCATATAGAAACAGGCGCTCTCAGGGGAACGAGAAAGCATCGCCCATGCTCCTCGGCTGGGGAAACCTGCTGGCGAACCTCCGGCACTTGGAGTTCGTCGCCGTCGCGAACAGATCGATCTGGGGTGTGCCACACCGTCGGAAGAGGCGGTCCACTAGATCCTGTCGTAGTTCCCACTCGTGGCACGAGCGCAGCTCCCTGCTGAGTGAGTCGGCGATGGTGTTTTTTATCCCTGCCAGATGAAACGGCACCAGAAACATCCCTTGGGCGACGGCCCAATGCCACAGATCCTGCGCCTCCATGGACAGGGCTGGGGACCTGGTTCCGCCCTGTTTCCTGATGTAGAACATGGTGGTGGTGTTGTCGGTGAAGATCCTCACCACCTTGTCCTTGAGGGACGGAAGAAAGGACCCGAGGGCCCAAAAAACTGCACGGAGCTCCAGGACGTTGATATGGACTTCTCCGTCGGGAGCCAAAGGCCTCTCGCGTGCAGATTTTCGGTGTGCGCTCCCCACCCTTCCAGGGAGACATCCGTGGTCACTGTCTCCTGGTGGCCGGGGGTCTGGAAGTCCATGCCCGCCGTCAGATGCGCGCGGGTGCCCCCACCACCGGATCGCTCGTCGGAAACTCTCGTCGAGTGCGATCCTCTCCTCGAAGCTGCCCGTCTGGATCTAGCGCGCGTCCAGGAACTCCTGCAACGGGCGCATCCGGAGCCTGCACAGGCGGATGAGGTAAATGCAAGAAGACATCATTCCGAGGAGGGACTTGATGGACCTCACTCTGGCCGCGTCCGCAACCAGCATCTGCTGCACCTTGCCCAAGATGGCCCTCGTCCTTTCCTCCGACGGAGAGGCCAGAAGCGACACTGTGTCGAGCTTCGCTCCCAGAAACAGTGCGTCTTGCGCGGGCACCAGGTGGGACTTGGCGTAGTTTATGGAGAATCCCAGGTCCGTGAGAAGTTGGACGGTCCTTGCCGTGTGCTCCACGGCGAGCTCCTTCGTCTTCGCTCGGATGAGCCAGTCATCCAGGTAGGGGTAGACGTGGATCCCCTCTCGGCGCCGCTGCCATGCCACCGGTGCAAGGCACTTGGTGAACACCCTGGGTGCCGACCTCAGTCCGAAGGGAAGGGCTCTGAACTGGTAGTGACGCCCTTGGACCACAAACCTGAGAAACTTTCGGTGTCCCTTTAGGATGGGAATATGGAAGTAGGCATCCTCCAAATCCAACGATGACAGGAAATCGCCCTCCTCCAGCTGACCCAGGACGTGTTGGAGGGTGACCATCCGGAACTTCTGTGCCTTGATGAATTTGTTCAGTCGTCGTAGGTCCAGGATGGGACGCCATCCTCCCGTCTTCTTCTTCACGAGGAAGTATCTTGAGTAAACTCCGGAGCCCCGAAGTCTCTTTGGGACGTGCTCGATGGCGCCCTTCTTGAGCATAGCCTTTACCTCCAAGAGAAGTTGAGGGATGTGATGTTCTTTCCTGGCCACAGGGGGACGCGCGGGCACCTCTTTAGAAACTCGAGCGCGTGACCCTGAGCTAGGGCGTCCAGCACCCAACGGTCAGTGGAGATGGACTCCCACACGCTGACGAAGCTCACCAGCCGGCCTCCCACTGGGGTGCTTCGGTGGGGGCCCGATCCCACGGCCGGTTCAGTCCTGCTTCGACGAGGCTTTGCCGCCTTGTCCTCCTTGGCGACGACGGCGGGGTCCGCCTGACTTGCCTCGTCCCCTGTAAGCTTCCTGCGACGACGAACGGGCCGCTTGACGGTAGGTGGAAAATCCGCCGCCGGAACCTTTGGAGGCACCCTGTTTGCCTCCGCCGCTCCGAAAGTGCGGCCGCCGTTGCTGGAGAACCCCAAGAGCCCAGGCGGTCTCCGTGTCTGCCTTGATGGCTTGAAGGGAATCGTCCACTGTTTTCTCAAACAGGTTGTTTCCGTCGAACGGCATGTCCAAGACTCTGGTCTGCACGTCCTGACGGAAGTCAGTAGCCTTGAGCCATCCACACCGTCAAAGGCACACGCCGTTGCCCAACTGGCGAAATCCAGTGTCAGCGATGTCCGTCGCAATCGTAATGGCGTGGTCCGACGCCACCTCTCCTTCCTGCAAGATCTCTAGGGCTTCAGCCCTCTTGTCGTCCGGTAGGAAATCCAGCAGGGGGGCCAGTTTGTACCACAACTCCCTGTCGTAGGGGGCTACGATAGCCAAGGCGTTGGCCGCCTTAATCGTCGTCGCTGCAGACGAGATGACTCTGCGTCCCATCGTATCTAATTTCTTTCCCTCGCCGTCCGGCGGGGAGGTCGACGTAGAGGCCGCGCCCCCCTGCTTTCTTCCTGGCCGCCGCGGAGACGACCGAATCCGGGGTCGGCTGTGCCCGAAGGCACAAGGGGGCCGCGTTCGGGACCCGGTACTTCTTCTCGTACCGATCCCTTCTAGCCGGCGTCTTGGATGGGTTCTTGAGGAGGGCGAGGCCCTCATCCCAAATATCGTCCAGTAGAGGTACAGAGAGGACCGTCTTCCTCTTGGTCTCGCGCCGTTGATAAAGGAAACCTTCCTTCTTCTCTGCCGGGCAGAGCTGGAAAAGCTCGGATGCCCTGGCGATCATGGAGTGAAACGATCCAATCTCGTCGGGCGGGGAAGCTTGGGTGGGAGGTGACGACGGCAGATCCTAGTCGTAAACCTCATCGTCCGTACCCGTTGCGGCCGTGTCAGTCCCCGTATCATCCCCACGAGTCGGGGAGGAGGGCTGAACAGGGCGCGATGGCTGAAAAGGAGGCAGAGGATGAATCCTTCTCCTAGGGGGAGGGCTCCCAGAAGGGCCGGGCTCCGGGTCCCCCGTCGGGAGCGGTTCCTCCGCTGGTGGTAACGGCAGTCTCGTCCTTATCTCCGAGCATAAGGACTGTATAGCCAACAAAATGGCCGCCGAGTTGTCTTGCGGCACTGGTCGAGGGAAGTCCGACCGGCGGTCAGGGGCCCCGTCGACACCCTCGACGTTATCGTCGTCTCCTACGTCGGGGTCCCTACCGACGGGCTGGTCTTCTTCCACGCCAACGCCGTGGCTTAAGACTTCGATCAGCTCTTCCTCAGAGGTTGAGGCTGAATCCACGACGACCTATTGCCCCCCCCCCTTTTTCTTCTCCGTCGGAGGTTTCACGGGGGTCCTGTCGATGGGCATAAAAGAGGACTCCCTCCGCGGTGGCAGGGAGACTCTGAGCCACGAGGTCGCCACCACTGGTGTAGCCTCCACAGGCTGAGCCAGGGCCGCCGCGACTGTCTCGATAGAGGCCTTGGTCGGGTGGATTACGGCTTTCACCACCTTAGGTGCGCTCAGCGCCTTCTCCTTGGGGGGAGGGTCACTGCCTCGCTCCCCCTCCAATGGGGCCTTCGAGCTCGACCGGGGTCTCTCCAGGAGCTTCGCCGGGTGCTCGGCCTTCCTCTTACCCGAACCAGAGAGTTGGCTCGTGGTTGATGGTGCCGGGGAGGATGTGCCCTGCCTGGCGCCCGTAGAGCCCGACCGTTCGGCGCTCCCGGTGCCAGCGGACTCGCGGTGCTAGGCCTTGTGTTGGACCCCCGTCGCCGGGGCGTCCTCAAAGGTCTTAGAAGACCGCTCGGAATTCTTCTTCTCGCCTGACGGGCTCTTCCCTTCCAGCCAGTTGGCGAGACGTTGATGGCAGTCCTTCATGGTCCGCTCCGACATATTTCAGCAAAAAGCACATTCCTTCTCCACGTGCGTCTTGTCCTCATGTAGGCAGTAAAGACAAAGGGAGTGTTCGTCCTCAAAGACATTCTGAAGCTGGCATCCAGGGCAGACCCTGAACAGCTTTCCGGGCGTCGAGCTTCCCTTCTCCTGGGCCATGTTCGAGATGGGCCTGAGAAACTTCTGAGTCCTCCAAAAGCGTGGCTCGACGAAATCTTCACCCTTGAGGGGCGTAGATGAATCCGACACGAGTCCCCGTTGATCAGATGAAGAAACGGTGGCGCTTGAGGCTCTTTTGACCGAAAAATAGAAGTTTTTTGAGAAAAAACGTGAAAAAATAGCACTAACGCTCGAGAGCAATAGCACGAGGATCCCAACAGTTGAACGTGCGGTAAAAATCTGAAGATGGCTGCCAGAGGCGGGGCTTAGGTAGAGGGCAGTCATTGGCTGTGGTCAGTATGACGCAGAGATCAGTGATTGGTTACTACTACGAAAGACAGATCAGAAACAAAACTGATACTGATTTTTTCTTTACTGAGGATTCCCAGCCTGACGACAGGGAATATTCATGAGCATGTGAATCCATGCCAGACCCCATGCTGGAGAACAAGGTGAACTCCAAATAGCGTGAGATTCCTACCTGGGCTCATATCAAAGAAAAGGTGCAGGAGGTGAAGACAGTGATGCAGAGGAGTAGCAACCAAATAATGCACATTATAAAGAAATGCATCTGTGCAGGTCCAAATATCACCAAGTGTCATATGGAACAGGACAGGAAGATTGCACACCGAAAGCAACTTACGAAGAGAATGTATACTTTCTAACTGTAAACTAATTTAAAATAAAATTGGTACCTTGCTTGACTGGGTGCTCAGAGAATTATGTTTTCTTTAAATAATAAATAATTGTTCATATATTCAGAGTCAAATATGAGAAAGCAGAAGGTGTTTCACCCACTAGTCCCCGGTGATCCATCATCAAGGAGGCCAGGACACAGCCATCTATTTTGGATCCAGTTCCTGGGGGTGGACAAGTGCGGGAGGATCACCTGGATGAGGGGACTTTAGGAGTGTGGGACACCGGCTGGTGACACGCGGTAGCCCCTTCCCTGTAACACCTTTTCCCCATCCTACAAGGTAGGATGCCTAGGAACTCAACCCCCCCCACCCTTTCTCGACACAAACACTTTCTCAAAGACAGCTCACTGTCAAAGAAAACAGACTAACACCCAAGTCGTATACCTGACATGTCCCAACCCAAGAGTCAGGCAATTACTGACACTACCCCACACGGATAAAAGGCGAAGCACGAAAGCACACTCTGAGCAAGGCAGAACACACGAGGAAGCAGCAGTTCCAAGACAGCAGTTTAATACAAGGAGAAAGACGGCAAGCCCAGAGAGGGCTGAAAGAGGGAAGTGCCGTTGACCTTTTCGGTGAAGAACTGCTCCTTTCAAGAGCCCTAGACAATAAGAAACCTAAGACCAGGAATTAAAGCTGAAGAAAGGTGCAGTGTTGCAGTGTGCGTCAAAGGTACCCGCGGGCCCTCTGCATAGATAGCCAAGGTGGGGTGGAGCGATTGCTGCTGTGGTACTGTCCTTGGCTCATAAAACAAAGCAGCGCCAGTAAAGTCATCACAGCCGGTGAGTCGGGGAGACTGATAGACCGGTCTGTGTTAGAACCAAGGTTGCAAGCAGCGACATTGTATGAAGAAATCTGCAAAGAACAGAGTATGAGGCATATGTGACGAGCGACGTGAATATAATTGAATAGCCAAGGAGTGACTGAACTTTTGAAACCAAGATAGATACCATATACAGAGTGGTCCTGCACCACGTCAGGGCTCATTCGAAGGTCTTGATTAGGTATCCAACAGAGTGTAAAATTGTAACTGTGAAATTGAAGTGGTCCTGCAACAGGTTAAGCTAAACCCTGTGTACATTTGAAAGTCTTTGATACCTAATAAGAACTGCAATTGGTCCAAGCCCAGCTGAGGGAGACTAATTGTGTAAAAGGGATCTGAGCCAGTCTTGAGAGGGGTCCGGGGTGAACCGTGTGTCACCAGAGAAAAGATATTCTATAAGCATTGGAAAAGCATTGGAGAAGAGGATCTGTGCCTGGCGGAGGGGGATCCAGGGTGAAGAGTGACTCACCTTACTTGAGTATTTGTAAAGGAACTTTGTTTGTTTTGGTACATCAGGCCTCTGAATCAAGAGACTTTGATAACTTAAGAGACTTGAGCACAGAAGGCCCTGATGCTGGTAATGGAACTGTGTCGTCGTGCCGAGAAAGCCAGAGAGAGTGAACTGCCTTGTCCCAGGCTGAAAACGTGGGGAAGGGAGGCCAATGGCCGGACCATCCTGACTTATTTTGTGAACACCTTAATAGTCATGATTATTATCGAACACTATTTGTAATTAGCAGTAAGGATTGGCAAAGTTTTTCTTTTAGTATAGGCCCTTTTTATTTTTATGGGACTCCACTAGGACTGCAATATTATTATTTGATGCTCGTAGCTTGCTCCCATTTGTAGTTTTAGGATTACACAGACGTTTATCACACCTTTGTCAAAGTTCAACAAACAACCTTGAACTGTGGTCACATGTGTCCGTCTTACCTTGATACCATGCCTTCCTTACACAAGTCATAGGGCCTCATTACAAGGTTGGCGGTAACCCAATGGTGCCACCAACCCTGTAACACTGTTTCTGGCAGCTGACTTCCTGGTGCCACCAGGACATTACAAGTTGCGGCGGATCGGGAAGTCAGGCGCCGGAAAATGTTAGTCCCCGTTCCTGTGGAGTTCAACAGGACTCCACGGGTGTGGGTCATCGGAAGCACCGGCACTGTTGCCAACGGTGACAGTGCTTCCGTGACCAATCTGCTTTCTGGGGCCGTTGTGTTAAGGAGAATTCTCTGTTTAGGCTGAATTTCCTAACCTAGTGAGTCCCCCAGCAGCTTTGCTGGATTTTTGGGGTTTATTTTTTTCTCCTGCCAAGAGTGAGACTCTTTCACCCTCACTCTTGGACATGATTTGAGTGTGTTTCTTTGATTCTAGATGTGTTTAATGGGCTATGGGGTCTTTTACTCCATAGGGCTTCATGTGTTTTTGTGATGTGTGTTACACAGCACCCTCAGTGCAGTAACACAGGGGTGTCATAGTGACTCCCCAGTATAGACTCCATACCCTGGGACTGACTAATGTCTCGCAGGGTCTGTAAAGTCACCATTGACTTTACTAGTCTTAAATTCTGAACAGAACCAGTACAAACCATCATATTGTGGACGTACTGGCTGGGGCAATTAGATTGCCCCGGGGTCTGTTAGTCGAGGGGGCACGTCTCCGTCCCCCCTGATCGAGTTTTGGCTGGTGGCAGTGGATACTACTTTTTATATTCAACCGCTAATATTTCTCTATGGGATTTTCCCATTGTTCGAGGCTACTATCTTTATTTAATTAATTACGATAGCCTCGAACATACCGCCGGTTTATTTAATTAATATTAATTCTCCGGTTGGTGTTTTTTTGCCAAAACTCGGTTCTAAAATGGCGTTTGTGTTCTCTTCCGTGACTCCAACCCAAGTCGAGCCCTTTGTTCCACTTTTTGGCGGGCTTCTCCACAGAAGCCCTCCAAAGTGGTGCCCTCCAAAGGGGTACTTAGATGGGGTGGAGGGGGATTTAGGCACCCTGGACAGAGTTGCCTAGGCAACTCAAGTCGCTCTCCGTCCTGATTGGCCCAAGTGGTGAGCCGGCCGGCTCACCACTGAGCATGTTTGAGTGACAGCTAGGCTGAGTGAATGGGGGTTTTCTGCATAAAAGCAGGGCTTTGGGGACTGGAACTTCAGAAGTGCCACAGGACCTAAGAATCCGACGAGGGAGAAGCTGAGCCGACCTGCCACGACGACACCACCGGTGGAGCCCTGCTGGACCGTCTCACCACTTTTCCCAACGACAGAGGAGATCTCCCGCCGGAGAGTCTTCTTCCTTTGACTGGTGGGGATAACCAGTTTCACCGTCTTTTCGCCTTCCCGACGTATCTCGTGGCTGCCTTGCCTGTGCCAAGCACCCCGGCAACCGGGATACCACGTTTTACCACAACCGCGAATTAAAGGGTAATACCTTTAACCGGAAAACTCCTCGGCTGGTGTCTTCCCTGGCAGTGCAACGACCTTCATCTTTCCTCCAAGTCGAGATCTTCTCTTCCCCTGGACGACGACGAAACTTGCAGCCGCTGCCAGGAACAACTGCCACCGCTGGAGGATCCTTCCCACTTAAGGTACCGTGTCCCGCCCGGCTTCGCTTGCCACCGACTGTACGGGGTAGATTTAGCCCCTGGCTTTCGAACCTGGGTTAGCCTGGGACACCCTGGCTAGACTTTTCTGAGCCTCTCTAAACTCTTTTCGAACTCTCTGCAAGACTTTCTAAGCCTAGTGTAACTGTGTGATCTTGGGCGCATTTGTGCTCTGCTCTCTCCAAGAGTGGGCCCAGCCTATGGACTTTGGCTCACAAGTGACTTTTGCTCTTCTGCCTTGCTAATAGTGTTCCTAAAGCTTAGAGTGGTGTACCTTCCCATATTCTGTCTTTTTCCCTCCCATCTTCATGAACTTGTTGGAGTGCCATCTATAGTTCAGCACTCACCTCTGTATGAAAATAAGTGGTGTTAACTAAGACTTATCTGATAAGGAATAAGGGTTGTATATATTATAATAGTAACTGTGTTTACAGTGTTTTACAATAAGAGTGCTGGAGTGTTTCAAAGAGTGTGTTTTTACATAAATAATTATATACTTTGATACCAAAGCTCTGGTCAGTGTTTGCTTGTATTATTGTGTCCAAGTGCCTATTGTGTATACTTTGCATACTGCCTAACTCTTCTTGAGGGAAGTCCGTCTGCTCAGCCACAGCTACCAGGTAAATCTGGGTGGTACAGACTGCTACCAAGTGGGTTTACTGCTAACACCTGTAGTCCTAAATCTTTTGCAGTGTTCCCAAAGGGAACTGCACAGGTTTCTGCCTAACACGTTGCGCCCAGCAGGTCAGACCTGCTGGTCACAGAGGCCTGCCCCGCATAGCATAGTTGTAGCCTGCCGGTCTAGAAAGGGTGTCGGTACGTTGCTACCGTCACCCTTATTTCTGGACAGTCAAGTTGTAATGAGGCCCATAGTTCGTCATTTGATATGGTGGCAGTGAACATCCAAATTGTTACTAGCACCTTTTTCAGGGCTTTTGCAAAATAGATATCGATCCACAGAAGGATCCCTTTCAAATGCCTGAGGACATGTGGAAAGTATTTTAAATGTGTGAGTTTGCTGCTTCTGCTAAAAAAAAAAGAAAAAATGCTGGTTGTGTACAGCCTCTACAACACCACCAAATGAAATAATTAGACAACTTGCACTGTCTTTGGCCCCATTGAAAGTATCAAGTACACTTTTTAAAGCATCATTCTTGCAATGCATAGTCTACCTTTAGCAGGTGTACTCATTTCTTTTAGTTGTCCCTTGTGAGCCATGAGCAGAAGATTCACCATGCACTCCACCGTACTCAGTAGTTCCGACCACAACTGAGTGGGCATCATGACGCTGCTTTCCTCTGCTCTTTTTTCCCTACCATGTAAACTGAATTAAGCCTGCTTTTCTCTGTGGTACGTACCTTGTCATGGCTATAGTCTGAGAACACAGCATGTATCCTTTGTGTGGCAAGCCTGTCAGGAAAACAAACAAAAAAATAAATAGGCATAGCTCAGTAAAAGCACATACGTTCAGCAGATGGTAGACATGTGTAGGGTTGCATCCTTTGTGCAAGTCACTTCATATTTACACACGAAAATAGGCTTAACAAAAAAACATTGACCTTTTATGTCTGATATAGTACAAGTTACTCAAAAAAGGAACTTTCGCCGTAGTAGTCCTTGGTCCTTTATTCATCGAACACTCATGAAATATTCTCGCTGTAGGCAATGATACCACAACCTGGCCTTGAAACATCTTTTAAATCCTTCTAGGCCTGGAGGTGGACTAACTTTTTTTATCTACTCGACATAAGAGAAATTAACTCGACCCATGAACTTAATGGCATAACTTTTTTATTGAGAATCCATGGTGACACATGAAGAAAAATTTGCAGCAATATTAATGTGCATTTCCTTTACTCCTCCTGGACAGTTTGGAACACAATTTCCTGTAGACCTCCTACATGAAGTACCATTAAGCAAGGTTTATATGAGGGTTATACAACATTTGGGTGATAGGCTTATAGCTTGCAACAATTCATTGCTTTCAGTTAGGTTTAGAATATGTCAAAAAGTTAGGATGCAAATTAGGATAAGTGCTCTTATACACAACGGACCATCAGCAGAGGCACAGTATATATCGAAGAGTAACGGAACATGTGTTTATTTAAAGAGTCAATCCTTTGTAACCCCCCCCACCGCCTCCCCCACCAATACAGCCACTCAAAGGATTTGTATCATTGTACAACAGCAGTGGCAGAAGAGCTCAGAAAGGGCAACAGTATGCGGTCTACTGTTGGCTCAATATACACATGTAAATGGATGCTCAGGACCATTCATGAACATAAATGAGCCTAGGAGTCAGTCTTCTCCAAGCTAAGTATACTCAAAGGGACAAAATGTACATATCAATTTTGATGCTTAACATTGGGTCATTCGTCTTCCGCCACCACAGGGGAGAAGTAGGGGGTGTTATGGTATCCGTAGAAATTATTGAATCCCCACAAAACGAGGAAGAAATGAACGATTTATTTGGGCTGATTTGTTTCAAAATGTGGGTACATTTTTTATTAAAATATAGGTGTTGGGTGGGATAAGGGTAGGAATTTTGTTTTTTTGACCCAAAAAAATGTGGTAATTTCTCAACTTTTATTTTTATTCGGTACATTCAAGAACAACCGTGCATAACGGTTGCAGCAGACAGATATAACAGAGGTACCAGGCTCCAATGTAGCTGGCCCTCCTCCCTAGACCCTCACTTATTACCTGCCCCGTCAGGAATTTACAAAAAACCCAGAGGTCAGAACATGAAGAGTAGGGGCTCAGTATTTGATATCTACTAACCTAGGCACAAGGATGCCTGGGTATGATGCACTTTATTAGACGAGAGAGAGTAAGAGCCATAGGGGCCACTGGAAAACTAAAAAGCCTCAACTGTCTTAAAGTGTTGCTGTCTAATGTTTGCAATCTTTGACAAAGCAAATTATGTACTTTAGCATAATAAAATGACTATTCACTATACATCCCACAGCAGAATGTATAAAAAAATACTATTAAGCAACTCTTAGCATCGAAAAAACCAAATGTACGTATCGAAGTTAACCAACACTACTGTTATATACACATTCACTTTTGGGGTGCTCCGACTACAGAGCACCAGCACCTTACTTTTAAAAACATAGTTAGATCAGAAACAGAACACAGAAGTGCAGGAAAATAAGTGATAAAAGAACAAGGTAAGTAATAACCAATTTGAAGAAGTGATGAGTTAAAACTTGATACACAACCCCATCATTTAAGGTTCTACAATTTAAAAATCCTTCTCTTGCTTGGGGAGATGGGGCCTAGTGCCCTTAAAGTCACAAGTCCCAATAGAAGTCTTTGCAGGAGGCTAGGAGTCTAACATTGTCTGAACAAGTGCAGGCAAAGTCAACATGCAGCCTGTTAGTGTTTTAAATTAAATAACAATAGCAGTAGAGTTCTGAGGAGACACTCTGCCCCATCCATCCACCTTAGGGAAGCCCAGGGGAGGATCCTTGACCAGTACTCCACTGATCACGGTCAGGCAAGGGAGAGGTAAGGCAACAACTTTACAACCGTTAAAGTCTATACAGTTGGTGGGTAGTGTTTGGTGGACTTTTGCAAAACTCCCTAAGGCAGGACTTTAGAAGACTGTGCAATTAATCCAATGGAGTTATCACGGATACTCTGGTGGGGATCTCCTCCCATGTGACCAGGGGACGGCAGAGGCTACTGATTCCGACCCTGTGGGCGGTTGTATGAGGGAGGAGACAACTACCGGGGAGATGTCATGACTTCATTGGATTAAGCACAGAATTCCCCCCTTTCCCATGAGGAAGAGCCTCTGACACAAGACCTTAATGGCCTATTGCCAGCAAACGGTTCCCCCTTATAGAGGCAGTCAAGAAACCTTTTATCTACACTACTCTGACCAGGCCTCCACCTTTGACCCAAACACCCAGAATTCTCACATAACACCTTTTGTTTCTGATGTGCCTTTATGTCAAATCTGTGAGAAACCATCTACGAGTTAGAAGTCCTAAGACATCCATGGACTCCAACTCCCATAGCCACTCAGGTACTGAGATGAGGGAGTTTGTGCAAAGTGGGAGAAGCACGAAGTACAACATGAAGGCTAGTTGTTTCTGCAAGTCTTCAGTGTGCCGGACACCGATGGCAACCGCACTAATGGAGAGAGGTGTGAGCAGCGCAGGAGACTATGTTGAACCCCATGCTGAGGCTCACAAACGTGAGGCATACAGACCGGTGACGTGGAACGGAGAAGGCCATCGGGACAAGAGGAGAAACTTTGTGTGTGAGCAAGAAGGGCCCTGGAGATGCTGGGAGCCGCGCAGGAGCTCCTGGAGTTTGGCCACTCGAAGAGACAGCGTTCTCCATTCCGGGACGAACAGGAAAGCTGGCGTGTGAACGCAGAGCCGCGCAGGACATAAGAAGAACATCTGCACACTCCAAACTGAAAGGCGGGTGAAGGATTCACACCGCAGAGATGCTGGAAGGAACCATTGAGTCTGCCCAGAGCAGCTGGGGCGCCTGGGCGTTCCGACAAGCACGCCAACACATGTTTGAATGGTACGAAATTGCTAATGTAGAAAATACCCAAAGTTTGAATGCAGTCGAGACAAAGTGCAAAGGCAAACCCCAATCAAGTACAGATGCACAAGATGTCAGTGTGGAGGAAACATTTGAGCAAATAATAAGAACATTTTAATGCAGACAAGGCAAATTAGATAGACCGATATATCAAGCACCTCACGGTATATGCATTTGTGGTATAGCCAAAGAACTGTGAAACCTTGAGAGGTCCTGGCAGGCAGGTAAGTACACCAGGTAGCTGAAATTGCATAGAGATCCCTGGCAGGGGAATATACAGGGTGATCTACAAAGTTAAAAGAAATTCTACAGAACGACTATTACAGAACGTATTGCTTAAACAAGAACTTTGTGAGTCCAGTGAAGACACAGAAACATAACTAAAGATACATTTTTGCCATCCTATCTAAGAATCCAGGAAGGGGACAATCCTCTGAAGCCAAGGGTCTTTACCTTGGAGAACATTTTTCATTGGAGATGTTCAGATTCTTTTGGCTTTCAACACTTTTTGCTAACATCAAGTTAAAGACATTTCCTTGCACCCCTTTGTTGTTTTTGTTTGTAGTGTGGGGGTCAGGATAGGCCGTTTTGGACACAAGAAAAGCTTTTCAGTTACTGACTTCCTGACAGATCCTTAGTTTTTGGTTTCTAGGTGGGAAAAGTTCCTCTTTAGAATAGGGATCAATGAGGTATTTTCCCAACCCATTTTTATTTTAAAAAAATGCCTTTAACCAAAAACATGACAACATTTTGTCCGGCTTTAATTTCTGACCCCTCACAACTCACTTGGGACTCAGGGCTCCAACTCTTAGTATAGACCTGACTCACACGTTCTGTGGGTAATAATGGCTGAGCAGCCAAGCTTATATTAGGAGGGAGGAAGGGCTGTAGGCGATGCAATGAACTTAAGTATATACACAGGCCAAAGAAACACTGACACTAAACATTATATCAAAATAATGGTTTATTTTATATATATACACCAAGGTAAAGGTGATTCTTCAGAAAGGTAAGTACTATAACACACAATGAGGAACTTAGGACAACTAATGCTATCCTCACATTAAGTAAATTGCTCAATGCCATCCTACAAGTATTACAAAAGTAATTCAAAGGTCTGTTTCAGGTAAGAATGAATAAACGAGACCAACATAAAGCAGGTAAACGCCTATAATAATTTCACAGAGGCCTTGGGTGTTAGTAGTCTACCCCTATCTAGTTAGGAGTGTCTCTGGGTCAGATTGGACGGCCAAAAAAGCAAGGCACAAGCTGTAGAAAGTCAAGATGTTCTGGAGGAAGTCTTCAGTAGCAAGTAATTAACACTCTTTGTTGGGGGAAAGGTTCAGGGACTTCGGGGGAAGGCTCTCTGAAGGCATCAGGCATTGGGTGTTGGCAAACATCGATGCGCGCACTTTCAAACACACAAATCGGCACTCCAGCAATACAGGAGCAGCAAAGCAACTCTAGGTAAGTTCTACCAAGAGTCTCACAGTACCTTAGACGTGAAGAAGAGGATGCAACACGATGTCCCTGCGATGTGGCAGCAGCAGACCCAGTCACTGGACTCTTGATCAGGCAGACTGAAGGGACACTGGATGGATATTGCAGCAGCAGTCGAGTGGGGAGGCTCCCAGCCAAGGATTCTTCATGGTTCTGTGGTTTTGGCGCCCTTTTGAAATCACCAGTGAAAAATGGTTGCCGCCTGGTCGATTTAGCTTGCTTTCTTGGCCCAACCTTCTGCAGACGGGACTACAAGGAGCAGAATCTTGCCTCTGTAGGCTCGGAAGGAATCCACCAAAGTTTCAGGATTCAATCTGCGGGAGGCAATGCACTGCACAATGGCCACAGGTCGCAGGGTATTGGCGGTTTGCAGCCGGTGAAGGTCACAGCTCATCGTGGGATGGCTCGAAATGCAACCAGGTCATCACGGGCCTGGTTGGACCCACCATTCTAAAAGGGGGCGGGGGTCCTTTTCAGGGCGCTCTCAAGGCTTGGATGAAGGGGTCGGAGGGCAGCAGTTACTCAGAAGGCATCTCCTGTAGTCTGGAAGTGGCTGCATAAGTCTCTCTTCTTCCTAGTTGATTCTTCAGTTCCAAAGGTATTGCCTTCAGCCTCAGGATCCATGCTTCGTATGCAGGAACCCAGCCAATCAGCAACCATGCACCAATCAAACTGTGGGTGGTGGCTACCTTTTAGGACAGCCAGCCTCCCAGTTGGAACTGGTTCCAGGCAGAGACAGCAGAAGACGAAGAACAGCAGAGTATGAGTCCTCTCTTGTTTCCTGTCCTCAGAAAAATTGGCATCTTGGCAGGCTACACAAAGGGATCCTGCCGAAGATTAAAGTCAAACAAGGACCTCCCCCACCCTGCACGGCAGAAGGACCAAGAAAGGACAGGCCATCTTGAATTGGTGAAAAAAAACTCTGTCACCATTGTGGGTCAATGGTGACCCTTCTGTGCATTACCGGGGCTGTGAGCACAGCCTGCGAGTAAAAACGACACATAAGTAGGTAGGATAAAACCACTGCCAATAGGCATTCAGATTAGAGTGAAGAATGAGAGTGTGGAAAAAGGTTCCCACTCACTCAGGGGAACAGACGAGCAAAAAGTGCATATGGAGGAGATTGTGCATAAGCAATGAAAATCTACCCTAATAAGGAGGGAAGAGTGGCCTCCTGAGCTGGTTGGCTGCTTAAGTCTACCCTTTTCTCACTGATACTGCTCGTTTGCTGTAATTTTATTTCACTGATTGAAAACCCCCCAGCTTATCTTGGGGAGATGTTGGTGTACCTCATTGTAAGGAGGCCAGGTGGCCTGTAGATAGTGGCAATGGTCAGAGAGGAGGTGGGAGAGATGACCAGCTTGCAAACCAGACTTTCGAAGGAAGAGTAAGGCTGGGTGGGTATGAGGGAAGAAGAAACACTCCGGTAAAATAAGAGCAACCCCACCGCCAGCATGGTTAGCGCGAGGCTTGGAGATGATCTTGTAGCCATCAGGGAGAAGCGAGTCAAAAGCAGTGACTGAGCTGGCACTGAACAAAATTTCAGTAAGGGCGAGGATATCTAGGTCAATGTCTTCAAGGAGGCAGATGCTGTCAGAGTGTCTGATGTCGGAACGAGCATTAAGCATGGCTAAGTGCAAGAGGTCTCCACCTTTGAAGGTCTTCCGAGGAGGGGTACAGGGGCGTGGTCCACCAGCTGGAGGGAGTGATCGAGGAAGGAGGAGTAGCAGGAGTTAATGAGGGGCGGCAGGGGATGGTCAAAGAGGACGACGACGATAGGTTGAAGGCCCTGAACCAAGATGGTGCCAGTGTGAAAGACATTAATGTTACACCTGAATGATGTGAAGCCCGCCAAGAGGACTTCCCATTTAGTGGCACCAATAATGGGTGTGGATGTGAGAGGAGAGAGTAGTGGCAAGATGAGTCCATAGATCTGGAGCAGGGACAGAAAAGAGGATATCAGTGAAGAACTGTCTGGATGTCTTTTTTAAGCATTTTTCTTCCAGACTTCGTGAAAAAGGGAGGGTAGATAATAGCGTAGCAATTAGAAAAGATAGGATAGATGGTGAGTGCCATAGGGATGGAGGAGGATAGTTAGAAGAGGCTGCACAGTATTAACTGTTCAACTGTAAAGCCATGCCTTGCTACCGCCCGACTCACCCCGATTTTGTCTTTTTCAATCTGAGCTTATTTGGGAATTTTTTCACTGATGATTACTATAATATGTGTAGGGGAATGAACAACAAAGGAACTCCAAGTCAAGGAAAACAAACACTTACCTAGAACAGGTTGGCCGTAATGCCATCTGATTTTTCCTCTGCATCAAAGGCAAGTCCTGAACAGTCTATTTTTGTAGATGCAGAATTCGGGCATGTAACAATAAAGTCCTCTACGATAGATAGCCAATATTTTCCACACAACACAAAAATCACGTGTGTGCTAGGTCTCTGTGGTTAGGAGTAGCATCTTGTAATGAGAAGATGAAATTTTTTTGCAGAGTGTGAGAAACCTGAAGGTCTCACCCGCTAGTCCCGGGGGATCTGTCATCCAGGTGGCCAAGACACGGCCATCGCTATTGGCTCCAGTTCCTGGGGGTGGGGTTTTCGGGGAGTGGAAGTGGGACACCGACCGGTGAGACGCTGTACCCCCTTCTTTACAACACCTTTTCCCCATCCTACCCCGTAGGATATTGCAAAGTTCTACCCGCCCACCTTACTCCAAAACAAACACTTTCTTAAACCGTGCAAGACAACTGATTAACACCAGAGCCGTTTATGTGACATGACCCAACAGAAGAGTCAGGCAATTGACAATAACTACACACACCCGACGGCCCTTTCCCTTCCCCTCAGGGATAAAAAGCAGAGCCCTAGAGCACACTTTGTGCAAGGCCGAACGCACGAGGAAGCAGCTATTCCGGACTGGCAGTTCAAACTGAGAAAGGCAGAGAGGCCTGGAGGGACGAGGAAGGAAATGACCTTCCCCTTTTCAACTCAGACCTGTGAAGCCTCAGAGAAATCATAAAACAGGGAAATCCAGCTGGCGTGTGGTGTGACAGGGATCAATGGCACATGGGGCCCTCCTGCGATCATAGCCAAAGCGGGGAGAAGCGATTGCCGCTGCGTTGCCGTCCTCGTCTTCAACACTTCAGCACAGCCGGTGAGTCAGAGGACTGATAGTAAACCGAACAGTGCTGGGCCCAGTGTTGCAGGCAGCAACATTGTTGAACAAAGACCTTGTGTATTTGAACGTTAAAAGAAAGCGGAGTAACGGTCCAGAGAAAGTGGTGCAGCGCTGCAGGGAGCTAATTCGAAGGACTCCGACTGGAGCCTTTTTGCTTTGTTTTGTTGGAACTACGAGAACCAATAGGCCTTAGGAGATGCCGGCGTGAAGTGTCAAAGTGGTCCTACGAGGGTAGAGCAAAACCCCTTGTACACTTGAAGGTCTTTGTCACATTGAGGAAAACGGATTGACCTGTAAAATTGGCAAATGTGAACCCGGCTGAGGGATGTCTACAGTGAATATTTGTTTGAGAAGACATTGAGACTTTTGAATGATAAGTTCTGACTGAAAGGCCATAGTGAACCTGACTGAGGGAGGCTAAAGTTGCAAGAAGGATCAGAGCCCGGCTGAGGGGGATCCAAGGGGCGAAGAGCAATAGCCGAACGCGAAAGATTACCAAAGGAACTTTTGCTTGTTTATTGTTTATGGTCCAGCAGGACTTCTAAGGCAAGAGACTTTGCAGAAAAGAGACTTGGCCCCAGAAGGTCCCGGCATTGTTGAAAGGAACTGTAACCTTGTGCTGGCGAGGCCCAGGAGTGTGCTGTGCCCAAGAGTCCCGCCTTGTCCCGTGCTAAAAACGTGGGGAAGGGAGACCCCAGCCATACTATCCTGACATCATTTGATGAACATTTTTCTTTTTTGGTGAACATTATCCCACACTATTTTGTAATTTAGCTGTAAGGATTGGCGATAGTTTTTTTTAAAATATAGGCCCTCTATTTTTTACAAGACGCCTTATTGTTGATGGTTGCAGCTTACTCCCATTTTAGGTTTAGATTAGGCGTTTTTGCCCAGTTTAATAAACACCCTTGAACTGTGATCAGTTGTGTCTGCCTTTACTGTTGCCACCATGAGTTCCTTGCAAGAGTCTTTATGCCTAATTTGGAATGTTTATCACTTTGAACGTAGCATTATTTGTTTGAAGCTCGGGTCTCAATTTCAAGAGTGCTTAGTGACAACTCATGTCACCCATGACATGTTCTAGTAAAGAGTGCAGACTGAAAAATATCCATAGCTATGGCTTACAGACTACTAAAATCAAAAGTCCAATTTTCTAACAGCAATCCAGAGGACTCATTACAAAATGTCAATTATACATCAGTTCAGTGTTATTCATCCATAAGTGCCATTATTGGCTTTCCGATCAAGATTAAACATTTGCCCAAGGTGGATTCCAAGATGGTGGCGGGACTCGGAAGGACTTGTTTGTTTCCTTGCGTCCGTTGGCCTCCAGAAAATAAACAATGTGAGCCCTGCATACAGCTGCCAAAAGCGAGAGACAGCCAAGGGAAGCCACCCTGAACACATCTGCATGGTAATCTGGACCACAACGTCATAACCCGGTTCGATTACAAAACTGAGCCGATGTGGATCTAGCATGAGCGATCCAACATAGCCAGGAACAGCGCAACATAGCCAAGAACAGGGCATGGGTGCCGAGCGTCCTAGGCCCAGGAGAAACAGAGGCTGGCGACCCAGAGGAAGACATTGGCATGGTCTGGGAGGGAACATGCTCTGTGAGGAATCGGAGGGCCTACTTGCCTCTTTTCCCCATATATCCCTCTCTCAGGGGTCCAGGGAAAGTCCCTCGCTTTTAGATCTTGATCCTGGGGGCGGATTTGCAAGGGAGGATCACCTGGGTGGAAAAGAGTTGGGGAAAGGGGGATGAGGCACCCTTTAGAGAGACATGGAATCCCCCCATTTCCCTTTCAAGATGTTCCATCAATCCTCCAGATTATTGTAGGTCAGAGCCCTATTTTCCCATACAGACAAGACACACACAGACACACACACACACACACACACACACACACCACACACACACACACACACCCACCTTAGTGGCAACACATTGTTAAGCAGCTTTGCTGTAGAAAGACAGCTTGCGAGCTAACTGTTCCTTAATAAGAAGACTGAATCTTTGATACCAGCATTGTTGGGAATGATGCAAGTCATTTATAACGAGCTTGTACACAAGTGTTTCTAGGCACGACAAGACAAGGGAGGGAAGAACAGAGGGAGGACAAGACAAACTATCTTACTGGGCCTTGTGTCAGTCAGATTGAACGAGAAGTGCAATGGGAAAAAGGGGGAGGGGGAAGGGGAAACAGGGAAGCATTGCTCTGATTAAGTGCGGCGCGACTCCAGGTCAGTGCAAGGAGGCAAGGGACTATAGAAGTTATAGTTACAGCCTCTAAGGGCGTGGTAGGTCCAGACGCAGTGCAGGGGTGACTGAATCAGGAAAGAGCCTGGTACCCAGGGAGAACTCTGAGTGTAGCCAATCAACCAGTCGGTACAGCAGACAGGTAGGTCAGAAGGGGAGGCAGAGAGAGAAAGCAGGAGAAGGACATATTTGAGCTGCTTCTGGAAATTCATGTGGTCCGGCTCAAGTTTGAGAGGGGAAGGGAGGCAATTCCAGGGAGAGGCACCTGCAGAGGAGAGGGATCTATCCCCCCCCCACCCTCATTCTCTGTCTGGAGAAGCATCTGACCCTTAGAGAGTTGGAGCTAGCTGAGCTAAGGGCTTGAGAACTAATGTATTTTGGAAGAGTGCATTGGATGTAGTTCAGGCCCCGGCCCCAGAAAGCCTTGTGCACAATGCAACAGGTCTTGAACTTGATCCTTGCAGCAACTGGGAGCCAGTGGAGAAATTTCAGGGCTGGAGTGATATGGTCCCTGGGCTTGAGGCCAAGGATAAGTCTCACGGTCTTGTTCTGGATTAGTTGCAGAGGAAGGCAGATTGACAAAGAGGCTGTTGCAGTAGTCCAGCCTAAAGAGAACCAGGGCTCTGGAGACAGTGAGCTTCTGGGAGGAAGGTGCAAAAGGGAAGAGTACCTTTGAGGGGGTGCAGCTGATAGTGGGACTTCTTGGCGACATATGAGATGTGAGGAGAGAAAGAGTGGAGTCGAAGAGGACACCAAGGTTTTTTGGCTCACAGGAAGGCAAGGGCGGCCAGAGTGAGAGGCAAAGTGGGAGCAGGGGTCCCAGTGAGAAGGATCCCAGTCTTAATGGCATTAAGGCAAAGATTGTTGGAGGTGCACCAATCCTGAATTGCGGATAGACCGGCAGGAATGAGCGAGGAAGGCAAGGAGGCTGAGGAGGGCCTGAAAGAGTGGAGCGTCCTCTGCATACCACTGAAAGTTAGAAGGGAAGTTGGAGATCAGGTGTGCAAATTAGACATTGAAGAGCCAGGGTGAGATGATAGAGCCCTGACGGACACCACATGTGGAGAGAGAGGTAGTGCAGAGAAAGGACCCAAGTTGAACCTGGGAGGGTGTGTCCAGAAGGAAGGAGGTCAGCCACGCCAGGGACTGATCTGTGATGCTTAGGTTCTCACGGTGTTGACTGATCATGGTGGCATGATTGACTGTATCAAAAGCAGAGGAAAAGTCAAAGAGGAGGACAGAGGGATAGTTGGAATCAAGATTAGTGAGCACAGCTTCACGGGTGTTCAGGAGAGCAGTTTCTATGCCTACGGCAGCTCCGAAGCCAGACTAGACTAATGGTCAGGTGTGAAGAGTACGCTGGGAGATGGGCAGCTTTTCCAGGAGTTTGCCCAGGAAAAGGGCGATAGAGATCGGGCGATAGTTTGCTGGACAGGTAGGATCAGCAGATAGCTTCTTGGAGAGGGGGTGCACAAGGGAATGTATGAGGAGAGGAAAGTTCCAGTGGCGAAAGAGTGATTATAGAAATCGGCCAAGGCTGGAGCAAGGGTGTCAATATGTTCCTTGATGGTCCTGGAGGAGCAGGGGAGCACCTGTTTGGATGACACTTTCATAGATTGGACTTGTCTATAAACCTCATCAGGTGTTGTCAGAGAGAAAGAGGAGAAAGAAGGAGGAGAGGGAGAGTTGGCCAAAGGGGGGCTGAGAAAGGATGAGGGAGAGGAAGGAGGAGAGGAGATCGAGGACAGGATGTCCTGAGCTTTAGTGGTGAAGTGAGGGGCCAGAGCTGTACAAAAGGGCCTTGGAGGGAACAGGAGAGGTAGAGACTGAAGCAGGACTGGCCAGTTCCTTGCAGATTTTAAAGAGTTAGGCTATGTTAGAGGCCGCAAAGACGCAGGCTTGAATGTGGAGTCTCTTCTTGGACAGGACAGAGTCTGTATTGCCTTTGGAGCAGGCGGCAGGCAGAGAAAGTAGAGGCAAAGGCATCCATTGACATGCTTCAAGGGTCGAATGATCGCAAAGGTAGGTGGCAGTGCTAGGGTGGGCTTTGTCTGAGGGCTAGAGGGTTTCAGGTGATAGTAGAGTACAAAGTGGTCAGTCCAAGAGAGGGGAGTGGTGAGAGGGTTAGAGAGGGTGATGTCTGAGGAGATGAGAACATCCTCCAAAGTATGTCCGGCAGAGTGTATCAGACCGGATGGCTGAAAGGAGAGAGAGAGAGCTTGTCGCAGAGGTTCTGGACAAGCCCAGAGGTGGGATTAGAAGCATCCAGGTGGATGTTGAGGTCTCTGAGGAGGAGAAGTTGAGCGGTAGAGGCAATGAGAGAAGAGGAGAAGTCATCCCACTCAGAGGAAGAGGGCAACCTGGTCAGGTGGCCTGTAGACAGTGGCCATAGTAAGAGGCCAAGAGAGATGGAGAGCCTTCAGACCAGGCATTCAAAGGAGGAGTAGGCCTGCATAGGAATGAGAGAAGCAGGGAGCCACTCAGGAAATATCAGAGCTACTCCACCTCTGTCGGTTGGTTCTGGGCTCGGAGAGGATCTTGTAGCAGTCAGTGAGGAGAGTGTCAAAACCCGTGACATAGCTGGCCGTGAACCATGTCTCAGTGACAGCGAGTACATCCAGGTCAAGTTCTTTGAGGAGGTGACAGATGTCAGATGAATGTTTGATAGCAGAGAGAGTTGAAAGTAGCAACGTGAGATACAGGTTTGAGGTGCACACACCTGAATTGAAAGAGAAGCCAGAGAGTGGGCAGAGGTGGAAGCAAGGGGTGGCAAAGGAGCCAGAGAGGTGCTAGTAGGAGTAGCAGTAGAAGGAAGTTGATACAGACGCAGGAGACGCCTATGAAACAGGTGGAGATTGGGCTAAGGGCCCTGGACCAAGACAGCGCCATTCAGATGGACATTTCTGATGACATTGAAGGAGTGGAGGAGGCCAAAAGGGCCTCCCACCGAGTGCCACCATTAAAGGGAGAGGAAGAGCCAGGAGAGAGCCGAGACCATATGAAGAGTTCACAGGTCTGGTGAAGGGACGATGGAGGATGTTGGTGAGAGTATTCCTGGAGGAAGCACTGATTTAGGTATCAGCGATAGGGAGGCCTGGGTCGGAGACCAGGATGACCAACTTGAACTTATTCCTTCCAGACTTAGTGAGAGGGATAGGAGACAGAGAAGCAGTTAGAGAAGATGGGAGAAACGGGAGACAAGGAGGAGGAGTTGGGAGTGATAAAAGAAAGCAGAGACGAACAGCCCAATGCTGCAACGCAGAAAGCACAAGTGGGGCCACAATGGGGTGAAGGTGACACTAGGGGACACAACAGGGAGCAGACAGGTGGCACACAACAGTAACCACAGTAGACAGGGCATAGGAGTTAGAGAGCCAATTGGACACAGATTCACAGATTAACAGTACACAGTAGAAGGGTACCTAGAAGTGGTAAAGAAGCCTAATGGGGCACAGATTCACAATTCAACAGTAACACAGTCGAAGGGGACCTAGAAGTGGGAGAGAGGCCTAATGGGGAACAGATTCACAGAGCAACAGTAACACAGTAAAACTATCGGGAGATGCACAAACACAAAGTACGGCTAACCGCTAAGGGGGGTGGGGAGGAGAGCCTAAGGTTGAGCTAAGACAGTAAGGAACTTCAACAAGGGGAAGTGATCGATAAAGTATATCATGAAATGAAAGCCCAGAATGAATCAAAAGGTAAGGGTAAAATGATTGACTCGAGAGCACTCAGTTGTACGACATAGAGGGAGCCTCAAGCAGTACGAGGCAGAAGAAGTTGTCTTTAGACAGACGAACTCTGAACAGAGACGACTAGGAGAGAAGTTGCATAAATTGGGCACAAGAAATGTCAGGCGAAGACAGACACCTTCCGTGGGGAAGAGGGGATGCATGTGGTCCTGAGGGATGTTTTTCAACGGATAAGGAAGTAAAATGGTCAGATTTAAACGCACCTATACCTAGGGCGTCAGAACTATTAACACAGTCAGACCGACCTAAAGGGCAACTCCATGGTGAGGGGGGTTGTGGGGGGAGTCACCACCATATGTGAGCAGATTAAGATCTCTACCAGGAAGAAGGCGATGTGGGAATATCGTCCCTGTGGTGGACAGACAAATGATGCGAGATGACAATGAGTTTGGGGCTTCACAGTTTCCCTTGTTAGAAAAAGGGGGGGCCAGACCACAGTATATACTATGGCCCCAGATGGACAAGGACAATTTAAGGTGTAAACTCCTGAGTTTAACATCTGTCGCTGGGAAATAGATACATGAGTTAGAAAAAATGATGGGAGGAAACACGCTGGCTATAGGGGACATTAAGGGTCTCCTGATAGCCATACTTGGTGAGAGATGATGACGTTTGGTCAAGAGCAGGATATGTTGGCGTTACTACAGTTAACACTGCTCATGATGGAGCATCATTCAGTAACTGTAGGGTGGCAGTTTGGAAAGCGCTTAGAGAACTGTATTCGGACACATCCGATATGGGAGCTATAATGACGAAAAAGATGCAAGACGGGGATGACCCGCTTGTTTACATTCAGAATTTTCAAGAGCAGTGGAGCTTGAAGACGCGTGAATCTTGGGACAAATCTATACCCATGTTCTTTCATATATTGTGCCAAGGGCTGCCAGACCCTGTACAGAAGCAACTCAAGAAGTTAGTGGGTACAGAAGCCAAACCGTGGTCGGAGATTCAGCTGACAATTGCATTAGTGTAGAATCGCAAGAAAGACGATGCGAGAAAAAGCAGAGAGGCGAAGTTAGTGCAGAAGAAATTGTCCAAATATGCAATTGAAGGGGCAATGTTGACTAGTGTAGACAGCTCGAATTCACAGCAAGGCAAATAACCAAAGGCATTTTTGGTCAGGACAATAATGGGTTTGCTCTGTGAGGAAGAGGTTTTCCGAATAATCAAGGGAATTGGCAGAATAATCAGGAAAGCTTCCAAAATAATCAAGGTGGGTTTGAAAGTATGCAGAATGACAGTCAAAATATGCAGAATGTGCTGATTAGGAGGCCACCTATATGTTGGACATGTGGGATGACAGGGCACATTTCTCGTATGTGTAGAAGTCAAAAGTTTGTGCAAAACGGCCAATTTCTAAGAGGGACGTCAAACCCACCTGCGTATTCACAGCAGAGTGGATATGGGTTTGCTCAGAGTCAAACGATGCAGCAGCAAGCGCAGAGAGTGCAGAAAGGCTTGAAGACGCAGCAGGTAGCAGTCAATCAGCCACAATGGAAGTTGCAGCAGTCACCTATGCAGATTCAGCAGCGCAGGAGTACAGGACAGCTTATAACTCCTAGAATGGGGGTGTCACTGTCGATGGACGGAATCCTTTTACAGCTAATGGAATAAGGCTGTACCCGCAGCTCTCTGGAAGACCTGATGTGTTCAGTACTATCTGTGACGTCTAATCCTCACGAGGAACCGAGGGTAGACGTCAATATAGGAGGCAACCTTTTTTGTTTTTAGTAGACACGGTTGCAACACGCTCATGTATACGTGAAGGAACATTTTCGATGTCTGGCAATGCCATTAATACTCAAGGTTTTTCAGGAGCTACAAGTAGAGTTCCTTTTACTGAAGAATTACCAGTCTCTATAGGAGAATGTGACATGAAGGTGCCTGTGCTATATTCGAGGCAGACACCTGTCAAAATATTGGCTCAAGATCTAATGACAAAGTTAAATATGGCAATTTTGTTTACTGATGAACGCATAGTGTGTTCAACGCCAGGAATGCATTATTTAAACGTGAGTGAATTTATTATGGCATTTTCAGGACAGACAGGCATGAGAGCAATACCTTTAGAACCAGAGGTTTTTAATTACAGAGTATGTATTCTGTTGACATGGTTCCCAGGCCTAGTAGGCAGAACTATGAGAATACCGGATGATTTTCTGTTTAGACCAAAAATACCTATGCGTGAAGAAGAGGGACAAGTTTTTCCCTTCAAGCTGCAAGCAGCCATAGTGCGAGGTGAAATGGCTTTGGTTGATGGAAATGATAAAGGCAGACAATGTTGTGCAATAATTGCCATCGGGGAAGGTTGAAGATTAACTGACATCACTGATGACGATCTGTTTGGAGATCATCCATCTGATGACAAAGTGATATTTTACACAAGTATTACTTATTGGGTGAGAGCAATAAAACGAGAGGTTCCTCAGAAAAAGATGCTAGCACAAAAACGTCCTGAGTATTTTGATGAAGATATGGCGAAAGTGTCAGTTTCATTATGGACTGCAGGCCCCTAGGATGTAGGCCTGTTAAAGGGGGTTGGAGAGGTGAAGATTAAATTCAAACCAGGAGCAATTTTACCTTGAGCACGACAGTATCCCAAATCTCGAGAGGCAGATTAAGGTATTTTTATGACGATTTCCACCATGATGGATCAGGGTATCTTAGTGACGTCAGAGTCACCCTGTAACACAGCAATTTATCCTGTGAAAAAGGGGAAGGGGGGTCTTGGAGACTAATTCAAGATTTAAGGCCGATAAACCAGATTGTAGAGGCCAGGTTCCCTCTAGCTCCTAATCCGGCTACAATCTTATGTAATATACCTGTTGAAGCACGATATTTCACTGTGATTGACTTCAAAAATGCATTTTTCTCAATCCCATTGCACAAATACTCACAGGATTTGACGTCATTTACGTTCAGACAAACGCGGCTGAAAAGCACCCTTTTACCACAAGGGTATTGCGAGTCTCCATCGATTTTTAATACAGTTCTCCAGATGGACTTAAGCAATACTGATTTAGAAAGTGTTGTGTTGCAATACGTAGATGACATTTTAGTTTGCAGCACTTCAGAAGAAGAGTGCAGACGCGATTCTGGTCAGCTAATGATTATACTTGCTGACAAAGGATATAAGGTTGACAAGGAGAAGTTACAGTATTGTCAACAGGAAGTGTTGTACATAGGCCAATTGATTTCACATGAAGGAAAGAAGTTTACTCCTGAGAGAGCTGAGGCTATTTTGAAGACCACAAAGCCACACACGATAAAGCACATGCAGAGATTTCTGGGATTATGCAACTATGTGAGAGCATGGGTTTTTGACTACAGATCGTATACAAGGTCTTTGTTGCAGGCCCTAAAGAAAGCACAGGCGACAGGAAAAAATCATGTGGACTGAGCAAATGGAAGAAGGGGTTGAAGAGTTGAAAAAGGCAATTTGCACAGCTCCAGTTTTAGGAATTAGTTTTATTCTTGCACACAACGGCACTGTTATGACAGCGGTTCTTACGCAGAGAACCACATTGGGGTACAAGCCCCTTGCATATTACAGTGGAATTTTAGACCCCGTGATGAAGTTATTTTCCGTGCAAACAAACGCTGGCAGCCGCCGTGTTCGCTATAGAGAAAACTGCAAGCATAGTGATGGGATGCTCTATGACGTTTGTTGAACATGCACTATTTGCCATTTTAGAGGAACCAAAAGGTACGTTGACTTCTCAAAGGGCTTCTGCCTATGAGGTAGTTATATCGAATCCAGCAATCAAAATAGTTTGATGCAGAATAGTGAATCCTGCCATGTTTGTACCACTGGCAGAGGATGAGCATGTGCATGACTGTTCAAATTATGAGGAGTTCTATGATGAACTCCCTAGGATAAAAGAAAATGCTTCAGCAGGAGGAGAAATTGTTTTTATTGACTGTTCTTCATGAATCTATCAAAACGATGGGCAGAGATATACAGGTGCCACTGTGGTAAAGCGCACGGCCAATGGGGAGTTTCAGACATTGGTAAGTGCATGACTCCCATCTCAATATTCAGCACAGGCTGCAGAATTAGTGGCGCTGATTGTCACGCTCAAGAATCATGCAGAGAAGGAAGAGTGTACAGCGACTCCGGCTATGTGACGTCAACGGTGCATGCAGGGTTAGCACGTTGGAAAAGGAGGGGGCTACCTCTGATCGGATGGCACGCCAGTGCAGCATGCCACCTTATTGGACAGACTTATTAAGGCACTACAACTCCCAGTAGCCATCACAGTCTTTAAATGCGCAGCACACACTTAAAGGGCAGATTCTCACATGGAAACCAAGCAGCAGACGAAGCGAAACTCGCTGCATGTTCAGAAAATATAATGACATTTGATACGCCTGATGTAAATGAAGAAAATGTTGTAATGATGAATGTGTTTGAAAGATATAGTGATTTGTCAGACACAGTTAATAGCGATCCCCTCTGAAGCATTGTGGCGACAAGACCAGTGATGCCTGTAGCATTATTAAGGGTGGCGCTGGAACAGCTACACTACCCTGAGCACACAACTAGGGAGAACCTCGCTGCAACTATTGCAGAGGATTGGTTTGCACCAAAATTTGCTAGAGCATGTTGTGTTCTATGTAGTGAACTGCATCGTGTGCCAAAAATTCACGGCTGGGCATACACTGTGCACAGTTAGGGGAGTTATTCCGAGACCCACAGGCACCTTTCAGCATTTGCATATCGACTGTCGACAAGATGCAAGTGTGTAACGAATATAGATATACGATTGTTGTAGTTTGTCCTTTTTCAAGATGGATTGAGGCTGGTCTGTGTACACACCCAGATTCTACCTGTGCAGCCAAATTCCTATTGCGGGAAGTGTTTCCCAGATGGGGAGCATGTGAAGTACTGGTCAGACAATGGCCCACCTTTTGTGAATCAAACATTTGAGCAGATCAGCTTGTTGCTTGGTATAAAGCACACATTTTCTTTAGCCTATCATCAACAAGGAAAGGGGATCTGTGAACGGCTCAATGGCTTGCTTAAAGAAAGGATAGCCAGGTTGAATCTTACCTTGAAGAAAGGGTGGTTGCATTGCCTACCACTGGCATTATATGCCTTGAGAAACCAACCAGGTTCGGACTACCATCTCACCCCCCATGAGATAGGGACAGGGAGACGGATGAGGACACCCCTCACGCCTCCATCCAGAGTTAGAAGTGATGCTCAGCCTACAGCAGAACTGTTAGGAATTGAGCTTTGTGAGTATCTTATGTGCATGACTTCAAGTATCTCTGTCATTTCAGGTCAGCTACAGTCAAAAGGGCATGGGGAAGCACAGAACACAGAAGGAGATGCTTCATCAAGTAGTGTTCAAGTACTTATGTTCCCAAATTATTCCCCGGAGATGAGGTCCTAATACCCAACTTTACAAGAAAGTGGCACGAGCCCAGATTTAACGGCCCTTTCATTTTGGAAGACATAACGCCGTCTGCAGTCAGTTTGCAAGGCCGACGTGCTTGGACATTTTTAGGCGATGTCACAGTTTACACTGGAGAAATCCTCAACCCCTACAGAAGCAAGCATCTGGGAAGAACCTCAGCAAATGCAGACAAAGTCTATGACGAGGAAGAAGAACGCAGAGGCTGTCGAGTGAAAGAAAAGATTTCATTGGACTGTGGCTTGGGTCGGGAAACTCTTTTAGCCACTTCTCGAAGAGTTAAGGGAAGCTGATGCGAACACACTGTGCAGTCATTTCAGGGTGAAAGGAAGATCTTTTGTTCTTAAAGCCACAGGAGCTTGGTAAAACTTTAGACTGAGGCATGCTTTAAGCCTTGATGAGAAGAGAAATATACCAAATTCTGAGTTCATTTTCGACAACTGGAAGAGGGTGCAGTACCCCGCCCCCCCGATTCATTTCACACCGAGTTTCTGTTTGGATTTGCCCATGGTGTGTCCCAATGACAACGTTTCAAGGATCATATTAGAAATTTTTCTCTTCATTCTGCGCACATATAAGGCTATTGTGGGGAGAACTACTAGTGTTTCTGTTTTAATGCAAGATCCTAAGAATGGTCCAATCGTAAGAAGGTTGCTCACACCAATTATTGAGCAAATTCTGCAGTTGCCAGAGTATAATGGGGAAAGGACAAATGCCCCTATCCGCTGATGATGCTCACAGACTGGTCATTTTGGTTTTCTAATGTCTGATTGAAGAATACCCGCATCTTGATGGAAGACACACTGATGTGCGCACATTTCTAAGGGATCCGAGAAATACTGCAGAGTGAAACGAAATCCTGAGGGGCATCATACTACAAGGGAATGCTTATTGTGCGAGAAATCTGAGATCAGAGTTAAACCTTCCTTCGAGGGACAGATCGAGAGGTTGCTAGTCAGACAGAACTTTTGATTCATGCTGAAAGAAATGTATCATGTCATGTGGTCGAAGGCAAATTCGAGGAATAGACTGGGACTTGGTGTTATGTCGTTGAACTTGTCTAGACATACTGAGAATGTTTTTCTTCGTGCTGGAGAGACATTCACATTTCGTTTGGTTAGAAACTGGTTCCAGGGATACATTAAAAGTGTTTTCTTGTCATCCAGTAAGCAGACAGTTGATTGAGGAAGAATTGCTGAGTCAAGATAGCTTCCAGAAGCAGTACATAATGCTGATGTATTAAAGATTACTTTTTCCTTCCTTAGGCAATAGAAATGGGAAGTATCAGCAGTAATATAATAACAGGTGCAGAGAGATATCCACAAAGTAGATGCTGTAAATTGACATACCATGTGATCAGATACGAAAAGCCTGGGGTAAAAGGAGCTGGAATCAGATGGGAAGTAAATAAAAAAACTGGAAGTTCCAGGAAAAACTGCAGAAGATATTCATAGATGGAACAGAGGTCAGATGCAGATTTGGGGAACTGTCCTATCACCAGATGGCTGGGAGGAAGGTGTAGAGATCTGCAGAGACTGGGTGATAATGGGTCACTACCAACCAATATATTGAGAATGCACAGGTGGTGTGTAAGCCTCTATGGTCAAAACTTTTTAAGCTGCTGACATGGGTTGAAGACAGAGGAGGACCCTTACAGATAGTGCCTTTGGAGAGTGCAAAGCTGTGTTTCAGAACAATGGCACAAGAAAAGTTTGAGAGAACCAGAATTGTGGCAGAATATTTGAAGCGCCAGGAATGAACACTGGGACAGCAGTGATCATGGATCATTATTGGGCTTGTGGATCCAAGGAATACATGAAGTTACCCAAGGATTGGGGAGGGATATGCACATTGGTAAATGTCCATGTTCCAGCATTGGTGTTTTCAAAGAGTGATCTGAGCCTCAACAGTTTTCCAAAAGCAGAACTCACCTGAGGAAGAAGAGATCTGTGGAGCTGATAAAGAGGATGGAGAGAGAACACTATTTCTCAGCCAAATCAATAGAAGCTTTTGACTCTATTCCTTATGAACACAGGCTGTTCAGCCAGACCTCGTCAGTGTTCACGTTGATCTTCAGGCCAAGATTCCAGGTTGGAGCAAATACAAAATGGCTTCAAATTACCAGATGGGAATTGCTGCAGACAATTAACACAACTATAGAGGGATTTAATGCTATCAGAGAAGAGATAAGCCATAAGACTGATGACTTCAGAATAGATATGTCTTGGACATGATCACAGCAATGGATGGAGGCGTTTGTGCAAATACTGGAGAATCATGTTGCACATTTATAACTTCTCATGATGACAAGAATGGAATCTTGACAGAGAACATAGACATGCTGACGAAGCTCCATGGTCAAATTATGGAAGTGGAAGACATTGCTGATGACAGCTGGTTTGGATCGCTCTTTTCTTGCATTCCACAATGGATGGCAGATATGTTCAAGTACCTTGGAGCCCTGATCGTGTTGGTGTTGCTTGGATTCTGTGTGATCAAGATAATAATCTCACAATGCAGGAAGACAGCAAAGAAAGCTATAGGGATGAAGAACGTGATCAATGTCGAATCAGATTGATGTTGTGGCTTGGTCGGTATTGTTTAAGGCGACAAAATTATGCAAAAGAAAAAGAAATGAAAGAAATGGAAATATTCTTGTCCTTTGTCATTTCTGATGTGTCGCGTCTCACAGAGTTGTGGTTTGAAAAGCCACTCAAAACCACTTGAATTGGTATACCATTCAACTAACTGTCTTTATCTTTTTGTCCCTTTATTATTTTGCTTCTTCCACACTTATTTTCTTTGTCTTTTTTCTATCTAACCTTTGCATATCTCAAAAAACTGTTACTTTATATGTGGTGCACAATTGTTCACGTTTACTGTTATGTTGTCAATGAATATAATTGAAATATTTTTGTTTCTACGAAACCCTTGAATCCACCCCTTTCCCCCACTCCTCTCTCTCCGTGACATGATATTTATAATTTACCTCTGCCTTCAATTACAAAAATGTGAAATCTTAATGCATTTGTAATTATGGTTATGTACTGTAATAACAAAATAGTGACAATAATGCCCTGATTTGAAAAAGGCTGGTTCTTAAGCCAAAACACGTGTCATAAGCAAGGGCAACTGTTTAAATAAAACCAACAACTGGTTTTTCAATACTAACTTGGCGCAGTCTCGTTTCTGAGTATCCTTCATGCAATGTCGAATCAGGATGGAAAGCCTGAGACTTAACAGATTAAGAGATCAGAGACTTTGTGAAGGCTAGTATCAATGCACCTGAGGGAACGAAGTTCCTGTATCCAAAGAACCTTAGGAAGTATGTGGGGAGATGGATCTATTGCAGTCCAAGTGGACAATGCAGTCTTGACATGGAACAAAGATGAGCATGTCAAGTCAGCAGGCTGCCTGAAGGGAGTCAAAGATATGGATCCCTAAGAAGCAGTTTTTCAGAAGAGGATGCCTGGATGTGAAGGATGATGGGAGAGTGGTCGATGAATCTCCCAGAGCGGGGGAGTGTAGTGAAGGAGCCAAGTACCTCCACCCTCAACCACCTTGCCCATATTGCCTGTATGTTGGAAACCAGAGTATGTGACATACACGGAACAGTTGAACCAACAAAGGGCAGAATATGGACTCTGCGCAGTACCAGTGAAAGTACCAATACCGAAGAGAATCTGGGAGGCAAGGTACCCATTGAGAAAACTATACCTGTATATGAGAAAATATGATGGCCATTTGAATGAAATCCCTGAAGATACAGAGCAAATGAAGGGTCAAGACAAATGGTGACATCAGACAGAGCTGAACTGACTTACATAGAAGAGATGCAGAGACCAGAGAATGCAGATATTCTATAAGGCATCAATAAAGTACCAAGGATAAGTGACATCTTGGGATCAAGGTGAAGAAGCTGATGCCGCAGAAACAGATTAAGATATCAAGCTAGTTTATACGTGTACAGATGCAAAAGAAACGCAAGCAGGCAAAGTACTACGCATTATAGCAGTGGTGGACATTAGCAAGAAGGCCTCATTTCTAGTGTGTCGCAGTTAAAACGCAAATTGAATTACAAAGTGAATCTCAGCAGACAGAGTTGGATGAGCCAAGAAGCCAAGGTCTTATCAAACTGGAGTGAATTGACATTGGATACAAATTGTGTGAAAGAACAGAACTCCTGTTCAGAAGGCATGAACAAAACAAGGAAGACGTCAGAGTTTCATAGTATTAAATGCACCAAAAGGCTCAATTCAATGGTCTCTAGTCACGTGGAAGAATGAAGTTGGACAAATGAGATGGTCACATCTACGCACAAGTGCAGAGCGTGCTCTCACTCCCTGAATTTCTCAGAGCTAAGAAAAAACTCAAGGCCGAGCTTCAAAGCCTACTTGACATCAGATCACTGAGGCGATGATGGATTGATATGCTAATTGGTGGGAAGCAATGGTTAAGGCGAGCTCACCAGCACCTGGATGGCCAGCCTGCATGCTGCTAGACCTAGATGGAAAAGTACTGACGGAGGTTACGGTGCCAACCAATTGTAGAGGACTGCATATTTAGGGGTCCTATAGTTGTGCAACCAATGGGACGTCGTGTATTTAGTGACGTTCATAGTGGTCATTTTTGGGGGAGGGCTTAGTTGCCCCACCTGGTGTTAAGTAGCCTATTACCTTCACTCACTATCTCATACTAGTACGGATCGTATACTTAGATGTTCACTCAGAGCCAATAACCCATACTCATAGGTTTTTGTAGTTTGCCACGTAGGATGACGTTAGTGCATATGTAAATGAATGTCATTGATGATGAGTTTTGTGTAAAAGATCTCAGTTTTTACCAAGAATGTTTGAGTAAGAGGATTGAGCGATTTCGTTGATGTTAGTTATGCTCCCCGTTTTAGATAATTGATATTAAAACAGTCTTCCTTTCGCCAATTACCTGAGTCGTCTCTATTATTGATGTATGAATAAAATCTGCATACGCATCCATCTACAGGGTAATTGCTACTCATCTTAAAGGGCTGGGTTATCCAGTTCACAGGGGTCGAGTGTCGGTATTTGAGTGCAACGTCTGCCACGGCACAAATAGGGCTAGAACTCCTAAGGACCATCGAGAAGCAGGACCTCCAGATCCAGAGTCCCCTCACCAGAGTGCAGGACCGGGGGAGCAAAGAATCCAACCGGTATCCAAGATCTGCAATGGTGCCGTTTGAGTTTTCAGTGCTTAGCAAAGTGCTGATTAACAGAAAAGAGCTCGTAGCTGCCGACGACTTCCCAAGTACCGCCGCAGGAGCCCTCCAGACATCCTCTCTTGTCCCCATGACTGAGGCTCAGGAACAAGGGTCTGCACCGCTGTAGCATGATAGAATCCAGCTGCACCACTCTTCTTCAAACCAGAGGTACTGTTTAGGCTTGGGGTATTTACCTTATTGCCTTGTAGCCACGCTCTTCTCATTAGGGAATTACATTGGCTTACCTTTTACAGTGGATTCCAACTCTCTTCTCAAAGGCATAACAGCTTGTGACCCCTACAAGTGATTTTTCTAACAAACTCTCCAACTTTGTGCAAGACTTTGATCTAAGAAGTGCAACAGATCCATAGACTGTGTCCCAATTTACTTTGGCTGTCCTGGCTCCCTGAAGACTCTAGTCCATTGACTTTGATACTGTTTGGCCTTCATAGGTGGTAGCTTGTTGTACACTGTTACTCCTGGGAAAGTGAACCCATATACCTGGGTCCTTTAAGACGAGGCAGCAATACTTAGAGATGGATGGGGATGCAGAAGTTACTCAAACATCAATAATCAAAACTACTCAGGAAGTTGGCAAAACTTTGTTCTGTTTTAATAACAATTATCTACAGCAGGAAGTACAATGGACATCATCCAACGTTGCACAGCAATCTCTCGCATTTCATAAAAAACATAACTTTTATAGTCAAAACTCATCATTGACGTCACTACACGGCACACTTCAAAAACCTACTAGGGAAAGTGATAGGCTTACAGGGAACTTTCATACTTCGGGAGATTGTGATTGGGTCTCTAACATCATGTGGACAACTAAGCCCATCCCAAGTGGAAGTCCTCTTCATCGTCATAAAATGCACGACGATTCATGGGTTACACAAACTTTAGGGCTCTTTGTTACGTGGACCTCTACAATTGGTTGGCACGCTTGTACCATTCTGGAATATTCCACACGCTAGCAGCATGCAGGCTGGTACCCCAGGTGCTGGGAGGGTTGGCCTGGTCATGCCTCCCCAGCCAATTAGCACAATATCTATCATCACTGTTGCAATCTGCCATTCAATTAGGCTTTGAACTTGGCTTTGCAGAAGCTCTCTGTGCCTGAGAATTAAAGGGAGTATGGCATGGTTTTATCTTCTGGTTTCGGTATAGCTCGACACAGTCTATTTCGATCTGACCATGTGACCGGAGACCATGTTTCTGAGCTCTTTGCGGCATATAATATTATTAAATGATGAACACTTGACGCCTTCAGTGTTTTTCATTCCACTTCAAACATGAATTTGTTTCTTTCTCACGTTCATTGTAACTTGACAGCCAACCCAGCTCATTGTGGCCTTGACACTTGGTGCTGGGACAGCCTTACTTGAATTTCTCCTTCTCCATTAGTTATTTTCCAACTGCGCCACAGTGAAAGCCTTTCCAATCATGGGGTTTCAAGCCTTGTAAAAGTGCATCGTGAAACATTCCGATTCTATACATTCCTATGTATATACATTGGGGAAATATCCGCAATCTATTCACTACATAGCCAGCCTTAAGATTGCTTTGTCTACTTGCTTTGCTGGATCTGTACAAATTGACTTTACATTTTCTTCAGTGATTCTTCACACAAGCATCTTCATTTTGATCCCGAAACGTTGTTTATCTTCGACACCTCCTCTTCAGATTCGATAGAATGTCCATGTTCTTTTGTCTTGTGCATCTTTACAGGGTGCGTCAGTTACACTTCGCATGACGTCAGCAGTCTTCTTTCCCATTCATTTTCACACTTCTTCCGGGACTCCATCCAGAAGACCATTATATCTTCGTGCATGCATATATGCTTTTCGCAATGGATACTTTGTCTTGAGGATTCCTTGCGGCACAGGCATCCTCACTGGAACTGCACATGTCGTCATTTCCGGTTCCCAACATATAGGCAACACAGGAGTAGAGCTTTTGATATGGGTACTTAGCTCCTCCTCTACGACAGGCTTACCTAGATTTTATTGGAAGATTTAGTTGTCCTCACATATACTGAGAAACTGTCTAACCTTTTTTCTTCCCTAGCCTTTCCTTTCTGCAACCTCAGAAGATGCAAAGTATACTAGTGAGATATATAAATGCCATTACTGTCCCTGCTATTGAAGTCACCTTAGGGTGTATGAATTGTGTAAGAAGCATATCCAAAGAGTATCCACCAACTTGTTTTGATTCTGAAAAGTAATTTAAAAGTATATTTACATTGTTACGACAAAGTGCCTTTTTAAAGAATGCTAATCTAAAAATTGATGTTAATTAAATAAATAACTATTTATAACAGAAACCTTGAGTAGAAGTGTTACTTGGTTATTTGTATATATGGATTTCATTTTTACAGCTTTACAGCTCACATTTACCCCTCTTGAGATAGGCCTGACCTTTCCTTTTGGGCTGCTCTTAATGTGGGAGGAAAGCAGCGCATGATCACAACATGAGTGGAAGGGTTGAACATTTCGCATATTGGTGAAGATTCAGCTGCTGCAGGTACTCGGACACCAAGACCTGAAAGGTACAGGAAAAATCAGTGAGCAGCGGGAGTGGACAAAGGTGCCACAGGACAGAAGCGTGGGGGGCGGTCCCAAGAGGCACCTTAAGGGAGCAACGAATAGACTCAGAGATGAAGAGCACCACACTAATATGTTTGAGTAGGGGTGCCACTTGGACGGTCAGTCATGTATTGGCTTTCTATTAGTTCAAGGTAGCTTGGAAAAGTAAATCTAGGGATAGATGTGTGTTTTATGTAAGAGGAAGAATGGGGGTATATAGATGGAGGCCCACACAGCGACATTCATGTCGTTGTCACTTGGAATCCGCTTGGTGGTAGTAGTAAACTCGCACCAGTTTTACTCTTAGGAAATGTCTTCGGATTAAGTCCATGGGCTTTTGCCTCATGGAATCAATAGGAACCTTCATCCGACCTGGGGTGTTGTTGAGGGAAGTTGGGTTGGGGGGGTGGTAGGGGGAGGGGTTTGGGGGATTTGGGTGAAGGGGGCAGGGGAACCTGAGCTGGGTTACAATTAATGATGTGGAACAGGTCGCCAGGGAATAGGACAACAACCCATTAGGCCAGGGCCGGTCAGTTTCCTAGGTAGGCGATAAGGGTCCACGCTTGAGGAGCTACCCAGGGATGTCCTAAAAGATAAATTCAACGTACTAACATAATATTAGGGGATTGAACTCCCCTACGAAACGACACAAAGTCAAACATTATTATGAGAAGCCCAAAATAATTACTTTGCAAGAAACACATTTGCAAGTGTGACAAGCATAGGATCTCTCTCCACACAAACCCACATTTATTTCAGGCAAATGCAGCAGACAAAATAGAGGGTCGGGGGGGGGGGGGGGGGGGGCTACCAGGGTGAGTACTGATTGCCATCAAAAATATCCTGAACATTTACCATTATGGGTACACAGGAAGATAAACAGGGACACTATACGTTCCTTAAATTTCAAATAGGTGGAGAAAAATACAAGTTGGCTATGTCTATGCTCCTAACATAGGACAAGACTTTTTTTACGGCTGGTTATGGCCCAATTGGAAAAGGGATACTTGACTGGCAATCCGGGTAGCGAGGTAGGGTATACCTTCTATTCCAATGTGCATAGATCCTTCTCAATGACAGATTATATCTGGGCCTCGACTCATTTGGTGGCGAAAGGTATTAGTAGGATCAATCGCTCTCTTGGATTATGCCCCAGTATTAGCATCTTTGAAACTCTAAATGAAGGTCAATGGGCTATGACGATGGCAATGGACTTTCACAAGGAATATTCTTAAAGATATGGTCCCAACAAATGGGATAAAATCCAGAGATACTTCAATGAAAATCTTATTACAGATACCCCAAGGAAATCGGTGGGATGTGTTTAAAGCAGTTGTGAGGGGAGAACTACTAGCAAAAAAGGCCACTAGTGATAAACAGAGGAATGGTTTGGTACAAGAGCTGTAATTCCAATCAAAGGAGATTATGCTACAAACGGGGGGATCACCGAGCAAGGCAACTATGAGAAAATACATGAATGCACATTGTCAGTTGGATCTATTGCAAACCAAATGAGCAGAGAAGAGAATGTTAAATATGAGGCAGCTGTACTATATAAAAGCTAACAGAGCACAGCAGCTATTGGCCAGACAACCTAAGAAGAAGTCATCCGCGCAGACGATCATGAAACTCGCAACAGAAAGCTCTATGCTTGTTCCACATCTTGGCCAGCACCATGGAAATTTAAAAGGGAATTCCTTTTTGATAGTCCACGCCACGGAAATGACCATTTTTGTATTTTTTTCACAAGAAATTGGGCACGCCAAATACCACGGACTCCATATACTGTGTTAAAACATTTTTTCAAACTATTTGCATCCCAGAATGAGCCCCCGGAGTGCTAATAGTGATAAACCCCACTATCCGAGGCAGGCAGAGCTGGTAACCTTCCTGAGCCCTTGTGAGGCCCTCCCTGCACGCATAGTTCAGGCTGGCTAGCTGTATGACCCCCAAATAGCAGGACTGATCCCTATATTAGCACCCAGGGAAAAGGCACCGACCAAGAATGCAGAATCCCAGAGAAACCCTGTACATTCTCTTGCCCCGCCCTCCCTCCCCCTCCCCCCGAGAGCCTCCTGGAGTGTCTGCCAACTTTTTTCCCCGAGCACTCCCATTGCACCCACTTAATCCTGAAACCCTTAACCCTCCTCCCTACAAGCCCCCCCCCCACACTTACCTACTCTCTGCTAGTACTGCGATGTCTTGGCTGCCCATCTACCACCATGGATATGGAAGGAACAAGTTACCTGTAACGCTAGTTCTCCAGAACGGGTCTTGCATGGATTCACATGGGTTTATGGTCATTGCATCAAATTCCTTGCATCTAAATGCATTTGCATCGAATTTTGTCCATCTAAAAAATTTGCATCGAATGCATTTTTTTTTTCTTTTGGCGGGGGGCAGGGGGGGTTTGTGTGGACTCCTGAGCGAACATTAACCCTTTAGCCCCCAAAAACATGCAATCGATGCACATTTTTTAGATGGAAAAAATTTGATGGAATGGCATTAGAAGCAATGACCAGATACCATTCACATGCTCATGAATATTCCCTGTCACCAGGCTGGGAATTCTCTGTAAAATGTAAGCAGTTGTGCTGTAAGGTAAAAACTGCTCGTCGCTTCTAAAGCCTATCAGTGTCACGTTGTGTCATACTGCCCAGCCAATGACACTCTTCCTCCTAAGCTTCACCCCTGGTGGTCATCTTCAGATTTGGTTGTGCACGTAAAGTGGCAGCATCAATCAAGAGGAGCCAGAGGGGAAGGAAGGAGGCTTCACATGTGAATCCATGCAAGACCCATGCTGGAGAACAAGAGTTGCAGGTAAGTAACTTGTTCCTTCTCCAGCATGGGTTCTTGCATAGATGCACATGCTCATGAATACGATCACACAGCAGTACACATACATATATAGTTGCCAACATGATCCATTCCAATCTGTAGGTGCTTATCCAGTCATGTTTTTCTTTGCATCCTCGGACATGTTATTTCATTTTTCCCACTATAAAACGCACACAAGTCGCAGAATGCAGAGAAAAAAAAAGGACTGGATAAGCACCTACAGATTGGAATGGTTCATCTTAGCAACTATGTATACACAACCACAGGAGATGGCAAGGCTCACAGACACAATACACTTACCCCTGGAACATACCTCATGCAAACAGGTTGCAAAGCACTGCTTGCTCGACCCAGGACTCTTCCCTGAAATCCCTGTCGACACAGAAGCTTGTGAAGGCGTGAGTCGACCTCCATGTAGCAGCCCTGCAGATGTCAAGCAGGGGAACACCAGAGACAAATGACATACTCGCTGCAATGGCTCTGGTGTAATGGGCTCTCGGTCGGCCTGGTAGCGGTCTGTTAGCCAGACGATGGCAATGCATGATATAGCCGGAGGGCCACCTAGAGATGTAAGCCTTCGACAGGGCCTTCCGAAGTCCCCCAGGTCCAAAATTAACAAAAAGTTGAGTCTTTTGCAAAGTCTTTAATGCGTGCAACATAGAACTTTGTGCGTGCAACGTCCATCAAATGCAATGACCTTTCATCAGGTGAAGGATTTGCCAAAAATACTGGCAGAACCAAAGGTTCATTTAGAAGTCCGACAGTACCATTGGCATAAATTAAGGATGAGTTCACAGAAACACCTTAGCGGAGTGGAACCACAAATGTGGCGGTTTACAGGAGAGAGTATGCAGTTCCCCGACCAGCCTGGCCGAGGAGATCACCTCCAGCAAGGCAGTCTTCCATGACAACCTTCAAAGAGGCTCAAAGCAAAGGTTCAAACAGAGGCCCTATCAGTTTAGACGGTACCAAGTTAAGCTCCCAAGCCAGGGCATGAGCCTTCACCGGAGGGAATGTTCTGAATAGGCTTTGAGGAACTACTTAACGAGTCTGAGCGACCACAGGGAGAGCTTGCGAGGAGCCCTGATCTACCGGGATATGGCGGCCAAGTGGACCTTGATTGAGGCATGAGCAAGGACAGTGAGTAGGCGCGGGAGAAGCTGCCACACCCTCACGTGCAGCATAGAAACCTTCAGTGGCTGGCGCCACACCGTAAAGTGCATCCACTTGTGTTTGTATGAAACAAGTGTAGAGCGGTCTTGGCCAGAATTGTCTTGCATTTAAAAGGTAGTGAGTAGTGTCCAAATTCTAAGACTGCAGGAGCTATGTGTGAGACTCAGACGCTAGGTCGTGATGCAGGATTGACACTCCTTCTCTGGAGAGGAGGTCTGGAAGTGGAGGCAGTTTGATGGCTGGAATCACATGCATATGGTCTGAATATCAGATCTGCCTGGGCCATGCCAGTGCAATGAGGATCATCTTGCAGTGGCATTGTTAGTGTTGGAACAGTCGCATTGGCAGGAAGAGGCCATCCCAAGGGAACGAGAATGCATCCCCCAGACTCATTGGCTGAGGATACCTGCTGGCAAACCTTTCACACTTGGGAGTTGAAAGTTGTCACAAAGAGGTTGATTTGGGGAAGACCTCACTAACCAAAGAGACAAGACACCTGTGCTTGCTGAAGTGCCCATTCGTGGCAGGATCGCAGCTCCCTGCTGTGAGAGTCTACAATGGTGTTCTGGACACCTGCCAGGTGAAACGGGACAAGAACATGCGTTGAGTAATGGCCCAGCGCCACAGAGTCTGCGCCGCCAGGGAAAGAGCGAGGGAGTGTGTCCCGCCCTGCTTCCTGATGTAAAACATGGTGGTGGTGGTGTCCGTCAAGATCCACACCACCTTGTCTTGGAGCGGAGGCTGAAAGAATTGAGAGCCCAGAAGACCGCCCACAGCTCCAGGACGCTGATGTGAAACTCCTACTCTTCTGAGAGCCAGAGACCTCTGGCGTGAGCATGCCTTGTGTGGGCCCCCAAACCTCTAGGGAGGCATTGGTCATGACTGTTGCCTGATCCGTAGGGATTTGAAAGGGCGCACAGTGAACGGACCACACTGCAAGGCACAGTGTAACGCCCAATTGAGGGCGGTCTTGTTAGCCCATGTGCTGGTGACACTCCAGAAACTCTTGAAAGGATCTCATCTGCAGTCCACAAAAGGGAACCAGGTGGATGCAGGAGGACATCATCCCCAGTAGGGACTTGATGAACCCGACTGTTGCAACAGAAGCGGCCGATAGCCATGGTCTCTGCGTTGTGTGCTAGATTGCCAGTGCTTGAGCAGGATAGGATGAGCCAGTCGGCCAGGTAAGTACCGACATGGATTCCCTTGCGGTGAAGATGCACTGCAACCAGGGCCAAGCATTTGGTGAACAACCCTGGGGCCGATTTGAGGGTTAAGGGCAGGGCGTCCTTGAACGACAAAACGCAGGAATCTCAGGTGCTTGCGATAAATGGGTGTGTGAAAGTAGGCATCTGCCAAATCTAGGGTCGCCAGGAAATCTCTTCCCCGAGTTGGTCGAGCATATACTGCAAAGCGGCCATCTTGAACTATTGAGATTTGAGGAACTTGTTGAGGCGTCGCAAGTCTAGAATGGGTCTCCACCCTTCTGACTTCTTTCTTAAAAGACAGTATCTGGAGTACACTCCAGAGTCCTGGAGGCACTGAGGGACTGGTTCTATCGCCCCTTTGCTTAGCATTACATGAACCACCTTTAGCAGCTGTGCCACAGGCAGATCTCATCAGGGAACAGGAGGAATGTGAGGGCATTTATCCTAGAATTCCAGAACGTGCCCCTGTTAAAGAACATCGAGCACCCATTTGTCTGTGGAGATCTTTCGCCATTGAGCGACAAATTGCGATAACCGGCCTCCCACTGGGGTGCAGAAGTGAGGGCATGGGTCCGGGGCAGGCCTGCTTCAGCGTCTGCGTCCTTGCTCAGGGGCGACTAAGGCGCAGGCAGCCACTTCCACAGGTCTGGCAGCATCCCCTCTAAGCCTCCTGGGTGGTTGAGAGGGCGCTAGAGAGCCGTCCAAGATGGCAGCTCACTAGAGAGCTCCGCACCGATCCCGAGAAAGATCCTGATAAAATAGCTTAATTCTACCCCGAATACCTCCCCCCCCCTCCCCCATCGGTCTCGATATCATACCCCAAGTCTCTAACGTCTGGCAGATACCAATTTCAACGCCGTCCGCCATTATCCTGCCCAACGCAGCGGCGGCGGGGGGGGCGAGGCCGCGGTGGCGCAGCACTTTGGCAGCGAGGTTTTCGACCCTCCAGCGACATCCTCGCCCAAGCGACCACCCACGGATTCAATCAGGGGGCGGGCTGCCGGGCTGGGTGAGTGGCGCCCGGGCCCCCTGGAGGTGGTGCCCCCGGCGGGCTGGAAATCTATGGCCCGAGAACAGCAGGGGCAGCCAAGAACCTGCCCGACCTACCTGCGCCATGGGCCCTCTAGTCGGTCGGGGTGCTACCGCTCGACTCCAGCCTACAGAGCCCTCCAGACCCAGCCGGAGAGAGAGAGGGAACGTATCTGAACACACCACCGGCATCAGGTATGAGAGACGCCGCCCCGGCCTCGGCCGCCCCGCCCCAGGTCCCATCCCCGGCCTGCAGATCCCTGCACGGCTGCCCAACCCCACGGGAGAGACGTTCCACAAGCCTTTGACTCCTTGAAATCCTAACGGCCCCAGCCACAGCCCCATCTCCAGCGAACGACCCTCAACATCGAAGACCGCTGTAGGACACCCCGCGCGACGAACAGGCGAGAGGCCCACGCGGCTACCCCATCCAGGCATTTTGGGCCCGGCCGTGGAAGTACTTTAACTCACGAACTCTCCAGCTTCCTAAATCCACACGGCCCGGGCCCCACCATCTCCAAAACGCCCTGCCGGCGGAGGCCCGAGCGCGATCAAGCGAACAAAGAACATAGCGGAAAAACTTGCCGCTGGGGTCCACACCGCACTGCGACAACTCCTCGGCAGCGGCGACCTCGTGGAAGGCCCCTGCTGTTATTCTGAAACCCGACAACGGGACATGATGACCACAGCTTCACACAACTATCACTCAAGCCACTTGAGCGGGCCCTTTGCCTCTACACCCAGCAAAGTCGGGAATCCATACCAGCATGGGCAAAACGGACAAATCGCAGCGAAAATTGTTGTTTGAAACCGGGGCCATAGCCAAAATTCCCAAGCAGTCGAATCGAGAGATAGCGCCATCACCAAGCATGGAACAGGAAACCGAGTCGACACCCCCCCAATCTCTCGACATACGAGAAATACTGCTCGAACTCAAAACAGGCATAGGCAACCTTGATGCCAAAACTGACACCCTCTCATCCAAAGTCAACCAAATACAACACTGCCTTGATAAACACGGCGAGAGGCTCGACACCGTTGAACAGAGGCTCTCCGATCTGGAAGACAACACCACATCCCTGTCCTCCAAAGTGTCATCATTAGAGCGCCAAGTAAAAGAAATTGTCGCCAAAAACGAAGACTTAGGGAAGAGATTCACTATCCATCTTCGAATACCTCCGCCTGAAGGGCATCCTCTGCAACCCGTCATGGGGCCCGAACCTGAGGAGACAGCTGACCCCCTTCAAGAAACTCCTCGACCTGGCGACCTCAAGGAAGGGGGCGGTGTCCAACATGTACAAAATCTTAAACACCTACGACCTTCAAGGCAGAAGGAACTTTCGTACGTTTTGGAACAACCTAGCAGGGGGAGAGATCTCTGACGACTCCTGGGCCAGAATCTTCAAGATAGCATTTCATGGAAATTTGTTTACCTCGGACATGGAACATAACTTTAAGGTGTTACATGGGTGGCACAGGGACCCCGTGAAGTTGTCGAGGATGTTCACGGGGGTCTCGCCTAGGTGTCCGAGAGGATGCGGACAGTCTGGCACCAGAGGACACATGTGGTGGCTCTGCCCGAAAGTTCAGGACTACTGGGGTTCAGTGCGGGATTGGATGGCGGAAGTAATAGAAGAACGTTTGCCACTGAATCCCTTAACAATGTAGTTGGGTCTCCCCCAGGAGGAAACAGAGCTATATCAATACCCTAGGTTGTGGGAAACCATGCTGAGGGCGGGCAGAGTGGCACTTGCCCAGAAGTGGAAAAGCCCCGAGCCCCTCTCCAAAGAGGACTGGCTGCTAAAAGTGAAAAATATGTTCTTGATGGACAAACTAACTGCGATGGTGGACAAAGAAAGCAGCACGTTCCTCACAAACTGGTATGGTGTGCAGCAGTCTTGGGGCTGGGACGTTCATTGATTTTGACGCCAGGCTTCTGGCATGAACGAGCCAGGATTGACCCCGAAAGGTGAGACAACACGCCAGGGAACCCACGACCTGGGGAAAAGCGGCATCTAACCAACAGATGAAAGGCCACAAATCGAATCATCTCCACGGTACAGACGAAGGACTGAACATCGACATTCTCCCAAGGCAAATATAGTTTTTTGAACACAGGGTAGGGGGGTGGGCAGGGGATGGGGTGGGGGCGAGGGCCAGGGGGGTTTTTTGGTTTCTTGAATGTGTTTGTTGTATCTAAAAATGCTAATAAAAACTAAAGTCTAAAAAAAAAAACAAAGACTTAGAAGGGCGCAGCCGCCGCAACATTAGACTGGTGGGGATCAGAGAGCAACAAAATCCTGCAAAAATGGAAGACTTTGTGGAACGACAATGCAAATAAATCTTTGGAACAACCACCTTCTCGCCACTATTTGTGGTTGAAAGAGCTCACAGGATCCCAACCAGCCGCCCAATTCCAGGAACGGCACCTCGCCCCATTATCGCCAAACTGCTGAATTTCAGAGACCGCAATCTAATACTCAGGTTGGCCAGGGACAAAGGCGACATTCAATTCGATGGCGACAAAATCTAAATCTTCCCTGATTTTTCACCAGCGGTGCAAGCGTCCCGAAGAGCCTTTGGTGGAGTTCAACGTCGCCTCCGAGAGGAGCAAATTCAATACTCGATGCTTTTTCCAGCCAAATTACGCATCCTCCATGCTGAAAAAACACAATTCTTCACGTCACCAGAAGAAGCCAACATCTTTCTTGATAATATTTGATGTCTCCCATTACGTGAAATGCCTAGACCACGAGGGAGAGAGGAATGGGAGCGATCCGCCCAGAAAAGCACCCCACATTCAGCTCGATTTAGGAGATCGGGAAATGAGCAAAAGTCAGTTATATACACCTCGGGATGGGTGTTCTTGGAGGGCACCAGCGCCCCGTGCACAGCACTGTTCACTATGTTACTTGGGGTGGGGTCACATTCGGGCGGGTTGGGGGTTGCCCGACAGGGAGGGAAAAAGGGGAGATGGGACACAAGTTGGGGAAAGTGTTTCCAGAAGAAACAAGCCAACAGTTTTAGACGTGCACCGACTGGGGCCAAAACCAGCCCCACCCGAACCCGACCGAGACCAATGTCTCCACCTTGGATATACGAATATCCTTGTCGAATCAACATGCACTCCAAAAAAGCGGCCTTAAGCACTCAAAACCACCAAACAGTAATAGAGCAGCAGAAACAATGCAACAACTCTAAGCAAATTCAAACTAGCTACATGGAAGATTAAAGGAGGCAACCAGCCCTCCAAAACCAGGAAGTTGCTACACGATCTCCGACGTCACAACGTTGATGTGGCTCTCATACAAGAGACACACCTACGACCTAACTCAGAAAACCACTGGGCGAAAACGTGGGGATGCCACAGATACTTCACCTCGTTTTCATCATACGCAAGAGGAGTCGCCATACTTATCAGCAAATCAACAAACTTCAGACTAATTCGGACCCAGAGCGACTTCGAAGGGAGAACACTGCTCGTCTACGGAACCATAGACGGGGAAGAAATAATCATGATCAACTCCTACGGCCCAACATCGATGGTTCCAACAATTTCGACTGGGTCCAGACCCACATTGCATCAAACAGGGAAGCCACAATAATATGGGGTGGCGATCTGAACACCCCGCTCGATCCTCGTACAGACAAAACAACAGCCCCTCGCTCCAAGGTGAGTATGCATATTTCCGAAATATGCAAAGCACACAATCTCATTGACATATGGAGAAGCAAACACCGTGACTCAAGAGTTCACCTTTTACTCCTGGGTACACAAATCCAGCTCGAGACTCAATTACATCTTAGTGTCGGCACATAGACTCCAATGGGACGAATGCCAAATCCTACGCAGGTCCATCTCAGACCACTTAGCGGTCACCTTAGTGTGCACGACATCTCGGAGCGACTTCACCAGGTCCCAATGGAGATTCAAGCCCAGAGCCCTCCAAGATCAACTCTTTGCCAAGGAACTACGTTCCGAACTGAGTGCATTTCTTGAGACAAACCAAGGTATGGTAGCTTTGCCGGGAACACTCTGGGAGACACTGAAATGTTTCATCAGAGGAGTGTGCCTAGCAAAAGAAAATTGAATCCTAAAGAGATTAAGGAAAGAACTAAACACATGCAAAAATCGCCTCAAAACACTTGAACAATCAGCTACAGTCACAAATACACCCGGCTCGCCGGCTGCTCTCAAGGCAGAATTGGAAACCTTCAGATCACTAGCAGATAGAGAAGTCAAATTCCTAGCAAGCCACCACAAAATCCGCCAGTATGGCGAGGGGCAACGACCCAGTGCATTACTTGCAAGACTAATCACCGCAGAACAAAAACCCACGACAGTCGAGGCGGTGCGGGACACGTCGGGAACCCTCGTGTACTCTGAAGACGACATATTGGAAGCATTCCCCAAATTTTACCAAAGTTTATATAACTCCAATTATTCCAGGGAGCCCGCCGAAATAACAGAATACCTAAATACAACCAAACTATATTGGACGAGTGCCGAGTTACGCGAGCCGTTGAACGCACCCATCACCTCGGCAGAGATCCTAGAAGTCATTAAAGAATTACCGAGCACCAAAGCCCCAGGACCGGACGGCCTAACAGGTGAATTTTACAAATTATTCGCAGATATTCTAGCCCCACTCCTGCTCCAAGTCTTCGAAGAAGCCATAGCCAAAGACCAACTTCCACCAACTCTTTACACGGCGAATATCATTCTCCTACACAAAACAGGTAAACCCAAGGATGATTGCGCCTCCTACAGGCCCATATCGTTAATTAATTTGGATAACAAAATCTTTGCAAAGATCCTGACTAGGAGGTTGATGCCACTCATGCCCGCAATGGTTCTGGCGGATCAAGCAAGATTCATTCCAGGTAGAAATACATCATTCGGCCTCAGAAGAATGTTTGGAGCGATGGAGGCCCTCAACCCAGAAAACTAAGCGGTAGCAGTACCTCGACGCCGAGAAGGCATTTGACTCAGTGGAATGGCCCTTTCTATTTGTAATATTAGAACAAATGGGCCTCGGCAAACGATTCATCCAAATGATAGGCCTTCTCTACAAATACCCGACATCTAAAATCAAACTCGGAAACAAAAGCTCCTCCGAAATCCTCTTACGCAGAGGGACCAGACAGGGCTGCCCAATGTCAGCATTGCTCTTCCCCCTGGTCATGGAAACCCTAGCGTCCGACCTAAGGCTTGATCATCTGCACAGAGGTCTCGCCTTCGGCCTGCACAAAATGGTGGTTTCACTATACGTCGACGACATAGCACTCTTCCTTCGCGACCCATATGACAACCTGAATCCGGTGATGCGAGCAGTCCTCAAATTCGGCAACTTTTCAGGACTAAAAATCAATAATGCAAAAATCGATAATTTTCCCTCTCACATAATCAACCAAAGAATTTCAGGACGACTTCGGCTTCCACTGGCAATACTCGGTCCGATATCTGGGGATCCTAATGTCCAGAACCAGCACCGACATCATGCAAGACAACTACGAGAAGACACTCAACACTTTCCAAACAAAAGGGAACAGATGGAAAACGCTTCCCCTCACACTTTGGGGCAGAGTGTCCCCAGCGAAAATGGTGATCCTCCCTAAATTACTCTATCTCTTTACAAACATCCCCCTACTACTCACGCAAAAATTCTTACGGTGAATCAAGTCCATCCTTCTTGACCTTGTCTGGGCTGGCAAGGTTGCCCGAATAGCACACAGCACTATGATTCTGCCCATAACGCAAGGCGGACTGGCTTTACCCGATATAGAAAGTTACTACTGGGCAGCGCAAGCACAGTCCCTGAGCCATTGGTATGCAACACACTTCATCCTGCCACATGTGCAAATCGAAAGAGCTCTGGCAACACCCTATCTTCTCTGCGCAGTCATACTTAACGAACCACCGACACCCTCAACGCCAATGAACACAATGGTCACGACGCACACGATTTGGAGAAAAAAAAAGAAAATAAAAAATCGCCAAAAGAAATGGAATCCAAACCAGATATTCTCCCCTCCTTCCGGTGAGAAGTATTCCAGAGATACCCATAACATCTGAAAAGGTTTTCCAGCTCTGGACCAAGAAACTGCAAATCCACTCATTGGGCGACCTGTTTCCGAACAGCTCGTTCCTCTCGATTCAGGAAGCTCGAGACAAAGGTGGAAACAACGCCCTCGACGTTTTCATGCACTACCGAAGTCGACACGCCATGCAGTCCAACTTTGCCACGTTCCCGCTCCAACCGCCGACCTGGCCACTGCTTCACGGAGTGATTCAAGCCCAAGGTGATGGCCGCCTGATGTCAAATATTTACAAAGCCTTGCTAACAGAAAAACTCACTTGCTGCTCAAAAGCTCGAACAAGGTGGGAAAAAGCTCTGAACACTACGATACTCGACGAAGACTGGTCATACATACTACGACTCACAAAGAAAGTGGCAATAAACACAAGGTACAAACAAATTCACTTCAACTTTGTCCATCAGGTCTACCACACTCCAGCAAGATTTCACGCCCAGAGGACGACAATATCCGCCTCCTGCTCTCGCTGTGGGCACTCGGAAGCCGACTTTGTCCACCTGGCATGGTCGTGCCCCGAAATAGGAGCGTTCTGGACAGCAGTCCTAGAGAAAATCTCGGCTATAATCGGAGTGCAACTAGAACCTGACCCAACACTGACCATGCTGGGTCTAACCAACCAACTACCAGAACATACCAGAAAACTGGCGAACCTACTTTTAGTCCTGGAACGCAGACGAATAGCTTGCAACTGGGGCAGAGGACCGCCACCAAAACTAAAGCAATGGCTCCACGATGTCACCTACTGTCAAGATACCGAAATGAACTACTTACGAACTATGCCCCTCCACGCACGCCCCCCTGATATCTGGGGCCTCTACATTGCATACCTGTTAAATGCAGACAACGACTCGATTTCACAGTCTCCACCTCCAATAAAAAACTGTCACGAGCAACCGGACACTTCAATAGCAGCCACGAGTGTCGAACAACAACAACACTAGAACTGACATGAAACTGAACCCGATATCAAGCGGGGATTGTTCCGAGGGAGGGAGGGGGGACAAAGGGTCTCATGACCGGCGCACGGTCTTGTAATGTCTTACTATTTCATTGTTGTAAAATTAATAAAGAAAGTTACAAAACAAAAACCACAAAAAAAAGCCTCCTGGGTGGTTGAACAGGGGGGCCGACGATAGGGGGAGGTAAAAGCTTTGAATGACCTTGAGACTTTCCCTTTAGAGGAACGACAGGACGGCCTCCTCTGCTGAAGAGTGCCTAAAGAACGTGCCATCTCAGTGTGTCTTTTGGCCTGTAGAGTCTCGTCAACCACCTTTCCAAAGAGGTTGTGGCCATCGAACGGCATACAGACTACCTTTGTCGGCACATATGTGAAGAAGATGGTGGCTTTGAGCCAACCCTGGCGGCGGAGAGCCACACCATTGTCCATTTGGTAAAAGCTGGAATCCGCCAATGACGTGGGAGATGGTGATCGTGTGGTTGGAGGCCACCTCCCCTTCCTTGAACAGAGCCAGGGCTTCAGCTTTATTTAAAACTTTTGTTTATTGGTAGAAAGTGAAGACCGGTACAGTATATCATACACAGAGAGGAACAGAAATCGCATTGTCACGGTCGGGCATTACGTCATGCACATACCTCACAACAGTTCGAAACATGGGGGGGCGGGGGGCTTAACAGCCCAGAGGGGCTAGGTGGCCAGGACACCTGGTGCCGGGTGGGCCGGCTCCGACAGTGGAGTGGGGCTTCCGTCCACCTCGTCTTTGTTGTTCAAATATCTGCAAAACTCTGTCCACACATTTTTTGGGCGAGATGATGCAGGCAAGAGTACAATATAATCCTCCTCGCACATTTGTACCCAGGTAAGGGCTTTCAGCCACATCTCGAAGGTAGGTGGGGAGCGGCGCTTCCAATTCTGCAATATACATCTTTTATCAACGGCTGCACTTATATTAAAAAATTTCGACTTTTTTTTGCATTTTCCCCCGTCCATATTCCAAACAGCAAAGCCAGCGGGTCCGGGTCTACTGGAGACCCAATTATCTCAGAGAGAGCCCCCGTCACCTCCAGCCAGAACGTACCCAGTGCAGCACAGGACCAGAACATATGCACGTGATCTGCCTCGCCAAAGTTGCATCTCTGGCAGGTGTGGGAAGGGTCGCGTGTGAACTTCGCCACTCTATGTGGCGTGTAGTAAAGCCTGTTAAGAAATTTATATTCTATGCATCGGAATCTAGCGCTAAGGGAGACTTTTTGCATGTATGCACACATTTTGTCCCACATCTCTTCAGAAATTTCTATTTCTAGCTCCCTGGCCCAAGCTTCACGTGGTTTGAGGGATGTATTCCCTTGTTTTTCCAGTTGCATTTTGTCCAAGGAGGATATTATGCCCCTGCCACCTGTAGAGTTTGCTATATATTGGAGTTCGGGTGCGTCTGGGGGCTCGTCTGGGTAGGAGGGCCAAGTTGCGCGGACCACCGCTCTCACCCTGAAGTATTGCAGTAGCTCAAGGGCTGAGTTGGAGTGTTCGGGCCGCCATGTTTGGGGGGTGATAAATGTACTATTTGGGAACAGGTCGGTTAGCGCTCGATATCCCAGAGCCTCCCAGTGTTGCACAAAATGCTGGTCGTGCGTGGGGGAAAGTCCCGGGAACTGCCATATGGGAAGCCATTTATAATATGGATGATGGTCCTGTGTGGTGTTCAAGATCTTATTCCATGCCTTGATTGTGGTGGCCACAGGGTCTGTCGGGGCATCTGTCCGATATGTATGGTGTAGCACCAGGGTCATGATATTGGTCCCATCCCCTGCCATCTTCAGTTTGACATGTGGAGGCGGGTTCGTATGTGCGTACCAGTGCGTAGCATAATGGGCCTGCGCCGCTATCCAATAGAGGGTCAAATCAGGGGCCGCAAAGCCTCCTTTTTCGTAGAGAGGGGTCATATGTTGCCACTTCTTGCGAACGGCACCGGAGTGCCAGAGGAACTGAGCACACGCTAAGTGGAGCTTTTTGAAATATTTCTTCCCCGGCCACACTGGCACGTTGGCAAAGATGTAGAGAAGCTTGGGGACCGCAATCATCTTAACTAGGGACAGTCTGCCCGCCAGGGACAGTGGGAGATTGCGCCAATTAAGCATCTTGGCTTCAATGAGCCGCGCGGTCGACTCGTAGTTCTTGGACAGTAAAGAGGCTTTTGAAAGCGATACCTGCAACCCCAAGTATTTGAAGCTCCCTGGGGACCAGCGTAGGGGGTATTCGCATGATGGTTATTGGGTTGCCGCGGTCAGAGGGAATTTTTCAGATTTAGAGTAGTTGATCGTAAAGCCGGAGTATGTGCCTATTTTAGTTATGGCTCGGATGATCGGGTCCAAGTGCGTGGAGGGGTTTCTTACATAAAGGAGTACATCATCGGCGTACAGTGAGATAATTTCCGTTGTGTCTTGTAAGCGAATACCCTTGTGAGTGTGACGATCCATGACGTGGTCAGCCATGAGTTCAATGGCGAGCGCAAAAAGAATGGGGGAAAACGGACATCCCTGGCGGGTACCCCTGTGCAACTAAAAGGGAGAGGAGACAATAGAGTGGGCTAGTACTCTGGCCAGTGGGCCCGTGTACAGCAGTTTTATATAGGAGATCATGTTTGGTCTCACTCCCATTTTCACCAACACAGCCCACAGATACTGCCACGAGACCATATCGAATGCCTTTTGGGCATCTAGCGTGACCGCTACTGCATCCACCTTAGGGTCAATTCTGGACATTACATTGAACAATCGGCGAATATTAAGTGCTGTAGAACGGCCAGGAACAAAGCCGTTCTGGTCCTCCCGGACCAGGTGGGGCATAAATGGAAGGAACCTGTTCGCAATTATTTTAGCAAATATTTTCGTGTCCGTGTTGATGACAGGGGTCGGTAAGAGCCACATTCGTCTAAAGGTTTCCCCGGTTTGGGAAGGACAGTGATTAGGGCTTCCTGCAGAGAGGGGGGGGGGGAGAGGAGGAGGATGGCTAGCCGGAGCGATTCGGTCCAGACCCCGTGCAGTATGGGAGCAAGGATAGCAACATGTTCCCTATAGAACTCGGACGTGAGGCCATCAGGGCCCGGGGCTTTATTCTTCGGGAGGTCAGAAATTACCTGGACTATCTCCTCAATGGTGAATGGGGTATCCAGTTGCTCCATAGTGCTTTGGGAGATAAGAGTCATAGGGATGCGTTCTAACAAGTCATCCAGGTCGTGGGCGTTGTTTTCCAACTGGGGGCCGTATAGGCTGGCATAAAAACTAGCAAAGGTGTCAGTAATGGCTCGGTCCGACCAGTGTTGCTGGCCCTGCTCATCCAGAATGCTGTCTATCCGGGATCTACCCCCTTCCGCGCGCACTAGTTTGGCAAGGGTTCTACCAGGTCTGTCTCCCTCCCCATATCTTCGGGCAGCCACGGGGTGAGCAAAGTACCGTACCTCGCTAAGGGCATGGGATTCAAAGAGTTCCAGTTCCGTCCTAATTTTCGCTAGGGTTGCCGGAGCAGGCGCAGCGGCATGTTCTTGTTCTAGGGTTTTAAGTTTCTTTTCGGAACTAGTTAGGGCCTGCCTTATGGCCTTGAGAACCCCGACCTCCCTTGAGATGCACATTCCCCTGATGTATACTTTGAATGCTTCCCACCGGGTCCCCTCAGGTGTGTCCTGCGCATTGTTGTTCTCGAAGAAAGTGTGTATATCCGACAGGATGTCCGCTTTAAAGACAATGTCGGATAGGGCCTCAGATTTAAAGCGCCAGGCGGGCCGGGGGGTCAGAGTGTTCCCAAGTTGAATCTGTAGTAGCACGGGAGAGTGATCAGAGAGCGTGCGTGGGAGTATCTCAACGTCTTTCACCCTACCCACCAGGCACCCAGAGAGAAGGAACACATCTATTCTCGAGGAGCTGTCATGTACTGTAGAATAAAAGGTGTAGTCTCTAACCTGGGGGTGGAGCGTCCTCCACACGTCGTGTAAATGGAGGGAGTCCATATATGCGAGGAGTTTTTGGCAGCTTGAGACGCGACCCTGCGGGTCACTGACGTCCTGTCCAGGACATTGTCGAATATGAGATTCATGTCTCCCCCCCATATAATGGGAAACCTCCACATACCTCATAAGGATGGCGGACAGGGCATCAATGAATTCAGGGGAGTCGGTATTGGGGCCGTAAGAGTTCACGAGCAAACATTCTTCATTAGCCAAAGTGCAGTGGAGAATAACATATCTGCCCTCTGTATCAATGTGGGGTGTGTGGAGTGCAAATTTTACCGATTTGTGGATGAGGGTCAAGACCCCTCTGGCCTGAGTAGAGAATTGGGTGTAGAATCTGTTCGAGCCATAGGACTGTGCAAGGTTGGATGATAGGTGTTTTAAAGCATGTGTCTCCTGCAGCATGAGCACCTTGATCCCGTGTCTCTGTGCATATGCCGCAACCCTGCGGGACTTTGTGAAATTTGTCAATCCCGGACATTCCATGTCATTATTTTAATACTCATATTGACAGTTACGGGACATCCCAACCAAAGGATTGGTCTGTCTAACCCGGTGTGTATTGCAGTGGCGCAAGTGCGCCTCTCAACAGAACCAGTCATTCCTTTCTTGCCGATTTTATGATAACAGTCCCCAACTTTCCCGCCCCACACCCACATCGCCCGAACCAAACTAGCAGTGCATAAGTACCCACCTTTGGAGTGCCCAACTGCGTGCCACCCCCAACTGCGTGCCACCCCCAGCTTGACCAATAGCCCAACAGGGGCTTAACCATAAACACTCCGCCTTTAATGACATTGCAGCTGCAGTGGGGGCTACCGCTGCCGTTGACCCACATTGGTGACATCATAAAATACATCATTAATCTTGGAACGGCTAATATATGAGGGGATTACGAGATTAAGTATGTTCTTAGATAATGAAAACTAAACAAACATCGGCCCAGTCCAGTGGCAGGCTGTATGGCTCAAGTATCAAGGCATGGGCCCAGTGTGCGCCATTCTGGTCAGGATGTCAAAGAGTACCCCCTCCAAAGGAGACGCTCAAGTGTCCAAACGTGAGGGCTGTGTCAGGCCCGAGAAGAAGTAGAGGAGGGGGGGCAGATACACCCCAGGAGGGGCAGAGTTAAGGTGTGGGATAACTGGTGGGGCTCCCGAAGGACCATGAGAGCCTTTATCGCAGTCATCACCCACTGGTTCATCCGCAGGTGGACGCCCGGGGGATCAATTACAGAATGGCCACAGCAGGAGAACCCATTTGCCTTAATCGTTTTCCATTGGTTCCTCTGGGGGTTCTGTTAAAGGGATTTGTGCCTAGATGAACTTGACTGGTTTGTCTGGGACCGTGAAGAACGTTTATTGCGATGAGTGAATTTCCGGCGAGCGGGGAAAAGCATAGCACACTCAATTTTCCTATCACGTAGCATTTTCTTCACACCTCCAAATTGCTGTCGTTCCATCTGTACGCTCACTGAAAAGTCAGGGAAGATCCAGATGGTTTGTGATTCTAGCTTTAGTTCCCCTTTTTCTCTGGCCAGGCGAAGAATGTGGTCTCTATCCTTGTAGCTTAACAGTATTGCAATTATCGGTCTGGGAAAGTCTCCTGGTTTGGGCCGGGGCGCTAGTGAGCGGTGCGCTCGCTCAACGGTGAAGAATGGTGACAACTCAGGATTACCAAGGAGGTCTTTGAGTAATTGTTCAACCGCAAGCTCCATTCGACCCTTTAGCGCCGATTCGGGAACCCCCACTATGCGAACGTTATTCCTTTGTGACCTAGATTCTAGGTCATCGCACTTAGCTTTGACCTGCTTCATGTCGCGCACGAGTTCTGTGACTGTGTTCTGTAGGGCATGCACATTGTCCTCATTGGTTCCAATTCTTTGCTCTGCTTCAGTGATTCTGGCCCCGTGTTGGTCTAGTTTAGCTTTTAGAGAGGCGACATTTGCGTTGATATCATCCAGTTTTTCATGGAAGGCTGCAAAGTTTTTGGCCATGGACTCCATCAGTGTGGTTAGATCAGGTTGCTAGGGGTCCGGCAGCATGTCCACATCTTCCTGTCCCATAGAGGAGGACGCTTGATCGGCCCTGGGCGCTGCCTTAGCAAATTTGTCCATGGCCCCAACCTTGTTGGCCCCCCGCGATCTGTTGGACATTGCGGTGGTGGGCAGCAGCACCGCACTTGGTGGTTTTGCTGGTCGTCGTAGGACAGGAGTGCTGCAATGGGGGCGGTAGCGTGCCACTGGTGTCAATACACAGGTGACTTAAGCTTGGGTATGCAGGTATTAGCTCCGGATGGAGGGGAGACAAAAAGCACGTGGCAGGGTAGTGGTGATGAGTCAGCCGCGGGCGTCCGGCGGCAACCCCCAACAAACGCCCTGTGGCGGCTGCAGGCACATTGAGTAGGCGTTAGGTGGGCATCTATGTGAAAAGTGTCACTCCTTCAATTGCTGTGTGGGTGCGCTGGGTGATACACTGCTGATGGGGTAGGCCGGGGGGAGGGGAGACCCCAAGGTGAGGCTGACAGTGGCTATTACCACCAGTGTGTGCTGGTGAAGCAGGGCGGTTCCCCCCCTTCCCTGGCGCAGTTATTGTACCGGAGGCTCCCAGCGCACAGAGAAGCAAGTATTTAAAGCGAGGAGCAGCCGCATCGTATGGCATTTGCGTCTCCCAGCAGTCTAATCATGCGCTGCACCAGGCCCGGGTGTTCGGGGTGTTGGAGGGAAGGTCGGGACGTCCAGTGCCCGCGGAGGTCCCCAGCTGCAAGGCGCGGGCGCCAGGCTCACAGCCGCAGGGCCGGGTTGGTAAGAGCGTGAAGCTCTAGGGACGCGCACTTCCCAACCAGGAGCGAGATCTTCAGTATGGATGGGCGGTGAGGAATACGGATAGGGGAGAGAGCGGGGCCGCGGGCGCCCCGCCGATGCCGCCAGAGTGCGCAGGGGCACAGGCAGGAAGGCAGGAACAAGCGGCGGCGCCAAAAGCACCCCCGATGCACCTACCGTCACCGCCCGCAGTCGGCCAGGGTCCGCGGCGGCAGACGGGGGGGGGGGTGCCGCACCAAGGTGCACCGGTCAGCAGACAAGCCCCCGGTTCGTCCACGGCACTCTGAATCTCCAGGGGGGCTTGTCAGCAGCGCCCGCCTCCCCACAGCAGACCAGCATGGCCCAGGGCCGCCACGGTCACGCCGCCCTCCGTCAGTCAGGGAGGCAGGCCCCGCGGCCCACGCGGCCCGCCAGCGCAGTCAAACGTATCTTCGTCCAGGCTGGTCGGATATCGGCGGTTTTTGTCCCTGTGTGTGCGCAACAGTCTCGGGATGCTTAGGAGGGCTTAAGTTGGGGTGTATATAACAGGATTCCGCCGTTGTCTGCGGATTGTAGACCGTGGGTCACGGAGCTCCAAAGCTAGGCAGCCATCTTGCTGGCTGCTCAACAGCGCCCCCAGGGCTTCAGCTTTCTTATCTGCAAGGAAGCCGAGGATGGGCTCCAACTTACAGTCATACCTCGAGAGAAAGTTGAGGGCGACAGCAGCCTTGATTGTCGATACTGCTGTCGTGATGATGCGCTTCCTGTCTGGTCTGGAGGAACCACAGACGAGGAAGACAGGTTGGAGGACCACTTCCTCGCGGCGGCCGAGACCACGAGGGCTGGGGTCTGAAGTACATAGGGGCCGAGTCCCTTTTCACAGGAGTGATATTAGGGGCCTTCATGCCCAACAGGCCATCCTCCTAAATTTCATCCAACAAGGGAACTGAAACTATGGTCTTCCTGGAGGACTCCAGCCATTTAAAAAGGAACCCTTCCTTTTTCTTTTTGTCTGGCCCCTGGTTGAACAGTTTTGCAGCCCTAGAAATCAGAGTGGAAGGACCCGCTCTCATCCGGCGAAAGGCCGTGGAGGGAACATCGACGTCCGGAGGTTCCCCAATCCGCAGGAACGTAATCATCATAGTCATCCGTCTCTTGCGTACCTGTTGCGCCAGTGTCAGCCTGAGGAACTACCTCCACCACCGGGGGCAGTGCAGCCGGCAATGGCCAAAATCTAACTGTGGCCGGAAGAAGCAGCGACGGCTGAGCCCGAAGAGGCCTGGATTTCAGCCACCAGTGTGTGCAAGGTGGTCAAAATTTCCAAAGGTCCAAAATAATGTCCCTTGGCGCTGGGCCCAAAAGAGAAGGAGTAAAAGACTGAGAAGGCTGATGATATGGCGCTCCTTGCGGAGGCATTGGCATAATGGGGTCAGGCTTCCCTTGACCACACTCCCTAGTCAGAGTAAAAACCTTCTGGCAAGTCCTCCTATGAACTGGTGTAGCCTGCTGGCTACCCTAAGTTACTAGGGAAATCGAGACATGGAACCCTTGCTCACTGCTCAGAGAGGCACAGCTCCAACCTACTGATGAGGCCCAACGAGGCCGAAACACATGTCTGGAGTTGCTGTCTGTACTCTTGTTCACAGGAGAATTGCCTGGCATTTCAGTGCAGGACTGCCCCAGAGCAGGACAAAGACTTATATGTTATGAATATTTCTCCTCTTTGAAAGAGATAGTAAGTTAAAATATCTGGGTAAGACTGTCGAAACCGGGACTTATTGGCCAGCAGAGGGACTCCCAGGACTCCTTGTGTTTTTGCCTGCTGGCAAACCTCCTGGGGTATCGTAGAGGGGCCAAGGTGAAAAGTGGTGTGGCCTTGGTGGGCCTAGGCAGATTGTCTTTAGCTGGGCGCATGTCCCTCCCCAAATCTGAGCCTTTAGGGAAAGAGGTGATGACTGGAGCCTACGGAGCAGGAAGCAGTGCCGTCGCCGGGACTGCCGCCAGAACAGCCGAAGGGGGTCTAGGTGGTAAGGATACCCAGAGCGTGGCAACAGTCGTAGTGGCAACAGTGACGGTTGCTGACGAGCCCCTTGGTGTGATAGAAGCCGTGGATGAAAGACCAGTCTTCACAGACGAGGTCATTGACGGGGCAACGGTCTTGCTGGATAAGTCGTAGACAAGGCTGGTGTCGATGACGGTGGAGCTGCTGCTTGCACAACTTGCCCTTTGATGAGGCCTTGTGTTTGGGTGGTGGCGTCAATGATTTTCTATCAGACGGCTCCAACCCGCATGCCGGTAAGCTAACCATCGACAGATCGGTTGATGGCAACCGTCCGCTCTCCGATCTGGGTCCCGCAGCCACCACAACCGTCGACAAAGGCAACATTGGAGCGTGTGCCGATTTTGCCTTTTTTTGGATCTTCACCAGGGAAGCATCCTCAAAGGACCTCATCCTCCTTCTGCCAGAGGGAGCAAGCTCTTTGGACCTGCGGGCCCTAGACGAGGCATGACTACACCCGTAGGCCACGTCAGAGGCCTTCCCTTCCTCGATCCATGCCACTAACCTTTGATGGAAGTTCTTCTGTGTCTTGGAGTAGAAGGCCTGGCAAATGAAACATCTGTCAGCATAATGGTCAGGATGTAGGCAGTAGAGGCACCTGAGGTACCGATCTTCGAATTAAGATGTTCCCCTGGCCACAGATCTCACAGGCCCTGAGGAGACTTCTTTGTGGCGTCCATCATGGTGTTGAAGCAAAGGCCCGAGCCTGTGGCAACCACGGGTTGGAGATCAGACTATGAATTAAGGATCCCCTCTGGCAACAGGTCCCCGCAGCCGGGAGTCACAACGTGACTGAAGATTAAGTATCAGACAAATTCTCGCAAAAATAGGCACAAAACAGCAAACAATTCTCAGATTTGGAGGAGCGAAACAGGAGTACTCCCAACACCAGAAACGTGTGGTAAAAATCTGAAATGGCCACCAGGGCTAGACTTCGGAGGAAGAGTGTCATTGGCTGGGGCAGTACGTTCTAAAGTGACACTTGGCCATAGAAGCGACAAGCATTTTCGGTTGCCAGGCAATAGTGAAGACCCTTGGCGCCGACTTCAAACCGAAGGGCAGTGCCTTGAACTGATAGTGCCTTCCCTAGACTACGAATCGCAGAAACTTTCGATGTCCTTTGTGTATGGGGATGTGGAAGTATGCATCCTGCAGGTCCAGCAACGACAGGAAGTCCCCAGCCGCCGGTCTACTTTCGGATGAGGGGACGAGTTCTATTGCGCCTTTTGCCAGCATCGCTCGTACCTCCAGAAGTAGTTGTGGGATGTGGTTTTCTTTCCTGGGCACTTTCTTTGGAACTCTAGAGTGTGCCCGTGGGCCAGGGCATCCAGCACCCAACTGTCGGTGGAGATGGATTCCCACGCGCTGACGAATTTCGCCAGCCGGCCCCCCACAGGGTGCTCTGGTGGGGGCCCGATGTCATGGCCGTTTCAGTCCTGCTTCGCCGAGGCCTTGCCCCCTTGGCGACGATGTCCACCGGCCTTGTTGCAGCCTCTGTAGGCTTCTTGCGATGAAGAACGGGCCCCCTGGTGGTATGACGAAGAGCTGCCGCCAAATCCTTTGGAGGCATCTTGGCACTTGCCTCCGGAGGTCCGAAAGGACGGCCTTCGCTGATGAAGCATGCCCAAGGCATGGGCCGTCTCGGTGTATGCCTTGATGGCCTGTAGTGACTCGTCCACTGCCTTGCCGAACAGGTTGTTCCCGTTGAAGGGCATGCCCAGGACCCTGGTCTGTACGTCCTGACGGAAAATCAATGGCCCTGAGCCACCCACGCCGGCGAAGGCAAACGCTGTTGCCCATCTGGTGAAAACCGGTGTCAGCGATGTCCGTGGCTACTGAGATGGCGTGGTCAGAAGACACCTCGCCCTCCTGCAGGATTTCGAGGGCATCCGCTCTCTTGTCATCTGGGAGGAAGTCCAGGAGGGGGCGATTTCAAACCACAGCTCCCCATCGTTGCGGGCCACGATAGCGAGAGCATTGGCCGCCTTAATGGTCGTCACTACCGATGAGATGACCCGTCGTCCCATGGCATCCAGCTTCTTCCCCTCACCGTCCGTGCCGATTTCTTCTTGGCCGCCCCAGAGACCACCGAGTCCAGGGACGGCTGTGCCCTGAGGCACATCGGAGCGGAATCTGGGACCCGGTACTACTTCTCATACCGGTCTCTCTTCAAAAGGGCCGTGGACGGGTTCTTCAGAAGGGACAGTCCCTCGTCCCAAATGTCGTCCAACAGTGTAACCGAGAGTACGGTCTTCCTCTTGGCCTCTCGTCGTTCATAAAAGAATCCTTCCTTCTTCTGCTCTTCGGGGCATAGCTGGAAAAGCTCAGAGGCCCTGGCGATCATGGTGTGCAACGAGCCAATTTCGTCGGGAGGGGAAGCCCGGGGAGGCGGCGATGGGAGATTTGTTCCGTCGTCTCCGCCGCCGTCCATCCCCATCATAGCCGTCTCCGTCTCATCCCTCGGTGGAGGGGATGGAGGTGAAGGATGGAACGTTGGGCGGGGGCGGGAATTTACATGCCTTCGCTTGGCTGGAGGGCTCCCCAAAGGTCCAGGTGCCGCTGGATCGTCCGCTGGCGGTAAGGGCAACCTTGTCCTCATCTCTGTGCACAGGGTCTGCAGTGCCAGCAAGATGTCTTCCGACCTGTCCGGCGGGGTTGGTATCGGTAGCGACGGGGGTGTCGGCAGAGGCTCCTCCGGTTCCTCGGATCCTTCCTGCAGGCCTCGACCCTCTTGTACAGGACCGCCTTGACAACCGACAGCTCGTCCTCGGAGGTCTCTGAGTCCATTAGGGCTATTGCGCACCCCTCTCCTTCTCGGCCCGGGGCTTCACGGGGTCTTTTCGATTGGCTGGAAAGACTATTCCCTCGGGGATGGCAGGGAAACTCTAGGCCTGGAGGTCGTCTCCACTGGGGTAGCATCCGCAGGCTTCGCCAGGAACGCCACGACTCCTTCAATATAGGCCTTAACCGAGTGAATCTGGGCCTTCATGACCTTGGGCGCGTCGGAGGCCTTCACCGGGAGGAGGAGGCGGGGGGTCACCGCTTCACTCCCCCTTGGCTTTCTCTGTCGGGATCGGACGGGGCTTCTCCCAAAGCTTACCCGGGTTCTCAGACTTCCTTTTCACCAAGCTGGAGCGTTGGTTCGTGGTTAACTGCATCAGTGACATTGCGCCCGGCCTGGCAGCCGAGGAGACCGAACCAACGGCACTCCCGGTGCCCGCAGTGCTTTGTTTTCTGTTGGGACCCTGCTGCCGGAGCGCCAACAAAGGTCTTAGAAGACCGCTCAGACTTCTTCTCACCTGCTGTTGGGCTCTTTGCCTCCAGCCAATTGGCGAGTCGAGTACGACAGTACTTCAAGGTCCGGGCGGACATGTTCTTGCGGAACGCACAGTCCTCCTCCACGTGCGACTTGTTGGAGTGCAGGCACTAGAGGCACTGGCATCGAGTCTCTTGTCCTGGGCCATGCCCACGCGGGGTAGGCCTCAAAGATCTTCTGGAATCCTCCAAGAAGTGAAATTTGACGAAAAATCAGGTCACCGTTAATCGGAAGAAGAATCGGTGGAGCTTGAGGCTCGAATTGACTGAAAAATGAGAGTAAAACTTTGAAAAACACAACACGCAGTGAAAGCTCGAGAGCTATCTTGAACGTGCAGTAAAAATCTGAAGATGGCTGCCAGAGGAGGGGCTTAGGTAGAGGGCAGTCATTGGATGGGGCAGTATGACCCAGAGACCAGTGATTGGTTATTAGTAGAAAGACAGTTCAGAAACGAAACTGAAACTGATTTTTTCTTTACCGAGGATTCCCAGCCTTACGACGGGGAATATTCATGAGCATGTGAATCCATGCCAGACCCCATGCTGGAGAATATCCTCTTAGGCCACAGTTCCTGCAGCACAAGGGAGACATTTTTGGATTCATCTTACTAAGCCGGGTTAGGTACATGTACCATTAAAACATGACCTTGTATACATTTTCCTTATTCGTTACACAGCGGGATGCGTTTGCTGCCCTCGCCCTGATCCTTCCCCCGGTGCACTCTAAGATGAGATGACCCAGATCCCTCTCTCATTCCACCATACAAACAAGCTTAACAGAAGGATCCGACCAGTCAATTTTGTTCAACCTAGAGATGTACTATTTAGTTCTGTCCTCCTCAACAGTGAAATCCTACGCCGTCGACAGGCGAGTGCCAGAGTTAGTGATCCAATGCCCAAGTTGGAATAGAAAAGTGTTCAATAATCAGGGATTAGAAATGAGATTTTGCAATCTTCGACAGTGAGAGGGACATTCCCATGATATAGTTGTCTCAGGTAATACATACTCTGCCGTAGTTCGAAATCTTTCCGGGCAAGCCTGATTTGCATATGGACTTTCCCCTTCTGTAATGGAAGAGGCAGCAATCACTGCACCCCGCTAAACTGACCCAACCTACCAACTACTCCTATTACGCTTAGCACATCATCCTTAACCTTTTCATTGTACTATTTGTTTAACCTTATCGCACATTCTCTCCAGGAAAGTCATATTCTTGCAGTCTGTGTTAAAACTACGCCCTTCCCCCCCATCCTTTTAGGAAAAAACAATCTGGGTGTTATCACATTTCTGTTGTGTTAAAATTAGGCCTTTTTCCCTCCTTTTAGGAAAGTGAAATCTTGGTGTTTTGGCAGTGCGTTGTTCCCCCTTCCCCCCTCTGTCTTCCGTTTACACTGCCCCAGTGTAACCCAGTGGTGTGTTGTATGCTTGTTTCCTTCTGTGTGCCGCCTCCTTTTTGTGTGAACCCACCCCCAAATCCCCTGGTACCACCTGTGGGCGTGGCTGTGCTTTTTCTCCCTCACTCTCCTATCTTACCTCCTCGCACCCCCCTATGGTGCTCTCTATCTCTCCAATCTTCTCAAACTGCTACATCGCCTAGCCCTCTCACTAAGTCTGGAAAGAAAAAGTTTAAGAGGGATATCCTGATCTCCAACCCAGACCTCCCCATCACTAATAACCATACCAGCGCTTCCTCCAGACAGACTCTTAACATCCTCTGTCATTCCCTCTCAAGACCTATGCACCCCTCATATGGGCTCTGTTCTCTCTCCTTTCTCATGCTTTCTCCTACGCTCCCATTAATGGTGGCACCTATCTAAATGGTACCGTCATGGTCCAGGGCTCCATGCCCAATCTCCTCCTCCTTGATGGGAGTCTAATGAATTTCCTCCCTTCTCCAACACCTCTCTGACCCCTATGCCACCTCCCTCTACTGCCTCTGCCAGTTATCAGGCCACTCCGTCGTTTCCGCTGGGTGTACCTCACTCCTGTACCCCACCCTGGAAGTCTTTCAAATGTGGCAACTTGTTCCATATCGCTACTCTCAACTCTCCCTCTGCTGTCAAACACTCCTCTGACATCTGCCACATCCTCAAAGACCTTGACCTGGATATCCTCGCTTTCACCGAGACTTGGTTCATGGCACGCTCTGTCACAAGTTTTGACACTCTCCTCACTGAAGGCTACATGATCCTCTCGGACTCCAGAACCAACCTGGCCGGAGGAGGAGTGGCCCTGAGCTTTCCTGAGTGGGTCCTTGCTTCGGTCATTCCTACGCAGGGCTATTCCTCACTCACCAAGCTGCACCTCACTGAGTAGGCCCAACTGTTGCTTGTGTTTCCGTGCAGAGGGGACCTGGCCTAGCGGTTTGGGCAGGTCTGCTCCCATTAGTGGCAGTACCTTACTGATTTGCATATGCCTGGACCCCTTTTGCAATGGCGCAGACAGGCTAAAAACTGGTGGTGTGGAAGGTTCCCCAGAACAATGCCAGTGGTTCAGCTTAATTCAAAACCTTCCACCCATCACTTTTTTGGTTTCTCTATCACTCCTGGCCATTCTCTGACTGTGGCCACCACATACAGGCCACCTGGCTAGGTCACCCTCTTCATCTCAGAATGGGCTGACCTCTCCACTTCTCTAGTCTCCTTGCCTCTACCGCTCAACTTTTCCTCAGAGACCTCAACATCTACCTGGATACTTCTAGTCCCTCCTCTGCACTTTTCCACAACTCAGTAACTCTTGGTCCCTTTCCATTCTACTCTCTGGCCCGACACACTCTGCCGGACACACCTTGGATGTTCTCACCTCCTCAGACATCCCCCTCTCTAACCATCTCACCACTCCTTTCTTGGACTGACCACTTTCTGCTCTCCTCTCACCTGGAGCCTCTTGTCCCCCAGGCAAAGCCCTCCCCAGTTCTGCCACCCACCTTGGTGGTCATTCATCCCATGAAGCGAACGTCAGTGGCCGCCTTTGCCTGAACCGTCTCAGCTCTGCCAACTCCTGCGACTGACTCCCACTCTGACACAGCCCTCTCCAACCTGCATCTGTCCCTCTACAGCACCTTGGAAATCCTTGGCCCCGTCATGAGAATTCGCCAGAAGCCTACCTTCAAGTGCATCTCTTGGCATGACTCCGGCCTTGCCGCCCTGAAACGCAAGTGCAGGATGGCTGAGAGGAAGTGGAGGGCTTCGGGTGCATCATCTGACCAACTGGCTTGCCGCCTATCCAAAGGCACTACAGACTCTGTCCGGTCCAAGAAGAGAGTCATATTCAAGCCTGTGTCACTGCGGCCTCTTACAACACAGCTGAGCTCTTTAAAATCTGCAAGGAGCTGGCTTCACCACTAAAACTCAGAACATCCTGTCCTCACTTTCATCCTCAATCCCTCTACCCCTCTCAGGCCCCCTTTGGTTGCCTCTCCCTCTCCGTTTCCTTTCTCCTCCTGACAACCCCTGACGATGTTTCCAGATCAGTCCAATCTAAAAAAGTGTCGTCCAAACAGGTGCTCCCCTGCTCTTCCAGAACTATTAAGGACCACATGTGCACTCTTGCTCCAGCCTAAGGCAATTTCTGTAATCACTCTTTCACCGCTGGTTCTTTCCCCTCTCTCCTCAAGTACCCCTTTGTGCACCCCTCCGAAAAAAGCCTTCTGCTGATCTGCCCTTTCTGGCAAACTATTGCCCGATTTCTATCACTCCTCTCCCGGGCAAACTCCTGGAAAACAAGACCATCTCCCACCTTACTCTCCACACTGAATCGGTTGGTAGTATCCATGACCATCAGCCTGGCTTCAGAGCAGCCAGAGGCACAGAAACTGCTCTCCTGAACACCAGTGAAGCTCTGTTCTCCAATCTTGATTCCAGCTCTCCCTCTGTTCATCCTCCTGGACATTTCCTCTGCTTTTGATACGGTCAATCATGCCACCATGATCAGTAGACGCCATGAGAACCCGGGCATCACGGATCAGGCCCTGGCGTGGCTGACCTTCCTCCTGGACCGACCCTCCTAGGTCGAACTTGGGTCCTTTCTCTCCACCACCTCTCTCGCTCCACATTTGGTGTCCCTCAGGGCTCTATCCTTTCACCCTGGCTCTTCAATGTCTATCTGGCCCCTTTGGCCCACCTGATTTCCACCTTCCCTTCTAACTGTCAGTGGTATGCAGATGACACGCTGCTCTCCTTCAGGCTTCCCTCAGAGCCTCCTCTGCTTCCTCACTCATTCCGGACTGTCTATCCGCGATTCAGGATTGGTGCGCTTCCAACAATCTCTGCCTTCATGCCAGTAAGACTGAGATCCTTCTCATTTGGACCCCTGCTCCCACTTTGCCTCCCTCACTCACTCACTCACTCTGGCCGCCCTCCTTGGGCCCTCTACCCTCTCCTTCCTGTGAGGCGAAAAAACCTTGGTGTCATCTTTGACCCCACTCTTTCTCTCCTCACATCTCGGATGTCGCCAAGAAGGCCCACTTGCGGCTGGACCTCCTCAGAGGTATTCTAACTTTTATCACCTTCCTCCAGATGCTCACTGTCTCCAGAGCCCTGGTTCTCTCCAGACATATTATTGCAACAGCCTTTTTCTCAATCTGCCCAACTCTACTCTTTGCCCCCCCTGCAACTAATCCAGAACAGGACTGCAAGACTTATCCTTGGCCTCAAGCCCAGGGGCTGCATCTCTCCAGCCCTGAAATCTCTCCAGTGGCTGCAAGGATCAAGTTCAAGACTCTCTGCATCACCAAACGGCTTTCTGGGACCGTGGCCCTCACTATTTCCAACTTTCTCTGCCTAGATACCTTCCTAGTAGAGCCCTTCACTCAGCTACCTCTAACTCTCAGAGGGTCAGACTCTTCTCCAAGCAGAGAGTGGGGGTAGATCTCTCCTCTGCAGCTGCCTCCCTCTGGAACGGCCTCCCTGCCCCTCTCAGACTAGAGCCAGACCACCTGAAGCTCCTTTTCTCCTCTGCCTTCTCGCTCACTCTCTAGCTTTCCTTGCTAACTCCCGCCTGCTGCGCTGACTGGTTGCTTGGTTTCCTCAAGAGTCTCACCGGGTACCAGGGTCCACCGTTATCAGTCATCCTTGCACTGCCTCCTGGCCTACTGTGCACTTAAGTGATGTAACTGTAAGCCCTGTACAGGCACGTTATAAATATACCATATTGTATGGTTTTCCCATAATTTATCGTAAAACTGGAGGCCCGCTCAAACCAATTAAGTTCTGCCATAATGGACCGGAGGCTTGACCTAGTGTGCAACATCATTAAAAGAACGTCTTCCACATACAGGGCTGCACTATGCTCAGTTTGCCCTGCGGAAATACCTCCAATAACCAATTACCAGGTTGGACGCATGCGTATGGGCAATGATTCCTTTATCAGTGCAAAGATCAAAGGAGATAAAGGGCAGCCCAGACGAGTAGCCATGGGGATTTATATAAAACGCAAGTAATGCACGTAAATACTAACCTGGGGGAATTGTATCCGGCTAGGGCCGAATCCCAATACAGTCAAAAGAATGAACCGCCAAGTCCACCCTTTAGAAGGCCTTGTAGGGTCCCACTCCTCCCCCAAATCTTCATGATATACAATCACTTATTTTATTTACAATTTGTATAGCGCTTTACGCCAAAGCGCTGAACAAAAGGAACACTTCACAGTATAATAAAATGAAATATTAATGGCTGACTTGCACCGGATAAGGCCTCAGGCGCAAGAGGCCTTCTGCAATTGCTCAACCTCGGAAACTTAGAGCAAGTAGCAATCCGGGACGGACGTCTGGCTGAGGGGGCATCGTCCCTAGATAGACTGGAGGCAAGGAGGAACGACGGGGCGGGTTCATGACAAGCATTGCTTATTGTGTAGATGTGATAAACTTTCTCTCATCATCCAAGATAAAGATTACTGCACATGGGAAACATCATAGGTAATTTAGGCCTTTATCCTGAAGCCATTGTGTGACATTGCAGAAGGGTCCATGTTTGATCAGCGTAGACGGGGGAGATCCTGAAGCAATATTACCACAGAACCTTTGAACTCTTTGTGCAGCCGAAATGAAGTCTTCATTGACACAGTAATCACGCACTCAGGTCAATACATCCAGTGTCCACTTGTTACAAAGTTGGGTAGAAGAATACACAATGGCTGCGGTCCCGGTTCAATTCTTTGATTGGCCGGCCAGTGCAGGAGAATTCTTAACAGGTCACTCACATATGCACAGAGATCAGCATCTTGAATCTGCGCTGGGGTGCCGCTCAGCTGAATGTTGTTCCTACTCAACCCATTCTCCAGGTCCTCCTGTCACCGATGCAAATGTTAGTTACTGGATTTGAGTTCCTCAACCTTGGTGGTCAGTTGTGAGTTCATAGGAGTATTCGCAGGGGCCATCTTCCAAATCATTGATTCGGGATTAGGCCGATTCCACTCGCCTATCTATCTCCATCACCTTCTGGGTAAGGTCCCCCGCTGCGCTCTGTATTTCCTTTTAAATGTCAACAGGCATTTGGTGCAGATCTGCCCTGATAGCCTGCACGGAGGGTCCTCCTCCACCTCATGTTCTGCATGAACCTGAACCTCTGAGCAGCTCTTGCTTCTTGGCCCTCTTGATTGTGCATAAGCCCAAGAACATTGCCACCCTTGTTGCCCTTGGGTGTTTTTGCAGCCATTTCCAGGTGACAAACGGCTGTGAGATTATAGAAACAGTGATGTGGCAACTTTGCAAATGCCACGGGTCATATTAACCATGAGAACAGAAAGCGCAACCAAATTGGCAGGTGGCTGGGCCGACAGGTAAAATGCAGCACCCGCCAAACAGAGCCATAGAGCAGAGCTGCAGTTGGCGCGTCTCTTGATAAGGCAGCCAGGAACCATCACATCAGCAGGAGACCCAGGTCAATGAACCCAGAGAGGCAGCTTGGTGTTGCAGAATAATTAAAAGCCCTGGCATGCTCTGATCGCTACCCCCTACCCCTGACAATGCACAAGCCCATGGTTTGCTGGTCACAAGTGGGGGGAGGGTAAGGGAGGGAGGGTCCCCAGCCTCACCCCTAACCAGGTCCCATGCCAGCGACCACCACAGGCTTCAAGCCACCACCTCACAGTGAGTGTTCAGATCGTGGCCCCAGGCGCCATCTTCAATTGGAGCACAGCACCAGAGAAACTATTCTGCTACTGTTTTCAGGAGACAACTGTTTAGATCGAGGAGGCGGAACTCTACCAGGGGCGATGACACATCCATGGCACCGCAAATAGTCGTTATTCAGCCAGGCCCGGAACATCAGCCAGCCCTCTACAGGCCGCGGCTCACAGAGCGCCCCATTGTGCGTGCTGGCGCTTGGCCACGCCCCTCGCAGCAGGGCATGACAATGAGCTACAATAAATGCCTGCTTACATTTAAGAACATTACAGTGAATTTTGTTTGTCATAATAATGAATACTCACTGCCTTGCACCTTCCACTATATGTTCTGGGGCACAAAATAACTTCTGAAGAGATCTTTTTTCTGTTCCGTGTTCTTTTACCAGTTGTTGGATTCCCTGAATAATCTGCTGCGTGTGCTTTACACCCATTTTGATGGCATGGCAAAAGTCTTGCTGCAACACATTTTCTGCTCCCGCCTCTATCATAACTATGAAACGAAAGTCAAAGGTCATCAAGAACAGTGTCATATAGAGCTCTTCTACTTGAAGAATCAATGTTAGAAAAACGTATTAATTCAGAAAGGTGCTGGATTGCCTTGAAGGCTGCTTGATGGAACAACAGGCAGGTTGCCTAGCATATTTGCCTTTGAAGACATAAGCGAATTTGAAGACATTTGTATATATCATTAGAATAGTCACTTTTTTGTCACATGCAATTCTGGTAAAGTTACATTAACATTACACTTTGAAGAGTCCTGTATACATGTGCACAATGTAAAACACCAAATAAAGTAATAAGCGATTTAATGGACAGATATGACAACATTTTTGTGATTAGCTTAAATAGGCAAATATATGACCAAGAAAAAGAACACTTTTTGTAATTTGTTTTTGCTATTGCCTTTATCTGGTTTCACAACATAGATAACCTTTTGCCATTTATCAAAAATACATAGATTATTAAAACACATTTCATACATGCAAAACAAATATAAAATAGCATTTTTACCGTTATCAACCACAATCAGGTTTTCACCATCAGGACTCTTACGTTTCAAATTAGATGCATCAATTTACTTGGATTCATTAATGTACCCAAATATGGTCGCCCACCACCCCGCCCCCCCAAGTAACTCGTCCCACCACACCTCCACGGCCCCTCCTGCTTTAAAGGGAAGGGAGGGGAGGCGAGCCGTGAGGCAAAGCCGCTGGGAGAAAAGGCCAGATCCCCTCTCTGCAGCTCCGCTGCAAGGGTTAGATCAGCTGTGCCCCCAATCAGCTGTTCTCAACATCATCCGTGATTCAGCCCAGCACCATTGCGGGCCACGAGAACTTTAAGATGGCCAACGCCGTAACTACCAACAACATATTCCAGACCCAGCACCTGAATTCGCCCCCACACCTCCCCTGCCCCCCCCCCCTCCCGCTTTAAAGGGAGGGGAGGCGAGCCGGGAGGAGATGTGGCTGAGGGAAGGCTGGAAGAAAAGGCCAGATCCCCTCTCTGCAGCTCGGAGTTGCCGGTTGCTGCTTCCTGCTGCACCGCAAAAAAGGTAAGGGTCACGTTGGTTCCCCCTGCCTAAAAACCGCCACATTTGCCCAATTGCTCACAGAAACCAGTGCCTCTGATCATGCTTTGTGATCGGATGCTGCCTGGCCAGTAACCCGACCCTAGCCCGCCGAAATGCACACTTAGGAACCAGGAGTTCGCCGCCTCCCACTGTCATATACCCTGACTCTAGCATCCCTTCACGCATGATCTCTGCCCCCTCTACCTGCTTGTTAAGGAACACACTTTCACTGCACCTCCTGCTACCTCCTTCGGACAGAGCTCGTCACGCCGACAACCCCCATCTCGCAGAATATCTGCATTTTGCCACGTCTTGTTCTGTCTCGGACGCCCACTTGCAGCTTCCAGACTCGACATCCATGCGGTCGCCTGCAAAACTTGGAAACGTGCTGCAGTCAATTCCTGCAGCACTCCGAGCCGACAAGCCGCTTCATAGGGGTGCATGCGCTCAGAATGTTATAGGCTGAGTAGTGTGGGCTCCCTTTGCTCCCCTTCCCAGACCCCTAAGCAAGCAATAACATCACAAATAATATCACAGACTAGTTGTATTTGTGGAAATATAGTAGGCCGTAGGCATTTTTATTTTCTTGCAGAAAATACGTAACACAAGAAAAACAATACATAGTGATCTGCTTTTGGGCACACTGTGTCCAGTTCCGGAGTTGCCCAAGGTTTGTTCCGAGTCCTTTTCCTCCTTGGGCCTTCGTCCCTCGGCACATGCCGCCTACGACTTGTTTTGGACCGTGTACGAAGAAAATACTCTGCGTTCCTTGGTGTTCCTTTTTCTGTTCCTTTCCTTCTTTTTCCGTTATTTTTGCAGGGCGGGATGGGTGGCAAAAATTGCTTTCCTTTGGCCAGGTCCTAAGGAGCTTACCCGTGAGAGGTAGGCTCCTTACCTGGTTTGTGCCTTGCTACACTACCTACCACCCCTTCCTATACCTCTCAGCCCCTTTGTCCTTTTCCTGGGGGCTGGGTTTTGCATGGCCCCCTGCAGATAACTTTCGCACCTTTCCCAGGTGCCGCTTCCTCCCTTTCGGTCTTTGTTTTCTGGCGGCGCCATCCCGCCGCCCCTCCCTATGGATTTCCCGCCATCTGCACCCCACCCCGCGCCTAAACTCCCAGGCCCTCCAACGGCCCGCATTGCATGCGTCCCGGGGCCTGGGTCATAGGCTGAGTAGTGTGGGCTCCCTTTGCTCCCCTTCCCAGACCCCTAAGCAAGCAATAACATCACAAATAATATCACAGACTAGTTGTTTTTGTGGAAATATAGTAGGCTGTAGGCATTTTTATTTTCTTGCAGAAAATACGTAACACAAGAAAAACAATACATAGTGATCTGCTTTTGGGCACACTGTGCCCAGTTTCGGAGTTGCCCAAGGTTTGTTCCGAGTCCTTTTCCTCCTTGGGCCTTCGTCCCTGGGCACATGCCGCCACACCTGTGTGTGTCCGTACCACGCCCACTCAGGTTCCCCCCCAAAAGCTTTCTACCTACAGCCTCGTTCCTTGAGGGCCATAAAGATGTTCTCTGTAAACACCCCCATCCCTTTTGCTGAAAGGTGCACCCCATCCTGATGGAACATGTCAGGATTGTTCTGGTATAACTCATGCCTTAAAAATTGGAGTCCTGTGCTGCTGCAATATTTTTCTATTGATTTATTCAGTTTTTCCTGGCTATTTCTATCGCGTGCCTCCTCTGTGCACCATGCCAGATCCTCTGTGGAATTACTTCTGACATAAAGATTTCTGTCTTCCACCAACAGTGGGCTATGCTGTTTAGTGAACTGCAGATTTTTCTCTCTAGTTCTCCCCTATTTGTGCTCACCAAGTCATTCCCCCCCGAGGTGCACCCCCTGATCTTCTTCGCCCCCTCTGCTCCCGGGCCCCTTGCCCATGCTGATGTGGCAGCCCCTATCCTGAACGGGTGTGTACCAAATTCGGCTGGATTCCAACCTGCTTTGGCCATCACCTGCTTGAACACTGCCTGAAATTTGTACCTGCTGAGTGCACTGTCGTTTCTGTGTATTAACAGCTGGCCTTCTATCTCTGGTCTGATGATCAGGAAATCTTGGGTTATGCATCTGGGACAATGATCTCTTTCTTTGATGCAGTTGAGCTCTATTCCTCTGTGATAGAGAACCTGTAACAGCGGACAGGTGATCGGAAAGTGATAAAGAACAGAACAGTACAAAGGGGCAGATCTCTCACATCACAGCAGGCGGAATGATTGCTACAGTAACGACACGGACTACAACTCCCAGAATGCCTCAACAGGTGCATTCTCTATATAAAAGCCAGCAACGGGGAAAAGAAAGCAGGGAAAGAAGGCGAAAATCCAAATTTCCTTATATGAATGGACTCTCACAGTTAAGGGTTAAAACTAACGCTGATTCCGCGTGTATGGAGCAGGGAGGAGGGGAATTAGCATCGGCTGTACTGCGCCCAGAGGCAGCACCTGTGATAATTGCTGGGGAGGAGGAGGGGCACACGGGTTTAAAGCTACACTAAACGCCTCAACGTGTGTCTCATTTTTCAGGAGTGGAAGGCGACGGCCGGCGTGGATTCCGAGTGGGAAGAGACCAGCTCACAGGAAGAGGAAGAAGGGAACTCCGCAGGACGAACCCTTACAACACTGTGCGCGGAGCAGAGCGCAGTCACCACGAGAGGGACTGTTCACAAGGTGATACAAATACTGGAGTTTTTGAGTTTGTTCTTTCACTTCAAGGACGGCAAGAATACTGGAGGAACTTTACACGCCAGCTCGCAATCAAAGGCTGGATCTCTCTGCCGCGGGTGCTCAGACGAGCATGTGAAAGAAACCGCTCAACACGGCACGAACAAAGGTGCTAACGGAGCACTTTAACCCGTGAGGTCACAGTATAAACTGAGGGGGGGGGGGGGGGGGAGTTGGAATATTTGAATGGCTGTGACGAACTGCCTTGTTTAAACATACCGGTCTATTGTATTCCTTTATGGTATGATATAGTTTTCTTGGAGGTAAACCTTAACCTATGATTCTGGTCGCATTCGGAAAAAGGGAATTCTGAGAAGCCTGGTTGGCACTTTAATTTTGAATTGAGACTTTTTGCAGAACCCCCTTTTTGCAACCTGAAGTGCTGTCAAAATAAATATCATTTGTCAAAATACTCTGGTGTCTCAGGCTTACTACTTAACACTCTCCCCTTTGCTTCCAATGCTGACAACATTTAGAGCCAGGCCATTCCCTGCTACTGTGTTACTGGCCACTAGCTCACCCACCCTAAACGCCCCATAATATGCCAGCACAAATGCTGCCCTGAACAAAGCTGTTTCATACCCGTTAGTGCATGTTTCTTCTAACATTCTCAGCAATATCACTAACTTCCCAAAGTTTACCGGCTCTCTGCTGTCTGGTTTTTTCCCTTCCAATTTTGCCCAACCTTTTAAAGCATATTTTATTCTAGGGCTGTTTGTTGGATCTCCCATGCCTGCCGCTTTTGTAGTGGATGCCACTGCAGCCAGAAGCGCCGCCGCCCAGCTTTTCCTTTTACCTTTGGCAAATGCCTTCTCCAAAAATTCACACATCTTTTCAGTTGAGATATCCCCCACATGTCTTGCTCCCGTTTCCGTTAATACATCTTTTACATGCTTCTCATATTGCTTACCCGTCTTTGTATGTTAGGGCGTTCCTGGTCAATTTGTCGATGACCCGCTCCGTTCCCTGTGGTGTTTTGGTTTTTCCTGAGTCGACCTTTTGGCCAACCGTTATTTCTTTAACCTTTCTTCCAGCGGGACCCATGCCTTGCTTGGCGTGGGCGTTTTCTCCTTGTTGGCATCGGGTCTCAGCTCCCTGAATTTTTTTCACTGAAAACGAGACAAGGCATCAGGTGTCCGGACATTTCATCGAAAACAATTGGTCGACAGGACATTTGGTCGACGTAATTTCGTCGAAAATCAAATGGTCGAAATTTTTTTTTTATTTCTATATATATTTTTAAGGTTGTAGTTTAGGGAAAAAAAGGGTTTTTTATAAAAAAAAAAAAAAAAAAGGGGGTTGGGGAGACCCCCCCCCCAAAAAAAGGGGTAAAAATAAAAAAATAAAAAATTCGACCATTTGGTTTTCGACCAAATTGGTTCCACCATTTGTCCAGTCGACCAATTTTTTTCGATCAAATGTCTGGTAACCAAGGCATCAGCCACCACATTTACCTCTCCAGCTTTGTGTCTCGCCCTTATGTTTGTATTCTTATGTAGACATTACCCTGTGATGGCCCGCAATAGTTGCAACACTACTGGGCTACCCGCGCTTCCCTTATTTAATACGTTCACCACTGCCATATTGTCGGACCAGGCTGTTACTTCCTTGTTCCTGAGCTCTTCACCCCATGTACATATTGTGTGCCTCCTCTCGGTTTTACGCCAGCTGCGGGCTATGCTATGCCGCGGCTCGCAAATGTTCCTCTGAAAACTATCCGGATCGACAGCCAGTCGTGAATGTCCTCCCGGTGCATCCCTGGGAGGCCTCAACAGGATGTAATCACTGCCGTCCCTATGCATTAATAGCTGCCCGTCGACCTCTGGTCAGGGGTCTAGGAATTCTTGTGTGATGCATCTGGGACAGTGGTCCTTCTCTCTCCTGTACTTTTGGTCTGTTGCTCTCTCCCGTTTGGTATGTTTTAGCTTTCTCTAACATTATAGGCATCCCCTTGTCACCCATACTAACATCCCTCCTTGCCAGGCTGTCTCTTACCACCGTATTACTGGCCCCCGGCTCCCCTACCCTGAAAGCCCCGTAATATGCCAGCGCAAGGTGCTGCCCTGAACCGCGCGGCTTCGCCCGTGCTGCTACTTGCCTCTCGTAATACTTTTAACAGAATTATCAGCTTCCCAAAGCTCACCCGACTACTGTTACCTGGCTTCTTCCCCTCTAATTTAGCCCCTCCTCTCATAGCATATTTTATTCTAGTGCGGTCGGTTGGGTTCCGTATGCCCGACACTTTTGTGGTGCGCCGCCGCCCATCTTTTCTTTTTCCCTTTGCAAATTCCTCTTCAAGAATTTCACACATTTCTTCAATTGCAATTTTACTTCTTTTACCTTGTTTCCACCAACCAGCTTTTCCTTTTCTCCTTTGGTAAATGCCCCTTTGAGACATTCCCACCTTTATCAACAAAAAATGTTTCCACCTCTTTTACAACACATCTTTTTACCACTTTTCTTTTTCCCTTTGGCAAATGCCCCTCTGAGAAATTCACACCTTGTTTTCAAATAGCAATTTTTTCCACCTCTTAACGCTCGTTTCCGCCAACACCTCTTTTACCACTTTACGTTTTTCCTTTTGGCAAATGCCCCTTTGAGAAATTTCACACTTTTTCTCCACTTGCAATTTTTTCCACCTCTTTTACACCGGCAATAGTCTGAATGCCGATTTGATATCTGCCTTGGCCATCCATGCCCCTTCTCCTGCCTTCCTCACTAGCTCCACCGCTTCCTGAAAATCAGAGTAGGTTACCGTTGCCTCACTTTGTGAAATCCCCATGTTCACAGACGCCCCCGGGGGGTATGATAAGTGGTGTATTAACCTGAACTCCCCTTCTCTTTTTCTTGGTACCAGTCCCAGTGGTGAACATATGAACTCTTCAAATGGCATTGTGGCAAACGGTCCCCCTATCCTACCTAGCTCCCTTTCTTTCTGGATCTTTCTGGTTACCATGTCCTTGTTCTCTGTGGCTGATTTTAGATTATGTGACAACCCTCTACAAACCCCTGTCTGATCATGTTTGCTGCTTGCTGGTCCGGGAATACACTCCGTATGTATGTAACCTAAGCTTAAGTAACCTTGCACCCGTTGCGCCCAGCTACACTTGGGTTTTGTGCGCATTATCAAATAAATAAACATAAACAAACACCTCTCCATTCTGTCAATTTCTACCGGAGTGAATCCCTTCTCGTTCCAGCCCCTAGTTCCTTTTTCATTGCTCCTGTTGCCTGTTGCTGCCGGTCTTGTGCATTTGGAGCTGCTGTGGTCGCCCTTACATCTCTCACACTTGTGGCTGAACTTGCACTTCCATCCCCAGCTGCATGGCACTCCTTTCTCAAAATTTCTGCATTGCCCTTGTTCTGCCCGTACTGTCCCCCTGCTCCCATTACCTCCCCCTTGTGTGGTTGGGGGTAGGCTGCTCTGCCATCCCCTCTGTGACCCATAGTTTCTGCTCCGAAAATGCTGATCCCTTTTTCTGTCATAGTTGTAATCGTACCTTCTATTATTGTATCTATAATCTGTTCTATAATCATTCTGCCAGTACTGCCTCCTCTGTTGCCCCCCTGGGTTCCTTTCCTTGTTTCCCCATTTCTCCTTTAGTACATTAAATATGTAAAGATTATAATTCTCTTCGTCCCAACCCATGTCTGGGAAGCAATCCATCTCCTTTCTAAATTCGTAATCATATTCCTGCCATGCATCCCCCCCGAATGCCGCGTGTACTTTTAACACTCTTTGTTGGTATGAAACCAATGCCGCCCCATATATTCGGGGAATTTCTGCAGTATGATGGACATTACATTAAATGCTTCCATCCAATTGTCAAAGTTTCTTGTAACTGGCCCCTTCTTTAGCAAACCTTTCTCATCTTCCTTTATGTCCTCTGGTGGCACATTTATCCCTCTTTTCTGGCAATCTTGTAATGCATAAATATCGATCAACTCTTTCCTCCATATCTTTTCCTTTACTTTGTCGCTAATATACCACGCCATTGCCTTCATTGACCTGCCTTGTGCGTCTTTGCCCAAAGATGGCCTGCCATATTTTGTCATGGTTGGGCCTTCACTTGTATTCCCTAACACCTGTGGTGGTACCCCCCCCTTGGGGAGGATTCCCTGCCACTGGTATTGCTCGAGTCCCCTGCGTTGATATCTGCAGTGGAAGGGTCCCTGTTGGTGTCCCCCCCTGGCTTGTTATTTGTAGTGGAGGGGTTGCTATTGGTGCCCCCCCTTGGTTTGGTACCGCTGGTACTAGTGCTTCCGGTGGTGCCGGGACTGGAGCCTCTACTGGTTCCCCCCCTGCTCCACCAGCCCCTTTTCGCTTCCCCTTGCTCACTACCCCCCTTATCTTTACCCATGCCTTTAAACAATCTTTTTCTTCATCATCGCTGCTTATTTCTTCTGATGACCCAACCTCCTGGCCCCCTTTTCGCCCCTTGTTTCCTTCCGTCATTGGTTATGGGCGACTTACCCTTACCAGTGACAGAAGTTTCTAACTTTTCAACAATTTTTTCCCCCCACATTTTTGTTTAGAGTAACTCTGTTTTTTTCTTTCTTCTTCTTCTTCCTCGGTGCTTCTGGTTGTGGCTGGGGTCCCCTCGGTTCTTCTCTCCCCCTTTTCTGCCCTTGGGGCACCTCCTCCTCTCCTTCACTGCTGCTGGGCTCTATGAACAGCAGAGGCGAATAGTGCCTTAGCCCTTTCTTCCTTTCTCATCACATCCAGCACCCACTGTTCCCCATATTCATTTTTCTGCTATTTCTGCCCACTCCTTAAATTCCTGGGACCTCTGTGCCCTTTCTTCCGTCATCCTCCTTGTTTCCAGCCTTCTTTCCGCCAGGCTATCTCCTTCCTCCTTTCTTTTCTATCCACGCTGATGCTTTTGCAGTTTTTTTTTGTGCAATTTGTAAGGTGTTTGGAGGATTCAGTACACCCTGGTGGGCTGGGGGCTTGCTTTCCTGTCTCAGGTGTTGCCTTGGGATGGTAGTATCCCGCTCCTCTCACCGACTTTCCTAAGGACTGGGAGTGATATTGTACTCTGAGCGCTGATCTCCGTAACGAGCCTCCTCTCCTGAAAACACTTCCCCTTTCTTGATATTAGGCCCAATAGTCTTTCAATTTGTATACCAAACGCCGACTTTGTGGCGCTTGGTGCCTAGAATTTGAGGCTGATTGCATTCGGTTTTAGACCTGGTGCCTGCCCCTTTAAGGGGTTTTCGCTTCCTGGTTGTCCGATCCCTTGGCCACGCCCACTTGTTGTTGCTTTTACCTCCGTTTCTTTTCGGCGTTCGTCCTTTCCGCTCCCCGCGGCTGGCCTGACCGTCTTCCCGTGCTGTAATGCCTCCGTTCGGCGACCGCTGCGCGTCTCTCCTGTTCTTGACACGCCTCCCTGTGCCGCGCTGTAGCTGGATCCACGTCGCCCCGTCGCTGCAGCTCTGCTTCTCCGTCCCGTCACCTGGGCCTTCCTTCTCCGCCGACCGCCGACTTCAGTCCTGCTCCTCCGCCGCCGAAGGCAAGATTCGCCCGCCGCCACCTGTAGTTGATTAATCGGAGTAAAGCCTGCAAGAGCAAAAACTTCCAGTGTAGCAACAATTTGAGCCCGCAAGAGCAAAAATTGCTTTCCTTTGGCCAGGTCCTAAGGAGCTTACCCAGTTTGTGCCTTGCTACACTACCTACCCCTTCTTATACCTCTCAGCCCCTTTGTCCTTTTCCTGGGGGCCGGGTTTTGCATGGCCCCCTGCAGATAACTTTCGCACCTTACCCAGGTGCCGCTTCCTCCCTTCCTGTCGTCTTTGTTTTCTGGCGGCGCCATCCCGCCACCCCTCCCTATGGATTTCCCGCCATCTGCACCCCCACCCCACGCCTAAACTCCCAGGCCCTCCAACAGCCCGCATTGCATGCGTCCCGGGGCCTGGGTCAATATGCCAGGACAGACAATAACAATGCCTTGCAATCGGGTCATGTTCCCGCATCCGTATTCTGCAGCACCCAAGCACCAGCATACTACGCATTTTGCCTCCAGGTGTGCGCCAATGAAATTATCCTCATTATTATGTGCAAGGCCTGCTACATGTACTGCTGCCAGTCACTCACTGCCACATATTCTCTGTGATCCTACTAGCCCTGACTTTATGCCTGCAGCCCATTTACCATTATTATCATTTGTTAGCAATGTTACTAGCCTTGAATCTATGCCTGCAGCCCATTTACCAATACTGTCCTGTAATGTTAGTGATGTTACCAGATCTGACCCTATGCCTGTAGCCCTTCCACCCCAATTGTCATGTGATGTTAGTTATGCAACTCATCATAGTATGCCTGCTGTCCACACTTCACTCCTGTCCACCACTACTACTACTACTACTACTACTACAGCCTCCGCTACTGCCATCAGCCAGGCTCCCCTCCAACTCAGGACCACTGCACCTGACCAGACGTGCACCGTGCCCCCCACTTCTGCCACCTCCTCTGCCGTCTCAGATGTCCCACTGAAATGTGCCTTGGTCAACTCCCGCTCTCCACCAGCACACACCCTGGATGTTCATGACCTTATCAAGGACAAGCTTGACCTACTCTTTCTCTGCAAGACTTGGTTAAATGAGACCTCTGGCCCTGCCCTTGCCCTGCCCTGCCCTTGCCCTTGCCGTCCCTTGTGGATATACCATATTTAGGCAAGAACGAATTGGTCAAAGGGGCGGTGGTGTAGCTGTGATCGCGAAAGACATGCTCACCATCAGAAGGGTCCAAGGGGAATTGGGTCAGAATTCTGATGACCTCTTACTCAAACTGAAGCTCTCGCCAAACTGTACTATTGCCTTCCATCTGGTCTACTGTCCAGAGGCCCCTCTACTGGCTTCCATGAGGCCCTGATCCACGCACTATCAGATAACCTTAAAACATCGTCGAAAGTCCTGGTCGTGGGGGACCTCAATCTAGGGCTTAATGACCCCAATGATATCAAGGCCTCCGCCTTGCAAAAAGCCCCAACCACCCTAGGGTTTACCCACGCCATTTCTAAGCCGACCCACATTAAAGGTTGCACGCTTGACTTGGTATCCCATCACAACTGTTCCCTCCTCGTTTCAGAAATTTCTCCCATTCATTTGTCTGACCACTTCTGCATAAAATTAGACATCACTACCTCCAAGGGACCTACAAAGCCTACTATCGCTCTACCAGTTGCATTCTCGGGAAGCTCACTAAGGAGAATCTATCCCCCTACCTCCTGGTACCGGCCCTCCAGCCCCCCTTCCCTAATGACCCATAGCTTTTGGCAACAGCATTGAATAAAGTCATTACCCAAGCGGTAGATGCTATCGCTCAGCTCATTCTTAGAAAATCCAAGAAAGCAAAGCACTGCAATGCCTGGTTCACTCAGGAACTCCTGATATTTAGTTCTAAAAAAAAAAAAAGGGCAGCGCTTGCACACTTGCAACTTGGAAAAACAACCCTAACAACGCCTCCAAAGCAGCCTTTAAGAATTTATCTAAAGACTATAAAACTGCCATCATACACGCTAAAGCCACCTCTTTCAACTCCAGGATGGAAAATGCTAAATCTGGGACAAAGGAAATATTTGCCATCTTTAGAGAACTGGAGACTCCCTCACCCCCGCCTTCTACCCTCTTGAAGGACGTGACATGGTGCAACAAAATTCAAGCTGCCATGCTTGACAAATTGGACACTTTGCACACCAAAACCTTACCCCACCAAAAGGCCCTGTCCAATCTACGGGCTAATAGTCCTACTACATCTGCCCCAGTCACTCATCCTAGACAGGCCCTGGTGTTTGAATTCACGGACACGAGTGAACCCGAAGTCATTGCTCTCCTCAAATCCATCAAGCCGTCGAATTGTAAAGGCTGACCGGTTCAGGTCATCAAAGACTGTGCCTACTCCCTTGCCCCATTTATCACCGCCTTCATTAATTCCTCCTTCCAGTCTGGCCATGTCCTGACTGGACTCATGGAAGCATGGGTCAGAACGCTTCAAAAAAATAAAAAAATTAAAATAAAAAATAATCTCCCCTAACCCATTCGTCCCAGGGAACTACAGGCCCATCACCACTGTCCCCGGTTTGCAAAGATTTCTGAACAAAGCAGCCTACCTGCAAGTCCAAAAATTCCTTGAAGACTAACACCTTCTTGGTGTACGCCAGTCCGGCTTCCGGCCACGACATGGCACCGAAACGGCACTACTTGACCTAAAAAAATCAAATGGATGACCTCAGAGACGCAGGCAAACCTGCGCTCCTCCTTTTATACCTTTCAGTTGCCTTTGATCTGGTGGATCACAAAACCCTCTGCCATCTCTCCTCCGCAGCCAACTTCTCCCCGAGGGCGTGTGCATGGATAACTTCATTCCTACAGGAAAGCGTGATGAAGGTTTTCTCTGAATCCTCATGTGCCTAGTCCCATTAAATGTAGGGTCCCACAGGGCTCATGCATAGCTCCCACTCTCTATAACCTCATCACAAGGCCCCTGTTTAGCATCTTGGACGCCCTGGGCAGCTCATACACCAACTATGCTGATGACACTCAAGTGCTCATCACCCTCTCGGATGATTATCCAACGGACATGAACAACCTCAATTCCATTTACTCAACGATCCAATCTGGGATGGCAGAAAACTGGTTATGTCTCAACAGCGAGAAAACCGAACTTCTACTAATTGGTTCCCCCTCCACCTTGGGTAAATTGGATAAGAAATACTGCTTCATCACCATTGATAACATCCCCATCACTGTCTCACAAGTCATCAAGACACTGGTTGGGTATCTCAAACCAAACATTACCATGGATATACAGGTTAATGCTATCGCATCTTCTGCAGCATATCACTCCAAATTGCTCAACGCAGCCAAACCCTTCCTCTTCCAACAGAACTGCCTCACTATTGCTACGGCGATTACTGGATCGAGGTTGGACTACTGGAACACCCTCTTTGTTGGGACCTCCCACAAGAATCTGGCAAAACTTCAATTGGCTCAAAATAATGCAGAGAGGGCCGCAATGGGCATTTCGCTTAGGGACCATATCTCGGGGGTCAGAAGGCAGGTACACTGGTTCCCTGTCAAGGAAAGGATGGTCTTCAAAACCCTAGCCTTGACACAAAAATGTTTCCACGGCCTGGCTCCCCCTTACCTAGCACAAAGGATCATCAGACACACGCCATCTAGACCTTCTAGAGTGGCTATTCCAATCAAATCACCGTTCCTTTCACACGCAGAGTGCGTGCAGGTGGCACCAGCTTCCCAACTATGGCCGCTACCTTCTGGAACACCCTCCCGTCCCAGATAAGGTTGATTGACTCTCCTGCAGCCTTCCAGAAAGCCATCAAAACGAGGCTCAATGTTTAAAAGGGCGTTATTTCCACTTTTATGCATATTCTGTTTGGGCCGCATTCTTGTAACCCTGAATCAAGCCTTCTTACGTGTCCTCTTAGCGCCTCAATGCCTTTGGGCTGTAGTACGCTCTACAAATACAAAAAATAAAATACATTCTTCCATAGTCCTGCAGCCATATTTTGTAGTAAATTCAGTCAATAGCAGGATTCTTACATCTATCATTGCTGAACAGTGTAGTACCAAGTGTTTCAAAGTTTCCTATGAATCGTCTTCTTTACAGAGCCTTCAAGTGGTCAAAGATTCGTTCTGCTTCCCCCTGCTCAATACTTCCCTTGTCGGGAATAGATTTAGCCGAAATCTAAGGAACTGATCCCTGAAGTACCAGTTTGGAAATTTCACTAAATATTTCGGCTGGCTATTCAGCTTTTTCGATTCCTGAATTGGCCTCCCGTAAAGTTCAAATTTCTGGCATTCTTGCTGGGTAATGAACCAGTCTTGCATATACCTTTTTTTTTAACCCCATCTAGGCTTTATTCTGATTCATCTAATTGACTCAAGATTCCTTGACAAACTGCTCGCCATTCTGACAGTGTTCTATCTTCTTTGGACACAAGCACTTTCCTAAGGCCGCAAAGCCTCCCCGTTGGGTGTCGTCCGTACACTTCCTGTACAGACCTAGAGATTTCCATACAACTGTTGTACTCATTGCTGTGAGACCCAACTCCATCCTGATGGCTTGAATGAGGGTACTGTTAGGCAGTTGGAGAAGTCTCTTCCAAAATCGTCCTTTCAATCTTTGCCCAGTTTTCTCCACCAAATGTAAAGGAGGTCTCTGCCCCATAGTTAAGTATCGGAAGGGCCTTCATATGGTTGAAGGTTATTAATGGTAACATTTAAAATCTTCAGCAGTATTCTTCCCTGGCTTGCCAGGTTGAAGGCTTTAGCTCCAAGAAGTTTGACTCTTGGTAGATCTCTTATTTGTGTTCAAACACAAACCCAGGTATATTAAATAGTTAACCTCTCGGTTTTTTTGTCCTTGAAGAACCCATGTTTTCCCTTTCCTGGGCAGCCTCTTATTGCCTGGTCCAAAAGTCAAGACCTGGGACTTTGGCGGGTTGATTTTTAAATCATTCAGCTCCACGTATTGCTGCAATGCGTTCAGTTGTCTTTGTAGTCCTACTGGCGTCTGATCCAGCAGGACCACATCATCTGCATACAGAATGCGCAGTATTTTTACAGTGCCAATCTTAGGCGGGAAACATCCAATATCCTGAAAGGCTGTTTCTAGATCGGCAATGAACAGTTTAAACAGTTCAGGTGCCAACGGGCACCCGTGTTTAAGGCCTTTATTAGTTCAAATTTCTTTCGTTAACAGGCCCGTTCTATCAAGCTTCACTTGTAACAAAGTTTCGGCATGTAGCTCTTCGATTGCCTCTAAGATGTGTCCCAGACACCCCCAGTTTGTCAATTTGTCCAACAGTTTTGGCCGGCTGAAGGTATCAAATGCCGGTGAGAGGTCTATGAAAGCCAAATAGATATATTGATCTGTGCTTCTTTCCGTTTGGGCCTTTAAATTGTTCATAAGAAATATGTTCAATGAGGTACCCACACCTTTCACAAAGCCCGATTGCCATTCGTCCTGTCGATTCATTTCCATACTCCAATTTGCCAAAGTTTTGAGTACGAGTATGGAAAATACCTTCCCTGCAACGTTCAGTAACGCCATCGGTTGGTAGTTGCCCGGATCAGAGCAGGATCCTTTCTTATATACGGGGCCATTCACTGCCTTTTTCCATGAGATTGGAACTGCTTTGATTTTCATTATGTATTCAAATAAATACATAAGAAATTTTGACCATTGGTAAGCATCTTCTTTGAGTAGGGCATTTGTCATCCCCATCAGGACCTGGAGCTCTAGAATTCTTTAATTTCAGTATCATATCTTTTACTGACTCCAGGGGTTCCATGTGATAAAATCGCGGCAAAAATTGCAGTGGTAACAAAATATCGTGGCAAAAATGCTGTGGTTTTTGCACCGCAATCCATGTAAAACATGCGGGGGGACACCCCTGCAACCCCTGGACCCATTATACCATTCAAGGGGAGCGGGGGACACCCCCGCAAACCCCGCTCCCCTTAAATGGTATAATGGGGCACACCTTTACCGGGTCAAACAACAGCATTTTTGCTGTGATATTTTTTTTACCGTGACATTTTTGCCACAATTTTATTACCTGATACCCTCCAGGTTGATGTGTAGGTCTTCCCATGGTTGACTGCTCTTTTCTCGTTTGTTTCTCCAAGATGTTGTAAAAAAACTTTGAGAAATGGGATATCCACCGAGATGCCGAAACTGGTTTGGCCATGAAGGCTTCCTGCGGAGCATCCAATTCATTAATCATTGTCCATAACTCAACTGCGTTCTTTTGACTTATTTTTTGTAGCGTTCTTTCTGCATCATTTCGGATTACATTTTTCCTTTGCAGCTTACACCAGTTTCTATAGTGTTTTAGTTTTTGAATCTTTATTTTTGCCCCGGTGTAGTTTGTTTCTTTAATTTACGGATCAGACTGTTCGTTAACTTCTTTTTTTCATAACAGCTAACTCAAAAGCACGTCGATGATTAACAATAGGTTGGTTGACCCGTTTTTTTATTCGGTATGCCTCAAGGAGTCAAGGATAGACTACCATATCAGTTTCTCATTGTCTTAGTGCACAATGTATTTCCTGCTTGAGTGATGCTGTAAGGCATCCTAATTTTCCTCCCTTTGATCTTCCGTCTGTTTCTTCCCGGTATTACTTCTAAATTAGTTGGATAGATCTGAACTTCACCCGGTTTCTCCATTTCCCAAGTTATTATTAGCAAATTGTGGTCGCTGGTTTGTTTTCCTTCTACCCGCAGTGTTTGTACTAACAGACAAATTGTGTGATACGCAGATGTAGTTTATGATGCACGTTCCAGCTCTTCCTGACCATGTTACCTTCCCAGGAATGTCACCTTCAGTTGCTCCGTTTAGAATTTGGACATCCCTTGATTTCATGGCCGTTACCCAACACTGACCTCTGGTTTCCAATTCTGTTTTAAAAAGCAGATCACCCGCAAATTCCTTTACGTTCCGATCAAGACATTGAGAGTTCAAGTCTCCACACATTAAGAAAGGAGCATCCATCCATTTTCATCTGAGACCGTCAATCAAACCGGTTATCTGTTCAGGAAAGTTGTTAAATTCCTGTCTTTTAGGCTTCCAATACAAGTTTATAAGAATTAGGATAATTTCTGACCCATCAGATTTAATGGGTAATCTCCCCACCAGCACTTGTATGAATGGACTTGGGTTGAGTTCTTCAATTAGGATCAGTTGCAGCTGATTGTTTATGGCTATCAAACAAGACGTGGGTCTACCTTTCATGCCTTTGGTAGCTGCATTCAAATGAATCGTGTAACCATCAAATAATGGGGGTTCTCTCAGCCAGGTTTCCTGGCGATCGAGTAAATCATATTTTGTTAAAAAAAGATCTTTTGAAAACAAATGGGCAAAACCCTGAGTATTTCAGCTTGCAACCGTCCTTTTGCCATTATCAGTCTGTGTTTGGCATATTTCCCCATTTTTTCTGCCAGGTGGTCTGCTAGCCATCTCCAGTTGTCTTCGTATCCATCCTTCCTTTTGGTGTTTTTCCCGTTCTTTTTGCGTCCATCCTGGTGTGGTCTGCCGTGATGTAAATCGCCTATCATTTTCTGCCTGCTCGGTTGATCTTCTGGTGGTGTTGTCTTTCGGCCTAAAGGCCCCATGCTGATCTCGCTTTGATCTGACTTGGGTCTGGAATTCAGATGTTTCCGCTGAATACTCAATAAGATCAAATCCCATCGGTCTCAAGTGGGCAGCCTCTTCCAGTAGAAGATTAGTTAACCATTGAGTAGCCAGATGCAGGATCACACTGTCAGTCCTTTCCTCCTCCGGGAATTCAATCGTTAATAAATCATTCGTAGTACAGGGCCTCAAACAAGGGATATGATTGAGAAGCCCAATTACGCTGGCCCTGTTTAAAATTAGACTATCGTTTATCGATAACATCCTTTCCAATACCAACAATGTAGATGGCTTGTTTCGTTTGCCTCAGGCTTCACCTTCATGTTCTTTTCCTACATCCCTTGCTCCTTAATCTTTGATTCTGATGAGCATCTAGGCTTTACAATTCTCAAGGGCGATATCCTGTACTGATCTTTCTGTCCGAGCGTTTCAGCTGGTAATAAACAGTGGTGAACTTTCAACTGTCGTTGTACAGTGTCCCTCACCTTTAATGGAAAATTGTTTGTCTGATCTTCATTGGATTGCTTTATTTGAGGTGTTGTTTCCGATTCCTCATATCTTTGATCTCTAGATTTATCCCCTCTGCCCGGTATTTGACTAATCGCTACTCATTTTGTTTACGATGTCCCACAATCGGTATTGCAGGTGCATGAACCAGAGGTTTTTTGACGGTATAGCAATTGCTATAGCTCACTGTTTAAGTAACTTGAATCTATCCCTAAGGGCCAACCTAGCGTTCAGTGCTTGTCCCTTCACATTCGATTTCCATCTCATTTGGCTATAGCGATTGGGCCAAGAGGCTTCTTAGACCATCTTTTATCTTCCTTGTCATCGTTTGATCCCTCCGATTCCGATGAAACTGGTTCCTGAGTTAGCTCTTCTATTTCAGATGATTCTCCCTCATCGTTTTTGTTCTCAGAGATGGTATACGTTGACCGATCGATCTAACAAGTCAACTGAAGCCCTTTCATCTTGGTCCTTGGCCATTTTTGATAGTCCCTCGTGACTTGATAGTTCTGCCTCTGTCTAGAGATCTTAATAGCTGGTTCAAACTCCTTTGTAGACACTCTCATTGATGCCAGACCATTAAACAGTGGTAAGGTAATATTTTTGATGAATGTTCTACTTCCGTTTGATTTTTGATTGGGTTTTGACAGTTGGTTTTTGGTTGTTTTCTCGATTATTTTGTTATCCTTAGAACCACCTTTTATCGTTGATTTAGCCAGATTAAGTGACGCTTGCTTATTTTGTCTTTTACGCTGTCCAATTTCGGCCTTATAAAGATCTCACATTTCTGGCGGTAAATCAGCTGTCTGACTGTCCTGCTCACTCAACGTTCCCTCCGCCGTTAATCCACTATTTACTGGATTTACTGAGACTAACTACGGATTTTGCCCCTCGCTGGGTCTCGCGGGGTACCGATTCGGTTGTCTCTAGCTCTTTCGCACTCACCTTCTGCAAGTCATTAGTTTGCGCTTGTCCTAGACTCCTGTTTAGTATGCACACTAGATGGTTGTTGGAGTGAAGATTCAAAATCCATTGACAATCTACTCGGTTTGTCCTTAATTATCGGATCTAGTATGTTATGCAATAGACTTGCAACTCGAGCATAGTTGTTTGGGCCTTCATTTGATCTGTCATTTGTTCATGTAACTTAATAAAAGGAGTAAGTATTACTATTAATGTAGACACTAAAACAAATTAGTATCATTCTGTTGACCATTGGATGTGACCGATATTAAGTCTGTATCCACATCTATTGTCTTGGGCGTTTGTGTAGCTGTGTCCTTTGATATTCTAAAACTTGCGTCTTGCTCATCGGTACTTTCATGCCTTCCTCTTTTCACAGATCCCTGTCGATTGTTTGAGGGGCTAGTTACCACGCCTCGCTCCATTTGGTTGCTTGTTGGCGTGCCACCTGATGGTTGTCTAATTGAGGCTGGTGTCATGTTTTTTCCAACAGCTTCTAGGCATCGTTGTCACGCACCAACCTTCCTTTCACGTTGTTCGGCTGGGATTGCAGATTTTGTTCCGCTTCGACCGTCCACGACGTCTCCAGCAGAAGCTGATCCAGTATTTTGTTATTGATACCCAGCTGCAAGGCAGACGTGCTTCTACAAGTACTTGAAGACAGGGCTACAGATTCAGTACTGTGTGCATGTTTGCCAGATCCATAGACTTTTTTTGCGTTTTTGTGCCTTCATAAGGATTTAAACGGTCGCCTTCCATATAATTTTCCCTGTTTCACCACTCATTTGAGCTTTTGTCCCCTTCTCTGGGTTGTACTGTTATACATGCTTCCTTATGGTTTAGCCAGTCATATTGGTTGCACGTAATCTGGCCCTTGGTTGGCGTGTATGGATGAAATGTTTGCTCTTTTAGATTATTAGGAATAAAGCTTAATACTGCACTAAGACACATTACCTTGGGGTTATTTACTTTTGCGTCCAATGCTTTTACTATGTCTGCCTCTGCCTGTTTTAGTCCTTCGATGAGACGGGGGTTGGCACAATTCAACACCCTCCGTCGTACCACCCAGTCTCCGATCCACAGTGTCACTCAGCTCCAACAGGAGTGTAATTAGAACTGCAAGAGTTGCAAGGGCGGGGGCTGGTTGTTGTATGCTGTTACTTTCTGCGCTGCCCTCGCTCACGCTCTAGGACAGGCGATTGGTCTCAGGGGATAATAGTAGTAGTAGTGGTACTTAAAATTTTGAGCCACTGAATCTCGCAGCTAAATGCAAAACAGAGCAAAGCAAGTCATGGCTGCACGGCGGTGCTGCACATTTTTTGTTGTTGATTTTTTGGTTGTTGAGCCGCAGGGGTGCCGGGGGCAGGTGGAGCCCTTAGTTGCTAGACTCTATGTCCCCGGCCGCGCCTCTGCCACCGTGCACCCTGGTCAGCGCCCTGAATATTGTAAATTGCAAGCAGGTTGCGAGTTGATTGTTGGGGATTTTAACCCAATCTCGCTAGACTCACCAGCTCAACAAGGTGGAACACCGAGTCCCAGCGAGGAACAACAGGTACGCCTGCTGCTTAGCAGATAACATTGTAACTCAGCGGCTATCCGATCCAGTCCAAGCTCTACAAAGAGTCCTCAGCTCCACGTTCAGGGAGATCAGATCAGATGAAAGGATCTTCACCAGCGTGTTAGGCATGTCAAGCCGCACCTCAAAGTACGAAAACAGAAACAACGGAACACAGAGGCCGCTTCCGACACCGCAGAAAGTAGTTTGGCTTTTTTAGATCTAAAATGTGTCAGTGAGTGAGAACGGTATCCAACAACATACAGCAAAGGCACCTCCAGGAATCTTGTTCTGAGTTACTCTGGTCAACATTGCATATAATTAAGAGAAAAATGTTCATATGGCAATATTTCAGATTTCCCGAAAACTAAATGAGAGATTTTGAGGCGACACCTTCACACATCAACAATGTGCAAGGGGGTATGTGTTTAGAGTCATTAATGACTGTGTAAAGTGCCAGGCATTATCACCACGAAAACCAAAAGCACATGAAAGATATCTACCCTTCCCATTGCAGAAATGGTTCAGAGATATTGCATTTTTCAGCAAGCTTGGAGAGAGAGTTATGCCTTATGGTGTCACTCGCACCCAGACCTAAGGACCTATTGGCAGGCAAATGCTATCCAAAGAACCGGGCCAAGTGTCTGGAATTTAACTAAGGAGACTGATGATGAACAGAGGCTAATATTTGAGAGGTATACAGTTACATCGTCATTTTACATTACCTTGAATGGGGTGGGATCTCAGTGGTTGGTTGCCACTGACTTGTGGCTGTGTGCGGTGTCACACCTTTCATGACGTCCTTAAATCTTTGTTTTACACTGTAATGTGTTTTTGAGGGTTTGAACTATGGTTTGATTTCATGTGGTCTTTTGATATTTAAATGATAAAATGCTAACCATAAAAGAAAAAGGAGTGGGTTCAGGTGGATGCTAGTTGAGTGTGGATCCTGAAAATACATATGGTTAGTACAATACTTGCGCTGATCTGCATATATGGACTGAATGAAAGGCCGAACAGGTTTTAGAAAGACATTTTTGCGATTTGAATAAGACGCTGGACCCTCATGTAGATCCAATCCAAATACAAAAGGTAAAATCACTGTTTCACTGGCTTTTAAAAAATGTATTTATATTTTTAACACTTGCGGATTAGGCCTGAGCAATGTTTGGAGACACCTTCACCCAACAGATGAGGACTACACAGACGCTCAACTTATTTGTACACCAAAGCTATTCAAGTTCAGATTTTTTTAACCAGACCCTTACGCAACATTCACAAATGGTTCATATAGTTCTAGGATCCACATATGATCATTCTCCTATACAGCAGTTCATGGGGCTTTACTTTGATTGAGGTGGGAGGCATTTGACCTGAAATTAGGAGGAAGACCATTAGCATAGCGTCAGCATCCAAACAAGGTAGAGAATCAATTTGAAGGGTGCTTGAACATACATTTCAGGATTTATTAAACAGACCAGAAGTGTCGGTTTCACAGAAATTGCATAAGGGAATGAAGATGTAAATCACCGACTTGGGTTGCACAGAGGAGATCTCAGAGGCACATACCAAAACCTTCAGTATTATTTAGCCATTTCAAATAAGTTTAACAGAATAATGTGTTCAGGTTGAGGGTGGCTAGATCTTGTAAAGTTATTAAACAGCTGACTGACCATCAAGGTAGAAATAATTTTACATGAGGGAATATGCAACCTACTCGAACTACAAATGGGGGAGATTGAAAGAAAAGAGAAAATGTTTCTAGTTGGGCTACTAATTCATGCAAAATATATATCAGTCACCAAAAGAATTAATCTAGTAGTAATTTCCATGAGTCATTTACTGTAGCAAAAGCATAGTTGTATATTGCAAAATACTAACAAATATAAACATGTGGATTGTCCACCTCCAAAATGGACAATACAAGACATAACAGTATACAAAATGTACTAGACAAAGATCGACCTAGTGAAAATAATCGTTCAGCAACCAAGAAAGAATTACACATTTTCTTTTTAGTTTCAACATTTTTATTGGGAAACTTAGCCAAGATCATATATGTATTTCAGACGGAGCTGCAACTCTTAACGTAAATTAACTAAATAACATAACATACAGTTGTAACATTCTGTGAACACAACAATCCAGTAACCAGTTACAACTTATTGAAATTAAGGAGTCTTCCCCACGGTAAAAGCAGCTCCTCCAACCCCTGCAAAGGTCCTGTTCACAGTCTTGCTTAGTCCTTCAGGGGATTCACGCCCAGCGTTGTCAGGGTTATGCCAGCTTATTCCCCCCCCCCCCCGAAACAGCCCCTTCCTGGGGACTAAACACTTGAAACAAAAACTTGGGCACCCCTCTCGCACCTAGGGCCCCCCTTTCCTCCAGGATTCCCAATGCCCGACCCAGAAAGTCTTCCAAGAGGTCCCAAGCCCCCCTCGCCTGTGCCTTGGCCAATTTCAGAAGAAAGGTTTCCATCCAGTGCGTACATGCCATCAAATTCCAACATCCCTGCTTGGACAGGGCGTGCAGAGACTTCCAGTTGGTTGAGATGTGCTTGAAAACTATTGCAATTAACACGTCTAGAAGGCCTCCCTGGATCGCACTGTCCATAAAGCAAGGGTGAAAACTACCACATAATATGACGCTAAAGACAAAGGCAGATGTATACCACAGATCAGCAATATCAGCTGCTACACAGACCCACAGACTTTAAATGTGTACTTACAATCCATTAGCATGTGCCTCATCGTGCCTTCCACCTCTGCACACGACCAACATAGTTTGCTCTGGTGCCCCCAGTTTGGATGGAGTTAAAAGGGCTCCGTTATAAATCATACATGGGGTCGGAGTTAGCGAAGCAGAGTGGGATATGTACCTGATCTTGGTCCATATATCCCCCCCTGACTGTCCACTGGGATCTCCTCACCACACACCCTTGTTCAGACTTCCTCATTCGCCACATTAACATGCAGCCCATCCGTAGGGGGTAGGGTGCCATACATTGTGGCGGCAGAAGACGGTACCGCCCCATTAACTGCGCTCCCCTCCCGGGCACTCTGTATCTCAGCATGGCCTCCCCCTGCCACCAGCTGTCTATATCTCAAGAACTCCCCTTTTGGCAGCCCAGATCTGTCTCTCACAGACTGAAATGAGACTATGCCCTCCTCTGTCCATATCTGGTTAGTGAACATCAAACCCGCTGCATGCCACTCCGGCCAGTACACCGATGTCCCTCCCACTCGAACATCCTCGTTATACCATAGAGGCAAGAGCCTGGGTGTCCCCCTAATCGCCCCTCCTGCAGAAACAAAGCCTGCAATACTGCCTTGGAGAAATAAAGTAGCTGTCGCGCAGTTCCTTCTTCCCCTTTAACCACAGGATTTCCATAGCCATAGTATGGCGCTGCCAGGGACGCCTCCAGTTCGAGCCAGTGTGGCGTATCCCACGGAGAAACCTTGGAGAACCCCTCCAGCCCCTGTTTTTTAGTGAACGTGCCAAGATACCTCTGAAACTGTGGGAACTTCACCCCCTCCGTCCCCCGGACCCCTTTGCGCCCTTGCGATGGAAGCAAAGCTAACAGTCTCATTGAAATACTAGGTCTCGCCTTCCCCAGAGATATTTGGTGATCAGTTTATTTAGGGCTTTAAAGAAATCTGACGGCCACAGTACCGGTAGCATATAGAGAACCACTGCTGTTTGCGGGCGTTTAACTTGGGCGTATACAATGTCGTATAGAAGGTGGAAGGGACTGCTGAGAAATCCCCCACATCATCTGCAATGATGCCCCCCGCCACTTCTAAAGCAACCACCCTGTTCGATGTTTCCCTGCCTTGTTCGCGCCCCCATAAAAGTTGGGAATTGTTCTTAAGCATCAGCCCAGCCGCTGTGTCAAGCACGGTTTATTATACTCAATGTTGTCTTTAACCAGCGTCAGGAATCTACCCTGTGTAGGGGATTTGAAATACTCTGCCTCTTTGCATTTTACAGCCAGAAGTCTCAGACTAGCTTCCACTCTAGCAACCATATTCCGTTGCGCCACAAAACCAATGATGTGCGCTCGAAGCGCTGCTTTATAAGCGTCCCAAACTAAACCCACTGAGAGGTCTCCCGGCGCATTGCGTTGATAAAAGTCCTCAATGAAGGCTTCCAAGGATTGAATTAATTCTGGGCAAGTTAAAAGATCCACATTAAACCACCATTTATTGGTCCTCCTCTGTGCCCCTGCCCATTCACAATCTACCACTACTGGAGCTTGCTCCGAAATAAGGATAGGGGAAATATCTGTGCTAAGAGATGATCAATTCTAGGATGTGAATTGTGGAGCAAGGAGAAACATTTTAATTCCTGTGCCTCCAGGTTCTCCACACATCTAATAACTCATTGACAGACACCAACCTCTCAAAGGATTGTGCATCTTGGTTGGCCAGAGTGGGGTATGGGACTCCCTTATCTAACACAATATCCAATGGCAAATTACAGTCCCACCCATAAGCACAGATTCCCTTTTAGAGACTGAATTTCTCTGCTCAGAGAACCTCAAAAACCCTTATCCTGTTGGTTCAGTCCATACTCATTCACCACAGAATTCAGGGCACCATCCAACTGCCCTCTAACAATCAGCCATCTCCCCCCGGTTTCTGCCTGCATCTTCTCCACCTGAAATGTACAGCTTTGTACACAGAGTGCCCCATCGCCCCCGATGCCACCACCATCCCCAGCCAGTGTCTCTTAAGCCTATTAAACTCCCTGCTCGATATGTGAGTTTCATGCGAAAGGGCTACCTGAGCGCCTAGTCTCCTCAGGCGAGTCAGCACCTTTTGCCGTTTGAGCAGCGATCTCAGACCATTCACGTTCCACGATATAAACTTCACCAAGACACCAGAGAACGCAAGCGTGCTCCAGGCATGATTTTAACATCCCTGATTGCCAAAGAAATAGAACTGCACGCCCTGGGAACATCTGTACCCCCCAAACCCTAGCTCATCTCCCCATTAACGAAGCTCCAGAGCTTGACATCCTCCCGTTCCCTCCCACTTGTAACCGTACAATACCGAGAAGAAAAGAAAAAGAAGAAACAGAATCTGAAGCAGTCAAGAGCAACCAAACAGATCCTCCCTGCCCCAACAACAACCACCAGGCCTCGGCAAGGAATACAGGAGGGGCTGACACCTTCTCCCCCACACCAACTAAAACAACTTAATAACCATGCGGTGTACCAACCACTGATCTAATCATAGCACTACTTACCCCAATATGCTAGGCAATACCAAACAAATTCAGGTAGCCTCTGCAGGCGACCCGTTGGATGCCAATGGAGAGCAGGACTTCTCACTCTCTTGCCCACCCTTCCCATGCCCCTCCCCGGGGGTTGGTGTCCACATACCCAGATCTGGGCCTGTATGGCAGGTCTTTCTGTAACTTGAAGCGTGAGAGATGCGATACAGCTCCCAGTATCTGCCCAGTCTCCGACTCCTGACCACGGCCTGTTCTGGACAGCCCGGCGATGTTGGGAGAGTAACTGACTTCCATGTCCAAAACATCCTGATCTCTGAGTCGCTCTGAGATAAGAATTTGGTTAGCCATTCCACATTAGAGATCTGCATCCTTGCTGGGGGGGCGGGGAGGTTAGGTGTTTACAATCCGAATACAAGTTTCTGCCATTGCATCTCTGTTTGGAAGTCCAGGAAGCATCTCCTTGTCACCACTGTGTGCCTGGAAAAGTCCTGTACAATGGAAACCGGCTCGATCTGCACCTGTAACTTCCCTCTCGCTTGTTTCACTTTATCCAGGATCTGCAGAACCCGAGCGTGGCGGAGGAGGCTAGCAATAATGGGTCTTGGAGCTGCTCAGCCTTTTGGGTCCTGAGATCACACCCTGTGAGCCCTTTGGAACTCCAATGTCGAGGTAAAATTGTTGTTGAGGAAGTAGGGCAGCCACTGCTCCAAGCACTATTGTGTCCATCCCCTCCGTGTACTCCGGAATCCCAAATAGCCTGATATTGTTCCTGCGATTTCTATCCTCTAAATCATTGACATTCACCTCGAGCTCAAACACTCTCCCCTGCAGGTGTTCAAGGCCCTCCATACAGTCTTCCAATGTTGAAATCCATTCCTCTGCCGCTTACATTCGACCTGCGAAGTGACTCATCTTCACTCGCAAGGATTTCATCTTCCCCTGCATCTCCAGTGTCCTTCTGTACACTGCCACCATAGTTAGCTTAATATTAGCCAGTTCCCCCAAGATCAGTGCATGGTCACTCTGCTGTGAGTCTGAGGTTTACTGTGAAAACGCCCCTGCTGGCGGGGACTTACATTCATTTGTTGTGTGCAGGCTTCTTCGACGCCATGACTTCCCAGCCTCCGAAAGAAGGAAGAGACCAGGTTCCTTCAGGCTCACTGCACACTTCTAGCCCACTTCCAGCACTCTCTAGGCAGGCACACTTGCAGGTACTAACCAGTCCAATAGCCTCTCTTCACAACTATTGTGCTCCTGCTAATCCAAAATAACTTGCCTCAGTACTGTGCGCTGAAGTGCCCACCGCGGCCTTCCTCAAGCCAGGGCTCATATGCCCCCATTACACTGCACTCCCTTCCAAGCTGGCTGCAGGGTTTTCCAATGACCTTTATGTAATGAACACTGAGGAAGGCCTCACCATGACCACTGTTCTAATCAGTTTGATGTCTCAAGGCACTGTTTCCCGGCCTCCTCTTCCCCTCAGGCAGTGTCCCTCCACACAGTAATGCCGAGTCTTATACTCCGGTCCCCCTCTGCAGCTTATTTTATGCGCCCCTCTGCCCCTTTACTCTGCGCACTGCCGGCAAGGACTATGACCTCATGTCACCACAGCAGCTGCTCTCAGCACCCCGCCCGCAGACGCCGACGTCCCTCAGGGTACTCCTGCTGCTCCTGCACTGCCAGAGAGGATTACTCCGAGCCTCGCCGACCTGGATTGGGTGACCAGCCTGACCACGGAAGATACTAATGGACGTAACTGAAAAGAATCACAGTCTGCTGACCCAGGTGTTGCTGCTATTCCAATCTTGTTGGTTTGGGGTCCTGAGCCTCAGGGACTTGCAGGCATTTTCTGGGTGGCCAAGTCACGCCCCTCAAACATTACAAATTATAATTTTGAACAGAAAAAAGTAAGTCATAGACAAATACGGCACCTTATTAATTTGCCAAAGTCCTAATCAAAACCTCTGCAGGGTACAGCTATGAGGGGATAGTTATGCTCTGCAATCAGAGCTTTTGCCCGGCTATCGCTTACGGATTGGAGTCGCTAGGGATGACTAATCTCAAATGGTTGAAGATACTGGAGGGGAAATTATGGAGGGCGTTCATGAACCTAGCACAATCAGTACCTATTGAACTGGTACGATTGGAGCTGGGGCTAAGATCCCTCAAAACACTGGTTTTGAGGAAAAAAGGGGCACTGTTAATTAAGTCAATTAAGGCCCCAACTTGTCCACTCCCATAGCTGATGGGGATGGTTGTGAAAAGGGAGGATTCTACCTGTAATTTTCGGTTTGGGGCCAATTCTGTATTTGATTTTATTTTTACAAATTGATTGGACCCCTGACTGGAATGATCAGTAGGTTATTCTCAAGGCTGAGTTGGAGCGTAAATTGGACGTCTAGGATTGGGTCACTAACTACGACCATTTAGATTCATTAAGACGCTATCCTAAACAGAGTATGCTCAATTATACATTTATGAAACCGCAGTGCTATTTGGTGAAGTGTCCTTCTGGTCTGGTAAGAAGGTTCTATCCGAATTGATATTTTACCAATGATATCTGCCCTGGGTCCTCAGTTAGGGACCTCGCCAGCGGGCCGCTATTGCTGTCTGTTGCATACCTCACATCCCCATACTTAGTGGCATAACCTTATATACTCTTACCAAAGGTCAAACCATGCTACACACTAGCCTAATGAGAGCCGCACGTTGGCGCGCCAGTAGGCCTTACGAGACTCCCCACACCCTAACTCAGCTGTCCCAACCACAGAGCCCTTCCTTCCAGCCCTCTACACCCCACACGCCCCAAACAAGGGCTGCAAGATGAAGAGCGGAAACAGAAAAGATTGACCCCCTGGATTTTCTCAGACCAACCAACGACCCAGGTATACCTACTTTCTCACTCGCCAACTGCACCATCTGCTCACAGAGCACCCAGGCAACATAATGCCAATACCCACAACCAACACTTCCCGTCTCTTAGCACAGCCAGAGCAGCCTTGGCCAAACCCCTTTCCTCCACATCCCCTCCTCCTACTCTCTCATATACCCATGGGCAGCCAAAAAGTCTAGAAAAGGCCCAGAACAAGGCCACTCCACCAATTCCCATCCCTTCTAGTGCTCACAAACACATCCCATCAACTCTCAGGCACCATCATCAACGCCAGGTTGGTCACCAAAAACAAAATCTACATCTTTGATCTCATCACAGAGGAAAACCCAGACATCCTTTTTATCACAGAGACCTGGTTTTCTAACAATTACGAGCCCATTGCGCACCAAGCATTCCCACTCAGCAACCTCATTGTTCGGAACAGATCGCAACGGAGTGGAGGACTTGCGATGCTACATAAACACCAATTTCCACTGATAATTAAGGATACCGCAGACTATGAATCCCTTCTGGTAAAACCCCAACTGTCAGTCTCGGCCTTGCACAGCTTCCTACTTATCCACAGATGCCCTGGATACAACACAAACTTCAGACACGCTCTGCGATGCACTGACAACTATCCTCTATCTCCATCCAACACTTACCATCCTAGGAGATTTCAACGTCCGGTTTGACTCCCCACCCTCAAACCCTATGACCCGATATTTCACCAACAACCTAGAAGCATTCAACTGGACAACACACCTTCACACCCACCCACACTGGTGTTCACACCCTAGATGCGATCATCTCCACTGCGAATATATCCACATTGCCCCCACGCCCCTTATGGCCAGATCATTCAGCAATCCTCTTCTCTGTTTCATTGAGCAGATTGGCTCATGGTCACATAGGTCGAGCACAACCCCCTCGTGCCCCTGCATCGCTCATTTCGCTATGGAATAAAGAAGTCGTCAACCCAGACCTTGCCAACTCCCTTCTCGCCTCTTTCCCAATGCTATCCCTCCAGGAAGGGCCACTGATGATCAAAACCTCTGCCTCGTTCTTACACCACTCACTCCACCAAAAGTCCTCGCAGAGGTCGGTACCCACACTTTGGTGTTACACCTCCAACCTCAAATTGCTTCAAGCACTGCCTGGAACGAACCTGGAGAACCTCCCCCACTGCGAATAACAAATCTTACCAGAGCATACAGACGAGAAATTAGAAAAACCAAGAAAGTGTTCTATGGGAATAGAATCTTAAACTCTCGAATCCGAACAAGGAACTATGCATAATCATTTCTGAATTGAACTCTTCGAGGCACTCATCTTCTACAAATTGGAACACATGCCCTCCACCCACTACCCCCCCAGAGCTCAACCCCAGTCGAACACCCCCCTCGACACACAAAATGTCACCTTCACTCCAATCACACCAGGAATTCCTCTCACTCCTAGCACAAAGCCACCCATCAGGCTCCCCGGAGAACCCCTTGTCCACCCAACCTCGTGAAAAACATCCTAACTCAACCTGTGCAGGCAGTATTGCACAATAAATCCTCAACCACTCCCTAACATCTGAACTTTCCTAGAAGCCCTAAAAACCTCCTACATCAAACTCCACCTCACACGCTTCATGGCTAAACTGATGGACCGAGCATCGTACAAGTAGCTTGGCCTATTCACTGAAACAAACTCCTGGACCCAGTGCAGCCTGGCTTCCAACCACACGGAGGAACAGAATACTCCCTAGTGTCGATTTGGGACAACCTAAAACGAACAGCTGACGCAGAAGGCTGTGCTGCTCTCATCCTTCTTGACCTCTCTGCCGCCTTCGATACCATCGATCACACCATCCTCCTTGACAGGCTAAGCTCAAAATCCCTAAAATGCAAGGCCCCATCAGTCCTAATCTGTCATCATGCCTCTCTGACAGACTACTGGGTGAAAAATCCCCTCATCCTCCACTTGGTGAAAATCCGTGGATGCTTACTGGACACAGATTTATCACTCTCCAAGTAAATTAATCATGTTTCCAGATCCGGTTTCTCCCACCTACGCCATCCTCAGGCACATCTTCCCTTACCTCACCTATCCTCACTGTGTATCTGTCATCATCTACATCATGCTCTCCTGCTTAGACTACGCACACAGCCTTTACCTAGGCGCACCTGCATTTCAGCTTACCAAAACTGCAGAGTATCCAAAACGCTGCTGCCTGTCTCCTCATCAACCTACCTCCTAGAGAACACATCAGCCCTACACTGAGAGCCCCACATTGGCTCCCTATTGACTGACGCAGCACATTTAAAGACATGTTTATTTCCCACTGGGCCATCCATAACAGGGCCAGAATTCCTTGAAAAGAAATTCACTGCTACCACCCCTCAAGGACTATAAAATCTGGCTCAGCATCCCTCCTAGTAGTCCCCCCAGCTCATCTAAACTTTACGGGTTCTCCCTCTCTCTCTCTCTCCATCCAAACTCCAATCATCTGGAACTCCCTACCCTAGCACTTTCGCAATATTGACGATCACCTAGCTTTCAGAAAGGCCCTCAAAACGTGGCTTTTCCCTCCCTCCTCACCCTCCTGAGAGCCTCCGCACCCCACACTCTCCATTGGCGCACATAAACTCTGACATAACTCACAACTCACCTACCAACCCACTCCCCACAGATATCGGCAGCATTTGCAGCAGCACTCTGCGAAAATCTCCTTCCCAAACACAACAACACTCCTACCCACCAATACCCCATTGACGCCGGCAGCGTTCGCTGAGGAACTCCGTAGCAACACACCCCGTCCTGCCCTGGGCCCTCTACCACTACTCAGAGCTTTGTACCAGAGAAACCACAAATAGCAAGAACATTGTATCGAGGGTAGGAACAATTATGCACTCAGATGAAATTCTGGGAATATGAATCATATTGCACGTTGATGGACCTCGAGGGTAGGAAATGTAATGCACTTAAATAGATTTTCGGGTGAAGGAAAATATGAAGTTAGATAGACCTTTAGAGGTAGGGAATACAATGCACCGAGGTGGTCTCAGGGATAGGAAATATGACACACCAAGATGGAATTATGGGACCGTACATGGTAATCTAGAGGCCTCACCCACTACTGCTGTACCTCGAACTAAAGCTTTCCGTGTTTATGGACTACCCGAGCTAAGTGTCCACCCATTTTAGCTGTACCACAAACCAAATGAGCGCCCATATACAGGGCCATAGACTACAGGCATCACATTGGAATATCCAGTTAATAGAGCAAAGGCAGACCATGCCCCATAAGGTCCTACTTCACCCAAGCCCTGCAACCTGGAAGACAAATAGCTTATGGCTCCAACTTATGCACAAAGCTAGACATTGCCTACTAGGGTAGCAAGCCTTCTCTCCCCTACAGACGACCAGAAGGAGGCTGCAACCTCAAAGAAAGCCCTATTTCAGGCATGTTTAAACGCACCACTCAGATGGACATCCGCAACAGGCATGGCTCTGCATCCACACACTCTAGAATACAGCTACGCCAATTACGGTCTAGTTGGGCACTTAACTTTTGCACTGAAACATCAGACCTGCCTCAGCACCTCTTCCACTAGAATACAGCGACAACCTACGACAAGAAATTCGGTCTAGCTGGAACACATCAAATCTTACACACTAGCAACTCTGTCACCTCCCACCCTCCCCCAGCACCCAAACCACGTACCTGACCTCCTGGGATGCTTAACAGAGCCTAGCCGGCCAACATAAGTCCTAGCTCTTGGCAAAAGGCACACAAGCATCTTAAACATCCCCTTAGAATTTCAATCACCTGGGCTTCGTTCCTCCGAGGGCGTTCCGACCACAAAGCGCTTTGAGGCCATACAAATGGGCAAATAGCGTTATATAAGAGACAATTACTTGTCCTATATGGTTTTTGAAGGGTGATTGAAGATAAATTAAGGACGCTGGAATAATTCTCTATTACTCTGTATTGCATTTGTTTCTTTTTGACTGAAATGCCCCAATTGCTGTACATGTTCTTTCATTTGTGATTTTTTAAAAATTATTGTGAAGGTTTATAACGATATGCTTGAAATATAATGTATGTAATGTGGAAAGTTCTTGTGAACTATGGACACATTAATAATAATAAAAAATAAAGAACATGTGCCATTTTTGGAGAACAGTACATCAAATGTACAGGGACGACGCCAGACATTTTGGCGTCCTTCATTGTAACGCCTTCCTAAGGACCAACTAAAATAAGTAGGGACCCTGTGTGTAAAGGAAGTGAGAAAATATAATAAATTAATGTAATTATTCATGGAAAAGGTCACTGTCACATACAATTGAAGTAGATCGCTCACCAGTCCAGCAGTGATAGCAGATCGGCTAATAGAGACATCTTCCATTGAAGAGTAACTCTGGTATCTCTACAAACCTATATGGGATACATCACTCACCGTAATCGTATTTCTAATGCTTGTATCTGCTTAGATTCACATGCTGTGCATAGGCCGACATCTAGTGGAAGCTGCAGAGTATTACAGTTGTTTTTCGAAACTCGAAAATGGGCGTCGACACAGGGCGTGCCAGTAATACTATCCCTAGTGTGACGTCCACTGTACCCAAGATCCCTCACGCGTGTATTTTTCTGACATGAGGTAGCATGAGGAGTAGCGTGAGTACAGATAATCCAAGCATATAGACAGAAAGGTAAGACTACAAGCAATCCTGCGCCTTCTCTCGGAGGGGAGGAAGGGTGGGTCGCATGTGAATCTAAGCAGATACAAGCATCAGAAATACTATTACGGTGAGCAATGTATCCCTTCTGAGGCTTGTGGAATCTGCTTAGATCACATGCTGTGCATAGATTACCGAGCAGTACCAGAAGAAAGAGGTGGGATGTGAGAAGGGTCATGAGCAAATACGTGTCTTAGAACCGCTTGTCCCACTTGTGTATCTGCCTTGGAATGGGTGTCAATGCAGTAATGCTGAGTAAAAGTGTGAATAGAGCTCCAAGTAGCTGCTTTGCAAATGGTGTCAAGGGGTACAATTTGCAATGAAAGCCAGAGTGGCCCCAATGCCTCTAGTAGAGTGGGCCCTTGGCGTAAAAGGCAGAGTCTTTTCAGAGAGTGAGTAACACAGCTGGATACAGTTAATAATCCACTTCGAGATGGCACCTTTAGAGACGCGATCCCCCTCTCTGCCTGTAGCTACGGAGACAAACAGTTGATCTGTTTTCCTTAGCGGTCTTGTTTTATTTACATAGTAGAGGACCGCCCTACGCACATCTAGGGTGTGTAGTTTCACCTCAGCCGAGCTTTGCGGGTTCTGGAAGAAAGCCGGAAGCTCGATGGACTGGTTTACATGGAATTTTGATATAAATTTAGGTGAGAACCTAGGGTGTGTGCGTAAAACCAGTTTGTCTTTATGGATAGTAAAAAAGGGATCTTGCACTGAGAGCCTGAATTTCACTGACCCTTCTTATAGAGGTAATAGCTACTAAGAAGGCCGTTTTATAAGTCAGGTGTTTGAGACTGCTTTTATGCATGGGTTCGAAAGGGGGGCCCATGAGCTTGGCTAGCACCACATTAAGGTCCCATCCTGGTGGTGGGTTTGAAATAGGAGGGTGAAGTCTCTTTACTCCTTCCATGAAGGCTTTAACTACTGGTACTTTCCACCACAAAACCTTGCTATGGGAAGTGGTGTAAGCCGAGAGGGCTGCCAGGTGTACTTTCAGTGAGTTAAAAACCAATCCTGCATCTAGCAGGTGGAGCATGTATGTAACAATAGTGGAAGGAGTGCAATCAACTGGGTTGATTTGTCTACTCTGGCACCAGATAACGAACCTCTTCCACTTGTCAAAGTAACAGTGCCTTGTGTTTGGTTTCCTAGATTCCCTTAGGATGTCCATACACCTCTGTGGCAAATTGAGGTGTCCAAACTCTATGACCTCAGGAGCCATGCTGCCAGGTTCATTGAGTTGGGTTGCTGGTGCACTGTTTGACCTTGGTGCTGGGACAGTAGGTTGTACCAGGCTGGAAGTTTGATGGGCTCGCACACCGCCATCCTGCGTAGGTGTGGGAACCACGGTTGTCTTGCCCACATGGGAGCACTAGGATGAGCGTCATCGATTCCCTGTTCATCTTGTTCACCACTTTCCTGATGAGAGGAGTTGGTGGAAAAGCGTACGCAAACATCCCTGACCAGTTCATCCACAGGGCGTTCCCCTGGGAGTCTGGTTGGGGGAACCTGGATGCAAATCCTGGGCATTGTCTGTTTTCGCTTGTGGCGAATAAGTCTATAGTGGGGAAACCCCACTGAGAGAAGAGATCTTCTACGACCTCTCTGTGAAGAACCCATTCGTGTTCCTCTGGGATGGAGTCTCTGCTCAGAGCATCCGCTAGGGAATTGAGCTCCCCTGGAACATGTTGTGATGACAGGAAGATGTTCCGTCTGAGTGCCCATATCCAGATTTTCTGGGCAAGCTTGGACAGATTTGGCGAGCGAGTCCCTTCTTGCTTGTTCAGGTAGAACATGGCTGTAGTGCTGTCCGTCCGGATTTGCACTGACAGGTTTAGTAGATGGGGCTCGAACGCCTGAAGCGCTCTGAATACTGCCAGAAGCTCTAGCAGGTTGATGTGGTTCTTGGCCACTGAGTGAGACCAGAGACCCTGAGCTGTGTGGTGGAGATGGTGAGCTCCCCACCCCGTCAGACATGCATCTGTAGTGACTACTGACTGTACTTCAGGATCGTAAAAGGGTTTCCCCTGTGCGAGATTCTTTCTTGTCCACCAGTGAAGGCTTTGTACCAGTGTTGGCGAAATGACCACTAGATCGTCCCATTGACCACTTGCCTGAGACCACTGTTTCGCCAACCATTCCTGCATGGGACGCATGCGCAGGCGCGCGTGGGGGACCAGGTAAATGCATGACGCCATCATGCCCAGTAAACGCATTGCTTTGCGTACCGTTATTTGTTGACCGGACTGATAATGCGGAATTTGCAGTAGTATATTCCGAATTCTTTCTTCTGAAGGAAAGGTCAACCCCTCCTGGGTATCCAGGATTGCTCCTAGGAATTGTTTTGAGGTGCTTGGCACCAGGCTTGACTTCTTCTCGTTGATTGAGAAGCCTAACTCGTGTAGGAGGTTGATAGTCCTTTGAATGTTTGTCCTGCAAATTCCTGGGGTTTCCCCCGTTATGAGCCAGTCGTCCAGATAAGGGTACACTGGGATTGCCTTCCTGCGTAGGTGTGCAGCCGCCACTGCCAGTACCTTGGTGAATACCCTTGGAGCTGAAGCTATCCCGAAGGGTAGTACCTTGAATTGGTAGTGGCGACTGTCCACCTTGAAGCGCAAGTACTTTCTGTGCGCTGGGAACATGGAAATATGAAAATAAGCATCTTTCATATCCAAGGTTGCCATGTAATCCCCCTTTTTTAGGAGGGGGATTACCTCTTGTAGCGTGGTCATACGAAATTTTTGGGGCTTGACATACTTGTTGGCAGGCCGTAAGTCCAATACTGGGCGCATTGTCAAGTCTTTCTTTGGCACAAGGAAGTAAGTTGAATAAATACCCTTGATTACCTGGTGTCCCGGGACGAGTTCTATCGCGTCCTTTTGTAGAAGAATGGCGATCTCCTCGAGGAGAATCTTCTGATGTTCTAAGGAGTGTACTCTTTGTCGTGGAGGATGGTTCCGGGGACGCTGCAGTAGCTCTATACAATATCCTGTGGATACTGTTGACAGCACCCATCTGTCTGATGTGATCCCTTCCCAAGCCTGGGTGAAGTTTGAAATGCGTCCCCCTACTGGGGTTGCGTGAGAAGGGACCCTGAACTGAGCGTCACTGCTTTGGTGGAGGTGTGCCGCCTCCTTTGCTGTGGCTGCCTCTGCCTTTACCACGACCTCTCCTATTACCTCTGCCGTAACCCTGGGTAGACTGTTGGTTGTTGTTCCACTGTGTACCCTGCCCCTGGGAATAGTTAGATCCTGGGCGACGGAAATTACTATTCCCTCTCTGGTTAGGGGTTTATTGGTTAACTGGCCAAGGGACTTGAGTGTCTCGTATTCGTCCTTGGCATTTTTCAGTGCGTCTTCGACCGCCTTACCAAACAACAGATCGGCTTCCACCGGTTTGTCCAACAATGATGCCTGTGTTTCTGCCTTAAAACCAGACTGCCGTAACCACGCATGTCTCTTGATAACAGTACCTTTTGCTATCAATCTGCCTGCGTTGTCCGCGGCGTCGAAGGTTGCTTTCAAAATGCAACCAGACACGGCTCTACCCTCTGCGGAAATCCGAGCTAATTGGCCCTTTAACGGTTCAGGAGCAGAGGCTATGGGAGCCGCGACTTCTTCCCACTGATGGCAGTTGTAGCTGGCCAACAGGGTGGTGGAGTTAGCAATCCTTGCTTGATAGGCGGATGTTGAGGCTACCTTCCTGCCAAAACCATATAGTTTTTTGCTCTCCTTGTCGGGAGGAGCTTCTGACGAAGACAAGGGTGTCCCAGCCCTCTTACGAGTGTTGGTGACAACTAGGGAGTCTGGCTTCAGATGTCCTCTTATATAGAGAGGGTCAGACTGTGCTGCCCTGAAAAGTTTTTCAACCCTGGGATTGACTGCTCTGCTGAGGTTTGGGTTCACCAGGGACGGATCTATTCTCCGCTGAATGGATTTAAGGATAGGGATGGTCTGGGCAACAGGCCTCCTTTCTCCCACTAACTCTTCCACGAAGTCCCTTTCCTCCTGTACACCATGGGTGTCAATGTGGAAATGTTCTGCTGCATGAGCGAGAACCTCATTTAGGAGGGGTTGGTTATCGACCGGGGAGTCGGTAACCGGGGCTTCGTTCTCTACCGGGGAATCTACTCTGTATGTTTCCGGCTCATCCTCTTCTTCTTCCTGGTCCTCATCGTCCCCATAGTAGCCCGTCCCGGTTTGCTCTTGAATCATACCAAATTCTTGGTCTTCACAAAAGGAAGCCTCTCCTTGATACTGTGAGTATGGAGTTGCGTAGGGTTGCACCTCGAAGGGTTCAGACCTCATCGGGGTCTCAAACCGGGCCTTCTTACTCGGGGGGATAGGATCAGTAGAGCCTGAGGGTGTGGCCCCTTGTGGATCATACGAGAGGAAATGTCCTGGATTTTTATCATAAAAATCAGCTAAAGAAGACATTCTTGACATGACCCTATCTATGTCTTCACTGGACCATTTTTTGGAACTGGGAACGAGTCTCTCAGCAAGTCTATGGGATCTATCTTGAGTAGCTTTGCTGGTTGTGGACCTATCAGCAGACCTGGGTTTGTCTGTCTGTTTAGGGGGGTGGAGTGTTTCCCAAGTGTGGAAGAATGCACAGGTAGTTTCTTCTGCTGTTTTCCCCCCTCCCCGTGCGTAGAAAAATGTTTTCCCTGTCCTTTAGTGGCTCCGGAGTTTTTCGACGCCTGGCGTCGAGGATCGTGAGAGGTCTCCCTGTCCTTCGAGCGTGGGGCCTCGCTGGCTTTAATTGCGGGCTCCGACTCCTCGAGCGCGGGCTGGGGGTGGAAGTCATCTTCGTCTTCCCACGATCGAACTTCTGTTAGCCTAGGGAGCGAGGCACTCTTGGCAAGAGTGGATGATTGCCTGGAGTCATGCGGCGATCTTGATCGAGAGCGTCCAGAGGACACCGAATCGGACCGTTCTGTCTGTGCCTCTTTCCGAGAACTCGACGTCGTCGAGTCTCGGTTGGACTTAGTGTGTTTAGTGTGTGTAGTATGTGAAGCGCTTGTGTCGCCGGGGGTCTTCCCCACAGCCGCCCTGCTGGACGACCTTCCGAGGTCGGGGACCTGCGCTCGGCTGTCTTTCGACGCCGTAATGCCCTCGCCGTCCGAAAGTACGGCGTCGCTGCCATCGCTGAAGGCGCCCTCCGCTGCCATGGCCGCCTGCCTGGTGTGGTGGGCCCAACGCTTCGTCGAACGGTCCTTAAGTGTCTTAGGTTTAAACCTACTACACGCTCTGCAGGTCGCTTCGGGGTGGTCCCTCGGCAAGCAGAGATTGCACGTGGCGTGCCTGTCGACCGAAGGGTATTTGCGATTGCACTTGGGGCAGAATTGAAAAGGGGTACCCTCCATACGCACCTTGAGGCAGTGGGCTGTTAAGTGTAGGAAATGTGTAAGGTGTACCTATATACCAAGAGTGTAGAGTATGCACAACCCCCCACTCTCCCTATTTGCAGGGCCGAGGCCAGCGGCCTACCAGGCCCGGGCCGAGGCCAGCGGCCTTCCGAGGCCCAAATCCGTCATGCAGCAGCCGACGGTCGATTTCTTCTCCAGCCGGCATCGAGTGTGGAAGTTCGACGTTGGGGTGGGGAAGGATGTCAATAGATTATTATTTTATATTTCAGCAAAAAGTATGGCTAAGGCCAGGGGACTCCGCAAAATGCTTCCGACCAGTATGGCGGAAAAAAACAATCTGAGGATCCTAGACGCGTGAGGGATCTTGGGTACAGTGGACGTCACACTAGGGATAGTATTACTGGCACGCCCTGTGCCGACGCCCATTTTCGAGTTTCGAAAAAAAACAACTAATACTCCGCAGCTTCCACTAGATGTCGGCCTATGCACAGCATGTGATCTAAGCAGATTCCACAAGCCTCAGAAATATATATATATATACACACACACACACACAAGTCAAATTATCAAATGGGGATGACTATCAGTGTACGGTGTAATGTACTTGCTGCATACCTCTCCTTAGGTTAGTGGATTGTACCACTGCTCTATGTCAAGAGAATGACGACTTGACATCGAGCAGAACTTATCTATGGTTTTGCTTAAGTAAATGACTATCAAAGAAATTACTACTAGAATCATTATTTTGCTCACTTAAATATTTTTTCATTTATTTAAATATTTTTGACTAATTTAATTTTGCATGAATTAGTAGTCTAACGGAAACAAATTCTGTTTTCTGACCATCAAGGTAGGACTGACAAAAATGAAGCCAAATTAACACCACCATAATTTTTTTTCATACACTTTTTTTAACACGTGCTAAATCATACATACAGAAATTAAGCAGAAGGCAATTAATTCAATGGTGCATACAGTCAATACAGTCAATTTACAGCTGAGACCACCCTAGCTGTGGACGGGGGGGGGGGGGGGGAGTTCCACTGGTGGTAACAGTGGGGGGGAGGAGAGAGAAGGGCGAGAAAGAAAGGGGGGGCTTTTTCATTGCTCGTCCAACCATTTACCCCAGACCTTTTGGAACTTGTGTGGGCAGCCTCTTGCTGTGTAAATTCGCCGCTCCAAATTACCAAAAAGTACCAAATTTACCTTTTATTGAGTGCAGGTCTAGCTCTGAGAAGCAATTGAGCACTTTCCAATCATAAGGGAAAGAACATGGGGAGGGGAGCAGAGAAACAACGGAGTGTGGAGATAACAGGTGAAGGGGAAGGTGGGCAGTTTATCAACAAGGGATTGCCAAGCAACCAGGGGAGGAAACAGTGGGGATCAGATCACTCCGTCTCAGGTAGGGTGGGGTGGGAAGTGGAGAGGCTGTGGACTTAGGTGTTAGGGAGAAGCCATTCCTTGAAGCACAGGGTGTTGAGCTCCGTCCTCAACTACAACTACAAGCAAGGGGGTGAGTCCGATATTGACATGGAGGAGGTTCCAGAGTCGTGGGGCATAGACAGAAGACCTGTCTTCTGGTTCTTTACTTCCTACACCAGCAGAGTTCAAGTCTACACATGTCCTTACTTCTGGTGGATCATAGGCCTTCAGAGATGTTTCTCAGTGAGTTAACTTGAGGGGGGTTCAGGGTAACAGCCTTGTCAATGATGCAGCAGGATTTCAAGTTGATGCATATTTGCAGCGGTAGCAAGTGCAGTTCAATGTGAGTTGGGTGTCGTGGTTGAATTTGCAGCGTCCTTTGATGGTTGTGGAAGGCCTTCCAAAAGGGAACTGCCACTATCTAGATCTGAAGTCGTTTTCTGGGATTAAGGGCTTGATTTTCGGCAGGAGAGAAAGTTAGTATCAAGATGTTTGTGTCTTCCTTGCCATGTGCTGTTTGAAGGAGATGGGTCTATGTCGAACCCAAGGGATTTGGCGCAGGTGGACAGCTAGTATGTGAAACCTTAGAGGTGTACAGCAGAGAGCCAGGTTTGGATGACAGGGTTTTCAGGGTTGTTGGTCAGGAGTAAGAATTCAGTGTGGGAGGAGTTGCGGTTCAAGTAAGCATTGGACATCCATGATTGGATCAATGAGAGGCAAGCGTTGAGCATGTGGATGTCTTTGATTGAGGATATCTGGAGGTAGAACTGTGTCATCTGAGTATTGGTGGATGTAGATGTGTGGAGCAAGGAGGGAATCCAAGCGGTTACATGTAAAGATTGGAGATCACGGGGGGAGAGGATGGATCCTTGCAAGACTCTACAGGTGATGGGTAAAGTTGCTTATTTGGAGGAATCCAATTGCACAAACTGAAAAGGGTACACATTGAACCAGCTGAGGGTGATCTTGCCGATTCCCATGCAGCGAGATAGATTGTCAATGAGTGTCTGCAACATTTGACACAGAAGACCACCAGAGAGGTCAAGAAGAATCAGTAGGTAAAGATGAACATCCTCGAGAATAAAGGGCATCGTCAATCACCTTGATGGTGTAGGCGTTTGTGCTGCAATTGGGACTGGGCAAGATTGGTAGGACTAACGTGTTGGAGGAGTTGCAAGGCTACTGCTTCCTCAAGGATTTTACTTAGGAAGGGAACATGTGTGATGGGGTGATATTTGTGGATGTCATCAGGGTTTAGTGTTGGTTTTTAGAGAAATGGGAGAATTTGTCCACTCTTAAGGGTCGAGGGGAAGGTGCTTTGAGTTAGGGAGCCATTTAGGATTGTCAGGTAAGGGAGGAGTGCTTCAGTAGGAAGGCCTCGAGAACAGAGGCAGTGAGGATGTCTGCATACGACGTTGCCTTGAAGAATGCTAGGGAGGCAGATTGGTCTTCCATATTGAGTGTCTTGAAGGTTGTCCACATAGTTGTGGTTTTGCAAGGTGGGAGGTTTAGTGTTGCATCAGTTGTAGCACTGGTGTCTGTTGGCGGATCGGCTCAGCCTGCTCTGGTTGTGGAAGAAAGAGTTGATGGCGTTGGATTTTTCATTGGAGTACTGTATGGATGGGGCCAGGCAGAGGGTTGATGCAGTGCTTTATGGCTTAAAAGACGACTCAGCTTTCATTGTTGGCCTACTCAGTGGTGAACAGTGGTCTACGTGTAGTACAGAGTTCCTTGAGCAGGGCAAGGTCAGATGCGCTGCAGGTTTTTTGCAAAATCTTTCCTCATTTTCCAATGGCTCGTTTGTTGAAGTTAGAGTGTACCAGCAGGGTGAGGGTGCGTTGTTTTACTGGGGAAAGGTGGTTGATGTTGGTTGTGAGGGTGGTGTTGAGTTCTTGGAGAAGTGAGTTACAGTCCTGGTTTGTCTGGGGTAGTTCAGCACATGTGAAGTGAATTTTGCAAAGGTCTTCCCTTAGAAAGTTCTAGAATGATCCGAAAGCTTGTTTTCTGGGTTTCTGCTGGGTTTGCTTGACTGCTGTGGTGTGACTAATGTCAAAGGGGATTGCCAGATGGTCTGACCAGTCGAGAGAAATTGGAGAGCTGTAATGAAGGATGGCCAGGGCTGGGATGATTAGGTCACGGATATTACTTTTCCTGCGAGTTGGACCCCTTGTGCTTTGAGTGGTTCAGTTCAGAGTGTACAGCAGGCAGTGGAAATCTTTCTTCATTCAATTGGTTGCTGGATTGGCAGGGAAGTTGAAGTTGCTGAGGAAGAGGTTTGTTGGTATAAGTGAGAGACATAGTGGGGACCAAGTCCGTGAAGTGTTTGATTAACCCCTTTAGTGCCAATTCCCTCCCTGTTGACAAGGACGAGATACCTCGTCCTTTTAGGCACCTTGTTTTGAGCAATCCCGGCAAATCAGGGATCGCTGAAAACAGTAATCCAACCCCCGGGCTATGTGAGGGGGAGATCCCTGCTCACTGCCCGGGGGGCTGGATTACCTTCAATTTCACATCGGCGTGCGTAACGCACGCCGACATGAAGGTGAAAGTATTTCCACTGCGACAGCCATTTTCGGCTGCCGCGGTGAAGAGAGAAGGCAAGCGCCCTCCTCCCTCTGCCTCGATCACCGGCTGTATTTCAAGCCGGAGATCGAGGCAGGTGTCGTTGGAAAGGGGAGGTTCTCCCCTTTCCAACGACACCATTTGTGTAAGCATTGCTGGCCGCGGGTCGGGCACAGAGCGCTCGATCCGTGGCCAGCAATCCCACTAGACCACCAGGCACATGTTTGCAATGCGGGGGCAGGGGGGCTGATTACTGGTGCGCGACCCCCCCCCCCCCCCCCCGAGGCCCCAAACGATGCAGCCACAGGTATGGAGACCCCTAGGGGCAGATGGGTATTTGAAAACAAAAATAAAATAATCAATGGAAATGGGGAGGGGAGGGGGTTGGGGACCACTAGCCACCACAGATTTTTTTTAGGACATGAGAGTGGTGGCCCTCTCCCTCACACCCCAAGTGGAAAGGGGGCACCCCTTGTAGCCTTCCCTGGGGGCAGATTTGTGCCCCCAGGTAGGAGTACATGAGGTGGTCCCCCATCCAATAGGATGGGGGGGGAGGAGAGGGCCACCAGGAAAGTCCGGAGAGGGCCACCAGGAAAGTCCGGACAGGCCCCCCCAAAGGATGGGGCCTGCAGGTAGGTCCTCCCTAGGGCCGATGGGTGCCCATCTGCCCCTAGGGAATGGGGCCAAGGGAAAAAAATACAAAAACTCAATGGTTGGTTTTGAAAGGAGTGCCCCCCCCCCACTAGACCACCAGGGAATTGTTTTTATGAAAAGGGGATGTCCCCCCCCGCCCCAACTCACAAAATGGAATGGGGGTCATGTCATGCAGCCCTCCCTGGGGGCAGTTATGTGCTTCTAGGAAGGGGCATCTGCCCCCAGGGAGGGTCTCATGAGATGCCCCCCCCACCCAATTGGTGTGGAGGGGTAGACGGCCACCACAAAATGTCAGACAGGCACCCCCAATGGGTGGAGCAGTAGTTTTTGGGCACCCTGGGGGCAGAATGGCACACTATTGTGCCCATCTGCGCCAAGGGGAGTTGGGTAAACAAAGCAAAAAAGGTTAAAAATGGTAGACAGCATTTTAGGCGGGCTTTGGGGCCCCCCAAAGCGTCAGGGTATTTTGTAATGGGAAGGGGTGGTGTCCCTCTGCCCCCACACCCAAAATGGAGTGGGGGCCATGTTGCGCAACCCTCCCTGGGGGCAGATATCTGCTCCTAGGAAGGGACAGCTGACCCCAGGGAGGAATGCATGACGGGTCCCCCTCCCCTTATCTGCCCCCTGGGATTGCTACATGAGATGGCCTGCCCCTCCATTTGGGGTGGGGGTGGAGAGGTGCACCCCCTTTACATTTCAAAATTACCCAGTGGTTTAGGGTGTCCCACAGCCCCCCCTAAAGTGCAGACTACCATTTTCAGTTTTTTCTTTGTTTAACAAACTTCCATTGGGGCAGATGGGCACATTGGTGTGCCAATCTGCCCCCAGGGTGCTCAAACCTTACTGCCCCACCCACTGGGGGGCCTGTCCCACATTTTTTGGTGGCTCTCACCCCCATCCCAAATGGAGGGGGGTGTACCTCATGCAGCAGTTCGTAGGAAGCCCAGAGAGGCCTGCATGAGGGCCCCCCCACCCATTTGGGGTGAGGGAAGAGAGGGCCATCACAAAATGTCAGACAGGCCCCCCAATGGGTGGGGCAGTAGGTTTTGGGCACCCAGGGGGAGAATGGCACATTATTGTGCCCATCTGCGCCAAGGGGAGCTGGGTAAACAAAGCAAAAAAGTGAAAATGGTAGACCGCATTTTAGGGGGAGGGGGGGTGTGAGGCAACCCAAAGCGCCGGGAATTTTGTAATGGATACGGGTGGTGGCCCTCTGCCCCCTCCACCCACAATGGAGTGGGGGCCATGTCATGCAGCCCTTCCTGGGGGCAGATATCTGCTCCTAGGAAGGGACTCCTGACCCCAGGGAGGAGTGCATGACAACCCCCCCTTATTTGCCCACAGGTAAAGCTAAATGAGATGCCCCGCCCCTCCATTGGGGGAGTGGAGAGGTGCACCCCCCTTTACATTATAAAATTCCCCGGGGGTTTAGGGTGCCCCTCAGCCCCCCCTAAAGTGCAGCCTGACATTTTCATTGGCCCCAGGGTACCCAAACCTTACTGCCCACCCACTGGGAGGCCTGTTTTTGGGGTGGGCCTCAGCCCCCACCTCAAATGGAGTGTGGGGGGGCACCTCATTAAACCCTCCCTGGGGGCAGATTTCTGCCCCTAGGGAAGGGGCAAATGTGTTTTCACTGGGGGGGGGGGTGAGGTTCAGTAGATCACCAGGGATGGATTGCAAGGGGGGGCATGGTGATTTGTTTTTGCTGGGGTCACCGTAGGTAACAAATGTTTTTGGTTTTGTTTACAGCTTTTTCTACGTGAGCATCTGTAACATTATGCGAGTACTCCTTTTTATTAGGCTATGGTTAGGGCCCACTGTCAGTGGGGTGGGTGAGATTGGGGCTGGATTGTTGGTGGTGTGGGTGGGAATGGGCCATCTGGGCAGATATTTGACCTGCACAAATCACCCCTTCCTAAGCTTGGAATTGTGTCTACTTTTTAGAAATGTATGCCTTTCTGTCCTCCAATTCGGCTTTCCTACCCTGTTCTTCCATTCCGTCCACGCATGTCCAATTGGCAAAAATGGTCAAAATCGCCTACCTCTCAAAACGGTTGATCACAACATAAAAATAAATTTTGAATTGAAATTGGGGAATTCAGCAGAGCAAACCATTTGTTCCTAGCTCCTACAAGGAAAAAAACACAGGCTTGTGTGTACATGATTTTATTGGCATTTTTTTAAAACCTCCCAAATTTTCACCCTTTTTGGTTATTTTCTCTCACCCCATACAGCAACCTAGGATTCGTGGGTGGCGTTACAACCGCCTACAAGTGGGGAAAAAGGGGCCAAATTTGGCCGATATATCTCATGTAACAAAAAAGTTACAAGGCATTGAATGGCGACATACCGAAATCACCAAAAAAGGCGTTGGCACTGGGGGAAAAACCCACGGCAGTTAAAGGATTAAGGAGGTGTTGGGCTTGGGTTGCATGTAGATGAGGTGAAAAGTGACTGTTGGGGAGAGCGAGAAGTGGCAGAAAAGGCTTTTGAGATAGCCTATGGATGCAACGTCCAATTGGGTGCGTGGCCAGTCTTGTGCATGATAGCGAGGCCTCCACTAATCTTGTTTGGACTGTCTTGTTGTAGAATTCTGTAACTGCTGGGGATAAGGACATCTAGGATGTGCGTGGAGGTGAATGCCATCCATATCTCAGCTTTGAAGATGGCATCCAAGTCATGTGTGGTGATGAGGTCAGCAAGGTATGCTGCCTGGTTGGCTGCTAAGCGGACATTGGCGAGCATGAGATTTCGTGTAGTGGTAGATGGAGTGCTAATGGGGTCAATGTTGACATGGGTGAGATTGCGGAGAAGCAGTGCACATGATGTTGCTGGTGAGGGGTGTGGTTGGTGATGCAGCAGTGATGGTAGGGATGGGCTGTTGGGGGAGAGGGGTGAAACATTTGATGGCACACACATCTCTGAGACTCAATCAAGTTCAAAGGTTTTTTTTAATTTAAACTTTTGTGGGCCCTATAGTTGTGCTCTACTCCCGTGGGATTCCAGTCGTAGTCCAGGCGTCCATTACCGAGTTAGTGCTAGAGACCGGCAACCCCTTCTGCCTACCAAAGCCGCCTACTAAAGTCGTCTCCCTGAAACTCCCTCAGTGACATCTGACCTGGCCTACTCTATCCAGTTGTTAGTGTTCCTAGGGAATTGGGAAAGTGCCTTGCACTTGCTCCGATGGATTCAGGTGTGTCCAATCACGCCTACCCTCACCATTTCTCTTCAACTCAGTTTTCACCTTCCTCTTACTCCTCCCACCAGGGTTCTGTCCCTTCGAACGTTCACTCCTCGTAGTTCTCTCCACCCTTTGATGTTGCCACTGCTCACTCCTCTACTCACTATACTCTACTATTCACACACCCTTCTTTCACACGGTTGTCATATGTGTTGTATACATTAGCCTTTCTATAAACTCACCACACAAAACATGCACTGCAGTACCCTTGCACTTACTAACCCAATATATCACCTTTGCAGTTACGGCCTCTACACTTTGCCGCTTCTTTCTGCTGCCTGGTGTCTTGGTTTGTCCCCTTCCTCTGACCTCACCCTTACAACCAATAACTTATCCTTCTTATTTCCTGTTTAAATCGCCTCCAATTGCTATTCATTGGACACTGTTCTTTAACCAATTATCTGGCTCTGTCTCCATCCTGGGGCGTAGATGTTCAAGTGAAAGTCTTAACAGGGCTTCAAGCCTCATTCACTTTCTTCCGTGTGGGATCGCTGCTCGGTTTTGCTGGCGGGAGTGTCGTTTTGATGACAGAGGTTGCGCTGCACTGTTGCGCCTTCATTCTTTTTATGAGTGTGTTCGCTCTTCAGTGATTCGCTTGGCTCTTGGCGGTGTGAAGGCATTGCGAAGCTGCAGTTAATGTTCCTGGCACCGCATGGAGTATGGGACAGCCTTTGCTTTGCGCTGCCTCTTGTTCTGGAAAACAAAAGTAAGACCTGCAGTAGTGAAGGATCTGCATTCTAACAGACACCGGGAAAGGGGGAAAACCTGGGTCCCTTCCAGCTGCCACCTTCTGCTTTAAAGGCGGGATTTGTTCCCTCCTTGACAGGGTCAGGTTACTGGCCCCGTCACATACCTGAACCCTTCCCCCTGAACGACTGCCCCCACCACAGAGATACCTTCATCCTCTCCCAATAGACTCATTTGCCTTGTGATAGCGGGATAAAAAGTGTACATTACTCTGTTTCGCCCCAGATCCATTTTCAACATGGAAGGAGAAGGGTTTTAAAGCGAAGAACCATCTTCGGGTTGGTATCCTTGTTCCGGGCCATGAACTAGTATTGCTTACTCTGTAATTAGTTTAAGTCATCTAACTGCAAGATAATATCAGAGGCTATAGACAGCACACTTGACGCTAGGTCCATGGAATAATTTTGCTCTCTAGGATGTCGTTTCTGGCTAATTTAGATTACTGGCTTCTCCTCATCATTGTAGAGTTGGAATTTAACAGCCCCGAGAACAATGGTGGCTGCGTTGGTTTATAGGATGAACTTTGGCACAGTACAGTTTTCAAACTGCCAAAGGCCTTCAGGGCTAGTCAGTCCCCTACTGTATGGTATTTGGGTGATCCTTTTTCAATTTATCAGTACAAGGGCCAGCTAGGTCATAAAACCATGGTATAAACCAACAATAGTTGCCCACAAGCCCTAGAAAAGCCCTAACATCGCTTTCTGTAATTGGTTCTTCCACAGTTTGCACAGCCTCCACCTTGACTTTGAGGCAGTACTCTCTCATTCCCCACCTGAAATCCAAGAAACTGTACAGCTGGTCTGGCCAGAAAACGTTGCTGGATTGGTTGTTAAACTGGTTTCACACAGCAGTTGGGTGACATTGTAATGTATAGCTCCACGTGCAAGGAACATATACAACAAAGTATGCTCCTGAAAAACTCTGGCAGGGCGATAGCACCTGGCACATTAGGTACTGAAAAAATGGCTGGTGCATGATGTAGACCAAAAGACTAGACCGTAAACTGATATAGCCCTCCAAGTGTAGAAAAAGTTTTTTTCTGCTTGGCCTCTTCATCCAGGGGCACCTGCCAATATTCCTTCGTTAGATCTAGGGTGGATGAACAAGTTACTTACCAACTAACGTTCTTTCGATTGGATGTTCCTTCCACGTATTCCTCATCTTAGATATCCTTATCTTCCAGCTTGCTGCTTTGGACATTTTTCACTAGAGGGCACTGTGCTCGAGGCCGAGGCGTCGAATGTTCCTTCGAGGGCCTCTGCCGACCATCGACGTCATCCGTAGTATAAAGGGCTCGAGCTGCGCCCGTTACCCTCAGTTCTGTTTTTACAATGTTATTTGCTGCATCAGTTGACCAGGCTTCATTGACCTTTAGCTTTGAAGGGGTTTTGAGTGCAACTGGCGTAAACTGTACAGATGGGTAGGCTGGGAGGATCGATGAGGAATAACGTGGGAGGAACATCCAATCAAAAGAACGTTACAGTTGGTAAGTAACTTGTTCTTTGAATGGATTGTGTCCTCCCATGTATTCCTCATTTTAGGTAGGCTCCCATAGCAGTATGAATTTGGAGGAGGGAGAATCAGATAGAGTTAGTCATGCACTGTGTGAAGGACTGCTTTTGCAAAAAGAGCCCGTTGAAATGATGTTGAATCCAGGCAATAATGTTTCACAAAGGTATGCATGGACGACCAAGTGGCCGCTGCACAAATGTCCTGCACTGGCACACCCCTCTGAAGAGCCGCTGAAGTTGCCATGCCCCTAGTTGAATGAGCCCTTACACCATCTCAGGGCTCTTTTCCAGCCAATGTACAACATTCAGAAATTGCTCAGATTATCCATCTGGATGGCGTTCGTTTTGATACAGCTAAACCCAATTTGTGCCCGGTATATCCGACAAAAAGCTGGTCAGATTATCAGAATTTAACCAATCTGGAGATCTAGAAACAGAGCCTTTTTTGAGTTCAGTCTGTGTAATCTTTCTTCCTCCTTACTTGCATGTGGAGGAGGGTAGAAAGAAGGTAAAGTAATGCTGTGTGACAGGTGGAAGTCGGACTATTTTCGCTAAGAAAGGGTTTGACTCTAAGGCCAACCTTGTCCTTTTGGAAAATGGTGTGACAAGGCTTACAAGAGAGCGCCTGCAACTCACTCACCCCGCGGGCTGATGTAATTGCCACTAGCATAATTGTTTTTAAAGTAAGAAGCCTTGATGGGCAAGAATGTAATGGTACAAAAGGTATACATGTTAGAAACTATACATGTTAGGACTAAGTATGGATCCCAGACAGGTACCTGAAAAGGTGTTGGAGGATAAGCATTTGTAAGCCCTTTCAGGAATTGAACTACCAAGGGCATTTTAAAATAGGATACCTATTCTGACTTGAAAACGGATAGCGCTGCTAAATATCCCTTTATAGTGCCAACTTGGAGCCCCATATTGGCCTAATGTAACAGGAAAGAGTACCAGTGCCAACTTGGAGCCCCATATTGGCCTAATGTAACAGGAAAGAGTACCATATGAGTATTACATAGGAATGAATCCACATTCCTGTCCCTGCACCAGTTACTGAACTTGTTCCAACAACACCGGTACAAGGACTTTGGTGCTGGCATTCTGGCCGAAAGCAAAATCTCCATTACGTTGTCCGGGAGGTCCCAATCCTTATATCTCAGCCTCCCAGAAGCCAAGCGTGAAGGCTGAGCGTGTTGACCTTTTGATGGAGAACCAGAGCTTCCTCTTGCGAGAGGAGATCCACTCTCTGTGGAAGACATATTGGAGGGCAGATGGCCATATCTGGAGGGTCGGGGTACCACGTTCTCCCGGCCCAATCCGGGGCAATTAGGATCATGGTTTTCCTCAACTTTCTCAACCTCCTGATTACTTGAGGAATCACAGGGACTGGAGGAAATGCGTACAGCAGTGGAAAATCCAGGTCCACCACAAACGCGTTTTCTAGAGCTCCTCTTGGGGGAAATTCCCTTGAGCAGTACGGATTGCACTTTGGGTTGATCCTGGTCGGGAAAAGATTCATTTGAGGGGTTCCCCAAAGGGTGAAGATCTCTAGAAGGACTTACTGAGCTAGTTCCAACTCGTGGGATACTGTGCTCTGCCTGCTCAGAGCTTCCGCCGTCGTGTTTTGCTCTCCGGCTAGGTGAACTGCCGACAGAGATTCATTCTTGTATTGCCCAGAACCAGAGCTGCATTGCTTCCCTGCACAGTGGAAGTGATCCTACACCTGCTCTCCTGTTGCGGTAGTACATGGCCACTGTGTCGTCTGTCATTATCAGAACATTCTTTCCCTGTACAGAGCAGAAAGGCTTTCAGAGCTAGTCTGATTGCCCTCTGCTCCAAAAGGTTGATGTGCAGTTTGGACTCTGAGACCAACGACCGCCGATTGTCATAGTTGGTGTGGGCTCCCCACCCAGTGAGTGAGGCGTCCGTCACTACTATTATCTCCAGCCATGGTTGCCAAAAAGATTCTCCTTTTTATTTTTTATTGTATTTGGTTAAAAACCTTTACAAAAAAATTTCCGTGTACAAAATCTAATACATTTCCCTTTACAATTACTCTAAAATATACAAAACGTAGATTTAAAAGAAAAGAAAATGCAAATTTAAATTAGTCCAAAATATTCATACATCATATACCTCTTATACAAAAGACAACTCCTCATAGATCATCAATATCCTTCAGCTTGGAGTCAGTAATTGTTAGGATCAATAGTAATCTTAAAGTGAGCTTAGTACTTTCACCCAACATACATCTCTGCCATAATGCTTCACGAGACAAATTAGAGTTGGAGATCATATAATTCCCAAACCTCGACTGTCGCAAATCTTCAAAATATTCGCAATAGACAACTAAGTGTTTGAGTCTCGAGAATGGACACATCCTTACAAAATCGGCAGGAGCCGTTGTTAGATTCTTTATAACAAACGCCCCATTTACACAAACGTTCATTGGTGTGAAAAAGATTGAGTTTAAATCGTAGATATGTATTACGACCCGAGGCAGAAGGAAACTGCATGATATAACCTGGTCTATTACCCCATTTTCTTCTAAACTGGGCAAACTCATAGTAGGATCGATAGAACCCAATTCTATCTACCTGGCAACTCCAATAATATAAGTACAATTTTTGTTTACAACTAGGTAAACATATTAGATCATCCCTCAAAATACCTAGTAGAGCCATTAAATCATTCATTTTTTTGAGCGTATTTGGTTAAAGATCTCATACAACCCATAAGAAGATGTTCGTTCAGGTCTTCGTAACAAGATTCTCCTTTGAGGATATTGTCTTTGCAAGCCCACCATAGTAGATCTTGAGCTACTCTGCCCGGAACTTGCAAAAGATCTGACATATTACCCGTAAATTGAGACCATTGAGTTTTGAGGGCCCATTGAAGGGATCTCATCCTCAATCTGGCCCCGGCACCAGAAAAATGCAGGATGCCATGAGACCGAGCAACCTGAGGAAATCAAAGGCCGGTAGACGCTGAGCATTCTGGAACTTTGTTACCATCTGCAGAATGTGGTGAGCTCTCTGCTCGGGAGGCGAGGCTTTGCACCCGAGGACGTATCCTGTATAGCTCAGATGAATTGGAGCTTTTGGAGTGGTATCATTTGTGACTTCTTGAAATTGAGGGAAAAGCCCAGTCTGTAGTTCATGGTCAGATGTTCCTAGGCTCGTTCGGGTGAACTTGCCCTGATTAACCATTTGTCGAGGTAAGGGTAGAGGTGAATCTCCCGTCTCTTGAGACTCGCTGCCACCACCACCATCAGCTTGGTGAAAACCCTCAGGCGGAGGTCAACCAGAATGGCAGAACTCGAAACTGATAGTGAGAACTGCCAATCGCGAACCTCAGGTACTTCCTGGGCTTGAGATGGATCAGCACATGGATGTAAGCATCCTGAAGGTCCAATGATACCAACCAGTCTTGGAGTTGGAGAGCCTGAAGGATCTGAGAAAGGGTTACCATTTTGAACTTGTCCTTCCTGCAGAACTTGTTCAAGTTTCTTAAGTCCAAAATGTGTCCCAAGCCTCCTTCATCCTTTGGGATGAAAAAGTAAGGGCAGTACCAACCCTTGTTCCTCTCCACTACAGGTACATGTTCTATTGCACCTTTCTCTAGCAGGGTTAAAATCTCCGGCACAAGGAGCGTGTTTTGAGTTTTGGCAGAGCTGGCTCCCGGTGGATGGCCCCGTCGCCTTTGTCGAAAAGGAAGGCAGTAACCATGGGTCACTGTGTCCAGTGCCCAAGCATCTGAATTAATGCCCCGCCATTCGTTCAGATACTGATGTGGGTTAGGGCCTCAGAGTGGCTTTGCAGCGGTTGCAGCAGTGACTGAGGGGACAGTTGCCGCTGCTAGGGCTGATCTAGCATGCTTTCCTCTTCCACCACGAGGAATTTTTCTTTATTGTCCTTTCTGACTGGCCTGTCCTTTCACTCTTCCAAATGAGGAATAACGAAAAGGACGACTCCTCTCGGAAGATGACCCGGAGTAGGAGTGTTGCTGAGGTTGTTTTAGAGTGGCACTAAGAGATTTAGCAGACACTTTTGAGGTCTGCAGCTTTTCTAAACTTGTGTCTGCCTTGCTGTCAAAAAACCTCAAGTCGTCAAAAGGCATATTGTGCAATCTGGAATGCACATCCGGTGCAAAACCAGATTTCCTCCGCCATGCAAATCTGCGCAGGACTGCTAGACACCATGGACCTGCTTATGCTATCAGCAGTGTCCAGCCCCGATGGAGACATTCCCCTATAGCCTCCTTTCCATCGCTGACAATTGCAAGAAAACCTTCCCGTCCTCGCCCTCAGGGATATGTTCAGCCGCTGCCGTCATACAATCCCACAGGGTGTATGTGAAACTTCCAAGAGTGCAAGTCACATTTGTGGATTTTAAGGCCATACTGCCCGAAGAAAAAGCATTCCAGGTCCAGGCATCAATCCTTGTCGTCCCTATCCAGGGGGATCGAAGGGTAGGCCGACTGTCTCGTAGATGTAGCCGCCTGCACCACTAAACTCTCAGGCGAAGGATGTTTCGAAAGGTATTCCGGGTCAGTAGAGGAAGGCCTATACTTTCCTACAAACCTTTTATTTATAGCTGGGCCAGAATGTGGGGTTTCCCATGTGGCCATAACTCTTTTCTGCAGTGCCCTATGAAAGGGAGGACACAGTCCTTTTTTGGGCCTTCATTGAGGATGTCCGTCATGTCATCTTGGTCATAATTTGGGGAATTTGCATTCCATCTCATGAATTCAATTACTCTATTCATTAAGTTTATGTACCCTGCATCTGCATGGTTGGGTCTATCAAAATCTACCTCAGGGGAGGTATCCAGGCCACTGGCTGTCTGAAGGCATTCATATAAATCCACCATTTTAGAATTAGGGTCTAGCAATTCTTCTGAGACATCCCTAGTTCCAAACTTAACTCCAGCCGGTGCAACATCCTCTTCAGAGGATTGGTCTTTAAGAAATGGAAGACATTGATCTGAAAAAATCCTGTCTAGGCTGTGGGTGGAACACATTTTCGACTGGCATCGCCCTTGGCTTCGACAAGGGTGTCGGTTTTGGCGACGGAATTAGAGATGGACTCAATGGCGTGAAAGGCATCGAGGTCATCGACACTGGCTTCAACTATGTCGAAGAAGGCTTCAATGCCGTCGAGGGAGGAGTCGACATCATCCTCAAGGTCGGCTTCGAGAGCACCTTCTAAGGATGCGTCAAAGTAGCCTTCGACATGGACTTCGATGGTGGGTGGGTTCCCAATGCCATTTTGCCCAATGTTACCTCCGATTTATGCATCGGTAGGTCTGATTTTCTACTAGGTGTCGGAGAAATGTCCTCGGATGACACCCTCGGTGATTTATTGCCAGATCTCACGCGTTTGGTCTTTGACCTCCCTCTGTCACTTCTGGCAACAAGCAGGTTATACAGGAGCAAAATTAAGCTCCAATGTACATGATGAAGCACCTTTTAACAATTATCGAACACAAGTATGCAAAGCTCTGAGAGCGCTGTATCAAGACAACTCAGATATGGGGTCAATCCTAGCGTGGAAATTGAAATCCGATGAGGACCCTACTGAATATATATGATCCATACAGGAGATGTGGAGACAGGAAAACAATCCGTCCTGGGATGAGAAAATACCATTTGTGTTTATCACATTCTAGTGAGGGTGCTCCCCGCGGATGTGCAGGTTTCCCTAGAAAAAATTCACTGGGACTGAGGCAAAAAGGTGGCTGGAGATACAGGCAACAATTTTACATTATTGTAAAAGAAAGGAGGAGAAAGAAAAGTAAACAGCAGATAATGTAGTAAAAGCAAAAAATAAATTAGTGCAGAGTAAATTGGCGAAAATAAGCATGGAAGGATCAGTGCTCACAGGACCAGTTGTCATCCCACCTGCCCAACAAGGGGGACTCCCAGTAACAGTGATAACACAACAGGGAGGATACACACAAGAACCTAATAATCAGCAATGGGTGACGGTGCAGATGCAACAACAACCTGCATTTACAAACGTACAACAGCAGCCAGCGTTTTCATATGCAGGAGGTTACATGGTACAGTATTATGCGGGATGAGGACATAATACGAGAGGAAGAGGATTTGTAAAGGGCCATGATTTGAGAGACAGTGTTTTCCGTGCGCCAACTTTGGCCATTTTTCCCCAGACCCGCCCTCTAATAGGATCTACAGGGCAGCAACAGCAGGTTTATACACAGGCGTATGTACTCCACAGATACAAGTGATGCCACAGCAGCAGCAGCTATCCCCGGTACCCACACAAATACAGAGTATACCAGAACAGGGACAAGTGTAAAGTAGGACGATTGCGGGAACACAAGGTATAGTCAATATACTTCAGGCACCAGCACAGACAAGGACAAGACAGAGTAACGATATTGAAACAGAATACTGTGCCCCAATACACATGAGTGAGGTGGGCGGTAATCCATTTATGTCTGCCACAAATGCACTTTCCCAATAGGGGTGCCCACGAAAGGGGCAAGTGTGTCCAATCTTAGCACAAACTGAAGACCCTGAAGAAGAATCTTAAGATCCCAAAGAGGAACCTGAGTTAGCAGATCAAACAGGACATAGGGGATTTCCCTGTCTCATAGATACTGGGGCAATCAAATCATGCACAAAAGAAGAGGGATTTCCATTATCCAACAAGGGTTTGGAGACACAAGGCTTTTCGGGGACCATTTTCAAGGTTCCTTCGACAAAAGATTTACCGTTGACAATAAGGATGCAGCATATTGTAACTCCCGTATTACATTAAAAAAACACACCAACAACATTCTAGGAATAGACTTGTACCCAGTGAGAGTGCCAGTGTTGATACAGGCATACTATGCACACAGCGCAATGAGAGGGATACCCAAACACACTCTGGTGTTTTTGTACGGGGTACAGGTGCTATTGGGATGGATACCAGGAATTGAAGGAAAGGTGTTTCTGATTGCCCAATTAATTTTTATTCATACCACAGTGCCCTTCCACTGTTACTTCCGGTACGCAGGTACGCACGCGCACACACACACACACACTTGGAGGATGTAGTGGTAAGAAGTGACATATTAGTTGCTACGGACGATGACCACATGGACTGGAGATCAATATTATGCATCAATCCAACATGAACATTAACACGAGTAACAGACACAGAATTGTTTCCTACTAAAGACGCTGAGGAGGGAGAGGCAGTGTTGGAGCTCAGCATACCATGTCCAGTACATACGAAAAAAAGAGCAGTGTCCCTAATGACAATTATCAAAGAAAGAAAATATTCACAGGACGATCTGGAGAAAGTTTCAAAGATTCTGTGGACACAGGGGCCTCATGATGTAGGAATACTAAAATGGGCAGGGGCAGTACACATTGAACTAAAAGAAGGAGAACTGTTACCACGAGTGAAGCAATACCCCCCTCTCCAGAGAAGCAGATGAGGGCATATATGAGACATTGCATGCCCTATGGCAGCAAGGTATAATACATAAATCATCACCTTGCAATATGGCCATCTCTCTGATCAAGAAATCAAAGAGAGGGGTGTGGCATTTTATACTGCATTTACGCCCTCTTAACATTATCGAAGCAGAATATTCATTGGTTCCAAACCCTGCGACAAAGTTTTGCAGAATCCCCGTAGAGGCACACTATTTCAAAGTGATAGATTTGAAAAACACCTTTTCTCAATTGCACAAACGGACTTGAGCAATCTGCAAGTTGAAAGCACAGTTATACAATATGTTGATTACCTTTTGGTGTGTAGAAGGACAGATGAGGAATACAGAACGGACTCAGTGACTCTGCTAGTTGACAAAGGGTACAAGGTGGACAAAGACAAATTGCAGTATTGTCAAAAAGAGGCAGTATATTTGGGCCAGCTAGTGTCAGATGGGAGGAAAACAACACCAGAAAGAATTGAAGCAATACACTAAACCCTGGGACCTAAGACAGTGAAACAAATGCTACAGTTTCTAGGGCTGTGTAATTATTGCAGAGCCTGGGTTATTGATTATTCCACATACACCAGGCCACTGCTGCAGGCACTGAAAGAAGCACAGAAAACAAAAAGTAACATAACAGACAGCTAAAAAGGGGAAATGTTTTGAAGCGCTCAAACATGAGTTAGCACACGCACCAATGTTTGCTACACCCAATTCCAAGGAGAAATGTCACTTATTTTCCCATACAGATGAGAAGGTAAGGACAGCTGAATTGACTCAAAATAAAGGACAGGGACACAAGCCACTATCATATTACAGCGGATCACTAGACTCAGTAATGCAAGGGCATTTTCCATGTGAGCAGGAACTTGCTGCTGCATTCGCAATTGAAAAAACATCCACAATTATAATGGGGTGTTACACACTTTTGTACGTGGAGCATGCACTATTTGCAATATTAGAGAAAACAAGGTCAGCATTAACAACTCCGATGTTGGGGGTATGAAATAATGAAATAATACTGACAAACCCTGCAGTAGAGGTGGTGAGGTGTAGAACAATAAACCCAGCAGAGTTAATGCAGAGAAAATTGAAGAGCGAGATTATGTACATGATTGCATAGCATGCATAGACAGAACAATGGCAACCCCCTGGTAAAAGAGGAACCCATTGATGGAGGGGACATGCTTTTCATCGATGGAAGCTCAAGTACTGACCAAAGTACGGGACAAAAGCATTCAGGCTCCGCAGTCGTGGGACATAAACAATGACTACACAAAGGTGAAGAGTTGATAGTGTATTTACAGACATGATTGGCAAATCACTATTCGGTTCAAGCAGCAGAATGAGTAGCACTAAATGTGGCGTTAAATATGTCAGAGGGTCATGCACTTAACATCTTCTCTGATTCTGCCTACGTTACATCCACTGTGCATTCGGGATTGGAAAGATGGGAAAAGAGAGGGTTCAAAAAAAGCAACGGTACACCTGTACAGCATGCAGCATTATTGAGCAAGCTATTGAAAGTGTTATCACTCCCAGTAGAATTGGCTTTATTAAAATATAAGGCTCACACAGGAGGGCAAGACTATTTCATTAGTAACGAAAAAGCAGACCAGCAAAAGAAGCAGCATATTTGCCAGAAGAGACATGTGCTGTTGCCTGGCAAGAAATAAATAACCCTCATGGTTTTAATAAAAACAAATGAAGAGAAAGATGAACTACCAGAGAATTTTAACGCAACCCCAATAGTACAAATAATTGAGTTGCAGGGAGAAGTTCCAGGCGATGATAGAGTTACGGAAGAAAATCGATTGTTCCTCATCTAAAAACAGACTTAATTTGGGGACACGACAGTACAGGAAAGGTGGCGATGCCAAAAAAGTTGTTAAAAATTGCACTGGACCAACTCTACTACCCTGCCCACATATCGAAAGAGCATGTGGCTGTGGGGATTAGCGAAGACTGGTTTGTGCCATATCTATATGAAAATGTTTCCAAGTTAATCAATAACTATGATTTGTCAGACGTTCCTGCCAGGTCACACCTTGAAAGTTGTAGAGGGAACTTTGCTACTATCGGAGGGTTCCTTCCAGCACTTGAATTTTGATTATATAGACATGCAAGAGAGATGTGTCTCGTACATATACATGAGAGAAGTGGGGGGATACCCTGTTGGCCCTGGACTGGAGGCATCTTGACCCGCTATGGTTGTACGTGTGGTCCTAATGAAGGAGTCTCACAACTAGTTTGAGATGCAGTGATGATTTATTGGCAAAAGGTTGCTACAGACATATAGCACTTGTGGTGCCAATCACATGAGGAGTGCCGACATGTATTTCGACCAAAGGGTCTTTGTCAAGGTGTTTTGGGTAATGCTGCTGTGTTGTCCTGATTAAGATAGTGCTGTATAGCAGCTGTGATGCCGGCGAGGCCTTTGTCAATGTGATGCACAGTCACAGTGATCTTCCTTACAGATAAATGCGTACAGTTGTATGTCCATTTTCACGTTGGCCTGGGGCTGTTCTCTGTGCCCATAATGATGCCCTATCAGCAGCGAAACATTTAATGACGTTAGCGCACCCGAGGTGGGGAACCCCAGACCAAATTCGTTCTGACATTGGTCAACATTTTGCTAATGACTTAATTAAGAGATGACAACTCTTCTGGGGATAAGGCATAAATTATGCACAATTTATCACCCGCAAACTAACGGTTGGCAGAAAAAATGAACGGGCTGCTTAAAACATGCTTAACAAAGCTTACGCAGACGCTTGGAAAATCCTGGGTGAACAGCGTGCCTCTTGCACTTAAAAAAAAAGATATTTAACTTGCTTGACAGTACAACAGGGAGGGACGGGCATTGCATAATCAATCCACATCTGACAATGAATTACAGAGCTAAGCAGTGTGACCTTGCAGGGTCTGAGCAAACAGCTTGTTAACGTGCATCACAGCAGTAGCTACCCAAAACATTTGTAAATATTCATTAGCAAGGGCAAGGGTCCAGGCATAGCGCGTTACCAGTGTCATTATCATCTTCGGGGGTCAGGGAGTATAGATAGGAGCGAAAGGGAGTCCAGATGGTCCTAGGCCTACTAACAGCCGGCTGCATGGTGGACCAATGCTCCTCTATATCAGAGGCCCAAGTGACGGCCTGAAGCCATTGGCCGAATGTGGGGGCCCTAGGGCGTAACCAGAGCAACAGTACACAACGGGCTGCAAGCAACATACAGAGACTGGCTAGCCTTGTGAGGTCTCAGCCGGTGTGGGGGAACTCATGGAACAAACAGGTATTGGGGTTGGTATAATACTGTGCTGCAGCATCAGGGATACAGCCTCGCAAACCTCCTCCCAGAATCAAGTGTTGGGCAAGCCCAAAGCATGTGTATATAATCTGCTTTGTCTGTTTTGCGTCTCGGGCACTCAGCAGACCAATCTCTTCACATAGGATGTAACCTGGTCTGGGTATAGTGGTACATGTGATGCATTGTTAATTGGATCAGTTTGAACCTAGAGTTAAAGGAGACTTCCTGGGTACGGGTGCACATGAATTCCCATAGCTGGTCAGTAATATCTATCCCCAAGTTCCTACTCCAAGCCGCCCGAAGCCCATCAATGGATGGCATGCCCTCTCCTGGAGAAGCCCATACAACCGGGAGACCTTCCACCTCACTGCAGTGCCACTCATGATCCCAGCAAGTAGCGAGACATCAGGGGGAAAATTGAGGGGAATTCAAGCCATTTGCCCTTAAATGCTTGGTGCAAGCCATTGTATTGCAGCCATGGGGTGTCCCCTCGGGGACCCTGGAAAGTCTGCCATTCCGTGAAGGATCCCATAGTAAAAATATCTTGGAAAACGCCCATAGCCCACTCCCAACGATAGGCGAACTGTTGCACCGTCCACGCGGGTGGTCCCAGGGAGGCAGTTCCATAGGGGGAGAACACTGTGAAACGGGCGAGGGGTGTCTACCAACTTCCAAAGTCAACTCCACACCATCATCATGACCCCGGTGGTATCGATGGATTCAAGTTTTAAAATGGAGGTGAAGATCAGGGAGCAAAACATCAAGGTTACCAGCTGCCAGACGCTCTAGTTTGACATGAGGAGGGGATCAGTCAGGGTCAAACCAAAACGCTTGTGAAGCAGGCCTAGGCGGCAATCCAGTATATCACTCAAAGTTAGGGGCGGCAAACCCTCCTTGCGTGACAATAGTAGACAACGTGTCGAATTTAAGGCGGACAGCACCGGAATGCCACAAGAATATATTGATTGTACGCGTAAGTGACTTTAAGAATTCACTTCCAGGCCATAGCGGGACATTTGGGAATCTATATAGGAGTTGGGGTGCACCACCATTTTGAGGACTGCCACCCGCACCAGCTAGTGTGAGCGGCAAAGTAGCCCAGCTTTTGGTTTTCCGGGTAATGGAGGAAAGGTAGTTCCCATAGTTCAGATCATATACTGAGGTACGATGACGCAAGACCACTACCGCAAGGAATCTGAATGCTAATTGGGACCAGGTAAATCCACTAAGGTCCTGGGGCGCCATGGTGGCGTCAGTCAACGGGAACAGTGTGGATTTAGAGCAATTGACCTTTAACCTGGACAAAGTGCCAAAGAGGACGTCTTCTATTATAGGTGCCAGGTTTATCTCAGGGGAGCGAATGTAAAGAAATGAGTCATCGGCGTAAAGTGAGATGATCTCTGGGTCCCCTGAGAGTCTTATACCCCTCTGGGCATGTTTCTGGCAAATCCTATCAGCCAGAGGCTCAATAGCTAGTGCAAATATTAAAAGGTGAGAAGGGGCAACCCTGTGTGGTGCCCCTGACTATCTCAAATTGGGCGGAGCATCAGTCTTCAGTGTGGACCCTGGCGACCAGGGATGCATATAGTAATTTCACCCAGGACACAGAGCGGGGCCCAAAATTGCTTTTTTCTAATACCAACCATAGAAATCTCAAGGAGACGGAGTTGAATGCTTTTTGCATGTCTAATGTGGTGGCTAGGGCCTGCACCTTAGGGTAGATTTGGGCCAGGATGTCCAATAAGCAACAGAGGTTAAGAGCGGTGGAGCGCCCCGGAATGAATCCAGATTGGTCGGGGTGAACGGTAAATGACATATGGAGCCAACCCAGAGGGCCAGCACCTTGGCAAACATTTTTACATCATAATTAATGAGGGAGAGGGGTCAGTAAGAGCTGCACTGCGTATCCAGCTTGTCAGGTTTCAGTAGTACTGAAATAATCGCTTCAGTGAGAGAGCTGGGGGGAGGGGGAATACCGACCGCAGACCCCTCTTCCCACACAGCCGCTAATCGGGGCACCAGACGGCCCTTGTGACATTTAGAAAACTCGGTGAGCCCATCAGTCTCTGGTGCCCCCCCGAACGACAGGGAGTCTATTACCACAGATATTTCCTCTGTTATTGGGCGGTCCAGTATCTCCTTGGCCTCTGCAGATCGCATCGAGAGAGGTAAACTGTCGAGGAAGGATGCGATTTCTGCAGTGGGGGAGATGTCCACATCAGCATAGAGCGCTTCATAGAAAGCACAAAACTAGTCGTTCATTTCTTGAGCTGAGAGGGCGATCCTACCGTCTGCTCTCTCAATAGCTGGTATATGGGGATGCCCTCCTCTCTCTGCGGATCAATCTAGCTAATAGTCGTCCAGGACGTTCGCCTTCACCATACTTCCTGGCTGCATCGGAATCATCCAAGAACTTGCGCTCTCAATCCGACTGGGCTCCACCCCTTTATCACTTAGTAAAGCAGCAGTTGGGGACGAGGCATACTGTGTTTCCCATCCAGTAAGCCAGACCACACTCTCCATAATAGATTTTCAAATCATTCCAAGGATCCCAGACTCCTTTTCCAAGACAACTCCAGGAATGTAGACCTCTAAAGTATCCCAGAGAATGGCTTGGGTCCCTACTGATCCAGTATTAAATGCAAAGTCGTCGTCAATGTTGGTTCCCAGTTCTGATTCAAATACAGGGTCCATCAAAGTGTTCGGTTCAGTCTCCATGTATGTGACACTCCACTACCCTCCCCCCACCGCAGCGAAACAGTAACCAGGCAGTGATCTGAGAAGGTCCTAGGTAAGATGGTCCTTTGGTCTATAATTCTGATAAGTCATTGGATGCTAGTCATCTATCAATACAAGTGTGCGAGTCGTGCACCGATGTGTAAAAGGAAAAGGCACAGGAATTGGGGTAAATCACTCTCCACGCATCGAACACCCCCAGCAATGCCTGTATTTCTATAATGGTCGTAACAACCCTGGAGAGTTGGTGAGGTTTAATGCCGGACCTATCTAAATTAAATTAGTGTCCACTGTGGTGTTGAAGTCACCGCCCCACAGTATAGGAATGAGGGGGAACCCTGACAGTAGGGAAGAGAGATGGGAGAAAAAGTTGGAGTCATTGATGTTAGGACCATATACATTGAGTAGGACCACCTCCCGTCCAAGAAGTGAGCCAAACAGTAAGACACAGCGACCAAGGGGATCAATATGTGCAATAGTAATGGTGAATTTTAGGGACTTATGGATTAGAGTCATGACTTTACGACTTTGGGTGGCGTAGGCAGTATAGAAGCGCTTGGGCCCCCCTCCCCCCATGACCTAGCAAACCTGTCACATCCCTAGCCAATGCATTAGTTTATTTTAAGAAAAGCACTTTAACCATGTGTCGTTCAATAGACAGTTGCAATTTATGCATTTTAACAGGGTTACAGTCCCCCAACGGCCTAGCTCATACATACTATACTCAACTGCCATCAAATCAATACATTTGCATCAGTGAAAAGATAACCCAATGACCAATGGCCCAGCAAGGTCCTGTCCCATCTGGGGAATGACGAATAACGGCACCCGCAGCTCAAGGTTAAGTTACAACTCGTCTCCACAGTCGCATGTCAAGCACTTTTAAAAATATTTGCCCCTCCCTCGATGCCCCAAACCCCTCCCAATCAGAAGGGTGAAACCCCAGTGAAACATCAGCCCAAAAAAACAATCACAGCACTGCATGGGGGCTGTGGGTTGTCCAAGAACGGCATCCAAACTGGCGTAGGGCATAAGTAAGCATAATGTGGTGCACAATTCCGAAAGTGATGAAGGAAAATTATATGGGACTCAATCGAAGTTGGTATGGGCCTATAAACATTTTAAGACCATGGATTAGCAATGAGTGAAAGTGATGGGAGATCTCGCCGGGGAACCAAGCATTGATCTCCCGGGGTTGCGTGGGAAGACCTTGCATGAAAGGTAATCGAACAAGGACCTCAAAGGGAATTGGAGAAAGTAACTGGCCAGAGAAATGTTCATCAATGAACTTGGAGGCTTCCTCACGGATGGTAAAATGTAGACCTTGTCTGCATGTTCAATCCTCCGTTTCGCTGGGTACATCATGGAGCATTTAACACCCAGTTCTCGAAGCAGTTTCTTGGCAGCTAGGAAGGTTTTCTGCTCTGGTTTAATAGCAACGTAGAAGTCTGGATACAAATGGATCCTGGCAGAGCAGTAGCTCACCTTTAGCTCTGGCCGTGTGTAATAAAAGCATCCCTGTCGCTGTAGTTAAGCACTCTGGCAATGATAGGGCGGGGGGAGCGCCATGCCTGGGCTTTGCAGCAAGTGATCGGTAAGCCCGTTCAATCGCAAACTGTGGCGAGAGCTTAGGTGCATCTAGCAATATGAGAAGTGTGCGTTCCACAAAATCCTCCATGGGGCTATCGATTTTCTCTTCAGGAAGTTCAATGATTCGGAAATTGTTGCGCCTGGAACGTGACTCCAGATCTTCATTCTTTTTACCGATCACCTGAACTTGTCTGGACAGCGAGGCTACCTCAGATCGGAGTGACAAGATACCATCTGCCAGGCCAACACTAGACTCCACCTAAATCACTTGTGAGTCAGTGTTCTCCATCCAGGCCTTGATAGAGCTGATCGTCCCGCTCATATAATCAAGCTTTGTGTGAACTGTGGTAGACCCCTCCCGCATATACTCCATTTGGAGTTTGGTAGGTTCTGTGGATACTGTACTGTTGGCTGCTGGCTGAGCCTCACCAGGCTTTGGTGTTGATTTTGCTAAACATATTAGATCTCTGTTTCTTATCGGCCCCCTTAGTCATGACCGTGCTGGGATATATATGAGGCTACGGCAGGGTTCTGTGATGGGGGTCAAATACAGCAAGGAAGAGACCAGGAGTATTCAGGACCACACCTCTGTGTTCAGAGCAAGGAGATCCACCAATAGGCCAGAGCAGTTCAACAGGTCGGGAGTTCAAACATACCGGGAGAGGTGCAGGGCCAGCCAGTGAGTATAATGGTGTAAATCTCACCTGGTGGTGGGGACTCGAAGTAGCCAATGCAGGGGTTAAGGAATAGTAGGAGGGCCTTCTTGCCTTCGCCCAAAAGGATCTTGACTGGGCTGGGGGATCCGATCCTTACACCACAGACGACATGTATTAACCCAACAGCCGCTAGATAATACAGACTTATCAGCACCACCATGTACCACGCCTTTGGTGTCTTACAGGTTCAGATTATGATTGGCATGGGGCAGTTGCAAAAAGGGCCAAAGACTGCAGATACCACTTGCAGAGCGTGAACCTTGAGCCACTGGCCAGATAACGACTTGCGGGCAGTGCCCAGCAGGGTCTGCCACAGGGTTGGGATTGCAGGGGCTAATGGATGCCAATCCTGCATCCCACATGGAGTAGTCTCGCCACAATCTCACAGCGGAATCTTGAATGTCATGCAGGAGGTCTTCATCCCATACATTTGGTGGAGCTCTTCCGTTTATTCACCTTTTGAGGCTCGCTTCCCAGTCATCTTTTATAGTAGCAGTTCAGATGTGGGCCAAAAAACATGTGAGATCTTAGCGTCTCCCCACAGGCAGTGCTGGAACACAATGGGGGCCGCCCCGGTCTTTCCACACACGGGGGAGCCCAACTCCATGAAGACACTGCTGCAGTGGCAGCAGTGAGAGCTGTGCACACCAGCCTGATTTCGCGGGGCAGGGCGTGCAGGGACTCTATCCCCACACTGGCAAAATGTAGGAGGCAAGCCCCCTGAGGTAGTGGCTACCAAGGAGAGCACTCGCCCCACACCAGGATTGGGGCGCAGAGGGCCGGGTACCTGCCAACGGAGTCCGATGGGAACCGTAAGTCTGCCACGTCCACCAGTCCGTTGCTGAAGGTCTAAGGTGATCCACCCGGAGTCCCCAACACAGTATGGAGACCACGGTTGTTTCGTGTTGCACCCACTTTGCAAACCGTGGGTCTGTGCACCTTGAGAGCGGGGACTGCAGCACCGATCCTGCGGCTGGGACAGTGCTGCTTGTAACGCATATCTCAGTCTTCCACAGAGTCCAGGAGATCCTCTACATTTGAGCAACCAGCCGCCTTGCAATCTGTACCAGTGTTATTGCAATCAAGGGGGCAGAGGTGGCAGCCTGATGCATGTATTTCCACTAGCTGCACCGGCACAGGCCCGTCCGAGGTGAGAACACAGGAAGAGGTATATTGCGCAGCAGCTCGGCTGTCCTTTGGAATTTCCTCCCTCCGTGCGGCCTTAGGAGCTATGCTCTCTCATCAGGGGAACTGCCGTACAACACAGTTGAAGAAGGGTCTTCTTTTGGGTCTATGTCGGCATCGTGAAGGTGTAGACGCCTCGGCTTCCCTGTTTCATAAGTGTGAGCCAGTTTCTGCACAAAGCCTTCGGCAAACGACACATCAGCTTTTCAAAGTTGGAAACTGCACCGTCAAGGATCATTAGTAGGTCGGAATGTCGCCCAGGACGGAGCTCCTCGTTTAGGCAGCCATTTCGTAGCTGCGCAATAGCACCCCCTGCCTCTTGCACTTTTTGAATTGCGCAACTCGCCTGGAGGAGACAAACACCTTACTCCCCATGAGAATGTTACAGGGCGGAGGATACATGCGCCTATACCTCCGTCCCGTACAATCTCTGATGCACAATCTTCCTCTTCTATTCTGGGGGGTGAATTAGATACGTATCTCACAGAACTTTAAAAAATCACTTCGATATGTATCCTTGCAAATGAGGCCTCAAATGCACACTGAGCTAACAAGTGAACAAGGACAATTTCCACAAGCAGCACATCTTTATCCGTGGACAAAGTACTGGTGAAGAAGCGCACTTTACAGGACCTCATACAGTCAAATATTCAACACCAACAGCAGTCACGATCGAAAGGTGACAAGGATGGATTCACATCACCGACCTAACCAAAAACAAGAGCACTGCTTCCCACTGACGTGAGGAGCAAAGCACAGTACCACAGGAAGCATCTTCGAAATGTCACTAACTCTGGTTTCAGTGCTTAGACTGCATAAAAAACAGCAAAGGAAGAAGGGAATAAGTTTATAGGGAGTGGCGTGGTGGAGATAAGGCAAAAACTTTCAATTTTATGGTGTGTGATCATGTTAACATGTTGTAATATTGGTTTAATATTTTTGTTTTATTTCGTTCTAAAAGAAAGTAATGCTATGCAGATAAATAAGAGGAAAGGGGAGTCTGGTGGAAGAAGGGAGTTCTCATCATGACATTGACAAAGAGCAAAGTTTATCATCTGGAAACATTTGGTACAACGAGATGTTCCGTGTGGGGAGGGGAAAGGGCGAATGGCACTTGCTAAGTCTGCTTGTTCATCCCAAACGTAATTGGAGCGTCCAAAGTTTTCCTATGCAGAGGTGTGTCCTATGTGGAAGCAGGGGTTCATTTCAGGGAGCAAATATCACAGTACAATGGGAGGATAAAGGTGAACATGTGTATACAGATAACTATGTGAAATTAAATGAAATGGCCAAAAATAAGGAAACGCAAAATATGGTAGTAGAATGGTCATGGCCACTGGTCATGGGCCAGTTACTTCACATCTTGCAGGGTCCCAATGGACCCAGTCTTGGCACCTATGGCACAAAGCTCATTACAAAGTGTGCTCTGCACACAGAATGGAGAAAGCACGTGCATCTAGCCTGGGTGGGGCCCTATCAAGGCATGGAAGGCACGTGCAGAAGACAGGAGGAGTGGCAAGGTGGGGCCACAAGTCGGGGCCTAAGGGAGTGGCTGGGGCCAGGCTATATAAGCCGGCCCCACCCGCATGCTGGCACTTCACGTTAGTCTGCTAGAACAGCGTAACGCTTACTGCCGTTCAGAAGACCCTTACCTGATTCAGCCCGAGCATCTTCAGTCTCCGGAACCCTCCAGCACCTTACCTGAATTTAGCCACGCCATTGCTGGAAGCATTGCTATGTGCTTCCCCTCTGCAGCTACCGCGTGCATCTTACCTTGAGGTCAGCCACACCATCGCTGGAAGTTCAGCTACCTGCTTCTAACTCTGAAGTCTAAGCGCGTATCTTAACTGAGTCAGCCACGCCATCGCTTGAACTGCTATTCGCTTCCGACCCTGCAGCAGCCGCACGCATCTTAACTGTCTCCTCAGGTCCTCCGCGGGTGCCGCCTAGCATCCTTACCATCAACACGGGACCTTCTTCCGACGCAGCATCCTCACGGATCTTCATCTCCGGCAGCCTGCAGGAGTTCGGAAACTGCTCACCAGCAAACAACGACCAGCTGTACCTGCAAAGGGAAAGGGAAACACAAGGTTAGCAATTGCATAGACTAACACGCTAAGCAGCGCAACTCACGAATGGGGGTGTAACTTCTGGAAAGTCTGCTTACCACTAGTAGGTCCTCCGGAATAGACTTTTTCATCATCACACGCTCCTGGGTCATCTTCATACCGGAGAGAGAGAAAGGACAATATAAGGTTACAGATAATCATTGGGGAAAATTATCACAAAGAATACGGACCATAATCAGTTATAAAAACCCACCTTCAAGACGGAATGGTTGCAGCCGGTCTGGACCTCCATGTTAAGGACCAGTGACACAACTACGTCCATCCACAGCGCCCCCGCTTAAAGCAGGACGGAGAGCTCATCCTTACATCAAAACAGGTGAGCTTGCATGGGCAAACTCTTGCTCACTACTTTCTGGCACACAAGTGTTGAGGGGAATCCTGACGCCACCACGCCATTTTCAGTGAGTCTCATCTTCTCTCGGGAACAGTGCCAGCATCCTGGGTCCTCGATGACGCAGCGGCTGGGGGAGAAAGTCGAACCAAGGGAGCCAGATCCTGGGAGGGCTCCAACCGTGCCCCAACATCCCCGCAGAGACCAGGTGGGCGTAACAAGAATACATAACTGAAGGATCTAACTAAGGGGAACTGGAAATAAGCGAACAAGAGATTGCAGTGCATAAATGAAGAGGGGCAAAGCATTCCCTGGTGTCATACAAGACCACTGATGAAAATAAAAGTGACAATATGGTATAAGGGCGAATGCATTGGGGGAATAATGCAATGTCATACTGAAGGATTTGTGGGATTTGAAAGCGTGATAGCTAAGGTAAATGACAGCTGCAGGACAATGTGGGGAAAATATGTACATGCAACTGACTTTGTTACATGAAAAACATCAACCAGTTGACAAAGCGCTTTACACGATTTCTTCTGTGTTTCAGGTCAAGTGGGTCTATTCATTTGGACATTAACACCGGCTGTGCCGAGGTGATGAGGAGTGCGGCGCTGGCACAGGGGACCGCGGTCATTATGGACGTTTGGTGGGCCCGTGGAAAGAAGGCCTATGCCCAGCTGCCTCCTGTCTGGACCAGACTTTGTGCAATTGTCACTCTGCACAGCCCCGCCCTGGTGGTGCCTTGAAGCAGCACTACCATGAAAATTGCAATGCAGGAAACAATGGCGCAGCAAAACAAGAAGCAAAAGTCACTGAGCAGAAAGAAACGGGAGAACTAATTATCACATAAAAGTGCAAAAAATGCGGCTGCTATTCCCGACTTATTTCGGCTCTTCTCAAAAGCCGGAACATATTTTACATACTTCCTATTTCCAGGTGTGCAGGCTGCTAGCAACATGAAGTGGATACTACTTACGCGCTACGTGTTACTGCAGCTGGCCAATTCAACAGCAAAAGGGCTAAATGCAATAAAGAAAGTTGAGGGCACTACGTTTGGTGGCCCTCCAAAACAGAAGGTATGTTAACTTGAAGGCAGTGTCTGTGCTAAGTTTGAAACAAGCTGTTGCACAGCAATACCCGATGGAGAGGTATCAAATGGAACATTGACAAATAAGTGAAATAAAGACACTCCATGAACGAATGACAAGCAAAGCTAGTGGAGTGCAATCGAGTAACTGGCTGGACAGCATTTTCACATAGGTTCCCACCTGGATTTCTGGAGTATTTCGAGTGACTGCCCTCGCGTTGGTCCTCCTGCTCATCACCTTCTGCATTGGCAAATATATTTTTAGACTATATATCATAACACAAAGAGGACGATTAATGATGCCCCTGAATATTGAGATGAAAAATAAAACAGAGAACGGTACTAATAATCGAATGATGGACAGTGTGGAGGATATTATTGGTGGGTCGGTTTGGACACAACCCGAGTATTTAGAAAATTATGAACAATTTTGGATATCATGTCTTAAGGACGGCGAGGGATGTATATGAGTGGGGTACTCGGTGGATAATTCGGAAGAAGATGGGGGTGACATGACAAGATTTCCAAAAATATGGATTCACAAAGATAAAGCAGAAGAAAAAGAACGATGTGGCAAAAAGAAGTTATTGACAAATCAATAAAAAGGGGGGGAATAATGTAATAATGTAGTAAAAATGCAGGTTCAGCACGGTAAAGGGACTCAAACATACCAGGGAGGGGATGTTTGTCCCAATAATCTATTGGCTATTATGACTAAGCTAATGAATGACACTAAATAACAGTGTCTCACGTGTAAGAAACTAAAAATATATAATAAAGATGGACCACGGGTAAGTATGATAGTATTTAACGTTAGGCTGAGGCACGGTAAAAAGGCCTAAAAGAAGTGTTGATTTCATTAATCGCTTGGTAGCTGTAGCAGCTGGTAACACACCAAGTCTCATGATCCTAAAATGACATGGTAAGAGGTAAAAACAATGTTTGTTACTTTGCGGTTATAATAGGAGCTCACAGATCGCGTTGAATAGCAATGAAAGTACAATCATTTTATAATTCTGCATATTTATAAAATAATTGCACTTTCATTGCTATTCAGCATATTTAAATTATGAAGCCTGTCTAGTGGCAGTTTCAAAAAGCCCACAACAGTTTCAAATTGTCCATCCAATACATTTCTACCTTGGGTAGCAAGGGGTGGAGTGGTATGTTTTTATGAACCCAAACAACACAGCAGTGAATATTATTCCAAAAGGATTGATATGTGTTAATCAGTTGTGTTCAGAAAGGCTTATTGTGTTGCAAAAGTACCAATGCTAATTAGTTTAGTTTGTTAAAAAAATTAAAATAAAAAAAACCTTTAATTTAGGGGTGTTACTTTGACAGTGCCTTTTCATGAAGTTCTGTTCCTTGCTCTGTTTGAAATTGCTTACCCAGCTCTGACTGGGCCCTCAGTAAAACAAACTTCTTGCTCAGAGTACACTCCTTTGACTACTTTTGTAATTTTTTACTACCAAATTTTGCGGTGACCCCCTGCGGTTTCAATCTGATCACTCATCCCGGCATGATCACTATTTTATGAACTATCCCACGGCCACATCCTGGTTTTGATGAAGACATCAGGGAATCTCTTTACCCATTCCCCTAGGTCTTAGTGTGTTCCTGAATACTGGGGCTGAGAAGAATGGAGACACTGTGTACTTCAATTGGTAGTGTAGACTGCCGGGCGTTATTCGCACAAAACACTAAAGAGATACGGGTTGCTATTCTCTCTCCAACCCTTGAGCTTATTTATAATGGTAGAGTTGAGAGGGATTCCTCCTGTTAGCTTTTTGTACTCTATAGTTCAGGGCAGATACTTTTTCTATAACATAGGGTCTGTGCCAAGACACCAGTAGTTTGTTCTTGGTTGTGGGTAGGAGCACCATCATTTGCTGCCCACTTGGAAGCTGCACAGTTGAACCTTGTAGTTCTAGCTGTGTTTGTAATACCTTTCATTATTTTACATACAAAGAAAAAAAACAGTTCAACGTAAAAAAATATAACACAAATGGATCATATCACAAGGTTCAAACAAATCATGTGCCAGGAGAAGTACTGTCAAGAGAAAGGGATAAAGAAATAGTTGGACTTCCAGAACAGCACCAAGTAATCCAGTTGCACGTGCATTTTCCCCCTCCCTATCTGCCCCCATCCCACTTCCCGGGACAGACTAGCATAATGTATTCTCTTCTCCAGGGCCATACAGCAGTCCATTTCAGTGACCCATTTCGACAGCATTGGGCGATCTGGGGTCTTCCACTGCACTGCTACAGCTTGTTTTATCAGACCGAAGGCAGTGGACACAAACAGTTTCTCGAATCTGGTGAAGCCCGTTTCACCCCACACTCCCAAGAGCAATAGTTGTGGGTCCCCAGGGATACTCAATCCAGAAACAGAGTGCACATTATCTAGATATTCCTGCCAAAAGCAGCACACCAGTGGGCATTCCCAGATAATATGGAAAAAAAGGTACCCTCTCGAACCTGAGACAATCAGCATGATCCGCTCAATCCCACTTGAATAAGGCAGTACTAGAATAATGGACCCTATGTAATATTTTAAGTTGTAATATTTTAAGTTGCATCAGTCTTATATGGCTGATACCAATTTCCATTGTGAAGAGTAGGGCCTCCACCCAGTCCTCTGATTTCAGCGTGCCGAGATTCCATGCCTTAAGGCTCACCAAGTCTTTTGTGGCAAATGCAGTAAGGACCTGTTACAGGGTAGAGATAACCTTCATGCTTATGCGCTCCGTGAGAAGATTTGCTTCCATAGGGGATAAGGCTGGCACATCCCCCAATGCTGCAACTGGGCCGATGGGACTTGTGAAACCTGTATATAGTGATCTCTCGCGTCTCTGGCAAACCAAATTTGTCACACAGTCCGGGAAAGGGATAAACGGCCCCTCACTCAATACATCACCCAGACATCAAACATTACATCTCTCCCACACCCCAAGTCTGCCAAGCTTCCCCGAAGGCGTTGTGCGAAGTGGCTGAACAAGGGTAGACCTACACCCCCCATCACACATGACCATGGGAAACTCTTCATATCTGCCAAACATGCTCCATCATGGGTGGGAGCAGCCATTTCTTTTGACAACTGTAAACAATCTGGGCAGGAGGTGAATCCGCTATCCATCAACTTTCAGACTTAACGTGCAGCAGTGACTAATTCCTGTGCAGCCAGTCATTTACAACTGCCAGTTGAACATCCCAGTAATATCCCTGCAAGTTAGGGAGCTTGATGGTTCCCCTCCTACACAAGCACTGTGGTGTGGCTAGAACAATAGAGGGCTGACCCACCTTCACCCAGTGGCTCAATAGCCAGTGTGAATAAAGTGGTGGGGGGTAGAAGACACCCTTGCCTCATCCCCCATTGCAGGGGAAAAGCCTGGGAAGTCACCCCATTTACCCAGACCAATAACAGTCGGAGACTAATATAACAAATGCAACCACCCCAGGAAACCTTCCCCAAACCTCATGCGAGCCAGCACCTCCCACAGGAACCTCCACTGAGTCGAAGGCCTTTCCCAGGTCCAGCGAGAGAAGCATCAGTGGCTCCTCCAGTGTGTGAGTCTGGCATATGGGAAATAGGGCTATAGGAGGCAAAGGCCTCCGGGGGTCTACCAGCTTTGTGAATGACAACTATGCGGGCTCTCCTGAGGTCAGGGGGTAACATGCTGGCGGCTCTCAAATAAATGAATAAATTGTGTATGTGCGGTAATGTTTCAGCACATTTTTTGCAGACCTCAACAAGGAACCCATTGCGCCGGGGGGCCTTCCTGGATCTAAGAGGCGATATATAAGCCGCCACCTCCACCCTCAGGATATCTGCCTCCAGGGTGTCCCCCTGGGCGGAGGTCAGCCTTGGCAGGACGACATTTGCCAAGAAAGGGAAGTCCCCCATCTGATCCCCAGTCTGTCGGGAGCAGTAAAGCTCCTCATAATACGTGGCAAATACTTCTGCTATCCCTGCGACCTACACAACCCGCATCCCGCCCAGATTTGTCACCCCCCTCACATATTTATGCCCTTCCTCCCTTTTCTTTCAACCAGGATAGCATTTGGTGGCACGATCCCCCTGCTCTCCTCCCCCCTACCCCCCCCCCCCCCCCCCGACTCTCAAATCTGGATTCTTTACCCCCATGTAAGAAAAGGGTACGAAGACCACCAGGATATTTTGTGTGGTATTGCTGCACAGCAGAAAGGCTTTGGGGTAGCGGGTAGCGTTTATATTTGTGTCCCCTGCGGGAGGGTTCTAAAAAGGTCCAACCACATCCACTCCGATCCGATGGAAAGGAACCTCAATGTGACAGGGAGCAGGGAACAGCATTCTGTGATTTGTTTTGGTTGATTGAGTAACAGATGCAAAAAACTGCTTCATTTTCGCCTATACCCCGGGCCAATAGAGCCTAAACCCAAAGTGCCTGGTCGACAAGTTCAAGTGGGCGAGCTCAGACATTCACTTCCTGAACTCTTTAGGTACCAATAGTGGTTTGTAGTTCACCTCATTGCCCCTTGGGTTAATTGATGCAGTACTGTCATCTTTTCTCGACAAAGTGACACCTCGAGGCCCTGGCTCTCCACTTCGGACACCACCGATCTTCGGGCCCATACTAGCAAAGGATCCGATCGCTGGGTGGTGAATTCCACTGTGGCGGAATTCTCTGGAAGAGTTGGGGGCTCCCCAATCACTGTCTGCTGCTGTTTGGCCATGCCTCCAAACCCCACATCTCTATCCATAGGTTGGTTTAAGTTACTTACCTGGAACTATTGTTCTCCAGCATGGGACTGGCATGGATTTACATGCTCATGAATATTCCCTGTCAGGCTGGGAATACTCTGTAAAAAAGAAAAAACAGTTTCACTTTCACTTTAAAACTATTTCTTCTCTAAACCAATCACTGTCCCCTGGGTCATACTGCCCCATGCAATGACAGTCCTCTTCCCTAAACTCCTCCCCTGGTGGCCATCTTCAGATCTGGTAAGCATGTAATAGTGGCAGTATGAACGAAGCAGTGCCAAAGAGGGGAAAGGAGGGAGGGTTTGCATGTGAATCCATGCCAGACCCATGCTGCATAACAATAGTTACAGGTAAGTAACAAACCTTCATCATAGGTTCTGGCATGGATTCACATACTCATGAATTACGATTACCTAGCAGTACAGAAACACAATCACGGGAGGTGGCAAGGCTCAACAAAAGCAATAACACTCATCTCTGGAACAGACTCGCCTCAAATGAACAGATTGTGTAGCACAGCTTGGCCGACTCGGGACTCCTCCCTGGAATCCCCATCGACGCAGTAGAACCTTGTGAAGGTGTGAGTGGACCTCCATGTAGCAGCCCTGCAGATGTCGAGCAGGGGCACAACAGATTAACGCAGTCACTGCTGCAATGGCGCTGGAGGAGTGGGCTCTCGGCCGGCCTGGAAGAGGTCTATTAGCCAGTCTATGACAGTGCATGATGCAGCCGAAGAGCCACCTAGAGATGGAAGCCTTCGACAAGGCCTTTCTGTGACTCTCAGGTCCAAATTTGACAAACAGCTGAGAAGTCTTCTGAAAGCGGTTTGTGCGTGCCACTTAAAACTTCAACGCACGAGCAACGTCAAGCGAATGCAAGGCCCCCTCCGCTGCAGCCGACGGTCAGGAAAAAAACAGGCAACACTAAAGGCGTGTTTAGGTGGAACTCCGACAACACTTTTGGCATAAAGGTGGGGTGTGTACGCAGTGCCAACCTTGAAGCGTGGAAGGACAAGTACAGCTGTTTGCACGACAGGGCCTGGATCTCCCCGACCCACCTGGCCGAGTTGATTGCCACAAGGAACGCAGTCTTCCACAAAAGAAACCTGAGCAGGGCCTAATGTATCAGATCAAAAAGGGGGGGGGGGGCATGAGCTTAGTCAAATCCACATTGAGCTCCCAAGCAGGGGCAGGAGCCTTCACCAGCGGAAGAGTCCTGAAGAGTCTTGAGGAACTTGTTGACGAGTCTGTGACCACAGAGAAGGCCTACCCGGGGCCCTGGTGTAACGGGATATGGCAGCCAGGTGCACCTTGATAGAGGCATGAGCCAGTCCAGGCTTGGCCAAGGAAAGGATGTACGGTAGAAGCTGCGGGTCAGTGGCAAGCAGAGAGGGTATTCCTCTGAGCCTGGCACCACACAGAGAAACACTTCCACTTATGGCCGTAGCACATCAACATTGAAGAGGCCCTGGTAAAGAAAAATGTCCTAATTCTAGCGCTGCAGGAGCCAGACCCAGTGGTTAAGCGACGCTGGATCGTGGTGCAGAATCACTCCTTCTCTGGAGAGATGCTCCAGAAGTAGTGGCAGTCTGATGGACGGAACCACTGACAGACGTAGCAGGTCTGGATATCAGATTTGCTGCGGACAAGCCGGAGCGACGAGTGTCATCCGACAGCGACACTTGAGTGTGTTGATCAGTCGTAGTGGGAGTGGAGATAAAGCATATAGGAAATGTCCCTCCCACGGGAACGAGACCGCATCCCCTATGATCCTCGGCTGCGGGAACCTGCTGGTGAAACTCCGATACTTAGAATTTGTTGTCGTGAAGAGGACGATCTGGAGTTGACCCCATTCGTGGAATTGCAGATCAACCTGGTCCTGGCGAAGCTCCCACTTGTGACAAGAACGTAGCTCCCTGCTTAGCGAGCCTGCAATGGTGTTCTTGGTGCCTGACAGGTGAAAAGGGACAAGAAACATGTCCTGACAAATGGCCCAGGCCACAGAACCTGGGCCTCCCTTGAGTGCGCCGGGAATGGTGTCCCGTCCTGCTTCCAGATGTAGAACATGGTGGTAGTGTTGTCGGTGGTGGTGTTGTTGTCTGAAGATCCTCACCATCTTGCCCCTCAGCAATGGCAGGAAGGACTTAAGGGCTGTGATAAACCTGAAGGTGTCTCACCCGCTAGTCCGTGGAGATCTGTCATCCAGGTGGCCAGGACAAAGTCATTGCTATTGGATCCAGTTCCTGTTGGTGGACCAGTGGAGGAGGATCACCTGGGCAAGGGATCTTTGGGTTGTGGAAGTGGGACACTGAGGGTTGAGACGCGATATACCCTTCCCTCTAACACCTTTTCCCCTTCCTACCCTGTAGGATATTTAGAAGCTCTAACCCCAAGCCCCCTTTACCCACACAAACACTGACTAACACAGTGAAAGACAACAGACTAACACCAGAGCCCTTTACCATGTCCCAACACATGGGTCAGGCAGAGTGAGGCAATTGACAGTAACCACGCACACCCGACGGCCCTTTACCTTCCCCCACAGGGATAAAAGGCAGAGCACGAAAGCACAATTCGAGCAAGACTGAATGCACAAGGAGACAGCAACACCAAACCAGCTGTTCAAAATGAGAAGAAAGGCAGTGAGACCTGGAAGGACGACGAAGGGGGATTTGCCCTTGGCCTTTTCAACTCAGACCTGCGAAGCCTCGGAAAGCGAAAGCATAAGACCGGGCATTGCAGCTGGCGAGTGGAACAGCAGATGTCAAGGTACACCGGGGCCTCCTGCTTTGATAACGTAGGTGGAGAGGCAAGCTGGCCACTGTGGTAATATCCTTGACTCCAGATTTCAGAGAAGCTAACGGGTTCAGCACAGCCGGTGAGTCGGAGGAAGCCGATAGAAATGTGTTGAGACCACGGTTACAAATGGCAACATTTTGAATTCAAGTAATCTGAAAGAGAAAACTTGTGTATGTGTTTGAACTTTAGAGAAAGCCCAGTTGAGGTCCAGGTGCAGAGGGGTCCTGTGCCACGTGGGCGCTCATTCGAAAGACCCTGACCGGGACCTGTTCTTTTGAAACTACAAGAACCAGAAGGCCATAGGAGGGGTTGGCGAGAGGAGTAGAGTGGTCCTACAAGGGTCATATCAAATGCCTTGTACAATCGAAAGTCTCTGGCCGGTTGCCAGAGAAAAGCTAGGGGAAGGGAACCCCGCTTTCCGATAAGAATTTGAATTGTGGAATAAGACAAGTGTGAACCCAACAGAGGGATGCTGAAAGAAAGCTAAGAGAAGGGAAACCCCACTTTCTGATGGGAATGAGCTACACATGAACTGTGACAGAAATACATGAATTGTGTTAAAGAAAGGCTGTAGTGAACCCAACGGAGGGAGGCCCAAACTGCAAGGAAGATCCGAGCCCAGCTGAGGCAGAACCTGGGGGCGAAGAGGAATTGTTCAAGGTGCAAGATCATAGAACTTTTGTTTGTTTGTTATTTTGAATCAGCAAGCCTTTTCTGGCAAGAGACTTTCTGGAAAGAGACTTGGCCTCTGAAGGATTTGATAGTATTGAACTGGAACAGTGAACCTCGTGCCAACAAGGCCAAGAAGCATGCTTTGCTCGAGCGTCCCGCCTTGTCCCCTGCTTCAAACGTGGGGAAGGGTGACCCAGCCATACCATTCTGACACTTATTTTGTGAACACTTCTGTCTCTTCTGGTGAACATTATCCCACACTCGTTTTTTAATTTATTAGTAAGGATTGGCAATAGTTGTTTCTTTTTTCTTTTTTTTAAAGTATAGGCCGTTTTTATTTGACAAGACATCAATAGGACCGGGTTATTATTTGATGGTCATAGCTTGCTCCCATCTTAGATTTAGGTTTGGATTAGACATTTATCTCACCCATTACAAAGTTCAATAAACACCCTTGAACCGTGATCACTTGTGTCTGTCTTTACTGTTGCCACCATGAACTCCTTCACAGGACCCAGAAGATGGCTCGGAGCTCCAGGACGTTAATGTGAAGTGTCTTCTTTTCTAGCAGCCAACAGCCTCTGGGGTGCAGCTGCCCGGTGTGATCTCCCCACCATTCCAGAGAAGCGTCTGTGGTGACGGTCTTCTGGTAAGGAGGGACTTGGAATGGAGCCCCTGGCGTGAGATGAAAGCGCACGCCGCACCACTGTAATGCTCGTCTCTGCTCCTCATTGAGGGCGATCTTGTCTGTTCAGGAGCCCAAGACTTGCAGCCACCCCGCATCCAGACGCTCCAGGAGAGGCCTCATCTGTAGTCTGCAAAGGAGGACTAGGTTGATGCAGGAGGACATCATGCCCAACAGCGACTCGACGGCTCACACAGTAGCCGAACGTGCTGACAGGCGCCAAACCTTCCTTAGGATGGCTACCACCTTCTCTTCCGAGGGAGACTCCAGGCAAGTCATTGTGTTGAGTCGGGCTTGCAGAAACAGAGTTCTGCGTTGGCTCCAAGAAAGACTTTGGATAATTTACAGAGAATCCCAGATATCTCAGAAAACGCACGGTTCTTGCTGTGTGCTGGCTCGCCAGAGCGTGGGAGAGGGATCGAGATAGTCAATCATCCAGGTAAGGGTAGACGTGGATGCCCTCGAGATGAAGATGCGCCGCCACCAGAGCCAAGCACTTTGTGAAGAACCTTGGGGCCAATTTCAGGCTGAAGGGAAGTGCCTTGAACTGACCGTGTCGCACCTGGACCACGAACCACAGGAACTTGCCATGCTTCCAATGAATGAGGACATGGAAGTAGGCATCCTTCAGGTCCAGAGACGCCAGGAAGTTGCCTTCCTCCAGTTGGCTGAGCACATGTTGCAAAGTGACCATCCTGGACTTCAAGAACTTGTTGAGGCATTGCAGGTCCAGGATCAGCCTCCACCCCCCTGTCTTCTTTCGGACCAGAAAGTACCTGGAGTACACCCCGGAACCCTGGAGGTGCAGGGGAACGGGTTCTAACACCTCTTTATTAACATTGCATGGACCTCCCGCAGTAGCTGCGCCACTTGCTGTTCTTGTAGAGCTACAGGGGGAATAAAAGGACACCTGCGTTCGAACTCCAAGGTCTTCCCCTGTCCGAGAGCATCCAACACCCATCTGCCAGTGGTGATCGTCTTCCACGCCCTGACGAACCTCACCAGCCAGCCTCCCACTGGGGTGCACAAGTGGGGGCCCAAGTCCACGGCCTGTTCAGGCCTGTTTTGGTGGCAGGGCCCTGCCCTGCCCTGCGGGCAGCGCTGGTGCCGTCTTCCTCTGCTGCATACCTGCGAGCGACCTCTGTACCCCTCTAGCGTCATGGAATGGGAAGGCTGCTGATAAGGAGTGGTGTGGCCCTTAGAGGACCTGCCAGGATTTTCCCCTGAGAAACAAAGGGACAACTACCGACGTTGCTGCAGGGTACCCAGCGAACGTGGCTTTTCGTGTCAGTCTTGATGATTTGAAGAGACTCGTCACCCGTCTTGCCAAACAGGTTTTCCCTGTCGAATGGCATGCCCAACACCTTAGACTGAATGTCCAGCCTGAAGTTGGTGGCTTTCAGCCATCCCTGTCGACGAAGACACCCTGTTTACCATCTGACGGAATCTGGTGTCCACCGCCACTGTGATTGCGTGGTCCAAGGCCATTTCCCCCTCCTGGAACAGCTCAAGAGCTTCTGCCTTCTTGTTGTCTGGTAGGAAGCCCAGAAGCAGGCCCAGTTTATACCAGAGTTCCCGGTCGTAGAGGGACAAAATGGCAAGAAGGGGTCGTCAGTGGGGTGATAGCAGCCGTCGTCGATGTGGTTGTGGCCGTTTATGTTGTTGATGGTGTTGTCTTGACTTCTTGAGACGTCGAAGGAGGCAACGAAAGGCCGACTTTGGATATTTCTTTTGTCGCCTTGTCGGCCGATGGCAAGCAGGGTTTCGAAGGAGTCGAGGACTTTCTCTTAGAGGGGACGCACCTCACCGGTAGGCTCACCGTGGATGTGGATGGCCTTCCCGAGCCGGGACCCACAGCGGTGGCAAACCCAGTGTGATCAGTGGCGTGCGGCCAGGCCTTCTTTTGGACCCCCATTGGCAGGGTGTCCTTAAAGGACCTCAACCTCTTTCTGAGAGAGCTCGATCGGGGGACCGGCCAGTCGCAGGGAAGCATGGCCATGCCCGGAGGCCGAGTTAGTGGCCTGCCCAGATGTTAACCACGCCGCCAGTCTGCTGTAGCGATCCTTCTTGGTCTTCTTAAAAAATCCACTGCAGACATCGCATCCCTCCTCATCATGATCTGGATGCAGGCAGTAAAAACATTTGTGGTGTTGATCCGCCACAAAAACATTGCTTAGTCCATATTTTGCGTAGAGTTTGAAGAGGCATCTCTTCTCCTCGGTCATGGCGAAAAGCTGCAAAGTAGGCCCAAGCCTGGGCCTTCTCTGATCCGATGAAAGATCCTCGATGTAGTAAGATCTTCACCAACAGCGGATGCCCGCTGCCGTTAGTTGACCTCAGGTCGAACGATAAATCCAGAAATCGGTCAAAAAACCAAAAACTCAAAATATAATGAAAATAGCTCGGAAAGCACCAAGAGGACTCCCAACACTGACGTGTGCGGTAAAAATCTGAAGCTGGCCACCAGGTGTGGAGCTTACGGAGAGAACCGTAATTGGATGGGGCAGTATGACACACAGAAAGTGATTGGTTTAGAGAAGAAATACAGTTTCAAAGCAACAGTGAAACACTTTTCTTTTACCAAGGATTCCCAGCCTGGCGACAGGGAATATTCATGAGCATGCGAATCCATGCCAGACCCAATGCTTGAGAACTAGGGTATTTGAGCAAGAGTGCCTTCCCTCGAAAAACGTAGTCAATCACTCACAATATTACTTTAATTGCGTGTTTCTAGGCCAGGCCTGCCTTGGGAGCTTTACGGCCATCTGTTCCTTCTCTTCTTCAGCCCTTCACTTCTGATCTTTTCCCATCATGAACCTACAAATTAAGAACCTATATGTCCGAGCTGTGTCTCGATTTTGCATTATTTGTACCACTGCCTCAGATTTCTTGTGTTCTCACTGGCTCAGCACTACCAATACTTCAGTTAGGCTCTGCTCTGAGTCTATGCTCCCTTTAGTGGTTAGTCTAGTGATTGCTGCTGAAGTAGTTGAGGTTTAAGCCTAGGAAGCAGATTCTCACTTTCTGCCTCACTCAGGATCTGGCGCGTGCCACCTAGATTGCGGTCAGAAGCTATGCTTAGTAAGCTTTCGCCAACAAACGCACACCTGGCCTCATCACCTAGGCCCCATCCCAAACATTGCCCTTTCACGCCTCCATGCACCACCATCAGAAGGTCATTAACTCTGTTACAGACCATACATACATTTTTCAAACCCCTGCTTCCCTTCCTCACACCAGAACTTGGCTTACCAAGCCTATGAAACTCTTGGGTTGAAGCTTATAGACTCCAAATGTATATAAATCATTAGAGAATCATATTTCTGACTAATTATCAATGCCATAATAAGACATACAAAATCTAATGAAATCTGTGCAGGCCTGGATCTCACAGCCAAAATTCTTGTACAGCTAGTTGCAGAGTGCAGTGGGGTGGCCAGAAGTGGCATATTTTGACGAACTGACTAGTGTAATGCAGTCTTTATTGAACCACATCATGTCTAGGACACATGGCTATCCCTTGTTGTGCTATCAGTTTACAGGTCTCAGTGAGAGCTCCTCTGTGAGAAAGACAAAGCAGGCCAACACCAAGGCAGGCAGACTCCTTTTTACTCTGCGTACATCCAGCTCAGAGCTGCTCCAAAACATGCACAGACTTCCTTCAACAAAAGGCTTTAACAGACTGCCAGAGACTCACTGCTAGGTAATTGGGAATAACCTGGTGCACTCCTCCCATCTAGTGGGCAGCTGTGGACAGTGCAATTAGTGTATGCAAAACCTAACACAAGGGACAATCTACCATATAGATTACCATAGAAATTGAACTTGACCCTCCTAATTAGGACTCTACTACGATGGTGGTTAGTGGATTACACAAGGTCTGCAACCACACAAAAGGCGGCAAATAAACCCACAAGAGATATCTGAATAAGTGCTCTGTGGGGTAAATACATTGGAAGCAATGGGTCAGACTCCTTCCCAAAATGAAACATTTTGTTTCCAATTCACATCACTTGACTGTACAGTTAGATCAAAGAATTGCAGAAGAATCTTAAAGGGATGGTCTAGTAAACATTTTTATTTAAAAAATAGATAGGCCACATAAAAAAAAAAAAAATACTAGCATCCTCTGTTTTAAAACTTCCTATGTAAAATTTTGAGCTATTCAAGCTCAAAATTCGAAAAAGCAAGAACAGGGGCGCAGCCATTTTGTGAAATGGAGGCCCTCCTGTGCTGGCTTTTGCTTTTGCGGCACTAATGAAGGAAAAGCCAGCCAGCTGTAGTAAACAAAGTCTACCGCTGGGTGGCTTTCCCTTCATTAGTGCCGGGACTCGGAGGACGCGGACCGGAGACCAGAGCAGGAAAGCTGCAGCTGAATCTCGGTAAGTGCTATTTATTTTTTTTTTACAAAAAATAAGCACTAGCTGCGTTTTTTTTTCTATGTTTTCCGAGCTGGAGGAGCCCGGAAAACTTAGAAATAAAACCGCAGCTTTAAAAACGTTGTATTTATGTTTGCGGTCGCTTTTGAAGTGACCGCAAACATAAATACAACGTTATTGTGTTGGAAAACGCTGCGGTTTTTCTTTCCAAGTTTCTCAGGCTCCTCCGGCTCGGAGGAGCCTGAGAAACTTGGAAAGAAAAACCGCAGCGTTTTCCAACACAACCGCGTGTGTTTCTGCCTGCTGTGGCCATCACTTTGGGTCTCCGGTGCTCCCAAGGGAGCACCGGAGACCCAAAGTGAAAGCCACAGCAGGCAGAAACACACGCGTTATGTTTACATGCTGCGTAGTGTTTCTACCTGCAGCTGATTTCCCATTTGGGGCTCTCGGGCTCCCCGTGGGGAGCCCGAGAGACCCAAATGGGAAATGCTAAATGCTGCGTTGTCTGCCTAAATCTGCTTTCCCATTTGGGGCTCTCTGGCTCCCCGTGGGGAGCCTGAGAGCCCCAAATGGAAAACCAGATTCAGGCAGACAACGCAGTTGTTTTCCGCAATGCCGCGTTGTGTCTGCCTGAATCTGCTTTTCCATTTGGGGCTCTCGGGCTCCCCACGGGGAGCAAGAGAGCCCCAAATGGGAAAGCAGATTTAGGCAGACAACGCGGTTGTGTTGGAAAACGCTGTGGTTTTTCTTTCCAAGTTTCTCAGGCTCCTCCGGGCCGGAGGAGCCTGAGAAACTTGGAAAGAAAAACCGCAGCGTTTTCCAACACAATAACGTTGTATTTATGTTTGCGGTCGCTTCAAAAGCGACCGCAAACATAAATACAACGTTTTTAAACTGCGGTTTTATTTCTAAGTTTTCTGTCTCCTCCAGCCCGGAAAACTTAGAAAAAAAAACGCAGCTAGTGCTTATTTTTTGTAAAAAAAATAAATAGCACTTACCGAGATTCAGCTGCAGCTTTCCTGCTCTGGTCTCCGGTCCGCGACCTTCGAGTCCCGGCACTAATGAAGGGAAAGCCACCCATCGGTAGACTTTGTTTACTACAGCTGGCTGGCTTTTCCTTCATTAGTGCCGCAAAAGCCAGCACAGGAGGGCCTCCATTTCACAAAATGGCTGCACCCCTGTGCTTGCTTTTTCGAATTTTGAGCTTGAATAGCTCAAAATTTTACATAGGAAGTTTTAAAACGGAGGATGCTAGTATTTTTTTTTATGTGGCCTATCTATTTTTTAAATAAAAATTTTTACTAGACCATCCCTTTAACCAAGCGAGAACCGTGATATACAAAATATTCTTGCAAGGCTCACAGAAACATTCCACTGGATAACAAGCGAATCATATTCTTACCAATCTGACTTTGAGGTGCTCCGGCGACCACCAAGTTTAATGTGCTGGAAGTCATTTCTTTTCTAGTAGGATTCACAATAAATTCTCCATCGATCAAGCCCATCCGAACAGCACCTGCAACAAGAACACAACTATAACAATTTGCACAACTTTGAATGAATTACACCAAGCAATTCACTAAATACTGTTACAACAATCTTGCAAATGAGCTTTGTGGACCTTATCATAAGAATACATATTTAAGGCCAGGGATGGGAAAAACTAGCTTGAAGCCAGTTGCTTTCAGCTAATGCATATCAAAATAGTTTAAAAAGGAACACATTACTTACCTGTAACACCTGTTATCCAGCATGGGTCTGGCACGGATTCACATGAACATGTATATTCTCTGTCAGGCTGGGAATCCTCAGTAAAAGAAAAAAGCAGTTTCACATTAGCCCGAAAACTGCATTTTACTCTATAATCAATCACTGTCCTTTGGGTCATACTGCCTCATCCAATGACTGCTGTCTCCCTAAGCTCCACCACTAGTGGCCATCTTCAGATTTGGTAGAGCACATAAATTTGCAATATGAACCAAGAACCGCCAGAGAGGGGAAGGAGAGAGGGTTTGCACGACCCATGCTGGAGAACAGGAGTTACAGGTAAGTGACTTGTTCTTTCTCCAGCATGGAGTATGGCATTGATTCACATGCTCATGAATACGATTACACAGCAGAATAAATGCAACCATGGGAGGTGGCAAGGCTCAACAGACGCAATACAATTACCCCCAGAACAAAATCACCTCAAGCAAACAGGTTGCGTAGCACCACTTGGCCGACCCGGGACTCCTCCCTGGAATCCCTGTTAATGCACTAGAATCTCGTGAAGGTTTGCATAGACCTCCATGTAGCAGCCATGCAGGTGTTGAGCAGGGGCACACCAGAGAGAAACAACGTCGTTGCTGCAATGGCTCTGGTGGAGTGGGCACTCACCCGGCCTGAAAGAGGTCTGTTGGACGATGACCGTACATGATGCAGCCAGAGTGCCACCTGGATATGGAAGCCTTCGCCAGGGCCTTCGCATGATTCACAGGACCTAAGTTGACAAAAAGTTGAGAATCCTTCTGAAAATCCTTTGTGCATGCATCATAAAACTTCAAGGCATGAGCAACGTCCAGCGAATGCAATACCCTCTAAGCGGACCACAAAGGATTTGGGAAGAAGACTGGCAGAACCAAAGGATCGTTGAGATGCAATTCAGAGGGAACCTTCGGCATAAAGGTGGGGAGAGTATGTAGCACCACCCTTGCAGCATGGAAATACAAATGTTGCTTGCAGGAGAGTCCCTGAATCTCCCCGACCTGCCTGGCCAGGGTGATGGCCATTAAGAACGCAGTCTTCGATGAGAGGAACTTCAGAGTGGCCTGATTCAATGGATCGAAAAGAGGCCCCATCAGCTTAGTCAGAACAACATTGAGCTCCCAAGTCGAAGCAGGAGTCTTCACTGGTGGGAAATCCCTGAATAGGCCCTTGAGGAATTTGTTGAAGAGCCTCTGTGACCCCAGCAAGGGCTTGCCCGGCATCCCTGTGTTAGGGAGAATTCTCTGTTTAGGCTGAATTACCTAACCTAGTGAGTCCCCCCAGCAGCTTTGCTGGATTTTTGGGGTTTATTTTTTTCTCCTGCCAAGAGTGAGACTCTTTTACCCTCACTCTTGGACATGATTTGAGTGTGTTTCTTTGACTCTAGATGTGCTTAATGGGCTATGGGGTCTTTTACTCCATAGGGCTTCATGTGTTTTTGTGATGTGTGTTATACAGCACCCTCAGTGCCGTAACACAAGGGTGTCATAGTGACCCTCCAGTATAGACTCCATACCCTGGGACTGACTACTGTCTCCCAGGGCATGTAAAGTCACAATTGACTTTACTAGTCTCAAATTCTGAACAGAACCAGTACAAACCATCATATTGTGGACGTACTGGCCGGGGCAATTCGATTGCCCCGGGGTCTGTTAGTCGAGGGGGCACGTCTCCGTCCCCCCTGATCGAGTTTTGGTTGGTGGCAGTGGATACTACTTTTTATATTCGACCGCAAATATATCCCTATGGGATTTCCCATAGTTCGAGGCTACCAACTTTAATTATTTAATTCCTATAGCCTCGAACATACCGCCGGTTTATTTATTTAATATTAATTCTCCGGTTGGTATTTTTTGCCAGAACTCGGTTCTAAAATGGCGTTTGTGTTCGCTTCTGTGACTCCAACCCAAGTTGAGCCCTTTGTTCCACTTTTTGGCGGGCTTCTCCACAGAAGCCCTCCAAAGTGGTGCGACTCTGTCTGGGGTACTTAGGAGGGGTGGAGGGGGATTTAGGCACCCTGGGACTGAGTTGCCTAGGCAACTCAAGTCGCACTCCGTCCCGATTGGCCCAAGTGGTTTGAGTGGCAGCTAGGCTGAGTGAATAGGGTTTTTTTTTGCATAAAAGCAGGGCTTTGGGGACTGGAACTTCAGAAGTCGCCACAGGACCTAAGAATCCGATGAGGGAGAAGCTGAGTCGACCTGCTACGACGACACCACCGGTGGAGCCCTGCTGAACCGTCTCACCACTTTTCCCAACGACAGAGGAGATCTCCAGTCCGGAGAGTCTTCTTCCTTCGACTGGTGGGGATAACCAGTCTGCTTCCTTTTTCGCTTCCTGGAACAACTCGTGGCCGCCTTGCCTGTGGCAAGCACCCCGGCAACCGGGATACCACGTTTTACCACTACCGCGAATCAAAGTGTAGTACCTTTAACCGGAAAACTCTGCGGCTGGTTTCTTCCCTGGCAGTGCAACGACCTTCATCTTTCCTCCACGTCGAGATCTTCTCTTGCTCTGTACGACGCAGCAACTTGCACCCGCTGCCAGGAACAACTGCCCCCGCTGGAGGATCCTTTCCACCTAAGGTACCGTGTTTCGCCTGGCTTCCCTTGCAACCGACTGTACGGGGTAGATTTAGCCCCCGGCCTTCGAACCTGGGTTAGCCTGGGACACCCTGGCTAAACTTTTCTGAGCCTAACTAAAACCTCTCTAAACTCCCTGCAAGACTTTTTAAGCCTGTTGTCATTGTGTGATCTTGGGTACATTTGTGCTCTGCTCTCTCCAAGAGTGGGCCCGGCCTATGGACTTTGGCTCACAAGTAACTTTTGACTTTCCTGCCTTGCTTAAGAGTTCCTAAGTATTAGTGTGGTGTATTTTCCTACATTCTGCCTTTTTCCCCTCCCTTTTTCGTTAACTTATTGGAGTGCCATCTATAGTTAAGCGCTCACCTCTATCTGGAAATAAGTGGTGTTAACTAAGACTTGTCTGATAAGGAATAAGGGATGTATATATAATAATAGTAACTGTGTTTAGAGTGATTTACAATCTTAATGTTGGAGTGTTTCAATAAGTGTGTTTTTAAATAAATAATTATATACCTTGATACCAAAGCTCTGGTCAGTGTTTGCTTGTGCTATTGTATCTGAGTGCCTATTGTGTATACTTTACATACTGCCTAACTCTTCTTGAGGGAAGTCTGACTGCTCAGCCACAGCTACCAGGTAAATCTGGGTGGTACAGACTGCTACCAAGTGGGTTTACTGCCAACACCTGTAGTCCTAAATCTTTTGCAGTGGTCCCCAAGGGAACTGCACAGGTTTCTGCCTAACACCCTGTATACCTGAATATGGCCGCCAGATGCACCTTGGTAGAGGCGAGAGCCAGTCCAGCATTGGCCAGCGGAAGCAGGTATGGAAGGAGCTGTGATCCGCAGAGGCATATTCTTCTGAGTCCTGAATCGTACCATGAATCGCTCCCATTTCTGGCCGTAGCAAGACAGCGTAGATGAAGCTCTGGCCTTAGCCTGGAATTTCCTGCATTCCAGCAGCAGAGCGTAGTGTCCAAACTCTAGGACTGCAGGAGCCAGGACGTTAAACTCAGTGACGCTGGGTCATGATGCAGTATCGATGCGCCCTCTCTGGTGAGAAGTTCAGGAAGCAGAGACAGCCTGATAGACAGTGCTATTGACAGAGGGAGCAGGTCTGGGCACCAGATCTGCAGTGGCGCGATGAGACTCGCGATACAGTGGAGCGATGAGACTCATCCTGCAATGAGTACGTCGGAGTGTGTTGATCACACGTAGCAGGAGTGAGATCGGAGGGAAGGTGTACATGGAAAGCCCCTCCCATGGGAACGAGAAGGAATCCCCAGGCTCCCTGGTTGAGGGAACCTGCTGGCGAACCTCTGGCACTTGCAGTTGGCCCCTGTCGCAAAGAGGTTGACCCCACTTGCTGAAGAGATGGGATACCTGTGCCTGCTGAAGCTCCCATTCATGTCAGGACAGCAGCCCCTGTGAGCAAGTCTGTCAGGGTCGGTCTGATGCCTGCCAGGTGAAAAGGGATGAGGAACATGACCTGAAGAATGGCACAGTGCCACAGGGCTTGGGCGCAGACCAGGATGCAGACGCTCAAGCGTCCTTCCTTGCTTCTGGATGTAGAACCTGGTGGTGGCCGCGTCTGCGAAGACTCGCACCACCTTCCCCTTTAACTGAGGTAGGAACGACTTGAGGGCCCTGAAGACTGCCCAGAGTTCCAGGACATTGATGTGGAGGTCCCTCTCTTCTGGGAGTCAGAGTCCCTTGACATGGCACTGTCCGGTGTGGGCCCCCCACTCTTCCAGGGTGGCATCTGAGATGACTGTGGCCTTGAATGGAGGTATCTGGAAAGAAGCCCCTTTCGTGAGATGTGAACGTACCCCCCACCATTGTAGAGCTTGTTTGTACTCCTGCTTGAGAACAACCTTGTCCGTCCAAGTGCCTGTGACCTCTAGCCACCATGCATCCAGGAACTCTTGTAGAGGACTCTTATGGAACCTGCAGAATGGGACGAGGTGAATGCAGGACGACATCATGCCGCCCAACAACTTCTTCATGGCTTGCACTGTTGCGTTTTGCACCGACAGGCACTGCACTTTCCCCAGGATGCCATCACCCTCTACTCCGAGAGGGTTGCCAACATGCGACCATGTTGCGGCGGGCACCGAGAACAGAGCATTCTGTGATGACTCTACGCAGGACTTCGAATAGTTGATGGAGAATCCGAGATCCGTCAGAAGGCGAATGGTCTCATGTGTTGGATTACCAGCGTGTGAGCAGATCAGCCAGTCGTCTAGGGTAGACGTGGATCAGGCGACACGCACACCTTGGTCTCGGCCTAGTATATAGTGCCTAACTGAGGTGCCTTTCTCCTTATTTATGTAGATTCAATTTTGGGATGATACACCACTCATATCACACCCCCTTTTCAAATACCCCGGGTCACGAAAGACCATGAACCAGGCTGGTTGGTCAAATGCAATACTTATATATTTAAAATTCAAAAGAAATCACACACTTTTTAATATGGGGCAGCAATCACCAATGGGGTGATAGTTACAATGAGAATGTGAGTAATGCACTGGATTTGACTTTTTAGTGGAGCATCTACACAGCACAGCAGAATAGGAGCACTTTTGGATTTAAGACAGATCGCACCCAAGTTAGAATTTCCCACTGCAATGTTCCCTCAACCCACAAATCAATTCTGAGTGGATACAAAGAAGCAGCAGGTACTCAGGAATAAGGAACAGAAAACGGAATATGAATCTGACCTTCCCTCCCCAAATAAAAAAAAAAACTGATTTTAAACCCCTTGCAATGTTGTGAAATGACACTCGGAATGGATACATAAATAATGAATGTGTGTGAAAAACCTTGAAGCAAATACAATTCCTTACTAAAGCAACAATGCAGAGATACTAAAATTCACAAAGAATGGATTACCAAAAGCATACAGTTCAGAAATGAGAGGAAAGTTTAACACAGATTGCAGTCAACCCACACATTTAAAAGTTACACTTTTTCAATTCCTGCCTAAAATTACCCAGAAGTTTTTTTTTAAAAAATGGGTGAAATACATACTTTGGGGAATAGGTAGATATCACAGGTACAGAATGGAAGTGAAAGTAAGTCTCTAGCTGGTAAATTGACCGAGTTATGCAAGATGGAAAAAGGTGTGCTTTGAGTAAAATGAAGGGTGAAATTGGAAAGGAAATCAGTTTGAGAGAAGAACAGTTTTACTTTAAACTAGATTTAATGACTAAGAAAAGAGGAACGCCACCCGTGAATTCTCCAAGTTACGCTGCAGTTGTAACCCTTCACGCAGTGTATCCCTTTTCTTTAAGGAAAATTACTTTATTTAATCAGAATATCGCTAATGGCATATGATCTATGCAAGTCAGAAATGAAGAGAAAAGTAGCGCTGATGCTTGGAGATTAATGACTAAATGCACAGAGAATTCTGACAGTTTTACAAGTTAGTCGGGTAAGGATGGGATGACTTCGAGAGTAGGATAAGGACAAATACAAGATAGGCTATGGGTTTAGATGGGGTAGGTGATACTTGGTCCAAAATCCCAAACTAAAAGTGGACTGTCAAGGGTTCTGGTCACTACACAGGACGCTTGGCAAACAGCTGGGCAGTTCTTGTCAACGGATGGCACTGGACTGGATTTCTGGTCACTGGATACTAAAGGTCAAGTGGATGGCAGGATTGCAGGATGCATGCAGCTAGTGGTATCAGGCTGCTTCCCAAAAACACCACACCTTTCCCCTTTGGTTATTTGGGAATTTTAGTGGGATTTCAAAATGTAGGCCTTGCTGGAGCAGGATCAACAATGCTTGTGTTTTGCAGTGGGCCCTGGAGTAGGTTCAGCAATGCTTGGCCTTGTAGTTGGAGTCTGGATCTGGAGGATGACTGGAACAAGAATGCAGCGCAGGAAATCAGGATGAGTGTTTGTTTAGAGAGTCTAGTCAGGGACCCTTATTTATACTGCATAATGACATCAAAGTATAGGCTGGGCAGGGTTAACTAAGCACGCCTCTAAACTACTTAGATTGGACAGGGGTGCTAGTCCCTGTCTCGCTCTGAACTGGTTGGATTTCCAAGGGAAGTATGTCAGATTTATGATGGGGGTTTTACAATGTCCAAAAACTCCCACAATTACTTTACTTAAAATCCGATTTTGCCACAAACATACATTTGTACAATTGTCCAATCCTCCAGTCTGTTGGACCTTGTTTCACCCTTCCGATACATTTTGTTAATTTTGAGCATGAAAGATTCGGCCTAAAATTCCATAACGTTCTACACAGATGCAAATTATCCCAAGGGATGTACGTACAAAAATGTATGTTTGCAACATTGATACTTTTCTATTTATCCTCAATGCTTTGCCCTTTCTGTCCCCACGGTGTCAATTCTACCAAGTCTTAAAACAAAGCGCAAAAAAAAAAAAAAAAAAAATCACTTTTAGCAAGTCTTGCTGCAGACATAAAAGTCTTTAAAGTTTATTCATTAAATAGTCTTTGGGAAACAAATGGCATCCTTTGTCCCTCGGGTCATTTTTTTCTTTTCTTTCCTTCAACTGCTGCCAACTGCCATTACCATCAGAGCATGGTGGGGATTTCTCCCTTCATTGAAGTTTTATTGCCCCTTCACACTTCAGACTTCAGACTTCCTTCCCTGGGAGCTTCATTGTAAGGGTCCCAGCAGAGACAAAAGTCTGTTCAACCACGTAATTATCAGGAGGTTGTTAATTTCTGCTGAGAGAGAGCCCTCCTTTTGGCGCCAGCCCTCCAAGCACAAAACCTGTTTTCCAACTTGCAACTCCAGCCACCATAGTTTTAACCTTTATTTTCTGATCTTGGATCCAGAAATAAAGCACGCATGTTGCATAAAATAACCTATGTTATAGAGTGTCACCAGCAACAAACCCCTTCATATTGCTAAAGACTGGCAGGCTTTCATTCATCAGTGTACCGTTTCAACATACATGCATTTGTTTTTCTTTAGTTTACAAAGGGGCATTTTTTTTTTCTTTACACGTGTTGCAGCTGGCCTTCCTTCTTAAATTCTACTTTTCATCTCCAGCAGATTCACACACTGTCTTGCAGCTATAGTTATTCTCTTGAATGCTGGAGTTGGTCTGAAGCGATGGATACATTGAAACAGACCTGGCTCAGCTAGAGTCTCTCTGAACAGCTGAGATTTGGATACTTTTGTAAAGAAAATGAACATGTTTCCCGTTTAAGTAAAAGTAAAGTTCCTGTTTATTTTTTTTAATTTGTTTTTTTTATAGTTGGTTTGACAGGGCTAGTCAATTCAGAATCATGCCTGGCTTTGCTGAGGCACAGTGAGACACAGGGCTTGGTAGGGCTTAATGATTAATCATCGTGGCTTTAAGGAACAGAGGGAATTCGCGTCAGAGCAGCATTTTTTTTTAAAGGTGAAACAGTTTCTTTTCAATGGAGATTTTGGTTTTTGCAGCAATGCAACGCTGCTTTTTACACTTTCTTCCTTTTGTTTATGTCGGAACCCACTGGCAATCTCCTTCAATGTGCCCCCTGGTTCCATCCTGCCTGATGTGTGCTTAGCAGGACGGTGCAGCCATTTTTGTTGTTGTTGCAAAATGCAGTTTTGAGCCATGGTGCTCACAGGAGCCAGCACAGCCATTTGGCTGTTTCTGCGCAAAAGCAGCTTAGTGATGCGGGGAATACTGTTGAGTGGGTCAATACATCCCACAGTGTAAAGCATATATGATGAAGAGAAATGCAAAACGTACACAGTAAAGAGAGAACAATGTGTTAGGCGTGCAGGAGAAGCACGAGAAAGTAAAAGGAAAGTGCAAGAGTGCACAGTGAAAAAAAAGGAACAGAAAAGGGAAGATGCAAGTGTGCACAGGCAAGAAGTCAAAGAAAACAAGAGGTGCAAGAAGCACCTGAAGGTGAAAGTAAGAAATAAAGAGGGGCTGCAGATCAGAGTGGTCACGCCTAGGAGGAACAAAGAACCAGGCAGTTTCAAAAGTCCGATTGCACCCCACAAGTGAAGTGTTTATGAAAGAACTCAATTAAAAATTAAAGGTGCATCTAGTGTTTGAAACTGAAACTGGCCTGAGCCTGGCAAAGGCAACCCTAAAAGGCCTAACAAAGAAAGCAAAGTGCATTTTGACAAAACTGAATTGGTGTTGGAAGCTGAAAGGGGCCCGAGCTTGGGGAAGGGAACCCTGAGAGGCCCAACCAAGTTGAGACTTGTTTTGTAGTATTGAAAGGATTGAAGCTTAGGAAAGGGAAGCCAGAGAAGCTTCAAAAGGAACTGTGTTATATTTCTTTTATGGTGTTTGGAACTTGAACAAGTTGAAGCTTGGGGAAGAGAAACCCAATGAACGCAAAGACACTGAAGGTATTTGAAACCACTGTAAGGGCTCTGTGGAGAAGGTCTTACGAACAGCCATTTTTGATTGAACTCATTTGTGTGATACTGACCAAACTACACCTGGTGAGAAGACCACCTGAAACCAACTTTGGTTTACAATTCTCTGTTGAAACTCTATTTTCCTTTTTAAAGACTTCTAATCACATTTTTTGTAAAGAGCGAGGGCAGGCACAGCTTTAGACACAGACTGACTTATTTTGGACTAGAAGACATCAACGGCCTTTAGGATCAGTTAAGGGAACCACCCCTTTAGAGTTAGGGCCAGTCAGGCATTACACCAACCCAGGAACCCTAGTAAATAATTGTTTTGAACTAAACACCTTTGAGACTGTCTCTCGTGATACCATGCCCATGTCACACATGCCACAGGAGGAATGCGTGAACACCTGTGTTGGAAATCCAAGGTGTGCCCTTGATGTAGAACATCCAGTACCCATTTGTTCCTAATGATGGTCTTCCACTTGTTGACAAAGTTCGCCAGTCGGCCGCCCAATGGAGTACGAAAGTGGGGGACTGGATCTGCAATCTGTTCAGGCCTGCTTGAGCATCTGCATCCTGGCCTGCGAGCGATTACGGTAACCTCCACTGCCAAATGCTTGCAAGCACCTTGTGTAGGCCTCCTGGGTGGTAGAGCGGGAGGGCTGGTGATGGGGTGCAGAGTATCCCTTTAAGTAGGGAAGAGATTATTTTCTTTGCCTCAGTGTCCCCAGGGAATGCAGTCTCTGTATCAGCCTTAATTGATTGGAGCTACCTTTCCGAACAAATAGTTCCTGACCAAAGTAATGTCCACCACTTTGGACTGCACATCTGCTGCCTTCAGCCAAAATTGGCGCCAAAGGTTCACACCATTGCTCATCTGGCAGAGACCAGAGTCTGCAATATCCAGAGCCACCGTGATGGCAGGGTCCAAGGCCACCTCAACCTCTCAGAATAGCCTTCTTGTCCTCCGGCAGGAAACTCCAGGATCATCCCGAGTTTGGACCAAAATTCCTAATCATACCTGGTAAGGATGGCCAGGGTGTGCGCGGCTTTGATGCTGGAAGCCACGGTGTAAATGATTAGCTTCCCTACCGCATTCAGCTTCTTTCCTTCCTGGAGGCAGCAGACACCCCAGAGTCTGAAGAAGGCTGCGATTTCAGGCACCTGGTGCAGAGTTTGGCACACTGTATTTCTTCTCCAGTCTATCCCTTTTGGGAGGGGCGGTATTCAGCGTCTTCAACAGTTCCAACCCTTCCTCCCAAACATCTTCCAGCAGCGGAATCGACATGACCGTCTTCCATGAAGACTCCTCTCGCTGAAAAAGGAACCCTTCCTTTTCATGTGGGACCAAATTGAACAGAGCGGAGGACCTTGACAGCATGCTAAGGAAGGAACCCACCTCATCAGGGGGCAAAGCCCTGTCAGGCTCATCTGTGCCCAGAGGTTCATCATCTGCCGGTACATAATCATCATACTCATCTGTAGTAGTCGATGCAGTGTCTGTGCCTGCGTCGGTATGTGTAGGCACCTCCCTCACCAGGGTAAACAGTCTCCGGGGTGGTGCTGTTGTCGCCAGACGGCATCTTTGCTCAGAGGGGCTAGGTTGCTGCCTCAGCTTTATCATGTTCAGCTCGCCCTAGGAGGTCTCCTCAATGGAGGTCTGGGGGGGGGGCTACCTGACTGGCCCAGGTAGTGGGGCAGCTGGCAGCCTCTGCTAAATCTCCAACACCAAATATGGATGGTTGTTAAGCGTCAGCTGAGGTGTGAGTGGGATCGCAAGTACCGGCTCTGGGCTAAAATTTGTCCCAAAAGGTATATCCGACTCCCCCCCCTAGGGCGATACCTCCTGAGATAAGGGACCAAGACCTCCCTCATGATCCGAATAGTACCTTCGGGCAGATGGTCATCGTCTGAGCTGGTGTATATTCATGGGGATCTCCTCAAGAAACCCATGCAGGCCTGCGTGGGACAAATTCCCATCTCTGGGGAGAAAATCCTTAGGGTGCAGTAGCTCCCTCAATCTTCCTGAATCCTCACGGAAGGAGGCAATTATGGGAGCCTGTTCACGCACAGCGCACAGGCGCATCCTTGGGAGTCTTGGGCACTGCGGTCGGCAAGTGTGGGGTTAAAGACACTTGTGGCTTAGCCGTCTTCCACGTGGATACCGTGGTCATAATGACAACCCACCATTTCCCAAAGTAATGATGGTCATCGACGTCATTGATGGGGCCGTCGGCAGAGTTGTTGTCAACTGGTGTCACGAAACAGATACATTGGAAGACGAAATGGTTGTTGTTGAAGACCAGGACTTGGTAGACTGATCCGTCGTCAGCGGGGTCTTGGGCCTCTCCTTCACACCCTTTGCCTTAGAAGAGTGACGGTGCTTCAAAGGGGTCAGGGACTTCCTCGTGGACAGGACCCACCCCTCTCCCCACCAGGATTACAATGAACAGAGATGGAAACAGGGGGGTGGGGGGGGGACCAGGTCCTTCCTGAACTGGGTCTCACGGCCGCAGCGACCCCAGCAGGATACGTAGTGTGGTGCTTGGCCTTCTTTTCGATCCTCTGGCCAGAGGCATCCTCAAAGGATCTCAACCTCCTTTTGTAGGGAACACGCTTGTGTGGCCCAATGGTTCCTGATGAGGCATGGCTGAGCTGGGAGGCCAAGTCAGGCGCCTTCACCTGCTTGAGCCACGCTGCAGTAACAGTCCTTACTGCTCTTAAATGGAAAACATCCTCATCATGGTCCAGATGTAGACAATATAGGCACTTGAGGTGCCGATCCTCAACGTAGATATTGCATAGTCCACAATTGGTGCAGAGCTTGAAGAGACCCCTGTTCTCTTCAGACATCGTCTAGGTGCGAACTAGGCCCAAGCCTGGGCCTTCGAAAAACTTTGGGAAGATCCACGATGGAAGGTGATCTTCGCTGACAACTATTCCCTGCAGATGGCAGTCGAGCGAATGGTTGAAGACGGAACGTCAGTCAAAAAAAATATGTCCATTTACTACCTGCGAAGTGGGGCGAAAATAGGCGGGGGGGTTGATTACTTCGCAGTTGGACGCTTTTGCAGCTATGACATTGGCCATAGAAACCATTGTTCATTGTCCCCAAATACAGGAGTTAAATGTACGGAGTAGGACACAGCTCGGTTGCAGCGGTGCACCCCGCTAGGTTAGAGGACTTGAAGTCTGCTCCAAGAGATAAACACCCGGAATCGAAATCAATTGCCCCTTCTTTCACTGCAAATCAGTGGCTGATTTGCAACAATCAAGTTCATCCGGTTTCAGGAGGGACACAAGTGTTCTGATTAATACTCCACCTTCCCAACCTCATTTGGTCTCAGATTGTGAATTAATTGCAGTCTTGGAGGAATCGGGGAGGGAAAACCTCTATCTAAATACCCCACCAATTTTTTCGGCAGCTATTGAAACTGATTCCGACTCATCCATTACATCTTGCTCCTTCACTCCAGTGCCAGCACAAAACAAAAGTTTATTCACAATGATCAAATTGATCAGACTGTATCGGGTGCTCAAGAACCACTAGTATAGGACCTGAATCAAGGGTGGAGTGTCTTACTGGCCTTATTTGAGAGCCTGCAGCACAACACGAAATGTCATTCTGTGGGGGCGCTGTTGAGCGGCTGAAGAAGATGGCCGCATAGTTGTGGCGCTTCATCGCATATAAATATTTGAAAGTGCCTCAGAAACACTGTAAAGCTGCTTCTGAGGGGGTCGTTGCTCCAATTACCAGTGGCCAGGAGCGTCCATGGACTGGAGAGCACAAGGTGGCTGGCGGCTGATCGCTGGAGGGCCTAGGGCACGGGTGAGAGGTTGTCCGGCCTGCCTGGAATCTGCCATCGCCGGGCTAGGTCTGGGGGTGCCTGGACGTGCCGCGGTCTCAGGAGGACCCAATATGAATGAAGCTGGGGCTAACGGCTGAGGTGTACCTGTCTTCCAGCGTGCTGGTGCTGCTGGACGAACATGCTTGCCGACGCAAACGGTGTTATGCCCTGTGGTGCCTGAAGTGATCACCTAGTCTACCCAGAGATGGAAGGGGGCCATGCTCAGCCCGGGCGCGACAGCCGGGGGCTGGCAGGGCCTCGCTCTGGAGTGTCTAATTGCAGACTAAAATCAATTGCATGAAGTGCACATGAACCCAGAGCTGTGGCGGCGAGTTCATTGGTTTCCTGTCCTGTCTGGGAGAGATGGGAAACAGCTGCAGGTCAACATCCAAATGCCACACACTGATCAGAAGGTGGTGTTCTTGGTGGCCCATGATTCCCTGCAGCGTGTAGTGGCCCCAAGGGACCCGGGTCATACCCCTACATTGTATAACTGGCCGAATACAACTGTCTCTCACCTGCTGAGGGAGGGTTTGCTAGCTGGGCCTGGAAACAGCAAGGCCCATACTCCATCCCGGGGAGCAGGGGAGAGGTGCGCTGGACTGGTCTCCCGTGAAGGGGCTTACACAAACCCCCGGAAATATATAAACGAGGGGGAGTGTGGTACAGCCCGCTGTATTGCAGAGGACCTACATAAGGAAACACCCGACAGTACTGTGCTGCTTTGCCCACGCTGGTGGGGGGTAACCTCAGACTGCATCCTCCGGTCATGGAGCCTGGCCCCGGGTCCACTATGACTAAGAGCTGGTGGAGGGAAAAAGGCAGGCGCAGTTAGGAAAGGTTTCCCTTAGGTGCAATTTTCCCTCCATTTGTGAAACCCCTCAAACATTTTGCTTGGCTCACCTAACCCAACTTTCCAGTGGAGCACAGCCTTCAGCTGCACTCCTCTGGGCTTTCGCTCACTTGTTATGGGGAAACCGACACGTCCTTTGGGTTGTCAGTACTGGGAAGCATGCATTACTTACCGTAAAAGCATTTCTGATGACTATCTGCTTAGATTCACATGCTATGCATATAGTCCGAAATCCAGTGGTAACCGCAGAGTATTGTATCTCGTCTTTCGAGAATCGAAAGGGGACGTCGACATGGGTGTGCCTGTAACACTATCCCCAACGTGACGTGTTGTGTACCCAAAATCATTCACGCGTCAAGGTCCCTCAGATTGTTTTTTTCTGCCGTGAGGGAGCTTTATGACTATCGTGAGCGCGTACAGAAAAGAGAAAAGCAGTAGACATCTATGTTCCTTCCATTCGAGCAGGGAGGAAGGGTGCATGTGAATCTAAGCAGATACAATCATCAGAAATGCTTTTACGGCAAGTGATGCCTGTCTTCAGATGCTTGTTAGTCTGCTTAGAATCACATGCTGTGCATAGACTAGCGAGAGGTACCCGGAGTTGAGGTGGGTTGTGAGAAGGAACAGTAGTGAAAAGATGTCTTAGTCCTGCTTGTCCCACCTGCGAATCAGACCTTGAGTGAGTGTCTAGGCAATAGTGTTTTGTAAAGGTGTGTACAGAACTCCAGGTTGCCGCTTTGCAAATGGACTCTAGGGGAACATTTGCAATTAATGCTATGGAAGCCCCCGTGCCTCGAGTAAAGTGTTCTAGGCTTGAAGGGCAGTTCTCTCTTAGCAAGAGTGTAGCACAGTGTGATGCATTTGACAATGCACCTTGAGATAGTAGATTTGGAGGTTCACTGACACTTCTTATGGAAGCGATGGCTACTCAGCCGGTCAGATAGCACAGCGAGTAGAGTGCTCACTTTGACATCTGTGCAGAGCCCGCTGACGAAGGTTTGAATCCCGGCAGGGCCAAACTCAGTCTTTCATCCTTCCGAGGTCGATAAATGAGCACCACACAACATGGGTAATAATAAGCAGCACTCGGATACCTGAGGGTTCATAGCGCTATATAAATGCTATATTATTATTATTATTATTATTAAGAAGGTGGTCTTGTAGGTAAGATCCTTAAGACTTGCTTTATGCATGGGCTCGAAAGAAGACCCCATAAATCTAGTCAATACCACATTTAGGTCCCATCCGGGAGCCGGGTTAGAAATGGGGGGTGAATTCCTTTTACTCCCTGCATGAAAGCATTAATAAGGACAAGTTACTTACCTGTAACTGTTGTTCTCCAGCATGGGTCTCGCATGGATTCACATGCTCATTAATATTCCCCGTCAGGCTGGCAGCCATCTTCAGATTTGGTAGCACATAAAGTGGAAGTAGGACAAAGAAGAGCCGCAGAAGGTTGGCGGGAGGGTTCGCATGTGAATCCATGCCAGATCCATGCTGGAGAACAACAGTTACAGGTAAGTAACGTGTTCCTTCTCCAGCATGGGGTCTGGCATGGATTCACATGCTCATGAATGCAGGAATACATAGCAGTACACACATGCACAACCACGGGATGTGGCAAGGCTCAACATTAAGCATCTCTTACCTCCTCACCAGGCTCACCTTCAACCAAACAGGTTGCGCAGCACTGCTTGGCCGACTCTGGACTCCTCCCTGGAATCCCGATCGACGCAGTAGAATTTGGTGATGGTGTGCGTCGACCTCCATGTAGCTGTCCTGCAGATGTCCAGCAAGGGCACACCAGACAGGAACGCTGTAGTAGCAGCGGTCGCTCAGGTCGAATGGGCTCTCGGACGGCCGGGCAAAGGTCAGATTGCCAACCGGTGACAGTGCATGATGCAGCCGGAGACCCATTTGGAAATGGAAGCCTTGGAGAGGGCCTTCCCTTGGTTCACAGGGCCAAAGTTCACAAACAGCTGTGATGTCTTCCGGAAACCCTTTGTGCGGTACACGTAAAACTTCAGAGCTCCAGCCACATCCAGCAAGTGCAAAGTCCTCTCAGCCGGCGACGAAGGCGACAGGAAGAAAACAGGCAACACCAAGGGCTTGTTGAGGTGGAAGTTAGACGGAACCTTGGGCATGAAGGAGGGGTGCATCCTCAGCACTACCCTCATCTGGTGGAATGTCAGGTACAGCGGTTTACACAAGAGGGCCTGGATCTCTCCCTCTCGCCGTGCGGAGGTGAAAGCTACAAGAAACGCCGTCTTCCACAACAGGAATTTCAGAGGTGTTGAATGCAAAGGCTCGAATGGTGGACCGATGAGCCTGGTCAGCACCACGTTGAGCTCCCACGCCGGGGCCGGAGCCTTCACCGGCGGGAACGAGCGGAACAGTCCTTTCATGAACTCCTTCACCAGGTGGTGGGACCACAGCGATGACCGCCCCGGAGTTCTGGCGTAGCGGGAGATAGCTGCCAGATGAATTTTGATGGAGGCATGGGCCAGCCACGCCTTGCCCAGCGACAGCAAGTATGGCAGCACTTGAGGGGCCGTAATCCGTAGAGGGTTGATCTTCTGTGCACAGCACCAGACAGAGAACCTCTTCCACTTATGTCCATAGCACTTAAGAGCCGATGACGCCCTGGCATTGGCAAGTACCTCCTTGCAGTCCACCGGGATATTGTAGCCTCCAAACTAGTGCTGCAGGAGCCAGGCCTGCAGGTTCAGCGATCCTGGGTCGTGATGCAGGATCGCACCTCCTTCCCTGGCAAGAAGATCCGCGTCCGTCAGAAGCTTGACTGGAGGGGACGCCGACATGTGCAGAAGGTCCGGGAACCATATCTGCCTCAGCCACGCCGGTGCGATGAGGATCATCCTGCACCGGGACCGTATGGGTTGATTGATGAGTCGCAGTAACAGCAGCAATGGTGGGAATGCATAGAGGAACAGGTCATCCCAGGGGAAGGAGAATGCATCCCCCCCATGCTACCTGGCTGGGGAAACCTGCTGGCGAACCTCTGGCACTTGGTGTTAGTCTCCGTCCTGAACAGATCGATCAGGGGACTGCCCCATTGTCGGAATAGAAGATCTACTTGATGCTGCCGAAGCTCCCACTCATGGCAAGAGCACAGCTTCCTGCAGAGTGAGTCAGTGACGTGTTCTTCATTCCTGCCAGGTGAAAGGGTACCAGGAACTTCCCCTGGGCTACAGCACAGTGCCACAGATCATGCGCTTCCTTGGATAGTGCTCGAGATCTGGTGCCCCCCTGCTTCCAGATGTAGAACATTGTGGTGGTGGTGTCGGTGAAGACCCGTACCACCTTGCCCTTGAGGGATGGAAGGAAGGACCTTAGGGCCCTGAACACAGCCTGTGCCTCCAGGATGTTGATGTGCAGGGACCTCACCTCCGGGAGCCAAAGGCCTCTTTCGTGGAGATCTCCGGTGTGCGCGCCCCCTCCCTCCAGGGTGGCGTCCGTCGTCACAGATTCCTGATGCGCTGGGGTCTGGAAGTCCATGCCCGCCGCGAGATGCGCGCGGGTGCCCCACCACCGGATCGCTTGACAGAAAGTCTCGTTGAGGGAAGATCTTGTCTTCGAAGCTTCCCGCCACTTGTATCCAACGGGCGTTGAGGAATTCCTGCAGTGGCCGCATCCGCAACCTGCACAGACGCACGAGGTAGATGCATGACATCATGCCGAGCAGGGACTTGATGAACCTCACCCTGGCTACTTCCATGGTGAACAGCTGTTGTACCTTGCCCAGGATGGCCTTTATCCTCTCCTCCGACGGTGAAGATAGCCACGCCACCGTGTTGAGCCTGGCCCCTAGGAGTGGGGCGTCTTGCAATGGCTAGACACACCTAGATGGAAATCAGGTATACTATAGGTTATCGGGGAGCAAACCTGACATCTTATTAGAAAACCAAGGAACAAAGAGGCTCCCAAACCTAATAAGGGTTTGGACACACAATTGTCTGGCTGGTTAGGAATTGTCACACTAGAACACGATTCAGAACAGAGAAGCATAGAAGTTAATGGAAAATACAACCTGACTTTATTGCTAAATCTGTTAAAAACATTTTTAATACAAAGCATATAAAGTTAAAAAGCGGGGGGCGTGGCTACATGGCCACGTAGGAGGTGGTGTTTCCCCGAGAGCTCTTGAAGATCTGGCCATTATCCTGGAAACAAAGTGCATTTAAAGCTTGCAGGGAAGCCTCATACGACACGAAAGGACGTATGAATGCACAGGGCATGCAGAGCATGCAAGCTTATGGACGCCCGAGAAACTGGAGGCTGACTGAGCACGTTAGAAGTCTGGGGACCCTTTGTTGCGAGAACCCAAGATGGCGGCTTAAGGACAAAGGAAGGCTGGGGCAGAGAGACGCGAGCGGCGAGCTTTCACCCAGCTGGCAGTACTGGACCGCCATGAGGCGAACAGCGGAGCCGTAGCCCTGCACAGCGCAGCCATGTGTGAGAGCCCCTGTGCGAGCCGCAGATCGGGCCAGAGAAACGAAACCAAGACACGGGGCGCCCACGCCAGAGCTCCCTGTAACGGAAGAAGTGAAAGGGCGAGCCTCAGGAGGGCGCGGGTCGAGCTGTCTGCACAGCGGATTCATGTATATGGGTTCCGAAGCGCTCACGTAAACTGGGAAGGCTGCAGGCTTTGCGCACATAGAAGAGACGAGAGGCGAAGTGGACGGCAGCCGAAATGAAGACGCCGTGCGAAGCGGAGCGAGAGGCGGAATGGATACATTGAACGCTCCAACAAGAGGATAAAGCAACAGGCGGAGAGCGGACCTGTACAGCGCGAGCTGAAGCAGTGAAACAGACGAACACGAGGAGGTAGGCTGATCGCGTATGCAACGAGGCCCATTGACAATATATCGGGAACATCGCTGTGCTGCCTGCACAATAACACGTGAGCGAAACTGGAATGAGCAAACAGTTGCAGGCGCACTGAAAGGGGAGCGAGATACGCTCACAGAGTATGAACACACTGAGATTGCAAGGGAGGGCATCAACATAACAACCTGGGCAGCAGGACTATGTGGTACCGGTTTGGGGAAGTTAAACCCCTGGGAATCCTGATTCGCTCCAGAAACAGACAAATGTGAAGAAGCGGGCTGATCACGGACGCAACGCAGCCCATTGTCAGTAGCTTGGGAGCCTGCCATACTGCCTGCACAACAATACGCGGGCGAATTATAATTGAACAAACAGCTGTAGGCGCATTGACAAAGGAGAGGGATACGCTCATAAGGTATAAACACACAAGGATTGCATCGCAGAACACTAGAAGCTGGGCAGCAGGACCACATAGCGCTTGTATGACGAAGCTAACCCTTTGAGGATCCTGATCCACTCCGGGGACGGACAAATGTGAGGAGGCAGGCTGGGCATGGACGCAACGCAGAAGCGGATCACAATACTTGGCATGCAAATAGCCACAGAAAGGAGCCAGAGCAACGGGCCGCCGCGGAGACACGAGTGAGCTGGGCCCTGATATTTTGGGAGACTTGGCACACCTAAAAAGAGAACTGTATGTGGTGGGACCACTTGCCCCTGAGGCATTAAGATGTCCAACAAGCCCCTTAGACAAAAAGGCAAACAGCCCACACTGGACGATTTTGCTAAAACACCACCAGGTGCAGAAGGGGCCAGGAAGAAAGACAAGACCCCCCCCAAAGAGGGCCCAAATGCAATGGGCAATAAGGAGGTCCTGGCGGCGATAGCAGACCTAAAAGTGGCCTGGGAGACTAAACTGGGCCTGGCAATAAATGAACTGAAAGCTGCACTGGAGTTGAAAGTCAGAGAAGGGAGGAGGATGTGAACCTTCTACGACAAGACGTAAGATCGCTGGCTGAGTGCACGGGCAACCTGGAAAAAGAGGTAGCCCCGAACACAGCGGACTGTGCGGCCCATAAATCAGAAATTCATGCCCTAGTGCAACGTGTAGGCAACCTGGAAAACAGAGTGGAGGAGGCAGAGGGACGCGCTCGGAGAAACAATGTCCGCATTGTCGAGTTGCCAGAAGGAGCTGAGGGTACGAACCCCACGGAATACATTGAGTCCATGCTATTGCAGGAGATATCTGGAGGAACCCTGTCCCAGGGGTTCGTGGTGGAGAAAGCGCACAGGGCTCTGATGAGGAAGCCGCCACCAGGAAACCCCCCTTAGGCCAGTGTTTGCCAAGATCCTAAACTATAGAGACCAAGAAGGGATCCTTGAACACTTTCGGAAGGGTGGCACGATTCAGAGGGAGGCAGCGAGCATAACGGCATACCCGGATTACACCCTGCAGGTACAGCGCAGACGCATGAACTTTGGGTCAGTGAAGAGAAGATTGCGGGAAGCAGGCCATAAATACATGTTGCTCTACCCAGTGAAATTAAAAGTATTCCACAAGAGCAGGACTTGTTTTTCGACACCCCAGAGGATGCCATGGGATGGTTGGGTGCGCAGAACAGCCCCCAGGAACCGGGGGGCCCAGGAAGATGAAGGCAGAGATAAGCAATAAGCGTCTGGAGCGCTCTATGTGCTGCAGCTTATGACAATGGGACTTGAATATAGCATTGCATATAACTGGTAGGGAAGTAGGCTTGGAGACTCAGTAGAGGCACCAGACAGGGCTGCCCATGGTCCCCCATGCTGTATATCCTGGCCTTAGAACCCCAGGCAATTTATTTAAGGCAGCAATATGATGCGATAGGAATTGTCGTTGGGGAGACACCACATCTAATCTCACTGTATGCAGATGATATGCTACTATATTTGAGCTACCCAGAAGAGAACCTCCAATATATATTAGAAGTGATGGAGAGGTTCGCACAATTATCGGGCATAGCAGTGAACCCAAGTACGTCCTGCATGTTCCCGTTGGGCAGGTACAGAGGGCTCCCGTTAGAGCATTTGCCGGTTCTACAGATACCGTGGGAGGTTAACACATTCAGATATCTGGGAGTAGATATATATCAAATGGTAGAAGCTGAACATAAACATAACACGGAGAGAGCAGTTAAGAAATTGGAAAGTAGCATGAAGTTTTGGACGAAGCTCCCCCTGGCAATGATGGGACGAGGGGCGATGCTCAAGAAGGTGGCGCTCTCCAGATTGTTGCATTGCTTCGCGAACATCCCATACTTAATACCCAGGAAATTTTTTGTTAGTCTGAGTGGCATATGCAGGCAATTCTTATGGTATGGGATGAGGAACAGGGTAGCCCTGTGGAAATTACAAAATCCATATGAGAAAGGAGGCATTAAATTACCAAACTGGGAAATTTACGACATAGCAAGCCAACTATAATAAGTAGCTAAATGGCTCTCAGATGAGTCTACCCTGGAACAAAGGCTGTCCAGAGAGACTGCGCCCCATACTTTCTACAAGAGATGATATGGTTACCTAAATCGGAGTTTGAAGGCCGCCCGTGGAGGATGAGCCTTGGATGGAGGATGTGGCGAAGAGCGTGCCGGTTAATGGAAAAGCCATCTCCGTGGGCCCCACAGATCCCATTGGTCAGCGTGGTGGGAAGCGAAAAGCAACTAAGGTTAATGATTAGGAAGCACTGGCAACCGGTGGGGATAGCAACAATGGGGGATGTGTGGCAGGAGGGGGAAGATACTAGATTTTGGGGAGCTGGTGGAACAAATGGGGCTGCAGGTGGGGCAATATATTACGTATCATGGGGTAGTGCAACAAATTAAAGATACCTGGTCTGAAGTGTGCTGGCGGAGGATCCGGATGCCGCTATAGACACGATATATGACATAGCAGAAGGGGGACATGAAACGTCTAGACTGTATGAGATGCTAATGTCCCAAGTGGGCAAGGAGGTGGTGCAACTCAGACTGGACTGGGAAGAAGTAGGGGCCCCGATGAGCGATGGGATGGGGGAAAGAGCACAAGGATACCATAAAAAAAAGTATCAAGAAATGCTAGGCTACAACAGATACAATTGTATATAACTCACAGGGCATACCGGACGCCTCAGAAGCTAGCCAAATTTAAAAATGCTGGACGTCAGGCGAGCCCTAAATGTAATGAAGAAAATGCAGGAATGGTGCATGTTTTGGGCGTGCCCACTGATAGAGAGATATTGGGGAGAAATAGTGCAAAAATTAGAAGACAAGGGGATCCATATGAAGGTGGATACGGCGTGGGCCGGTTTGATAGGAGCTTTCCCCAGACCACGTAAGCTAACATGTAAGCAAACTTAAAGACCTAGTGTATGTCCTAGCAAAGAGAAGGATTGCAAGGGGCTGGAAGACATGCCATAGACTGAAAATTGAGACATGGTGGAAAGATCTGCAAAAGTGGGCGGAGGCAGAAACTGTGCTCTGGCAGGAAGCGTGTACGGGGGGTAGAAGAAGAAGCCGGAACCCTAACGGGCTGGAGGCAATTGATTGCTGAATTATTCGGGCCTTCTCATGAGGAAACAAGTGATAGAGACTCACCGAGTTCTGTCGAAGAGGAATCCCCACCGCAAGAGGGAGAGACTGGAAACAAGGGGAAGTAGGCTGGGGAGGGGGGGGAGTGAAGAGGAGATAAAGTGAGCTGGATCATAGCTAAGTAAGCTTATTTGTGATTGGCATTATGCATCCAGTGTACATTTGGTTTGAGGAGTTGTTTTTTTTGTGAATAAAATCAATAAAAATTGTTTAAAAAAAAGTTAAAAAGCATATACATAAAATTTAGTAGGTAAAAACTAAAAGTGACCAGTGCTTCCAAATACAGTGCCATGTGCTAGTCACCAAATTGCTAATAAAGTACAAAATACATACTTGAACTGTATCTCACTTTTGGAAACATGAATTCCAAATTTACATATACTTATTTACAACATTTGTATAGAAACTTCAAGAAAAGTCAACCTTTGACTTGTTTTAGTAAACAAAAACCACACATAATACATCAATTGAGACCTATCCCTTTTGAGTGTCTCAAAACATGGTGCTTTGGTTAGAATTTACCTAAAGTACACCTTGGTGGGTTTAATCCCTATTCAGGTACTTAATGTTAGTATCTGCAGTAGCCCTACATGTTTCGTTCCTATAGTCCTTGGGATTAGTTTTAGGAACTTCTTCAGGGGGGTGTGGAGGCTGGGACAGAACACGCACGTAGCTTGAGTCAAGATGGTGGCTTGGTAGAACTAATCTCGTTGAGACTGTTGCGGCAGCGTAGAGTCCTTGATCGTATTCCTAGTGGGTAAATCTGAATTGACATATGCCCACAAACTCTTGTTCTTCATGCAAGATGAAAAAGCCAGGCCAAACCGTCTCTTTAGTGTCGTAAGTAATTCCTAGGTACTGCGTAGGTTCTTAGTGTCGCAGTCCCCAGAGTAGTTGTTCAGATTTCGTGCTGTGGTAGAATGGTACTTCCTTAGTCTTCTGGTATAGTAGCGTTTTCAATGTGGGTAAAGGATAGCTTGATGGGTAGTCTTACTCTGGAGTTCAGGAACTGGATGGCTCCATGGCAGCAGTGCTGCTCCTTCGTTCAGTGCAACAGTGTACTGGCGACTGTTGCTAGGGCGACTCGCACGTCGAAGGTAATGTATGTAGCTTAACTGCGCATGCGTATAGCTTGGTGTACTGCAGTGGCACCAAGCAGGACTTCGCAAAGTTGATCGAGAACCCCAGTTCCGTGAGCAGGCGGACGGGTCCTCACTGTGTGGTCGACGGCAAATTCCCTCGACTTTGCTCGGATGAGCCAATCGTCCAGATAGCGGTAGACGTGGATCCCCTGCAGGCGCAGCCGCGTCGCCACCGGCACCAGGCACTTGGTGAAGACCCTTGGCACTGACTTCAAACCGAAGGGCAGTGCCTTGCACTGATAGTGCCTCCCCTTGACCACGAATCGCAGAAACATTCGATGTCCTTTGTGTATAGGGATGTGGAAGTATGCATCCTCCAGGTCCAGCGACAACAGGAAGTCCTCTTCTTCCAGCTGTCCCAGCGCGTGTTGAAGGGTGACCATCTGGAATTTTGGGGATTTTATGTACTGGATGAGGCGTGGAGGTCCAGGATAGGCCGCCAGTAGTCTTTCGGACGGGGAAGTACCGTGAGTATATTGCGCCCTTTGCCAGCATCGCTTGTACCTCCAGAAGTAGCTGTTGGATGTGGTTTTCTTTCCTGGACACCAGTGGAAAGTCTGGGCACTCCAGAGTATGCCCGTCCAACTGTCAGTGGAGATGGATTCCCACGCGCTGACGAATTTCGCCAGCTGGCCTCCAACATGGGTGCTCTGGTGGGGGCCCGACGTCATGACCGGTTCAGTCCTGCTTCGCCGAGGCCTTCCCACCTTGGGCCCCTTGGTGACGATATCCACCGGCCTTGTTGAGGCCTCTAGGCTTTTTGCAACGAAGAACGGGCCGCCTGGTCTCATGGCGAAGAGCTGCCGCCGAATCCTTTGGAGGACCCTTGGGAATTGCCTCCGGAGGTCCGAAAGGACAGCCTTCGCGGATGAAGCATGCCCAAGGCACGGGCCGTCTCGGCATCCACTGCCTTGCCAAACAGGTTGTTCCCGTCAAAGGGCATGTTCAGTACCCTGGTCTGTATGTCCTGATCGAAATCAGTGGCCCTGAGCCACCCGCGCCAGCAAAGGCAAACGCTGTTGCCCATCTGGCGAAAACCGGTGTCGGCGATGTCCGTGGCTACCGTGATGGCGTGGTCAGAAGCCACCTCGCCCTCCTGCAGGATTTCCAGGGCCTCTGCTCTCTTGTCGTCCAGGAGGGGGGCGATTTTAAACCACAGCTCCCTATCGTAGCGGACCACGATAGCGAGAGCGTTGGCCGCCTTAATGGTAGTTGCTGCCGACGAGATGACCCGTTGTCCCATGGCGTCTAGCTTCTTACCCACGCCGTCCGGTGGGGAAGTGGAAGTAGATGCCGTCACCCCTGCCGATTTCTTCTTGGCCGCTGCAGAGACCACTGAGGCCGGGGACGGCTGCGCCCTGAGGCACATAGGAGCGGAATCTGGGACCCGTTACTACTTCTCATACCGGTCTCTCTTTGCAGGGGCCGTGGACGGGTTCTTCAGAAGGGACAGTCCCTCGTCCCAGATGTCGTCCAACAGTGGGACTGAGCACGGTCTTCCTCTTGGCTTCTCGTCGCGGATAAAGGAATCCTTCCTTCTTCTGCTCTTCGGGGCATAGCTGGAAAAGCTCTGAGGCCATGGCGATCATGGCGTGGAATGAGCCAATTTCGTCGGGAGGGGAAGCCCGGGGAGGGGGCGATGTGAGACCTGTTCCGTCGTCTGTCGCCGTCATAGCCATCTCAGTCTGTCTCGTTCCTCGGTGGAGGGGATGGAGGTAAATGATGGAAGTTGGGGGGTGGTGGGGGATGACTCGCCTCTGCTTGGCTGGAGGGCTCCCCGAAGGTCCATGCACGGCTGAATCGTCCGCTGGCGGTAAGGGCAACCTTGTCCTCCTCTCTGTGCACAGGGTCTGCAGTGCCAGCAAGATATCTTCCGACCTGTACGGCGGTGTTGGTATCAGTAGCAATGGGAGTGTCGGCAGAGGCTCCTCCGGTTCCTAGTCAACCTTCCGTTCGGCGGCTCCATCCTCGCTCTCCACGTCCGCCCCGTCGGGATCCTTCCCGCAGGCCCGGACCTCGTCGAACCTCTTGTCCAGGACCGCCTTGACAACCGACAGCTTATCCTCGGAGGAGGTATCCGAGTCTGTTAGGGCTATCGCGCACCCCTCCTCCTTCTCGGCCCGGGGCTTCATGGGGGTCTTTTTCTATTGGCTGGAAAGACTATTCCCTCTGGGATGGCAGGGAAACTCTAGGCCTGGAGGCTGTCTCCACTGGGGTCGCCTCTGCGGGCTTCGCCAGGGACGCCATGACTCCTTCAATCGAGGCCTTAGCCGGGTGAATCTGGGCCTTCACGACCTTAGGCGCGTCAGAGGCCTTCACTGTGGGGGGAGGCTCACCGCCTCGCTCCCTCTTGGCTTTCTCCGTCGGGATCGACCAGGGCTTCTCCCGAAGCTTACCCGGGTTCTCTGACTTCCTTTTCACTGAGGCGGAGCGTTGGCTCGTGGCTGACTGTCAGTGACATTGTACCCGGCCTGGCAGCTGAGGAGCCCGAACCAACAGTGCTGGTGCCTGTGGACTTGCAGTGCTTTGCCTTCTGTTTGGCCCCCGTCGACGGAGCACCCTCAAAGTTCTTAGAAGACCGCTCAGACTTCTTCTCACCTGCTGCTGGGCTCTACGCCTCGAGCCAGTTAGCGAGTAGTGTACGAAGGTCCTTCATGGTCCGGGTGGACATGTTCTTGCAGAACGCACAGTCCTCCTCCATGTGCGACTTGTCGGAGTGCAGGCAGTAGAGGCACCGGGAGTGTTCATCTTCCTTGAGGACGTTCTGTAGTCCACATCCTGGGCAGATACTAACAGGGATCACCAGTTGCAGCTTGCCAAGTTACAAGCTGCCAATGGCTCCTCTAGAGGATCTAGTAATGGGTCTAGCGCCTCCTCTCATACAAGGTTACCAAAAGATCTGCTTAGTATGTATGATGAAAAGAACGACATTATGGATTGGTTGACTGCATTCGAGTATGCATGTGAAGTGCAAGAAGTTGTGGATGCAGATACGATTGCACGGTTGCTCAGTCGACTACCCTATTCTGGCTGCAGTGCCATTATGGAAATGTCAAAGGCTGACAGAAAAGACTTTACGAAATTCAAGCAAACTCTGGTCTTAAAGTTTGGGAAGACTCCTGGCCAATACTTGAAACGATTCAGAGATTACAAAAAGAATGAAGGTAATACTTGGGTCTCATATGTAACTAATTCCTTGAAAAACTTGACTGACTGCGTGGAAGGTAACAAGGTCACCACCTTTGAGGGTATGATTTGTTTAGTCATGCTTGAACATAATTCTGCTTCTTGTTCCCCCAAGCTTAAGCAGCACTTGGCTGATTCTAAGGAGATCGATCTAAAGAAGTTAGCCATTGCAGCAGATTTATGGGTGTCGCACAGAATGCCCCAAAAGGACAAACCTGCTCCTGTTAAGCAGGAGGAGGGGAGAAAGCACAACGATAAGGAGGATTGGGGAACTGATAAAACTTCCTCCCATACGGCCCACAAAAAGCATAACAAGGGTAAGTCCTATGAGAATGTTCAGAATAGTGGCAATCATCCTCTCAAGCAAGTGACCACATGAAGGGGGACCCCAGATGTAAGGTCAAAACCTTGGGGGTCCACTCGGAGTCTGGCCTTCCCCCTCATATGAGGAGGAGGGCATTCTCACAGGGGCATCCTTCTCTTCACACTTCCTCCCCAGTGGAATAGAGTCTGGAGTAGAGTAGTCTTAGTATCCCTGGGTTCCTCGGAGCCTAGAGTCTCAGAGGCTTATGCTAGTATTCCCGATAATACCGTAGTTGACACTCCTGCCCTTAAGGATAGTGGGGCCAGCAGAACTGTGGTGGATTCCATATTGCTAAACCAAGAAGAGCTTGCCAGGGCTCACTTGATGCCCACCAAGTTAGCTGATCTCCCCCCCCCCCCACTCATGTACTCAGTAATGCCTGTACATCGAACCATTCATGGTACAGTAGTAAGGATACCTGTGAGTGTTCAGAAGCAAGTCCCTGGAAAGATTCTGCTGGGAAATTAACTCAGACTTAGGTCTTGTGGGGGACACAGCAGAAAGACCATGCACAAGGTCACAAACCAAGGCTGCTGTGGCTAAGTGCAGGGCTGAGCCAAAGCCAAGGGGGAAAACCAAGGCTAAGGGAGCCAAGAAACTCAGAAGAGGGAAAGAAAATATTACCCCTAACTCACATACCACTGAGGTGGAGTTAGTTGGCCAAGCACCTGAACCTGGCGAGGAAGAGGTGCTGCATTAAATTCTGAACCCACATGACCATCCTGAATTCCAAAGTTTGTTGGATGAAGGTGGTCCTAACCGGGAAGAGTTTAGTAAGGCCCAACATGAGTGCCCATCTCTAGAAGGCCTAAAGAGACAAGCTTGTTCCCAGCTTGAGGGTGAACCTCCTGGGAAACATAGGATTTATTGGGAAGGTGGGCTCCTGTACAGTGAGCCAACAGTCTACTGAAGGTGACCATACGAGGAGGGTGGTCCCCCCTCAAATAAGACCCTTACTCCCTCAACTGGCACATGAAGTTCCTCTAGCTGGTCACCAAGCAGAGGCTATTCATGCATTTCTAGTGGCCCAGGATGGGGGTCCAGGTAGAAGGCCATCTTAGGAGTTGTGCCACTTGCCAGATTTCTGGTAAGAGTGTCTCAACAATCCAGGCTCCTTTGGCGCCACTCCCTATGGTGGTGGTGCCATTTGAGAGGGTAGGGATTGACGTTGTTAACCTTGACCCTTAGACATCCTCTGGAAAAAGGTTCATCTTTTTGCTGGTTGACCATACCACCAGATATCCTGAAGCCATCCCATTGAAGACTAACTGCCAAGTCAGTTGCAAAAGCATTACTTGCCATTTTTACTAGGGTTGGCATCCCTAAAGAATAAGTGTTGAAAGAGGCAGCAACTTTAAGTCCAAGTACATGCAAGCCATGTGGAAAGAGTGTGGGGTCACTTATACGTTTTCATCGGTTTATCATCCACAAACAAATGGCTTAGTTCAGAGGTTTAATAGAACTCTGAAATATGCGATTGGTGATCTGGAAGAACTGCAAAAAAGAAAGTGGGATCCCTGTTGCCATCTTTACTATTTGCCTACAGAGAGGTACCTCAGGAGGGATATGGTTTCAGCCCCTTTGAGCTTCTTTTTGGTCACCCTGTTAGGGGACCACTGACCATAGTCAAGGAAGGGTGGGAGCTCCCTACTCCTTCCATCACTACTAATGTAGTAGACTATGTGCTGGGGTTAAGGAAGAGAATGGTCCTTCTGATGGCTCGGGCCAGTGTTTAGTTGAAGGCAGGTCAGGCCCTGGTGAAACATTGGTATGACCAGAAGGCTTCACTTATTCACTTCATCCCAGGCCAAGAAGTCCCGATTATGAACCCTTTAAGGCATAGAGCCCTACACGACAAGTGGTCAGGCCCTTAAACAGTTGTGGAGCAGCTGGGTGAGGTGAACTATTTAGTGGACCTTAACAGACCTGGTCAGGCTCCCAAAGTGTTCGACATAAATAGGCTAAAGGCTTTCATCCTTAGGGTTGAAATAGCAGCCTTACATTTGGTATCAGACAGAGAAGAAGAGTCACTGCCTGACTTGTTTCAAGGTAGCCCTTCAAATGACTCCATTGAGGGTGTCCAAGTGGCCCCTCACCTGACTCCTACCCAGCAACAGGAAGTAAGAACGGCAGTTCTCCCCTTTGTTCTCACCGACTCCTGCTTTGACACCTTGGTGCAAACACGAAATGGACACAGGGGACGGTGTACCTATCAAAGGTAGGGAGTACAGGATGTCAGACAAGGTGAGATCATGCATCAAGACGGAGATCAACAATCTTGGGGTGAAGTCCATGGTCCAGTCCTGTGGTTCTGGTACCAAAGGCAGGTACCTCTGAACTGAGGATCTGTGTGGACTACAGGGCTCTGAATGCTGTCACCAGGACAGATGCCCACCCCTTGCCTAGAACTGATGAGCTGGTGGATATATTGGGAGCCTCCAAGTACCTCAGCACATTTGACCTCACTGCAGGGTATTGGCAAATAGCCCTAGCAGAACATGCCACAGGGAAGACCGCATTCTCAACCCCAGATGGTCTTTACCAGTTCAGGGTAATTCCCTTTGGATTAAAGGACGCAACTGTTACTTTTCAAAGGCTTGTGAATAATGTCCTTAATGGGTTGGATGAATTCTGCTTAGCATATCCAGATGATATAGCAGTCTTCAGTCCCACCTGGGAATAGTAATACAGGCTCTTCAGAGGGCCCACTTGACCATAAAGGCCAGAAAGTGCCAGATTGGACAAGGATCTGTGGTCTACCTTGGACATGAAGTAGGTGGAGGGAGGATTCAGCCTCTACCCAGTAAAGTATTTGCAGTACAAGACTGGCCTACCCCACTACACAAACTCAGGTGAGCGCCTTCTTAGGTCTCAATGGGTACTATCGAAACTTCATGGCAGACTATGGCACTGTAGCTACCCCTCTGACTGTTCTCACTACTCCAAAGAAGCCTACGAAGGTCTCAGTCTGAGGATTGTGAGAAGGCCTTGAATGGTTTAAAAGACTGCCTGTGCCAGTTTCCTGTCCTGAGGCCCCCCCACCCCTCCCCCCCCCCCCGACTACAATCAGGCTTTTTGTGTGCAGAAAGATGCCTCCGACACTGGATAGGTGTTGTACTATCACAGGTAGATGCGACAGGCAAGAAACACCAGATTAGATGCATTAGTCCCCAGCGGATCCATGTTATTATTGCGACCCTCATAATTGCAAAAACCGAAAATGCCGACTTTTTTTTAAAGCACATATATATGCGGGGGAGAACCCCCGCAGGCACCCATATTAATATTATATTCTACACCCCCCACCACCCCCACATATATATGTGGTGTAAGGGGGGGTCTTAAAAAAAAGTCTGCTTTTTCGGCTGTCGTAATTGTGAAGGGCGACATTTTGGTACGATTACGTCACCAGCTTAAGGACAGAGAGTTCAGGTGGTCCACTGTGAGAAAATGTTTCTCTGTCGTGTGGGCCCTAAGGAAGCAGAGGCCCTACCTCTATGGGACCCACTTCACTGTGCAAACTGACCATAAGCCCTTAAAATGGCTAATGAACATGACGGGAGAGAATCCAAAAATGCCTGAGTGGTCCATAAGCCTGCAAGGGTTTGACTTCACCATTGAGCACAGGCCAGATGTCCAACATAGCAACGCTGATTGGTTGTCCAGAATGTTTAGTCGAAATGAACATGAGGCTCATCCATGGGTGGATTAATTACCCCTGTCCTTAGGTCTGGGAGGGGCGAATATTAGGAAAGATTTCCCTTAGATGCAATTCACCCTCCATTTGTGAACCCCCCCAAACCTTTTGCTTGGATCACCTAACTTGACTTTCCAGTGGAGCATAGCTCTTCAGCTGCACTCCTCTGGGCTTTCACTCACTTGTTATGGAGAAACTGACACCTTGTTCAGGATGTCAGTACTGGGAAACTATGTTTCCCTTAGTCTTCGACTATGTTGCCATTTCTTAGTAACTTTTGATCTATGTGCCAAGTACCTTACAGTACCGCGCATAGGGGTCCTTTTGTTTTATGGCCCAGCCACCCTCTAAGGATTTTTTGGTGTTTGTACAAGTGTGCCTAGGATGAACTGGTGGCAGCAGTTTACTTTTAAAATATTTGTACTTTGTTCGCGTTTGGCTAAAGACTGGCCAGTGCCGAAAATGCCCGTGCCACAAAGTCTTTTGTTCTGTCATTTGGCCATTTTGCCCCTTTGCCTTCCCCCAGGTCGAGAGACCCAGGGATTATTTGGGCATGCAGTGTCCTGCAAAAACCGCGTCTTTTGCGGGCCCCTGCATGTCATGTGTGCTAGTGCCCAGGAAGAGGGTTGAGACGGTCTGGTCCCAATCCACACTGCTGGTGCCAGTATGTATGGTAGGCCCGAATGACTGGAACCACCATGGGCCATGATTGGCCCACGTCTGGCGTGCATGCAAGAGAGCAGATCTTCCATTGGCTACCTGAGAATTGAGCGCGAAACGAATCTTGGATAAGAGAAGGGGCTCTGCATCCATTCCAGGTCGATCAACTGAAGTTCACACCGAACTACAAAAGGCACCAAGTATCCTTAACGAAAGAGCAGACTTGAGGAACCACCGGAGACCTGCTAGGAAGGTTAGACACCCTGACACCGCTTTTGTCCGTCGGACCCCTGCTTTTGCATCGTACCAAGAAAGCCTGCAAGGGCGCTTCACCCCTTTGGAGTAGTAGGATCAACTACTCTCAGCACCTCCTGCTTACCTTTGCAAAGAGCCCCTTTGGAAGTGTTCCTGGGCCATCCAGTGAACTGTCCATCTCAAACCCAGGGTACCACACAGGAACGTAGACGTCCCGAGTTGAGACTCAAGGCTTTGGGCACCGCTTACCTGTGGTCCTGGGCCATTTCCCAACAAAACAAATCCTTGCTCATCTGGGTCACGATTTAGGACAGTGCGCCATGCCGCAAGCATTTGCGGTCCTTGTGTCGCACCGCTGTGGTGACTAAGTGCATGCAGACCTGTCTCGCCATGTCCTGAGACGTGCCGCACCGGAACTATCTTTCTCCTTTCTTCGAGAGCTGGGAAAAGGCTAGTGTCCCCCCCCCCGACCCCCTATGGACGATCGTCCCATCCCACAGCCACCAAGAGCTGGAGCATCCTGTAACTGCAGATGTGAAACCTACGAGCAAAGTGGACTAGACTGGCCAAGTTTGGTTTGGACTGTGTCGAGGGTCGGTGAGTACTTCCATCACTTATTGGTGGCCCCTCTGGCACATCCATCTGTTTTGATGCATGAGAATCCCTTAAAAGATACTCACCTTGGCTGAGCTAGCCTGTGCTCCCCAGCTAGCCCTGAACTTTGAAAGTCGATCTACAAGGGTGGACCCTGCTCAAGGAGTAGGACTTTATTCTTCATTACCTCAACCCCCTTCCTGAGCAGCTACAGCTCCCTGAAGAGAACCTGCTTTTCGCTTTATGCACAACTGCGCGTTAACACACTGCTGTAATTTGAGCACAAGGCTCCTCACTTCTTAGGGCTGGACTACATAAATTGGGGATTGACTACGATTGATTGCCTAATGTGATATCTGTGTTGAACTTACCCAATACCTGTTGCAGGTTGTGGTTATTTTCTACCCTTTCATCAGCCTTAGCCTAAACACATTTTGTATGTATGTTACATAGGCGTGTGGTAACAGTTTTCTTGATACTGTGGTTTAATTTTGTTTTGTTATAAAGGCCTATAATAAATGTAGTTTTGATATACATCTGTCTAAAAGTAATCTGTGGAGTGTTACTGTGTGTGCTCATTGTGGGCTTCCGATCACCCTCATCCCTCCAGAAACTTAAGTCTTGGCTGCCTGCCAAGCTACCGTAGATTGGTCTGGTTTGATCAGAAGGTTCCCTTGTTCCACTAAACTAGGGCGGTTTCCTAAACTTCTGCCACCAGGTCAAAGTTTAGAAATCCATTTTAACAGGCGCCATGGATAAATTCACTAAGGTGGCCCCCCTCCCCAGTGTGACGAAGAGCTGGTGGACCATGGTGTGGGGTCCTCAGAACCATCAGGGGTGGCCACCCTACAGAAATGCAGCAGATGCTGGCCACCATGATGAAGGGGTTCGCTGCAGTGAAAAAAAAATTGGATGACATCACTTTGAATGTCACTTCTATCCCGGCGCTGCTGGCTAAAGAAGTTATCTGGATAAATGAAGCAAAACAAATAGGTGCAGGGGCTCCATTCCTCAGTGCAAACACTAACCAAGGATATGAGGTTGGTGAAAGCCACATGTAATGACCTCTAATCATTCTCCCGGAGAAAAAACGTGTGGATAATTGGGGTCCCTGAGAATGCCATCACAGGAAACACGGAACAAGCGGTGGAGCAGCTGCTAAAAGATCTACTTGGGGGACCTCAGCTTTCGCCCTTCTTCGCAGTGGAAAAAGCTTGTAGGGCATTGGGCCGGAGCCGGGCAATTTTCCCAGATCCATAATAACTAAAATCCTCAGTTACCCGGACAAAGATTTGTTGTTAAAATTAGCAAGAGACGAGTTTCAGCTGGGCCTGCATGTCATACGTCTCTTTCCGGACTTTTCGGTGCTGGTCCAACTAGAGCGCTGCCAGTTCCTAGAAGCCAAGAAATTACTGCGGGAGCGCAATATACAATGTTATTCCCAGCCCGCCTGCACTTTCAACATCAGGGCAAACTTTACTTCTTCACGGTCCCAGAGAAAGGTGTTAAGTTTATTGAGGCCACAAAACCACCCTCTGGCAACCCGGAGGCATCTCCAAAGACCTGAACACACGAAACTTATGTGAATGCTGCATGTATGGGTCGATAGGATAATTTGCACGGTACATAATATATCCTGCCATAGTTGTCAAGTGAAGCGATGGAAACGGCAACAGTATATCCCCCATTGCAGCGGCTCGATGTGTGTTGGAGACAGGCTGTTACGTCCGGGCCATAGTTGTGGATAAGTATAGGGAGAGGGAACCGTTTAAACCGCTAGCCGTGGGGAGCAGTGAGGTTGGGCGGGAAGGGGAGTCGATCGGTTAGGTTGCATGGCAACTGTTTGGGTGTTGGGGTGGGGAAGGTGGGGGGCAGTTTAGAAGTAGTCTTGGCAGGCAGAGGAGTGCACTGGAAAGGCTCACAACATATGTGATTGGCAGGCTTGCCCCAGAAGACTGGGTCAAGCGCAAGAAGGAATTGATTTTGTTCGCAATGGGACAATGCCAATTAGCCCGATGAGCTGGAAAGTCTGGGGCGTGGGGAGCGTCACTAAAACTAGAAATGTTAGGTCTTATGCAAAACAGACACCAGATCAATGTACTGTTCCTACAGGAAATGCACAGGAGGGGTGTGTGGTAATATAGCACCGACGTGGGGAAACAGATACTATACCACTTACTTGGTTCAGTCCAGAGGGGTACTGATCCTCATCCATAAATCCCTGCAATTTGTGGAGGATAGCCCGCGAGCGGACCCAGAGGGGCGCTTTGTGATAGTACATTGTTCTCTAAACCACATGGATGTGCTTCTGGTTAACACTTATGGCCCAAATATTCACTCTCCAGAATGTTATCCTGACGTAGCAGGATTATATCCTTTTATCTGGGTGTACCTATAATCTAGGGAGGTGACTTGAATCTTATACTAGACCAGGCAGTGGATAGGACTGGGATAGGGCCCCATCCAAAGCAGCACGTTGCTTATTGGGTCGGATGAAATCCGTGGAGATTCGGGATGTCTGGTGGATCCTACACCCACAGGACCACGATTACACTTTTTACTCGCCAGTGCACAATATGGCACCCTGCATTGATGTTTTCTTGTTCTCCTAGTCGTTGATTGGGAAGCGGATATCAGCAGATATTCTTCCGTGTACACTGTCTGACCACTCGCCAGTAGTGGTGCAGCTGAGAACAGGGGGAATGGGGGGCGGGGGGGTTTAGGGGGGGAACGCCAGGGGAGTTAAGTGGAAGTTTGCGAAATATACCATTTAAAACTGACATTGAAAATGACATTACACATTTTTTCCTGAAAAATGATCCACAGGTGACATCACTGGGGGTACAATGGCAGGCGTTCAAGGCATATAATAGAGGTATGGCAATGTCTAGAGAATTTGGTGCGCTTAAAGTAATTAGATGGGATTTACAAAGGTGCATGGATAAACTTAAGGGTTTGGAACGGGACTATGCCGCTAACCCCTCCCAGGGAACGTTGGCTAATATACGCGCCACCCTGGAGCAGTACCGCAGTAATGCGCAGAGGGAAACCAGATATTTTTATCAACCAGTGGTGGCCAGGAAATATGGGGAAGGTGAGAGACCGGGGAAAACGCTGGCACGGGGGTGCGGCAGGAGAGGGGACAGGCACGCATTGATAGTATTCTGGATGAACAGGGGGACTGTAAAGTGGTCAGACCAAGATATCCTGGAGGTATTCAGAGTATTTTACAGGTCACTGTATAAGGCCGGACTACAACATAGGGGGCAGGCTCTGGGTGCTCTCCTTGGTGGAGTCCGGGTGTCACAACTCTCCACTACTGCCAGAGATCAGATTAAGTACAGTTTATGGTGGAGAAGATTTTGGCTGTCATGAGAGACATCCCCTGGAACAAAGCTGCCGGAGCGGACGACTTAGCACGGAGAATGCGATCCTCCCAGAGTCCCTGCGGGTGGCTACGATAACAGCCCTGCTCAAACCCACAAGCGCAGCAATGAGTGCAGGTCCTCTAGGCCTCTATCGCTTATGAATGTGGACACGAAGTTATTCGCAAAACTGATTGCAAATCATTCGCTGGTTTCATCCCGGGAAGATCTACGACCCTCAATATCCGTAGACTCATGCTATGGTCAGACTCTCCCCTGAAGCTGGAGCAGCAGAAATAACGCTTGAAGCACAGAAAGCGTTCAATATAGTGTTGTGGGAGTATTTCTTTGCCGTGCTGAGGGAGATGGAACTGGGGTCAAATATGATCCGTTATATTAGACTGCTCTATATGGAACCTACAGTCAGGGTGTTATTTAATGCTCAATTGTCTATACAAGTTGTGCTTGGCAGGGGCCGCAATAGGGTCACCCATTGTCCCCGTTATTATTCACCATGGCGTACATGTTAAGCGCCTCATGGCAAGCGTGGAATTAGACTGAGAGGAACCCCTGAGATTATCTCTCTATGTGGACGACATATTGCTGCATGTTAGGGATCATCATATCAACTGAAATCCGATTATGCAGACTATCACAAAATTCGGGGAGCACTCAAGGTTTGTTGTCAACTATACAAAATCAGACATTTCCCCACTGGCAGCAGCTACTGGGGAGATGAGGGGTCGGGGGGAATACCCTCTGAAATGGGCACCTGTTAGAATCAAATACCTTGGGGTAACAGTGTTGAGGGGTGGGAACACACTACTGGGATAAATTACACCTTGCTGGAGCCACAAACAGGAAAAAAAGGAAAAGTGGGTGAGCACCCCCATCTCGGTGGCAGGGAGACTGGCTCTGATTAAAATGATACTATTAACAAAACATCTGTAAGTGTTCACGAATGTCCTCCTCGGGGAAATCCTTTTTTACAAGGGTACATGGGATCCTTGCAAGATTCTTGTGGCACTCTGGTGCCGCTAGAAAGAATTGGTCGGAAATGACGATGCCTAATGACAGAAGTGGCTTTGCAGCACCACACTTTGAAGTGTACTGGCTGGTGGCCCCGGCACAATTCGCCACGTATTGGTGTGTAGTCGGGGAGGGCCCACCACACGTTAAACTGGAGGGGCTTCCGGCTGGCGCATCAGACCTACGGACCCTGCTGCTGGACATGTCATATAAAGACGATTGCATGTTTGACCCAGTCCTTAGCACACTGATGGCCTGGCACCACATATGAGGGGAAACTAGGGGTATCACAGCATACTATAGGTGGCTGCCACTGTGGAAGTTTCCAGCCCTTGCACCCACTTGGGATGTGTCCGAGTTCACACTGGGAACAGGGCATTGAGCCATATATTCACTGATGGTACATTCATCACACCGCAGACTTGGAAACAAGGGGGGGAGGGTTCTAGTCTACAGCTGATCTAATACTACAGGCTGATAGCAGCAGTATCAGCACGAATGTTGACAAACCCTGAGGGGCCCCCAGTTAATGACCGCCTTGCTTACATTGCCAATTCTGGGGCAGGGCGCATGTTGGTGGCCCCTATTTACAAAATGATAATGGGTAAGATTTAATTGTTAAGCCCTAGAGTAATTTCGCAGCAGATATGGTCATAGAAATCATGGATGCACAGTGGAAATTGATTGAAGGGAACCTCTGCACAGCATGGAAGAGGGGACCAGTGTGTGCGGAGTGCTGTGCTGCCATCCGCTGCCCATGGCAGCAACGCTCATCTTTATCAGGCGTGTACCCACCTTGTGAAACAGACCATCATGCACAGCTGCTCCATAGAGCTAACGGAGCAGCTCCCGTCAAATGTTGGCTTTAGACACTAACATGAACTGAAACTCTTGATTGTAGCAGGCTGCCATTACCGATCTGGAGTTGGCCGACATGGAGAAAGGGCTGGGTCTTAAACCATCTTTTATGTGCTTTAATGTTTGTACTGTTTGGGGGCGGCAGGGTGAGATTGGACCAGGGAACCGGAAGGGGATAGCCAATGGGGACAAGAGGAGGGAGAATAAAAAGGGACAACAGGTAACAATGAGGTGCGTCTTTTGTTCACTTGAGGTCAGAGGAGAAGGTGACAGACCAAGAGACCAGAAGGATGAAGGACCATGTAGAGACTATTTCTAGAAAAAGCGAGTTATTGATGAGGAAAAAGTGGTCATGTGTTATGAATGTTCGTGCAAGTTAAATGAAAGAGTAGTAATATAGTATGGAGTGAGTGGAAGGGTGACAGAGAGAAGGGAGGGTGATTCAGAATGTGGCAAGAAGTGGAGGGAGGAGTAGGTGTAGCAAGAGGGAGGAGTACAAGTGTGGATGGAGGAATAGCAGCAGCGTGGTGGGAGGAGGAGTAGTAGTGCGCAGGTGGGAGTGGTGGTGGAGAGGTGGCAGAAGGAGTAGGGGTGCAAAAGGAGGAGTAATACTGAGGATAATAGTAGGAAGATAAAAGGCTGGAAGGAGACTATAGAGAAAGGACTCTCGTACGGAAAGAACTACCACCAGGGTGACGGGAGTGGGAGTGGGCGGAGGAGAAAAGGAGGAGAGAAAGGGAGAGTGACTGATAGAGAGAGGAATACCAGAGTGCAGAAGGACCAGAGACTGTGACGCTCAGGGTGTCTGGAAGGCACAGTCATTAAATCAAAACTTATGGGAAAATGGCTAGATAGTAACCCTACATTTTTACCTGGGGACATTAGATAGGGAAGGAATTTGCCTTTTGGCCATTACCGAGAGCTAGATTGCTTTTAGATGGTAGGGGTTACTGACTATTAACACCAATGAGTGGTTGATGGAAGTCTGGGATACGGTGGAAACACCCCTACATAGGTTAGCAAGAGAGAGCAGGACAGCTATTAGGCCTGTTGAAATTAAAAACCCTTGAGCTTCATCTGGGAGTTGGTGTGTTCTTGAGGACATCTGTGACACTAGCCACATTTTACATCAGCTCTGAAACTCAGATCCAGACAATAGTGCTTGCAGTATGAATGCTTGCTGGTGCTGTGCTAATGATGCACAGGACATGGTATTCAAAAACTACCAAAGCTGCCTTGGATCTAAACTGGGTAAATTAACACCCCAGTGGCAAGAGACCCTTCAAGGTGTAGCAATTGGTAAATCATAAAACCACCCATCTAGAAATGCAGGTGTTGAATTGAAGGATGGACGACTGTTCAAAATAACTTTCTTGTGAATAACAATGGGAACATGAGAAGAACAAGTTACTCTCTTACCTGTTAACGTTCTTTTGATGGGATGGTCCGACGACGTATTCTATATCTATGACAGTAATCACCACAGCTGTGCTGCTTCGGAAAATCTTCGGCGTCTGCATCCTGCGTCTATGACGTCAACACGCCGCCCTAGAGGACCTCCTCCGACGGCTGACGTCACTGGAGGTTATAAGGACGACGCACGACGCCCGTAGCCTCAGTTGTAGTTTTTTCCCCAGAACGTGTGCCACCAGTCTTCTGCCAGTCTGACACACAAAGCCTTGTGGAAACGTAAGCTGCAATCGCATAAGAAATTCTGTAGCGGGGAAGGTAGGGAGGGAGCGATATGGAATACGTCGTCGGACCATCCCATCGAAAGAACGTTACCAGGTAAGAGAGTAACTTGTTCTTCGAGGGATTGGGTCCTCCGACGTATTCCATATCTAGGACAGGCTCCCAAAGGAGTACCAATGCAAGGAGGTGGGAAAAGAATTTAGAAAACAGAAATTTAGCATGCCCAATCAAATTGCGGGGCAAAGGACCGCCTTGCCAAAGGCCATATCCTGCCCCTGGATGCAATAGAGGGAAAAGTGACGTACAAAAGTATGTACCGAAGCCCAGGTGGCTGCATCACAGATGTTGCAAATAGGAACACCCCTCTGCAGGGCAGTAGAGGCATCCATACCCCTGGTAGAATGGGCCTGTAAGCCGACCGGTGGGTCCTTACCCGTCAAGCGGCAACAGTCGGAGATAGCCAAAATAATCCAGCGAGACAAAGTCTGTTTCGTCACAGCCTGTCCCAAACGCTTTCCAGCGTAACCAATAAAGAGCTGATCGTCCACTCTGACCCAGGACATGCGTGAAATATAAAAGCTTAACGCTCTCCTAGGATCAAGCCTATGGAGCCTCTCCTCTTCCTTACCAGGATGTGGAGGATGATAAAATGCCGGAAGAACAACCTTCTGGCCTAAATGAAATTCCGACACCACCTTCGGAAGAAAAGAAGGCCGAACTCTAAGGACAACCCTGTCCTTATGAAATACAGTGAAGGGTGGCTTAACTGAAAGTGCCTGTAACTCACTCACACTGTGAGCGTAAGTGACGCAACTAAAAATACAGTTTTCAGAATTAACAGTCTCAAAGGGCATGAATGCAAAGGCTCAAACGGAGCACCCATCAGAAACTTGAGAACAAGGTTCAAATCCCAACCGGGCACCTGGAAAGGTGACGGAGGGAACACATTAGTGAGCCCTTTCAGAAACTGAGAAATTAAAGGAATTTTAAAATAGGAACACTCTTCAGACGAGCACTTAAATATGGACAGCGCCGCCAGGTAATTTTAATGGTACCCACTTGAAGGCCCCTGTGGCCAAAGAAAGCAAAAAAGACAGAACCATGGGAATTTCACATGCAAAAGGATCCACATTCTTAACCCTGCACCAGTAGCAGAACTTCCTCCAACGGCAACGGTACAGGGACTTTGTTGCGGGCCTTCTGGCCGAAAGCAACACCTCCATCACGTCTTCAGGGAAGTCCCAATCCTTATACCTCAACCTTTCAGAAACCAAGCGTGAAGGTTGAGGGACCTGACCTATGGATGGAGAACCTGACCCCCCCCCCCCCCTCCTGAGAGAGCAGATCGTCTCGGTACGGAAGACGACGTGGAGGGCAGATGGACAAGTCGAGAAGATCTGGGTACCACGTCCTCTGGGCCCACGCCGGAGCAATGAGGATCATCCGGGAACCGAATCTCCGTAACCTCTGCAGCACTTGCGGGATGACGGGGACTGGAGGAAACATGTACAGCAGTGGGAATGACCACTCCACCACAAACGCGTCTCCTAAGGCTCCGTTTGGAGGAATTCCCACGAGCAGAACCTCTTGCACTTCCGGTTGACACTGGAGGCGAAGAGATCCACTTGAGGGGTTCCCCAAAGGGTGAAGATCTCCAGGAGAATCTCCTGAGGCAACTCCCACTCATAAGAAATCACGCTCTGCCTGCTCAGAGTGTCCACCGTCTCGTTTTCGTCTCCTGCCAGATGAACTGCCGAGATCGAAACTTCTGGCTGGATTGCCCAGAACCAGAGCTGCAGCGCCTCCCTGCACAGAGGAAGTGACCCTGCCCCCCCCCTTTTTGTTGAGGTAGTGCATGGCCACCGCGTTGTCCGTCAGGATCAGGACATTCTTTCCTCGCACAGTCGGCAGAAAAGCCTTCAGGGATAGCCTGACGGCCCTCAGATCCAACGGATTGATATGGAGTCTGGACTCCGACTTAGACCAACGACCGCTGACTGTCAACTCGTTGGCATGAGCTCCCCATCCCGTGAGGGATGCGTCTGCCACGATCGTCACCTCTGGCCAGGGCAGCCAAAATGGAGCCCCCCTCATCAGAATGCCTTCGTCGGCCCACCACAGAAGGTCCTGGGCGACCGAAGACGGCACCTGGACAGGGTCCGACATCCTGCCAGAGGACAGACCACTGGAGCTTGGGTGCCGATTGCAAAGATCTCATCCGCAACCTGGCCTCTGACACCAGAAGAATGCAGGATGCCATGAGGCCGAGCAGCATCAAGTACTCTAACGCTGGGGGAGTCTGGGCAAGTTGAAACTTGTACACCATCTGCTGAATGTGATGAGCCCTCACCTGGGGAGGAAAACACTGCCCCAGGGACGTGTCGAGCACAGCTCCGATGCACTGGAGCCTCTGAGTTGGTGTCAAATGGGACTTCTTTAAGTTGAGGGAGAAGCCCAGCTTGTGGAGGGAGTGGCAGGTGACTGACAAATGATCCAGGACTTGCTCGGGAGAGCGTGCCCTGATCAACCAATCGTCCAGGTAGGGGTAGACGCGAATCCCCCCTTTCCTGAGGTGCGCTGCCACCACTACCAAGGAGCTTGGTGAAGACCCTCGGGGCGGAGGTCAATCCGAACGGCAGGACCCAAAACTGAAAGTGCGAGTCGCCAACCGCAAACCTCAGGTACTTCTTGTGCTTTGGATGGATCGGCACATGAAAATAAGTGTCCTTGAGGTCGAGAGACACCAACCAGTCCTGAAGTTGAAGGGCCTGGAGGACGAGAGTAACCATCTTGAACTTGTCCTTCCTGAGGAGTTTGTTCAAACCGCGCAAGTCCATGATGGGTCTCAATCCCCCGTCTTTCTTGGAAATCAAAAAATAAGGGGAATACCATCCCTTGTTCCTCTCCGCTACAGGCACCAGTTCTATGGCGCCTTTCTCCAGCAGGGATTGAATTTCCTGCGCAAGGAGCGGATCCGGACTCTTCAAAGAGAGATTCCCCGGTGGATTGTCTTGAGGCCTCTGCCGGAAAGGAAGACAGTAGCCATGGGTTATGATCTCCAGAACCCACACATCTGAAGTAATGGCGCGCCACTCTGCAAGATGCTGCGCCAGCCTTCCCCCAACCGGCGAACCATGGGACATGGCCTCATGACTGAGCTGAAGTGGCTGCGGCGTTGCCTGAGGGCAAAGAGGCAACAGCCCGAGCGGCCTTGGCACCTCGAGTACCTTGTTTTCCACCTCCGGCACTCCTACGGTGGCCCCTTTGTCTGGCAGCTCCTCTCGCTTTACCAAAGGAAGAGTAATAACGAAAAGGAACCTCCCCTCCATTGCTGTTCCCTAGGACGAAAAGGTGGAGGTTGTCGAACTGCAGCACCCAACGACTTCGCTGCAGCTTTGGAGGTCTGCAACCTCTCAAGGCTCTCGTCAGCCTTGCTGCCAAAAAGATGTTCCCCGTCAAAGGGCATGTTGAGGAGCCGGGCCTGCACATCAGGAGCAAACCCCGACTTCTGCAACCACGCAAACATGCGTATCACGGTGCTCGCCGCCATGGACCGGCTGACGCAATCTGCCATGTCCAAACCCGACTGAACGGCCTCACACATAGCATCCTTGCCATCCTGAACCATGGCAAGGAAACCATCCCGTTCATCCCCTTCGGAAATATGTTCAGCCGCCAAGGAAACAGTTCCACAGAGAGTGCGTGAAACGAGACAAGGCACAAATGGAGTTGGCCGCCTGAAGCGCCATACCCCCTGCAGAAAACACTTTCTTCGCCCAGCCGTCAAAACGTTTGTCGTCCCCATTAGGAGGGATGGTAGGGTACGACGCCTGCTTTGCCGGGGCCGTAGCCGCCTGCACCACCAAACTCTCCGGAGTAGGGTGCTTGGACAAGTAGCAGGGGTCACTACTGGCTGGGCGGTATTTTCGCGGCAAAGACTTGCTCACTACCGGGAGACTCTGCGGCGCAGTCCAAACCGCTGCCACCCTTCTTTGCAGAGCCATATGGAATAGCAGTAGCAGGTCAGTTGGCGGACCAATGTCGAGGATATCCGTAAGGTCATCCTGAACAAACTCCTGGGGGAGCAGACCATCCTAAGTACTCGGTGACCCGTGACATAAGTCGCTGGTATGAAGAATCGGCATGAGTGCCAGGCTCAGGCCTACAAAACTCCACCTCCGGAGAGGTGTCCAGCCCACTAGCATCATGCAGGGACTTGCCTTAGGTCCTCAAATTGGCTATGGCCCGAGAGAATCTCATCAGGCACCGTGTCAGGCACCATGCCATCATCAGAGCCCTCATCCACCTCTGAAATGAATTCCAGATGGCGGTAAGCAGGCACAGAACTGGAACCAAAGCCGTGCGTGACCTTGGCCAGAGCCTTCCTAGGTGGTTCCCCCAAGCCATGGGGTACCCCCGTCGACACAGCCCCGAAAGGCGTCGAGTGAATCGGCGCAGACGTCGAGAGAAGTGGCGTCGATGACTGACATTGCGCCGACAGCATCAACGGCGTCGACACAGGCCTCGAGGGAGGAGCCCCGAGCATGTCCCTCGACATCCTGGCCGCCAACGGCGTCGCCGACTTCGTCGGAGGCAGAGCCTCGAGAGAGTAAGTCGACGACCTTGGTGCCACAGGCGTCGATGTTTTCTTCGAAGACGTCACAGGTTCACGCGGTCTCGAGCGCGTCAAGGACCGGGACCTGGACCGGGCATGCAGAGAACGATTCCCCTTGTCCGAGGACCTTTCGCGCGAATCGTGACGACCACCCGAGCCTGAAGGCGTGCGAGCGGCGTCTCTCTGCTGATCACGACCGACCCCACTCGGAGGCGCGGACGGACCAGTGCCCTGCGATTCGAAAATCGCCAACATTTTGTTCCCGAAGGAAGCCCATTCCTCCGGTGTTGCATGCTTGGTGGGGTAAGCGACCCGCCGACGGGCGGAGTCCTCGGATGAGGACGGGGAAGGCGACCGATGACGGCGCATCCGGGAGTGCCTCGAAGAGGCAGAGGAGTGGCGAGACCGACTCCAGGACCGATACCCACAGGACTTCCGACGACGATGCAGAGTCTCGCCCCTCTAGTCGTCCGTCAAAAGCCCCGCAAACCTCGACTTCCGGGGGTTGGACACCTTACCTACCGATAACTTCTTGCGTTCCTGCAAGGCTTTCGATGTGAGCGACTGGCAGTCGGCACAGTCATCCGTGTCATGGGCCTCCCCGAGGCACCAGAGGCAGGCGTTGTGCGAGTCCATGACCGACATCTTGGACCTACTGTAGTAAACAAAAGCTACCGCTGGGTGGCTTTCCCTTCATTAGTGCTGTAGGCGGAGGACAGGGACCGGAGACCAGAGCAGGAAAGCTGCAGCTGAATCTCGGTAAGTGCCATTTATTTTTTTTTTTAAAAAATAAGCATTAGCTGCATTTTTTTTCGAAGTTTTCCGGGCTGGAGGAGCCCGGAAAACTTACAAATAAAACCGCAGCTTTAAAAACATTGTATTTATGTTTGCGGTCGCTTTTGAAGCGACCACAAACATAAATACAACGTTATTGTGTTGGAAAACGCTGCGGTTTTTCTTTCCAAGTTTCTCAGGCTCCTCCGGCTCGGAGGAGCCCGAGAAACTCGGAAAGAAAAACCGCAGCGTTTTCCAACACAACCGCGTTGTTTCTGCCTGAATCTGCTTTCCCATTTGGGGCTCTCGGGCTCCCCACGGGGAGCCCGAGAGCCCCAAATGGGAAAGCAGATTCAGGCAGAAACAACGCGGCATTGCGGAAAACAACCGCGTTGTTTCTGCCTGAATCTGCTTTCCCATTTGGGGTTCTCGGGCTCCCCACGGGAAGCCCGAGAGCCCCAAATGGGAAATCAGCTGCAGGTAGAAACACTACGCGGCATGTAAACATAACCTCGTTGTGTTTCTGCCTGCTGTGGCTTTCACTTTGGGTCTCCGGTGCTCTCCTGGGAGCACCGGAGACCCAAAGTGATAGCCACAGCAGGCAGAAACACACGCGGTTGTGTTTGAAAACGCTGCGTTTTCCAACACAATAACGTTGTATTTATGTTTGCGGTCGCTTCAAAAGCGACCGCAAAGATAAATTCAACGTTTTTAAAGCTGCGGTTTTATTTCTAAGGTTTCCGGGCTCCTCCAGCCCGGAAAACTTAGAAAAAAAAACGCAGCTAGTGCTTATTTTAAAAAATAAATAAATAGCACTTACCGAGATTCAGCTGCAGCTTTCCTGCTCTGGTCTCCGGTCCCCGTCCTCCGCCTACAGCACTAATGAAGGGAAAGCCACCCAGCGGTAGCTTTTGTTTACTACAGCTGGCTGGCTTTTCCTTCATTAGTGCCGCAAAAGTAAAAGCCAGCACAGGCGGGGCATCCATTTCACAAAATGGATGCGCCCATGTGCTTGCTTTTGCGAATTTTGAGCTTGAATAGCTCAAAATTTTACATAGGAAGTTTTAAAACGGAGAATGCTAGTATTTTTTTATGTTGCCTATCTATTTTTTAAATAAACATTTTTACTAGACCATCCCTTTAAAGCCCGGACACGGTGTGGAAGACTAGGTAGATGTCATGATGCCTACCCCCGGGCATCTGGATCGAGTCCATCAGCCACGTGAGCAGCCATCCAGATACTCATTAAAACCCCAACAGCCCCGGCTGGGGGCTGTTTGGATTCAGTCCTGGCGCCTTAGGCGCCAGGCTCATCATAGAAATCAGTCCTGGCACCATAGACGCCAGGCTCATAGACTTTACTTACCTTATGCAGACCATGCTGCAAATGAGTCCAAGCCAACGTGAGGCCTGGATGGGACTATTTTATTACAGGGACTATTTTTCACTCGGTGTGGTTCTGGGGAACTTCTTACCTGGGACTACTTTGCAGGCTATTTAAACCACGCCTGAACAGCAGCCCATGCTTCGCATTATTCTGCATCCAGCAGCGTGACGCTCACCATGTCTGCAAGTCAGCATCCAGTCTTCTGCCACGCCCGCCTCGAATCCGGAGCTCCTAGACAAAAGGAAAAGAAAGGAGAAGAGGTTAGAACACGGACATCATTTGATTCCTTTCCTGATTCCGGACCCAGCACATCTCTGAGCCTGGAAAGGACATTTCAGCACACATCGCTTCGCCAGCAGCAGCGCCGCGTTATACTCACCAGTCCACCGCATCTTTTGACTTGGCGCTGCCTCCATCATTTTGTTCATCGAAACCCAGCACCTGGGGGGAAAACAAAAGGAATAACAAGGTGAGCAGAGAAAACCGACAAAGACAATCTCTTTGCCACCATAGACTACCTACTTTACCACCGGAGGTATTATTCTTTAATTCGCCGCATCTTCCTATGCCGCACCTATAAAGGGAGAGAACACAGCAAGTTAAACTCATGCAACTTTTACCGGACAGTGTTTGGTAATACAGACTCTTACCTGAACGCCATCAGCTGCCTCCAGGCAATATTCTTTTGGACCCAGCTGCAACCTAACAAGGTAATGGAACAAGAGTGAACATCAGACATATTGAACTCTTTGAACTTTATAGACACTGGAGTCAATATTCCTCCAGAACTCCTCCAGCACCTTCAACCCAGTGAAGTAACTGGTATCTGCGGGCCCCTGCATGCCATACAGGATGGAGAGCTCATCATTTCAAAACATAAGGTGAGGTTACCAAAAGGGGATATCGGAGGTGATTAGTGGGGAGAACGAGAACTGTTGGGGGCCATCACTAAAGTCCACGGGTGGCTAAATCCCTTTCTCCACTTGCAGGAGAATAATTCTACGAGTCCAGCAGACCAGATTAGGCGGGCCAGTCCAGACTGCCATCTCTTCACTACGCATCACGCTGGTGGAGACCGCAGCTGTCCGGGTCCGATCGATGCACCTGTGGGAACCAGGTGAGCTTAACAGTAGACATCTTCACGAAGAATAACTTCACAAACGAACAGGTTCAAAGAACTGAGATGAACAGAAACTCCAAAGAGTCGAGGTGTACCGAGATTCACGAAGCGAACACGTTCGCGGAAAAAACGTAACTGAGGCTACGGGCGTCGTGCGTCCTACTTATAACATCCAGTGACGTCGGAGGAGGTCCTCGAGGGCGGCCTGTCAACGTCATCGACGCAGGAGGCGAAGATTTTCCGAAGCAGCACAGCTGTGGCGATTACTGTCATAGATATGGAATATGTCAGAGGACCCAATCCCCTCGAATTATTATTATTAGTCTATTGGTTAAGCGCAGAGTTAGTTCCAAGAAGCAACAGAGCACTTAATTCATAAGGGGCATGTGGGATTGGGCAGATGAAAAACAGGTTCAAATTTCTATAGGAGCTGTTATGATGGGGCACCACCTAAACAGACCACTCAGACTCCTGTTTATTCGGGACTGATCCAGACAAGTTGGAATGAAATAGAAAACAAAAAGGGCTTTTTGGAAATTTGGCATGAAGGCCGTCCCTCATGGTCTAGTTACCCTACCCGGGTGTCCCCAATCCCGGTTAGTACCAAGGCTATGTAACCCCTTCTGTCTGTTCATTTGACTTGTGCTACGGTGGTCTCTGTAATTTAGGGCTAACTGACTCCTTAAGGGACTTCTAGCAGTCCCTCTACCAGCCCTGCTTAATGTTCTATGGGAGTTCAGGGTTGGTGCCTTCTTACATCCAGTTAGAAACACTTCAGCACAGTATCTCACCTTGGCTTCTTCTACACTAGTGTCCCACGATGTTCTCCTTCCCACCGCGCTACTATTCCACTGATGTTACACTTTGCGTTCTTACCTCCACCCTTTGATGTTACCCTTTACTTCTCCCACTTCCTCCTTCTGTATTGCTCCACTCGCTACTACCACTACCTCCAGCTACAGCCCTACTACTCTCTTTTACACCTCTTGTCTCCTACATACTACTTCACCTCCTTACCAATACTTCTCCCCGACTACAACTCCCTCTCCGCTCTTATCACTACTCCTACTCTACTAACACTACACTAATGCGGCACTACTACCTCTTCTCTATTACCTGTACCACTTTCACTACCACTCATCTGCTACTACCACTACTTCTATCTCCCCTCCGTCTATCACTCACTACTACAACTACCACTCCCCACTTCCCTACTCTCACTACCACTAACTCCACTTACCACCACCACTCCTGCTCTACCACTACTTCACTTACAGCCACACACAAATCCTCCACAGGCCTCTCTCGCCAACAACCTCCACACACTCCTCAGGTCTCTCGGATGTCCTCCTTCTACATCCTGTTTTCACCCAATTACCCACAACTATCGCCAAGCTACCTTTTAAATAGCCCGCCAGTTCTCACTGCCTAATCAATTTACCTGAGCTTTGGACGTTTCATAAAGGGTCTTAAGCCCCCACCAGCTTTGCCCCGCAGTCCGGCCACGTTGCTAGTATGGGCAATATGGAGGCCCACAGGGAATTGCTGTTCCCTTTCTTTATGGCTTAGCTGTAGGTGGTTTCTAAATAAATGATTGCCCGGTGGTTTAGTGGATTCCTCCTTGTGTGCTGGCTCCTGCAGACTGTCTGCTGAAGCCACTTCCCACTTTACATCGCTGAGTGAGCTTGCCGCTCCAAGGGGGAAGGGGGGGCGTCCTTCCTGGTGCCGGCTCTGCCCCTTCCTCTCCTACCACTGCTAGCTCTCGAAGGACACCGGTTCTGGCATCCCACAGGCTTCTACACCTGCTCTCTATGGGCTGTTGCTCTGGCTCACTCTGCAGGCTGCAGTGCCGGTGTGCTCTGCGGGCTGCTGTGGAGGCACACACTGTGGGCTACTTTGTGTGGCCTCTTCCATTCGGTGCTCTGCTCCAACTCCCGCCGTTTTATCAGGGTGCGGAAGGGCGCCTGCCCCCACACACACTGGCACTTTAAGGGGTGTTCAGGGTTGCACTCCCTCCCTCCCCTAACAGGCCCCATCACAAATCAGTATGAACTGTAGGAGTCAGTCTGAATGCCAGATTCTGAAAAGTGTGTAATAAATGAAAGGACCAAGTACAAATAGGGGAGAAGTGGATTGCTCTTATCCAAAGACCAATGTGTTGCATAATGAAAGTGTGTAGCCTTTGCGGGTGATTTTAGTACAAGACATGGAATAGTGCGACTCATGAAGCCCTGGGTGTGTGGCCCGTGGGAGAGTTCCAGCAGTGCCAGTGGGGGGGAATGTTAAGCTGTGAGGATGACCGGTGAATGCTGACCCCCAACATCCTGTAACCAGAAGTAGCCAAGATGACGAATGAACACCAAGAAACCTTTCTTACATGTTCTTTCTAGCCCTAGGAGTGAACAGAACACAAATGCAGAACAGCCACTTAATGCAATACAGGGTATGAGTGGATATTTTTTGGGATCCCTGGATAATAGCAATGTTTGATGACAGGCCCAGGTGGTCTAGGGTGTGATACTCGTTCCTTTCATTGTCAAAATTGGCATCTTGGAAGAAGTATAGTATCATGCCTGCCTTTTGAGAGAAGACATTCTCAGCAATAGGACATGACAGCCAAGAAAATTACATTAAAAAAAATCCAGTCGTTTGGGCCAGAATAACGCAACCAAAATCATCCTAGAACTGGCACTCAAATGTAGTTTTTATCTGAGTTTTTGAAGTGAAAGATGAAAAGGCTTATTGTAAAGTGAAAGGGGATCAGTCTCTGAATGTGAATTAGGGACATTTTCTGTAGCGGCAGGAAGCAAAGAGTTGGACTCAAGGTTAGACCCATGCATTGGCAATCTAGGTCAAGACACTGGGAGGGAACTAAGATTCCTGTAAGGTATGGCAAAGAGTCTGCTCAAGAAGTCATGGAGAAAGTTGAAGGACTCAGATGCTGCCACCAGGAAAACTTGGTGCCGTGGAGAGTAATTCCACCGATATAGGGTTAGGCAGCACAATTGAGGTGAGCATGCGCCTCTTACTTTTTTGTACAGAAAAGGTCTGCTGAATTGTCTGTGAATACCAAGTTGTGGCAGTCTCCAACCAACAGAAGAAAACGCTTTAAGGCAAGCAAAATGATTCTCGGTTCCAAATAATATACCACACAGTTGCTGGAAATTTCCAGTGACCTTACACACCACAAATGCCCAGCATTGTTTCCCACACGAATGATCACCTCCAACGCAGGCTGTGACTGCATATTCCAAGACCAGGCAAAATTGCGAATGCCTCATTCTCAGTCACGCAGGGAACTAGAACAAGGGCCGAAAAGGTGATCAAAAGTCCTACATGAGGTCATGGACTATGCTGGTTTCCCAGTTTGGTGGCGTGAATGTTGCATTTGCTAAGGTAATCAGGATGTGCACATGCTGTGTCAAAACATGGTATCTGATTAGGAGACCTTGGTGCATTAGATCTGCCATCCATTTAAGGTAACCAGGGTATGCAGTTTTTATGGTGGGGTGAAAGAGTTTGGTTTCACCCTCGATTCTGGAGCCTAAAGTTATGCGAAAGAAAATAATTCTGGAATCTCCAGACTATTTTTTGAATGCTGTTATAAATAAACTTCTTGCGGCTCAAAGAAAGAAAATGCCCTGATGCAAGTAATTATCGATGCAGGGTGACTACAAACTTCCCTAACATGACCCTCCTCCATACCTTCTTACTGCATTACAGAAATTAATTGAAATGCATCATCTTGCTTTAGGATATATATCTGTGGAAACTAGATGAGAATCCTCTAACAAAACTTTGTACACAGATTTTGGCAGCACTATATTACATGGCTCCCCTTGTTGATAATTGTGAGCATTACATTCCTTTTAAGCAAAAGATCTGAGAAATATTTCCCCTGTAGTTACCAACATCTACGAGATAGGTGTACTGAGTAATCAATGTCTCCCACACTGCTTTCCTTTCTGTGCACTAGATTCTCTGTAAATAGAATCGTCAATGGGTGTGTATGAACCGTCATATGTCATGTCTCTCACCCACCACGTGCGATTATTTTGGCTGAAGTAGCTCACCGACCCTTACAAAAGGTCCTCACAGGTGCTATCGTAAGTATAAAATTGCCCACAAGTCTTGAAAATGTTTTATGCCCAATCCATCTTCATTATAGGTTGTGCAGAGCCTTTTTTAATAGTTTCAGCACCATGTGGCTACTTGCCATTCAATGGGGGTGGTAGAATCTGCTGTTCATGTGCTGACCCTGGCCACAGGTACACTGCAAGTGGGACGGTAGCATGACGCAGGCCTTTCAAGCATGTAGGCATTCAGACACCCATCTCTCAGTAGCAGTGATGGCTTCATGGTTTAACGTTTACGTGGTCCTGTGAGACTTGGTACCAGGGGTTGAACCTGGTGTGAGACTCATCAACCAGGCCAATACTTCAAATTCAGTGAACCTCTAAACATCTTGGTCCCAGGATTCGATCTACGCTACCATATTTAAATATATTAATTAGTACATATTACACCAGTGGCACTTATTGGGTATTTAGTTTCAATTTTCGTTTTTTATTTACCTACTGTTTTTGAATACTTAATTTTTGTGTGTGTAGGAAATAAGAAAGATAAATAAGCGCTGACTAATGTGTGCACTGTTTGTTGATTTTATAGTACTTATTGAATTGATCCAGCACAAAAATACTACATTGAATTGAATGTTTATTTATATAGTGCCTATACACAATGTGTTTCAAAGCGCTTCAAGGCAGGGAGGGAACAGAGAAAAATAAAGTGACATTCTTACAGTCCTTGATACATTCAGAATGTAAATTTAACTATTGTAATCAGCCTGGCGACATTTCAGATAGTGCAACAGCTTTTGATGATAAGGCGGGGAGGAGGGTGGTAAGGAGAAAGACAGAAGCAGCAACATTACTATGCCGGACGACAATTGAGGTGTCAGAATACAACAATAGGTGGTGGTGGGGGACGGGGGGATTGGAATAAAGGGAGAAGGAGAAGAACAAAACAAGCGACTATCATACTAGGCCTGACTACATTTCGGATAGTGCTGGATGGGAGGGGGAGACAAACATTTGATGCTATCATACTAGGGCAGGGACAATTCTGATAGAGTAAGTGCATAGCAAAGAGAGGGAGGGAGGGAGGGAGAAAGGTGAGGCGGAAACAGCACAGAATAAAACAGTTAAGAGCAGAGAAGCAGAGGGGAGAGCGAATACAGTTGCAGAGGTCAGTAAAACACAATGTTGCAGGGAACAGAAAATGTGAGCAAGTATTCAAGATGACAGTGGGCACAGCATGGTTCAGGGCCACTCAGAGTACGAGATCCAGGGGAGGTCCAGCATGCGAGTTGAGAAGGTGAAGCAGCAAAAGACAATGTGCCCACAAAGTCAAATCAAAAAGATGGCAATAGGTCAGTGATGGTGAAACCATAGTGAATCAAGACAACGCCAACAGTGATTATGGAGATGGGGGGGGGGGTGGAAGACGGGCTAAGGAGGGGGGGGAGTGGAAGGCAGGAAAGAGGAGATCAGTCAAAGCAGGGTGGGGCGGCAAAGCAGGATAAGGGGTCCGAGAAGAAAGGGGGGCACAACGGGACAGTGGGGACCAGAGGGGGGGCGAGGGGGTGAGGAGGGCACAGCAGGACAACATGGGGGAACAGAAGGGGGGCACAGCAGGACATCACGAGGGACAACGAGGTGGGTGGGAGCACAGAGGGGGGAGCAGAGCACAACGGGACCTCACGAGGGACCAGAGGGAGGTGGGGGTACAGCGGGACAACACGGGGAACCAGAGGGGGAGGAGTGGAGGGTATCACAGCGGGACAACACAGGGAACCGGGGGGTACAGCGGGACAACAGGGGGGACTAGAAGGGGGGAGCGGGCGGCATTACGGCAGTGGACAGGGAGCAGACAGGGGCCTTAAGAGTGGGCCTTGTGGGGGGCCAGCCAAGCCTGCCGGCCTTGCAATAGGCCAAGTTGAAATGGGCCTTAGCCAATCCTGGGCCGCGTGAGTCAATGAGCAAAAGCACTCCAGTGCTCGGGGGTACGTGCAGCCATCTTTGAATGGCCACACCGTCGTAGATGAAAACACAACAAGGTGAAAGTATGCCCTGTGGCACGACGCAGACAGGACCAGAAGGACAAAAGCATTTTTAAGATTGAGGGATGAAGTAAATCAGCATGATGCAGACAAAAACATTTTGCAGAATTTAGCACGATCGTGCGCGCGCGTGCTCAGAAGGGGCCATGGGTGGACTTACCTTTGATGTATGAAGTATATCGAGTGCTCAGTGTGGCTCCGGTGGTGAGGGAGGGCACTGCTGCATGCATCGCGGGCAGCCTTCGTAATGCAGAGTGAAGAAGTTGTAGGAATCAGGCCAGGAATGGGCCTTGTGAGGTGGGGGGGGGGGACAGCCAACCCTGCTGGCATTGCAATAGGCCAAGTTGAAATGGGCCTTAGCCAATTCTGGGCCGCCCAAGTCAATAAGCAAAAGCACTCCAGTGCTCAGGGTACGTGCTCCATCCTTGAATAGCCGCACCGTCGTAGAAAAACCTCACGATCTTGCATAGATGCAACCACCGCACAGCTCCCACATACCTATCAGAAGTTATATCAAGTACCGCATCTGCGTGCCCAACCAGAACTTAGTATACCAACCAACCAACTGCACATCCCTCGCATCCTTAAAGCCAAAGCCGAAGGGTTAGACTTCTCATACATTGCACCTAAACGATGGAATTCTTTTTTTTCATTTTTTTATTTTTTTATTAGTTGGTTTGGTCATGATATCAAGACCTTTCAACATACAACAAAATTAAAACATATCAACCATATATAACATATCAAACAATTAAAACAATTAAAACATGTTATAAAATCATAACGCAAGAATAACAATTCCAAAAAAATTAAATGGTATCAAGGGCTAGGAGTATACAGAGTATGAATATAAAACAAAAGAAGATATTCCATTATTATTAGCACTATTCCCGCATAACACTGTTCTTAAGCCCAGTTGATGTAACAAATTAAGAATTGCATTTCTCACATCTTTTCTCGTAGTATGAAATAATAGGGCCCATAAACTATCACTTGTCATGCCACAGTGATCTGCAAATAAATGCTTGAAATGCAGTGTTCTCTGTGCAACTAGTGCATTACATTCAGTACAAAGATGTTGAGCGTTTCATTCGCCGATTCGCAAAACCAACATTTTGCATCCTTGGACTCAATCATGCGCCTTTTACATAGGACTTCTCAAGTTACCCAAAGATTAAGTCTGAACTGCAGAAAGTCATCTCGGTATTGCGAATTTGGACATTTCAACAAGTAGCTTGCAGGGATACTAGAAGACTTCAGCTGAAATGGGTTATCTGCAAAGCTCTTATACTGAAGGCACACTGTTCTTGTGTTGATCCAATCATCTTCCCCATATTTTGATCTTTGCTTTATCTGGATTTTCCATTAACAATGCTACAGTGATGTCTGCCACAACGAGGACTTCCTGCGCTTGCAAACACCAGGTTCTGGGAAATGGATCTAACAAATTCATTATGTAACTAGAGATGATTTTCAATAGACCTACTGCCGTTTCACTCATGAGACACTTGCGGTATAGTGAACACAATTTCCATTTAGCTATGGCAAACAATGAAAGTAGTCCAAGCTCATATCTCAGGACAGGTATAGGTTCTGACATAGGTAAATTCGTAACCTGTTTCCAAAATAAACCTCCTTTATGTGACCAGTAACTATATGGCTTACATGGCTTTGTTTCTATGCCATATGTCAAGACTGGCGTAACTTTCTATTTATAATATGTCATCAGCGGAATAATGGAAAACCTATAGTATTTGGCTCTAATAATTCGAGCTTGGGACTCAGCTGTACATAATTTCATTTTTGCCTGATGGTGGCAACAGGTGTCACTCCATTGATTAGAAATACAATGTCCTAGATAGGTATATGATGGAACTGATAATAGTTCCAATTTCTGAAGAGGCCACGATAAGATTGCTGACCTCTGTTTATGCGACCCAAACTGTATTACTTTTGTCTTTGAGGTGTTTATTATACAATTTCTCTGTGCATATAGATCTAATGCATTCAATAAACCTCACAGTTCGCTTGGCGTCTGAGAGACTAGAACGGTATCGTCAGCATACAGTAACCATTTCACTTGTACTCCCATGATTTTTGGCGAATCTGTTGTGAGCCCCTCGGAGGCTGCACCCACATCCGAGATTAAGAAATTAAATAATGCTGATGCCAGCAGGCATCCTTGTTTTAGACCCCGTTCAGTAGTGATCGGGTCTGTTAATAAACCATAATTTGTTAACCTTACCTGGATAGTGGTATTTGAATGTAACTCATATCAGCCATTTCAATATTTCCCAGGGGCACTCATGCTCTACAAGCTTTTTATAAAGCAATTCTCTTGGGACCGCATAAAATGCCATTTTAAAATCTATAAATGCAATGTAGATTGCTTGTTTCTGGTGGTGGGCCCGTTGTATTATACTAGTCACTGTTATATTTATTGCTGTGCCTAAACCTTGTAGGAACCCTGTTTGAAAAGGGTCCCGGATGTTCTTACTGTCCAACCATTTATTCAATGAATTCAACAACAACCTGGCGAACATCTTGCCCGGACAGTCCAACAGTGCAATAGGTCTATATGATTTGGGATCCAACCGATTACCTTTTTTAAATATTGGAAGAATAATTGATTTCCTCCATGACTCAGGGATTTTACCCGTTTTAAAAATATTTCATGTAAAATTATAGCCCATTCTTTCGGGTGTTTTTTGAGCACTGTTGTGTAAACCATCCGGACACCTGGCCCGCAAACAACTTAATTTGTCTATGCCTCCCTTAGAGCTGAATCATCCATGCATGCTTTCCGTAAAAATCTCAAAACCACACTTCTTAACTCCTTTACCACCCTCCTACCACTCTCCTCAAATTGTATATTGTAATATAAATGTAACCTATGTACATATATCATAATTCTCAACAAGTGCATATGACAACTGTATAATTATGCTATCAAATATGCTTATTCTATGTAACAAGTGTCACGATGATAATTTAGTAACCAAGCATGCTCATTCTCTGTAACAAGTGCCACGATGCCTCTGGGCTGTTGCACGCTATACAAATACAAATAAAATAAATCAATAAAAGTAGATGAAAACACAACAAGATGCAAGTATGCCCTGTGGCACGCTGCAGACAGGACCAGAAGGACAAAATCATTTTTAAGATTGAGGGAGGAAGTAAATCAGCACAATGCAGACAAAAGGACACCTTTGATGTATGAAGAGCATTGAGTGCTCAGTGAGGCTCCAGTGGTGAGGGAGGGCACAGCTGCATGCAAAGCGGGTAGTCTCCGTAATGCCGAGTGAAGAGGTTGTAGAAATCAGGGGCCAGGTGTGGACCTTGTGAGGAGTCAGGCCAAGCCTGCCTACATGAACCTCAAACAGAAATAACCTATTATACAGTACACCACGACAAACCCCCATTAGACTAGCTTACTCAAAAGAGGTTCAGCAAAAACTGCCTTGCCCTTGCTCACCTCCCTTTCCACCAGCTATTGACACCTTTACACAATAGAATCCTACATGAAAAGGTTTCAAGCACTTTGTAAGAGAGTAACATGTCCATATGACTGAGGCACCATTACCCTCACACCACAGTCATCAATACCAGTCACCTACTGTAAACCCAAAATGTAAAGTTACTGTAAGGTATGTAAATAAAAACAGTGGGCCAAACTAAAGCGCACATTTCTATAAAGATATCACAGCCTAGAGACAGTAATGGGATTATAAATATTGGTATTCCGATTATTAGATGGTTTACTGTATTTCAATTGCTAGTTGACATCAAAACAAAAAGCACCAAAGTGCAGTTTTCAAAAGGCATTAAAAGCAGGTGGGAATTGAACCCTAGCCCCTTGACACCAGAGTCCAATGGTCCTGCTGTTTCACAAGTGCCATGACAATGAAAGTACAGTACTGTACTAGTGTCATGACAAAAACATGGAGAAGCATCAATGAGCTTTAACTCATTCATATACATCACAGATGTCCTCAGGTACAAAGTGACAATTACTTTCTCACACTCCATGTTATGGTACAGTACAGTGTACACTCCTCACCACCTCACACAATTTTTCTCACCATTCATGCAAGTTATTACTTAATTCCGGCATGGCTGAGACAGCACAGCACAGACACATCTCGTCTCATTATCCCTCCTTACAGCCTAACCATTGTCGCCCATGCATCCTACAATTGAATACTCCGAGCGACACGTTCACACCTGACTTTCAGCTGCATCCCTGCCATCAAGTAACAGCCCTTAAACAGGTCTCTAATTAGTCAATGATTGTGTGTTAAGACACCACAGACTTTGCCCTTCCCATCTTAAGCCAGCCACTATCATACAAGCACCTGTCATTTGGTGCCCCAGAAAATTGTTAACGTCGCCACTCACCTAGCTGCACAGACCTTGAAGTTGCTGTCACTGCCAATCAACTCCCTAATCTGCAATTGGCAACTGCTCCCAGTGCAGGGGGTCACTGATGAAGTTGAACGATGGGGCAGCCAATACATGTCCATGCACTTTTCCATCAATGATAAAAAATAGAACTATTATAAACCTCATTTAAAAAAAATGACAAGTTACTTACCGTAGTGACTAACGTACTCTTAGTCCATAGTCCCCTTTCCTCCATACTGTATTGGCGTCGCTCGCTAGGTATGGGAGACGGAAAATTTTTCACCAGAAAAAACCTTCTTCCCCCTTTAAATTTAAAGGCGCGCGGGGCGTGGCCCTGGGAGCATGGGCTCCCCTGCCTCCGTCCACCGGCGCCACTCTTCAGTCCGCATTGAGGCATCCACAACATTACAATTGCCTAAGTGACACCAGTTTTATTAGAGGGGAGGATAGTGGGACGTATGGAGGAAAGGGGCCTATGGACTAAGAGTACGTTAATTACTACGGTGAGTAACTTGTAATTACTCTTACATCCCATCCCCTTTCCTCCATACTGTATGGGCGATTACAACTGAATGTAGCCCCAGGGTGGGGAGGTGACCCTCAAGAAAATAAGTTCCTTAATACCGCCTGCCAGAATGCTGAGTTTGACCTGGAACCGGCATCCCAACAGCAGTGCTTGCAGAAAGCCGAGGGAGTGGCCTAAGTGGCCGCCCTGCTGATGACCTGCCACAGTACGTGTCTCTGGAAGGCAACCGTAGTGGACTTGACTGACTGCGAGGGCACACAGGTTTGCTGGAATTGGTTTGTATTGCACCTCCTAGGCCACCATCCACCTTGCTATGGAGGACTTGGGAGCCTGATATCCTGGCGCACCGAAGGTAATGAGCCTCAGACTTGCGTAGCTCTTGGTCCTGTCCAGATAGAGCTTTGGCACCAGTCTAACATGAAGACCATGCAGAACCCTCCGAGCATGGTGCTTAGGGTCTGCGAAGAAAGTAGGGAGTGCTACCGCCTCATTTAGTTGGCAAGCAGGTGATGTGGGCCTGCTCCTGACCGAACCCTCTCTGTAGACACTATGGCTGTCCAGGGTAGTTTCTCATCCTGTTAGGGATGAGTCCGTGGTAATGGTAACCTGCGGAGGTGGCGGACGAAAGGGCCTGCCTATGTTGCTGTCCGTGCTCTACCAGACTAGGTTGTGACGGAGATGCACTGGAATGCTGACCCGTTGTGACTGGGAACCCTTCTCCTGACTGCAGAAGGCTGTGCAGTGCAACTACAATTTAGGTGTTGGTACCACCATGCGGAGGTCACTGCTCTGCTGAGAAAACGCCCACGGGCCTCCGATGGCTGTGATCTTGACCCTTGAAGGGAAAATTCTCTCGGGAGCTCGGCTCTCAGATGAAGCCCAGGAACGTTAAGTCTGCCTGGGCTCCAGCTGTGGCTTCTTGAGATTGATGGAAAATCCCAATTCGTGCAGTGGAAGTATAAGGGCAAAGGCGGTGTGGGGGACCTTGTCCTGATGAGCCAGTCTAGGCATGGATAGGCGTGGTGACCTTGGGACCCAAGTAGCGATGCCACACTTTCATCCAACCTGTATAGACCCTGGGGTCCGAATTTCGGCCAAAGGGTAGAAACTTGCATAGGAAATGGAAGCCCATGATCCCGACCTTACGAAAGGACCGATGGGGCTGCAGATCGGTCTGTGAAGGTAAGCATCCTTCAGATCCAGGGAGCACATCCAGACTCCGGTGCACCATGACTCCGCAATACGCACTGGGGTAACAAATATTTGGTGAAAATCCGTGAATAGGAGCCAAGACCAAGGCGAGAGGATGGGACTTCTTCCACTACCTGCCTCTCTTCGTGCAATCGAATGTCCACCTACAGAGCTAATGTCCCAATCTGTGAGAGAGGAGGGGAGGAGAGAGGTTAAGGCGGGATCAGAGGACAGTAGCTCGAGGACACTGCAGGGAGGATCCAAGGGTCTGAGAAACTCGTGCGCCAGCATGGGCATGAGTCTGGCTATATGCCCTAGGGTGACCTTAGTGAGGATGGATAAGGATTCAGCAGTCAGGGGACTGATCCTCCTCTTATCAAGTTCCCAATTCGTAGTGGAACGGAACAGGTCACACCCCCCACCCCCAAAGGGAAGGTCCAGTATGCGTTCCTGGGCGTCCGGGTTGAATTTGGTCGCCCATAGCCCAGCAGTCGTCGCCCTGCCAGTAGCAGTGCAAATGGCACGGCCTGAGGTGTCAATGTGCACCACGGTGGACTCCATTATGTCCTGCGCAACTAATTTTGGCCTCCGCCAGCCCTACCTTAAAGTGTGCCTGGCATTGCACCGTAAGTGGCCCAGGAGTGTGGCTGGGAGAGTGCCGACAGCAAGAGGAGGCCCTCTCCAACTGCCTAAACTTGGCGTTGAGGTGCCTGTTGGTAGGCCGCGCTGAATGGGGTTTAAGCTGAGCTGACCCGAGCCGGCTGCTGAGGAGGCGGCTGTGGAACTGCCAAGACTGTTGGAGGCATGGCAGCAGGTGTTGTGGGTACTGGCATGGGCAGCAGGGGCTGCACAGGAGCCGGAGGCACTGGAAGCAAGGGCAGAGTGGCCGTGGGTGCTAGCAACATAACCGGAGGGAGTATGTTCCTGATCACCTCCGGGAGGATGTTACCCATCTGCGGAGACCTCATGAGGGTCATGGCTTTTCCAGAAAACCTGACTTTAGAGGGCAATGAAGCGCTTCGAGCTGTGGGGTCTTGAGGGTGCTGCGGCCTGAACCCTCTCTGCCCTCTGTCCGCGGAGTGTGTTGGCCCTGTGATGAGTGAAGGGTATGCCCAGGGCCCCGTTCTTGGTGAAGACCAGTCCCACCTGAAACTCGTTCCCCTACCTGTTCCCCAAAGGGGGATGTGTCGGACGAGCCGCCAATTTATCTGGCCCGGCAGCCATTTTGTCAGGCTGCATACTGCGTGCCTGTGTCGGGGTGCTTGCCGCGTTGGGCCAGCCTCTTCCAAGACTCCTGGCGGTGGAGTTGAGACCCAGGACAGGGCCTGGTAGGCTGATTGCCCTCGGCGATGTCACCGGTAGTGCTGGGTACAGGCGCCCCCTCAGACGTCTTACGAGGGCGCACAAGGGAGTGCTTCAGGAGGGAAGGGAAGACTCCAGGGGCGAAGGAGTGATTACAGAAATCAGCCAGGGCAGGAGCCAGGGAGTCGATGTGGTCCTTGATAGTTTGAGCAACAGGGGTGAACCTGTTTCGATGAGGCTTTCATAGATCGGACTTGTCTAAAACCTTGTTCAGCAATGAACAGGGGAAAGGCAGATAAGGAGGGAGGAAGGGTGGCTGCAGAGGGTCCAGAGGAAACACAGGCAGTAGGGGGAATTGGTCGAATGACGGAGAAGGAGACTGGCAGTGCAGGTGGAGGCGTTGTGGGACAGTAAAGGTCAAGGTGAGAAGAGAGGAGAGAATGGTCAGACCAGGAGAGAGGGGTAATGAGAAGGTTGGAGGGGGGGGGTGACTTGAAATGATAGCATCACGGGTGTGTCCGGCCGAGTGGATTGGGCCAGAAGGAAGGATAGAGAGGGAAAGACTGTTGCAAAGGTTGCAGAAGAGAACAGTGGCCCCATCGAGAGAAAGAAAGTTTGGGAGAGGAGGCAAGAAGAGACGAAGACAGGTCAGCCCATTCCGAGAGGAAGGAGGACGACGGTGCATCGGACCTGTAGATGGTAGCGAGAGAGAAAGTAGGTGAGACAGACAGCCTGCAGACTAGGCTTTCAAAGGATGAGTAGGTTTGAGTGGGGATGATGGAGGCAGGAACGCACTCAGGGAAGATCAGAGCCACTCCACCACCAGCCAGCGAGGGCCTAGGATTGGACAGGATCTTGTAGCCTTTAGGGAGAAGAATGTCAAAAGCAGTGACTGAGCTGGCCTTAAACCACTTCTTAGTGAGCAAGGAAGTCAAGGTCAAGGTCTTCAATGAGGTGACAGATGTGATAGAGAGTGAGAATTGAGGTTGGCTAAGTGATGCTGGTTGCCCTTTTTAAATGATTTGAGGGGATGGGGGGGCACCATTGTGGGTGAGGCAGAGGGGGGATGAGGGAAGAAGGGGTGGGAAGGGAAAGAAGTTGGAGAGAAGGAAGACACCTGTCAAGAAGGCAGAGGATGGGCTGAGAGCCCTAGGCATGATGAACAAGTTACTTACCAACTGGTACCATTCTTTCGATTGGATGTTCCTCCAACGTATTCCACATCTTTGACATGTATTATCCACAGCTGTGTATTTCGGAAACTTTTTCGGCAGAGGGCATCCTGCGTCGATGGCATCTGGTCGATGTCCCTCGAAGGGCTCCGTTGAGGACGACGGCACCGGATGTTATAAATAGGATGCATGGCGCCCGTAGCCTCAGTTTATGTTTTTCCCCCGTAATGTATGACATGCACATATCCAATGCCTGCTTAACTGCACATAGCCTTGCGGAAACGTAAGCTGCAATCGCATAGGAAATTCTCCAGAGGGGCAGGCTGGGAAGGCGATGTGGAATACATTGGAGGCACATCCAATCAAAAGAACGATAACAGTTAGTAAGTAACTTGTTCTTCGAATAGATTGTGTCCTCCAACGTATTCCACATCTTTGACAGACTCTCAAAGCAGTACCAGAAAATGGAGGAGGGAAAATAATTTTGAGTACCCAGATGGCAGAATAAAGAACCGCCTTACCAAAGGCCATATCTTGACCATGGATCGTATCCAGGGAATAATGCTTAACAAAGGTGTGGCTAGAAGCCCATGTGGCTACATCACAAATATTCCAAATAGGAACTCCCCGTGGTAGGGCTGTGGAAGTAGCCACGCCCCTAGTGGAATGAGCTTGCAACCCTTCAGCAGGGTCCTTACCCGCCAATCAGTAACATTCAGTAATGGTGAGGATAATCCACCTGGACACGGTCTATTTGGTAACAGCCTGGCCCAATCGGTGTCCAGCATATCCCACAAAGTTGTTCGTTCACTCTGACCCTGCACATCCTAAAAATATAAAAGTTCAGAGCTCTCCTAGGGTCCAACCTATGGAGTCGCTCCTCTTCCTTATCAGGATGAGGATAGAATGACGGAAGAACCACTTTCTGGCTTAAATGAAATTCAGACACTACCTTAGGTAGAAAGGAAGGACATACCCTCAGTACAACCCTATCCTTGTGGAACACAGTAAAGGGTGGCTTAGATGTAAGTGCCTACGATTCACTCACTCTGAGAGTGGAAGTAACCGCAACCAAGAACACGGTCTTGAAAGACATTTACAAAGGACAAGAGTGCAAAGGTTCAAACTGAGCACCCATCAGGAATTTCAAAACCAAATTCAGATTCCAAACCGCCACCTGAAAAGGGGACGGCGTGAACACATTAGCGAGCCCTTTAAGAAATTGGGAAATCAAAGGAATCTTAAAGTAAGAACATTCTTCAGACAAGTGCTTGAAGATAGACAGTGCCGCCAGGTAACCCTTTATGGTACCCACTTGCAGGCCCCTGTAGGCCAAAGAAAGCAAGAAAGAAAACCACGGTAATGGAACACTGAAAAGGATCAATATTTTGTCCTCTGCACCAGTCACAAAACTTATGGCAATGGTACAGGGATTTTGTTGCTGGCCTCCTGGCCGAAAGCAACACCTCCATCATGTCATCCGGGAGGTCCCAATCCTTATACCTCAACCTTTCAGATACCAAGCGTGAAGGTGGAGTCTCCTGACCTCTGGATGGAGAACCTGACACCCCCCTATCCCTCCTCGATCGTGAGACAGAGAGAGACAGAGAGAGACAGAGAGAGACAGAGAGAGACAGAGAGAGACAGAGAGAGACAGAGAGAGACAGAGAGAGAGACAGAGAGAGAGACAGAGAGAGAGACAGAGAGAGAGACAGAGAGAGAGACAGAGAGAGAGACAGAGAGAGAGACAGAGAGAGAGACAGAGAGAGAGAGAAAGACAGAGAAGATCCTATCGGTAGGAAAGACAGCGTGGAGAGCAAATGGACATTTCTAGAAGGTCCGGGTACCACTCTTTCCTGGCCCAATTCGGAGCAATGAGGATCATGTGGGATCCGAACCTCCGTAACCTCCTTAACACTTGAGGAGGAATAACGGTGACTGGAGGAAACGCGTACAGCAGTGGGAATGACCAATCCACTACAGATCTGTCTCCTAAGGCTCCTCTCGGAGGAAATTCCCTTGAGCAGAATCTCTCGCTCTTCCGGTTGGCACTGGTGGTGAAGAGATCCACTTGTGGGGTTCCCCAAAGGGCAAAGATCTCCAGAAGGACTTCCTGAGCCAACTCCCACTCGTGAGAGATCGTGCTCTACCTGCTCAGAGCATCCACCGCCGCATTGTCCTCTCCAGCCAGATGAACTGCCGAGAGCGACCTTTCCTGCTGGATTGCCCAGAACCAGAGCTGCATTGCCTCTCTGCACAACAGGAGTGACCCTACCCCACCTTTTTTGTTGAGGTAATGCATGCCACTGTGTTGTCCATCATGATCAGGACACTCTTCCCCCGCACAGACGGCAGAAAAGCCTTCAGGGCCAAGACGATGGCCCTCAGCTCTAACAGGTTGATGTGGAGTTTGGATTCCGACGCAGACCAGCGACACTGGCGGTTAAGTCTGCCGTCCACGGTTGCCAAAACGGCTCCCCCCTCATCAGGTTCCCCTCGTTAGCCCACCAAAGATGATCTTGGGAGACCGAGACTGCAATCTGAACGGGATCCAACATCTTGCCTGAGAACTATGACCACTGCATCTTGAGGATCCATTGCAGGGATCTCATCCTCAGCCTGGCCTCTGGCACCAGAAAAAGGCAGGATGCCATGAGGCCGAGCAACCTTAAGAATTCGAAAGCTGGGGGAGACTGGGCATGTTGAAACTAGTCCACCATCTGCACAATGTGATGAGCCCTCACCTTGGGAGGCGAGCACTTCCCCAAGGACGTGTCCAACACAGCCCCGATGTACTGGAGCTGTTGGGAAGATGTCAGATGCGACTTCTTGAAATTGAGGGAGAATCCTAGCTTGTGGAGGGAGCGGCAGATGAGACTGAGGTGATCCACTGCTTGCTCCGGAGAATGTGCACGGATCAGCCAGTCTTCCAGGTAGGGGTTACCGTGAATCCCCCCTCGCCCAAGATACGCTGCTGCCACCACCAGCATTAGCTTGGTGAAGACCCTCGGGCGGAGGTCAATCCGAATGGCAGGATCCGAAACTGAAAGTACGAGTCACCAGCCGCAAACCTCAGGTACTTTTTGTGCTTGGGATGAATCGGCACATGAAAGTAAGCATCCTGTAGGTCCAGAGACACCAACCAATCCTGAAATTGAAGGGCCTGGAGGACTTGAGAAAGAGTGACCATCTTGAACTTGTCCTTCCTGAGAAGTTTGTTCAACCAATGCAAATCCAGGATGGGTCTCAATCCCTCGTCTTTCTTTGGAATAAAAAAATATGGGGAATACCATCCCTTGTTCCTCTTCGCTACAGGCACCAGTTCAATAGCGCCTTTCTCTAACAGGGTCAAGATTTCCTGCACAGGGAGCGGATCTGGATGCTTCAAAGGGAGATTCCCTGGTGGATTATCGGGAGGCCGCTGTAGGAAGGGAAGGCAGTAGCTGTGGGCTATTGTATCCAGAATCCACGCATCCGAAGTAATAGCTCGCCATTCTTCGAGATGCTGAGACGGTCTGCCCCCAACAGGTGAACCATGGGACATGGCCTCATGACTGTTTTGGAGCGCTGCGGCAGCGCCTGAAGGCAAACAGGCAGCTGCCTGATCGGCTTTGGCACCTCTATTATCCCCGACCACCACGGGTACTTTTACGCCAGGGATGTACAACTGATTTTGACAGAAGGCCGAATGAACGTTACATGATGGCTATAGTGGGCGAAAAAGTAAATGTGGGCGGGGCAGGAGGCTTTTTCAACCCCCAATTTGTATTAAACACATGGAAAAATAATGTTTTTGAGGATTAACGATTTTTATTAGCATTTCAAACGTACATTTTGTACTTCACATTTTTCATTGTTATATATAATTTAATTAAACAGACTATATACAATAACTAAATAGAAATAAATTATATTTTTTTGACCCTTGATTGGACATTGTTATCTTAGACTGCTATAGTTTGCCGTTTGGGTTGCCCAAGAGGAGTATGGCCTTCGTTGAGTCAGGTTTTCTCAGAATGCAAAGGATGTACATCTCCTAACTGTGCCTGTTTTAGCTTTATTATTGGGTTCACTCTTGGACTGCAACACTATGCCCCATGGCCCCCTCGCCCCCAACCAAACACTATGCCCCATGGCCCTCCCATCCCCAACCACACTATGCCCAATGGCCCCCACCCCTCAAGCAAACACTATGCCCCATGTCCCTCACCCCAAACCAAACACTGTGCCCCAAACCCCCCACACCCCCAACTCAGCATACAAACTTTCAAACATGCACCCATACAGACCCAAACCCCCCCCCCAACTCAGCATACAAACTCTCAAACATGCACCCATACAGACCCGAACCCCCCACCCCCAACTCAGCATACAAACTAGCAAGCATGCACCCATACAGACCCTGCATCTCAACTTACACCACAATTACACTCCAAAACAAACATTCATGCACACCCGACACCCTCGCATCTCAACATGCACAACACAAACATACAAAAACAAACATTCATGCACACCCAACCCCCCCACCTCTGCAGCTCAACATGCACAACACAAACATACAAAAACAAACATTCATGCACACCTGACACCCCCCACCCCCGCATCTCAACCACTGCACAAACACACAAAACAAACATTCATGCACACCCGACACCCCCCCACCCACGCATCTCAACATGCACAACACAAACATACAAAAACAAACATTCATGCACATCCGACCCCACCCCGCGCATCTCAAACAGCACAAACATACAGCAGAACAGACCCGACACACAAACACAAACAGACCACTTACCGGACGTGCTGGAAGGCAGGCTAGCTGGAACGCTGGCGAGGTCTCTGGCACTACGGCGGGCGTGGGCGTGGCAAGGCTGAAATGCCTTCCGGCATTAAGCCTTACTGGCCACGCCAGCTGTAGTGCTGGCCCTCCATTGGTGCAGCAAACACGCACTACGTGACTCGTAGGAGACACGTGGTGCATGTGTCCTGAGCCAATGAGGGCCAGTGTTTTGTCCAGCCCGGAAGACAACAAAGACTTTCCTAATGGATGGCGGCCGATGCTGCTTGCGGGCTGCACTCCATTAGGAAAGTCTTTGTGCCTCGCGGGCTGGACAAAAAGGCATGGCCGGCCGCAACTGGCCCGCGGCCCGTATATTGTGCACCCATGTTTTACGCGGACCCCTTTGACTGGCGGCTCCTCTTGTTCTACCAAAGGAGGAGTAATAACGAAAAGAACCTCCCCTCCACTGCTGTCCCTTAGGACGAAAAGGTGGAGGTTGAGGCACAGCTGCGCTTAAAGATTTTGCCGCAGCTTTTGAGGTCTGCAACCTCTCAAGGCTCTCATCAGCCATGCTGCCAAACAAATGTGCACCATCGAAGGGCATGTTCAAAAGACGGGCTTGCACATCCGGAGCATAACCCGACTTCCAGAACAACGCAAATCTGCGTATAACGGTGCTCGCAGCCATGGACCAGCTAACACAGTCGGCTGTCTCCAAACCTGACTGAAGGAATTCACACATGGCATCCTTGCCATCTTGCACGAGAGCAAGGAACCCTTACCTTTATTCCCCCTCAGGAATATGCTCAGCAGCAAGAGAAACAATTCCACAGTGTGTGTGAAAATCTTGCCAAGGCACAAATGGAGTTGGACTATTTCAGCACCATACTCCCCGCAGAAAACACCTTGCGTGCCCAACCGTCGAAGCATTTGTCATCCCTATCCGGAGGGATGGTAGGGTACGCCGCCTGCCTTGAGGTGGCCGTAGCCGCCTGAACCACCAAACTCTCGGGAGTGGGGTAAGATGAAATGTAGCTGGGGTCGCTACCGAAAGGGGGGTATTTTTTAGTTCACGATTTGTTAACTGCCGTAAGGGATTCCGGGGTCTGCCAAGCAACCGCCACCATTTTCTGCAAGGTCAAATGAAAAGGTAATATCGGGTCAGAGCACGGACTTTGATCCAAAATATCAGTCAAATCATCCTGAACAAAAGCCTCAGGAGGAGTGGACTAACCAAGATATTCCGTGACCCTAGCCATCAGTCTCCTGTAGGACGACTCTACATGAGCCCCAGGCTAAGGCCTGCCAAATTCCACCCCAGGAGAAGTGTCCAGGCCACTGGCATCATGAAGAGATTGCCCTAACTCTTCCAATTGACTATCCACTGAAAAGACAGGAGCCTCATCAGGCTCAACAGGGTCAAAATCTAAATCTGACCTCTCCTCATAGAGGTCATCCAGAGGGAGGTAAAAGTCCTGTCTCGGGACAGCCAAGGGTCTGGAGTCCTTAAGAGGCCTAACAGACTTGGAAGTAGCCTTCCTTGGAGGATCCACCGTACCAGGGACCTCGGACGGCAAATCCTGGGCAAAAGGCCCCGAAGGCATCAACAGCTTCGGGGTCGAGAGCGCCAACGGCTTCGGCAATGGTGCCGACGACTGGTACAAAGGCAAAGCTTCGACATCCATATCCGATGGATACAGCGCTGCCGGAGTCGACGTCGACCTCAAGCCCTTAGCAGGTTTCTGGGGTCTCGCCGGGGACGAGGACCGAGACCTGTAAGCACATCTCTTCGACCATCCTGAGCCTTGTCCGAACAGGACCTCGAAGGTTCCCGATGAGGATACCGCCGAGGACCAGAGCCCGAAGACGCACGAGCCACTGATAGAGTCCGTTCCTTGCCGGCTTCATCAAAAGGCGCAGACGGAACTGTGCCTTGCCAACATCTGCTCCCTGAAGGCAGCCCCATTCCTCCAGGGTCGAGGACTTTATTGGACAAGCCACTTTCCTCGCGGCTCCATCCTCTGAGGACGACGGGGAAGGCGACCGGTGACGGCGCTTCCTAGAATGCAGAGACGAGGAGGACGAATGGCAGGAACCATGGCGGGAACCACTCCGGGACCGAGACCCCTGGGACTCCTTCCGATGCGCAGAGTTGCCGCTCAAATCGTCGGTGGACATTCCCTTGGACTTAGATTTATGGGACTTACTGGGTTTAGAACCCCTACCTATCTGCAGCTTTCCCTTACTCTCCTGCAAGGCCTTAGCAGTCAGCGACTGGCATTTGGAACTGTCATCGGTGTCGTGACTCTCACCCAAGCACCACAAACAAATGCGATGCAGGTCGGTAATCGACATCTTAGACTTGCAGTCCCGGCAAGTCTTGAAGCCAGACCGCGGAGTCGGAGGGGTCAAAGAAGAAGACATTCACGAGGAATACACAAGGCGCGCTGAGTCTCTGAAGCAAACACATTTGCGGAAAAAAAAAGAACTGAGGCTACGGGCGCTGTGTGTCTGATTTATAACATCTGGTGACGACAGAGTCCTTCGAGGGACATCGACCCGATGCAATAGACGCAGGACGCCCTCTGCCGAAAAGGTTTCCGAAGTACACAGCTGTGGACATTACATATCGAAGATGTGGAATACATTGGAGGACACAATCCATTCGAAAGTGCCATTATGATGGACAATAATGGTGCATTTGAAAGATGCGAAGCGTGCCAACCGCACTTCCCATCTGGTGCAGTCAGTAAGGGGAGAGGACAGAGACCATATGGGGAGTTGTTAGGAAGAATTTTCATTTCTGTGCTAATTTCCTCCCACCTTAGAGACCTCCAGTTCTTTTGCTGGACTTAGGACTTTTAATTTTACCTCCTGAGGGAGTGGGACCTTTTTCACGCCCCCTCCTGTGTTTCCCCTCCGCCCCCGACTAGGATTTTATGTATTAACTGTTTTTGGAGTCTCACAAACTCCATCGCCATCTGCTTTTTGGATAGGGGGACACAGCGCCCTGAGTGCACTGTCAATGAGAAATCTTAAGGTTTAAATACCTTTTATTGGGTAAACTACTGTTCCCAAGAATAGTAAAGTGAAATTGATCTTACTTACCTGTTTACTTTGCAGGTCCAGCACACACCATTTTATGTGGAGTGCTGGGGGGTTACCTTGTAGCCCCTTATCCTACTTTCTCATGTAACATTTTGTGTTACCCTTACTAGTTTAAATGGCTGGTGGCAGTAGTTTACTTTTCACTACCAATGTGCGTTTTTACCGTAGGCTGAACCCTCAGCTGCGGTACAGCACCGATAGATGACCATTTTGTCAAAATGGCCCCAGTCTTCTTTGCCATTTTCTGTTTGTGAGGTCTTTCTTGGCTTTTACTCTGTAAGTTGAGACAGGTTTGAGCCCTGTGTGCGTTTTGCCTTTGGCAGGCTTCAGCCCTGAAGCCGCCCCTGGCTCCAGTGTCTGGGAGGACAGGCAGTGAGGGAGGGTCCCAGAGCTCCCCTGTCCTTAGTCTGTAGGTGTGCCTGATCGAAACCAGTCCTGATTGGCCGACTCGCTGTCCGGGAATGACAGCCACCCTGCTGGGTGATTGACAGCCTAGGGCTGTGAATGAATGAGAACAAGCATAAAAAGGCGAGGTTCTTTGGACTACAGGCAGAGTCGACCACTGGAAGAAACATCCGAAGAAGAAATTGTGTAGTTGGTTAGTTGCAACACAGCGAAAATAAAATGATTACCCAATGATAAAAGAGACCGTCAAGTCAAGGTTGCATACAAACATCTACTTTTATTATTACTACAACAGACAGTTACAAAATAAAACCCACCCTATAAAGGAACACGAAGGACAGACAGTTTCACAGAGGAAAGGGGTGCACTCTGTATTCTGACAGGAGGGTAGGTGGTAATCAGTCTTACTGTTCAAGGTTATTTGGTTTAAGCACCAAGGGGCAAAGGTTTTTGACAGTCTCTAGGAGAAGGATCAGGGGTGCAGCACCACAATGTACCTGGTGCTTAAGAAGTTCTTGATGCTCGACAGCGTCAAGGCAGTTCCAGGGCACTTTGCAGCTCCTGGCCGCCTACAAGGCATGTTGGGGCCAAGAATCATGGTCTCTGTGCTAGTTGGCGGATCGGGAATGCTGATCAAGGCGTCTCGGACGGCTCTAGTGACTGCAGCGTGAAAACAGTCAGCGGTGCAGCTGGTTGCGGTTCGAGGACTCCACTGTCTCAAATGTCCTTAAAAGTTGGACGCTGGTTGATTCTTCGGGGCACTCCTCCTAGCTTCTTCGCAGTAACACAGCTTGTGTTCCTTTAGTGATTTTCTTGAACTATCTGACTTTGTGAAAGACTTATCCAAAAGCTGCATCAGATCTATTGAATTGGTACAATTGACTTTGGCTGTCCTGGCGCCTTAAAAGCACCCTTCTGATGTATTGACTTTGGCATTGCTTGTGCCCTCATAGGTTGCAATTTGTTGAACTGTTACTGCTGGGAAAGGCTTAGCTAGATTTCATTAGAGGATTTAAACTGTCTTCCTGTTATAGGAAAGTATGTTCTAACCTTTCTATAACCCTTCCTTACTGAAACCACGGTCTAAAAGAATATTGGTGTTTAAGACAAATGCAATAATATCCTTCTTATTGAAGTCACTTCAGGGTGTAGGAGAAATGTGTTAGCATACCCAAAGAGTATTCACCAACTTTATAGACTTTGTAAACTGATTCCAAAGTGTGATTGACTGTTACAATTTCCCTTTTTAAAGGAAGGCTCAACTAAAAATGATGTGTAAATAAATAAATATTTATAACTGAATCTTTGAGAGTAAGTTTTACTTGGTTACTTGTATTGACTGATTTCATCTATACAGCTCTACATCTCTCATTTACTGCTCTTGAGGGGTCACCCAATACCAGGCAGAGAAGTCTTGTGTAGTCTCACACAGTGTGCACCAATTCTTACCCAACAGGAGTCCATAGGTCAGAAGAAGGAACAGCAAAGAGAATGTCAGTGATAATCTGTATAGGAGACACTGATGTAGGTGTCTGATGGCCAGACCAGGGTTGGAAAACACAAATGCCTTTTTTAGTCTCTTCCTTCCAGATTTGAGAGAGGGCGGATATGAGATGGAGAAGCAATTAGAAAAGATAGGGGAGATGGAGAGAGCCATCGGGGGAGAGGAAAGGAGGAGGGGGTGAGCCAGAGGATACCAGGGGCGAGGGTCAAGACCTATGCAACAATAGAATCACACCAGGTGTCCAAACAGACAAGATCATTGAGCACATTAGAAATGCCCTAAGCACACCTAAATTCAATTTTAGACAAAAGCACAAAGGACAGTACTCAAGGTAGTGGAGGCACAGTTGGAAGCACACCTAAATTCGTTTTAAGCCAAAAGCAGTACACAAGGTAGTGGATGCACAGTTGGAAGCAGACCTACATTTGATGTTAGCCAAAAACACTAAGAGCAGTGCAAACATTGGAGGATGCACAGTTGGAGGCACACCAGAGATTTGAAGAGTTAAAAGTCACAAGTTATTCAATTTCTAGTTCATTCAATGAAGTAGGTCATTGAGAGCCGTAGCAGTCAGAATGATGATGCACATCAAGATGCATGGTGCCAATGGAAGGTAGAGTTAAGGATTACAGGTAGGGTAGGTAGGAGAAGGAGCAGGCAGTAAATTAGAGCAGATTAACTGTCTAACGAAGGAGGGTGACCAGGGCCGTCCAAGAATGATTAATAGGGCAATTGAACTCTGAATTCTGATCATGGACAGCACAAACTCCAAATCAGTATGAGAGCAGGTGGGAGTAATTCTGAGCAGCTGCAGGGAGAGGAGCTCCGTACAGCTCCAGACAGGCCCAGACAGGGGCCTTTGTGTGGGCCTTGATGAGGACGGTGTGTGGGGGGGAGGGGCAGGCTCTCGCCTGCCTGCTCCCTTGGATTAGCCCAGAAATGAGAGAAGAGGTATATCAGATTGGGGACAGCGCAGGCACTGCGGTGCTGCAGAAAGTGGTGGCCATTTTTGAGTTGATAAGGCAAACGTTAAATAGCCTAACTGGGCATCACAGAGCGTTTAAATGAAGAAAAAAAGCTTTGAGCAATGAAACAGAAACGAACATTAGATGAATTTAGGTGATGAAAAGCGCCAATAATTCTCAGTGCTATCGTTTCATTGTAGAAAGGCCAGCAAGGCCTAGGGCTGGGATAACAGAAGACATTTTCCCTCACAGGTGTTGGGAGTGCTAGTATGAAGGACTGGACTGAAGCATGGTTACAGGCTTATTGGGGCATAGAACATTGCTATCACTTATGTGTTGTCTGTTGCTACATGTTCCTTGTGCTGTTGGCTTCTGAGTCCTAAGGGACCATTGTATGTGTCTAACTGTGGTTGTTTATGTGGCTATGGAACTATATGTACGCAATCACGCCGGGAAGGTAGGAGGGTGATAGAGACCATCTGACCTGGGATTTCAGGTGCCCTTGAATAAAGAAGGGCATTCTGGTAAATCCTGGGTGTGCAGGAGATCCAAGAACCTAACTGGAAGAACAAGGCTTGGGGCTGTTAATGTATGTTCATATCAAGTTGGTATCCTATTGTGAGGAATTCAACCATCCGCATAGGAAGTGTGTGCTCGCCTAGGATTTTTTGATAGTGAAAATGAATGATGGGAGATCAACCTTCAAAAATGTGAGACCATTCAGCACACATTTTCTCTGCTCACCACACAAAATGCACAGTCATGTGTACTCCGGGAGGACACAGCCTACAAGCGCCGTGGTCCTCTGTCATGTTCAGCTGGAATGTGACAGCCACAGGTACATCAAAGTCTCTCAAGAAGGGGGAAGGTACACCTTCTTCCGGCCATGGGCAGCCCAATTAAAATATCAAAAGGATCCATGGATCTGCTTTCCTATTGTTTAGTTCGGCTGGTGGCAGTGCATACCAATGAGAGATAATTGAGACAAGCCTGTCGAAGAGGCTTGGTTGCCGAACAGACAACAGGAAAGCAGGGCTAACACCCCTTTGGTATGCAATGTGCAACTTGAAGCTCGTTCCCACCCCTCTGTATGAAAGGCAGTGAATGGCATGTCTGGGTCCATCAGTTACCATAGGTAATCCTGCAGAGCGGACCCCTTTCAGAGGGCAGAAGGATATGAATTGAGGGAGACAGGAAGTCTGCTCTCAGCACAAACTTCAAGGGAGACCTGCGCTTTAATCAAGAGTCACAGAGGGCTCAGTTAACCAGAGACACTTTGATCTACAACAGACAGGAGGATGGGTGGGACTTTTGTCACCCTGTACCTTTCTTGTTGCAGAGCACTCTGGTCCTGACCTCTTGCATAACAGAAGATTGTTGGTGGGGACCCAGGATTGGTTCATTAAGGTAGACTTAGCCTTTACCAATCACTGGGGCCCATTTGGTTTTAAAAGAGGGCTGAACTCCTTACTTAGCAGATCATCCGACGACTTCGAAAGGAGTAAGGAGGACTGATGTGGATCCGGGCTGAAGGTACAGTCGACCTTCCATCTTCCTCCAGTGAAGGAAGGCCATGCGTTCCAAGAGGGAAGCAAGATCCGTCCCCTAAAGATCTCCCAGGGACCAGGGAACAGAGGGAGATACCGGACTCGGAGGACCCGTCCAGCAGCTCCATAACCGGTACCCAGCCAGAACACAGCGTGCCCTGCTAGGTTCTGCCAGCAAGCTTCCAAGGTGGGAAGTGCCAGAGAGTCTCTGGACAAAGGACAAGGTTGTTGCCTGCAAACACTCCCCTAAGCTTTGAAAGGACAACACAAACCCTGCGAAGAAGCTAGGAGGCGTGCCCCTACAAGAATCAACCAGTGTCCAACTTTTAAGGACATTTGAGACAGTGGAGTCCTCGAACCGCAACCAGCTGCACCGCAGACTGTTTTCACGCTGCAGTCGCTAGAGCCGTCCGAGATGCCTGGACCAGCCTTCCCGATCCGCCAACTAGCACAGAGAAAATGATTCTTGGCCCAAACACGACTTGTAGGTGGCCTGCAGCCGTCCGTCCAGCCTCGCTTGCCGAACAGCCAGCTGGCCGATACCCACAGCTGTCTCCCACCTCGAACTCTCAGGAGCTGCAAAGCACCATGGAACTGCCTTGACGCTGTCGAGCATCAAGAACTTCTTAAGCACCAGGTACATTGTGGTGCTGCACCCCTGTTCCTTCTCCTAGAGACTGTCACAACCCTTTGCCCCTTGGTGCTTAAACCAAATAACCTTGAACAGTAAGACCGATTACCACCTGCCCTCCTGTCAGAATCCAGAGTGCACCCTTTCCTCCGTGAAACTGTCTGTCCTCTGTGTTCCTTTATAGGGTGGGTTTTATTTTGTAACTAACTGTTGTAGTAATAATAAAAGTAGATATTTGTATACAACATTGACTTAACAGTCCCTTTTATCATTGGGTAATCATTTTATTTTCGCAGTGTTGCAACTAACCAACGATCCACGACCTTGCAGAGATGAGCCTGCCGTTCCGTCCACGTTACCAAAATTGGACAAGGAGGTTTATAATTGACTTGTGTTTCCAATCTGTTTGGATCCCTCCTGGTGTACTAGAGGTGTGGGGTTGATTGATGATTTAGAAACCGATATTCATCCGTGGACCACTGGTGCCCCGGAAGTTGATTAGTCACACCTATGCTATGTATTTTCCCTATACTGTCCTTTCATATCCATTCAAGCTCCCTAGCCCTCTTTCTGTTGTTCCTAACTCCCCCCTCCCTTCCACAACTTCTCCCTAACCCGGTCCCCCCCCCCTCAACTGGCTGCTGCATGAGGCCTTGTTATTTCCAATAAGGAATCTGTGGCAACCAAGGGGGGCAGGTCGACTTCCATTCACCGCCTGAGGTCAGAAGAAGTTGCATTACATTCCCAGTGGGCTTGACAGATGATTACCCTGATAACCGTCTTTCCAGCATCCCATATTGTTCTAAAGCAGAGTTCCCCAGTGTCATTTTCGCAAAAGAATTTAATCATGGCTTCGGTTATGTGGGTTTTCACAGCCACATCTCCTAGAAAAAAAGTCATTTAGCCTCCTGGGGTGCTTGGCTAGAGTGATGGGACGTGGTCCAGTCAAGCATGACATTAAGAGGTGCATGATCTGAAGGGGCTTTCAGCTGGATGGTTACCCCAACCACAGTCGGAATGTGTGTGTTCGAAATGAGAAACCAGTCTAATTGGAGAATCCCTTGTGAACTGCAGAGTAGAACAAGTTACTTACAAGCTGGTAACGTTCTTTCGACTGGATGTTCCTCCAACGTATTACACATGTTTGACATGTAAGGTCCACGGCTGTGCACTTCGGAAACTTTTTCAGCAGAGGGCGTCCTGCGTCGATGTCCCTCAAAGACCTCCGTTGAGGGTGACGTCACCGGATGTTATAAATAGGACACAGGCACCCCTAGCCTCAGTTGAAGTTTTTTCCCTCAGAACATGTGGCACCAGTCTCATGCCTGCTTGACTGCACATAGCCTTGCGGAAACGTAAGCTGCAACCGCATAGGAAATTCTCCAGAGGGGCAGACTATGTGGAATACGTTGGAGGAACATCCAGTCGAAAGAATGTTACAGTTCGTAAGTAACTTGTTCTTCGAATGGATTGTGTCCTCCAACGTATTCCACATCTTTGACAGACTCCCAAAGCAGTATCAGTAAATGGAGGGAAAAGAATTTAGTGTACCCAATCAGATTGCAGAATAAAGAACTGCCTTCCCAAAGGCCATATCCGGACCATGGATCTCATCAAGGGAGTAATGTTTATCAAAGGTGTGGAGTGAAGCCCATGTAGCAGCCCCACAGATATTCTTAATAGGAACACCCTGCGGGAGGGCAGTGGAAGCAGCAACGACCCTAGTGGAATGAGCTCACAACCCTTCAGCAGAGTCGTTACCCGCCACTCGGTAACACTCTTGTAATAGGTAGGATAATCCACCTGGACAAGGTCTGTTTGGTAACAGCCTCGCCCAATCTGTGCCCAGCATATCCTACAAAGAGTTGATCATCCACTCCGACCCTGGACATCCTAGAAATGTAAAAGGTTAGAACTCTCCTAGGATCCAACCGATTGAGTCGCTCCGCTTCCTTACGATGAGGAGGAGGATAGAAAGATGGGAGAACCATCTTCTGGCTCAAATGAAATTCAGATACCTTAGGTAGAAAGGAAGGACATACTCTCCATACAACCCTGTCCTTGTGAAACACAGTAAAGGGTGGCTAGAGGAAAGTGCCTGCAATTCACTCACTCTGCGAGCGGACGTAACCGCAACCAAGAACACAATCTTAAAGGACAATAACCTCAAAGGACAAGAGTGCAAAGGTTCAAACGGAGCACCCATGAGAAATTTCAAAACCAAATTTAAATCCCAAACCGACACCTGGAAAGGGGAAGGCGGGAACACAGTCAGTTCTTTAAGAAATTGAGAAATCAGAGGAATCTTAAAGTAAGAAGATTCTTAAAGATAGACAGTGTCACGGCATCATGAAGGGTTTGCCTCAACTCCTCCAACTGACGGTCTCCAGAAAAAATTGGAACCACATCAAGTTCACCAGGGTCCTCAAAATCAGACTTTCTTCCTCTTCATATATGTCATCCAGAGGGAGTTGAAACCTTGGCCGGGGGACAGAAGAGGGCCTGGAGTCCAATACAGGCCTCACAGGAGCCTTCTTAGGAGTAGCCACCACATCGGGGTACTTCAATGGCAAATTTCAGGCAAAAAAACCCTGAAGGCGTCAGGGCGCCGAAGGCTGACGCCGAGCGTCGACAATAGCGGCGTCGCGAGTGCCGAAGACTTCGGCGTCCACAATGGGTCAACAGCGCCGTGGGCTGATAAGACGGCAAAGCGCCAATGTCCGAGTCAGACAGACACAGCGCTGACCGAGTCGACTTTGAGCACTTAGTAGGTTGCAGCGGTCCCGCTGGTGACGAGGCCCGAGACCTAGAAGCAAGTCTCTTGCGACACTCCGAAATCTTGTCCGAACGGGACCTCAAAGGTTCCCGATGCGAGTCGTGTCGCCTACCCGAGTGCGAAAGCATGCGAGCCACGGTACGAGACCAATCCGGGCCGGCTTCGTTAGAAGGCGCGACCGGACCGTTGGCCTGCGATCAAAATATTGCTAACATTTGCTCCTTAAAGGCAGCCCATTCCTCCAGAGTCGAGGTCTTCTTTGGACATGCCACTTTCCTCGCAGCTCCATCCTCCGAGGGGGAAGGGGAAGGCGACAGGTAACGGCACTTCCGAGAATGGCGCTTCCGAGAAAGAAGAATGGCGGGAACCACTGCAGGGCCGAAAACCCTGGGCCCCCTCCCGACGCAGAGAGTCGCCCCTCGAGTCGTCGGTGGACACCTCTTTGGATTTCAACTTGGATTTACAGGACTTACTGGGCTTAGAACCCCTACCCTACCTGGAGCTTCAACTTCCGCTCCTGCAAGGCCTTGGCAGTCAGCAACTGGCATTTTGAACAGTCGTCTGTGTCGTTGTTAGGCAGAATCCAGGGCAGTTCCCTTAGGGAGCACTACCCCAGATTAGGACTACAGGTGAGAGCAATAAATCCCCTTTGGTATCAGTCTGTACCACAAAGATTTAGTTTGTAGCTGTGGCTGAGCAGTCAGATTTATCTCAAGAGGGAGATGAGCAGTATTCAGGGTTGACACAATAGGTAGTACAGTACTATGGAGCAAGGAAACACTGATTAAAGTTTTGTATTTAAAAACAGAATATATATTTATTTTATACACTTCTAAATCAACACATAGATCACAGTTAATAAAGTAAGTTAAGTTTTAGTCAAAAGAAAAGCATGTGCAACTCCTTATTCAATTGTAGACAAGTTTGCGGTATAGTGAAAACTGAGCAAAACGGCACAGTGAAAACCTACTACAAATGGCACTCTACCAATTCAACGAAAGGGAGGGAAAGTACAAGTTAAACCGAAATATCTTCAGACACCCCCTAACACTTCCCTGAAGTTTTGTGAAGTAATGCACAGTAACACTTTAACCAAAAGACAAGTGAATGAAAACTGAGCAAAATGGCACTCCACAAGTTAAAACAGTAGGAAGGAAGAGGGGTTTAGAAGATTTAGGTGCAGCAACACATTTCTCACTGAAAATTAATCTAGTGAGAGCAGATCTAACAAATCAGCCAGAGTCAGTAGGCCTGAGCCTGAGTCAGTGGTACAGGACCAAGAGTTTAGGACCAAAAATGTTCTTGTAGCTGCAGTCAAGTCTTTAGTAGAAAACGTTTGAAGAGGTAGATGCAAGGCGAAAAACAATGTTAAGAGAGAGGGCGGACGACCCCACAAGTAGTTAAAGGATTTAAAACACCTTTAGGGCTACCACAGAGAAAGGGCGGCCTGGCGGAACAATGCACCTTAAACGTGGAGAGATGGCTCCTGGGGTTGTTCCTGGTAGTTCCTGCAGGTCGAGGGGTCCAAGAGAGGAAGAGAGGCTCTCGTTGTGGAGGAAAGTTCGAGTCGCTGTACTACCCAGGGATGAAACCAACCGCGGTGCTGCCAAACAAAGTTTAAAAGGTACGCTCCTTTTAATCGCGGTCCGGGTCGATAGCTGCCTGGCTATCCGGTCTTCAAGTGCGGGGCACTGTCGAGTCGACCAAGGCAGGTCCGAGGATGCGATAGGTGAACTGGTTGACCCCACGAGCTCAAGGGAAGGAGGCTCCTCTGCTGAAGATCTCTCGTCGGGTGGAAGAAAAAGTGGTGAGACGATCCGGCAGGGCTTCACCGGTGGTGTAGATGCTGAAGATTTCTCTGGCTTCTCTTCCCTTCGGTTCCGTAGTTCCAGTGGCGACGTCTTGCTCTTCCAGCCCTCAGGACCCTGCTTTTATGCAGAAAGAGACCCATTCATACAGCCTAGCTGTCTGTCACACAGTGGAGTGGTCATCTTGGCGGGAGACCCTCCAGCCTATCAGGTAAGAGTGCGACCTGAGTTGCGGTGGCAACTCTGTCCGGGGGTTCTACACCCCCCCCCTCCCAAACAACAGAACCACCCCAGACTCAGTGGCGCCGAAAGGAGGGCTTCTTGGCAGAAGCCCGCCAAAGGGCCGAACAAAGGATCCCCGACCTGGGTTAGGAAAAGGGAGTAAGACTCGAGAAAGAAGTTTTATCAAAGTTCTGGCAAATAAAACCTACCGGAGTAAAGTTAATAATAAAATAAACCGGCGGTATGTTAGAGGCTGTCAGTAAAAGTGGTAGCCTCGAACAATGGGAAAATCCCATTGAGAAATATTTGCGGTCAAATTTAAAAAAGGTAGTAACCACTGCCACCAGCCAGAAACTTTGTAGAGGGGGACTTTAAGGTACCCTCTCGAAAATGAACATAGGGGAAAAACTATTAACCCCTTCCAGTACTTCCATATTAAGATGGGGTATACTGGTTAAGTTCATAAAAATCGACTAGTAAAGTCAATGGGGACTTTACATGCCCTGGGAGACAGTAGTCAGTTCCAGGGTATGGAGTCTATGTTTGGGGGTCGCTACGACAACCCTATGTCACGGCACGGAGGGTGCTGTGTGACACATGTGCATAAAGATGGTTCCTATGGGTGAGAGAAAAGATCCCATAGGCATTAAACACAAAAATAGCCTAGAACACACATAGCAAAAATGCCTAAATGTGGGAAAAAGAGTCTCACTCTTAGCGGGTAAAAAGAAATAAACCCTTCAAATCCAGCAAAGCTGCTGGGGGATTCAAAAGGTAAGGGAAATTAGCCATGAAATGAGAATTCTCCCTAACAGTCGTGACTCTCACCCAAGCACCACAAACAAATGCGATGCAGGTCGGTGATCGACATTTTCGACTTACAGTCCCAGCAGGTCTTGAAGCCAGACCGCGGAGTCAGAGGAGTCGAAGAAAAAGACATCTCAACGATGAACACACGAGGCATGTCGAGTTTCACGAAGGAACACATTCGCGGAAAAAACAAATGAAACTACGGGCGCCCTGCGTCCTATTTATGACATCCGGTGACGTCGCCCTCGACGGAGGCCTTCGAGGGACATCGACCAGAAGTCATCGACGCAGGACGCCCTCTGCTGAAAATGTTTCCGAAGTGCAGAGCTGTGGACATTACATGTCAAAGACGTGGAATACATTGGAGGACACCATCCAATCGAAAGAAGTATAATCCCTCTCTGCAGGGTAAAAGAACCACCAAGACCTCAACAACCTAGTCATTGCATGGAAATGTCTTTTGTCGCTTGGTGTAGGGGCTAAGGATTTGCCAATGGTCCGGTCAATGATGCAGTTGAAGTCCCCACACAGGATTATTTACCCTTCAGCAAATTCAGCTAGAGCCCCAGAGAACATCACCAGGAACCCAAATGGCTTGTCATTGGGACCATATATTAAAGCCAATGTGACCATGTTTTCCCGTTATAGGAACGTATGTTCTAACCTTTCTATTTCCCTAACCTTTCCTTACTGAAACCCAGAGTCTAAAAGTACATTGGTGTTTAAGATAAATGTGATAATATCCTTGTTATATACTTCAGGGTGTAGGAGAAATGTATTAGTATACCCAAAGAGTATTCACTAACTTTATAGACTTTGTAAAGTGATTCCAAAGTTTGCTTGACTGTTACAATTTCCTTTTTTAAAGGAAGTCTCAACTAAAACTGATGTGTAAATAAATATACATTTATAACAATCTTTGAGAGCGTAAGTTTTACTTGTATTGACTGATTTCATCTATACAGCACTACATCTCACATTTACCCCTCTTGAGGTAGGCCTATCTGCTCAACCACACTACCAACTTGTGTAGTACAGACCTATACCAAAAGTTGGGTCACCCAATACCAAGCAGAGAAGTCTTGTGTAGTCTCACACAGTGTGACTGCACCAATTCTTACCCAACAGGAGTCCATAGGTTAGAAGAAGGAACAGCAAAGAGAATGTCAGTGATAGTCTGCATAGAGGAGACATTGATGTAGGTGTCAGCGATGGGCAGACCCGGGTTTGAAATTACAAATGCCTTTTTTAGTCTCTTCCTTCCAGACTTGAGAGAGGGAGGATATGAGATGGAGAAGCAATTAGAAAATATAGGGGAGATGGAGAGAATAATCGGGGGAGAGAAAAGGAGGAGGGAGTGAGCCAGAGGATACCAGGGGCGAGGGTCAAGACCTATGCACCAGTAGAATCACACCAGGCGTCCAAACAGGCAGACCATGGAGCACATTAGAAATGCCCAGATATACAGATCAGTTAACAAATTGGTAGCCCACCTAAATATATGATTTTAGCCAAAAGCACTAAAAAACTGTACACAAGGTGGTAGATGCACAGTTGGAAGCACACCTAAATTCGATTTTAGCCAAAAGCAGTATACAAGGTAGTGGATGCATAGTTGAAAGCAGACCTACATTTGATGTTAGACAAAAGCACTAAAAGCAGTAGAAAAATGGGGGAAGATGCACAGTTGGAGGCAGACCAGAGATTTGAAGAGTTAAAAGTCACAAGTTATTCAATTTCTAGTTCATTTAATGAAGTAGGGCATTGAGAGCTGTAGCAGTCAGAATGATGATGCACATCAAGATGCCTGGTGCCGATAGGGTGTAGAATTATGGGTTACAGGTAGGGTAGGTAGGAGAAGGAGCAGGCAGTAAATTAGAGCAGATTAACTGCCCAACGAAGGAGGGCGACCAGGGCGGTCCAAGAATTGTTTACTAGGGCAATTGAACTCTGAATTATGATCGTGGACACCACGATCTCCAAATCAGTATGAGAGCAGGTGGGAGTAATGCTGATGAGCTGCGGGGAGAGGAGCTCCGTACAGCTCCAGACAGGCTCAGACACGGGCCTTTGTGAGGGCCTTGGTGAGAGGGGTGTTGAGGGGGTCAGAGAGTCTCGCCTGCCGGCTCCCTTGGATTGGCGCAGAAATGAGAGAAGATGCCAATCGGAGAGGGGCCTGGGCAGGCATGCTGGTGCTGCAGAACGGGGTGGCCATTTTTGAATTGATAAGGCAAAGATTTATTGAAATAGCCCAACTGGGCGTTAGCAAATACGGGCTGTGAGCAGCAAATATCTCCCCCTTACCATCTTGCAGCAACATCGACACCTTCAGGGGCATGCATTTACAGAGCATGACGACACCATGCTTTTTGAGGCCGCTAGATGCAAAGTAAGTTCTGGTATACATCTCACTACAGCGATGCGCCTCATCCGCCACCAGCAGGATGGTCTCCTTAAGGAATACCAAGGCCTCGTCCATAGAGAACAACCTACGCAGCAGAGCTGTACGCTTAACTGGCAGATTAAGACCCTGCACACTCAGGGTCAGGCAGAATAAGTCAGGGGACAACCCTAATGTATCCCATCGGGTAAGGTTAAGGCAAGGCAGGCCATCAAAATGCATGGCAGAGGCCCCTATGTAGCGCCACTCACAGCAATGATTGAAAAGCACAATTGTTTGACAATAAAATAACCAATAACCCCAAAGCAATTAACATAAAACAAAAGATCCCAAAATATACTTTGAAACCTATATATCTAAAGGCGCAAACAGGCTTTATTCCATCAAGGCACCCTGTGTATAGCCCTCCACGATCCCCCCCCCACTGTCAGATTATGAAGAAACAATGGCCATAGAATTACAATCCCCAAAATAAGCGAAATATGACGATAGGAAGTCTTAATGCCATCAGATAATAATAATGCAAACATTAGAAATGTAAAAACAGCCTGTGGCTGGGCAAGAGGCTCCAATCGGTCAGCCTGGTGCATTAGGAGGCAGACCCATGACTGCGCTGGCCGGCACCTTCATCGAGTTCCGCCTCCCCCTCGGTCTCCTGGATGTGTTACGGGCGTGGGCCCTGGATGGGCCGTCAAGTCGGCTCCATCTGCATGAGAAATCTGAGAAGCATCCATTAATTCAGCCGCCTCTTCCTCCGAGCTGATTACATAATAGTGATTCCGATAGTCAAAACAGCAGTTTGCATGGGAAGCCCCAGCGGTATCAGATTTTGCATGCCTGCAGCCAGGCAGAGACAACATGTAGTTTCCTCCAGTTGGCCAGAATGTATGGCGATAGGTCTTGAAATAAGGTGAGCTTCACACCCTGAAATTCCACTGGGTCTTTTTTCCGTGCTGACCCCATGATTGCTTATTTTTGCTGGAAGTAATGCACTGTCGAGAGCACGTATGGCAGCAGGTGCGACGTTGCTGAGCGGAGGAATAGACGCAGTGTTCTGTCAAGTACCAAGTCAGCAGTATCATGGTGGTCCAACAAGGAGCTCAACAAGTCATGTACTGTTACGCTCACCTGGTCTCTGAGGGGACTTTGGGGCACGGTTGGAGCCCTCCCAGGACTTGGCTCCCTTGAATCGACTCTCCCCCAGCTGCTGTGAACTCGAAGACTCAGGATGCTGGTACTGCCCCTGAGGGAAGATAGAGAGGCAGTGAGTGGCGTGGTGGTGTTGTGACCCCTCTCAACCCTTTCGTGCCAAAATGAAGTGAGCAGGAGTTTGCCCATGCAAGCTCACCTGTTCTAATGCAAGGATGAGCTCTCCGTCCTGCTTTCTCTCAGCAGGGGTGCTGTGGATGGAACTAGTTGCGTCACTGGTCCTTGGCGTGGAGGTCCAGACCGGCTGCAACCTATTGCGCCTTGAAGGTAGGTGTTTTTAACAATGATTATTGGCCATATCCTTTGTGGCGATTTTCCCCAATTACTACTGTCCTTAATGTTCTATTGTCCTTTCCTCCCTCTCTAGGTATGAAGATGGCCCACGAGAGCGTGGAGATGGATGAGAGTCCAATGCGGGAAACGTACATGTGATAAATTGACTTTCCAGATGATGCGCCAAGTTCGCGAGTTGCGCTGCCCAGCGTTTAAAGTTTATGCTATTGCTAACCTTGTGCTGTGTCTCCTTTGCAGGTGATGGCTAGTGGTTCTCCAGACTAATGCTGGTTGCCAGATGAGTGGATCCACGAGGAAGCTGCACCGGACGATGACCCCGTGTTGATTGGGAGTTCGGGACAGGTAAGTGCAAGGCATAGCCCCAAGTGGATTCGAGGAGACGGGTAAGAGGCGTGCGACCGCTGCGGGGTTGGAAGCGAGTAGAAGTGTTCCAAGCGATGGAGAGGCTGATCTCAGGTAAGATGCGCGCGGTAGCTGCAGAGTCGGAAGCGGGTAGCAGATCTTCCAGCGATGGCGTGGCTGACTTAAGGTAAGTTGCTGGGTGGTTTCCGTGGACTGAAGATTCTCGTGCTGAACAGGTAAGGATCTGTAGACGGCGGTAAGCGTTACGCTGCACAGGCAGACTAACGCAAAGGGCCAGCATGCGAGTGGGGCGAGCTTATATAACCTGGTCCCAGCCACTCCCTTCAGGCCCCGCCTTGTGACCCCACCTTGGCACTCCCTCTGTCTTCTGCACATGCCTTCCATGTCTTTGTATGGCCCGACCCGGCCCAGATGCATGTGCCCTGAGAATACTGTTGCAGAGCACACTTTGAAATGAGCTTGGTGCCAGAGGTGCCAAGACTGGGTCCATTGGGACCCTGCAGGATATAAAGTGGATGGCCCATGACCAGTGGCCATGACAGCACTCCCCTTCAAGGCCCCCCTCACATTTGTCTCCCCCCTCCCCCGGTCCCGGTTTGGCGGGGTGGTCCCGGTGAAATTGTTTGATGAGTCGTGGAGCATGGACGAATTCAGCTGGTTCCCAAGTACGATCCTGGGGCCCGTAGCCCTCCCAGTCGATTAGATAGTAAAGCTTTGAGCGCACTTTCTTGGAGTCCAGAATACTTTTCACCTCATACTCAAGTTCACCTGCGATGATCTCTGGTTCTGGTAGTGTTGAAATTCGAGTGTCCGGTTTCACTGGTTTTAGAAGAGAGAGATGAAAAACTGGGTGGATTTGCATGTTGGCTGGTAAATCCAATTTCATGGCTGCAGGGTTTACAATGGCTTTAACTGGGTCTGGTCCCAGGTATCTTGGCTGGAAGGCACAAAGTCCCTTTAATGGAATGTTTTTGGATGCCAACCATACTTTATCCCCGACGTGATATTGTGGAGCTTCTCTCCTATGTCGGTCTGCACATTTCTTTTGTTGTTACTTAGCTCGATTAAAGTTTTCGGTAGCTTCTTTAAGAAACTGAGTAATAATTTTATGCAATGACGTGATCGCTGGCATCTCCAATTCGTCAAGTGGATCAAAGGAAGATGTTCTTGGGTGCCGACCATTCATTGTGTAAAATGGGGTCTGCCCAGTGCTGGTATGAACAGAATTGTTGTACTCAAATTCACTTAACCAGAGGATGTTTTTCCAGGATCCTTCCGTTTGTTGCAACATACATCTCCGGTATTGTTCTAGCGCCTGGTTTGTCCTTTCCGTTTGACCATCGGTTTGGGGATGGTGACTCGTGGATAGGCGAAGGTCGATCTGGGCTAGTATACAACATCTTCTCCAGAAGGCTGAAACGAATTGAGTTCCCCCGGTCACACACCAATACGGATGGGAATCCGCACAGCCGGACAATTTGTTCCAGGAATATCGTGGCCTGAAAAGCAGCGGTGGGGAGTCCCTTCAGTGGAATGAAATGTGCCATTTTGGAGAATAGGTCTACCACGACCAATATTGTATTAAACCCATCACAGGGTGGCAGATTGATGAAGTCCATAGATAATGTATGCCATGGTGTTGGTGGTACTTCCAACGGTCTCAACAACCCTGTGGGGTATCATTTTTGGGATTTGTTTTGGGCACAGACACCGCACGTTGTAACAAACTGGGTAACATCTTTTCTCCAAGAGGGCCACCAATAGTTTTTATGGATCTTGGCTCTAGTCTTTGTGATCCCAGGGTGTCCTTCCACCAATGACTTGTGATAGTTTGCTATTATCTTGGTTTGCATTTCCTTGTCTTGAACATATAGATTGTGTCTGATGGAATACTGGTCCCCCTTACTCAACCATTCCTTTTGAGCTGTTTGGTCCATCTGTACTCGGTGATCAGTCTTCAAGTCTTCCCAGCAGGTAGTGACGGCAATCTGATGTTGAATCCTGTATCGGGTATAATGGCTGTCGGTTCGAATGGATTAAAGGCGTCTTTGTCCTCTCCCATACGCAATAGGGTGTCTGCCTTTCCGTTACGCACTCCTGGTCGGTAGGTTATCACAAAATCGTACTCGGCAAAGAATAAAGCCCAACAGAGCTGACGTGAAGATTGAGCCTTAGCCGTTTTTAAATATTGCAGGTTACAGTGATCTGTGATAACAGTGACTGTGTCTTGCCCCTAAAAGGTAGTGTCTCCAAGTTTTGAAAGCCCCTTTGATTGCCAGGAGCTCTTTGTCGGTGATTGCGTAATTCTTTTCAGGTGCAGAAAACATACAGGACCAGAATGCTATGCGATAGAGCTGCCCGTCTCCGGGTCCTTTTGCGATAATAAGGCTCCCATGGAAATACTGGAGGCGTCCGTTTCAACCACATATGGTAGGTCGGACCGAGGGTGCCGAAGTATAGGTGCTGAGGTGAAGGCTTGTTTTAATTCCTGAAAGGCGTTCTCAGCCTCAGCGGACCATAAGAATGTCTTATTTGTTTTTAGAAGAGATGTGATTGGATTGACGATTTGTGAAAATTGTGGGATAAATTGTCTGTAAAAATTAGCATATCCGAGTACACTTTGCACCCCTTTGGTAGATGTCAGGGATGGCCACTGAAGGATAGCCTCAACTTTACGTGTGTCCATATGAACTCCTTGTGGAGTAAGCATGAAGCCCAAGAATTCAACCTCTGACGTGGAAGGAGCATTTTTCCAATTTGGCAAACAGTTGGTGCTGACAAAGCTTTTTCAACACTTCTCGTGCATGGCCAACATTATTTCCTTGGACTGTGAATAGATCAGGATATTGTCAATGTAAACAAGGACGCAGACATCCAATAGTTCATGGAGTACATTGTTCATAAAGACGTTCATAAAGAACTGGAATGCCGCTGGTGCATTACATAACCCGAAGGGCATTACCCGATACTCGAAAAGTCTGTATTTGGTCTGGAAAGCTGTTTTCCACTCGTCGCCACTTTAAACACGTACAAGGTGATAGGCCCCCCGGAGATCTAGTTGTGTAGATTGGAGCGCTCTTTACCTGATCGAGGAATTCGGGGATGAGTGGAAGAGGATACCTGTTCTTAACCGTGATTTGATTCAATGCCCTCTAATCGATGTACATTCTGAGGTCGCCTTCCTTCTTGGGCACGAAGAAGAACGCTGAGGAAGCAGGAGACTTAGATGGACGGATGAATCCGTTAGCTAGGTACTGGTCTAGGTAGGTTCTTAAGTGTTGATTTTCTTGCTCCGTTAAAGCGTATATTCGGCTGCACGGGATTTGAGCCCCAGGTATCAGGTCGATCTGGCAGTCGTAAGGCCTATGTGGAGGCAGGGTGTTTGCTTGTTCTTTTTGTAATACGTCTTGATAGTCCAAATACTCCGGAGATAAGGCACCAGCAAGACCCAGAAGCGCTTTTGCCTTGATTTTGTGATTCTGCAGGTCCCTATGGTAACAAGTTTTGGCGCATTCTTGCGGAAAGGTCAGCACTTGTGTCTTCCAGTCTATTCTGGGATTATGGGCTTCTAGCTACGGCATTCCTAGGATCATCTGGAACTGTCGTGCCCCAATAAGATCAAAGGAGATTCTTCCCGATGACCGTCAGCATAACTATTGGTGTGTCTGTTACTGGCCCAGATGACAATTGAGAGCCATCCACTGCCGTTACGTTTTCCGCTTGTAGTTTCTGACGAAGAGGAAGGCCTATTTGTGTGGCTAGATCCTGATCCATATAGTTACCCACAGTTCCACTGTCAATTTACACCTCCAAAGCGTGTACCCTTGATGGTTGCTGGTGGTGAAATATGAGTACCGGAATGACTAGATGTGAGGTCTGAACTACTTTCTTCATTTCGCTCGACAAGTGGACCCCTACCCTTGTCGGGCGCTGGAGTTTTCTGGGGTCTGGTCTTGTTAGTTATCCGTTGCACCTACAGTTTTCTTGGGAGGTTTTATTGGGCATTCCTGAAGAAAATGTCCTGCCTTGCCGCAATATAGACAAAGTTGTTGTTGCCTCCTTTATTCTCTTTCTGCCTTGGATATAGGGGCCCGTAACCCCCCGATCTGCATGGGCTCGTTGTTTCATGAGCCTTGACTTGATTGTCCCTGGGTCGCATATAAACCAACCTTCCTTCAGTTCTTGTGCGATCAATTTTTCGGTCTTGTAACCTATGATCCAGTTGCAGCGTCAGATTAATATATTAGGCACAGCATTCAGGAGGGTTGACCACTTGGGCTAGTACGTCTTTTAATTCCCCACATAGCCTTTGGTAGAATAATGTGGTTCTCTTTTCTTCAGGACAGTTGGTTTGTGCAATGAGGTGATTAAAGGTGGCTATGTACGTTAGCAGATCATGATTTCCCCGTCTTAGGGACAACAGTTTGTTATCCAGGGCCTGTCCTTGGGTGTGTCTCGCGAACAACTTTTCCAACTCCAGTTGAAATTCCCCAAAGTTGTGGAGTACTGGGTCATCCTGGTTAACTAATGGTATGGACCAGTCTGCTGCGCTGCCTCCTAAATATGACAGTACGAAAGCAACTCTGGCACTATCGTTAGGGAAAGCTGCAGGACGGCACAAAAAATGAAGGCGGCACTGGTTCATAAATATGGCATATTTGTTGGGGTCGCCGGTAAACCGTTCAGGTGGGGCCAACGGTACAGCCCCTGGGATTACCACTGGAACTGGTGGTGATGGTGGCAAAGGGGTTGGTGCGATTCCAGGTAAAGGGACTTGCCCCGCATGAGTTTGAAGCACCTGTCTTGCCAGTTCGCCAATTTGTTCACGAGAAACAATTAGCTCCCTCCTTGGAGCATTTGTCTCTTGTCTGGAGGCATGCACTTCAGCCCGTAATTCCCCCAGCAATTGGGCCAACTGGTCAGTCTCTGAGGTATTCATAATGCCCAGGCAGAGACTCGGAGAGGCTTCGCGTTCTGTTACGCTCACCTGGTCTCTGCGGGGACGTTGGGGCACGGTTGGAGCCCTCCCAGGACTTGGCTGCCTTGAATAGACTCTCCCCCAGCTGCTGCGAACTCGAGGACTTGGGATGCTGGTACTGCCCCTGAGGGAAGATTGAGAGGCAGTGAGAGTGGCGTGGTGGTGTAGTGACCAATCTCAACCCTTTTGTGCCAAAATGAAGTGAGCAGGAGTTTGCCCATGCAAGCTCACCTGTTCTAAGGCAAGGATGAGCTCTCCGTCCTGCTTTCTCTCAGCAGGGGTGCTGTGGATGGACCTAGTTGCGTCACTGGTCCATGGCGTGGTGGTCCAGACCGGTTGCAACCTATTCCGCATTGAAGGTAGGTGTTCATAACAATGATTATTGTCTGTATCCTTTGTGGTGATTTTCCCCAATGATTACGGTCCTTAATGTTATATTGTCCTTTCCTCCCTCTCTATGTATGAAGATGGCCCACGAGAGCTTGGAGATGGATGAGAGTCCAATCCAGGAAACCTACACGTGGTAAGTTGACTTTCCGGATGATGTACGAGTTGCGCTGCCCAGCGTTTAAAGTTTATGCTATTGCTAACCTTGTGCTCTCTGTATCCTTTGCAGGTGATGGCTAGCGGTTCTCCGGACTCCTGCCGGTTGCCAGATGAGTGGATCCACGAGGAAGCTGCACCGGACGATGACCCCGTGTTGATTCTGAGTTTGGGACAGGTAAGTGCAACTCTTAGCCCGAAGTGGATTCGAGGAGACGGGTAAGAGGCGTGCGACCACTGCTGGGTTGGAAGCGAGTAGAAGTGTTCCAAGCGATGGCGAGGCTGATCTCAGGTAAGATGCGCACGCTAGCTGCAGAGTCGGAAGCAGGTAGCAGAGGTTCCAGCGATGGCGTGGCAGACTTAAGGTAAATTGCTGGATGGTTTCCCTGGACTGAAGATTGCTTGTGCTGAACAAATAAGGATCTGTAGACGGCGGTAAGCGTTACGCTGCACAGGCAGACTAATGCGAAGCGCCAGCAGGCAGGTGGGGCTGGCTTATATAGCCTGGCCCCAGCCACTCCCTTCAGGCCCAGCCTTGTGGCCCCACCATGCCACTCCCCCCGTCTTCTGCATGTGCAAGCAAACGTGAAATCAGACAAAGGATCTGTGAAGATAGATCATGCATTTGAAATGCCATCGCTGACAAACCAATGGTTGCACATTTTCAAGCTAAAAAACATAGCCACAATGATATCTTTTGGTTCATCCTACAAATAGCTAACAACTCTTTTAGAGGTGGCAATAGAGATCTAACTCTCCGTAAACTAGAGCAACAGTGGATCTATCAGATGAATTCAGTAAAACAAGCTCTTAATGTGTCAATAGAGTGGAACCTTTTCTTCAAATGATTATACCACTAAGCGATACCTCCATTACTCCTTGAGCTATCACACTACGCTTACTGTTTCTTATCAGCTCTAAATCACACAGAAAAACATGTCTGCTACTCTTCTCTGTTAACTACATACCTTGTCTAATATGCCACTCTGTGACACCTCCATTATTGTTGTGTTGTTATAACCTATGGAAATGCAGGTATAACACTTTTTCCTGTCTGTATCATTCAGTCATAAACCCTGTTAAATTTTGTTATAACTGTAAAAATAGCACTGTACTTATCATGCATTTCCTTGTGTATATATTTTAAACAAACTGCACAACACTCTGTGCTCATATAGATAAAAAGAACTACATAAGTGCAACGAAAAACGGTATAAACGACAAATCTAATGATCCATCTGTGTTAACTATGCTGTTTTAAAAAAAACCATTACATCACAGATATGCGCTCAATTATTTCGGTAAATAATGTCCAACACAAAAGTTTTATTACGCTACATGTTTTTTCACCTTTACATTACTCCAACATGGTTCAACCAGAATCTTTGTGCACTGACTTTCACTGTAATCATCACACGCAAAAGCCCCTTCACTGAAGGGCTCAATAAAGTTTCCTCAATTCAAACAAACTTCTTCTAAACTATAGGAGCGCTGTACTCTTCCTCGCAATACGCATGGCGTGGAAGTACAACGCTACCTGTGAGCTGACACAGCCACAGCTCTGCAGTCCCTCTCCACAGGTAAGCAGCGCAGGGTCCTTGTCCGCGCACTGTATGCCCCGTACTCGGGTAGTTCCTCCGTCACGGGACTCGGATGTCTCAGCACAGTGCTGCACGCCGTCTTTTATATGCTTTGAGCGTCTCACACGCACGCGCCATTAATACATGGCATTTTCAAGCTTTCCACATCACGGTGGTCTGGCTCTCGCCATGCACCTTTTCAGTAACCTAGTCTCTATGTTTTTTGCCAAACTACCCCTCCAGCCATCATTTAGTGCAGCATCAGTAAAATTATATATATTCACGTGCAATTCTTTCACTTGCAATTGAGGACAGTACAGAGCACTACCATTTTAAATGGTATCACTCGATACCCTCCGCCGACAGGGATTCACACACCAGTAATCGGTCGCACACCTTGCATGTCTTCTGCCAATCTACTGTCATCCATTCAACCACGGTCACCTCCGACCTCTAATCCGCATAATTGTTCACGGCACTAGTACCCTCAATGGCCTTCTGAGAGTAACCATAATTTTTCTCATTGCCATTCTAGGCGCTACCAGCATCGCCCAACTATCAGATTTTACTGCATAGCCAAGTGACCCACAGAGGCATTAATTACCAGTACCCATCCTCCATGGGTTTCATCCGCCCAGGTATGTCTTCTCTTGACTTATCCCATTATGATTCACCCATATTAAACTAATAGGTAACCATTAATTATTTTCCACATAGATCTTAGCTAAAGCAGGATACTAGCCTCTCCAACAGAACAGACAACGCTCGCCTATTCATTTAGATTCAAGTGACGACATCACTAAAGGTAGGTCCTGGACCTGAAACTCTTTTTTTAAATACCTCCATCCACCCTAGGTCACCCCTTTTTTTTCCTGACACACACTATGTCATCTTTTCTTCTACAGGTGCCTTACACCACCTGTTTTCCACCAAGTCTTATCCTGATGACAGTTCGGTTCCTTCAGTCAACTGGCCCCACCATAGCCTCACCCGTTGGTTATCTACATTCCGAACCAGAAACACTTACTGTTTTATTGTGTCGACAACAACTGCGTACGACTACCAACGAGTAGTAGTTGAAACTGCACAAATAATCTTGCTACTAACCTTCACAAACAGTGATGTGGAATTAATTGTGTGATATGACAATGCATTACTTACCGTAAAAGCATTTCTGATGGTTGTATCTGCTTAGATTCAAATGCTGTGCATAGTCCAACATCCAGTGGTCACTGCAGAGTATTGCATTTTGTTTTTTGTAGTCGAAAAGGGGACGTCGACAAGGCGTGTCTGTAACACTATCCCTATAGTGACGTGCGTTGTACCCACAATCCCTCACGTGTCGAGGTCCCTCTGTTTGTATTTTTTCTGCCCTGAGGGAGCCTTCTATACGTGAGTGAGTACAGAAAAGAGAGAAGTAGAAAGGTGTCTATGTTCCTTCTATCCGAGCGGGGAGGAAGAGTGGGCGCATGTGAATCTAAGCAGATACAACCATCAGAAATGCTTTTACGGTAAGTAATGCATTGTCTTCTGATGTTTGTTAATCTGCTTAGAATCACTTGCTGTGCATAGACTAGCGAGCAGTACCCGGAGTTGGCGGTGGGTTATGAGAAGGAACAGTAGAGAAAAGATGTCTTAATAATGCCTGTCCCACCTGGGAGTCAGATCTAGAGTGTGCATCTAGACAGTAGTGTTTTGTAAAGGTGTGCACAGAACTCCAGGTTGCCGCTTTGCAGAAGGACTCAAGGGGAACATTTGCAATGAATGCTATGGATGCCCCAGTGCCTCGAGTAGAATGTGCTCTTGGCTTGAATGGTAGTTCTCTCTTAGCAAGAGAGAAACAGAGAGTGATGCACTGAACAATCCATCTAGATATAGTGGATTTTGAAACTGCATCTCCTTCTCTTCCTGCTGCCACCGAGACAAAGAACTGATTAGTCTTTCTCAGTGGTCTGGTTCTTTCCATGTAGAACATGACAGCTCTGCGCACATCAAGTGTATGCAGACTTTTTTCTCCCGAATTGGAAGGGTTTTGAAAGAACGTTGGTAGTTCTATTGACTGGTTTACATGGAATTTTTAGATGAATTTCGGTGCAAACCTTGGGTGTGTGCGTAGAACCACTTTATCTCTTTGAACTGTTACAAAGGGGTCTAGAACAGAAGAACAAGTTACTTTCTTACCTGGTGACGTTCTTTCGATGGGATGGTCCGACGACGTATTCCATATCTATGACATTTAATCACCACAGCTGTGCTGCTTCGGAAACTTTTTTCGGCGTCTGCGTCCTGCGTCGATGATGTCGACGCGCCGTCGTCGAGGACCTCCTCCGACGTCATCCGATGTGATAAGTAGGACGCACGACGCCCGTAGCCTCAGTTGTAGTTTTTTCCCCCAGAACGTGTGACATTAGTCAACTGCCAGTCAGACACCAAGCCTTGCGGAACGCAAGCTGCAATCGCAAAAGAAATTCTGCAGCGGGGGAAGGTAGGGCGGGAGCGATATGGAATACGTCGTCGGACCATCCCATCGAAAGAACGTTACCAGGTAAGAAAGTAACTTGTTCTTCGAGGGAATTGGGTCCTCCGACGTATTCCATATCTATGACAGACTCCCAAAGCAGTACCATAGCAAGGAGGAGGGAAAGAATTTAGAATCAAAATTTAGATTAGCCAATCAAATAGCAGAGCAAAGGACCGCCTTTGCCAAAGGCCAGATCCTGTCCTCGGATGGAATCGAGGGAATAGTGGCGTACAAATGTATGTACTGAAGCCCAGGTGGCTGCATCACAGATGTTGCGAATAGGAACACCCCTCTGCAGGGCAGTAGATGCAGCCATACCCCTGGTAGAATGGGCCCGCAAGCCAGCCGGTGGGTCCTTACCCGCCAAGCGGTAGCACTCCGAGATGGCCAAAACAATCCAGCGTGACAAAGTCTGTTTCGTCACAGCTTGCCCTAAACGCTTTCCAGCGTAACCAATAAAGAGTTGATCGTCCACTCTGACCCGGGACATGTGTGAAACATAAAAGCTTAAAGCTCTCCTAGGATCAAGCCTATGGAGCCTCTCCTCTTCCTTACCAGGATGCGGAGGAGGATAGAATGCCGGAAGAACAATCTTCTGGGCCAAATGAAATTCCGTCACTACCTTCGGAAGAAAAGAAGGACGAACTCTAAGGACAACCCTGTCCTTGTGAAATACAGTGAAGGGTGGCTTAACTGAAAGTGCCTGTAACTCACTCACTCTGCGAGCAGAAGTAACCGCAACTAAAAACACAGTTTTCAGAGTTAACAGCCTCAAAGGGCAAGAATGGAAAGGCTCAAACGGAGCCCCCATAAGAAACTTAAGAACAAGGTTTAAATCCCAACCGGGCACCAGGAAAGGTGACGGAGGGAACACATTAGTGAGCCCTTTCAGAAACTGTGAAATTAAAGGGATTTTAAAGTAAGAACACTCTTCTGACGAGCGCTTAAAGATGGACAGCGCCGCCAGGTAACCTTTAACGGTACCCACTTGCAAGCCCCTGTGGGCCAAAGAAAGTAAAAAGGACAGAACCATGGGGATGTCACATGCAAAAGGATCCACATTCTGAACTCGGCACCAGTCGCAGAACTTACGCCAACGGCAACGGTACAGAGACTTTGTTGCTGGCCTTTGGGCCGAAAGCAACACCTCCATCACGTCTTCAGGGAGGTCCCAATCCTTATACCTCAACCTTTCAGAAGCTAAGCGTGAAGGTTGAGGGATCTGACCTCTGGATGGAGAACCTGACCCACCCTCCCGTGAGAGCAGATCGTCTCGGTAGGGAAGACGACGCGGAGGGCAGATGGACAAGTCGAGAAGGTCCGGGTACCACGTCCTCCGAGCCCACGCCGGAGCAATGAGGATCATCCGGGAACCGAACTTCCGTAACCTCCGCAGCACTTGCGGGATGACGGGGACTGGAGGAAACGCGTACAGCAGCGGGAACGACCACTCCACCACGAACGCGTCTCCTAAGGCTCCTTTTGGAGGAAATTCCCGCGAGCAAAACCTTTCGCACTTCCGGTTGACACTGGAGGCGAAGAGATCCACTTGAGGGGTCCCCCAAAGGGCGAAGATCTCCAGGAGAATCTCCGGAGCCAACTCCCACTCGTGAGAGATCGTGCTCTGCCTGCTCAGAGCGTCCGCCGTCACGTTTTCGTCTCCGGCCAGATGAACTGCCGAGATCGAAACTTCCTGCTGGATGGCCCAGAACTCGAGCTGCATCGCCTCCCTGCACAGAGGAAGTGACCCTGTCCCCCCCCTTTTTGTTGAAGTAGTGCATGGCCACTGTGTTGTCCGTCAGGATCAGGACACTCTTTCCTCGCACAGTCGGCAGAAAAGCCTTCAGGGCTAGCCTGACGGCCCTCAGCTCCAACAGATTGATATGGAGTCTGGACTCCGACGAAGACCAACGACCGCTGACTGTCAGCCCGTTGGCATGAGCTCCCCAACCCGTGAGGGATGCATCCGTCACGATCGTCACCTCCGGCCAGGGAAGCCAAAATGGAGCCCCCTTCACCAATTTGCCTTCGACGGCCCACCACAGAAGGTCCCGGGCGAACGAGGGCGGCACCTGAACCGGGTCCGACATCCTGCCGGAGGACTGCGACCATTGCGTCTTGAGCGCCCACTGCAAAGATCTCATCCGCAGGCGAGCCTCTGGCACCAGAAGAATGCAGGATGCCATGAGGCCGAGCAACCTCAAGAACTCGAACGCTGGGAGCGTCTGGGCATGCTGAAACTTGTGCACCATCTGCTGAATGTGAACAGCCCACACCTGGGGAGGAAAACACTGCCCCAGGGAAGTGTCGAGCACTGCTCCGATGTACTGGAGCCGCTGTGTTGGCGTCAAATGGGACTTCTTTAAATTGAGGGAGAAGCCCAGCCTGTGAAGGGAGTGGCAGGTGACGGACAGATGATCCAGGACTTGCTCGGGAGAGCACCCCCTGATCAACCAATCGTCCAGGTAGGGGTAGACGTGAATCCCCCCCTTGCCTGAGATGCGCTGCCACCACCACCATGAGCTTGGTGAAAACCCTCGGGGCGGAGGTCAATCCGAACGGCAGGACCCGAAACAAAGTGCGAGTCGCCAACCGCGAACCTCAGGTACTTCTTGTGCTTGGGATGGATCGGCACATCAAAGTAAGCATCCTTGAGGTCGAGTGACACCAACCAGTCCTGAAGCTGAAGGGCCTGGAGGACTTGAGAGAGAGTAACCATCTTGAACTTGTCCTTCCTGAGGAGTTTGTTCAAACCGCGCAAGTCCATGATGGGTCTCAATCCCCAGTCTTTCTTCGAAATCAAAAAATAAGGGGAATACCATCCCTTGTTCCTCTCCGCTACAGGCACCAGTTCTATGGCGCCTTTCTCCAGCAGGGCTTGAATTTCCTGCGCAAGGAGCGGATCCGGACTCTGCAAAGAGAGGTTCTCCGGTGGATTGTCGCGAGGCCTGTGCCGAAAGGGAAGACAGTAGCCGTGGGTTATGATCTCCAGAACCCACACATCTGAAGTAATGGCTTGCCACTCTACAAGATGCTGCACCAGCCTTCCCCCAACCGGCGAACCATGGGACATGGCCTCATGACTGAGTGGGAGCGGCCGCGGCGTTACCCGAGGGCAAAGAGGCAACTGCCCGAGCGGCCTTGGCACCACGGGTACCCTGTCGTCCACCTCTGGTACCCCTGCGTTGGCCTCTTTGACTGCCAGCTCCTCTCGCTTTACTGAAGGACGAGTAATAGCGAAAGGAACCACCCCTCCACTGCTGTCCCCTAGGACGAAAAGGTGGAGGTTGGCGAACTGCAGCGCCCAACGACTTCGCTGCAGCCTTCGAGGTCTGCAACCTCTCAAGGCTCTCGTCAGCCTTACTGCCAAAAAGGTGTTCACCGTCAAAGGGCATGTTGAGGAGCCGAGACTGCACATCAGGAGCAAACCCCGACTTCCGCAACCACGCAAACCTGCGTATCACGGTGCTCGCCGCCATGGACCTACTGACGCATTCAGCTAAGTCCAAACCCGACTGAACGGACTCACCCATGGCATCCTTACCATCCTGGACCATAGCAAGGAAACCATCCCGTTCGTCCCCTTCGGGAATATGTTGAGCCGCTAACGCAACACAGTTCCACAGAGTGTGTGTGAAACGAGACAAGGCACAAATGGAGTTGGCCGCCTGAAGCGCCATACCACCAGAAGAAAACACTTTCTTCGCCCAGCCATCAAAACGTTTGTCGTCCCTATCAGGAGGGATGGTAGGGTACGACGCCTGCTTTGCCGGGGCCGTGGCCGCCTGCACCACCAAACTCTCCGGAGTGGGGTGCCTGGTCAAGTAGCAGGGGTCACTACTGGCTGGACGGTATTTTCGCGACAAGGATCTGCCCACCACCGGGAGACTCTCCGGAGCAGTCCAAGCCGCCGCCACCCTTCTCTGTAAAGCCATATGGAACGGCAGTACCGGATCAGTTGGGGGACCAACATCAAGGATGTCCGTCAGATCATCCTGCACAAACTCCCCCGGGGGAGCAGACCATCCCAAGTACTCAGAAACCCTAGCCATAAGGCGCCGGTACGAGGAATCGGCATGAGAGCCAGGCTCAGGCCTACAAAACTCCACCTCCGGAGAGGTGTCCAGTCCACTGGCATCATGCAGTGACTGTCTCAAATCGTCAAACTGACTATGGCCCGAGACAATTTCATCTGGAACCTGACTAGGAACCAGGCCATCAGAATCCTCATCCGCCTCTGAAATATAGTCCAGGTGGCGAAAAGAAGGCACCCGAGAGTGCTTGCTCTTAACCAGAGCCTTCCTAGGGGGTTCTCCCGTGCCACGGTGTACCTCCGACACGAAAGGCGTCGATGGCGTCGAGCGAACCGGCGCCGGCGTCGAGAGAACCGGTGCCGGCGTCGAGAGAACCGGCGTCGACGTCAGATGCAGCGCCTCCAGCATCGGCGGCGTCGACAGCCCTCGAGGCCAGAGCGTCGACGGCTTCGACGACTTCCTCGGAGCCGGAGCCTTGAGAAAGCCAGTCGACGCCTCAGATGTCGATGTCTTCCTCGAAGACCTCACAGGTGCACACGGTCTCGAACGCATCGAGGACCGGGACCTGGAACGGGTACGTCGAGAACGAGTCTCCTTGTCCGAACGGGACCTCTCCCGTGACTCGTGCCGACCACTCTTGCGAGCGGTGTCTCTCGACCTCTCACGACCGACCCCACTCGGGGGCGCGGACGGCTTAGTACCCTGCGACTCAAGAATCGCCAGCATTTTCTTCACGAAGGAAGCCCATTCCTCTGGCGTCGCACGGCTGGTGGGGTAAGCGACGTGCCGGGCAGAGTCCTCCGAAGAGGACCTGGAAGACGACCGGTGTCGGCGCTTCCGAGAATGCCTCGAAGAGGCTGAGGAGTGGCGAGACCGACTCCTAGAAGGAGACCCACGAGACTTCCGACGATGACGCAGAGAGTCACGCCTCGAATCATCCGTCGAAAGCCCCGCAGACTTCGACTTCCTGGGCTTGGACACCCGACCTACCGACAACTTCTTCTTACGTTCGCGTAAGGCTTTGGACGTGAGCGACTGGCAGTCGATACAGTCATCCGTGTCGTGGGCCTCCCCGAGGCACCAGAGGCAGGCGTCGTGCGAGTCCGTCACCGACATCTTGGACCCACACTCCCCGCACTTCTTGAAACCCGGACGCGGGGTCGAAGACGAAGTAGAAGACATCTTCACACGAAGGATTTTCACAAAACGAACAGGTTCGAAGAACCGAGAAGAACAGAACTCTAAAGAGTCGAGGCGTGAACCGAGAATCATGAAGCAACACGTTCGCGGAAAAAACGGAACTGAGGCTACAGGCGTTGTGCGTCCTACTTATCACATCGGATGACGTCGGAGGAGGTCCTCGACGACGGCGCGTCGACGTCATCGATGCAGGACGCAGAAAAAAGTTTCCGAAGCAGCACAGCTGTGGTGATTACATGTCATAGATATGGAATACATCGGAGGACCCAATCCCCTCGAAAGAGTCTGTAGTTCACTTACTCTCCTAATGGAGGTGATAGCTATTAGGAAAGCGGTCTTAAGAGTGAGGTCCTTAAGAGTTGCTTTGTGCATGGGTTCAAAGGGTGAGCCCATGAGTCTGGTAAGTACCACATTCAGGTCCCAGTCGGGAGCTGGGTTTGCTATCGGAGGGTGTATTCCCTTTACTCCCTCCATGAAGGCTTTGACAACTGGGACTTTCCACCACGACACTTTAAGATGGGAAGTGGTGTATGCAGAAAGTGCCGCTAGGTGGACTTTAATGGAATTGAACACTAGACCTGAGTCCATTAAATGGTTCAGGTACAGGACAATGTGCGTGGGGGAGCAGTGAACTGGGTTGATGCTTCCTCCTCTACACCAGATGACAAATCTCTTCCATTTGCTAGAATAACAGTGACGAGTGTTAGGCTTTCTAGCCTCCCTGAGGTGTCCATGCATCTCTGCGGGAGTTGTAAGTGTCCAAATTCTATGATCTCAGGAGCCAGGCTGCTAAGTTCATGGTCTGAGGGCATGGATGCAGTGTCCTGCCCTTGTCCTGTGACAGCATGTTGTGCGTGGAGGGAAGTTTCACTGGGGGAGATAGAGACATCTCCATCAAGTGAGCGAACCATGGCTGCCGGGCCCACATAGGGGCCACTAGTATCATGTTAACTTGTTCCTGGTGCATCTTGTGCACAATCTTGTTGAGAAGAGGAGTCGGGGGGGAAAGGCGTAAGCAAATTTCCCTGACCATGGAATCGATACTGTTCCCCTTGGATTGGTTCTGGGGGTACCTGGAGGCGTAATCTTGGCATTGTGAGTTCTCCAGAGTTGCGAACAGGTCTATTTCTGGGAATCCCCATTGTGTGAAGACTGCCATTCGTACTCTGAGGGCAGAGGGAAGTCTCTGCTGAGTTCGTCTGCTAGCAGATTGAGTTCCCCTGGTACATGTTGCGACAGTAGGAATATGTTGTGTTTGAGAGCCCACTTCCAGATATTCTGGGACAGCTTGGACAGTCCTGGAGAGTGGGTGCCCCCTTGCTTGTTGAGGTAGTACATGGCTGTGGTGCTGTCCGTAAGGACCATCACTGTCTTCCCTTGTAGGTGTTCCTGGAAAGCTTTTAGTGCCTTGAACACGGCCAGTAGCTCCAGTAGGTTTATGTGCTTGGATGCTACGCTCGGAGTCCACACTCCGTGAGCAGTGTGATGGGATAGGTGAGCCCCCCATCCTGTGAGGGATGCGTCTGTGGTTAGAGTGGCTTCCACTGCGAGTGTGGCAAAGGGTTTCCCTCTTACCAGGTTTTCCTTTGTCCACCACCGTAGCAAGAGAACCAAGGCCTGCAAGACCACCACTAGATCGCCACATTGTCCGCTGGCCTGACACCACTGGCTGTTGAGCCACTCTTGCATTGGGCGCATGCGCAGGCGGTACCAAATAAATACATGACGCCATCATTCCTAGCAAGTGCATCGCTTTGCGCGCCGTCACCCCTCGACCTGCCACATATTGGGGGATCTGAAACAGCATGTTTTGGACCCTCTCGTTGGAGGGGAAGACGAGGCCGTTCTTTGTTCGAATTCGAGCCCCTAGGAATTGCTTGGCCTGGCTGGGGTCTAAGCTGGACTTCTTCTCGTTGATGGAGAAGCCCAGTTGGAACAAAAGGTCTACAGTCTTTTGGGTATTGGAGAAGCATGTTTCGTAAGAATCCCCTGTTATGAGCCAATCGTCGAGGTAAGGGTATACTGGGATGGACAACCTGCGCAGGTGGGCCGCTGCCACTGCCAGTACTTTCGTGAATACCCTTGGTGCAGATGCTATGCCGAAGGGTAGCACTCTGAACTGGTAGTGTTTGCCCTCTATCATGAACCTGAGGTATTTTCTGTGCGCCGGCAACATTACAATATGTAAGTATGCATCTTTCATGTCCAGTGTTATCATGTAATCCCCCTGTGCTAGCAGTGGGATCACTTCCTGTAAGGTTACCATACGAAACTTTTGGGGCTTGACAAACTTGTTCGCTGGGCGCAGATCTAATACAGGGCGCATGGTTAGATCCTTTTTGGGTACAAGGAAGTACACTGAATAAATACCTTCCGTTACCTGAGATAGAGGCAAAACCTCTACAGCCCCTTTTTCCAGTAGCTGGTCCACTTCTTGGAGAAGGATGGCGAGGTGTTCTGGTGTCATGCGTCGTCCCCTCGGGGGTCTGTATGTTGGGGAACTGTTGAATTCTATACAGTAGCCGCGGGCTATGGTGGATAGTACCCAGCGGTCTGATGTTATTCCCTCCCATGCTGGAAGAAAGGATGTTAACCGGCCCCCGACCGGCGATGCATGGGAGGGGACCTGAATCTTTGCGTCACTTGATGTTGTTGGTGGCTTGGGAGCCTCTAGGGGTGGAACCCCGACCTCTCCCCTTGCCACGGCGTTGACCTCTTTGATTGTACTGGCCACTATTACTTTGGTAGTTGTTGGCAGAATATTGAAGTTGTTGATTCTGTTGCTGGCGTTGGCCACGAAAAGAACGCTTGTTACCAAATCCCCGCCTGTTAGGGGCTTTGAGATTTGGTCCAAGGTCTTTATGGTATCAAATTCTTTTTTCGCATTTTCCAGTGCGTTGTCCACTGCCTTTCCAAAGAGGTTAGACTCTTCAATAGGCTTGTTAATGAGCGCCGCTTGCGTTTCCACCTTAAACCTTGAATTGCGAAGCCAGACGTGGCGCTTCAGCAGAATTCCCTGTACCAAAGAGCGGCCAGCAGTTTCTGCTGCATCGAGGGTATTCTTAACGATGCTTTGGTTGACCAGAGACCCTTCATTAACTGTAGCCAGCAATCGAGTTTTTAGGGGTTCAGGGACTTCCTCGATGTCCTGCTTAAGCTTTTCCCATTGCACATCAGCGTAGCTTGCCAGCAATGTGTTATTATTGGCAATCCTAGTTGAGAACGCTGCCGAGGTGGTAATTCTTTTGGCTAGGGCATAAAGCTTTTCCCCTCTTTATCCGGGGGTGCCTCGCTGGTAGACAGTGGAACCCCAGCCCTTTTCCTAGTGTTAGTCACCACTAAGGAGTCCGGGATTGAGTGACCCTTAATATATAGTGCGTCTGATTGAGAGGGTGAGAACAATTTTTCGATTCTTGGATTAACCCCGCTTACTAGTGCAGGGGTGGCCAGTGAAGGGTTGATTCGTCTCTTAACAGAGGCGAGTATTGGAATTGTTTGGCTGGTGGGGGGTTTTTCTTTGATAATCCTTTCCACGAAGTCAGTGTCTGGGGTGACCTCCCCAGTTTTACCTCAAAATGCGCTGCTGCCTTCCTCAGCAGCGCATTAAAGGTGAGCTGATCGTCAACAGGCAAAGGGTTCCTGACTGGTGTGGTCTGAGGAGACCGGATGTCTATAATGTCTGGCTCTGTAGACCCTGATGGTGACTGCCAGGGATTTGGGTCACCCTCACCTGGGTCTTCCTCGTACCCTTCCTCACTTATGTTAGTGTCCTCATGGAAGCCTTCTCCCTCTTGATGGTTTTCATCATTAATGAACTCCTCTCCTTCCTGGAAGTGTGTCCTCTTCGGTGAGGTCGTAAGAGTTCATATCCTCCTGAAAGGGGTTATAGAACAACTTCAGGTATTTAGCCCTTGGACTTTCTAGGAGTACCTCCCCTAGGTCTTTTAGGTGTCCTATTTTCTGGAATGGCCATGAATCTGTCTAACTTGTCCATACAGAACTGGAACTTCTCTAAGGTCCACTGAGGTAGGCCAGAGCGGTCTGGGAGTGAAAAAGGAGTTTCTTCTCCTTGTATTTGCCTACATCTGTCCCATAGTGTCGAAGATAAGGTGCCTTCGCCTTCTGAGAAGTGTTCTGGCAGGCTAGGGCTTTCCGTCGACGGTGGGAGCTGTCCCAGCCTACTTTCCGGCGCCTTCGGCATTTCTTTGGCCTTGTGCGCGGTTTTCGGCGTGTCACTTGTCACCCGTCTCTGGCCGTCCCTAGAAGATATACGCGCGAGGCTTTCGGCGATCATTATCTCTGCTGAGGGATCGCTCACCGTCGCGCTAGGTACCGTTGATTCTTTACTGGCAACGTGCGCACTCTTACGAGGCGTGTCGCCGCCTGAGGGTTTGGGGTTAGCGCCCTTATTTCCAGAGTGCCCGGTCGCCTGTCGCGGAAGCGGTGGCGGGGAGGGCTGGCGACCCTTACAATCGGCAGAAGACGCCGGTGGGCCCGGCGCCTCCGTTGGCGCTGTGGCTGCCTTAGTCTTTGACAAATGCGTGCCGTGGGATATGTGTTTATGAGATTTCTTGTGTGCGTCCTTGTCGCCGGGGTGTTCATCCCCATAAACTGGGCGTGAGCCGGGCTTGTCGGGGCCAGGGACGGACGAAGAGGAGCGAGAACGCTCCCTCGAGAGGTCTACAACCCCCGTTACGGGGGCTGTGTAATCACTGTCGTCACATTCGCCAGCGGCGGCAGCGGGCGAGGAATCTGACCTAGACATGGCGTAGGCCGCCCACCTTTTGACCCTGCGGTCCTTTATCGTTTTGGGCTTAAGTAACTTACAGGCCGCACAGCCGTCGTCCTTGTGATCAAGGGGCAAGCAACGGTTGCACCGTTTGTGCTTGTCCTTCCAGGTAAATTTGCCTTTGCAAAGTGGGCAAAACCTAAAGGGCGCCCTCTTCATAGCTGAGGGCAAGAAATGTGATTACGACCTCGAAAGAGAGGAAGGTGAAAGAGAAAGGCATTCTCGGAGTGAAAAGAAAAGATCACACAACCCCACTCTCCCTACTGTGTAAGGCCAGGCCACGTGTTCGGCCGCGCCGAAGGATCTCCTCCGCTCATCCTTCCGTCTAAGATCTTGCTCGGCGGAGAAACAGCTTGCAGCTTTGTCGAGGGAGGGATCTATGTGTTAGATATTAATAATAATAAACGACCAAGGGTCAAAGAAATGATTTCGCAATGTCTCTCGAGGAGCTCCGCATAGAGGCGACCAATAACTGGGCGGAAACAAACAATCTGAGGGACCTCCACGCGTGAGGGATTGTGGGTACAACGCACGTCACTATAGGGATAGTGTTAGACACGCCTTGTCAACGTCCCCTTTTCGACTACGAAAAACAAAATGCAATACTCCGCAGTGACCACTGGATGTCGGACTATACACTGCATGTGATTCTAAGCAGATTAACAAACATCATAAATGTATATTTCTTGTTTCTGTTTTTAAGGCCATATGTTGTGCTATAGGCCTACATTTTTTAGATGTGTGTCCAACATTAATTAAAATTCCTGTTTTTGGATTTATTATCCTGATATCGTGACCTCTTTAGATAGTATTTGCTACATCTAGCTTCTGCTGCACCACCACCTACCTTTAAATACCTCTCTGAAATAAGGGTATCTTTTGACTCTCCTTTGTTCCTTGTTCTGCATATGCCTTCCATGTCTTTGTATGACCCCGTCCGGCCCAGATGCACGTGCCCTGCGCATACTGTGTGCAGAGCACACTTTGAAATGAAATTGGTGCCAGAAGCGCCAAGACTGGGTCCATTGGGACCCTGCAGGATATAAAGTGGATGGCCCATGACCAATGGCCATGACACATACATAGTCCACCAATTCATGACCCTGCATGCGCCGCAGAACTCCCAGCGAACTGACGTTATCTTTGCGTTACCTCTTTTCCAGGTCCTCTTGTCTAAACCAGATCAACTTCAATTGTTCCTCGATATCCACCACACGATTTGCCAGCTGCCTGGTCGTGTGCCTGCTCATAGACTGTAGTTTACATGTCACGTACCCGAGAATCTAGCCCGGACAGGTGAGTATTTAGATCCGCAATAGACTTTGCCAGCAATTGTTTAGAGGATTTGATTTCAAATGTGAAGTCCTGTTTCAATGCAGACAGCATGTCCAGGACGTCTTGTTTTGTGAATGAAGGGTCCGTGTGGGCACACATAGGAGGAGCGTGGACCTCAGCTCGGAACCCCCGAGCGTGCTTTCCTTTGTTGTCTTGCATGGCCAACAGTGACTTAATATCTCCCGACTTAGATTTGACCCCGGACTTGGGCATCACAGTTGAAGATGGTACCACAGATGCACCGTACTCCCAAAGCAGGCAGAAGGCCATCCTTCAGTCCACCCACGGTCTCCCGCCTGTGGAACCATCTGCCAGCACCTGAATAAGGGAACAAAGAGGATTCACATGGGAGGAATGGCAGGCCCAGGAGAGGGCCGTTGTGTGTCCAGGTGACCCAAAGCATCAGAGCAATCCGGCCCCAGTAACCACTTCCGCTGCACCCTAGAGAAAGCCCCCAGGCAGGAGAGCGCAGAGGCCCCTTCCAAGAGACCCCCCGCCCCACTGGCCCCTTCCAGCACTAGTATTAGTTCTGTAATTGGTGCTGGTGTTAGTGCCCAGATGAAGGAACGTGGTCTCCTATATCAGCCCCCTATAGGGAGAGGTGGGAATACTAGTCACCCCCAGCATAGAGCTGCCCTGGGATCCTGATGGCAGCGTTAAATCAGAGCACAAGGGGCCCAACAGGTGAGCGTGTGGATGGGCAGCCAGAAACGTAGACCAAAGAAGCCCACCTGGGGGGTCACAGGAGCTTCAAGTTGATAGTCCCATGGGGAGCGTGCGGGCCGCACACCATCACCCCTCATCTCATATGCGAACAGTGCGCTCTGATGCTTCTCTTGCTCCCCGGGTGAGGAGCAGCATCTCTGGAGCGCCATCCGTCTGTGAGGGTGCGGACCAGGAATGGACCCGCCTCGCTGGGTCCCGCAGCATCTGGCGCAGACCCTGTGACTCAAGCCTCCCAACTATGAACACCTGCAGTCACTGCAATGCCAGGCTCGAAGTTAAACTAAACCAAAAGACCACCTTCTTAGTCCAGAGAAAGGCTCCCTTCCGCTGGACAAGAGGCAGTTACTGGTTTGCAAATTCCCCAAAGTTCAGTCCCAAGTGTTGCAAAGATCCATCCCTGCAACACTTAAGATTGAACTTTGAGGAAATATCCCCCCCCACCCCCAGCCTTCCTTAGGCTCTTGGTATGGTAGTCCCCCAAACATACGAATTACAAAATAATGAGGCCGAACAGGCCGAGTTTGTTTGGTCGAATTTTTTGATTTCTGTGCACTTTAAGCATAAAATAGATGGGGGTAAGGCAATAAAACAGGCAAGGGGAATGTGGTGGAAAGGTCACAGGGGGTCTCCCCAAATTTTGTTTTGTTTTTTAAAGTGAAAAAATTTGATATTCAACTCCTTTTCAGCCTCGTTATTTTAAATTTGGTATTTCGACGTAGAACCTGTGGTACAGTTCAACTGCCGGGGGATTGTCTCCTTTCCCCAGTCTGCCTAAGGTTGCTAACAGTTCAGCAGTTGGTAAGGGGATGGCTCCCTTCCACTACCAGCCTTTCTCAGGCGTCTTCTCTGTCTCTGGGGTGCCTGAGCCTAGTTGGCAATCCTGTGTCCCTTCTACAAGGTACTGCGGCGAAGAAGGGTTGTTTGGTTGTTTCTCCAAACAGTAGACCAGATTTCCTTCTCTATCAGGTCTCTTAGTCCTAAACATAGACTGTTTACTCCCCTGCCAAGTACAGCCTCCATATGTTTTACTCTCAGTTCTTCTCAAGTCCTCTTGACCTCACCTGCAGACTTGGTTTACTCTCCTGCTAGGGACTACAGTCATGCCTCATTCTCACAGTTCTTTTCTTTCCCCTCTCTTATTTGACAGCCCTTGGTTGCCTTCCCACAAAGAAGATTGGGTATGGTTATGTGATGCGACTCTTCTTGGTAAGGGTCCCAGACCAGATTCCCCTTGTTACTGTATCTGGGTAACATTTTCTTTAGTGTTCTGTCACAGTTATTCTCTCTGCCCCACTATCCTTCTACTGTGGGACTTGGGGTTTCCTGTACACTATGGGGATCCCCAACCATAGGCTCAGCTACCCAAATACCTTTGGGGTCTTGGCTGCAGCCCCCACATCGGTCGCAGGCTTCCCATGGTCTTGTACTGCCTCGCCAGTGCTCTGTGGCTGTCCGCGGCTCTGCAGCTTCAGCTTCTGTTCGGTGCGTCTCTTCCATACCGTGCTGTGCTGTTGGTGCTTTCTCCAGCCAGCCCTTCGGTTCATCCAGCGTGTCCGGTGGAGACCACCACTTCAGAGTCTCTGCACCTGGGTCTGCTCCTGTTGCTCTCCTCCTGAGTGTCTGTCCCTCTTGCAGTTTTTCTCTCTGGGGCATCTGACAATCGGGTGAGTCCGTTGTCATTTTTGATGCTGTTAACTAGGAAGCTCTGTGACTGAAGACTAGACCACTCAGATGGATTCGTCCAATTGATCCGCAAGGCTCAGCGCCTCTTCCTCGTCATAGTTTCTTGCTTTAGATCTTCCTTGTATTCATCCCCATTCTTACTCATCTCAGTTCTTTTAACTTGTTGGATACTACAGAAATGTATAGGATAGGAGGGTGGAGGGAGGTGAGTGGGAGTGAAGGAGAGGTGGGGGTACAGGCTGGATAAAGCTTTCTCCCAAAATAGTCGTCACTGGTTCCATAGGAGGATTCCCCTCCCTTGAGATCCACCCGCTGAGTACCACTCCCAAGGGGACTATCGGGAAGGGGCCTCACCTCCCTGGCCCCATGGGAATGGGCTACCCCTTCAGAAGCAGCAATGACATCCTGAGATTTGTCTCAAAGGTTATAACTTTGTTGTCTAATTGGTCTATGGTGAGTGATCGATTTGAATTGAGAAGAACAAGTTACTTTCTTACCTGGTAACGTTCTTTCGATGGGATGGTCCGACGACGTATTCCATATCTATGACATGTAATCACCACAGCTGTGCTGTTTCGGAAACTTTTTTCGGCGTCTGCGTCCTGCGTCGATGACGTTGATGCGCCGTCGTCGAGGACCTCCTCCGACGTCATCCGATGTGATAAGTAGGACGCACGACGCCCGTAGCCTCAGTTGTAGTTTTTTCCCCCAGAACGTGTGACACTAGCCAACTGCCAGTCAGACACAAAGCCTTGCGGAACGTAAGCTGCAATCGCAAAGAAATTCTGCAGCGGGGAAGGCAGGGCGGGAGCGATATGGAATACGTCGTCGGACCATCCCATCGAAAGAACGTTACCAGGTAAGAAAGTAACTTGTTCTTCGAGGGGATTGGGTCCTCCGACATATTCCATATCTATGACAGACTCCCAAAGCAGTACCAGAGCAAGGAGGAGGGAAAGAATTTAGAATCAAAATTTAGAATAGCCAATCAAATAGCAGAGCAAAGGACCGCCTTGCCAAAGGCTAGATCCTGTGCTCGGATGGAATCAAGGGAATAGTGACGTACAAATGTATGTACTGAAGCCCAGGTGGCCTCATCACAGATGTTGCGAATAGGAACACCCCTCTGCAGGGCAGTAGATGCAGCCATACCCCTGGTAGAATGGGCCCGCAAGCCAGCCGGTGGGTCCTTACCCGCCAAGCGGTAGCACTCCGAGATGGCCAAAATAATCCAGCGAGACAAAGTCTGTTTCGTCACAGCTTGCCCTAAACGCTTTCCAGCGTAACCAATAAAGAGTTGATCGTCCACTCTGACCCGGGACATGCGTGAAACATAAAAGCTTAAAGCTCTCCTAGGATCAAGCCTATGGAGCCTCTCCTCTTCCTTACCAGGATGCGGAGGAGGATAGAATGCCGGAAGAACAACCTTCTGGGCCAAATGAAATTCTGTCACTACCTTCGGAAGAAAAGAAGGACGAACTCTAAGGACAACCCTGTCCTTGTGAAAGACAGTGAAGGGTGGCTTAACTGAAAGTGCCTGTAACTCACTCACTCTGCGAGCGGAAGTAACCGCAACTAAAAACACAGTTTTCAGAGTTAACAGCCTCAAAGGGCAAGAATGGAAAGGCTCAAACGGAGCCCCCATAAGAAACTTAAGAACAAGGTTTAAATCCCAACCGGGCACCAGGAAAGGTGACGGAGGGAACACATTAGTGAGCCCTTTCAGAAACTGTGAAATTAAAGGGATTTTAAAGTAAGAACACTCTTCTGACGAGCGCTTAAAGATGGACAGCGCCGCCAGGTAACCTTTAACGGTACCCACTTGCAAGCCCATGTGGGCCAAAGAAAGTAAAAAGGACAGAACCATGGGGATGTCACATGCAAAAGGATCCACATTCTGAACTCTGCACCAGTCGCAGAACTTACGCCAACGGCAACGGTACAGAGACTTTGTTGCTGGCCTTCGGGCCGAAAGCAACACCTCCATCACGTCTTCAGGGAGGTCCCAATCCTTATACCTCAACCTTTCAGAAGCCAAGCGTGAAGGTTGAAGGATCTGACCTCTGGATGGAGAACCTGACCCCCCCTCCTGTGAGAGCAGATCGTCTCGGTAGGGAAGACGACGCGGAGGGCAGATGGACAAGTCGAGAAGGTCCGGGTACCACGTCCTCCGAGCCCACGCCGGAGCAATGAGGATCATCCGGGAACCGAACTTCCGTAACCTCCGCAGCACTTGCGGGATGACGGGGACTGGAGGAAACACGTACAGCAGCGGGAACGACCACTCCACCACGAACGCGTCTCCTAAGGCTCCTTTTGGAGGAAATTCCCGCGAGCAAAACCTTTCGCACTTCCGGTTGACACTGGAGGCGAAGAGATCCACTTGAGGGGTCCCCCAAAGGGCAAAGATCTCCAGGAGAATCTCCGGAGCCAACTCCCACTCGTGAGAGATCGTGCTCTGCCTGCTCAGAGCGTCCGCCGTCACGTTTTCGTCTCCGGCCAGATGAACTGCCGAGATCGAAAATTCCTGCTGGATGGCCCAGAACTCGAGCTGCATCGCCTCCCTGCACAGAGGAAGTGACCCTGTCCCCCCCCTTTTTGTTGAAGTAGTGCATGGCCACTGTGTTGTCCGTCAGGATCAGGACACTCTTTCCTCGCACAGTCGGCAGAAAAGCCTTCAGGGCTAGCCTGACGGCCCTCAGCTCCCACAGATTGATATGGAGTCTGGACTCCGACGGAGACCAACGACCGCTGACTGTCAGCCCGTTGGCATGAGCTCCCCAACCCGTGAGGGATGCATCCGTCACGATCGTCACCTCTGGCCAGGGAAGCCAAAAAGGAGCCCCCTTCATCAAGTTGCCTTTGACGGCCCACCACAGAAGGTCCCGGGCAACCCCTGAACCGGGTCCGACATCCTGCCGGAGGACTGCGACCATTGCGTCTTGAGCGCCCACTGCAAAGATCTCATCCGCAGGCGAGCCTCTGGCACCAGAAGAATGCAGGATGCCATGAGGCCGAGCAGCCTCAAGAACACGAACGCTGGGAGCGTCTGGGCATGCTGAAACTTGTGCACCATCTGCTGAATGTGAAGAGCCCTCACCTGGGGAGGAAAACACTGCCCCAGGGAAGTGTCGAGCACTGCTCCGATGTACTGGAGCCGCTGTGTTGGCGTCAAATGGGACTTCTTTAAATTGAGGGAGAAGCCCAGCCTGTGAAGGGAGTGGCAGGTGACGGACAGATGATCCAGGACTTGCTCGGGAGAGCTCCCCCTGATCAACCAATCGTCCAGGTAGGGGTAGACGTGAATCCCCCCTTGCCTGAGATGCGCTGCCACCACCACCATGAGCTTGGTGAAAACCCTCGGGGCGGAGGTCAATCCGAACGGCAGGACCCGAAACTGAAAGTGCGAGTTGCCAACCGCGAACCTCAGGTACTTCTTGTGCTTGGGATGGATCGGCACATGGAAGTAAGCATCCTTGAGGTCGAGTGACACCAACCAGTCCTGAAGCTGAAGGGCCTGGAGGACTTGAGAGAGAGTAACCATCTTGAACTTGTCCTTCCTGAGGAGTTTGTTCAAACCGCGCAAGTCCATGATGGGTCTCAATCCCCCGTCTTTCTTCGAAATCAAAAAATAAGGGGAATACCATCCCTTGTTCCTCTCCGCTACAGGCACCAGTTCTATGGCGCCTTTCTCCAGCAGGGCTTGAATTTCCTGCGCAAGGAGTGGATCCGGACTCTGCAAAGAGAGGTTCCCCGGTGGATTGTCGCGAGGCCTGTGCCGAAAGGGAAGACAGTAGCCGTGGGTTATGATCTCCAGAACCCACACATCTGAAGTAATGGCTTGCCACTCTACAAGATGCTGCGCCAGCCTTCCCCCAACCGGCGAACCATGGGACATGGCCTCATGACTGAGTGGGAGCGGCCGCGGCGTTACCCGAGGGCAAAGAGGCAACTGCCCGAGCGGCCTTGGCACCACGGGTACCCTGTCGTCCACCTCTGGTACCCCTGCGTTGGCCTCTTTGACTGCCAGCTCCTCTCGCTTTACTGAAGGACGAGTAATAGCGAAAGGAACCACCCCTCCACTGCTGTCCCCTAGGACGAAAGCAAAAGGAACCACCCCTCCACTGCTGTCCCCTAGGACGAACAGGCAGAGGTTGGCGAACTGCAGCGCCCAACGACTTCGCTGCAGCTTTCGAGGTCTGCAACCTCTCAAGGCTCTCGTCAGCCTTGCTGCCAAAAAGGTGTTCACCGTCAAAGGGCATGTTGAGGAGCCGAGACTGCACATCAGGAGCAAACCCCGACTTCCGCAACCACGCAAACCTGCGTATCACGGTGCTCGCCGCCATGGACCTACTGACGCATTCAGCTAAGTCCAAACCCGACTGAACGGACTCACACATGGCATCCTTACCATCCTGGACCATAGCAAGGAAACCATCCCGTTCGTCCCCTTCGGGAATATGTTCAGCCGCTAACGCAACACAGTTCCACAGAGTGTGTGTGAAACGAGACAAGGCACAAATGGAGTTGGCCGCCTGAAGCGCCATACCACCAAAAGAAAACACTTTCTTCGCCCAGCCATCAAAACGTTTGCCGTCCCTATCAGGAGGGATGGTAGGGTACGACGCCTGCTTTGCCGGGGCCGTGGCCGCCTGCACCACCAAACTCTCCGGAGTGGGGTGCCTGGTCAAGTAGCAGGGGTCGCTACTGGCTGGACGGTATTTTCGCGACAAGGATCTGCCCAGCGCCGGGAGACTCTCCGGAGCAGTCCAAGCCGCCGCCACCCTTCTCTGTAAAGCCATATGGAACGGCAGTACCTGATCAGTTGGGGGACCAACATCAAGGATGTCCGTCAGATCATCCTGCACAAACTCCCCTGGGGGAGCAGACCATCCCAAGTACTCAGAAACCCTAGCCATAAGGCGCCGGTACGAGGAATCGGCATGAGAGCCAGGCTCAGGCCTACAAAACTCCACCTCCGGAGAGGTGTCCAGTCCACTGGCATCATGCAGTGACTGTCTCAAATCGTCAAACTGACTATGGCCCGAGACAATTTCATCTGGAACCAGACTAGGAACCAGGCCATCAGAATACTCATCCGCCTCTGAAATATAGTCCAGGTGGCGAAGAGAAGGCACCCGAGAGTGCTTGTTCTTAACCAGAGCCTTCCTAGGGGGTTCTCCAATGCCACGGGGTACCTCCGACACGAAAGGCGTCGATGGCGTCGAGCGAACCGGCGTCGACACAGCCCTCGAGGCCGGAGCCCCGAGCGTGTCCCTCGACTCGAGCGTCGACGGCTTCGACGACTTCCCCGGAAACTCGAGAAAGCCTGTCGATGCCCTCGACGCCTCAGACGTCGATGTCTTCCTCGAAGACCTCACAGGTGCACACGGTCTCGAACGCGTCGAGGACCGGGACCTGGAACGGGTACGTCGAGAACGAGTCCCCTTGTCCGAACGGGACCTCTCCCGTGACTCGTGCCGACCACTCTTGCGAGCGGTGTCTCTCGACCTCTCACGACCGACCCCACTCGGGGGCGCGGACGGCTTAGTACCCTGCGACTCAAGAATCGCCAGCATTTTCTTCCCGAAGGAAGCCCATTCCTCCGGCGTCGCACGGCTGGTGGGGTAAGCGACGTGCCGGGCAGAGTCCTCCGAAGAGGACCTGGAAGACGACCAGTGTCGGCGCTTCCGAGAACGCCTCGAAGAGGCTTAGGAGTGGCGAGACCGACTCCTAGAAGGAGACCCACGAGACTTCCGACGATGACGCGGAGAGTCACCCCTCGAATCATCCGTCGAAAGCCCCGCAGACTTCGACTTCCTGGGCTTGGACACCCGACCTACCGACAACTTCTTCTTATGTTCGCGTAAGGCTTTGGACGTGAGCGACTGGCAGTCGATACAGTCATCCGTGTCGTGGGCCTCCCCGAGGCACCAGAGGCAGGCGTCGTGCGAGTCCGTCACCGACATCTTGGACCCACACTCCCCGCACTTCTTGAAACCCGGACGCGGGGTCGAAGACGAAGTAGAAGACATCTTCACACGAAGGATTTTCACAAAACGAACAGGTCCGAAGAACCGAGAAGAACAGAACTCTAAAGAGTCGAGGCGTGAACCGAGAATCACGAAGCAACACGTTCGCGGAAAAAACGGACCTGAGGCTACGGGCGTCGTGCGTCCTACTTATCACATCGGATGACGTCGGAGGAGGTCCTCGACGACGGCGCATCGACGTCATCGACGCAGGACGCAGAAAAAAGTTTCCGAAGCAGCACAGCTGTGGTGATTACATGTCATAGATATGGAATACGTCGGAGAACCCAATCCCCTCGAAATTGGCCTTTCATAAGTCGTAGCTGGTAGGATAGTGGCTGCAGGTGACAGACGGATAGTGTCCCTTGGGTTAGACATATCCGCCGGAACTGGTAGTTTGCGATCCGGTTGGGCAAGAGATGGAGGGGAATTAAGGGATCTTTACATTGCAAAGATAATTGCACTGTTAGACCCTTCAGTGGGCTCCCCTTGTTCAGGGCACTGGGATATGGGGGCTTTGATATAGAAGGATCCAGCCAGTATTGTTAGTATGAATGCCATGGCCTGAAACATCACCAGGCCGGTGTTTTAGCAATTGATCATGACAACCTCTTTATAGTCAGCTGGGTCAGAAGCCTCATGTCTTAAGCCCCTCAGACCATTTATGTTGCTAGCTGCTTGTATGATAAACACGCTCTGCAGGATTTGCAAAAACCTGCTGGGTGAAGAACAGGTCAGTCATTCTTGTCCCAGCCTTGGGACATTTGCAGGGATCAGCAACGAGGAATTTGGGGTTTTCTTGCCGGGTTTACATTTCTTTATGCTGCCTTTTGTGGTTCGATGCTCAGGATAGGCTAACTTCCAACAACCCTGTATATTAGATTGGATGCTTAGTATTACTATGGTCACAAGTGCTCAATACCGCTCTACACTGCCTTCTTTTCTCTCAGTGGGGAAGCCAGTCGATGCTCATGAGCCCCAAAAATGTATTGGAGGGACCCGCTTAAAACAGGGAAAGGACAGATCGGGTGAATTAGTAACATACATAACATCAGAATCCTTTAAATTAGCAACATACATAACATCAGAATCCTTTACTGTTGGGTATTAGGCTACACATAAATCGCTTCGAGGCAGTATATCTGAAAAAATATATTACATATTCTTATTCAAAACAATCACAAATCATTCTCGTCATCAAACATGTAGAAATACATGGAAACACAAAAATGTGCGACCATACAATTACTACATGTACCTCAAGAGAAAGTTGCCATAAAAGTAATGAAACACTTATTGTTAAAAAAGTATTCAATAAGAGAATCTAAAATTACACTTTTTTTATTGTACACAGTTTATTCGAAACCTTATACACCACATTACACAACAAATCACACGTCAAAAAAGACTAGTTCCCCCAAAAAAAGAAAAGAAAGAAAAAACTTTATACACACAAACACAGTTCTGATAATATTCATGTCAAAACCTACACGTTGCCTCCAAACAAACAGTTCACAATTTATCAAGAAAACTCCAGTCTTTTTCGAAAAGTAACAACTCTAATAAAGATGTGGGACAACCCTATAATATTTAATGGCAAAAAGTATCACGGTTTAAAAACGACATGTCAAATGAATGTGTAAAAAGGTTCTTCTCTTTTTTTGCAAAGAGGGTCAAACGATCATTAGATCGTTAAATGTTTCCACTGCCCGATGACAGAAACGACATGTTGCACTTCCCTATCACCCTCTGGTAAATACAATGTTCCTTGCGTGAATAAGGTTAAAACGCACCCTCATAAATTAGTCCCTAAATCTACTGTCAGGACATTGCAGCGGGTAATTCAGCAGAGTGCCTCTTTCCTTGTTTTCCAAGCCTATTTCGACGTATGACTTGTATCTACTCATCACAGGTGTAGATCCAGCCCAGGTGAAGAATCTTCCTTTTCATGTAAATCGGATTCTCGAATACGGTCTCCACTGCTATACCAAATTTTTCGATAATACTGGTACATCTCTTTTTAAAGTTTGTAAATGGGCCCCCTTGTGTGCTCTCCATTGGTTTCCTTATCAAGGAATAAAGTGTATCAGATTCAACCAATGCTAAGTTACGATACAATAAAAGCATTTTCAGTTGAACTAAACATAACATTGTGTTCAAGCCTAGTTCGTGTCGGAGGATAGTTACTGGAACACATTTTTAAGATCAAAGCCTTCCTCCAGATCATGCCCTCCAATTTATTTATGCTCCAGTTTCTCATACACAACCCGTACAAAATTGCGGGCATAATTTTGAATTTTGTATATCAACAGTATTTATGAATATAATACATTTGTCCACTGAGCGGTTTGCCTTTTACCCACAGGGCCGATTTTATTATACTTTGTTTCTTCTAACAAGCGTGTATTCCAGATATTACACTGTGGGTACTATTGACAATATATTCGTGCACATTTGATCTTCTCACCGTTAGATCCTCCCCATTGGCACACATGCACCTCTTTCCCCTCACCCTCTGGCCGGCCTCCCTTGGCCCTCCTCCTGCTCCAACCTACCAGGCTAAAATCTCAGGGTTATCTTCGACTCCACACTCTCCTTACATTTCCGACGTCTCTATGAAGTCAAACTACCAACTGCACCTCCTCCGAGGTATTCTCCCTTCTCTCCTTCCCCCAGAAGCTCACTGTTGCTAGAGCTCTAGTTCTCCCTAGGTTTGACTACTTAACGGCCTCTTTTTAAATCTGCCTGCCGCTACTGTCCGTCCTCTGCAACTGATCCAGAACAGGACTGCGAGACCTACTCTTGGCCTCAAGCCCAGGTACTGTATTTTTCAGCACTGAAATCCCTCCATTGGCTCCCAGTGGCTGCAAGCATCAAATTCAAGACCCTTTTTATTGTCCACAAGGCCTTCTGGGGCCTGGGACTAAAATATCTCCAGCTTTCTCTGAAACTTGAGCAGAACCATCTCCGGTTCCGGAAGCAGCTCAAGACTTTCCCCTTTGCTTCTGCCTTCTCTCTTCCTCTTCCCTGCTGATCGGTCTGTTACTGCACTTGTTACCTGGCTACCCTCTGAACCACGGGCCAAGGTCTCTGCCCTCCCAGTTGCACACCTGCACTGCATCCTGGCAACCCTGCACTTGGGGCTGTATCTGTAACCCTACAGTCCCCCTACCTGCACTATCACTTGCTGTTCTGCACTTAACCTTGCACTGCCACCTGCTGGCCGCACACTTTGTGCTTGATGTTTAGATCCTCAGTCAAGCACTTGCTCTCCCCCTCCCCTTCCCTCTGCACTTTCCCCCCTTCCTCTCTCCGGCAATTGCGCAATGTCAGTTTCATTGTCCCCTTTGTTCCCCGTTTCCTCCCTTGCCTCATTTCGTTCTGAAACACTTATGTATGGGCGCTCTATAAATAAAATATATCAATGGAACTGTACAAGCTCCAGACCTCCCATACCGGCATAGCGCATGCCTACTGACGCGTTGACCAACAAGGTTTTCAGGAAAGCACTATCAGAATCTAACTTTTTAGACCTCAATGTGGCGAGTGGGGATAGTTGAGGCCCATCTGAGATGCTTTGAAAGTGGTAACCCGGGGGAGATCATAGCAAGTGTTGGGGGCATTCGTCGAATGCTGCAGGAGGAATTGTGGATGTCATTGAGGATGAGATTAGAATACTAGAAGCCCAACCCCCAAACTGCCGGGCAACTGAGGGAAAACTGGCCGAGGTTTGTCCCCAGTGCCAAGACGCATGGGGAGACTGTCCAAATTTGACTATGCTACACAAACCGGCCAGGATCACGCAGAGGGGGGGGGATAACCCTGCGAGGCTATTGGCTTGGCTTTGTAAACCGCGAACAACCTAGACCCCTGAACACACAGCTTCTTGACGAGTGCGGGGCTCCATGGAGATCCCAGCTTGCGATCAATGATATCTTCATTGCGGTTTACACACAATTATATAGCCATGACAATTTGGTCCCCCAGGAAGATATAGCAGAGGCTCTTTCATTGATTCAACTCCCGAGGCTTGCACCCGACCAACAATCCCCCCCCCCCTAAACCAAACAATGACTGTGGAGGAAATCAGTGAAGCACTTGCGTCCCTCACTAACTGTAAGACACCAGGCAGCGATGTACTCGCCCCCCCTCACCTCCCACCCGCAGAGTTCTACAAAGCTTATAGTCCTACCTTAGCCCCAATATTCCTGAATGTCTTTGAGGAGGCTCATGACAGGGACATACTGCCGGCTGGTATGAGGGAGACCTTCGTGGTACCCATCCCAAACCTGGGAAACCAATGGATAGTTGCAATTCTTACTGCCCCCTTGCCATGTTGAACATTAAAATACTCACTGGTGCTGTCGACGCACCTCCGTAGAGTTATCACTTCCCCGATACATACAGACCAAACAGGATGTGTGCCAGGACGCAGCACTGCCTTAAACCTCTGTACAATCCAGCACATCATCGATCAAATTAACTCCCAAGAAGAGCACTACATGGTGACGTCCCTTGACGCCGTAAAGGCTTTCGACTCGGTATACTGGGAATGGTTGCTCGCCTCAAAGTTTCGAGTTGGGTGAGTTTCATTCGGTGGGTGGTTTTACTGTACACGTCACCAATAGCCAGAGTGAAATCTGCCCGCCAGATATCTGAGGTTTGGAATATATGCCGGTGGACCAGTCAGGGTTGCCCGCTTTCGCCCATGCTATTTAAGCCATGGAACCTGTTGCAGCATTCTTTCACCAGGAATACCTGGATGCAGGTATCATGGTTGGTGGATTCAGACGCTTGATATCACTATACGCAGATGATGTACTGTTTTTCGTGTGTGAGCCACAGCACAACCTCCCTATGATCTTTGAGGTATTGGACAGATTTGCTGAGTTATCTGGAATCTCTTTCAGTAGGCGGAAATCCTGCCTCTTCCCCTTGGGCAGACTCCGGGGTGAAAGCGTGACCACCTTACCTGCCGAAATCCTTTATATAGTCGGGAATACAAATCACTCATATGCCTAAAGATACACACAATACGCTTAGGGTGGTGAATGGCCTTAAGAAATCTATGTCTTTCTGGTGGCGGCTACCACTGTCACTTATGGGTAGGGTTGCCATTGTCAAGAGGATTGTCGTCCCTAGATTTCTTTATTATTTCATCAATGTCCATTATTACATAGGGGTAGCCTTCTTTGGTCTCCTAGATTCATTGATCAGAGATTTCCTTTGGTGTTTGGGTCACCATAAGCTGTCCCTTTATGTGTCGTGCCGGCCTTACAAGGCAGCTACCAAGGTTCGAGCTTTACTATTTAGCCACTCAGTTGAGTTTCATTTCACAGTGGCTAGCTGATAGTCCTACATCAGAATCGGCACTGCTTCAGCAGCTGGTGTTACCGGCCAAGCTTAAAGAAATATTATGACTTCTGGAAAGCTGCATGGACTCCTTGCCCCTTCTCGTCTGGCTCAGTAGGATCTGGTCCATAATTTTGAAGGTGCTTGGGGTGAACGGTCTCTACTCTTCCAATGTGCCAATAGTTGCAGATGTGTGTGCTACCAGAGATGACCTGGGCGTTTCCAGACGTTTGGAGGAATGTGGCATTTACACCTTGGGGAGACCTGTATGACAAAGATAGATTCAGGGGCCTGCAAAATATAACTCAGCAGCTGGGCCTGCCCAAAGAACAATTTTTGAGATACATGAGGGTGAGGGGAGTGGCGAAACGTAGATGGGAAGGGTGGCCTGCAGAACCAGAAGAAACAGCATTCCTGGCTCTGGTCTACTTGCTTGAAAATGGCTGGAGGCCTGTAGCCAGACTTTATAACTGCCTGCTGGATGAATCCAGCTTTAGAAACCTGGACCATAACTGAGACGGGTGCTGATATTCGTGACACTGAATCGGACCAGTGCTAGGTTTCCCTAAGAATATATTCTGTAACGCCAGGGTTAGACTGCTACAGATCAACCTACATGTAATCAAATAGGTACACAGGATCCTATTTATATGTACCACATCTTACTCCACCAATAGGAACATAGATTATATTATAAATGAAGGATAAGATGGTAAATTGTCTCTACTTCCACCTCTCCTTCTCCCACAACGATTAGACACCTCTGACAGATTCTCCGGCACTACAGGTCTTGACAACAGACTGCGTGCAACATTCCAAATTTCAAAAAACATTTTTGTTTAATACAGAATATTTAAATTAAAACATAAGATACTACCCACACCTAACACAGTGTACAAAACTACCACTAAAACCTACAAAATCTAAAAAGCTAAATTTCAAATAAACCACTTACAAATGGACACAGACAAAATCACATATCACAGTACATAGAAAAAACCTAAATGTGTCACTAAAACAACATATAATCCCAACATGTTTCTGTTCTTTAAAGCCCCTTTCGGGCGAACATTCTTCAGGGGAACCTTTAAAACATCCACTATTCTTCTCAACACCGTGTTGAATGGGTAGTTTCAGGCAACCAGCCTGCAAAGAAGGGAAACAGAGGAAACTAATCAGATCCCCAGGGGAGAGGGTATTACCAAATGTAAAAGTGGAGTTGACTCAGTCAAGAGAACAATAGATGGTTGGTGACCGCCCTTCTTATATTACAGATTGGTTCTGCGTCCTCTTTTGTAATCATCTGCAGACTTGGTTGTCATTACAAGGGATTTCCTCCCCTTGCCCCACGTTGTGGGTGGCTTCATTTGCGTGAAGGTAATTTTTATTTAATATATCCTGAACAATTCATGACTGTTGTCCTGTAGTGATCTGTGGCTCATTGGTAGTGTGATGTGTCCTTTCTAGGTGTGACGATATTTTCGGCGGATTGAGACGCCTTTTGAAGTATCTTGGTTTTTCAATGAAGAAAAATTAGCCTATCTGTCATTTACAGACGTGCGTTGAAGATTCACCACATTAAGGTAAATCTAATTGGTTTAATTTCTAAACCTTTTTGTGGAATTGTTCTCTTGACTGAGTCAACTCCACTTTTACATTTGGTAATACCCCCTCCCCTGGGGATCTGATTAGTTTCCTCCGTTTCCCTTCTTTGCAGGCTGGCTGCCTGAAACTAACCATTAAACACGGTGTTGAGAAGAATAGTGGATGTTTTAAAGGTTCCCCTGAAGAATGTTCGCCCGAAAGGGGCTTTAAAGAACAGAAACATGTTGGGATTATATGTTGTTTTAGTGACACATTTAGGTTTTTTCTATGTACTGTGATATGTGATTTTGTCTGTGTCCATTTGTAAGTGGTTTATTTGAAATTTAGCTTTTTAGATTTTGTAGGTTTTAGTGGTAGTTTTGTACACTGTGTTAGGTGTGGGTAGCATCTTATGCTTTAATTTAAATATTCTGTATTAAACAAAAATGGTTTTTGAAATTTGGAATGTTGCACGCAGTCTATGTTGTCAAGACCTGTAGTGCCGGAGAATCTGTCAGAGGTGTCTAATCGTTGGGGGAGAAGGAGGGGTGGAAGTAGAGAAAGTTTACCATCTTATCCTTCTTTTATAATACAGATCAACGTACTCCATCGTATATACATGACTCCTGACAGAGTAGCTAAATTCAGCAAGAATGCAGTCCATTTATCCCTGGCGCCATCATGATAATGCAGAACTTATCCATATGTTTTGGAAATGTGTGAAAGTATAGGTATTCTGGTCCCGAATTGAACAAGCTTGCAAAGGAGCTGGGGTCACTATATATGACTGGACCCCAATGGAGTGCCTGTTGGGGGCATACCCCAGATAAAGCAAACACAAACATGTTAGTTTTATGGATTTAGCATGTAGAGACAAATTGCCATGTCCTGGAAATCCCCTGGTGACCCTCGATTCAAATTATGGTTTTGCGAATTTGACACTTGGTGCGAAGCCGAAACGAGAGCTTGGGCAATGGCATTGCGTCCTCATGACGATAGCCTGGTTGACACTTTTGTAGCTTGGAAATGATTAATCTTCTCCATGTTCCACCCATCTGATCACAAACCACCGTAAATGCCTTAACCGCAAACTTTACGTTTCACTTTAAGTAATTTTGATTCTTGCCTCCCCTGCCTCTGCCCATTTCCGAAGTCACATCCTTATACGAGGCCACCCTACATCGCTCACGTCACTGCCCTGATCCGTAAGTCATGCTTCACTACTCTTACTTTGTGCCCTGACTTAAGTCTATGTATGGAAAGTTTATGTTCTTATATTTGTAAGTTTTATGTTTAACGTACGGACCAATGCTGCACTTACAATTTCTGTAACCTCACCTTTTTTTGTGGTCATTCTCAACACATTTGAAAATAAAAAAATAGATAGTGATCACAATGTCTAATAGGTGCACTGGCAGATTCCACTTCTGAAGCTTTGACCAGAGCCTTGCTCGGTCCACCTTGTCAAAGGCAAGGCTCAGGTCAACACTTGCTACATATAACGGGTCGTTCCCCTCCACATTGGCCAGTTCAATCAGTGATTGAATGAGAAGTCCATTCGCATCCATCCCAAGCCCCCTCCTAAAACCGGTTTGGAATTTGCATAATCTCCCCTTCCTGAAGATCCAGTCCTCAATTTCTTTTAATACACATTTGGCGAAGATTTTACTATGCGCATCTGGGAGGGCGATTGGCTCCAAACAATTCTCGTTCTTAAAGATTGGAACTATCCCAGACATGTTCCACGATACTGGTAATGTTTTGGTCTTTAGAATACTTTAAAATAGTAAAAGGTAGAATCAAGGCACACACTTTGGGGTTCAACTTCATTACACTGTTACAAACCGTTTGGGCCTGGGGCACGTGAACTGCAGGAGGATTCTATGTTAGATAACTGGTCAATGGAGATATCAATTTACCATCGATTGTTATAAATAAAATTACAGAATTTTCAGGATATGTGTTTCTGTACATTAAATTATTTTGCCACACGTCTTCTGGTCCTGGATTTATGATTTCCGAGCGACTTGTCTCATTCTTCTTGTTTACAAGAGGCCAGAAGTACTTTCATCTTTTAATAGGACTGCTTCAAGCATTGCTTCCCAGTCTTTTTGCATGAATAAATATTTGGGAGGCTTTACCTAATTTTTATAGGATTGTTTCTCTTTTAATCAGGCAATTTTTTTTCTCAAAATTAGACACTCCTATATGCAGTTCCCCAATTGTCCTACCCATTTGGTTATTCCTTGTGTTTGGACGATTAGAACGGGAGGAAACGACACGGATTCCCTTCAGTTCAGATAACTTTTCCAACCTCAAATGTGGAAAAGCCATCTACTGCAAAGGTCCCAAGTTTGTCGGCCAATGTGGTTAAGAGCCAAAGTTTGTTATGATCATGTAAAATAGCTTTTCTTTTTTTGGATTCTAGACAATTTGGTTCTTCTGATGGTTCACTATAATATTTTTACACATAGTTGTTTTAACCTGGCTAGTTTGTATGCTAGACAGCAAGACCAAGAGGTCATGATCACTAGCTGTAGTACTAAAAACCGAGAAGGACTTTCATGTAAGGAATAGTCCTTCCAATACTACCACGTAATCAATCTAAGACACTAGTTTGTCTCTGTGCAATGCAGACTTGCACAGTAGATCTTCAGTTACCTGTCTGTTGACAACGAGACATCATCCTTCCCAAAATTTCCACCAAATTCTTACCTGTTGTAGTTTTCTATGGAATAACTATTCCCAAAGTCCAAATTGTAACCCAAAACGTTTCCTGTTGGTAAACAGTGCAAGTTTAGATCCCCTATCAGGGTGATCTCCGCCTCTGGAAATTCCACTTTATATACCTCCAAAACATTACTTAAGTTCCCTTAAAAAGGTAGTTAACTCAGAATGCGAAGGGAGTCAATAAACACTGACCAATAATATTCATTTTCGAAGAGAATTACAAGTTCTATTTCTATCACCAAAGCACCCTTTTCCTCGTTTGAAATCAACTTCCTTCATCTCGTGGCCATGTTTGATGGATGTTCATGTACCCACCCGCCCGATGGTCTACCACCATTAATTCTAGTCGCCCCTGTTGAAAAATGCGTAGACTAACCCAAACTAGGAATGCAATTGCACAACTTTCCTGGAGACATACTATGGCATAACCACTTAAGAATTTTGTGAGTTTCTGATTTTGAATCAGTTTACCAGATCCCTTGACATTCCAAGAAACTAGGGCAAAGTTGTGCAAACTAGGTCTTACGACCTGCTCCGTTGGGACTACAGGTTGAATGCTACTGTGCCCTCTTAGGCAGGGCAGCAGGGAGCCATTACCAGTTTTCCTGCACCCTTGGAACCCCAACCTGCGAGTCAAGAAAGAGAACCCTTCTATTTTCTGTACTTGTTGGGCGCATCATTGTAAAATGTTCAGCCATGCACAAGTTTCCCCTTTTTGACCCCAAGGAACTGAAGCCAATTGCTTCAGGCATGGTCTAAGGTCAAAGCCCATAGCTCTAAACAAGTCACCCTCTTCCAACAACATGGAGTAAACGATTGCAGAGGGAATTTTTCTCAATACAATGTCATTTCTACCATCATGAAATTTCACCTGTTCTATGTCTTTGGTAGAAAGCAGACGAGGTAAGGAATTTAGCTAAAAAGTAACAATATGTTAGTGCGATTTAAAATGAGATCAGGGCAAAATCTTGGGCCTAGCATGTATTCCAAGATTAAAAATGACAAGCCATCCTCCTGGTCCTGGACCTTGTTCTTTGTTACCAACCCCTTGTGTTGGACCGATTGTAAACGTGCATTTCCATAAACTTTATCCTCATCAGTTCGCTTCACAGTAGACCCTAATCGAGACCCTCTACCAAGATCCCATGCCCAACTACTTTCATTCAATAAAGTTTTAAAGGAAAAAACTAAAAACGGTTGTCAATTTACAAGATCGGCAATTGCCACAGGAATTCTCCTCATACGTGCACATCTTTGGTGTCTCTGCAATGTTTTGCCGTATCATTTCAATGTCTCTTACGTGGGGTTCTGGAAGTCTCGATGTAGATGCCGCCATATTAGGTGTCATAATACATTAAGTTGGGCAGCCCACAACAAGAAATAGTCTTGTTCTCAACCAGTGAAACAATTAGTGCCTGCTACCACAGGCTGCGCTGAAACCATAAAGTTTTAAAGTGAAATTATGATTTTGTGGTTTTGAATGTGTAATTAGATGGGTCCAATGCAAACCCTGCCTTCCCCCATCAGTTCAGCCACTTTTTTTCCGAACCTATAGTGTTCATTTGATGATTATTCTCTATGTAGAGTAGCCGCGTCACACATCCTAGTCTCGGATGGATGCACATCCCTGTTTTTTTTCGACTGTTCTTTTTCTAGGTTATCACATTGCATAGCAGAATCTGTACAATTGGGTAGATTGGTGGGTATTGCTGTCAACGGACTTTCCTCAAAATGTATTTGAGTACTGGAAGCACATCTAAACTCCTTGTGTTTGTCGGTCGATGCTACAGAGTTCTTGCTAATAGGATTTTCTGTGTTTGGCAATCCACTTGGTTTGTTTCTCGTTTCAGTACTGAGCCTTGTTAGGCAAGCAACAGAATTAGGCACCAAGCCCTTTCCTTCGCTGGGTAACAGTTTGAGTACTACCATCGCGTCTGGTTACCATACAGATCTTCTGTTCATACCACGTCTGCGTGGTCGGAGCAAGGAGACCAATCCTGTTTACATTTATAGTTTTATTCAATAGTTTACATTGTGCAAAGAGCGGAGCAATCTCCTTAGCTGACAGCTGCTTTTTCTGTAATGTGAAGGCATCGCAAACATTTTTGAGTGTTACTCTCAATATTTGTATTCTTTTCCACATCTCGTCAACTCTCATTTTTGGAATCTTTAACTTGGCAGTTCCACTAAGGCCTGGAGAGTTTACTGTTTCGGTATCCTGCACATTTCATGAATTCGAGTTCACGGTGTTGAGTTCTACAGGTAGCCCCTCTGGGATTGAAGACAATTGTCCCACTGGGACGACGACCACTTTCGTATATGGGACTGTTACATTTCCCTTACTGTCCATTGTTTTTTTAGTTAACAGAGGTTTGAACCACAGTGTTTCCAGTTACAGGTTTCATCGGTGGCGCTGGTCTTTCCATGGTCTTCAATTTCAGGATAACCACACACTCAACATCAGGGTATGTGCTCTCACCTCATCCCTGATGTTGTCATAGTTCCACAAAGGCACTGAGAACTGAGTTTAGAGCTGAAATCGAAGGTGGAGAGTTACATTTTTTCATCTGCTTCTCTCAATGTATGATGCATTGATGGATGCAACCTCTTGTTGGCGTTATTGTTATTCACTCTAAGAGACTATTGATTTGAGGACATCAACTCTGTAGGCAAAATGGGCAGGGACATCATTTCACCAAAATGACAGGGGTAGCAGAAGTGATATCATATGACCTTTGACGTCCTGATGACATCACTTCCTGTGAAGTCATTTGACCCCACCCCAAAGTGACATCATGGAAAGCGATGGAACACGACCATTTAACCCTTGACAAAACAGGAAGTGGCATCACATAGCATTTTTAAGTACATGTGTGGGAGTGGCGGGCCATTCGGGCCCCCCTCACGCATTCAGTTCAAGATGCATCACTTGCTCGACCAACATTTTGGGACGCTTCCATCGCCCCTATGTGCATAACCAGCCATCGTGCTGATGACGACGTAGGTGGGGCTGTTGTAGAGACCCTTGGCATTCATTTTGGGCACCCTCGACTCCATCTTTGGATTAGGCCTCACTGCGATAATACAGAAAGGCTTCTCTCCCCTCTGCAGCGCTGTGCACAGCGCGCTCAAAGGCCCCCACCGTTTCTCCCCGTTTCTGAAAGCCTTGCAGCGCCATTCTCACGCCTGAGCCGGAGGTAATTGCAACAAAACAAATGTAACGCCTCACCCTTCCTCCGAGATCACTGTCCTATGCGTGTAACCCCAAGGCCCTGCTAGGTGTTCTCTTGATGTACCAGACATGTAACCTTGGTGTGATGCCCACCCCAGTGTGCCCCAATTAACAAAGCCAACCTCTGTCACAGTATTATTGCACCTCAGAACTAACAAATGTCAGCATGCCCCCCCTAGTCCCTTTGATGTGCTCAGACCCACCCCACGACCAATGATCCCACCTAGGCCAAGATTCACAGTCCCCCCCCCCCACACCCCTACACACCCCCCAGTCCTGAAAAGCCACATAAGCCCCCAGTGAATAATGGTGTTAGTACAAATGCAGAATGTATAGGGTATAATTTGCTCAAAGGAGCTTTAGTGACTGTTATTTAGTGCATGTTTAAAACAATATGTTAGATTAGTTAGGACCTGCCCTGTTTCATCACAACCTGACCCTCATCCCACTCGGATACAGGCAACTGGACCTTGTGATGCTCGCCCTCCCGCCAACTGAACAACCAATCCCGAGGGAGCAATGCCAACAGTGACATATGTAGCTGAATGTTTTACCCAATCCTGTGTCTATGTAGTCCCCTATGTGATGATGTCATTTGCGACGATTTTTACCTTCATAAGCTAATACACTTGTAATGTTTGCCAGAGCGCTCTCGGGCACCAGAGTTCTCTGGATACCAATTTTATATAAACAACTAACTCTTGCAGCCTGTTCTCTTGGTCTCATTCCCCACTGGGGTGGGTCTTATTCCATTGCATTTTGGACATGTAAGTTGGGGAGTGGGCCTACATTTTTGGTGACCCCGCGACATGATCGGGACAGGTGTCCCGAGTCCCCGTGCCGTGCGGCGAGATCCGGGACGCCCTCCATCAAAAACATTTCCTCCCCGGTTGACCAGTTTGTGCGCACTAAAGAGCGGGTCCAAGGGTTCCCATTTGCCAAATGCCCAACTAAAAACTGCTCACCAAGGCGGGCCACGGCTTGGTTGGGGTGCAGACCAGATTGTGGATAAACCGTGAACAGTGGCTCTCTGACCACCCAACTGAACACGTGAGTACCGGCTGCGAGACATTTAAGGGAAAGGAAAGGGTCAGGGAAAAGGGGGAATAAGATAAAGGATTGGGCAGAAATATAAAAGAGTTGCGACAGGGTATAGGGTCTGTGTGAATGATACTGAGGCTTTTTCTTATTTATCTTTTATATGTAAAAGAGAAATAAGGGAGCCTAGCCTGAACGGGGCAGAAGGCGACGCCGCATAGCATTGTTTCCTCCAGTGCAGGGAACAAGTGAAGATAAAGAGAAAAAAGTAGGAGTCTTATATATTGACTAGACTCAGTAGGTGGGGAGTGCCTTGAGACAGCAAGAGTGAGGGGCGATAAGGTAAAATAAGCAAAAAAGGGGACAAGGAGAAGGTAGTTTATGCTACTGTTCTTTGTGTTTCTGTTACATGTTGGTCTGTCAGTAAGTGCCTTTTGTATCTGTGATTTGATAAATATAATAGTTAGCAGGAAAAGGTGCTGACAAAACTGATTCATGACCAAAAATGTTTTGAATATTGGAGAATAATAATATTAAGATATTGATGTAATTGAGCTCCAACGAAAAGGGTATAAGTAAAAACGTTGTCTAAAGTGTTTGGGCAAAGAGTTAAAGATTGTGAACGTATACTCATTTTAAGAAAAAGAGATGAACACAAGTAAAAGTAACGCGCATGTCACAATGGGAAGGGAACACACCATTGGCCCACATTTGTCAACATTTCCCTCTATATAGTGAAAGAATTCAAAAGTATGATCAGTGGGTGGCGGAAATAAAAAGGTGACAGCGTGCAACCTATATGGCCGGAGGGTGGGTCGTTTCATAAGAGAGTACTGGTATCGACACATGCTAGCGAAATACAGAGGTAAGCAGTTACAGAATAGAAGGGAGGTGTTAGATTTATGGCGGATGTATGAGGAGATAGCACCTAGTAGTGAGGTAAGTAAAGATGCAATAATAAAAAAGGAGGAAGCCACGGGAGGGAGGAGAGGGGTCAGCAGGGGAGAATGTACGAAACCCCCAAAAGAGAACGAGTCCACGAAAATGTACCCGCTAATGACGAGGCCTGCAGTAGGTTACAGTGAACCCCTGTATGTTCTGGCGAGCACTACATCAACACCCAGGACAGCAACATCACCCACCGCCCCGCCTCCCGATTAGACAGGAGGGCCGTATGGACCAACCAGTGCCCCTCCAGTGGATATTGCATGGTTAACAGGGAACTTAGACAGCTTGCGCATGCACAGATGGAGATAACACGACTAAGAGCATTGTATGACAAGGGCCAAATGCTGCCAGGGGGAGGAGAAACACCACCATTGACAACAGGTGACCTCACACCCCCACTGAGTGTTGCAGGGGCGAGTGTTGCAAGGGGGTCTACACAATCCCCGCCACCACCTGTGCCAATCCCAAGGGGACAGGAACGAGAGTGGCAATCGGGAGAGTTCTTGTTTCATCTAAATAGCAAACCTGTTAGAATAATACGACCTGCAACCCCAGGCAGCCAGCGAGGGGAGGGACAAGGGGAAAGGGAGTCAGAAGAGGAGGTAGAGAAAGTATGGAGTGACTTAGACGAATATGAAGGACCGGCAGCAGCGGGATCGCCACCATCATTCCACTTTGACCAAATGGATGAAAGGGCGGCACCAAGGTGGCAAGGGAGATCAAGACAAAGAGTAGGAAACATGCTGTTAAGTAAAAGTAAGAAGGGAACGGTAAGTAAAAGTAAGAAGGGAACGGTAAGTAAGAGAGGGGGAGAAACAAAGCTACAGATGCCTCTGATACACAAGGGGGGAGGGAGGCCCCACTACATACCATGGGCACAGATGGATAAGAACAACTTGTTGAAACTCATTCCCCAACTTTCGGGTGGGATGGGTAAGTGGATACATGCATTTGAAAAACACGGCAGGGGTCCCTTTAGCTATAGGGAATGTGAAAAGCTTGTTGGTGTCAGCCGTTGGTGATCAATCAGACGCAGTGTGGGTAAAGGCGGGGTTCCCGGGAGTGACTATGAATTGTGACCTCCATGACGGGTCAGCATTCAACAATGTTAGAGCTCAAGTATGGGATGCATTGCGGAGGACATTTCCAGACACTCCAGACTTACACTTAGTGATGCAATGCACTATGGGAGAGGAGGAGAAGCCTACGCAATTCATCCTCTGGGTGCAAGACCTGTGCAGAAGTGAAACGGGTACGCCGTGGGATCAATCTACCGCCTTGTTCTATTTTATAATTAAAAAAGGGCTCCCGAAGGAGGTACAGAAGGCCTTGGATAAAATAGCTGGGATAGAAGCCAAATGCTGGCCAGAGATTCAAAGTATAATTGTACACCACTGTAGGAGGATCAAAGAAAGAGAAGGAGATAGCACAGCGAAGGTTGGCAGATAAAGCGAAGTTGGTGCAAAATAAGTTAGTGAAGGTCGCGGCTATGAATGCTACAACATCAACAGACAGTATGAAGGATAAGTGGGAGAAAACAGCCCAGCAAAGATGGCAGCAACATGGACAGGAAACGGGCAGGAGCAGTGGGACGGAGAGGAGCAGTACGGAGGGCCACAGTGGCAAGGGAGGCCTACGAGAGGACGAGGTGGATACGGAACACCAAGAGATGGGTTCGGAGGAATGGGGAATAGAGGATTTGGAGGGCCTGGGACGAGGGGAGGACCACAAGGATCATGTTGGAACTGTGGGCGGTGGGGGCATTTTTCAAGGAAATGCAGAATGAGACCTATGGGATACTACCAAAGGCAGCCCCCTCCATGGGAAATGAACACCAATATGGTCACCCCCACCCAGGCCGTCCGTCTGGGTTGCCTATGGGAGGGCATGGGCAACAAGAACAATGCTATAACGAACCTCAATTGCAGCAGAGGCAGCAGTCACCACAACATAGCAGCAGCAGAGAGGTATGCCGCAATAAATGGCAAGGCAAAACCCTATGGCAAATGCAAACATTAATATTTTTGCAACGTCTGCAAATGGTGCACCTGCACCATTCCGTGGTGTAGCGGTAGTGGGAGATAATGTATTCTCTGTTCCAGGAACAGAGACATATGCAGATTAGGACAGCCCAGATAAAGCGCTTGCGTGTCCAGTCCTATCCACCACCCTACATGCAGAAGAGGAACCACTAGTGGGGGCGGAGATGGACAACAAACAGTTTACGGTGGACTCGGGAGCTGAAAAATCATGCCTCATGGAAGGCCGGTTCCCGCTCTCGGGCAGAAATTTGGAAACGCAAGGATTCACTGGGGCTATTTTAAAAGTTCCTTACACAATAGATATTGACATAACAGAGGAGGGGGGGTTGGGGGGACAGTGCGAGCACCCCTATTGTATCATGAAGACTCGCCCATAAATTTGTTAGGAAGAGACCTCCTGAGCAAATTGAACATGACCATCTCCTTTACGGAGCAGGGAATAGTTTGTTCCAACCCAGGAGTGTGCCCCGTGCGGGCGATGATGATTAGCACAATGACAAATGAAGTGGCGGTAAGAGGGGTACCTATAGATATGGACATGTTTATTTATGGCATCAGAGTACTGGCAAGGGTGGTGCCAGAGATAACAAGGAAAAAATGGAAGGTGCCTTCAGATTTCGTTTTCCGCCCAATTGTAAACACAGATATTATCCCAGGAATGATTTTGTCTATTGATTTGGAAGGGGTACAGGTGTCAAGTAAACGTATTGCGGTGATAGGACTGGACACACATGGATGCGAATGGAGGACATTGCTGTGTATAGACCCAAACATAATGTTGCGCAATTTAACTGATGAGGTGCTATTTACTGACAATGAGTGTGATGGGGAGATAATAATGGAAATTAGTGTGCCATGTGACATCATGATTCAGCACAGTGAGGTACACAACCCCCTCATGGCCAGTGTTAACGTAGAACCCACTATATTCGAGAAAGACATGGAGAAAGTATTGCCAGAAATATGGACAGAAAGCCCCCATGACGTAGGGTTGTTGCGAGAGGTCACGCCCATCAGAATAAAATGGAAGCCAGGCGCCCTACCACCTAGCGTAAAACAGTACTCACTATCAAGGGAGGCGGAAGAAGGGATACGAGAAACAAATGCATTACTGGAACAAGGGATAATAGTTCCATCAAATTCACCATGTAACACTGCAATTTTCCCAATCAAAAAAGCAAAAGGAGGGGCTTGGAGGATGATCCAAGACCTACTCCCACTCAATGACGTAATACAGAAAGAGTTCCCATTAGTCCCCAATCCACCATCAATATTGTGCAGCATACCAAAAGATGCTACGTGTTTCACAGTAGTAAATTTGAAGAACGCTTTCTTCTCAATACCACTTGACCCAAGCTCCCGGTACCTCACAGCGTTTACAATGGAAGGAAACAGATACGAGCATTGCAGGTTAACTCAAGGGTATTGTGAGAGCCCCAGCATTCTCAATAGAATTTTGCATGAAGATCTTGGCAACATTGATGTAGAGAGCACAATAATTCAATACGTAGATGATCTGCTCGTCTGCAGTGACAGTGAAGAGAAGTGCAGGGTCGATTCAATAACACTGCTAAACTTGTTGGCCACGAAAGGAAACAAGGTGGACAAAGGGAAGCTGCAATATTGCCTAACAGAAGTGCTCTACCTAGGACAGTTGATTTCAAAAGATGGTAAAATAATTTTACCCGACAGAGCAGCAGCAATATGTCACATGATCATACCAAAAACAGTAAAAGATATGCAAACATTTCATGGATACTGGACAACGCAGCTTGCACGAGTCCATTGTTACAGGCCCTAAAGGAAGCGCAAAAGAATAATATCCCAATGAAATGGTAAAATGAAATGACACAATTTTTTAAATTACAAGATCTCATCACACACGCCCCAGTTTTAGCAAACCCTGACTATGATCGGGAATTTTATCTCTTTTTACACAGCAATGGTATCCTAATGACTGCAGTGCGGACGCAAAAAAACATCACTAGGTCACAAGCCATTGGCCTATTATAGCAGCACACTAGATTCAGTGATGCAGGGTCACTTTGCATGCGAACAAGCTCTCGCTGCAGCGGCCTTCGCAATAGAAGAGCGCCACGATTGTCATGGGATGCTCAGTAACACTGTACGCTGAACACTCACTATTTGCGATTTTAGAAAGATCAAAATCCACATCGACAACCCAGAGAGCCACAGCATATGAAATAATCATATCAAGCCCCAATGTCCATGTCGTCAGGTGCAAATCAGTAAACCCAGCCACGTTCATCACAGAACCTTGCACATTAGAAGATATTAAGACACACGATTGCGATACTTATGAAGGAGAAGGGGATGATATTCCTAAGGCCAGCGAGAATGCACTACAGGAGGGAGAAATATACTTTGTTGACGGATCAGCATCAATAGACAGTGAGACGGGAGAAAAACATGTGGGGGCGGCAGTTTTAAGAATGGAAGAGGAAGAATATGAGATCATTGTACAGAAGCGCCTACCCTCACATTACTCAGCTCAAGCAGCAGAATTGACAGCGCTAATTGAAGCGCTGCGCACTGCTAAAGGATGTGAAGTCACAATATATTCGGACTCAGCATATGCTACAACAACAGTTCACTCAGGGCTATCACGATGGAGACGTAGAGGGTTTCGCAGGGCAGATGGCTCTCCAGTGCAACATGTTGCCTTGTTGAATGAATTGAAAGACGCATTGGCAGAACCGTCAGTAATAGCTTTGGTAAAATGCCAGGCCCACACGGCCAACACAGACGTCACCTCTTTGGGAAACGCGGCAGCAGACGCAGCAGCGAAAGAAGCCGCGTATTTCAATATGCCACAAGCAACAGAATGCATTATTAAAACACCAACAGACACACCAGGGGAAGGATATAATAATACACCAATCTCCCAGGTGATAGAACTTCAAAGGCGTTCACCCACAGAAGAAAAATAGTTGTGGGCTAAAAGAGGGTGCAACTAATCAGCAACGGATTTGATATGGAGACAAGAGCTAACAGGAAAGGTAATGATGCCAGTAGAGCTACTAGAAATTGCCTTTCAGCAGCTGCATTTGCCAACCCATGCAACACATTGCAGCAGACATACAGGAACATTGGTTTATTCTGAACTTGCAAGAACTGTTGTCTAAATTCACAATAGAGTGTACAACATGCCAGACACAGCTCAGGAATGACACTAAGGACATTGAGAGGAACACTGCCCCGGCCAATAGGCCCATTCAGAGAGCTCCATATAGACTACGTGGACATGGGGGAGAGGTGTAACGGAGCGAGATATCTAATTGTGGTTGTGTGCCCATTCTCAAGGTGGGTTGAAGCTGGACCGTGCCCCCACCCCGATGCAAAGTGTGCGGCAAAGTTTTTGGTGTGGGAGGTCTTCTCAAAGTGGGGCATTTGCGATGTAATAAGATCAGACAATGGCACACACTTTGTGGATGACCTCTTCAAAGAAGTGACAACGTTGCTGAGGGTCAAGCACAAACTGTGTTCCATGCATCACCCGATGGCTAACGGGATGGTGGAAAAGATCAATGGACTGCTCAAAAGCAAATTATCCAAACTGTGCAACACATTGAAAAAAACTGGGTGTATTGCTTACCACTAGCACTGTTCCAACTCAGAACGCAAGCGAGCAAGGACCATCATTTATGCCCCCATGAAATAGTGACGGGCAGATGCATTCACACGCCACTCTCCCCAGTGAGAGGAGCCTTGTATGCTCACAGAGCTGCTACAGTGCTGGGGGATGAATTTAAAGAATACCTCACCAACTTAACTCGCGCAGTGCAAAACATAGCAAAACAAATTGCACCACAATTCACAGAGAACGCAGCGACAGATACTGCAATGCCAGCACACAACAGCCCAAAAGGTCGATTGATGCCAGGTGAACATGTTTTTTGGAGCTTTGTACGGAGATGGAATTCTCCACGGTTTCATGGCCCTTATGAGGTCATCTACTGCACACCCACGGCAGTGAAAGTGAAGGGATTGAAATATTGGGTGCATTTGTCAGATGTGAGAAAGGCACGCGAAAGTGCAATCCCTCAAAATGAACATGCGAAAGTGCAATCCCTCCAAATGAACATGGTAACAGCAATGAAGTTGCGAGTGGGTAACTAAAGTATGGACAAAGACTAAAATGAGTAAAAGAAAATAAACTGACCAAGAATTAAATGGATATATGTATTTATCTCCTCCCCCACTCTCTCCCCCCTCTCTTCTACCCCCACCTCTCCCTAACACAGCTCATCTATCTATACGTCTACTGACCTATGGTTTAAACGAATAGTAAATAAGAAAAATATTTGATGATCATATAGTATGAAGTAAAGGTGTAAGTAAATGTATCATGTTAAAGATCAAAAGGTTATGAAGATAATAGTGAGATGTGCACATCCAAAACAATAATTAATAGAGTAACAGAGTAGGGAAAGAAGAACTGCAAAAATGGTTTTATGCATATTACTTAACCAATTTATATCGCCCCTTCAGGTGACAATGGCAGAAAGGACTGCACTCACCGATGACGACACAGTTTTAGTTAGTGATAGGGTAGTTAATCGAAGTAACGAGTATTATAATCACGAATGTGGAATCAAATACTCTATTATATTATTTTCTGTGATGTTATTTTTTATGGCTTGGTACTATACGGTGTCTTTTATTGTAGAGGACATAAAAGAAGGAGGGAGTGGGGTAAACCTAATACGAGAAGGCTCAACACTGATATGGGCCGGGGTGAAAATGTAGAAACAGTCCCACCACGTTGCATAAGACTCGTACAAAGCCAGTGTCCCTTTTTCCACTGCCAATTATTGTGAATGAGACCAATCAGTATGATGGGGATTATTTTTGGGAAAGTGAACCTGATCTAATGAATACTGATGTACAAACAACCGCAGAACCTACCTCGCAAAGCACTATAATGCACTTTAGTATTGCTGCTACTAATGAATCAGAAACACCAGACCCACAGGCCTGGGAAGTTGCTAATGAACGCAATGACACGGCATGGGCTGGGGTATTTCCCATACACTACCGAAAAGTAAAAATGACCAATGATAAGAAAGGGGGGGGGGGAGAAGATGGAAAAGGTGGGCGGGAGGCAAAAGATTTGATATTTACCAAGGTTTGGGATTAGATGAAATAGAAGACCCCCACCACCCAGACCAGTCCAACAAATGGTATTCAGACATGAGTGCAACTGCAAAACAAGCCACCAACGAGAGCTGCTATGTTTGCTCTCTCATACCGCACGCATCAGGCACACCTAAAATACTTATACCTCAGGAAGTGCCCTCGCAAGACCGCCCAATGTTTGATTCATCTCGTGTTATGTAGGATTCAGAGCACCTTCCAGGCACACACAGTTACAATAGAAATGCTGCAGAACGAGAAAACGTGCACAAGCAAGCGCCAAGGAGTGATCTGCATCTAAGAGCCATTTTTCATCATAAAAGGAACAGGATTTACAGACAATAAGTGGCAGGATGAGACAATCGAGTGCAAAGATGAGGCACTGAGAGGACACACTGAAGAAAACTTCCAATGGGTCAAGGAAACATGTGCTCCCGTCTGGTCCCAGCACATTGCAAAACTCACATGGGTTACTGCTCTCGAAAAACCCATCAAAACCCAAAAAGAAATTTCCCATGAACTTTGTTTCCACGGTGAAGGGAAGGTGCCAATGGGTGCCAACAAACGGTGCAACAAAATCATTATCCCAGACATGAAAAAAGGTACAGCTGCACTCATGGGCATGTATTGGGGTATGTGGCAAACAAGCCTACCTGCATCTAGCGGCATCATGGAGAGGTACTTGCGCCCTGGCTACTCTGCATTCCGCACTGATGGTGATCCCAGAAAGCAATATCCAAGGGGGGAAAGGTTCGGCTGGACTCTCGGCAGCAAAAGGTTCGGCAGGCATATCGGCAGCAGGGCAATCGGCTAGCACATCGGCAGCGCCCCAACCAGCACCTACAGAGTCTTACCCATACGATATATCTGAAAATGACCTGAAAGACAGACTGTCCGGCAAAAGGAGGTCAAACTACATCTCCACAGAATCCTCCAACCTCCTTGCTGAGATTCCTGCGAAGTACAAGCTCATTAACTCAGCAGAGACATTTTTTGCGTTCCCTCCTAACGCCAGGACTCCAGGCACGAACAAACGCCAAATGGTTACAGATCGTCCGCTGGAAGCTAATCCAACTGGCCAACAACAATGACGAGGGGTTCAATGTTATCAAGTTAGAACTCCGTGCCTTGCGGCTAATGACAATGCAGAACCGGTACGTCTTAGACCTTCTCACAGCAATGGACGGCAGTGTTTGCCAAAAATAATCGGGAGCGCATGCTGTACATTCATACCTTCTGAGGATGCAGATTATGGGACCCTCTCCCACGTCATCTCAGCGGTACACAGTCTGGGGGAACGAATGCGGGAAGAAGGAGGAGTAAAGCCAAGCAGCTGGTTTGACAACGTGTTCAATTGGATACCATACTGGTTCAGCATCATGATGAAAATCTTTGTTCCAGTCATCATTTTTATTTTACTATTTTTCTGTGTGTGCCAACTAGGGATCCGATGTTGCGCACAATCTATGCCTAATTCAGCAATGATGATGGTAACAATGGGCTGACAAGCAAGGATAACGACCATGATAGATGCACAGATGCAAACTGGTGAGCCAAACCCCCCAAAATACTGCATGACTGCTGTCTACCCTGAACATGGGGATAGGGTAGGTAATTTATATCATACTACGATCAAAGAACCAAGTGAGCTGCAATGGTATAGGGAAGTGTGGGTGGACCTGGTTGGGGATGGAGGAATTTAAATGATGTGTACACCTGATGAGTACGCCAGGAAGGGGCATAGTTTGGGAAGTGTATGTAGGGCATGGATGCCTATAAAAAGGTACACCTGCATGGGATGAAGCACTGGCTGAAGAAGAGTATTATCACAATGAGAATAAAAACAAAAAGTAATTCATTACTTTAGATGTAATGAAAGGGGGGAATGAGTGGGAGTGGCAGGCCATTCATTCGGGCCCCCCCTCACGCATTCAGTTCAAGATGCATCACTTGCCCGACCAACAGTGGGTGATGCTTCCAATGCCCCTCTGTGCATAACCAGCCATTGTGCTGATGACGACGTAGGTGGGGCTGTTGTAGAGACACTTGGCATCCATTTTGGGCACCCGCAACTCCATCTTTGGACTAGGCCTCACTGTCATGATGCCTGCCCCCGGGAAACCAGACCAGGCCCAGCAGCCCCGGAAGCAGGCATCACGCCATTTGGAGCATGCCCAAAAGCCCCAGTTAGGGGCTGTTTGGGTGCAGTCCTGGCACCTTTGGCGCCAGGCTCATAAGAACAAAGTCAGTCCTGGCGCCATAGGCGCCAGGCTCATTTATGAGAACTTACCTAAAGCAGACCATGCTGCTTACTCACCTGATGCAGACCATGCTGCATGAAGACCTAAGCCAAATGAGGCCTAGGAGGGACTATTTTAATGCAGGGACTATTTTCTTACCTGGGTGGGGCAGTGGAAGAATACTTACCTGGGACTTCTCCCAAAGCTATTTAAGCCACGCCCGGACAGCCACACGTGCTTCGCGTTATTCTGCAGTAGCAGCGTAACGCTCACCGTGCCTGTAGCAGCTTCCAGTCTTCTGCCACGCCTGTCTGCACTCCGGAGCTCCTGAACCCTGCAAGGAAAACAGAAGGAAAGGTTAGAGCAAGAGTTTATTCATACTCACCTGAATCCTGCATCTTCCCGACTTGGACCTGGAAGAAAGAATCCATTAGTCGCTCTTGCCGCGCCTCCTGCAACGCCGCGCTGAGCTCACCTGTTGCCATTTTCAGCATTCCATCACGCTCTTCTCAGTCCGCGGCCATCACCTATGGACATAAAAACAATAAGGTGAGCAACAGAGAGTTATCTAAAGCAACAAAGGCAAATATTAAAACTTACTTGAGATCACCGGGGATACTCACCTAATCTCGGGTCGGCGCAACCTTTTCCTCATATCCGCCGCACCCCGGCCCCTATGGGGAAACATTCCGCTACAGACTTACCCGGTTGCGGTAAACTCTTCAATCCACGGATCTTCCTCCGAATGGATGCCTGAAAACAGCTTTTATAAACACTTACCTGCGCATCTCTGGTTGCCACGTGAACTCTTTCCAGATCCACAAGGGCAACCTAGGGGAATTGGACAGAGTGAATTCCAGACGTTTTGAAATCTTATAACTATTACCTCTACAGAGTCAACTCTGTCTGCAACTCGCCAACTTCCCACACCAGTGAGGCAACTGGTCATCTACGCGCCCCTGCACTTGAAGCCGGATGGAGAGTTTACCTTTCCAGATTATCAGTTGAGAATCTAAAGGAGTCTCAAAGTAATTCATGGGGAGGTGGGGTTAAGCTTAAACCTCACAGGTGGTTAATTCCCCTTTCTGCATTACAGAAGAGTATTCATACGAGCCACACAGACCAAGCTGGGTGGCCCGGTCCACTCCGTCATCTCGGCGCTCCGAGTATCACTGGAAGAAGTAACATCAGGCCGGTCCAGATCAACGCCCCATGGACACCAGGTGAGCATAACACTCACTGCGATAATATGGAAAGGCTTCTCTCCCCTCTGCAGCGCCGCGCACTCAAAGGCCCCCACCTTTTCTCCCCGTGTCTGAAAGCCTTGCAGCTCCATTCGCACGCCTGAGCCGGAGGTAATTGCATCAAAACAAATGCAACATCTCACCCTTCCACTGAGACCACTGTCCTATGCGTGAACCGGCTCGAACCATGCCTTGCAGCCCATCCATCTCCACAAATGCCCCCCCCCCACCCCCCCCCCCCAAGTCCTGACAAGCCATATAAGCCCCCAGTAAATAATGGTGTTATTACAAATACAGAATGTATAGGGTATAATTTGCTCAAAGGAGCTTTAGTGACTTATTTAGTGCATGTTTAAAACAATATATTATGTTAGATTAGTTAGGAGGACCTGCCCCGTTTCATCACAACCTGACCCTCACCCCACCCGGACACAGACAACTGGACCTTGTGATGCTCGCCCTGCCGCCAACTGAGCAACCAATCCCGAGGAAGCAACGCCAACAGCGACATATGTAGCTGAATGTTTTACCCAATCCTGTGTCTATGTAGTCCCCTATGTGATGATGTCATTTGTGATGATTTTTACCTTCATAAATTAATACACTTGTTATGTTTGCCAGAGCGCTCTCGGGCAGCAGAGTTCTCTGGATGCCAATTTTAAATAAACAACTCTTGCAGCCTGTTCTCTTGGTCTCATTACCCACTGGGGTGTCTTATTACTTTGCATTTTGGACGTGTAAGTCGGGGAGTGGGCCTACATACACTATGAAAAATATGGTTACAATATAAAAATATGGTTACAATATCACTAACGTGATATACATTTCATGCAAGAATCGATCACCATACGTATCGGCAGAAAAAAAACATGCTATAACAGCAACTTGCAAAACACACAATACATAGTCCGAAATGAATGCCTACTCTAAATGCTTTTGGAAGATTTAGTCTGCATTGCGAATTTGAGTTGTTTAAGACTCACCCACTGAAGTGTGCCTGAAATAAACCTTTAATGAGTCTAGCAATTATTGTATAGAATTCCAGAAAGACAAATTATTTGTTATTCCTATTCTTTCTTATTTAGGATCACTGCTCAAAGTGTTAGACTTGTGGAACCCCTGTTTTTTTTTTTTTAAGAAGCCTGAACAAGAAAGCCAGCGACTCCAGAAACAAAGCCGCATGGCATTGGCCACAGCCCAGTAGCTTTAATTTGTAAATAGAAAAAAAATAAAAAAATAAAAATATGGGATACATTACTCACCGTAATCGTATTTCTGATGCTTGTATCTGCTTAGATTCACATGCTGTGCATAGGCCAACATCTAGTGGGAGCTGCGGAGTATTACAGTTGTTTTTCGAAACTCGAAAATGGGCGTCGACACAGGGCGTGCCAGTAATACTATCCCTAGTGTGACGTCCACTGTACCCAAGATCCCGCACGCGTCTAGGATCCTCAGATTGTATTTTTTGACATGAGGTAGCATGAGGAGTAGCGCGAGTACAGATAATCCAAGCAGATAGACAGAAAGGTAAGACTACAAGCAATCATGCGCCTTCTCTCAGAGGGGAGGAAGGGTGGGTCGCATGTGAATCTAAGCAGATACAAGCATCAGAAATACGATTACGGTGAGTAATGTATCCCTTCTGAGGCTTGTGGAATCTGCTTAGATCACATGCTGTGTATAGATTAGCGAGCAGTACCAGAAGAAGGCGGTGGGATGTGAGAAGGGTCATGAGCAAATAAGTGTCTTAGAACCGCTTGTCCCACTTGTGTATCTGCCTTGGAATGGGTGTCAATGCAGTAATGCTGAGTAAAAGTGTGAATAGAGCTCCAAGTAGCTGCTTTGCAAATGGTGTCAAGGGGTACATTTGCAATGAAAGCCAGAGTGGCCCCAATGCCTCTAGTAGATTGGGCCCTTGGCGTAAAAGGCAGTGTCTTTTCAGAAAGTGAGTAACAGCTGGATACAGTTAATAATCCACTTCGAGATGGCACCTTTAGAGACGCGATCCCCCTCTCTGCCTGTAGCTACGGAGACAAACAGTTGATCTGTTTTCCTTAGCGGTCTTGTTTTATTTACATAGTAGAGGACCGCCCTATGCACATGTAAGGTGTGTAGTTTCACCTCAGCCGAGCATTGCGGGTTCTGGAAGAAAGCCGGAAGCTCAATGGACTGGTTTACATGGAATTTAGATATGAATTTAGGTGAGAACCTAGGGTGTGTGCGTAAAACCAGTTTGTCTTTATGGATAGTAAAGAAGGGATCTTGAACTGACAGAGCCTGAATTTCACTGACCCTTTTATAGAAGTAATAGCTACTAAGAAGGCCGTTTTAGAAGTCAGGTGTTTGAGACTGCTTTTATGTATGGGTTCGAAAGGGGGGCCCATGAGCTTGGCTAGCACCACATTAAGGTCCCATCCTGGTGGTGGGTTTGAAATAGGAGGGTGAAGTCTCTTTACTCCTTCCATGAAGGCTTTAACTACTGGTACTTTCCACCACAAAACCTTGCTATGGGAAGTGGTGTAAGCCGAGAGGGCTGCCAGGTGTACTTTCAGTGAGTTAAAAACCAATCCTGCATCTAGCAGGTGGAGCATGTATGTAACAATAGTGGAAGGAGTGCAATCAACTGGGTTGATTTGTCTACTCTGGCACCAGATAACGAACCTCTTCCACTTGTCAAAGTAACAGTGCCTTGTGTTTGGTTTCCTAGATTCCCTTAGGATGTCCATACACCTCTGTGGCAAATTGAGGTGTCCAAACTCTATGACCTCAGGAGCCATGCTGCCAGGTTCATTGAGTTGGGTTGCTGGTGCACTGTTTGACCTTGGTGCTGGGACAGTAGGTTGTACCAGGCTGGAAGTTTGATGGGCTCGCACACCGCCATCCTGCGTAGGTGTGGGAACCACGGTTGTCTTGCCCACATGGGAGCAACTAGGACGAGCGTCATCGAGTCCCTGTTCATCTTGTTCACCACTTTCCTGATGAGAGGAGTTGGTGGAAAAGCGTACGCAAACATCCCTGACCAGTTTATCCACAGGGCGTTCCCCTGGGAGTCTGGTTGGGGGAACCTGGATGCAAATCCTGGGCATTGTCTGTTTTCGCTTGTGGCGAATAAGTCTATAGTGGGGAAACCCCACTGAGAGAAGAGATCTTCTACGACCTCTCTGAAGAACCCATTCGTGTTCCTCTGGGAGGGAGTCTCTGCTCAGAGCATCCGCTAGGGGATTGAGCTCCCCTGGAACATGTTGTGATGATAGGAAGATGTTCCGTCTGAGTGCCCATATCCAGATTTTCTGGGCAAGCTTGGAAAGATTTGGCGAGCGAGTCCCTCCTTGCTTGTTCAGGTAGGACATGGCTGTAGTGCTGTCCGTCCGGATTTGCACTGACAGGTTTAGTAGATGGGGCTCGAACGCCTGAAGCGCTCTGAATACTGCCAGAAGCTCTAGCAGGTTGATGTGGTTCTTGGCCACTGAGTGAGACCAGAGATCCTGAGCTGTGTGGTGGAGATGGTGAGCTCCCCACCCCGTCAGACATGCATCTGTAGTGACTACTGCCTGTACTTCGGGATCGTAAAAGGGTTTCCCCTGTGCGAGATTCTCTCTTGTCCACCAGTGAAGGCTTTGTACCAGTGTTGGCGAAATGACCACTAGATCGTCCCATTGACCGCTTGCCTGAGACCACTGTTTCGCCAACCATTTCGGCATGGGACGCATGCGCAGGCGTGCGTGGGGGACCAGGTAAATGCATGACGCCATCATGCCCAGTAAACGCATTGCTTTGCGTACCGTTATTTGTTGACTGGACTGAGAATGCGGAATTTGCAGTAGTATATTCCGAATTCTTTCTTCTGAAGGAAAGGTCAACCCCTCCTGGGTTTCCAGGATTGCTCCTAGGAATTGTTTTGAGGTGCTTGGCACCAGGCTTGACTTCTTCTCGTTGATTGGGAAGCCTAACTCGTGTAGGAGGTCGATAGTCCTTTGAATGTTTGTCCTGCAAATTCCTGGGGTTTCCCCCGTTATGAGCCAGTCGTCCAGATAAGGGTACACTGGGATTGCCTCCCTGCGTAGGTGTGCAGCCGCCACCGCCAGTACCTTGGTGAATACCCTTGGTGCTGAAGCTATCCCGAAGGGTAGTACCTTGAATTGGTAGTGGCGACTGTCCACCTTGAAGCGCAAGTACTTTCTGTGCGCTGGGAACATGGAAATATGAAAATAAGCATCTTTCATATCCAAGGTTGCCATGTAATCCCCCTTTTTTAGGAGGGGGATTACCTCTTGTAGCGTGGTCATACGAAATTTTTGGGGCTTGACATACTTGTTGGCAGGCCGTAAGTCCAATACTGGGCGCATTGTCAAGTCTTTCTTTGGCACAAGGAAGTAAGTTGAATAAATACCCTTGTTTACCTGGTGTCCCGGGACGAGTTCTATCGTGTCCTTTTGTAGAAGAATGGCGATCTCCTCGAGGAGAATCTTCTGATGTTCTAAGGAGTGTACGCTTTGTCGTGGAGGATGGTTCTGGGGACGCTGCAGTAGCTCTATACAATATCCTGTGGATACTATTGACAGCACCCATCTGTCTGATGTGATCTCTTCCCAAGGCTGGGTGAAGTTTGAAATGCGTCCCCCTACTGGGGTTGCGTGAGAAGGGACCCTGAACTGAGCGTCACTGCTTTGGTGGAGGCGTGCCGCCTCCTTTGCTGGGGCTGCCTCTGCCTTTACCAGGACCTCTCCTATTACCTCTGCCGTAACCCTGGGTAGACTGTTGGTTGTTGTTCCACTGTGTACCCTGCCCCTGGGAATAGTTAGATCCTCTCTGGGAATTTTGGCCGCGTGGGCGACGAAAATTACTATTCCCTCTCTGGTTAGGGGGTTTATTGGTTAACTGGCCAAGGGACTTGAGTGTCTCGTATTCGTCCTTGGCATTTTTCAGTGCGTCTTCGACCGCCTTACCAAACAACAGATCGGCTTCCACCGGTTTGTCCAACAATGATGCCTGTGTTTCTGCCTTAAAACCAGACTGCCGTAACCACGCATGTCTCTTGATAACAGTACCTTCTGCTATCAATCTGCCTGCGTTGTCCGCGGCGTCGAAGGTTGCTTTCAAAATGCAACCAGACACGGCTCTACCCTCTGCGGAAATCCGAGCTAATTGGCCCTTTAACGGTTCAGGAGCAGAGGGGCTATAGGAGCCGCGACTTCTTCCCACTGATGGCAGTTGTAGCTGGCCAACAGGGTGGTGGAGTTAGCAATCCTTGCTTGATAGGCGGACGTTGAGGCTACCTTCCTGCCGAAACCATATAGTTTTTTGCTCTCCTTGTCGGGAGGAGCTTCTGACGAAGACAAGGGTGTCCCAGCCCTCTTACGAGTGTTGGTGACAACTAGGGAGTCTGGCTTCAGATGTCCTCTTATATAGAGAGGGTCAGACTGTGCTGCCCTGAAAAGTTTTTCAACCCTGGGATTGACTGCTCTGGTGAGGTTTGGGTTCACCAGGGACAGATCTATTCTCCGCTGAATGGATTTAAGGATAGGGATGGTCTGGGCAACAGGCCTCCTTTCTCCCACTAACTCTTCCGCGAAGTCCCTTGGGTGTCAATCGACTCCAGAAACAAAGCCGCATGGCATTGGCCACAGCCCAGTAGCTTTAATTTGTAAAAAGAAAAAAAATAAAACTATATATATTTATATTTTTTTTTTTAGGGGGTAGCCAGGAGACAACAGGGGTAGCAAGGGAGACCCTTGGCAACGCCTAAATGACATCCCTGAAAGTGGGTGTTCCAGCCGAAATGCCCCCACAAATTGGGGAAATTCCGGTTTGTAACAATCCGTTCTGGTGCACTTGTTCCTTCTGCCAGGAGGTGGGCTTGTGTTGGTCTCTTGGGGTGGATTTATGCACTTGCATTTGTTTTTTTTTTTTAAAAAGGTCAGTAATGTTTTGACCCACAAAAGTTGTGGTAATAGCGGGTTCAAGATATGTATGTTTTACTTTTACTTTTTTTGCAAGAATCTGGGTGCACACGATCTCCGTTGCCCCTACACCTAAATTAGTCGTTAGTTCGTGAACAATGTCCTCCTCGGTGCAGCCAGTTCGAACAGGGTTTTTCCATTTCTTGTTTGAAGGTTCTACAAGCTGCTTTTCAGCCCAAATCATTCTGAGCACAATCTTGGTTTGGTGGATTACACTTTAAAAAAAATAGATGAAGAGCAAGTGCCCAACTAAGGCCGGTTCACGCAATGCAAATGCGTTACTAGTCATGGTCATCCTGAATAGAATGGTTGATGCAAAGACCCCATAATTTAAGCTATCCTACACTTGGCGAAGACTTACGACACACTATGAACAAACGACATCTCAAAGTCTGTTAAACATGAAGCTGTAAAACATGGATATGCTCTCTCAGCTGTCAGTGGTAGGCAGCACTCTGGTTGCTTCTGTGCCGATGTAAATGAAAATATCGGTATACCCTGCAACCAGTGTGCATGTGCTGTCAGACAGGTTTTATTTGCACTTTCCCACCCTCATCTCTTTAAATGGGACTGCCAGCAGTTCTGCTTATGCTTTCTGTGATCCCAACAAGATTTCTGTGAGAGTTTTCTTTTTTAACTTAACTTACTTGTTGAACGCATTTTGGTTTTGGGGCATTGGTTAGTCTTTAAGGCAACCAGTGCAGGGGGACCCAAGCACTAATTGGTGCCCAATAGTGCAAGCAAGCCCGGTTTCTCCTTTTTTAACTTTATGGCAATTTTTTCCACCCATGTTTACTGTAGCCCAGACGGGCAGGCTGGTGGCAGTGGTACCTTTGTCCAATGTGAGTGGCTATTTTGGAATCAGGCTGCAAACTCATCTTCCAGCTTATGTGCCATCTAGTAAAAATGCCTTGAATCTGCAGTAAAGGGCTGCATAGAGCAGGACATTGTTAGGGAGAATTATCTCTTTAGGCTGAATTTCCTAACCTAGCGAGTCCCCCAGCAGCTTTGCTGGATTTCTGGAGTTTGTTTTTTTCTCCTGCCAAGAGTGAGACCCTTTCTCCCACTCTTGGACATGATTTATGGTGTTCCTTTGACTGCTTATGTGTTTTATGGGCTATGGGGTCCTTTACTCCATAGGGCCTCATGTGTTTTTACTATGTGTGTTACACAGCACCCTCCGTGCAGTAGCACAGGGGTGTCATAGTGACACCCCACCATAGACTCCATACCCTGGGACTGACTACTGTCTCCCAGGGCATGTAAAGTCACCATTTTCTTTACTAGTCCCAAATTATTAACAGAAACCAGTACAAACCATCATATTGTGGACGTACTGGTCGGGGCAATTCGATTGCCCCGGGGTCTGTTAGTCGAGGGAGCACGTCTCCGTCCCCCCTGATCGAGTTTTGGCTGATGGCAGTGGAAACTACTTTTTATATTCGACCGCAAATATTTCCCATGGGATTTCCCATTGTTCGAGGCTACCAACTTTAATTATTTAATTCTCATAGCCTCAAACATACCGCCGGTTTATTTAATTAATATTAATTTGCCGGTTGGTATTTTTTGCCAGGACTCGATTCTAAAATGGCGTTTGTCTTCTCTTCTGTGACTCCAACCCAAGTCGAGCCCTTTGTTCCACTTTTTGGCTAGCATATCCACAGAAGCCTCCAAAAGTGGTGCCACTCTGTCTGGGTACCACAGGGGGTGTGGGAGGGGGTTTAGGCACCCTGGACTGAGTTACCTTGGTAACTCAAGTCGCACTCTTGTGTGATTGGCCCAAGTGGTGAGCCGGCCGGCTCACCGCTTAGCATGTTTGATTGACAGCTAGGCTGAGTGAATGGGGACTGGAACTTCAGAAGTCGCCACAGGACCTGAGAATCCGACGAGGGAGAAGCTGAGCCGACCTACCACGACGACACCACCAGTGGAGCCCTGCGGAACCGACTCACCACTTCCCGACGACAGAGAAGATCTCCCAGCTGGAGAGGCTTGTTCCCCTGACTGGTGGGCACAACCAGTTTACCTTCTCTTCGCACCCCAGACCGGTTTGTGGTCTAACTGCCCGTGCCAAGCACCCAGGCGGCCGGATAGCCACTTACCACTGACCCGCGAATCAACGGACCGCTCCTTGTACCCGAGAAACTCTGTGGCTGGTTTCTTCCCTGGCAGTGCAACGGACTCCTGTCTTCCTCCCCGACGAGATCCTCTCTTCCCCCGGACGAAGCCCCGACTTGCATCCGCTGCCAGGAACAACTGCCCCCGCTGGAGTATTCTCACCACTTTAAGGTACCGTGTCCGCCAGGCCTCCCTTTCTAAAGATTGCTACAAGGTAATAACCACCCCTTAACCTTCTGGACTGGACTGGCCGCCTTGACCCTGTAACTGGTTCCTTTCTTTGGTCCAACTCCTTTTTGAACCGTTACAAGACTTTTGTGCACTGCAACTGTGTGACCTTGGACACATTTCGTTTTGATCCTCTTAAAGCGGATCCGGCCTACTGACTCTGAATTCACGGTGTTACTTTGCCTTCCTCTCTTGTTGTGTTCGTAAAAATGTGTTGGGATCTGTTTCAATTTATTCTCTGTTTTTCTCTCCCTTTTTAAAACGAATTATTAGAGTGCCATCTACGTTAAGCGCTCCTCGCTGTCTGAAAATAAGTGGGGCTTTACTTAAGACTTGTCTAATATTCTTTTAAGGGAGTTTATATCTTTTAGTGACCGTGTTTTTGAATTGCTTACTATTAGTGCCTGTGTGTTTTTCTAGTTGTGGTTTTTAATAAATAATTATATCTCTTTTACACCAAGCCCTGATCAGTGTTTACTTGTTCTATTGTGTTCTCTTGACCTATTGTGAATACTCTGTATACTGCCGAACTCTTCTTGAGGGAAGTCTGACTGCTCAGCCACAGCTACCAAGTGAATCTGTGTGGTACAGACTGCTACCAAGTGGGTTTACTGCCAAATACCTGTAGTCCTAAATATTTTGCAGTGGTCCCAGAGGGAAGTGCACAGGTTTCTGCCTAACACTGGTGTACAGCGGTGGGATTTGTATCGATTATACACTTTAGAGTGCTTGTTGAACACTTTAGGACAACTAACCACAGGGTTTAGCACTAAAAAGCTGATTTTCTAACTATGTCTGCTATGGAGAGTTATACCCTAGAATCATTGTCTGCCAAAACTGCCGATTGCTTAAAAGTATTGTGTAGACATAAGAATCTGAGAAGGGCAAGAAAATGGAACTTATAGAAAGATTGTTAGAAAACCAAAGTCTGGGTGGTACTGAGGAATCTAGCCCCCCCCCCCCATGCCCCCCTCCCCCCAAAGCAAATGTAGAAAACAGTGATGGTATTGATCTGAATCAACGTCTTGATAATGAGTCAGAAGAGGAAAGTGAACCTAATGAAGTTGGCCACTCTGAGCCTCTGTCTGCCTTACTTACTGGGCCTATACCAGGTCCTACATGTAACCCTGCTTATTTTGAACATGAAAAAATGAAGCTTGAATTAGAGTACAAACGTTTTATTACTCAATCTGAAAGAAACCAAGAGCTAGAGTTCAGAAGAATGAATGCCCAGGCCGAGCAGAAGCAAGCAGAGTTAAGACTCAGAGAAATAGAGCTTAATCATGAACTAGAAATGAAAAAGTTGTCTGTGGAAAATGCTTCTCTCTCCTCTGGTTCTTCTAGGAGTTCCAGTCCCAAAAGACCCCGGATGCCTAAGGAACTAGTGGGTATGTATGAACCTAAGTTGGATGTGTTGGATTGGTTAAAAATGTTCGAGTATAATCATGGGCTCCAGGACATCACAGGGAATGAGTTACTTCCCCGGTTGTTCTCTAGGCTTCCGCCTGTTACAACTGATGTGGTAATGGAGTTGGGGGGAGGTGGAAAAAAAGGATTATGAATGTGTGAAACTAGCTTTGATAGCTAGATTTGGGAAGACCACTTCCCAGTACCTTAAGAGGTTTAGGACCCTCAAAAAGCATGATGGTACCCCTTGGGCTACCTGGGCGAGTGAAAGTTTGAAAAACAGAGGGATGGATTAAGGGTTACAGAGTTAACACTTATGAAGGAATGAAGAATCTTGTAATGTTGGAGTCAATTTATGATGCCTGCTCTCCTGAGCTCAGACAGCACTTGGCTGATTCAAGGGAATTAGATTCCAGGAAGTTAGGTAAGGCTGCTGACTTGTGGGTTGCCAACAGGGCCACTCACAAGGATTCTGGGACTACTCAGAAAAAGGATGCGGGAAAACAGCCAAAGAAGGACTCCAAAGAGAATTCTAATCATTCCAATTCCAAAGAGGGCCCCAAACAGAACCAAAAGGGTAAGCCACCAGGGAAAACAAATCAGGCTAGTGTACCTCGTGGTGCCAAACCAGAAGGTCAGAACAAGCCACCATTCCAGAAAGCATTTGGTAAATGCTTTGCTTGTGGCTCTACTGACCATGTGAAAGGAGATCCCAGACGTAAGGGTAAACCTTCAGGGGTCCAGCTTGTCTTCTTAGCCTTCGCTCCAGAGGACGAAGTACAAATGGCAAGTGGAAACTTTCTATTACTGGCTGATGAACCCATTGGAGTCTCAACCAGTGTTTCTTTAGTGTCTCTTGGTTTGTGGGAACAACAGAACTTAGATGTCTATAATTCTATCCCAGATAATACTAAAGAGTATTATAAGGGCAGTGTCCAGGTGAATGGTCAGGAGACTCCTGCCATTAGGGACACTGGGGCCAGCATAACTGGTGGACAAATTGTTTTTTTCAGGCTGAGGATGTTGCTAAGGCACCCAAACGCCTCACCAAGTTAGCTGGAGGGCCTGTGCAGATGCTTCCCCAATTACCAGTTCTCATCCAGTGTAATGACATGACTGTGAAGATACCTGTCAGCATACAAAGTGAGGCGCCAGGAAGGGTTCTGCTGGGTAATGACTTGAAATCTCTTGGAGTAGTGTCACATACCCCCAGACCTCCTAGTAAAAGGTTACAGGAGCTCACCAGACCTGCAAGGGAGAGAACCATGAGAGGTACTCCCAAGGAGATGATGAAGAAAGAGGTCACTCCTGCTCCACTGGAGAGATCAGCTGCTGTCTCTAAGCAACAAGAAGCAAAGGGGAAACCTAAGACTTCTAACAAGAAACCAGCAGTCAGCACTCCAGTGCAGCCAACAAGGACTTCCCCTAGGTTGTCCAAAGTTACTCCAGTAACTTCCCCCTCCAGCTGAGGCTAAGAGGGAGGTACAACCCTGTGTGGGGTTGAACTAGACTCTGAAGAAGAGCTAGTAGAAGACCAGGAACTCATTGGAGATCTGGATCCTCTTGACCATCCTGAGCTGCAGTCTTTACTGGCAGAAGGTGGACCCAACAGGGCAGACTTCAGTAAGGGACAGAGAGAATGTCCAACTCTGGAAGGTCTTCGCCACCAGGCAGATGCTCAGGCTGAAGGGCAAGAGCCTGTGAAATATAGGTTACACTGGGAAGATGGCCTCTTCTACAGTGAACCAACGTAGTCTGCACCTGCGGACAACAAACGACTTGTAGTACCCCAAGAGAACAGACCACAGTTCTTGCAGTTAGCCCATGAGATTCCTTTGGCTGGTCACTTGAGTTTCAAGAAGACTAAGGAAAGGCTCTCACTCTACTTTTATTGGCCAAAGATGGGGGCTGAAGCAGATAAATACTGCAGGAGCTGCCACACCTGCCAGACTTCTGGTAAGGTTGGCTCCAAGAATGTGGCACCTTTAGTGCCTCTCCCAGTTGTGTACCAGGGTTGGGTTTCCTAAGGAAGTAATCTCTGACAGGGGGTCAAATTTTATGTCCCACTACATGAAAGCCATGTGGAAAACCTGTGGAGTTACTTACAAGTTCTCAACCGCATACCACCCTCAGACAAATGGGCTGGTTAAAAGGTTCAACAGAACCATGAAGAGCATGATAGGTGCTTTAGAGGACACCCTTAAAAGAAAGTGGGACCTTCTACTGCCATGCCTTCTCTTTGCTTATAGAGACGTCCCTCAGGAGGGAGTAGGTTGTTCTCCCTTTGAACTTCTTTATGGTCATCCGGTCAGAGGTCCATTGGCCCTGATCAAGGAGGGGTTGGAGAGTGCTCCTTCCCCCAAGCCAGTCAGAGTGACTGACTACGTGATAGGTCTCCGTAGGAGAATGTCACAAATGATGGCAGAAGCAAGTGATAACTTGAAAGCTAGAAAAACATTGGTCAAGCACTGGCATGACCAAAAGGCTAACATGGTCGAGTTTACTCAGGACCAGCTAGTTCTCGTTATGATTCCAACAAGGCAGAGGGCCTTACAAGACAAATGGATGGGACCCTTCAAAGTTGTAGGTAAACTTGGAGAGGTCAACTATTTGGTGGACTTGGGCAACCCCAAGGAGCCTCCAACAGTTTTCCACACCAACAGACTAAAAGCGTATGTCTCCAGACCTGATGTAGGAGCTTTGCTTCTAGCATCATCAGAGGAAGAAGGAGAGTGAAGCTCTTCCTGATCTCCTCAGAGGCTTACCTTTAGACGAAAAGATTGAAGGAGTAAATCTCTCTTCAAATCTGACACCTGAGCAACAGGAAGAGTGCAAGTCTATGTTAAATCAGTTTGCCTCCCTGTTCTCACTTTCACCAGGCTTGACCCCTTGGGGACAGCATTACATACTCACTGGTGACTGTCTGCCAGTCAAAAGCAGAGGATATCGAATGTCAGAAAATGTAAGAACCCACATCAAAGGTGAGGTCAGCAAGATGCTTGATCTCGGGGTAATAGAGCCCTCTACTAGTCCATGGTCTAGCCCAGTTGTGTTAGTACCAAAGGCAGGATCTAAAGAACTTCGATTCTGTGTGGATTACAGAGCTCTTAATGCAGTCACTAAGATTGATGCCCACCCTTTGCCAAGGACAGATGAGTTGGTGGATAGACCTGGTGCAGCCAAGTTCCTGAGCACATTTGACTTGATGTCAGGCTATTGGAAAATAGCCCTGACAGACCATGCCAAGGAGAAAACTGCATTTTCTACCCCAGTTGGCTTATACCAGTTTAAGGTTATGCCTTTTGGATTGAAAAATGCACCTGCTACATTTCAAAGGATGGTAAACCAGGTTCTGAATGGGATGGAGGACTTCTGCATGGCATACTTGGATGACATAGCAGTGTTCAGCAATTCCTGGGAAGAACATGTGGACCACCCGAGATATGTTTTGCAGGCTCTTGGAAAGGCCAATCTGACCATAAAGGCAAGTAAATGCCAGATTAGACAGAGTAAAGTGGTCTACCTTGGACATGAGGTAGAAGGTGGAGAAATAAGGCCTTTGCCCAGTAAGATTGAAGCTGTACAAAATTGGACAACATCTACTACTCAGACCCAGGTGAGAGCCTTCTTAGGTCTCACTGGATATTACAGGAATTTCATTGACAACTATGGGTCCATAGCTTCTCCACTGAATGTCATCTCCTCTCCTAAATTCCCTAAAAAGGTTAGGTGGAATGAGTAATGCAATCAGGCCTTTGAAACCCTGAAAAAGGCTCTTTGCCAAGCCCCAGTACTCAGAGCTCTTGGCTACCACCAAACGTTCATTGTGCAAACAGATGCTTCAAATGTAGGAATAGGTGCAGTCCTCAGTCAACTGGATGGGAAAGGAAGGGAGCACCCCATTTGCTTCATCAGTAGAAAACTGAAGGATCCTGAAACAAGGTGGGCAACCATTGAACGAGAGTGTTTTGCTATTGTGTGGGCTCTGAAGAAGTTTAGGCCATACTTGTATGGTTCTACTTTTGTCATTCAGACTGACCACCAACCCTTGAGATGGTTAATGCAAATGAAAGGGGAAAACCAAAAACTATTGAGATGGTCAATCTGCCTGCAAGGGTTTGATTTCACCATTGGGCACAGGTCAGGGTGTCACCACCAAAATGCTGATGGTCTCTCTAGGATGTATGTCATCGACTAGATGTATGAGATTCATCCAAGAGTGGATTAAATCCTCCTGTCCCTTAGTCGGGAGGGGGGAGGGGGGTGTTAGGGAGAATTCTCTCTTTAGGCTGAATTTCCTAACCTAGTGAGTCCCCCAGCAGCTTTGCTGGATTTCTGGAGTTTGTTTTTTTCTCCTGCCAAGAGTGAGACTCTTTCTCCCACTCTTGGACATGATTTATGGTGTTCCTTTGACTGTTAATGTGTTTTATGGGCTATGGGGTCCTTTACTCCATAGGGTCGCATGTGTTTTTACTATGTGTGTTACAAAGCACCCTCGTGCCACCCCACCATAGACTCCATACCCTGGGACTGACTACTGTCTCCCAGGGCATGTAAAGTCACCATTGGCTTTACTAGTCCCAAATTATTAACAGAAACCAGTACAAACCATCATATTGTGGACGTACTGGTCGGGGCAATTCGATTGCCCCGGGGTCTGTTAGTCGAGGGGGCACGTTTCCGTCCCCCCTGATCGAGTTTTGGCTGGTGGCATTGGAAACTACTTTTTATATTCGACCGCGAATATTATCCTATGGGATTTTCCCATTGTTCGAGGCTACCAACTTTAATTATTTAATTCTCATAGCCTCGAACATACCGCCGGTTTATTTAATATTAATTCGCTGGTTGGTATTTTTTGCCAGGACTCGATTCTAAAATGGCGTTTGTGTTCTCTTTTGTGACTCCAACCCAAGTCGAGCCCTTTGTTCCACTTTTTGGCGGGCTTATCAACAGAAGCCTCCAAAAGTGGTACCACTCTGTCTGGGTACCGCAGAGGGTGTGGGAGGGGGTTTAGGCACCCTGGACTGAGTTACCTTGGTAACTCAAGTCGCACTCTTGTGTGATTGGCCCAAGTGGTGAGCCGGCCGGCTCACCGCTTAGCATGTTTGATTGACAGCTAGGATGAGTGAATGGGGGTATGCTGCATAAAAGCAGCCCTTTGGGGACTGGAACTTCAGAAGTCGCCACAGGACCTGAGAATCCGACGAGGGAGAAGCTGAGCCGACCTACCACGACGACACCACCGGTGGAGCCCTGCGGAACCGACTCACCACTTTCCGACGACAGAGAAGATCTCCCGGCTGGAGAGGCTTCTTCCCCTGACTGGTGGGCACAACCAGTTTACCTTCTTCTCTTCGCACCCCAGACCGGTTTGTGGTCGAACTGCCCGTGCCAAGCACCCCGGCGGCCGGATAGCCACTTACCAATGAACCGCGAATCAACAGACCGTTCCTTGTACCTAAGAAACTCTGCGGCTGGTTTCTTCCCTGGCAGTGCAACGGACTCCTGTCTTCCTCCCCGACGAGATCCTCTATTCCCCGGGACAAAGCACCGACCTGCATCCGCTGCCAGGAACAACTGCCCCCGCTGGAGTATTCTCACCACTTTAAGGTACCATGTCCGCCAGGCCTCCCTTTCTAAAGATTGCTACAAGGTAATAATAACCCCTTAACCTTCTGGACTGGGCTGGCCGCCTTGACCCTCTAACTGGTCCCTTTCTTTGGTCCAACTCCTTTTTGAACCGTTACAAGACTTTTGTGCACTGCAACCGTGTGACCTTGGACACATTTCATTTTGATCCTCTTAAAGCGGATCTGGCCTACTGACTCTGAATTCACGGTGTTACTTTGCCTTCCTCTCTTGTTGTGTTCGTGAAAAAGTGTTGGGATCTGTTCTCAATGTATTCTGTTTTTCTCTCCCCTTTTAAAACGAATTATTAGAGTGCCATCTACGTTAACCGCTCACTGCTGTCTGAAAATAAGTGGGGCTTTACTTAAGACTTGTCTAATATTCTTTTAAGGGAGTGTATATCTTTTAGTGACCGTGTTTTTGAATTGCTTACTATTAGTGCCTGTGTGTTTTTCTAGATGTGGTTTTAAATACATAATTGTATCTCTTTTACACCAAGCCCTGGTCAGTGTTTACTTGTTCTATTGTGTTCTATTGACCTATTGTGAATACTCTGTATACTGCCTAACTCTTCTTGAGGGAAGTCTGACTGCTCAGCCACAGCTACCAAGTGGGTTTACTGCCAAACACCTGTAGTCCTAAATCTTTTGCAGTGTTCCCAGAGTGAACTGCACAGGTTTCTGCCTAACAGACATGTTCCGTTTGGTCTTGTTATGGTGTTGTTGTTGTTCCTAGGGCACCCATTCTGCCTTTGTACCCCACCATCCTTCCAATACATTTCCCCATCAATGCATAACTACCATACAAGTCTAATTTCCTAAATCTGCTGGTCACTTATGAACTTTCACCAATGCATGGACTGGCACCTCAGATTGTGCGATTTGGTCACCTAGGAACCTGTGATTTTCTAAAAAGGCATGGTTTTGTTACCTAGGATCTTTTTGGTCCCCACTATACGTGCCCTCCACCCCACCGCCAAACACACCCACATCCATCCTTGCATACCATGCGCCTCCCAATTCTTCTCCACCTCCTTACGGTGCTTTCCCTTTCTGCTTCCCATGGCCTCCGCCTACCCTCACTCTTCACTCCAGCCCCTCTGATCCCCTCCTGTCTCCCCACCCAATGTGTTACTCTCCACTTAAAACACCACTCGGTCTGCTCCTTGCGCTCCCATCCCACTGACTCCAGCCTCTTCCACCCTACTGGCTTTCGTTCATATAGTCTAGCAACTCCCCCCCCCCTATAGACCTAATCCTGGGTCTCTGGAATTCGCAATGCCTCTGCAAAAAAAACTCCTTACTCGCAAATCATTTTGATTCCAATTACCCTAAACCCTTATGGGGTGACCATCACAGACACTTTGATTCCCACCCATAGCACCATCACTCTAGCAGCCTTTAACACTGATGTTGCATCTCTCACTCGTTCGCCCAAAAAAGGTGCTGGTCTCATGATCAGCAAAGATGCATCTTTAGCACCAAGTCCCCTCTCCGATTTCATGCCCTCAACCTTTAAGAATATCTTGGCCAAACGCCTTGCTCCCACACCTTTCACCTTTTACTTTCCTCTTAATTTACTGCTGTTTGGGCACACAACATCCTTTTAGCTGATTTGACCTTGTACTCGAAACATGCCCAGATAATTTCTCTAACAGCATAACAGGTGACCTCAACAGCCAATATGACTGAGCCCCAACAGCTCAAACAGGACTCCTTTATGATAAGTCAATAGTCAACATGCGTGTAAATCAATTGAACATAACCTTCCAACTCACACGCCAGGCAACTCTCTTCATCTCATATACCCATCTTCCACACTGAGCTCTTCTGCTTCCCTCAATTGACCCCTCCCATCATACCAAACAAATTCAAGCCCACCTTCATGGATCCCTACCACCGCCAAGTCAACTTCTTGCTCAAAGCTTGCTCTTCTCCATTGAAGGGGGTAGATGGTGCAGATGTTATTTGGTTATTGTATTTATTTATAGTATGATTATAACAAACAGTTTTGCATGTCAATCATATAACATCCAAAATCCATCATATTTAAAACATGTTTGTATTAAAACACAAATTCCATTTGATAGCTCAGTTAAACTTGGTTTAAATTTGGTAATTGTGCGTTCAATGGAGTGAGCAAGCGATTACTACTCCTTCACCCCCTTTGCTCCCGCCTAAACCATTGGTCTCCACAGACATCCAGCTGCAGAGGACAAAAATGCATAGCTGCTTAAGCCTCTGGCACAAAAACGATTCCCTACTCTTTTCACCGTCTACAAGGGCTCACTATTCACCCAACCACAGACAACCCATTACACTATTCTGGTTTCCTCTCTCCCATCACACCTTCACAAACTATCCATTCCTCTGCAGACTAAGCGTCCCCACTAAGAACCGTTCCACGTCCTCCTCTCTTCAAGGTCTTTGCCTCCTACTTCTCCACTAAAACCACAAAAACACAACATCTTGACCACACTTTTATTCCACCCACCCCCTCACTCATTCTCCCCGATTCAGATACCCACACATCCACACATTGCTCTCACCTTTCCCCAATCTAACCACTAAACTTCTACCGCCCTTAACTAGGTCAACCCATCCTGTACTCCAACTGATATATGGCATACATTGTTGAGAAATTGCACCAGTCGCAAATTCACCTTATTCAACATTTTGTTCAAATATGGTATCTTCCCAGCCGGTTACAAAACAGCCAGTATACCGCTCTTAACATTTATTTTTAAAACAACTGCAGACTTCTCTCTCCTTCCCAGCCACTCTAAGAGAGCGGTCTTCAACTGCATAGTGAACTATCCAGAGGTACACTCACTTACTGATCACCCCCCAAATTTAATCTACATTCTGGTCCAAACACTCCACTGAGAAAGCATTCATCCATGTCACTAATTCGCTCACTGCTTTTCCATTCTCATTCTTCTGAACCTTTCTGCTGCTTTTTGACACTATGGATTTTCCCTCCCTCCTCCAGGCTCGTTCCCTCCTTGGCATCAAGGACACTGTAGCCTCCTACCCCTGACCACTCCTTCACTTTCTCATTGGACTTTAGTACATCCCCTTTAACGCCACTTCCTGGGGGTGTTCAAGGATCAGGCTTGGTCCTACCCCAAAAAGGGGCAGTTCAGCCCAAACTGATAGGTTTCAATCTCATGCAAAAGTGATGAGGCCAATCTGAGGCTGCTTATGGTCTTGCGCTGAACAGATGTGACCAAGTAGTTTGGGCTGGACCAGGCCCGATTTGCATTTGGTCTTCCCCGTTTCTGTAATGGCTTGGAAAGCTGATTAACAATGGACTGGAGGGCTGCCTAGAGCAATGCCAGAAGATAAGATTAATTCTAAACCTTGCATCAATCACTCCTTTTAGTTTGTTTGGTGCAGAAACTTGCAGGACCCGAGCCCTTTGTTCTTAGTCCTTGTGCATGTAGAGCCTTTGATGGGTTACAGCAACTGCTCATCTCGGCTTTGGCACCCTGGTGGTTCTTCAGTGTCGTGGACTTGAGAGCAGAGACGCTTCATCTGAAGCACAAATTCAGCCTGGTGGTCTTTAGTAACTGGAGGTCAGCAGAAATCACTGGACCAAGCATTCATGCTTGTCTAAATGCAGCCCCCCCCTGCACATGCCACACCTGGACACGCTCTTCCTAAATATTGCATCCAAAATGTGAAAGCAGTTATTACAAACAAACCTCAAATTACCTAGAGGTACTGCCCATTCCAGATCTGGGTTTGAGGGGACCTTTGAGCCGTTACTGTGTCCCACTGGTACCCATTTGGTTCTTTTGGGTACAGTCCTTCCCTGCCTTTTTGGTGGAACCTTTGTACAGTAATCCAGGTCTATGGTATCCTTACACATACAGGAAAGGGTCCTGCGAGCTTACTTTTCATAATATAGAAAAAGTAGATTTTCTGTTAAGTGTTAGTATCCAAAGCAACAGACTACTGTATTGAGCCCATTGCTTCCTACAAGAACTTTGATTAACTTTTAAAACTCCCTGCGAGTATCAAAAACTAGGCTACTTTCCCTCAAACTCTGCTGGACACTGGTTTTTAAGTTAAGGCTGGACTCATTAAGTTTAGATCCAATGTGCTGATGTTGCTTTAAAATGTTATAAGGGCTGCAATAACCACTTTAAACATCTTTTTTCCCTCCACTTTAGCTCTAACCCTATTGTATTAATTCTCATGTGGGGGAGGTGTACCAATTTGACACATTAACTGTGATTGTATGCCTGCGTATGTGATTTTACTTTCCTGTAATACTCTACCTTAATGCATACTCTTATATTTACTGGAGCGGTTAATCTGTTGCTTGACAAACCCTTATGGAGTATAAGTGTATTTACACCAAGCTGCTGATCTCCTTAGCCCAAGCCTAACTGCTCAGACACTCTACCGAGTGAGTTTGGTGAGACCTTTGCAGTAAACCTTTGCAAGACCACCAAGGTTGGTTTTCCCAAACCCTACACCAGTATTGGTTCTGAAAAGGCTTCCTAACATGCTGTGTAGTGATTTTTCCAACAACCACCTATTCCGATTCTTTGAACAAGCACCGTTGGTCTTCAGGGGGGGGGGGTAAATTGATTCTGTAGCAGATGAAACAAAAAAAAAAACAGAAGAGTGGTGCATAAAGGGAAGAAACAGAAGAGTGAGACAGATAGGAGAAAAACAAGCGAGAGTTGGGCAGAAGCGCCTAGTACTGCAACACCTCTTTAGTATATATGTTAAAAAACGAGAACAAATAGCACTTTAGCAGATGCATGCCAGAAGTGTTGCCAGTTGCCATGCCAACCAGATAATCTGCTTTCCAACACCATTTTTCTTCTCAATTCTCTGTAGTATTGGTCTTAGACATAGGATGGAGCTCAAGCAACCTTATGCACCAAATAAGTAGTCTTTCCTATTAAACGATGGACCAGTAATAATGCCATTGACAGCTCAAAAATGAATTCTCTACAACACAATTTAGTCCATTATGCCCAACTACAGGAAAGCAGAGAAAGGATGTTAGGGCAGCCGTAAAAAAGTAGAAATTAATTGGTAGTAGAGAGTGGACATGTTCACAAAAAGTAATTCATACATAGAGTGGTAGAGAGAATAACAGAAATTAACGTTTTCCCTTTTGGTAATGTGGGATATTTATGTGAGAGAACAGGAAACAACTCACTTCAAATAAAAGCATTACATTTTGATAATTGCAAAAATAAAATAAATCATGACATGTTTTACGGTAAATCTGCACTCTGCTTTATTTCTCAACATGACTGGCTATGCTCACTTCAGGTCTGGGGACTATTCCAAGTTTTCTACAATCATGTGAGGCCATACCAGACATACACACTTTACTTACCAATTGGTCCATTCCACGGTATGTCAGATAATGCAAGTGCAGCAGAAGCTGCAAATAAAGTGGAAAGTAATTTCAGTAAGCAGATCATAAGCAGTACATTTTATAAAAGACAAAGCACTATACTAGTAATAGGACGTAGCTTTTGACTGCCGCTATCAGTGCTACCCCTTTGTGCGTTCTGATAACCATGTAAGCAGGCCATTACCTTTCACGAATATAGAATGCAGTTCTATTTTTAATTGCAAATAAATAGTTGTAATAGAAATCCGATTGACTTGTAAGCATTATTGAAAAGTGTTAAATTCTGGAAAATGCAGTTATTTCTCCAAAGAGAAAATACTGTAGTTTTTTAATAACCAACATGCTTTAAACAGCAATTAATTCAGCAAGAAAGCACATTTTTTAAAATAATCACAATTGGTTCTTTATAATGGGCTTAATACCCAGAGGTTTCTAAGTACGGACCCGGGGATAGAATCTGTGTTGCACATCATCGTGTTGCTTCCAAGGCGAACGCCCCCGAGCTTTCCTCCCGAGACTGAGACATGAGAAATATATATCTAAAAAACCTTGATACACCCAATAAGGCAAAAGCAGTCAGGAAACGCAAACACATGATTCATGAGGCTAGCATGATACAAAGGTCACAAGTATGCAGTGTGAAAGCTAAGGTCTACTTGTATGTATGGAAACCAATAATTGACGTAAGTTTGCCTGGAGACATCCGCCTCTGCGCCAATAGATGCAGTTTACCTATGCCTAAGGTGTGAGTGTCACAGTAAGAGAAAGACAAAACACCTTTGCAAGCTGGACACATATGCAAATACAACTTTGAGAAATACCGGAGCAAAATATTTACCCACAACATATAGACCTCGAGCAAAACAGAGCGTTCAGATAATCTAAATCCATGACTTCTCCCCCCCCCCCCCCCATTTTTGTTCATATAGCACTTTTCCCAAAAGCACTTACGAATACACTTGAAAATCGTACATTTAATAAAGGAAACGGTAGTGTCATTAATTAGTTTAAAAGATACACTTAATGTAGGGGCATAGCTTCGACGGTGAGCTGTCACACCCCCTTTAGTGTGGGGTCTTGCTGGGTTTATAGGGCTTGTTGGGTCAGGAAGATTACGGGCCCAATTCACAGAAGAGTTTTATAATGGCAAACCCCCATTGGAAAGCGCTCTGTGAATCAGGGCCCATGTATCTTGTAGGTGATCTGTTCGATGGCTCTGCTAGGAAGTGGTCAAAACTGATACGCCCATCAAAATGTCTAGTCATACACTTCTATTACCGAGGGCTGTCCACCATGCATAAATTAATAAGAAATTACTTTGAGGGAAGGTCACCTTCATGCACCCTTCTATGTGTTAGAAACATTACTGTAAATGGTTAATGTTCGGTGCGTAATGGGACTTGTGCATTTTAAAGCCAAATTGCTACAACAGTCTGTCATGGTGAATTTGCAAAACAAAAACGTAAAGTAAAATAACTGCAACACTGTATAAATCAGTCTTCCTGACTCACAAGGAAAACATGGTTTACTTTTTTTGCCGAACCTCACGTTTAATTACATAACTTATAACAAGCTACAAGTCCGGTTCAAAGAATGATAAATATAGGGGTGGGTGGACTTATTGGCCGTCAATTGAAATGCATGACATTTGCAAAGTGGATTTTTTTCCACATTGGGCCACCACTTTTTGCAGATTTTTGCCCAAAGTTTTTGACAATAGAAGGACTAGTCCTGCAGTAAGACTGGGATGAAGAAGAATCCACGTAACCCAGATGTGAGGAACAACATCAGTACCAAGACAAAGAAGAGGCGCAGAGTAATGAGGAGTGCTCCGCGGAACCAACACCAGTAGTCTAGTCAATACAGACAATCTGTGAGTAACGGACATAAAAAGGGAAGGACTGAAGATGATGTTTAGCCCTCCCACGAGGAGGGCCGCAAGCAGGTCTGCGTGCACAGCAAAGGGAAACAGATGCGAGGTGAGAAGATGAAGCCCTAGAAAAGTGTCGAAGGAAGTGGGACCCTCCGTCCCACTGGAAGCAGACTGCAGAGACAAATGAGACAGAAGGGAACGAGCAGCCCACTAAAGCAAAGTAGGCCAGAGGCGAGAAGCAGCTACGGAGACACCAAGTGGATCACGAGGTGCACACAAGGCAAAAGAGTCCTGGAACTGGTCGGAGCCCAAACTAAGCTCCCTGAAGGTAGGGGCTTGCCGGGGCTAGCTGGTGGGGACAGAAGAAAGATCTGGGGACCCCCATGGAAGGGTAGAACCACCCTAAAGAACAATAATACGTTTTTATACAGCGCTTTAATCTAAATCAATTTACATAGGAAATATTTGCAAACATTACTATTATTAATCAATCGAAATTGGTACCCATTTATCGACCTCGGAAGGATGAAAGGCTGAGTTGGCCTTGCCAGGATTGGAACCTGTGACCTGCAGATCAAACAGATCACAGCAACGAGCAGTTGACCTGCTGAGCCAACTTACCGGCTATATGCTGGGAATACAGCCTGGGAAAGACTTTAAACTAACAATTGCACATGAAGTTAGGGTCTGGAACCCTAAGTACAGAAAACGTTTGGAAATAGTAATTATACCTGAAACAAGGTTCAGGGAACCCATACTACAGAAAATGAACTACAATCAGTAGATGAACAAGAGCAGTATCAGGCAGGATAGTGAACTAGGTCTGCCACACGATCAGCAGAGAAGTCTGAGAAGAGCCAGGGGAAAGGTAGTCATTTCCTCTGGCACTGTGAGAAGTTGGAGAACAACCAGGCAAAGGGAGTCATTCCCCCTGGGGTTGCAAGAAGGAGCCAAAGGGCATCCTAAGAAGCCTGAGAAAAGCCAGCAGAAGGGAGACATTTCCTCCCCCATTACTTGCTGAGTTGTCACAAAAAGTCGAATAATAACCAGATGGAGGGAGCCATCCCTCTGGTATTCTGAGCAGGATAAGTGATTTGTAGACTTTCTTTTTTGGCTTACTGTTTATGAAGAAACCATCCAAGAGAACGGTCAGAACTTGTGTTACACATTTTGGAGAAAACACTCACCAGGAGGTGAACACTAAGCTTCAGTCCAGAAGAAGGGAGTCATTCTTCTGGACCAAGAAGATACCCAGTTTTTCTTAGTTAAGAGTGTAAGGGACGGAAATAGGTTTTGACACAGGACGGTGGACTATTTGCTTTAGACGGACATCCTGACAGAGTCCTTAGTTAGCATTAGGGACTGTTAGGGTTTTTCCTCCAAATAAAAGTTTAATGCCACCTGTGTGCCAGCCTCCTCCTTCCACTTCTTTACAGTAGTTATGTAATTTTCATATTGCAAACAACTCCCAAATGGCATCAAGGCACTTAAAAAAAATAGGAGAAAGTCTGTTCAAAGATGGTTAAAGAAAAGGGGAGTTTTAAGTTTGTTTTATGAAGAGAAGATGGTGGGATATTTTCAGGTACACGTGGAGGCTATTCCAAAGAGATACCGCAGGTGTGGCAAATCTTCTGCCGCCCAGTGTCACTCTGCTAAACTTCATCATTTGTATGAGGTTAGAAGACTGAATGGGGTGGGATGAAGTGCTTCAATTTGTTAATGATGGACCTAGGACCAGTCAAGTAGTAGGGGGTGTAGGGAAGGCATGATATCACAAGTATGACACTGACACAATGGATACAATTTGTAAAACCTTTATTGAAAATGTTGGGTTCGGAGAAACTCCTATGTTGCCCTATAAGATGGGAGTCGTCTTGACCATCAAGCGATAAACAAAACAGTCCTGATATGATATGGCATTTATAACGTGCCTATACACAAGGGTTTCAAGGCGCAAGTGGTCCTAGTGGAGTCCTTCAAATCAAAATGGCCCATGCTAACAAAACCTAATGCCTGCCCTATCTCTTGTACAATAAGTGTAAAAAGGAGAAATGTATGCAAAGGAAAAATCTGTGTTCAAAAGAATAAAAGGTAGTTGAACCAGCTCTCCTCCTCACTTAAACCTCACAGAGTAAGGCTGTCCTTGTGAGCAGGATGACACTCTTGCTTGGTCTCCAACACTCTAAGCAGTTCCAAACCATGTGTTAAGGCCCGCCTGGCCTTCCACGTTAAGTCTCTTTGCTGACTTTCAAAATTGTATTCCAATGCAAAGTTCACAAAGGTCCCCCCTCTGCCGAGCTCAGACCTTACTGCACACAGATCATGTAGGTCCCCTTTGTCGAGCTCAGATCTCTCACATCACAGTTCAACACAAACCTGCCGGGAGCCTCCCTTCCCCGAGCTTATTGTACTTTGGGTCTCCCTCAATCGTGCTAAGACCCCTTTCGGATATCGAAGACTTTCTAATGTGCATGGCTCTCTTTACAGACCATCGCAGGACCACTTTGACTTAAAGTTCACGTTTACCCTCGCTTAATTCACTTTTGCTGTTGGTTTGCTTTATAGCTTCAAACAATGTACCTTTCACAGAGATTTTCAAATGGGCTACTTCCTTTCGCTGGACCACTCTTACTTCGTATCGCTGATCTCACAGCTGCCTTTTACTTCAAAGTTCATTCACAGGTCTGACTTTCTTCGTGTCTCATCCACACGCGTGCAGCCTTCACTTGTGATATAATGTTGCTACTTAATTCGCTTTAGCACACACCGGTTGCTTGCCAACTCACCAGCTGTGTGCGCTTCTTTCTTGTTTCGCAATTTCCAATTCATGAGTCAAGGTTAAAACCACAGGTTTGGCCTGCCCTCTCGAACTCTGCCGTTCACCCGGGAGGGCGGCTGGCGTCCTTGAAACACAATGCAATCTTCACTTGTGGGATCCGGCCTTCTCCACGTTTCACGGTCTGTCAAGAGGTAACGACCTCCAGTAGGGAAGCCTTGGGGTTTTCGGCCCGCTGCCCTCATCCCTTGGACCGTTGCTCTGCTCCAGTAGGTGTGCCTTTGTTCTGGAAGTTCTGCTCATACTCGTGTTTCGCCTTGCTCAGAGTGTGTCTTTAGATTTTGCCTTTTATTGGTGTAAGGAGAGTTTACTGGTATCAGGTGTATGCACTTCGTTTAAAGTGCCTGACTTTGTCTGACCGATTAATGGGACGAGTCCAGTACGATGCAAGAGAGTTAGTCTGATTAATCTCAGTCACCCTCTTCCTTTGCCCAGTATTTGCGTAAAAAGGTGGGGGAGAGGAGGAAGTTAGGACTTCGGAAAAATCCTACAAAATAGGATGGGTTAGCTGAACAAAAAAGGGGGGGGGGACTACCATGTCTCACCATCGGCTGTCTCACCCCCAGTCCCTGAAGACCCCATACCCAGGTGATCCTCCCGCACTGTTCCACCCCCAGGAACTGGATCCAAAAGCGATGGACATGTCCTGGCCACCTGCATGAACAGTCCCAGAGGACTAGCGGGTGAGACATTAAATTTGTATTGTGAAGTGTTATGTGCTTTTATGACAGTCGAAATAAAGCTGAATGAACGAACATAAAACACTGCAAGCAATGTGCAAAGTATAGGCAGGCATAGGAAATGCACCCATTCTACCAGATATTTCAACAAAATTCTAATTTGGGGAAGGAAGAGTATTGGATGGGATAAATGTGAGATCTTTTGGACAGCTCCAACTCTGTCTTGATAATTCACAGAGTTTTTTGTACCTACATTTAAGAATTTCCGTACAGAAGGACGTTCTTGACAGGAAAGTACAAGAAAATGGTGTAGTGAAACACTTTAAAAAATACAGGCAAATGGAAAATGTATTGGACAGAAGTCTGGCACAAGGAAAGCTAACATGCACAGACTGGGATGAAAGAGTATAATTTGGGTGAGCTGTGGGGCGTGGTGGCTGTTCCTTAAACTGTTTGGGTTCAATGGATGCACAAGGCTTCTGTAATTTGTCATCTGAGAATCGACAAACTCTTGTTATAACATGTGCTAGTAATTGTTAATAAGCGTCTTTAGGATAGCAACTAAATACCCATTTTGTTTTTATTTCCGGTAGGACTCATTCACAGAAGATCTTACCTTCTTTCCACTTGCCTTACACTCATCCAAACTCATCAGTTTTAATTTCCTAATATGGAATATGTTCATTTATGGGGGGTGAATACTAAAATAAAAACTATTAAAGAAACCTAGCTACTTACATGAGTAATTTCACCTATATGCAGGTTACACTTGCATGTTAAAATATATGACTTGTGTGACAAAGTCCCTTGCCTAATCTTGGGGCAGTGGGGTCATCAAAGAGGACAGTTGCCACGCCCGAGCTATTGGATGTTTGTAATCCACACCAGAAGAATAGTGCCTGGCACACTGCTTGCCGATATGGGATTAGAGTGACCCAGTTCATTATTAGGGGTCTAGGTGTATTTTCTCTCCTCTAGAGATCTCCTACCTCTTCTACCCAATGTTTCCAATAAGGGATGTAGTCCCCTGCCCATTCTTTGGGTCAACTAATTGATCTATTGCTTTCTCAACTCTCTTCAATAGATTATTCCTTGCTCTCCATGTATTTCTTTCTAAGGAAATGGTGCCTTTCACACCAGATGGGCTCTGGTTCAGTGGGAAAAGGGGATAAAGGTTCTAGGGTCCCACCCAAGATCTTTTTTTTAAAATATATTTTTATTGGTTTTACAACATATTTCGTGCAACATGTTCAACTCCCCCAAATGCCCCCTTTCCCACCTCCCCCCCGGGAATGTACGCATCTTTCAGTCTATCTGTTCCAGGTATTCTTCCTGGTCTACTTAATTAAACATGTCCAGAATCCTTATCATGTGTGGGCACCATTGTTCCATACAGTCATTCTGGAGGTATACCAGGGTTTCGCCCCATTCTTCTCGAAATTTCTGATGGGCCCCTTGTATGTTGTAGGTTAGCCTTTCCATTGCCACATGAGTCCATACCCTCCTTATCCAATCTATAGACATGGGCAGGTGCTTCAGTTTCCATTTGTGGGCCAATTCCAGCCATGCACCTATCAGAAGTCCCATAAAGTTCTGTATTTGTGTCCTGGTGAGTTGTTTGTCCTTGGGGCTCCACAGTCCACACATCCATACCTCTTCTCCTATGGTTCCCACTGTCGGGAACATCGAGTTGATATGTGCCTTGATTTCTCCCCAGAATTGTTGTATTTTTGAGCAATCCCACCATATGTGTCTCGAAGTTCCTTCAATTCCACAGCCCCTCCAGCAAATTTTTGAGGAATTCCGAAACATTTGACTAAGACTTTCCGGTGTGTAGTGCCATTGCAATAGGATTTTCATCCACATCTCTTTTGTTTGAATCGCTGTTGTCAATTGTGGGATCATTTTCCATATGTATTCCGAATGCCCTTTGGGGATGGAGTTGTTTAACGTGCGGTCCCATCTTTTAATGTAGTTCCATTTCACTTCTTCTACAGAAGTGTTTACAAATGTATAGGGGATGGAGACACATTTTTTTGAACCTGTGTTCGTCATAATGTATTTTTCAAACAGGGTTAGCTCCCTTGACACTGCTTTGATTCTCGGCGTGTCCAACCAGCGATATATTTGGCTGTACCTAAATTTGTCTTTGGTATTGAGTTTTAGCAAGGATGTGCAGTCCTCAAATGATCTTATGCTTTGCTCTTCGTGCATATCTGCGACCACTTTACAACCTGATTCCTCCCATTTCTGGAACGCCCTTTTCTCGAGCCCTGGCGGGAATTCGGGATTTCCAAAGAGATATGAAGGGAGCCAGATCTTTCGTTAGTGTTCCTTTCTGTGTGGCATTGTCCCATATCTCTAGTGCTGCCTTCATGATTTCACTGATTTGTACATTTGGGTGTCTGTTTCTTCCCTACCCAGAGCATATGTCTGGTGTGAGTTGTCGCTACTGCTCTGTCCTGGGCTGCCCATAATTTCTGTGATTCGACTAGTATCCATTCCTTCAGCACCCACAGATGGGCTGCCTCATAGTACTTCTTGAAATGTGGGAGTGCACATCCACCTTCACTTCTTGGGGCTGTGAGAACTGTCCTAGATACTCTCTGGGTTTTCCCCTGCCATATACAAGTCATGATAGTTTTTGTTAGTGCTCTGAAGAAGGATGAAGGGATTCTGATTGGAAGGGCCTGGCATAGATATAACAGCCTTAGGAGTATAGTCATTTTAATTACTATTATCCTGCCCCACCATGATATTGATGGGGGATTCCATCTCATAATTTCGCATTGAATTTGTTGCAGGATTGCGGGGTAGTTCTGTGTAAATGTCTTGTATTTTGCCTGTCAGTGTTATTCCCAGGTATTTCACCCCAGTTTTCGCCATTTTGAAATGTAATGCCTCTGCCATTTTTTGGGTTTGTGCGGTGTCTCCTGCTAGAGCTAAGAGTTCCAATTTCTGTCTGTTAATTTTCAGGCCCGAAAGTGCTCAGAATGTGTCCATTTCCTGCATCAACTGTGGGAGAGAATGCTCCGGATCCCCCAAGGTTACCAGCATATTGTCCGCATAAGCTGCTAATTTGTGGGCATATCCCGCCATGTCTATGCCCTTAATGTCTGTGTTGGCCCTTATACTTTCCAGCAATGGTTCTAGGAAAATGGTGTATAGGAGTGGGGAGAGCGGGCACCGTTGTTTCTTCCCCCTTCTAATATGTATCTTGTCCGTTAGGCACCCGTTCACAGCTACTCGTATATTGGGGGAGTTGTAATTTGCTTTTACCATCTGGATGTACGTTTCCCCCACCCCCATCTTCCTTAGTGTATTAAAAAGGAGTGACCACTCTACTCGGTCGAACGCTTTTTCTGCGTCCAGTGGGAGAACTATCACAGGTGATTGCTCGATACCCAATTTTTCCACCAGGTGGGCTACTCTCCTAGTGTTGTCATGTGTCCGTCTACCTGGGACGAAACTTGCTTGATCTTGGTGGATTAGCTTCGGGAGTACTTGTTTAAGTCTGGAGCCAATATTTTAGTGTACAACTTAGCATCTTGATTTATCAGGGCAATGGGACGATAGGAACTAGGGAGCAGAGGGTCCTTTCCCGGTTTTTGGAGAACTAGCATCTTTGCTTCATTCATTGATCTTGTGATGTCCCCCTTACTTTTAAAGGAATTAAGTAAGTTTGTTAGTATAGGAACGAGTATATCCTTATATGACTTCTAGAATTTTGCGGTGAAACCGTCAGGACCTGGAGCCTTGGTAGATCCCTTATTGCTAACATGACTTCCTGCGTGATTTCCTCGCCTAGCATTTGTCTATCCATTTTCGATACCGTTGGGAGATCGATGCCATTCAGGTAGACTCTCGTCTGGTTGGTCAGATGTGTATAACTGCTGGTAAAATTGTGCAAATATTTGGCCTCTCTTCCGTTTGTGTCTTTCCTTCCACTCCCTCATCCTTCAACGCCTTTACCGTCCTCTCTTGTTTTTGCCCTTTAGGTTGTCTAGCCAGATGTGTCAGCTTTATTGGCTTTAACATAATACCAGTGCTTCAGTCGTAAGAGGTGCCTTTCTGCTTTCTTTGTGCGGAGAGAGTCTAGCAGGCCTTGGACGTGTCCGAGTGCTTTGTGCAGCTTCGAGGTGGATTTCTGGGTGAGTTCTGCCTGGATCTTTGCTATGTTATCCTCTAATTCCCTTTCCCATTGAGCGTTTTGTTTCTCCCTTTGAGTCTTTAGGGCTATTAAGTGTCCCCGGGTGACTGCTTTTAGAGCCTCCCATTGTGTTTCTATGGAGATTTCTGGAAGATTGTTTATTTCCAGGCATTCTGTGATATTTTCTTGCAGTGTGTTTCGTAACACAGGGTCCCTAATTATCTCCTCCGGAAGCCGCCAATTCCACAGCCCCGGTGATTTGTGAAGTAGGGCTATCTCTACCCAGAGGGGGGGGCATGGTCTGATAACGAGATGGATCCTATATGAGATTCACATATTTTGCCCAATAGGCCCGTCGTGACCCATACATAATCTATCCTGGACATTGTCCCATATACATGCGAGAAATATGTGTATCCCTGCTGGGTGGGGTTGGTATGCCTCCACACATCTTCAAGGGATAGGTAAGACATTTTCTGTTTTAAAGCCTTTGACAGGTTTCCTTGACCCCGATGTCTGGCCCCGATCTGTCTCGGTTCGTATCCCACAGTATATACAAATCTCCTCCCATAATGATCCCCCCCATCCCCTGCAAATTTTTCCAATTTGTCTAATGTGTCTTTAAGAAAACCGTCCTGGCCGGAGTTTGGGGCATATATTGATGCTAGGGTGATCGGGATTCCGTCAAGTTTTGGGTTAATAAATAAGAATCTCCCCTGTTTATCTCCTTCTGTTTGGCGTATCTGAGGGTTGAGGGAGTCACGGAAGGCTATCATGACCCCTGCTCTTTTCTCGAGCACGCTAGCCTGCAGGATCTCATTGTAGCCTTTCAATTTAATTTTATTCTTATCTTGTCCCCGTATATGAGTTTCTTGGAGCATCAGTATATCATATTTTCCTTGTCTTAAAAAAGCTTACACTTTCTTCCTTTTGACCGGGGACTTGAGGCCTCAAATGTTATATGTTAGTATTTTTATCCCCATTGTTCTGTTTTGGAATTTTGTTTCCAGATACTTCGGACAGATTCTAAGTACGCTTGGTCAATCCCGCGAGTGTACCTTCCCCCAACCTGAGCAACCCCCAACCTGCCCCAACTACTTCCCCTCTCCCCCCCTAAACTGCCTTGAGGTGGACTCTGGTTCCTATGACCGCTCTGGCGTTGCACCGTCTGCGCCATGCCCACTTAATCTCAGGGATAACTTGTGGGGTATTCTAAAACCCTTCCGGTTCCCAAGTAATCACTCTATCCCTTCCCCCGCCGCCCCTGTGTGTTTGTCGGTCCAGCTCCCCCCCCGTTACCGTTAGATTGCTGGGCAGATTGGGGTGTCCCTGGATCTGTGGACTTTGGAGTCTCTAATGTTTCTGGTTGTTTCTACTGGGTTCTCACTCCTTTTGTTGAGGCCCTTTTATCTTCTTGTCATTCCTCTTCCATTCCCATTCTGATTTTCTCTGGGTGAATTTTTCTGATCGTCCTCTTTGGCTAAGTCCTTCTAGGTCCTGTATTCCCAGTATTTGCTTCCCTTCCGCACATGTTGTTACCCTTATTTGTTTCCCTTCCCACATGAACAGCAAACCAAATGGGAAGGTCCACTTGTATCCAATTTGTTTCAACGAGTGTTCCTTTACCACTGGGCCCATTTCCCTTCGTTTTTGCAGTGTGGACTGTGCCAGGTCCTGATATAGTTGGATGTCCTCCCCATTCATTCGTATATGCTCCATTGTCCGGGCTCGCCGGAGGATTTGTTCTTTTTGAGGGTAGGAGGATAGAGCCACCAATACATTGCAGGGTCTTGCACCTGGTTCCCCTGTCCTCTTGGGGCCCACTATGTATACTGTCTATTGCAATTTCTTCTTCCTCGCTAGCGTCTAGGATGTCCTTGAATACCTGTTGGACTGCTTCTTTCAAGTCTCTTTCTTCCACCGTTTCTGGCATGTTTTTAATTCTGATCTTTGCTCTCCTTGAACGATTTTCCAAATCTTCACATTGCAATTCTAGGTTGTGGGTCCGACTCAGCAGTTGCTCCTGGACTTCTGCCTGTTGTTGCACCTCTTCATCCAGATTTTGCGCGATTTTCTCCAGGGTGTCTGTTCTCCACCCCCCCCCCCCCCCCCCACAGCAGTTAACTTTGTCTTGAGCTCTTGTACCATAGTTCTCATGTCTGTTTTTATAGTTTCAAATTGAGTTTGTACATTGGCCATGAACTATGCCTGGAAATCCGCAAACCACTGTTTCATGTCTTCTTTTCTTGCCATTTCTCCCGGCTCCGTCTCGACGTTTCCCGCCTTGGCACTCTGACCCTCTTGATTCTTTTTCCTCATTGAGATTGCTGGTGTACCCGTTTCTGTTCCCCACAGTTGAGTGAGGCGCTGCTCTTGTTTTCTCTGAGGTGACGGATGGGATTGATGCAGTTTTTCCCCTAGATCTGGACATAGATGCAGTTATGGGTTGGGGTACTCTGCAGCTGTGTTCCCCCTAATTTCTCCTTTTGCGGCTGTCCGGGCGTGTATTTCGTCCCTGCTTGGTGCCACTTGTGTGGTTCGGACTATTTGTACAGCCGGGGTCTTATTTTTGCAGTCCCGTGTCTCTAGTGGGGTGGTCTTTATAAGGCGATATGAGCCCTGCAGTGCGACTGCTGGGACCCCAGGAGGGGTGGTGGGGTTAGAGAGGTACTTCCCCTCTAAAGTTCTTGTGCGTTTATCTTTTGCTTCCCCCCCGGGGGTTCTACCTCTCCTTTTGCCGCTCTACAATCCTTGTGCGCCCCTCTTTGTTGGAGCCTTTTCGTTTCCCTTTTTCTTCCTTTCCGCCCCTCCTGCAACTCCCCTGCTGCTGCCTAATTCGTATTCTACCTTCTAATGTGGGGGTGGGTCAGTGTCCCCTAGTGCACTGCCTCCGTAAACCTGGGCCGCTCCGTTGTTGAGTCTCCCTCTGCTGCCGTATACTGGAGCGTGCTGATCTATTGCGTCATCGTGGGTCTTGCTCTGACAGCTGTCCTCGTTCTGGATGCCCCACAGCGAATCTCCTGCTCCCGATCACCTCTGCGTCGCCCGCCGGCTGCTTCCACCGCTTCCTGCAGATCTGGTCACTGCGCGGCACCTCCTCCACTGGGCCCTTTCTGATGGCTGTCTCCTTGCGGCACTTGAGGGTATGTAACGCCCTTCTTCTCCGTCTTTCTCGCGGGGGCGGCGACCTCCTCCACCCGCTCTCCCTGTCTCACGGGTGTTGTGAGCGCTCCGTCCGCTGTCCCCAATTCCCCACGAGCATCGGGAGTTTAGGGGGCTGGGCCCCCGCACAGGTGGTCCGTGTCCCCCACTGCCCCGCAACCCCTCCTGCTGTGTCCGACGACGTCAGGGGCCTCCGCTCCCTCTCTCGGCACCGTCCCAGAGTCTGCGGGCCCGCGGCGGACCTGTTTCCACTGCACCTCAGTTGCTCCACACCTCCAGCCTTCGGGGGGGAGGGGGGAGGGAAATGTTGCAGGGACCGCAAACACCAAAATTATATTTCTTTATTGGCGCGGCTGTTGGGGGGAAGAGGACGGAGCTCCGCTCACGCACGTCCTCTCCTCATCGCTGCCATCTTGGAATCCCACCCAAGATTTTTAACAGCAGCACAGGTTGATGCCTCAGAAGATCCAAGGCTCTCCACAGCCGTCTCCTGCTGGACCATGACCCTCCATCTTCCTAAATATTCATAGTAGGCAATAGCTCCTACAGCTCCTCAGCTAGCTTCCGCAAACTGTTTAAGGATCATGGTTGCTTGGCTCTATTCATCGGGACTCCACCTTTTCTCCTGTTCCCACTGTTCTCGTTCTTGCTACTACTCATTCTACTTCCTCTACAGCACTCGACTATGCTCAGGTCTCTCTCCATATTTTACAGGCTAGGCTCATTTCACTTTCATTTTTTTTTGTATGATTTGGCCCTTCTAAACTCTGGTTGTAGGACCATGAATTGGCTAAAAGGGCCCAACGGTGCTTCCTTTCTTCCTTCGTGCCACGGCATCAGAATCCTTAAAATGGCAGGCGGCCATTCTGAATTCAGATTGAAGTTCCACCTCTCCATGATCTCCGCTCTGTCTCTAGGTTGGCTCCGATTTAGCTCTCCTGTCATTGAGCGTTTCCACAGTGTCTCAATGTTGCTTGCATTGGTCCCCACTGCAGACTTCCAAGCATCTGTGTTTTGTCCCACAATGCAATACCCCATCTCTCTCAGTTAAACACGGGCAGTACCTCAGCGTTCTCCCTTTCTCAGTGGTAACTCCTTTACCACTATACAGGAGCTTGCGGCTCTGGTCCTTGGACATTGGTTGGCTGACTACCCTGGTTGCAAAGACCCAGCCAGGCCAGGTGCAAAAGGTTGTGTTCCAACTATTTCAAAATAGATGGCATAAACATGCCAAATTATTTATGTAATTGTTAGGTATTGTCAACTTTCCATAGTTTTCTTTCTCGTGGCATATTTTTTGCTACAAAGGGTGTCCGTTCTTATACTAATTCATTCACTTTGCTGCATCACTAGGTCATTCAGGTTTAAGTTATTTGTGCAGGTAATTTTAGAAAAAAGTAATTGAAAAAGTTTGTGACTACTAATCCAAGATATGACTGTTAGGGAGTTTCACTAAAGTCCACCTGTGGTAGGGCTCTAGATTGCTAACCATTAGGAGTACAGGGCAACTCTTAGGTTTGGACTGAACTATCGAAAGGTTTAGTAGCTATGGTTGAGCAGCAGGCTTAGTCCAGGAGGGAGAAGGGCTGTAGGTGAGTACAAAGACCTTTGAGAACACTTGTTGTCAAGGAAACACGTACACACTGTACTTATATAAAAATATGGTTTTTATATACACTATGGCAATGTTACATTCAATATGCAATTCAGGTAAGTAAAAATAGTTCAGATAGATATACATATTAGATATATGCTGTAGCAATACTCAAAGCAATAGTAGGCTTTGAGAAGATTAACAGTTAAGTACTAAGTAGTTTCAAGTTATCACACCATATAATCAACCAACATTTACCAGAAGGAGCAATACCGCTAAGTAAATAGGCCTAAACTTTATAAGTTCCACACTATCAGGAGACTGAGTGTCTCAAAGTCAGAAGGGGCCACAGGGGGACGAGTGACCTGTGGGTGGCAGAACAAAGGAAGACAGGCGCCGTCAAAGTTATACATTCTTAGGAGATGCGTTTTGTAGCAGGTAAGTAATGAAATTAGATTCAAAAGGCTCCAGCAGGACTGGGAGGCCATCTGAAGGATTTCAACCTCGAGGACTGATGTCCTGAGGCCTGGGAGAACACAGGTGGATCGTCCACCACAACTTGACTCCAGAAGCTCAAGAGGAGCAAACAGCAACACAACTGCCTATATAATTACCTAGGAGTGGGACAGTACCTTATTCAAGGAAGTCACTGGTGGTTCCCCAAGGTCGGACGACAGCATCTCCGGTTCGGGTCTCTGGCATTGGTGGCTGGAGGAAGAACCTTTGGTGGGAGCAGACGGTCAGACTCTGTCACAAGAATGCCCAGCAGATTATCGGCGCTGCACTTGGCCGTGGAGGCTCGACATAGGATTCGCAGAAGCAATGGTTGTTACCTGGCAGTTTTCTTCGATTTCTCGGTCCACGACTGAGCTGAGAGGACTTCTATGATGTGTATGTCCAGAAAGATGCCCATGAGTTTGCAGCCAGAACGGCGCTTGGCAAGATAATGAAACGCAGCAGTGCCAGAGGTCCGAGGATATTCATAGTTGGCAGGCCCAGAAGGCTGCAGCTCATCGTGGGATATCTCAAACGGTAGCTGGTCTCGAGGCTGGTAAGGCCCATCAGTCCAAGGTAGGAAGTCGTCAGGTTATTTTTTTGATCATTTTTTAAAAATTGTTTTATACAACTATCACATCAACAAAAACAACTGAGGACTAGCATGTCCATTCATAGCCTAATAATAGTACGGAACAAGTTACTTACCTGTAACTGTTGTTCTCCAACATGGGTCTGGCATGGATTCACATGCTCATGAATATTCCCCGTCGTCAGGCCGGGAATCCTCGGTAAAGAAAAAAATCAGTATCAGTTTCGTTTCTGATCTGTATTTCTCAGTAGTAACCAATCACTGGTCTCTGGGTCATACTGCCTCCAGCCAATGACTGCCGTCTCCCTAAACCCCGCCTCTGGCAGCCATCTTCAGATTTGGTAGCACGCAAAGTGGCAGTATGACCAAGTGAAGAGCCGTAGAGGGGTAGGAGGGAGGGTTCGCGTGTGAATCCATGCCAGACCCATGCTGGAGAACAACAGTTACAGGTAAGTAACGTGTTCCTTCTCCAGCATGGGGTCTGGCATGGATTCACATGCTCATGAATACAAGAATTCATAGCAGTACACACATGCACAACCAACGGGAGGTGGAAAAAAGGCTCAACATTAAGCATTACATCAAAACTCAACATTAAGCAGTTCTTACCTCCTCAACAGGCTCGCCTTAGGGGAACAGGTTGCGCAGCACCGCTTGGCCGACCCTGGACTCCTCCCTGGAATTCCGGTCGACGCAGTAAAATCTCGTGAAGGTGTGCGTCGACCTCCACGTAGCAGCCCTGCAGATGTCCAGCAGGGGCACACCAGACAAGAACGCTGTGGTAGCAGCGATAACTCTGGTCGAATGGGCTCTCGGGCGGCCAGGCAACGGTCGGTTTGCCAACGTAATGCGTGATGCAGCCGGAGAGCCATCTGGAAATGGAAGCCTTCAAGAGAGCCTTCCCTTGGTTCACAGGTTCAAAGTTCACAAAAAGCTGTGATGTCTTCCGAAAACTCTTTGTGCGGTCCACGTAGAACTTCAGCTCTCTAGCCACATCTAGCGAGTGCAAAGTCCTCTCGGCCGGTGACGAAGGTGACGGGAAGAAAACAGGTAACACCAAGGGCTCGTTGAGGTGGAAGTCCGACCGCACCTTGGGCATAAATGAGGGGTGCGTACACAGCACCACCCTTGTGTCATGAAAAGTCAAGTATGGAGGCTTGCAGGATAGGGCCTGGATCTCTCCCACTTGCCGTGCGGCGGTGATGGCCACAAGAAACGCAGTCTTCCACGACAGGAATTTCAACGGTGCCGAATGCAGGGGCTCGAATGGCGCCCCCATGAGCCTGGTCAGCACCACGTTGAGTTCCCACGCCGGGGCAGGGGCCTTCACCGGCAGGAATGATCGGAACAGTCCCTTCATAAATTCCTTCACCAGGCGATGGGACCACAAGGACGCCCGTCCTGTGGTTCTGGTGTATCGGGAGATCGTAGCCAGATGTATCTTGATGGAGGCTTGAGCCAGTCCAGCCTTGGCCAGCGACAGTAGGTACGGCAGCACTTGAGGGGCTGTAATCCGTAGAGGGTTAATCTTCTGAGCACAGCACCAGACAGAGAACCTCTGCCACTTATGTCCGTAGCACTTGAGAGTTGAGGACGCCCTGGCTTTTGCAAGGACCTCTCTGCAGTCAGCCGGGATATCGTATCCTTCAAACTCTAGTGCTGCAGGAGCCAGACCTGCAAGTTCAGCGACTGCGGGTCGTGATGAAGTACGGCGCCTCCTTCTCTGGAGAGAAGATCCGCGTCCGTCGGCAGCTTGACTGGTGGGGACGCTGACAAGTCTAGAAGGTCCGGGAACCAGATCTGCCTCGGCCACGCCGGTGCGACTAGGATCATCCTGCACCGGGACCTCTTGAGCTGGTTGACGAGTCGGAGCAGCAACGGAAACGGAGGGAACGCATATAGGAACAGGCCATCCCAGGGGAACGAGAAAGCATTGCCCATGCTCCTCGGCTGGGGAAACCTGCTGGCGAACCTCTGGCACTTGAAGTTTGTGGCCGTCGCAAACAGGTCGATCTGCGGTTTCCCCCCTACCCCCATCATCGGAAGAGTCGATCCACTTGATCCTGATGTAGTTCGCACTCGTGGCACGAGCGCAGCTCCCGGGTGAGTGAGTCGGTGATGGTGTTCTTTATCCCTGCCAGATGAAAGGGCACCAGAAACATCCCTTGGGTGACGGCCCAATGCCACAGATCCTGGCCTTCCTTGGAGAGGGCTGGGGATCTGGTTCCTCCTTGCTTCCGGATGTAGAACATCGTGGTGGTGTTGTCGGTGAAGATTCTCACCACCTTGCCCTTGAGGGACGGGAGAAAGGACCCGAGGGCCCAGAACACTGCACGGAGCTCCAGGATGTTGGATGTGGAGCGTCTTCTCCTCTGGGAGCCAAAGGCCTCTTCCGTGAAGTTCTCTGGTATGCCACCCCACCCTTCCAGGGAGGCATCCGTCGTCACCGTTATCCGGTGGGATGGGGTCTGAAAGTCTGTGCCCGCCGCCAGCTGAGCGTGGGTGCCCCACCACCGGATCGCTCGTCGGAAGGTCTCGTCGAGCAGGATTATGTCCTCGAAGCTGCCCGTCGCTTGGATCCAGCGGGAGTCGAGGAACTCTTGCAGAGGGTGCATCCAAAGCCTGCACAGGTGCACAAGATATATGCAGGAGGACATCATCCCGAGGAGGGACTTGATGGACCTCACCCTGGCCACGTCCGTGGCCAGCAGACGCTTCACCTTGCCCAGGATGGTCTTCGTCCTTTCCTCCGACTGCGAGGCCAGACACGCCACTGTGTCGAGCTTGGCTCCCAGCAACAGTGCGACTTGCGACGGGACAAGTGGGATTTGGGAAAGTTGATGGAGAATCCCAGGTCCGTGAGCAGCTGGACGGTCTTTGCTGTGTGATCCACGGCAAGCGCCCTTGTTCTTGCTCGGATGAGCAAGTCGTCCAGGTAGGGGTAGACGTGGATCCCCCTACAGGCGCAGCCACGCCGCCACCGGTGCGAGGCACTTGGTGAACACCTTGGGTGCCAACGTCAATCCGAACTGGAGGGCCTTGAACTGGTAGTGCCGCCCTTGGACCACGAACCTGAGGAATTTTCGGTGTCCTTTCAGAATGGGGATGTGGAAGTACGCATCCTCCAAATCCAACGACGCCAGGAAATCGCCCTCCTCCAGCTGTTTTAGCACATGCTGGAGGGTGACCATCCGGAACTTCTGCGCCTTCATATACTTGTTCAGTCGTCGCAGGTCCAGGATCGGGCGCCATCCTCCTGTCTTCTTTTTCACTAGGAAGTACCTTGAGTATACTCCGGAGCCCCAGAGCCTCTTCGGGACGAGCTCGATGGCACTTTTTTTGAGCAACGCCCTTACCTCCAATAGCAGTTGAGGGACATGATTTTCCTTCCTGACCATGGATGTAATGCAGGGGCACTTTTTTAGAAATTTGAAGGTGTGCCCCTGGCCCAGGGAGTCCAGGACCCAACGGTCGGTGGAGATGGTCTCCCACACGCTGACGAATTCGCCAGCCGGCCTCCCACCGGGGTGCTTCGGTGGGGGCCCGACACCGTTGTCGGTTCAATCTTGCTTGGAGGACGCCTTGCCGCCTTGGCCTCCCTGGCGACGACGGCGGGGCCTACCCGACTGGCCTCGTCCTCTATAGGCTTCCTGTGACGAGGAGCGGGGCGCTTGGTGGTACGTAGAGGAGCCACCGCCGAATCCCTTGGAGGCACCCTGCTTGCCTCCGGTGCTCCGAAAGGACGGCCTTCGTTGCCGGAGAACGCCTAGGGCCCTAGCTGTCTCCGTGTCCGCCTTGATGGCTTGGAGGGACTCATCCACCGTTTTCCCAAACAGGTTGTTCCCGTCGAACGGCATGTCCAACACCTTGGTTTGTACATCCTGGCGGAAATTCGTCGCCTTGAGCCAACCTCGTCGTCTAAGGCAAACGCCGCTGCCTAGCTGGCAGAAACCGGTGTCGGCAATGTCCGCTGCCACCGTAATGGTGTGGTCTGACGCCACTTCGCCTTCTTGCAAGATCTCCAGGGCCTCGGCCCTCTTGTCATCCGGTAGAAAGTCCAACAGGGGGGCGATTTGTACCATAACTCCCTGTCGTAGCGGGCCACGATTGCGAGGGCGTTGGCCGCCTTAATCGTTGCCGCCGACGAGATAACTCGTCCCATTGCATCCAGCTTCTTCCCTTCGCCGTCAGGCGGGGAAGCTGACGTTGAGGCCGATTCCCCCCCCCCCCGCTTTCTTCTTGGCCGCCACTGAGACGACAGAGTCAGGGGTCGGTTGTGCCCTAAGGCACAAAGGGGCCGCGTCGGGGACCCGGTACTTCTTCTCGTACCGATCCCTCTTGGCAGGCGTCTTAGACTGGTTCTTGAGAAGGGTGAGACCCTCGTCCCAGATGTCATCCAGCAGAGGCACGGCGAGGACTGTCTTCCTCTTGGCCTCGCGCCGTTGGTAAAGGAAACCTTCCTTCCCTTCGGGGCAGAGCTGAAAAAGCTCGGATAACCTGGCGATCATTGCATGGAAAGATCCGATCTTGTCGGACGGGGAGGCCCGGGCTGGCGATGGGAGCTCCATCCCGTCGTCACCGCCGTCGGTACCCGTCGTGGCCGTGTCCGTTCCTGTGTCATCCCCAGGGACAGGGGATGTGGGTAAAGGCCGAGCAGGCCGCGAGGGCTGAGAAGGCGGGGCTGGATGGATCCGTCTTCTCTTGTTCGGGGAGCTACCCGCCGGGCCCGGCTCTGGTTCCTCAGTCGAGCCTGGTTCCGGATCCTTCGTTGGTGGTAAGGGCAATCTCGTCCTCATCTCCGAACAGAAGGATTGTATTGCCAACAAAATGGCCGCCGAGTTATCCTACGGCTCCGGAAGCGACGGGTGACTAGGACCCTCGCCGGTGCTGCCGTCACTCTCGTCGTCACCCTCATCGGGCTCCCTCCCGTGGGGGCGGGCCTCTTCGACACCCTCGTTGAGGCCCTCGTTGAGGCCCTCTAAGACTTCTACCAGCTCCTCCTCGGATGCTGTGTCCGTGTCCACAATGGCCACCGCCCCCCCTTTTTCCGCCGGGGTCTTCACCGGGGTCTTTTCGATGGGTCTGAAAGAGGCTTCCCTCCGCTGAGGCAGGGAGACTCTGGGCCCCGAGGTCGCCTCCACTGGTGTAGCCTCTGCAGGCTGCGCCAGGGCCGCTGCGACTCCCTCGATAGAGGCCTTGGCCGGGTGAATCAAAGCCTTCACCGCCTTAGGCGTGCTTGAGACCTTCACCTTGGGGGGAGGGTCACCGTCTCGCTCCCCCTCAGCCGAATCCTTTGAGATCGACCGGGGCTTCTCCAGAAGCTTACCCGGGTTCTCGGATTTCCTCTTCCCCGAAACCAGAGCGTTGGCTCGTGGTTGATGGTGCCGGGGAAGGCGTGCCCTGCCTGGCAGCCGAACAGCCCGACCGTTCGGCGCACCCGGTGCCCGCGGACTCGCGGTGCTTTGCCTTCTGTTGGGCCCCCATCGCCGGAGCGTCCTCACAGGACCTAGAAGACCACTCGGACCTCTTCTCACCTGACGGACTCCTTCCTTCCAGCCAGTTGGAGAGACGAAGGTATCGGTCCCTGATGGTCAGTTCCGACATGTTCCTGCAAAACGCACAGTCCTTCTCCACGTGCGTTTTGTCCTCATGAATACAGTAGAGACATTTCGAATGCTCGTCCTCCTTGAACACATTCTGTAGCTGGCATCCAGGGCAAACCCTGAACAGCTTTCCGGGCGTCGAGCTTCCTTTCTCCTGGGCCATGTTCGGGTAGGCCGCAGAAACTTCTGGAATCCCCCAAGAAGCATAACTCGACGAAATCTTCACCCTTGAGGGGAGTAGAAAAAAATCTGACACGGATACCCGTTAATCGGATCTAGAGACGGTGGAGCTTGAGGCTCTATTCGACCGAAAAAATGAGAAATTCCCTTTGAAAAAGCGCAAAAACGCAGCAAAAGCTCGAGAGCTAAACACGAGGACTCCCAACACTTGAGCGTGCGGTACAAATCTGAAGATGGCTGCCAGAGGCGGGGCTTAGGGAGAGGGCAGTATTTGGCTGGGGGCAGTATGACCCAGAGACCAGTGATTGGTTACTACTGAGAAAGACAGATCAGAAACGAAACCGATACAGATTATTCCTTTACCAAGGATTCCCGGCCTGACGGCGGGGAATATTCATGAGCATGTGAATCCATGCCAGACCCCATGCTGGAGAAATGTATTTACCTATCACCAGGAGCATTTCTTATAAACATCTACGTATGTTATTCAGAGTCTCACCACCTGTGCAAGGGGATTCTAGGTCCCCCCCCTCTTCTTCCCACCTCCCCCATATCTTGGAGGCTTTGGTAGGGCAGCCTCTTGCATTGTAAACCCTATGCTCCATCATGGCACACGTGTCCATATCTATTACCCATTGTTCCAGCGTAAGGGATTCTGGGGCTCCCCATTTCTGTGCGATGTTGCGTTTCATCAGTCCCATTGCTGTGGACAACAGAAGCCTTTCCCACTTATTACCATAACTCTCATCAGGTATGCCCAGGAGTAGGACCTTTGGACCCAGTGGTATGGTGCGTGCGAGGATTCTAGCAAGTTCACTGCAGCATGCATTCCAAAAGATTTGGATCCGGGGGCATGTCCATAGGATGTGTATAAAAGTTCCCTCTTCCTCTCCAAATCGGAGGCAATTCTGGTTCGAGACCCGTTTCAAACCATATAGGATCGTTCTAGGGTAGTACACTCTATGCAAGATTTTTAACTGTACCAGCCGGAGCCTAGAGGTGATCGCAACCTCGCGCGGGTGCTTTAGCGCCTGAATCCAGTCTTCTGGGTCTATCTCCCCTACATCCATTTCCCATTTAGCTTTCAAGCTCGTCAGTTCAGAAGTGTCGAAGGATGACATAGTGCTGTATAGAATGGAAGTGCATCTAGTGGGGATGTGTGCTGGCAGCATATTGCGTTCAATTGGTGTGTAGTCCGGGACAGTGGCATCTGGTGTTCAGGGCATGGGCCAGTTGTATGTAGTGGTACCGCTCGGTACCCGGGAATTGAAATTTTAGTTGAATAGCCTCAAATGAGGTTAGTTTCGCATCTACCAGGACATCCCCTACTCTGAATCCCTGCCCCTATCCATCTAGGCCATGGCTCGAGTTTCCCGATCTCAGTTAAGTTACTGTTGTGCCACAGGGGTTGTGCAGCAGTTATTTTGTTTTTCCACCCCACAAACATATGCGCTTGTTTCCAAACAGTGATGATGTGTGCTGTGGTTGTACGCGGAGGGGGTCGGGGCACCCCTATCCCCCTTCCCAGATAGATCTTTGAAGCGTGGTCAGTGCTATACGCGGCTGGCCTCCACCTCATTCAAGCTCCCGCAGGAGGGTCTCGACCCAGTCAAATTCGGAGTCTGGGATCTTGAGTGGGGAATTCTGCAAGACATATAGGAATCTTGGGAGGGTCATCATCTTTTTTTAAAAACTTTATTTTTGGTATTTAAGCCACAATACAACTCCACACCCACATTAGGGTTGACTTTAAACTTTGCGCCATAGCCCAGGACCCACCCAGTGTCCCCTCCCACCCCCCACACCTCCTCTCTTAAGTTCTGTGTCCTCTTTGGTTGGAAATGTGCTTCTTCCGACACTCGCTTTGAGGAAGTGGAGATGCCATGGACCTGCCTTCACCAAGGTGTACCCTCTAAATCTGAGGTGTCTGACGCGGGTTCCTCCGCTTCGCCCATCAGGAACAGTGTCAGAGGGCCCCAAATGTCCGGAGGACGTGCATGTAAAGGTCGGAGTTTAATGAAGTCTGTTTCTACATCTCGGTAGTAAAGCATGTCTCTGCGCCAGGCGGCGAATGATGGCGGGGGACCTCGGCCCCAGGCCATGGCAACCCTCCTACGAGCCAGCGTCAGCATAACCCCCGGCCAACTTCCTTATTGGTGCTGAGAGCAGCCTGGTCATACCCAACAAGGCTGCTGTTTGGCTCGGTTGTATCGTTTCTCCCACAATTGCAGTTGTCTACAGGACTTGTTTCCAGAAAGGAGTTAACTCGGGGCACTCCCAAGCTAGGTGAACGAAATTTGCTGAGAAAGTCCCGCATCTGTTGCATTTCGCCTCTGCGTCAGGGTGGCGTTTGTTGGCTTTCGCTGGAGTGTAATAGGTTTGATGGAGGAAGTTGAAATGGATACGTTTTCGGCGTGAGTTAAGTGCCACTACTTTAGTCCGTTTCAGGATATAGGTCCAATCCTCATCTGATATGGTACCATGCAATGACTTTTCCCATCTAGCTTTTGCACAAGTGATGGTGGTGGTTGTGCTGGGAATAATGGATTTGTAGAGTTGCAACACCAGTCTACCTTCACCCTGTGCCTGAATGACGTTATGCAGCAATTGCCAGGTTGCTGGTTGACACGGGAAGCATGGCAGAAGGACCTGTAGGGTATAACGAGTCCTGAAGTAAAGGAATACGTCCAGAGCAGTGTTGCCCCCTTTCATTTTTACTTGATCTGGGGTTAGAAAGCCCTCCTCTGTGAAGAGATCCCCTAGGGTTTGTATGTTCAGTTTTTCGACCCACTGGTGGAATACTTTCTCTGAAGTCAGTGGGACTCCAGGAATAAACTTGACGGGTAAAAGGGGGGGGGGGGGGGGGTGGAGTACCGTGATTGAACCCCGAGCTTCTGGGCTAGAGTCTTCCAGACTGGATACGTCGTGAGCATCACATTCATCGTGGAACTGGGGACGGGCGTCTAGCTAAAGACGACCGCGGTCAGAAGGTTAGGCGTTGCCGAGGCTCGCTCCACTTGTACATGAGGTTGGATTACTTGAAAGGCATACCAATCGCTGAGGTACTGCGCTTGAGCTGCCCAAAAATAGCTCTCCAAGTCTGGCAGGGCCAGCCCCCCACTGGTGACCGGGAGTGTCAGCGTAGTGTGCGCCACTATGGCTGGCTTGCCCGCCCAAAGTAGCTCAAGGACCAGGCTTTTCAGTTTTTTCAGAAAGGTTTGCTGTAGCAGCAGAGGGATATTGTTGAATAGGTATAACAGTTTTGGCAAGATCACCATCTTGACCAGGGAGATCCTTCCCCAAAGGGTTAGCGGAAGAGTCTTCCATCGTGACACCTTGTCTTGAAGAGATTTGACCACCTCTTCGTAATTATCTCGAAACACTTCTTGATGATTCAGTGACAATTGTATCCCAAGGTACCGGACCCTGGAAGATTTCCATGTGAGATGAAGTCGTCTGAGAACTGTTCGGTGACCGGGGTCAGTGGGTATACGATGGATTTTGAATGGTTGATTTTTAATCCTGAGGCCGCTCCAAATTTAATGACTTCCCTCATGACTGGATTCAGATTGTCTTCGGGGTCTCGAATGAACAGTGCCACAACATCGGCGTAGAGGGAGATGAGCTTGTGTGGACCTATGATGAGTCCCCGCTGCTGACGCTGTTCCCGAAGGTTGGAGGCCAGTGGTTCCATCACCAAGGCGAAGATTAGTGCCGATAGTGGGCAGCCCTGTCTCGTGCCTCGAAGTTCTATTGGTGCTGATTTGGCTGCGCCTACATTAATATTAGCTTGTGGTTTAGTATATAGGAGAGAGACAAGGTTGATGAAGCAGGCTCCTAGACCCATCCTGGTGAGTACCATGAACAGAAACGGCCATTCCACTGAGTCGAATGCTTTTTCGGCGTCGAGAAGAACTGCAACAGCCTGCATTGTGGGATCCAGTGCCTCGATGACACCGAACATTCTCCTGATTCCGAAGGTCGTATTGCGGCCTGGTATGATGCCGGCTTTGTCTGCCAGTACGTGGGCGGGCATCAGTGGCATTAACCTCTTAGCCAGCACCTTGGCGAGTATTTTATTGTCGAGATTGAGGAGGGATATTGGGCGATCGGATGCGCAGTCCTCCGGTGGTTTGCCAGGCTTGTGTAGCAGGATGACATTGGCTTCACAGGTGGTGAGAGGGAGGTTCCCTTTTTCCAGCGCCTCCTCGTATACGGCCGCCAGGAGGGGAGCCAGGGTGCATGCAAATGCCTTGTAGAATTCTCCCGTTAAGCCGTCCGGGCCCGGTGCTTTGGAGCAGGGGAGGGTCTTTAAGGCCTCTATAATCTCCTCTTGTGTGATCATGTCATTCAAGGGTTCACGGAGGGGCTGTTCGACCCAATATAGCTCTGTGTCTTCCAAGTATTCCAGCGGGGCGGTTGAGGCCTTGTTGAGTTTAGCGCTGCAGAGATCTTGGTAGAAGACCCTGAATTCCTCTGCTATCTTTTCGTCAGTGTGGACCGTCTCGCCTTGTTTGGTCCGAATCCGTTCTATTTGATTGTGTTTGTTATCGGCTCCGATTAGGTTCGCTAGAAGGGCACCGGGTTTTTGGCCCTCCCTGTATTGTCGGACTTGACTATTGTGACTCAGGAATTTAACCTCACGGTCTGCCGTGGAATTGAATTTTTGCAATTCTTCTTTCAGAGCTGCTGCTAATTTTGGGTCCGCCGTGTTTGTGATCTGGAGCTCAAGATGTTTTAATTTCACTTCGCTGTTTGCAAATTCGCGCCGGATGAGCTTGAGGATGCCATTTTCTTTGGCGTGACAGACTCTAATAAAGCATTTCAGAGACTCCCAGATTATGCCTGCGGAGGGGACCGATCCTACGTTGGCTCCGAGCAACACGTTGATCTCCTCCCTCAGCTCGGAGGCAGTCTCTTAACGAGCCCGTCTTGAAGCACCACCGCTGTAGTGGCGGAATTGGGTTGGAAGGCTTGAGATTGAGGAAAAGAGGGGAGTGATCGGAGAGCGTTCTTGGATGTATACAACACTGGCCGCTTGACAAGGGACCACCTGCAGATGCGAAGAAATAATCGATTCGGGAGCTAGTGTTGTGAACCGCCGAGTGAAATGTGAATTCTCGCAACTCGCCATTCGAGACTCTCCATGTGTCTTGCAGGTTGAAAGCTTTGCAGATTTCTTTTATTTGAAGGCCAGCTTTGGTAAGAGGCTGTGGAGTGGCCTTTGATCTTTCTCTTGTCGGATCTAATACCGTGTTCATATCCCCACCCCAGATTATGGTTGCCGGGTCTTGAGTGGAGAGCTGGGTAAGCACCCATCCAAAATTGTCAGGGCCATCTGCGTTTGGTGCGTAGGAATTGATAAGAGTCACTTTCTGGCCCTCTATGATGCCGCTCACTAGGATCGCTCTCCCTTGGGTGTCCTTCGCCGTGCGGATCAGGCGGAAGCTCATCCTCCTGTGTATGAAGATAGCGACTCCTCTGGAGTAGGAGAAGTATCTGTGGCAACCCCAACTCTTGGCCCACTGGTGGTCCTTCCCTGGGAGAAGGTGAGTCTCTTGAATCATGGCCAGGTCTACTTCGTGGCGTCTGAGGTATTGGAGGATTTTCCTGGTTTTGGATGGGATACTGCCGCCTCTTATGTTCCAGGTCAGGACATTGAATGGGGCGAGTTAAACTTTAGGTTTGACCTCTTTTCTTTTTCAAATGTCAGCCATGGTGCGGCTACGAAGAGCTCTGTGCTAGGGTCAGTGCTTGGAGTTTGGGTTCTTGACTGAAGTGGCGGCTGTTAGGGAGAATTCTCTGTTTAGGCTGAATTTCCTAACCTAGTGAGTCCCCCAGCAGCTTTGCTGGATTTTAGGGGTTTATTTCCTTCTCCTGCCAAGAGTGAGACTCTTTTACCCTCACTCTTGGGCATGATTTGAGTGTGTTTCTTTGACTCTAGATGTGTTTAATGGGCTATGGGGTCTTTTACTTCATAGGGCTTCATGGGTTTTTGTGATGTGTGTTACACAGCACCCTCAGTGCAGTAACACAGGGGTGTCATAGTGACCCCCCCAATATAGACTCCATACCCTGGGACTGACTACTGTCTCCCAGGGCATGTAAAGTCACCATTGGCTTTACTAGTCTCAAATTCTGAACAGAACCAGTACAAACCATCATATTGTGGACGTACTGGCCGGGGCAATTCGATTGCCCCGGGGTCTGTTAGTCGAGGGGGCACGTCTCCGTCCCCCCTGATCGAGTTTTGGCTGGTGGCCGTGGATACTACTTTTTATATTCGACCGCGAATATATCTCTATGGGATTTCCCATTGTTCGAGGCTACCAACTTTAATTATTTAATTCCTATAGCCTCGAACATACCGCCGGTTTATTTATTTAATATTAATTCTCCGGTTGGTATTTTTTGCCAGCACTCGGTTCTAAAATGGCATTTGTGTTCGCTTCTGTGACTCCAACCCAAGTTGAGCCCTTTGTTCCACTTTTTGGCGGGCTTCTCCACAGAAGCCCTCCAAAGTGGTGCCACTCTGTCTTGTCTACTTAGGAGAGGTGGAGGGGGATTTAGGCACCCTGGACTGAGTTGCCTAGGCAACTCAAGTCGCACTCCATCCTGATTGGCCCAAGTGGTGAGCCGGGCGGTTCACCACTTAGCATGTTTCAGTGACAGCTAGGCTGAGTGAATGGGGGTTTTCTGCATAAAAGCAGGGCTTTGGGGACTGGAACTTTAGAAGTCGCCACAGGACCTAAGAATCCGACGATGGAGAAGCTGAGCCCACCTGCTACAACGACACCACCGGTGGAGCCCTGCTGAACCGTCTCATCACTTTTTCCCCCCCAACGACAGAGTAGATCTCCAGCCCAGAGAGTCTTCTTCCTTCGACTGGTGGGGATAACCAGTCTGCTGCCTTTTTCGCTTCCTGGAGCATCTCGTGGCCGCCTTGTCTGTGCCAAGCACCCCAGCAACCGGGATACCACGTTTTACCACTACCGCGAATCAAAGGGTAGTACCTTTAACCAGAAAACTCCACGGCTGGTTTCTTCCCTGGCAGTGCAATGACCTTCATCTTTCCGTCCTCGTCGAGATCTTCTCTTCCTCTGGACAACGCCGCAACTTGCACCCGCTGCCAGGAACAACTGCCCCCGCTGGAGGATCCTTTCCACTTAAGGTACCGTGTTCTGCCTGGCTTCCCTTGCAACCGACTGTACGGGGTAGATTTAGCCCCCGGCTTTCGAACCTGGGTTAGCCTGGGACACCCGGGTTAAACTTTTCTGAGCCTAACTAAAACCTTTCTGAACTCCCTGCAAGACTTTTTAAGCCTGTTGTCATTGTGTGATCTTGGGTGCATTTGTGCCCTGCTCTCTCCAAGAGTGGGCCCGGCCTATGGCCTTTGGCTCACAAGTAACTTTTGACTTTCCTGCCTTGCTTAAGAGTTCCTAAGTATTAGTGTGGTGTATTTTCCTACATTCTGCCCTTTTCCCTCCCTTTTTCGTTAACTTATTGGAGTGCCATCTATAGTTAAGCGCTCACCTCTGTCTGGAAATAAGTGGTGTTAACTAAGACTTGTCTGATAAGGAATAAGGGATGCATGTATAATAATAGTAACTGTGTTTAGAGTGATTTACAATAATAGTGCTGGAGTGTTTCAATAAGTGTGTTTTTAAATAAATAATGAAATACCTTGATACCAAAGCTCTGGTCAGTGTTTGCGTGTGCTATTGTGTCTGACTGCCTATTGTGTATACTTTACATACTGCCTAACTCTTCTTGAGGGAAGTCTGACTGCTCAGCCACAGCTACCAGGTAAATCTGGGTGGTACAGACTGCCACCAAGTGGTTTTACTGCCAACACCTGTAGTCCTAAATCTTTTGCAGTGGTCCAACAGCGGCATTGACAGCAGGCTGGAAGATGGGGAACAGGGGGACGGCTGGGAACTGGCGGCGCAGAACTTTCCTGGTGAACTCCGAGGGCACCGTCCTCGGGCAAACCCCAACTGGCCCGTAACGTTTCTCTCTTTAAGGTGGGCAACCCCCAACTGGCCCACAGGGAGATCCCTCGTCAACCAACTAGAACTGAAAGCGGACCATGGGGTTACCATGCCGCTGGGTGAACTTCACCCCGAGAAAACTCAACTTATGAACCAAACAGTTGCTGAACTAACCTTGGTAAACGAACTGGTGCTGTGCTAGGGGCGCCAGGGGGTTCCCGATCGTCCCAGCCCCGCGTTGTGTTTTTCGCGATTCTACCTGTACATTTTGCGTCTTATTTTAAACTTGTAGTCCGACTCTGGTTCCTCCGGTTTATGGTGGATTCCTGAGATTTTTGTCTCTTTGGGGCCTGGGACGGTTGGGATTTGGGTCAGGGCAGCCTATCTGGTCTAGAAACATGCTTGCATCGGCTGGCGTTTGGAAAAAGTGGACCTTCTCCCCTTGTTGTACTCTGAGCCGTGCTGGAAAGAGCATAGAGGAGGGCATTTGATTGGCTCTGAGTCTGTGTTTGATGGCGGTAAAGGATTTCCTCTGAGTTTGTACTGTGGGAGAGAAGTCGGAATAAAAGTGTATTTTGTCTCCATCATGGAGTAGGTCTCCTCTCTCTCTCTCTGGCCAGCCGGAGGATGGTATCGCGGTCCTTGTAGTTGAGTAGCCTTGCGATGATTGGCCTAGGCGGTGTGCCGAGGGCAGGTCTGGTAGATGGTATCCTGTGTGCTCTCTCTACTATGAAGAGTTGTGACAGTGATTCTCTGCTGAAGAGTGATATGCAAAGTGACTCCACGTATTCCTCCATTTTACCTTGTGGCTGCTGTTCTCTCACCTCGATGATTCTTATGTTATTCCTTCTTGAGCGACCGTCCAAGTCCTCACATTTGGCTATTGTCGTTTTCATTTAAGCTTCTAACTGCGAGACTTTGTTTGATAGGGTCGTTGAGCTATCATCCATATTAGACACTCTTTGCTCGACCTCGTTTAGACGTTCTGAGTGTGTATCAATGTGATGTTGTAGGAGGTAGGCCATCCATTTTGTTATTTAAGCTCCCTATGCCAGCTTTCAATTCCAAGAGGAGTTCTTTGATTTCGGACGGGCTACCATCTGATTCCATCTGGTGTGAGCGGCTGGATGAGGGCATCTGGTCCTCTCGCTGTACGGGTGCTTTAGGTGTTGCGCCGCCCTCGAAATTCAATTTCCTCTGGGATTTTTCAGTTTTCCCCATCCTACATGCGGTTCCGGTGACGTTTGTATGTGCCTGGCTGCGTCTTGCCGTGTCAAGAGCGCCCTGTGGACCCGCCCAGGGGTGCGAGGAGTTACCTGGCCGAGAGGAATTGATGGGGGTGCAGCTGTTTGGATAAATGGCTTTACTCAAAGTGGTGGTGCCTCGGGCAATCTATTGAACCCTCTGTGGGGATTTTCCCTTGCTTTCTTGTGAGGAGTGTTAGACCGCTTCTGGGGTGGCTGAGACTTTGGTGATCCGTCTCCCCCTAGGGTGGAGTTGTGTCAGTGTGGGGATTTTGCTGCTTTATGGCATCTGCCTTATGATGCCGGTCTTTGGTTACACAGTGCCTGGATGGGGAACGCCGGTGTGTCTGACTGTAGCCGGCCTGGTAGCGAGGTGTGTATTGGAGTGTCCGGGGGTGAGGGGGAAACCCCTTCTCGTGAATTGGATGCCACTCCTTGTTGTGGCGCAGCACAAAGGTAAGTATTGTAGTAACAGGGGTGGGGGGCCTCTTGTGACACTGCTTGCACTCTTTATAGTTAAATGATGGTGGTTCCTGTATAGTGAGGAGCGCTTATATCCACACAGCCTGGGTTAGGCCACAAGGCCTCCGGGACGAGGCACTGCCTCTTTCAGTAGTAGCTGTACGGATAGGCAACGAATGATTTTGGTCGCTTCTCCCTGCAATACCGAGGTGCTGTGTGGGTCGGATGGACCCCGGCTAAGCGAGGTCTCGTATGGCGCTGCTGCATGGGTTTTTAAGATCGGCGGGAGGGGGGCAAGGGCGGGGGGTGCGTGCCGGCTCGGGATGACCCCGTTTTAAGCAAGGAGCGCGACCTCCCCCCACCACCGTACCTCGCTGCCTGGCAGATCTCTCCGCCGGCCGCTGCAGATCTCAAGCACTGGGGAGCTCTGAAGGTGTTGTGGCTGTCTCAGGTGCTGGGGAGCTCCGCAGGAGGGGCGGACGGGCTCTGGAGCTGGCGGAGCGCTGGGGGGGCGGGAGACGGGCCTCTGTCTCCTCCGAGTCGCCGCAGCCCCCGGCAGCGATGTCAGGCGCAGGTAGGCGGCGCACTGGACTCGTCCTCACTGTCAGCCGAGGACGGGGGAGGGGCGGGAGAGGCCTACCACAGGCTCGTTGCAGGCTGACCCCTGCTGATAATCGCATGCTTGCCTCTTTGCAATTTTACTCCAGGTGCCGTCCCGGGGTCCAGGTGCTCGGGTCTCAGCCGGGTGGGGGGTAGCTGTGTGGGACTAGTCACCTCGCTGGGCCATTTGCATAGAACACGGCCTCGAGGCCTCACAGGTCTTATGAGGGCGTAGAAGGGCCGATTTATTCCAGGAATACAATGGCTGGCAGCTGGGTAGATCAGGAGTCCAGGAGTCGGGGAATTGGATCGTGACTGTACAGGAAACAGCAGGATTGTGCAGGATTGATGCAGGGCTATACGGGAGCTCAGACCAAGGCGGCCATCTTGGTTGGCCCTCTAGCGCCCTCAGGGTCATCATCTTAAAGAGTGCAGCTCTACCCATGAGTGTCAGGGGAAGGAGTTTCCAGTGGTGGACGTCGTGACAAAACGGTCAACGATCGGTTGGAAGTTGTGTGTTACATATTTAGTCAGGTCTCCAGATATCCAAATTCCCAGATATCGAAAACTGTGCTGCTCCACTCAGTACGGGCAGTCGCGGGGGGTAGCCAGCTCTCCACCCTTTACTGGAAAGAGAACGGATTTCCCCCAGTTAATTCTCAGTCTGCTAAACTCCCCAAAGCAGATGAGCATCTGTGTTACCATGATGCAAGTCCGGGCTGGATCCCCCAGATATATCAGGAGGTCGTCTGCGTATAGAGAGGTCCGGTCCTCGTGTCCCTCTGGCCATCTAAATCCCGTCCAAGCTGCGCTCCGGCGGAGCCACAGGGCGAGTGGCTCAATTGCGAGGGCAAAGAGGAGGGGAGAGAGAGGGGGGGGGCATCCCTGCTGCGTGCCTCTGCCGAGAGGGAAGAGCTGGGAGGGCCACCCATTCACTCTGACCTCTGCTTGGGTGTTAGTATAGATTTGGTCCCGGTGGATCAGGGTGGGAGCGACCAACTGTAGTCGGTTAGCCAGGAGTTTAGCAAAAACCTTGGCCTCGCTATTAATTAGCGAGATGGGCCTATAGGAGGCGCATCTTTTCGGGGGTTTGTCCGTTGTGGGAATAACTACAATGGTAGCCTTACATAGGTCTGGTGGGAGGGTGCCCTGTTCACAGGCGCGAAACAGCATTTTATAAAGGGGGGGCGCCATTTTGTTCCCACCCAATTTTTGCCAGGCTTCAACCGGGAACCCGCTGGGCCCCGGTGTTTTCCCTGCTTGTAGCTGTGTCATTGCCTCAGCTATTTCTGTTTCAGAAAGATCGGAATCTAGTTGCTCTCTCTGTTGTGCTAACAGGGATGGAAGTGTAATACCATCTAACAGGGTTGGGTCCAGCGGGGAAGTCGGAGCCCGATACAATTCGGCGTAGAATTGAGCAACGGCTTCTGCTATTTCGGCATCCGACTGGCACCTCTCATTATGCGAGGTGACAATCTTCCGGACATAGCGTTGTCCCTCAGCTCTTTTTTCCAGCCAGGCTAACATTTTGCCCGCTTTGTCCCCGAATTCGTATATTCTCGCTCTGGAGTCCCAGTGGGCTTGTTTGGCATTATCCAGCGCTATATTTCAGAGGCGCTCATTGGCTCGTTTAAGGGACCCTTGAGTCTCAGGGGTTGGGTCATAAATGTGTTTATTTTCCCGCCTTTCTGCGTCCATTATCTTTTGAAGCCTTTCTTTCCTTTTGTTCGCTGTGCAGGAGATTATCTCTCCCCTCAGCACAGTTTCATAGGCCTCCCATATTACTGGGTCGTTCACTGCCGCTTCATTGATCTCGAAGTATTCATCGGACACTACGATGAGGCGTGCAATCAGTTCGGGAAACCCGAGATAGTAATTGTTCAATCTCCACATTCTAGGGGGGGTAATGCCGTGCATCCGCAATTCCACCGTCAATGGCAATTCTGCGGACGTTACCCTAAGCAGGTCTGTATTTGGGAGAAAAAGGTAATCCAGCCTGGACAGGGAAACATGGGCTTCCGAATGGAACGAGCAACCTTTAGTTCCCGGGTGAAGTTCCCGCCACACGTCCCGGAGGCCTAGGGCAGATGTGAAATTGGCCAGTTTCGTGGTGGTATCTGGGTTGCGCTGTCTAAGGTGGGTGCGGTCTATGGTGTTGCACATAACATCGTTGAAATCCCCCCCCAGAATCCACATGTCGGGTTGCTGTCTCCCCACGAGAGTGTTCAGTTCATCTAGCAGTTCTTGCCCCATTCCCGGTGGGGAGTACACTGACATCATGGCTAGTTTCTCCCCCCAAAGTGTTCCTATGATTAACACATAGCAGCCCCTGGGGTCCTGTTCTACAGTTTGTAAAACAAATGGACACGTTTATGGATAAGGGCGCTCCTGGATTCCATTGTGTATCCCGCATGGAAGGCGGACTGGTAATTGGTCCTCTGGAAGAAGATGCAGTGTGATCCTGCTAAATGTGTCTCGGTTATCAGGGCCATGTCGGGGGAGTGTCTGTTCAGGAGCTGCGTGATCAGGCGTCTTTTGATCCCAGAGCACATTCCGTTCACGTTCCAGGTAAGCAGTTTGAGAGATCTGGGGCGATCAACAGGGGACGAGTGGAGTTGTGCAGATGCTATTTAGAGCACGTATTGGAGGTTCCACAGGATGTCATAGTCTGAAGGAGAGGTCAGCCTCCCGCTGGGTGTGCAGGGTTGGGGTCTCTGTGTGTGGTAATGTGAAGTGGCTTATGCGAAGGGATGTGGTTGGATCGTTGCGTGAACATGTAGTAGCCCAGAACTAACAAAAAAACAAAGACAACATAAACCTTACCTAACCCCCTCCCTATACTTCACCCCAACACAAAGTACCTGTTGCCCGAACATCGTTGACATTCAAAACTAGAGTGGCAGCCTAAACGAGGTTTCAACAAACAAGTAGGCAAGAGAAATCCCCATGGATCCGTAACTCCTGCCACCTTTTGATCATTTCTTGGTACCCGAGGTTTGCAAGGGACGTCAGTTCCTTATCCGCTCGGTTCTCCGCTGCTTCCTCCCGTCGGTTGACTTTCTGTCCATCATTCGGCAGGGTTTGCCGCCTGTTCCTGGATCGCTGGCTCTGGGGCTCCTGGATGCCTCTCGGCAGGGAGATGTTTCGGTCTGAGCTGGAATCTCCCTCCTCGGTCCGTTGGCCTTGCCGTCCAGTCCCCTTCAATATGCGCTTCCGCTCATGTCCAGGCTTCTTTCGGATCTGTGAAATGGACTGTAGTTCCTTTGTGGTAGATTTTGAGTTGGGCCGGGAACAGCAGCCCGTATTTCACATTCATGCAAGATAGTTGCTGCTTCAGCGGTTCAAAGGTCTGTCTTGTTCGTTGCACCTCCCAGGTGTCATTGGGGAAAAAGGCTATCCGAGAGCCGTTGTGGGTGACTGTTCCTTTGGAGCCGGCCATCTGGAGGAGCATGTCCCTGTCTCGGTAGTGGAGTAGTTTGGCTATTACCGTTCTGGGTGGCGCGCCTAGTAGAGGCCTGCCCGATGGCATCCTGTGAGCACTCTCCACCGAGAAGAATATAGAGAAGGGGTGAGGTGCAAAGAGGTCTACCAACCATTGCTCCAGGAATAGCTCGGAAGGCAGAGGATGCGCACATTGTTACGGCACGATCTGCCCTCTTCCTCATCCACACGGGCTTCCAGTGTCTTCAGACAGTTCACTGTTAGTGAAAGTTATTGGTTGATGCCTCTAATGTTGTCTTCGGTTCCCGAGATACGTCGCTCCGCTTCATCCGTGCAGGCGGTAAGTTTCTGCAGGTCATGGCGGAGGAAGGAGACATCCGCCGCTATGCTGTCCATTTTCATTTCCATGGAGGAGGGGTGCTGGCGATAGCTGCCATCATGTCTCTTAGGGAGAGGGGGGCGTGGCCTGGAGCTCATGGTGATAGGAGGCTAAGGCGCCGAGCTCGAGCCGAGACGCTGCGCTACGATCCTTGTTCGACCGCAAGCAACTCGCCTCCGGGCCTCAAACTCGGACACAATACGGCGGAAATCGCCGTCGAGCGACGACAACAATCCCGAGGAGAAACGGAGCCGGGAAAGCACAGTTCTGTCCGGCGCGAACTCTCCCCCTCTCCACCCTCGCCTGCGTTCAAGATGGCGGCCCCTGCGTTGCTCTAACACGGCCGAGGTTGCCGCGACGCGCCGCCGAAGACCAGCACACTGAGGAGCGGGTCATTGGTGGATGCGACCCTGGGGAACACACTCCCACACAACCCCGAAGCCGCACACTGAGCGCCTGCGGCCCCTCCGACACGCAGGGCGCAGCGAGCCGCAGCCAACAGGCGCTGGAACTCCTCCCGCCAAACGGGCAACAACATCGTTCCCCCCCCCCCCCCAAGAACACTGATCGCCACTGGGAATGCAGCTGACGTGCCTGCAGAGGGGGCCAAAGCCCATGAGGTGAGGAGACAGGGGGGCCCCGCTAATCTCCACAGCAGCACCAGCATCCGCTCCTCTGAGCTCTGACCCCATCATCGCCCAGCCCCCCTCGATCCTCCCTCGGGAGCACTAATACCATCAACCCACCCCACGCTGCCTGGGAGGAACTTATTACACCTGCAACTTGAGGGTCACTGCTACCCAACGCATCATTAAGGCAGCATCACTCAACCAACGCCCCCAGAGTCCCGCCATGTCTGCCAGAGGCAAACCAAAACCTGCCACGATGGACAGCTACGTCTCCACAAAAGCCAGAACCTCGGCCGACCAGCACCCCACTAGCCCCGATCCCACAAAACCAAAAAACGCAGACCCCACCGAGAACCAATCACAAGTGCTGGAGGCTATAGCATCCCTGCGCACTTTCATTGACACCAAAATTGACGAATTCCGGTCTGACATTCAGCTAGTGAGACAGGATGCCAGGAATTTAACGGACAGGGTCGCCACCTCCGAGGCAACCATCAAAGAGACCACAGAAAACACTGTAGAGCTGAAATCTAAGGTGACGGACCTCGAAAGGAAGGTGGCTTTTCTCGAGGCGAGGGCTGAGGAGGCCGAGGGGCGTGCCAGAAGGAGCAACATCAGGATACTCTGAATCCCCGAAGGTGACGAGGGTCCGAACCCCACTGCATATATAGAGACTCTACTGCAACAAGAGGTGGGCGCAGGCAAACCCACGCAAGGCTTCGCTGTCGAGAGGGCACGCAGGTCCCTCCAAAAGAGGCCCCCTCCGGGCTCGCACCCCCACCCAATAATAGCCAAAATACTTAACTTCCAAGACAGAGAAGTCATTCTCAGACACTCCAGGGAGACTGGCCCAATCGAACGCGGCAACTCAAAAATATCCGTCTACCCAGACTACACCCCAAATGTGCAAAGAGACAGAAATTCATTTGTTCCAATCAAAGCCAGGTTGCGGCAACTAAATCTAAAATATATGCTGCTCTATCCATCCAGACTAAAAGTCATCTTCAAGGGCCGCTCGATTTTCCTGGAGACCCCAGAGGCCGCCAACATGTGGATGGAGGACAACAACTTAGCCCAAGGCGCCGACACCCACCTCAGAGACAGATGACTGAAGCAATGCAGCAGGTCACATACATGACCGCCGAAGCAAGATCACGCCATAAACACATTCACCCCCCAGTGCGGAAGCAATCTACACTACAGTTCGCTAGATAAACGCGGCTCTCGCTTGGCCCCACACTGGACTCAGGACCTCGCCCCCGCGAACAGACCAGGACAGGCCAGTTGCCTGACCGACCCCACTCGAACCCGACGCCCGGATGGGACCCGACGGTGCGAGAGCGCCTGAGCACGGCAAATTGAATGCAGTCGCTAGGCGCACCAGTTACAGTTACGTTATCTGTTATGTTAGATGCACAGCCTCCACATCATCACACTCGAAAGGACAACAGAAGAAACTGACAGTACTCAACCTTAGGCAAGATCGAGGGCCAAACGCCGAATCTCCTCATCAGGAAACCTATCCCTATGGGCGGACCCTCCGGGGAGGGGACAAGAAAGAGCATCCGCACATCCAAATGACACCACAACTAAAGATACTGACGTGGAACGTGCGCGGGATGAACTCCTACCTGAGAAGAAATCGTGTCCAATCCTACCTCCGCAGAAAGAAGATCTCTATAGCAATGCTCCAGGAAACCCACCTGAAGGCGGAATCCTCCTCCAAATTGGCTGAGAGATGGGGAGGCATTGGAAAGGGAGCATCATACTCCAAATACGCACGTGGAGTCTTCACATGGGTGAACCCAAGCGTCCCGTTTCGCCTACAGGGGTCGGAAGCTGATAAAGAGGGCAGATACCTGATACTATGGGGGACCATTGAACACACAACAATCTGCCTGGTCAACTCCTACTTCCCCCAGCACGGGATACCATCGCATATCACAATGTTGTGCTCTAAAATAGCCCACCACAGAGAGGGCACCTTCATTTGGGGAGGCGACTTCAACTGCGCCAGAAATGGCGTGATGGACAGGTCGGCGCCCCTACAACAACCACGCAACGCCGCCCCCACGGCTCTCAACAACGCCTTGGAACACTTAGACCTGGTGGACATATGGAGAGAGCAACACCCAGAAGAGAGGAGCTACTCCTATTATTCTGCCCCGTACAAGATTCACACAAGGATCGACTATCTCTTCATTGACAGGGAACAAGTTGCACTGGTGGAGGACACCACATACTTAGGCAGATCGATATCTGACCATTCCCCGCTGGTTATGCAGTGGAGGTTGAACGGCCCTAGGCCCCCGATCCCGACATGGAGACTATCCCCCATGGCACTCACTGATCAAGAATTCAAGGAAGATCTTGGCATTAAGCTCGAAGACTACATCGACAACAACAAGGGGTCCGTATCGAGCTGGAGTACGTTATGGGAGGCGATGAAAGTGGTAACACGGGGCGAAGCCATTTCTGGAGCGGGAGGCATTCGCAGACGCCTGAAGGAAACACTGGAAAAACACGAAGCAGAGATAACACGCCTCGAGTCCCAAGTAGACACTGCTGATGAAAAGGAGGAGACCCTGAGGGGGCTCCGGGACGACTGTCGAATCGCATGGGACAGACTGGCGAAATTCGACTTTGCAACCAACACCACCAAAGCACACAAAGAGGCCGATAAACCAGGCAGACTACTAGCATGGTTGTGCAAACGAGAACACCCAAGGCACTCCCTCACCGAGATCCAGGACGAACGTGGAGTTACCCATAAATCACAACTTGACATCAACACCGCTTTCGCAGAATTCTAATCTGAGCTCTACTCCCACGATAAGCTAGTACCCAGAGAAGACATCAGAGCCACCCTAGATGAGATCGGACTCCCAAGACTGTCCGAAGAACAGCGCACAGCACTAGACACCGAGATCACTGCCGATGACATCAAGGACGCGATCAGATCGCTAGCCACCAGCAAGTCCCCGGGGAGCGATGGACTCCCGCCCGAGTTCTACAAAACCTACGAAGCCACCATCACTCCAATACTACTGGGGGTCTACACGGAGGCGTATGAGGAAGGAATTCTCCCCTGCACCATGAGGGAAACCATCATAATCCCTATGCTCAAACCAAATAAGCCACCCGAACGCTGCGATTCGTATCGCCCGCTAGCTATGCTAAACTACGACGCCAAGATTTTGACCACCATTCTGGCTAAGAGACTCGCAAGGGTGATTGGGACCATTGTACATGAGGACCAAAACGGGTTCATCCCGGGACGCAACACCACGGCCAACCTGAGGAGACTACAGCACGTCATAGCTGAGACCTAGGAAAGCGCCGAGGACCTGGCGGTACTTTCACTGGACGCCGTCAAGGCCTTCGACTCCATCTACTGGGAGTGGTTAATCGAGGTGTTGAGCGAGTTTGGGTTCGGAGAAGGCTTTGTGAGTTGGGTCAGGGTCCTTTATAGCTCACCCAGAGCCAGAGTGAAGACCGGACGAACGATATCTGAAGCCTGGGCGATACAAAGAGGCACCAGGCAGGGCTGTCCGCTATCACCCATGTTGTACGTCCTGGGACTGGAGCCGATTGCCATCTACTGCAGGAAACAGTTCTTTGATGCAGGCATAAAGCTAGGCAACAGGCACTTCATAATTTCCCTATACGCAGACGACGTTCTCTTATACCTAAAGGACCCACAAATGAACGCGCAGGTTCTTCTCGATGTCCTGGACAATTATGCCCGGTATTCCGGAATCAAATTTAGCAGATCTAAATCCTGCGCATTCCCACTAGCCAAACTCAACAAGATAGATAAGGAAGATTTGCCGGAGGTGGGGATAAAATGGCAACCAGGAATGTTCCGCTACCTGGGAATCAACATAACGCATACCCCAGAACTCACCCACGACCACAACACTGAAAGAGCAGCAAAAGCACTCAGTAACTCCATGAAGTTCTGGTCAAAGTTGCCACTTGCCATGATGGGCAGAGCAGCAATCGTGAAAATGATTATCCTACCGAGATTCCTCTACTACTTTACAAATGTCTGCTACTACATCCCTATATCCTTCTTCAGAAAGCTGGAATCGCTAATCAGAGACTTCCTATGGGGCCCAACTAGACACAAGCTACCCCTAAAGATCCTCACGCTGCGACACAAAGAGGGGGGGTCCAGCTCCCGGACCTACACATGTATTACTTAGCGGCTCAACTCAGCCATGTCACAAAATGGCTCCACGACGACCCTAATGCGGAATCAGGACTACTAAGGATAATACCTTCCAATCTGTTTCCCAAGGAATCACTCTGGAACCCACTGAAACAAACACAAGAAGCCCCTATGATTGTGCAGCTGGGTAGACAAATTTGGATTAGAACCTGCTCCATCCTTCAAATGACCCACCCGTATTCTCCGGACACCCCATCCTTGTCGACACATGTCAAACCATAACAGACCTCAAGGTGGCAAGAAATTGGGAGCGTGCTGGGATTTACACTTGGGGCGATATGTACGAAGACGCCAAATTCAGAGAATTCGAAGCGATCCTGGAATCAGAGGATCTAAACAGAGGCCAATTCCTGTGGTATCATCGTCTCAGACAGGTTGCAAAAAAAAAATGGCCAGAATGGCCGGAAGAACCCATCCCCAACTCTCTGCTCAACGAGATGCATGAACTCTCAGACGGTTGGAAACCAATAACCCGCCTTATAGACAGACCCAACCCTAAAAGTGCAGCACTAAAAGAAAGGTGGGAACTCGACCTCCAGATCACGCTCACAGACACTGAATGGGAGAGAGTATTACTTTTCCCCAAAGAGGTCTCCAGGAACACCAGATTCCGACAAATCCAACTCAATGTTTTCTATAGAACATACATGACCCCGAAGAGAGTCGCCAGCTTCAACAAAAAGATATCATCAAACTGCCCTTGGTGCGGCACCAACGCAGCGGACCTACTGCACATGTTCTGGTCCTGCAACAAGGTGTCGCAATTCTGGTCCAAAATAAAGCAAACTTGCACGGAAGCTGGCATTACCAGATTCAACTGGGACCCCAAGGAATGCCTGCTCGGAACATACCCCAGACTGAGCAAGATCAAACACGTGGTCAAGCTGATGGACATTTCCTGCATCCTAGCCAAAAGAACCATAGCTATGGCTTGGAAGTCAAAACCAGGCCCGAGATACGAACACTGGCTCAGAGAACTAGAGCGTTGGACCACAGCCGAGACCAGAGCCTGGCAGGATGGAGCTAACACTGGAATAGCCGACGTAAACAACACCCTTGAAGCGTGGAAGGCCCTGCTCCGCGACATACCCTTCTCCGCAGACTTCAAACCCCCCTGAGGTGTCCGCCCACTCTAACATTAAACAAATATTGAACCACCCAGAACCTGAACCTTGATCATTCGTAAGCCCTTGAACTCTGCCTCCACACTCCTTTTCTCCGGAACACGAGCCGAACAAGGACACCCACACAAAGAGACTGTGCATTCTTGTTGTTACTGTTGTTACCTGTTACTTTCTCACTTTATATGGCTAATAAGTACCTCCACTAAATGCAGCTCTGAAATGTAAACTTACCTAAATGCCAATAAAAAGTGTTTAAAAAAAAAAAAATCATGTCTCTTAGGGAGAGGGCATCTTCATCTCCGAGGGAGGTCGGCTGTGGCGCATGGGTCTGTGGCGCATGGGCCTGTGTTACTGCAAATTGATCCATTTTACTTTGTGTTGACACTTTTTTCCCCCCGATTTGTCTTTGCCCATCTTCGGAGCCGGGATGTGAGTTTGTTGGTTTTATGGCAGTATTTGGCGCTGGCAAGTTCTGCAAAGTCGGCAGGGTGCCCTACTGATGTCTTACTCCTATCCGGGTATTACGGAGTCGGTTGAGTCTAAGGCGCATTGGGTTGTCCTCCCAGACTCCGAGGGTTATATGGATCAGCCTTGTGTTAATTGGTGTCAGATCCGGCGACGGTCCCTTTTCGGGGCATTGCAGCTCCTGCGAGATGCTCACTTGGTGGGTGTCCGATCTGCCTGTTGGCTTATTGTGGGTGCGAATGTCCAGGAGCAAGCAGGCACCTGTATTATGCGGGAGTATGTCTGGTTGTGCTGCCACGTACTTTAAGCATCCCCAACATCCTATGTTGGTGTTTTATCCCCTCCTGCGGGGGACTAGGGCCAGCGTTTGTCTCCGCTGCTTCGGCCAAGAGGGAGGGTAATTCGCCAGTAGGGGAGGGGATCCGGCCGGTTGCTCTGGGTTTTGATGGCCTCTCTTCGCGGTCATGGGCCGCTTCCAGGCTTTCACTCAATACGTGTGGTCCCTGCAGGGGAGTGCTCTATCTCTTTCCGGCCCTCACCCCCGGGCAGGTCCTCCCGCCACCCCCCCATGGTTCGTGGAGTCCCAACCACTCTCCGGCCTTTTCAGCAGTGTTTCCCCTGGCAATTGAAGGCTGTATGTCAGGTAGGGAGCAGTTCATACCAAGAGAGCGCTCCGGCTGCTCCGAATTGGCTGCTGGGGGCACAGTTCTCCCATCTCTTCCTTGGTCGCGCTACCGTTGGCTTTAGGAGCAGTTGGGTATTCCTTTTAAGCAATGCCCCGCCACGGAAGCAGGCTGTTCTTCAGGGTGCTCGTGGCGGCGGGAGAAACCCCGATGGAGAGTTCCTTCCCTGATCTCTCACCTCGTTTGTCTAGGGCTCTGATCGGCAGTGAGGCGGTGCGTTTCGCATGCCCTCGATCGGCCGCCACTAATCTCTGCAGTTTCAGCGTGTCGGAGGGCAGTCTCTGGGTGCCTTGGTTCGTATTATGGCGAACGTCGGACCGAGACCGATCCCCGCCGGCTTCAACCGAAGGCGCGGACTGGTCAGTGCCCTGAGATTGAAAAATCTCTAACATTTTCTCCCTGAATGCCTCCTAATCCTCCGGGGTAGAGGATTTAGTAAGGTAAGCCACTTTCCTTGCAGAGCCATCATCCGACGAGGACGGGGAAGGCGACCAGTGACGCCGCTTTCAGGAATGCCTCGTCGAGGAGGACGAGTATCACTCCGGGACCAAGATCCCCTGGGTTTCCTCTGACGGGGAGAGTCACCCCTCGAGTCGTCGGTGGAGAGAGTGGTAGATTTTTTAGATTTCCATCGTTTGGACACCCGACCTACCCGCAATTTCCCCTTATGCTCCCGCCAGGACTTGGCAGTCAGCAACTGAAATTTCGAGCAGTCGTCTGTGTCTTGACTCTTGCCCAGACACCATAAACAGATATGGTGCGCGTCTGTGATGGACATCTTGGACTTACAGTACCTGCACTTCTTAAAGCCCGACCGAGGGGTCGACAAAGAAGACATTGTCGAAGACGACAACACGAGGCGCACTGAGTTCTTGAAGCAAACCCGTTTGCAGAAAAAACGGAACTGAGACTACAAGCGCCGTACGTCCAACTTATAACATCCCATGATGTCACCCTCGACGGAGGCCCTTGAGGGACATCAACCCGACGCCATCGACGCCGGACGCCCTCTGCCGAAAAATTTCCAAAGCAGCAGAGCTGTAGACACTACATGTCAAAGATGTGGAATACGTTGAAGCACACAATCCATTCGAAAGATTGGGACACCCAACGTGATTTGTTGTGGGCAAAGAACTATTTTTGAAGGCTTTTAACGGGGGTTTGGAGACACAGGTGTTGACAATACTTTGAACACCTGCATATAGTAAACACCTACACTACCCCCAGACCACGGGCAATGTTGGAAGGTCCAGAGGGTTACAATATGCCCTTTAAAAAAAAGCTTCACTGTGGTGTCCACAGACTACCAGCAAGGCTTACTGCTGCCCTTTTGCGATCGCCATCACCATAGGTAGGCAGACTGCACGGGACTGGGGAGTGGAACGGGTTGAAAGTAGCAATGGGCCTGGCCAGCCACTACTTCAGGAGGTTGGCGAGGGTCCGGTGGGGCAGGGCCAACAACCAAACCCGGCAACAGAGCCCACAACGAGCAGATTAGAGGCAACTTTGCCCCAGATAAAAAAAAGATTATCGATCCTAAACATTGCCCACAAGGGGAGTGTTGGGCTGTATGGGCATGGCAAAATGCCATGACGCAGGTTAAGTGACCACTGGACATTGCTGCACCACAAATGCATTAGGGTGGCCTGGGTTATGACCGAAGGCCATGCCTGGGGGTAACCACTCTTCATGGCTCCAATCAATTGGCAGTTCCAACTGAAAGGACATTCAGGGATATGGTGCATAGCCCATGGCCTGGTGAAAAAGGACCATTTTTTTTTCAATATTGTTTTTATTAGCATTTTTTTAAGGTTATTACAACAAACATGTCATTTCAATCCGATGCCATTCCCAGAAAAAACGTTCAAACAATAATCCGCCCCCCCACCCTCCCCTAGCCAGTGAACAGGTGCCGATTTCAAGCTTATCTTGCAGGGACGCGTTATGCATTTTTCGAGTTCGGACTGTCGAATAGATTAGTGCACACAGTCTAGGGCTCAACCTAGCAGCACCATACGGGGGGGGGGGGCGCGTGCCTTGTACAACGGATACCTAGTAGGTCCTCCATTTCCTCTGGACTCAAAACCCAAACAGGCCAACAGTTCATGGGCTCACCCCTCAGGTCGATCGCTCATACTTTTCAAAGAAGGGAAGCCAGAGTCCCTCAATGTTGGATCTGGATTCATCCAGGACGTGGGTTAAAAATTCTAAGTCATATATTGTCCGCACCTTCGTTACCCATTCCCTCTCATCAGGCATGTGCGGATTCCTCCACTTCTGGGCCAAGCAGCACCTGGCCGCTACGAGCATGACCTGCAACATGTGGCCCTGGGTGTCCTCCTGGTCATCACCCACCTCAATACTGAATAGAAGCAACCAGGGACAGAGGGGCCTAGAGACACCATCCACCCCCTTAACCCAGGATAGGACCTCTCTCCAATATGACTGCACCCTCGGGCAAGACCACCACATGTGCATGTAGTCCCCTTTTTTCTTTTTGCATTTCCAGCAATGTGGGTCGTAGCCCGGACTCATTCTGGCTATCAACTGTGGGGGGTAGTGCCATCTGTGTAAAACCTTGAGGGCTTGGCGTCTGTACTGGGGGGGGTGGACGTTGTTGAGCAGTGAGCTCGGATGCACATCTTGGTCCACCTTTTATCATCTATTGCCGTGCCCAAATCTTTTTCCCATTGTATTGTACAAACAAGATATGACCCCCCCTGTGCCACGTGTGGAGATGATCGTTTTCTTGAAGTTCGTGAGTTCCCTCCTGAGTGTCCCCCCCCCATGAGGGTTCGGAGAGGACTCCCTTCAGTTGGAGGTAGCGAAAAGGTGAAAGCTTGCCCAGCCCCAGGGCCTCCTCCAGGTCCAGAAGGGGCATGAAGGAGCCACCCACCCACAAGTGGCAAGCCCGATCAAGGCCCGCCTCATACCACCTCTGGTACGCGGCCGGCTCCGCAACCTTAGCTATGAATGGTGGTGCCCAGATGCAACTTAGTGGGGAAGGCCAGGTTGTGAGCCATCTATAGTAACCCCCCCCCCTCCTTCCAGACAGACCACAGGACACCCAGTACCGGGTGGTCCAGAACACACCTGGGGATGTGCGCTCTGGGAACCCACAAACACTCATCGAGCGTAATCGGGGCAAATAACCTATTGTCCATGCTACCCACTGCTTTTCTGACCCAGGGTTGAAATGGTCGACCAAAATCCTCAGCTGGGAGGCCCTATAATATGTATCGAAGTCCGGGAATCCCATATCCCACTGTCTTCTTTGGGTCTCGTTAGGACGTCATAGGAGATCCTATGTCCCCCCCCCCCCAGAGGAACCCGAGTAGGGTGCGTTTCATGGACTGTAGGAACCCGGCTGGGACCTGAGTGGGGAGCATCTGGAAGAGGAATAGGAATTTGTGAAGTACCACCATTTTGATCAGGTTGAGTCGTGCCATCTACGAGAACCCCGAGACCGCCCACCTCTCTACATCTCTTTTGACCTCAGTCCACAAAGGGGTGAAATTGCTCAGGAAGAGGTCCTTTCGGTCAGGTGTTATTTGGATTCCCAAGTGCTGGAACCCCTCTCTGCAATTGGAAGGGAAGGCCCTCCACATACTCTCTCTTGGTGTCCGGTAGTCGACCTCCCATAAAAGCCACAGATTTGCCCAGGTTGACCTTGTACCCCGAGAGGCTCCCATAATGCTCCAGTGCCCGCAACACATGAGGGACCGTCAGTGTCGGTTTAGTAACAGAGAAGAGCGTCATCGGCAAACAGCTGATCTTACAGCCGCCCATCTGTACTCCAGTGATAGCCTCATTGTTACGCACCGAGATCGCCCAGGGTGCCATGACAAGGGAGTATATCAGGGGGGATAGTGTACAGCCCTGTCTCGTACCACGCTCTGGGGGAAAGACTTCTGATTCCATCCCGTTGGCGGCCACCCTGGCCGTGGGGGTTGAATATAGTGCAGCCATCCATCCCAACCATCTCTGGCCCATCCCTATTGCCGAGAGGACCTCCCCCATGAAGGTCCAACTCACCCAGTCGAAGGCCTTTTGAAAAAGGACCATTTGCCCGATGGCTGGGTTATGTTTGTCCTGTAATGACGCTGGAAGAGTTAACTGGCACATTTTAATTTGAAAGCATTTTAACATAACAGACTGTGCATAACAGGCTTAATGATTGCAGCACCTGCAATTATTCCCAGGCCATCACCATTACTCTAGATTACTCATTCTGGGAGATGTTAACATTTGGTACAACATACTAGAAAACCCTGACACGGTTAAATTAGTTACATTTTACACAATGCCTCATCGCTTCTTTCATCGCCCTCATATTGACCAGGGCTTTTTATTGACCAGATACTTTATAAAAACCCAGAAATTAACTATCTTAATACCCCTACCTAGTCCTACATCTGATCACTTTACTAGAATCTTTGTGATCCGATATGATCAACCTAGAACTGCTTCATATGGGCCCCGCAATTGTCACTCAAGATGCAGATAAAAGGACCTAAATAGAATCAGCGTGCAGGACCTCTTCTCAGCTATATTTCTTTTTAGGCCCAATTCCATATGCATAGATGGTTTTCAATCAAATATGACCGAGTTCAACAAAGTATGTAACAATATTGTCACTATTAAAACCAGATCATTGGAAAATATACCCAATAATTGGTATTCCGTTTCTCTCCGGTTCCTCAAGCATGACTGTTGAAAAAAAGAAAAATTGCGGCAAAAAACCCAAAGATCATGCATTTTGCCATGAAGCAAAAACTGCTCTCTTGATCTATTAAAGACTGTCTTCTCTGCTAAGTCTAGTTACCTTCAGAATCATATCAACTTGCCTGTGAATAGGTCTAAAGAACATTGACAAAAATACAAACATTCTGCAACCCAAAATGCATATCCTCAAAATACTACCTACAAGTGGCAAATGAGTTCAATTATTTATTTTTGTATTTAATCAATATAATTAGAAAACACATTGCCCTCCTACCAGCGATTTCTGAAATCGCACTGAAATTACTGCTGTGGTGATTTGGAAGAGTATAAAAGCATATTATCACAAAATAACCAGTATGAACGTTCCTTCTTACAGGGCATAACATCATCATCAAAGGGTGCAGCCAACATGTGTGTGCTTAGAATGGCAATGCAGACATATTGGCACAACCAGCATGAAAAGGTTGTCTTGCAGTGCCACGACAATGGGATTATAGGGCACAGCCAACATAAGTCTTCCTACATTGGCACAATACAGGCATATATTGTTGGCACTGGCATCTGGGTGTGGAAGGAGGAGATCAACACACGTGAGGTAGGTTTCTGGCGATAGACTTTCATAGGTGAGAAAATAAAAGCAAAATCCCTGTCTGAAACTAGTTCTAAGAGGGGTTTCCCTGCCAAGGAATGTGTCAGGACGTCAAGTCTAATGCAAAAAGTCCTCCGTCCTGTGTCCAAAAACCTAATTCCAACTCTCACACTATATGACATGCATTACTTACCGTAAAAGTATTTCTGATGATTGTATCTGCTTAGATTAACATGCTGTGCATACAGTCCGACATCCAATGGTCACCGCGGAGCATCTTGTCTTTCGATAATCGAAAGGGGCCGTCGACATGGGCGTGTCCGTAACACTATCCCTAACGTGAAGTGTAGTGTACCCAAAATCCCTCACATGTGGAGGTCCCTCCGATTGTATTTTTTCTGCCATCAGGGAGCCTATGACTAACGTGAGTGAGTAAAGAAAAGAAAGAAAGAAAGTAGTAAGACGTCTATGTTCCTTCCATCCGAGCAGGAGGAAGGGTGAGCGCATGTGAATCTAAGCAGATACAATCATCAGAATGCTTTTACGCTAAGTAATGCATGTCTTCTGATGCTCGTTAATCTGCTTAGAATCACATGCTGTGCATAGACTAGCGAGCAGTACCCGCAGTTGGAGGTGGGATGTGAGAAGGAACAGTAGAGAAAAGAGGTCTTAGTACTGTTTTTCCCACTTGAGAATCGGACCTAGAATGAGTGTCTAGGCAATAGGGTTTTGTAAAGGTGTGTGCACAACTCAAGGTTGCTGCTTTGCAAATGGACTCTAGGGGAAGATTTGCAATGAATGCTATGGAAGCCCCAGTGCCTCGAGTAAAATGTGCTCTAGGCTTGAAGGGCAGTTCTCTCTTAGCAATAGTGTGTGATGCATTTGACAATCCATTTAGAGATCGTAGATTTGGAGACAGCGTCTCCCTCTCTACCTGCTGCCACTGAAGCGAAAAACTGATTTGTCTTTCTTAGTGGTCTAGTTCTTTCCATGTAAAACATTACTGCCCTGCATACATCCAGTGTGTGCAGGCTTCTTTCTCCCATGTTTGAGGGCTTCTGAAAGAACGTTGGTAGTGCCATGGATTGGTTCACATGGAACTTTTAAATGAATTTAGGCGCAAACCTAGGGTGAGTGCGCAGAACAACATTGTCTTTGTTAAATATTAGGACTGAGAGCGCTTGTAGTTCACCGACAATTCTAATGGAAGTAATGGCTATTAGAAAGGCAGTTTTGTATGCAAGATCTTTGAGACTTGCTTTATGCATGGGCTCGAAAGGAGACCCCATAAGTCTAGTTACCAGCACATTTAAGTCCCATCCGGTAGCTGGATTAGAAATGGGAGGGTGAATTCTTTTGACTCCTTCCATGAAAGCCTTAATAACTAGTATTTTCCACCACAACACCTCTTGTTGTGATGTAGTGCAGGCTGAAAGAGCAGCTAAGTGAACCTTCAGACTAGGCCAGAGTCAAGTAAATGAGTCGGGTACAAAACGATATGTGTAGGAGAGCAGTCAATGGGGTTGATGCTCTTAGAGTTGCACCAGATAACAAAACGTTTCCATTTACTGGAATAGCAATATTGTGTGTTAGGTTTTCTTGCCACCCCGAGTATGTCCATAAATCTCTGAGGGAGTTGAAGGTGCCCGAACTCGATAACCTTGGGAGCCAGGCCGCGAAGTTGAGTGTTTGCGGGCATGGGTGAAGTGTCTCCCCTTTGTCTTGCAACATGTTGTACGGGCAAGGCAGTTTGATTGGAGGAGATAGGGACATCTCCATGAGATGAGCAAACCAGGGTTGGCGGGCCAACATGGGGTCCACCAATAATATTGCGACTGGTTCCTGGTGCATCTTGTGCACCATCTTGTTGAGTGGGGGAATCGGGGGAGGGGGGGGGGGACGCATTTCCCTGACCATGTGATCCAGAGCCTGTTCCCCTTGGAATGGTTTTGGGGTTACCTAGAGGCGTAATCTTGGCATGGAGCGTTCGCCAGAGTTGCGAACAAGTATCTCTGGGAAGCCCCATTCTGCGAAAAAGTTGGAGACGATGTCTTCGTGTAATCGCCATTCATACTCCACGGGTAGTGGCAAATCTCTGCTGAGCACGTCTGCCAGAAGATGGAGTTCCCCTGGAACATGTTGCGACAGCACAAACATGTTGTATTTGAGAGCACACTTCCAAATGTTCTGGGACAGCCCTGGAGAGGGAATGCCTCCCTGTTTGTTCAGATAATACATGGGGCGTGGTGCTGTCTGTGAGGACCAGGACCGTCCTTCCCTGCAATTGTGTCTGAAAGGCCTTCATCGCTTTGAAAACTGCAAACAACTCCAACAGGTTTATGTGGTTGGATGCTACGTCTGCCGACCAAACTCTGTGCGCTGTCTGTTGAAGCAGGTGAGCTCCCCCACCCTGTGAGAGAGGCGTCTGTAGTTAAGAGTGGCTTCCACTGTAGGGGTGGTGAAGGATTTCCCCTTCAAGAGGTTCTCCCACGACCACCACCGTAGCAAGAGAACGAGGGCTGGCGAGACAACCACTAGATCGTCCCATTGTCCGCTGGCCTGACACCACTGGCTGTTGAGCCCCTCCTGCATTGGATGCATGCGCAGGCGGTTCCAAATAAATGAAGGACGCCATCATTCCCAACCAACGCATAGCTTTGCGTACTATCACCTCTCAACTGGCTACATATTGAGGGATTTGAAACCGCATGTTTTGGATCCTCTCGTTGGAGGGGAAGACAAGGCCATCCTTTGTTCGAATTAGAGCCCTTAGGAATTGTTTGACCTGACTGGGGTCTAAGCTGGATTTCTTCTTGTTGATGGTGAATCCCAGGCTGAATAAAAGGTCTATAGTGTCTTGGGTGTTTGACAGACATGTTTCGTCAGAGTCCCCTGTTATGAGCCAGTCGTCGAGGTAAGGATAAACCGGGATGGATTGCGTAAGCAGATGTGCTGCTGCCACTGCTAGTACCTTTGTAAATACACTTGGTGCGGAGGCTATGCCGAATGGTAGTACCTTGAATTGGTAATGTTTGTCTTGTATCATGAATCTGAGACATTTTCTGTGCACCGGCAACAGTGAAATATGAGCGTATGCATCTTTCATGTCCAGTGTTGCCATGTAATCTCCCTGTAAGAGCAGGGGAATTACTTCCTGCAGAGAGACCATGCAGAACTTTTGTGTCTTTACAAATTTGTTCGCTGGGCGCAGATCTAATACAGGGCGCATGGTGAGATCCTTTTTGGGTACAAGGAACTACACAGAATAAATACCTTTGTTTACCTGTGAAAGAGGTATGACCTCTAGGGCTCCCTTTTCTTGCAGTATTTCGACTTCCTGAAGAAGGATACGCAGATGGTCTGACGTCAGTAGTCTTGCGCGTGGAGGTTTCAACCTTGGGGACCAGCAAATCTCTATACAGTACCGTGGGCCACAGTCTTCAGTACCCACTGGTCTGTAGTTATCCCCTCCCATGCCTGAAGGAACGAGGTTAGCCGGCCCCGACCGGGGAGGCATGGGAGGAGACCCGGATCTTCGGGTCATTTTGAATCTGAGGCTGGGGAGCCTCTGGGGCTAGAGTTCCGGCCCCATCCTTTGCCACAATGCTGACCTCTTTGGGGATACATGGTGGTGCATCCGCTGGTTCCTTGTGGAGAGGACCAATTATCTCCTGAGGTGTACTGGTTTTAAGGGAAGCGTTGGCCACGAAAAAGGCGTCTGGACCCAGTTCCTCACCTTGTGGAGGGCTTTTGTGTGATTTGATCTAGCATCTTAAGGGTGTCGCGCTCCTTTTTTGCAGTCTCGAGAGCTTTGTCGACTGCTCTCTCAAATAGTTTGGATTCTTCTAACGGTTTATTAATAAGTGACGCTTGAGTTTCTGGCTTGATCCCAGAGTTTTTTTAGCCATGCGTGTCTCTTTAGGAGGGTAGTGCCCTGAGCCAAAGGTCAACCCGCTGTTTCAGCAGAATCCAAAGTTTTCTTGAGTATACTTTGATTTACTTGTCTGCCCTCCGTTATCATGGACGGAAGACAAATCTTTAGCGGTTCAGGTACCTCCTGCAGGCCTTCCTCTAACATGGCCCATTGTTTGTCCGCGTAGCTGGCTAACAAAGTAGTATTGTTAGAGATGCGTGTAGAAAAAGCTGCTGCACCCATGACCCTCTTTCCCAGGGCGTAGTCTTTTACAATCCTTGTCAAGGGGAGCCTACCCGGTTGACAAGGGAACCCCTGCCCTTTTCCCGGTAGTGGTTACCACCAATGAGTCTGGTGTGGAGCGACATCTGATGTAAAGGGGATCAGATGGTGGGGGAAGGCCGAAATAGCTTTTCTATTCTTGGATTAACTGCTCTTGTGAGGGCAGGTGTTAAGAGAGAGTGAGCCAGTCGCTTTTTAATTGAGCTTAGTAGAGGAATAGCCTGGCTGGCCGGCGGTTTCTCTTTAAGAATGTCCTCTACAAAGTCAGCCTCTGGAACAGCTTCATCGGTGGCGATCTTGAAATGTTCTGCTGCTTTGCGCAACCTGGCGTTGAACGTCATTTGATCGTCCACTGGAGAGGGCTGTCTAATGGGGGTGGTTTGGTGGGGAATCTAAACACAGGGCATCAGGATGTGGTGAAGGATTAGGAGACTGCCATGGCTGGGGGTCACCCATATAAGGGTTTTCCTCCCACCCCTGTAGGGGGTCGTGCATATTCTCAGGGTCAATGAAAGGATCATCATCCCGAGTGTAAGGGACTGCAGGGACCTCCTCCTCAGTGAGGTCGTAAGTGTACAATCCTCCTCCCGAGAGGGATCAAAGAGTCTTCGCATTTTAGCCACAGGGCGCAAAAGGCCCTCTTCCCAGTGGTCTTTTGGGGTGTATTGCTCTAAGAGGGTTACAAACCTATCAAGCCTCTCCATACAACCCTCACATTGTTCTCCTAGTCCAAACAGAAGACCCAGAGGGGTCTAGAGATGGAAAGGGCTTTTGTATACGATCCTCTGACACCAAAAGTCGAGATTATGGTTTCAACGCTGAAGAAATACCTTCTTCGCCGTCTGAAAACTTTCCGTGGAACTCAGAGGTTGCTCTTCCCTGTGCTTCTCCTTAGGCTACGCGGAGGGTTCCGGTATATCCTTTAGACTATCTTTGGATTTCGACGAATCCTTGGGCTTTCACGTGGATGTGGCGAATCCTTTGACAGATGCTTCTGAGCTTCAGCCGAAACAATTCAATACTTTCGGTAACGTCCTCCATAGTAGGGAGACGCACAGCTTGGGGCCTGCAGGCGTATAGTCTTCGGCGGAACTGGGCCCTTGTCATCGGTGGATGCCTTCTTGCGATGTGTCTCAACGGTTCTTGGAACATTGGGGGTAGCGCCCTTCGATTTAGAGTGTCCGTTCACAAGGCGCATCTGCGGCTGCGGGGAGGGCTGCCGATCCAGACGGTTGGCAGACATGGCCGAAACTTCTGGTGTGCCCATTGGCGCCATGGTCTTCTTCGACTTCGTCGAAGATTGGCCGGGGGTTGTGTGTTTAGTGAGTCAAAGTGTTTGTCTTCGTGGCCGGGGTGTACAGTCCCCATAGCAGTGCCTGGTGAGCTGGGGACAGACGACGTGGAGCAGGAGCGCTCTGCCGAAAAGTCAACAACCACTGTGTCAGAGGCCTGCTCGTCATTGATGCCCTTGTCGCAATCAGCGGTTGCGGGAGAACGCGGCTCGGCCTTCGGGGGGCGTGGCTTAACAGCCATGCGATACGACGTCTCTTGGGTCGTCTCCTGCCAATCCGGATATGATCCTGAAGCTACGGATACTCATACCGCTGCATTCGTCCTGAAAACACACCTGGTGCGGTCTAAAACTTTGCAGAACACGTGGATTGCCCTACGAGGTCGAGCCGACCTGTAACTTGGCAGTTATGAGACGAAAGGCGTGTGGAGCTAGCCACAGCGACTCGAAAAGAAAATGGCATTGAACCCCAGTCAGTGAACAAAGGACTGAGTGAATCATCGGATAAACTGACTGCAGAGAGAAAATGACAGGAAGTGCGGGCCACGGGCGCTGATGTGACATACCAATGGATTCACAAAACTGCACACCCCAGGGACTTGAACGCATACTAGAAAGTGAAACTCAAAGACTGGGCACCGTACGAGCGCTCCAATACCATATGGCATTGAACACTGGACCATGGCGTGCTATGCGCGGGGTGAGGCCGGTGGAGTAAAGGGACTTAGATAATGTGTAGCGAGGCAACAAACATTAGCTCATTGTAGAGTACGGTAATCCGGACACTGCTGTATGGGCCCCGTAATGCCAGATGGTGAAGGCACGTGAAACCCACCCACACGCCGCTCTAGAGGCAGCGGAGAGCCGAAATGCTTGACGACAGGCACAAGAGCTCAGGATATGTGATGCACGCCTGAGCTAATACTCAGTGAAACACTGCAGCCGCCGCTGGAGCGAACTGCATGGAAGGCACAAACCGTGACACCAACGAAGGGATGCTCGCGGTGGACAGGGTGGACTGGACACAATATATCAGCGGACCGGCATTGGGGCCAGTAGTCGAGACACCGAAAAGAGGAGGGGCTCTGGACCGGACTGGCATAACAGAGCGCACTTTGAGAGGTTCGCCAAGAACAGCAGTACAAATGCAGAACAGGGGGTTGGAGGGCTCATGAAAACCCTGAAAGGTTTTAGCACACAAATGGCCCCAAGCAATACAGTCTTGCCACTGACACTTCATGGTCACTGCTACTGCAACACAGGTCATGGGAAGTGTGCACACAGCTGAATGAGACAGACACCTACTCGTGGGAGACAAGCAATTAAGCTCCCCATGTCAGCGGGCTCCAACTGTTGCTTGAACCACAGCGCTTGCCTACATTCGAAAAACGGGGAGGGCAAATCCGGGACTACAGTTGCCGAATCAAGTGAGCCTAGAGGCGAAGAGGGCCCTGTGACACAGAAAAGGGGAACCAAGACCCTACAACACTGTTAAGAGTACCTAGAGGAGTAGCTGGAGTAGAATAGTGCACGAAGACCGGAGCAACTAAGGGCCACAGTGGAGCCACTAACCCCGACCCACACACAGATCCAAGAAGCAGAGGCATAAGAGCGTAGCTAACAAGGGGGAAAACAAAGCGTGGCTAGACATGCATCAGGCTGGGAGTTGAAGGACCACCCCGGATTTGAAAGAGGAAGCCACAACAAGCAGGGCATCCAAAATGAATAAAACCAAAGGGAAGCAGCCGCTGATGGATATATTAGTGAAAACGCCTCACGCAGGAGAGATGGCATAATCTCCTGAACACAATAAGCCGGAAGAAAACACCTCAGCGAGAGACGACCGACAGATCCTAACAGCGATTGCGGGCCTGAAAGTGACATGGGAAGTCAAGCTGGGATCTGCCATCGCAGACTTGAAGACATCTCTGGAAAGTAAAATAGACGCAGTCAGTGTGGACGTCAATCTATTGAGGCAAGATGTGAGAGGCCTAGCTGAATGCACAAGCAAACTAGAATCAGAAGTGAAGACAAACACTAGTAGCTGTACCACCAGTGCCAAGGAGATCGCAACGCTCCAACAGCAATGCGAAACCTGGAGAACATAGAGGAGGCGGAAGGACGGGCGCGCAGAAACAATGTCCGTATCGTTGGCCTGCCAGAAGGAACAGAGAGGCCAGACCCAACGAACTACGTTGAGAACCTACTATTAGAGATCGGAGTGGGTTCGCTCACAGGGATTTACAGTCGAAAGAGCACAGAGCCCAGACGAGGAAACCACCACCCGGAGCTCCCCCTAGACTGATCATTGTCAAGATTCTAAACTATAAAGACAAGAGAAAATCCTCGAATATTTCCACAAGGTAGGCACCATCAGCTGGGCGTCAGCAACCATAACAGCATACCCGGACTACACCATCCAAGTACAGAGACAAGGGTTAAGCTACGTAGCGATCAAGAGACTGCAATGTGAGTCCGGCCTGAAATATATGTGGATGTATCCAGCAAGTTTGAAAGCTGTCCACGGAAACAAGACGCTTTTCTTTGAATCTCCAGAGGACCCAACGAATTGGATGGACACCCAGAATTGCCCAGAGACAGCAGATGACCAGACGGAAGGCGATGGGGATATGTGAACTTCTGTTTTGTTTACCATAACTATGTTACGTTCAGAGCTCGTTTTCATAAAAGTAAATAGAGGGTGTGGATAGGGTATACTAGACTAGCTCCTATAATATGAACTTGCAACTAGCAAGGGCAGCGGATACCACACATGACGGAGATCCGAACTTTTGAGACTATATTATTGAGATAATGTGGGTCACCCAGAAAGCGAATACGAAGCAGTACTCCGGATACACGAGTGGATAGCATGATTTAGCATTAATGCAGGGACTTGTAGGGGACGCGTCCATTCCCCCAGTAGCTATTTTAGTTTGGATATTAGTAGTATAGTATCCCCCTGCAGTGTTCTGAGTATCGCCCGAGGCCGTGAAAAAGGACCAAATGCGGGGCAGCCCGAGATCCAGGGATGGAGCTGGGCAATTGTTGAGGGAATGGGGAGGGGTAGGAGTAGGGGTAGTTGGGGTATGTAAAAGGAGGGAAAGAAAGGGAAGTTGGAAATAACGGGAAGGGAAGAGCGTGAAATCACAAGCCAATTTACAATAAGAGGGGAACACAAGCAATGTCGGGGGGGAGTGGGGTACGGCTGAAATGGGAGACCTGAAGATAGTAACCTGGAATGTAAGGGGGTTAAACAGCTACATCAATCGAAAAAAGTTCATGATGGCCTTGAGGAGACAGAATAGAGACAGAATAGATCTTGCATTGTTGCAAGAAACCCACCCGACTAGGGATAAGCTAGAAGTGATGAAGAGGAAATGGAGGGGGGACTACAATAGGCGCAACGTATTCTATGTTTGCCAGAGGGGTCATCACATGGATAGTACCACATGTCCCATTTAAATTGATACAGCAAGAGATGCATACAGATGGCAGGAGGGTATTACTAAAGGGCCTCGTGGGGAATAAGGAGGTGAATATTATCAACATTTATGCCCCAAATAATGACACTACGGTATATTTCAGGAACCTATATGCTATGATCAGCCCATATATAGAGGGAACGGTCATAATGGAGGGGGGGGATTTCAACTGTACAATGGACCCCAAACTCGACAGATCAGATGAGAAAGTAGTCAAGCCCAGCCCGGTGGCGAAGGCCCTGGGAGCGCTTGCAAATGACTTCCATATTGTTGATGTGTGGAGGAGACTTCACCCACAACAAAGGGAATACTCACATTACTCAGCTCCACACAATCTACATACAAGGTTGGATTACATATTTGCAGCAGAAAGTAATTTAAAACATAAAAAGGGCAGAGTACAAATCAGCGGTCCTCTCGGACCACGCGCCATTGATTGTGACATGGCAGATCTCTCCTCCCAGACCCAGAATTCCAACATGGAAGCTCAGGGCCAAAGCGCTGAGAGACACAATATTCAGAGAGGACTTGAGGAAGGGTATAAAAGAACAAGTTACTTACCAACTGTAACGTTCTTTCGATTGGATGTTCTTCCCATGTATTCCTCATCGTATGATATTCGTATCCCAGCTCTGCTGCTTTGGAATTTTTTTTTCACCAGGGGGCGCGGTGTTGGGGGCCGCGGAGTCGAGGGCCGCCGTCGGGCGTCGACGTCATCCGCTGTATAAAGGGCTGAATCAGCGTCCATTACCTCAGTTCTGTTTTTACGCTATTCATGGTCGCATCAGCTGATCAGGTTTTAAGCCCTCAGGCTCTTAAGGAAGCTAGAGTGCAACTGGCGTAAACTGTACGGAAGGGTAGGTTGGGAGGGTCAATGAGGAATACGTGGGAGGAACATCCAATCGAAAGAACATTACAGTTGTTAAGTAACTTGTTCTTCGAATGGATTGTGTCCTCCCACGTATTCCTCATCTTATGATAGACTCCCATATCAGTGGTAATTTAGGAGGTGGGAGTACTAGAAAGTTTTATTATGTACTGAATAAAGGACAGCCTTTGCAAATAGTCCTCCTTGATATGAGGTAGAGTTCAAGCAGTAATGCTTTACAAAAGTGTCCATTGACGACCAGGTGGCCGCAGCAAAAATATCCTGCACCGGGACACCCCTCTGAAGAGCCGTGAAAGTTGGCATGCCTCTGGTTGAATGAGCCCTTAATCCATCTGGAGGTTCTTTCCCAGCTAGTTTATAGCATTCAGAGGGTGCAAGAATTATCCATCTGGATAGAGTTTGTTTAGATACTGCAAGGCCCAATTTGTGCCCAGTATACCCAACAAACAGTTGGTCACATTGTCGGAGATTTGCCAATCTGGAAACTGAGAGCCCTTTTTGGGTCCAGTCTATGCAAACTTTCCTCTTCCTTACTAGCGTGAGGTGGAGGATAAAAGGAAGGTAAGACAATTTTTTGTGACAGATGAAAATCAGACACTGTTTTAGGCAAGAAAGATGGTTTGACTTTTAGAATAACCTTGTCCCTATGGAAAATGGTGTGAGGAGGCTTACAAGACAGTGCCTGCAACTCACTTAACCTGCGGGCTGATGTTATAGCCACTAATAGAATTGTCTTAAGAGTGAGCAGTCATAATGGGCAAGAATGTAAAGTTTCGAAAGGAGCACACACGAGAAATTAGAAGACTAGATTTAAATCCCAGATGGGCACCTGAAATGGTGTCGGAGGGTATACATTTGTCAGCCCTTTCAAGAATTGAATGACTAAAGGCATTTTAAAATAGGACACCTCTTCGAGGAGCGCTTAAAGATAGATAGCGCTGCCAAGTAACCTTTTATAGTTCCCACTTGGAGCCCCAAATTGGCTAAGTGTAAGAGAAAAGAAAGTACTGTTGAAGTATTACAAAGAAATGGATCCACATTCTTATCCCTGCACCAGTTACTGAACTTGTTCCAACGACACCGATACAGGGATTTTGTTGCTGGCCTTCTGGCCGAAAGCAAAATCTCCATTACATCATCCTGGAGGTTCCAATCCTTATATCTTAGCCTCTCAGAAACCATGCGTGAAGGCGGAGTGTCTTGATCCCTGCATGGAGAACCCGACGTTCCTCTTGCGAGAGAAGATCCTCTCTTTGTGGAAGACGTATTGGAGGGCAGATGGAAATGTCCAGAAGGTCCGGGTACCACGTCCTCCTGGCCCAATGCGGGGCAATTAGGATCATGGTTTTCCTAAACTTTCTCAACCTCCTGATTACGTGAGGAAACAGGGGACTGGAGGAAATGCGTAAAGGAGTCGAACTACCCAGTCCATTACGAACACGTCCCCTAGAGCTCCTCTTGGGGGAAATTCCTTTGAGCAATACAGTTTGCACTTCTGGTTGGCCCCGGTCGCGAACAGATCCACTTGAGGGGTTCCCCAAAGGGCAAAGATCTCTTGAAGGACTTCTTGAGCTCGTTCCCATTCGTGGGAGACTGTGCTCTGTCTGCTCAGAGCATCAGCCGCCGTGTTTAGCTCTCCGGCAAGGTGAACAGCCGAGAGAGATTCCTTTTTGCATTACCCAGAACCAGAGCTGCATTGCCTCTCTGCACAGTGGAAGTGATCCTACGCCTCCTCTTTTGTTGAGGTAGTACATGGCCACTGTGTTGCCTGTCATTATCAGGACATTCTTTCCTTGTACAGAGGGCAGAAATGCCTTCAGTGCTAGCCCGATTGCTCTCCGCTCCAAAATGTTGATGTGTAGTTTGGACTCCGATGGAGACCAACGACCGCTGATGGTCAGATCATTGGTGTGGCTCCCCACCCCGTGAGTGAGGTGTCTGTCACTACCGTCATCTCCGGCCATGGTTGTCAAAAAGGTTCCCCCTTGAGGCTATTCTTCTTACAAGCCTACCATAGGAGATCTTGAGCCACTTTGGCCGAGACTTGTAGAAGATCTGACATCTCCCCCCCCGAAAACTGGGAACATTGAATCCTGAGGGCCCATTGAAGGGATCTCATCGTCAATCTGGCCTCTGGCACCAGAAAATGCAGGATGCCATGAGGCCTAGCAACTTTAGAAAGTCGAATGCCGGTAGATATTGGGCATTTTAAAACTTCATTACCATCTGCAGAATTTGGTGAGCTCTCTCCTCGGGAGGCGAGGCTTTCCCTGAGGAAGTGTCCAGGATTGCTCCGATGAATTGGCGTTTTTGGCTTGGAATCATTTGTGACTTCTTGTAATTGAGGGAGAAGCCCAGACTGTGTAAGAAGTGGCAAGTCAAGAACAGATGTTCCTGGACTCGTTCGAATGAACTTGCCCTGATTAGCCAATCATCCAGATAAGGGTAGACGTGAATCCCCCTTCTTCTGATACTCGCTGCCACCACCGCCATCAGTTTGGTGAAAACCCTTGGGGCGGAGGTTAGCCCAAATGGTAGAACCCGAAACTGATAATGAGAACCACCAATTGCGAACCTCAGGTACTTTCTGTGCTCGAGATGGATCGGCACATGAAAGTAAGCATCCTGAAGGTCCAATGAAACCAGCCAGTCCTGAAGCTGAAGAGCCTGAAGGATATGAGAAAGGGTCACCATCTTGAACTTGTCCTTCCTGAAGAACTTGTTCAAGCTTCTCAAGTACAAGATGGGTCTCAATCCTCCGTCCTTTTTGGGGATGAGAAAATAGGGGGCAGGGGAGTACCAGCCCTTGTTCCTCTCTGCTACAGGTACATGTTCTATTGCACCTTTCTCTAGCAGGGTTAAAATCTCCTGCACAAGGAGCGGGTCTGGAACTTTTACAGAGTTGGCTCCCGGTGGTTGATCTTGAGGTCTTTGATGAAAAGGAAGACAGTAACCATGGGTCACTATCTCTAGTGCCCAGGCATCTGACGTAATGCCCCGCAATTCGTCCAGATACCAAGTGATTCTGCCTCCCACCGGTGTCCTGTGGGTGAAGACCTCAAAGTGGCTTTGCAGCGGCTGCAGCAGTGGCTGAAGAAGTATTAGCCACTGCTGTGGCTGATCTAGCACCTCTCCCTTTTCCACCACAAAAGGTTTTTCTTGGTTGGCCTCTCTGACTGGCCTGCCCCCTCCCTTTTCCAAAAGAGGAAAAGAAAGAAAACGGGCGACTCTTCCAGGAAGATGAGCCTGCGTAAGTGTGTTGTTGAGGTTGTATTATAGCGGCACTAAGTGATTTTGCTGCTGCTGCTTTTGAGGTCTGCAGCTACTTCAAGCTTTCGTCCGCCTTGCTGCCAAACAACCTTAAGCCGTCAAAGGGCATATTAAGTAATCTAGATTGCACATCAGGTGCAAATCCAGATTTTCCTAGCCATACAAATCTGCGCAGGACTGTGCTAGATGCCATGGACCTGCTTATACTGTCCGCAGTGTCGAATCCTGACTGAAGGCATTCCTCCATAGCCTCTTTACCATCCTTCACTATAGCCAAGAATCCATCCTGTTCCTCACCTTGCGGGATGCGTTCAGCTGCTGATGACATGCAGTCCCACAGGGTATAAGTAAATCTTGCTAATGTGTAAATGACATTAGTCAATTTAAGGGCCATGCTGCCCGAAGTAAATGCTTTCCGGGACCAAGCATCAACTTTATCGTCTCTGTCTGGTGGTATTGATGGGTAAACCGATTGCCTAGTGGAGGTTGCAGCTTGAACCACTAGACTTTCAGGAGAGGGCTTAAAGGACCCTCACTCAAGATGTCAGTCATGTCATCCTGGTCAAAATCTGGAGAAGCTGCTTTCCAACCCATAAAAATCAATTACCCTTCCCATATGATTTTTATAACTGGGATCAGCATGATTTGTAGGGTCTGGTCTTTCAAAATCCACTTCAGGTGAAGTTTCTAAGCCACTGGCATTTTGGAGACAGTCATAACGGTCTGTTATTTTAGACTGTGGGTCCACTAGTTCTCCAGGGACCTGTCTGGCTCCAAATCTAACTCCAGCTGGAGCAACATCCTCTTCAGAGGAATGTTCTTCATATATAGATGACATGGATCTAAAAAATTCCTGTCTAGGTTGAGGGTGGAAAGTCTTCAGGTAAAGAAGGTGGAATTGGCGTAGGTATGGATAATGGCATCGACTTGGGTCTTGGAATCAAAGAAGGCGTCAATAAAGGCGTCAAAGGCATCGATAGGGAAGACGCTGGCTTCGGGGAACTTTCCTTTGAAGACACTAACTCTTTTTCAACTCTTGCGTGTTTAGATCTCGATTTTCCTCTGTCACTTTTAGAGTGGGTAGAGGCATGATCACTATGCTGCAACTTCGAGGGGGTCTGGGCCGCTTTCTCAAATATTTTAACCATCAAAGCCCTGAAGGCCCCCCATTTTTGTGGGGAATCCTGCTTCGATGGATAAGTTACTCTCCTCTCAGAGGATGACGAGGAGGAAGACGACCTGTGACGTCGCTTTTTTGACTTTTTAGTCGAAGACGAGGAAGATTTCCCCGAGCGACTCTTCGATGATGACCTCGACTCATGACGAGATTTTTGACTGGTTTCATCCAAATCCTTTTGTCTTTTAGAAGACTTAGATTTCTCCTCCACCACCACTAGCTTACCTCTGCGTTCCCCAAGAGCCTTACTGGACATGGCCTGACAGGACCCGCACTCATCAACCCGATGATCTGGGCTGAGGCACCAGAGGCAATTCTGATGGGGGTCGGTTATTGACATCTTCCTACCAAACTTCAGACATTTTTTTGAACCCTGTCTTGGGTGTGGAGGGAGTAGAAGACGAGGACTAGTCGAAGAAAATTCTGATGCACCGTTCGTAACACAAAGCAGTTGCGTCGGAAAAACAAACTGCGGTAACGGGCGCTGCTCGAGCCCTTTATACAGCGGATGACGTCGAAGCCCGACGGTGGTCCTCGAGACACTTCGACTCTGCGGTCTCGAACAAAGCGCCACCAAGTGAAAAAAATTCCGAAACAGCAGAGCTGGGATGAGAATGCATTACCTACCGTAAAAGCATTTCTGATGGTTGTATCTGCTTAGATTCACATGCTGTGTATAGTCCGACATCCAGTGATCACTGCGGAGTATTGCATTTTGTTTTTCGTAGTCGAAAAGGGGACGTCGACAAGGCGTGTCTGTAACACTATCCCTATAGTGACGTGCAGTGTACCCACAACCCCTCACGTGTCGAGGTCCCTCTGTTTGTATTTATTCTGCCCTGAGGGAGCCTTCTATACGTGAGTGAGTACAGAAAAGAGAGAGATGTAGAAAGATGTCTATGTTCCATCCGAGCGGGGAGGAAGGGTGGGCGCATGTGAATCTAAGCAGATACAACCATCAGAAATGCTTTTACGGTAAGTAATGCATTGTCTTCTGATGTTTGTTAATCTGCTTAGAATCCCATGCTGTGCATAGACTAGCGAGTAGTACCCGGAGTTGGAGGTGGGTTGTGAGAAGGAACAGTAGAGAAAATATTTCTTAATACTGCTTGTCCCACCTGGGAATCAGATCTAGAGTGAGCATCTAGACAGTAGTGTTTTGTAAAGGTGTGTACAGAACTCCAGGTTGCCGCTTTGCAAATGAACTCAAGGGGAACGTTTGCAATGAATGCTATGGATGCTCCAGTGCCTCGAGTAGAGTGTGCTCTTGGCTTGAAGGGTAGTTCTCTCTTAGCAAGAGTGTAACAGAGAGCGATGCATTTAACAATCCATCTAGATATAGTGGACTTTGAGACTGCATCTCCTTCTATTCCTGCTGCCACTGAGACAAAAAACTGATTAGTCTTTCTCAGTGGCCTAGTCCTTTCCATATAAAACATGACAGCTCTGCGCACATCGAGTGTATGCAGACTCTTTTCTCCCAAATTAGAAGGGTTTTGAAAGAACGTTGGTAGTTCTATTGACTGGTTGACATGGAATTTCGATATGAATTTCGGTGCAAACCTTGGGTGTGTGCGTAGAACCACCTTATCTTTGTGAACTGTTACGAAGGGGTCTAGAATAGAAAGAGCCTGTAGCTCACTTACTCTCCTAATGGAGGTGATAGCTATTAGGAAAGCAGTCTTAAGAGTGAGGTCCTTAAGAGTTGCCTTGTGCATGGGTTCAAAGGGTGAGCCCATGAGCCTGGTAAGTACCACATTAAGGTCCCAGCCGGGAGCTGGGTTTGCTATCGGAGGGTGTTTTCTCTTTACCCCCTCCATGAAGGCTTTGATACCTGGGACTTTCCACTATGACACCTTAAGCTGAGAGGTGGTGTATGCAGAAAGTGCCGCTAGATGAACTTTAATAGAATTGAACACTAGACCTGAGTCCAGTAAATGGGTCAGGTAAAGAACCATTTGTGTGGGAGAGCAGTGGACTGGGTTGATGCTCTTACCTCTACACCAGATGACAAATCTCTTCCACTTGCTAGAATAGCAGTGGCGAGTGTTGGGTTTTCTAGCTTCTCTGAGAATGTCCATGCATCTCTGAGGGAGTTGTAAATGGCCAAATTCTATGACCTCAGGAGCCAGGTTGCTAAATTCATGTTCTGTGGGCATGGGTGTAGTGTCTTGCCCTTGTCCTGTGACAGCAAGTTGTACGGGCAGGGCAGTTTCACTGGTGGGGACAGGGAAATCTCCATCAGGTGCGCAAACCATGGTTGGTGGGCCCACATCGGGGCTATCAGTATCATGGTGACTGGTTCCTGGTGCATCTTGTGCACTATCTTGTTCAGCAGAGGAGTCGGGGGGGAAAAGCATAAACAAATTTCCCTGACCATGGTATCCAGAGACCGTTCCCCTTGGAGCGATTCTGTGGGTATCTGGAGGCGTAATCTAGGCATTGTGAGTTCTCCAGAGTTGCGAACAGGTCTATTTCTGGGAAGCCTCATTGTGTGAAGACGAAGACGATGTCTTCGTGTAACCGCCATTCGTACTCTGAGGGCAGAGGGAAGTCTCTGCTGAGTTTGTCTGCTAGCAGATGGAGTTCCCCTGGTACATGTGACAATAGGAACATGTGTCTGAGAGCCCACTTCCAGATGTTCTGGGACAGCTTGGACAGTCCTGGAGAGTGAGTGCCCCCTTGCTTGTTGAGGTAGTACATGGCTGTGGTGCTGTAGCTCTAATAAGTTTATGTGCTTGGAAGCTACGCTCAGAGTCCAAACTCCGTGAGCAGTCTGATGGGATAGGTGAGCCCCCCCATCCTGTGAGGGATGCATCTGTGGTTAGAGTGGCTTCCACTGCGGGGGTGGCGAATGGTTTCCCTATTACCAGGTTTTCCTTCGACCACCACCGTAGCGAGAGAACCAAGGCCTGCAAGACCATCCCTAGATCTTCCCATTGTCTGCTGGCCCGACACCTCTGGCTGTTGAGACACTCTTGCATTGGGCGCATGCGCAGACGCGCGTGAGGTACCAAATAAATACATGACGCCATCATTCCTAGGAAGCGCATTGCTTTGCGTACCATCACCTCTCGACTGGCCACATATTGAGGGATCTGAAACAGCATATTTTGCGACCCTTTCGTTGGAGGGAAAGACGAGGCCATCCTTTGTTCGAATTAAAGCCCCTAGGAATTGTTTGATTTGGCTGGGGTCTAAGCTGGACTTCTTCTCGTTGATGGAGAAGCCCAATTGGAACAAAAGGTCTGTCTTCTGGGTGTTTGAGAAGCATGTCTCGTAGGACTCCCCTGTTATGAGCCAATCGTCGAGGTAAGGGTATACCGGTATGGACAACCTGCGCAGGTGGGCCGCAGCCACTGCCAGTACCTTTGTGAATACCCTTGGTGCAGACGCTATGCCGAAGGGTAGCACTCTGAACTGGTAGTGTTTGCCCTCCATCATGAACCTGAGGTATTTTCTGTGCGCTGGCAACATCAAAGTATGCATCTTTCATGTCTAGTGTTGTCATGTAGTCCCCCCTGAGATAGCAGGGGAATTACCTCCTGTAAAGTTACCATACGAAATTTTTGTGGTTTTACAAATTTGTTCGCTGGGCACAGATCTAGCACAGGGCGCATGGTTAGGTCCTTTTTTGGTACAAGGAAGTACACTAAATAAATACCTTCCATTACCTGAGATAGGGGCACGACCTCTATTGCTCCTTTCTGTAGCAGCTGTTCTACTTCTTGCAGGAGGATGACGAGGTGTTCTGGCGACAGGCGTCGTCCCCTTGGAGGTCTGTAGGTGGGGGACTGATTGAACTCTACACAGTACCCGTGGGCTACAGTTGACAATACCCACCGATCTGATGTTATTCCCTCCCATGCTGATAGGAACAATGTTATCCGGCCCCCAACCGGAGACGCATGGGAGGGGACCCGAACCTTCGGGTCATTTGGTGTTACTTGCCGGGGTGCCTCTGGGGCTGGAGCCCCGGCCTCTGCCCTTGCCACGGCGTTGTCCTCTTTGGTTATACTGGTTACCGGTACCCTGATTAGAGGGCCAGTTGCCCGCAGTGTAATGCTGTTGCTGCTGCTGCTGTTGGCATTGGCCACGAAAAAAGCGCTTATTCCCAAATCCCCGCCTGTTTCGAGGCTTTGAGATTTGGTCTAAGGTCTTTATGGTGTCGAATTCTTTCTTCGCATTAACCAGCGCGTCGTCCACTTCCCTTCCAAAGAGATTTGACTCTTCTATTGGCTTATTCATGATTGACGCCTGCGTCTCTGCCTTGAAACCGGAATTGTGAAGCCAGACATGACACTTCAGCAGAATTCCCTGCAGCAAAGAACGGCCAGCAGTTTCTGACGCATCAAGACTGTTCTTAATGATGCTCTGGTTGACCAGAGCTCCTTCTGTAACTGTAGCCAATAAGCAAGTTCTTAGAGGTTCAGGGGCTTCTTCGATGTCCTGCTTAAGCTTTCCCCATTGAGCATCAGCATAGCTTGCCAACAATGTATTATTATTGGCAATCCTAATTGAAAAGGCTGCCGAGGCGGAAATTCTTTTGCCCAAGGCATAAAGCTTTCTCCCTTCTTTATCTGGGGGTGCCTCGCTGGTTGACAGTGGAACCCCAGCCCCCTTCCTGGTGTTAGTCACCACTAAGGAGTCCGGGACTGAATATATGATGGGTCTGACTGAGAGGGTGAGAACAATTTCTCGATTCTTGGATTGACCCCTCTTACCAGCGCGGGGTGGACAGCGATGGGGTGAGTCGCCTCTTAACTGAGGTGAGGATAGGAAGAGTTTGACTAGTGGGAGGTTTTTCTTTAATAATCCTTTCGACGAAATCAGTTTCTGGGGTGACCTCCCCAGTTTCAACTTCAAAAAGTTTCAACTTCAAAATGTGCTGCTGCCTTCCTCAGTAGCGCATTGAAGGTGGGCTGATCGTCTACTGGAGATTGGTTCCTGACCGGTGTGGTCTGAGGAGAAGAAATGTCTATAATGTCGGGGTCTGTAGATCCTGATGGCGACTGCCAGGGCTGTGAGCCACCTTCACCTGGGTCCTCCTCGTAGCCCTCCTCACCTATGTTAGTGTCATCATGAAAACCTTCTTCTTCTTGTTGGTCTTCATTATTCACAAACTCATCCTCTACCTGGAAGTGAGAGTCCTCTTCAGTGAGGTCGTAAGAGTTCATGTCTTCCTGTAGGGGGTTAAAGAGCTTCGGGTATTTAGCTTATGGCCCCTCCTGGAGTACCTCCCTTGGCCTCTTCGGTGTCCTATTTTCTGGGATGGCCATGAACCTGTCTAGCTTGTCCATACATGACTGGAACCTCTCTACAGTCCAGTAAGGTAGGCCAGAGCGGTCTGGGAGTGAAAAGGGAGTTTCTTCTCCCTGTAGTTGCTTATTTCTGTCCCTTAGCGTCGAAGATCGAGTCCCTTTGCCTTCTGAGAAACCTCCTTGCTGGCTAGGGTCTTCTGTCGATGGTGGGAGCTGTCCCAGCCTACCCTTCGCATTTCTTTGGCATTGTGAGCGGTTTTTGACGTATCACCCGCCGTCCGTCTCTGGCAGTCTTTAGAAGCTATACGCGCAAGGCTTTCGGCGATCAGCTTCTCCGTCGAGGGATCGCTCGCCGTTGCGCTAGGCAGTGCCGAGTCTTTACTGGCAACGTATGCACTCTTGCAAGGCGCGTCGCCTGAGGATTTGGGGTTAGCGCCCTTATCTACAGAAAGCCCAGTCGCCGGTCGTGGAAGCGGTGGCGGGGAGGGCTTGCGACCCTTACGGTCAGCGGAAGACGTCGGTGGACCCGACGCCTCCGTTGACGCTATGGCTGCCTTCGTCTTCGACGAATGTGTGCCGTGAGGTATATGTTTATGTGTTTTTCTGTGTGCGTCCTTGTCGCCGGGGTGTTCATCCCCATAAGCGGGGCGTGAGCCGGGCTTGTCGGGGCTGGGGACGGACGAGGAGGGGCAGGAACGCTCCTTCGAGAGGTCTACAACCTCCGTTGCGGAGGCCGTGTAATCACTGTCCTCATCACATTCGGCGGCAGCTGGCGAGGAGTCAGACCTAGACATTGCATAGGCTGCCCACCTTTTGACCCTGCGGTCCTTTAAAGTTTTGGGTTTAAGTAACTTACAGGCCGCACAGCCGTCCTCTTTGTTATAGAGGGGCAAGCAACAGTTACACCGTTTGTGCTTGCCCTTCCAGGTAAACTTGCCCTTGCAACGCGGGCAAAACCTAAAGGGCGTCCTCTTCATAGCTGAGGGCATGAAATGTGATTACGACCTCGAAAGAGAGGGAGGGGAAAGAAAGACCTTCTCAGAGTGAAACAAAAATGACCAACAACCCGACTCTCCCTACTGTGTTAGGCCGGCGAGGCCAGGCCACGTGTTCGGCAGCGCCGAAGGATCTCCTCCGCTCGTCCCTCCGTCGAAGATCTTGCTCGGCGGAGAACAGCTTGGCAGCTACGTCGAGGGAGGGATCTGTGTGTTAGTTAATAATAAACGACCAAGGGTCGAGGAAATGATTTTGCAATGTCTCTCGAGGAGCTCCGCATAAAGGCGACCAGTAACTGGGCGGAAAAAAACAATCTGAGGGACCTCGACCCGTGAGGGGTTGTGGGTACACTGCACGTAACTATAGGGATAGTGTTAGACACGCCTTGTCGACGTCCCCTTTTCGGCTACGAAAAACAAAATGCAATACTTACTCTGCAGTGACCACTGGATGTCGGACTATGCACAGCATGCGATTCTAAGCAGATCAACAAACATCAGAAACGATATTATAAGATGAGGAATACATGGGGGGGGGGCACAATCCATTCGAAGAATACTTTGAACACATTACATGGAGTGTGAGGTCAGCTGGCACTCTGTTGAAAGCGTTCAAAGTGGTGGTGAGGGGAGAAGCAATCTCAAAATCCAAAGGATTACAGGACGGTATAGTGAGGGACTGCAAGACCCAGAGAAAGAGATAGAAGCTAAAACACAGAGAGGAGTGGATTCCCCGCAGGACGCTGAGGCCATACGCCAACTACAAGAGAAATGCCGAGCCCACTGGGAAAGACTAAGTAACTTAAATTATAGGAAATGCATAGAGGTGCAGCATGCTGAAGGCGATAAACCGGTCAGACTGCTTGCCTGGTTATGCAAGACTGAAGCCCCCAACACAGGCAATCAGAGAAATACAGAGGGAGGATGGGTTGGTCGAGGACACACAAGAAGGGGTGAATGAATGCTTCCATAGATATTATCAAGAATTATACGCAAACAAGATTGAGGATGAGGAAATTGACATTTGAAACAATGGCAGAGATCAATTTGCCCAAACTCAGAGAAACTGATAGAGAGAAACTAGAGGCCCCACTCACTCTGGAAGAACTGGAGCACATGATCCAGACATTACCGACCAATAAGGCCCCAGGGGCGGAAGGTCTCCCAAGTGAGTTCTATGAAACATAGAAGGCAGACTTACTTCCACAGATGTTGGCCATGCTAAATGATGCGTTTGACAGGGGAAGGCTGCCGGAGACCCTTAGGGAAACTTATTATCCTGCTCCTCAAGCCACAAACTAGACACGGACTGCGGGTCTTACAGACCATTGTCATTGCTCAATCAGGATAGCAAGATACTCACCGCAGTGATGGCAAACAGACTGAAACCAATGATAAATAAACGTATACCCCAGGACCAGACAGGGTACGTCCCGAGTAGGTGCATTTCCGACAATCTTAGGAGGCTACACCACGTCATAAACCAGACAGAGGGGAGGAAAGGGAAAGGCATTCTCAGATTTTACAGAAATGTCCACCCCAAACCCACTCTCCATGCTCTGTAGGCTGGCTGGAAGGCCCGGCCATGTGGTCGGCAACGCCGATTGGATCACCGTCCATCAAGGGTCCGTGGAGGCTTTGGCAGATCTCAGGAACAGCTGTCGAAATGAAGGACGGTCAGGGTGATCTTGAATAACAATATAATATATTCGACCAAAGGTCGGAACAACAATTAGCAATGACTCTGGACGAGCTCTGCATAAGGCGACCGGTATGCTGGGCGGAAAAAACAATCGTAGGGACCTCAAAGCATTAGGGATTTTGGGTTCACTACAGGTCACGTTAGGGATAGTGTTACAACAAAAGGTCTTGTATCTTCACAGCGTTGGGGAGAAGACTCTCTCCCCCTGATCTTGCTCAGGTTTCGCAAAAATAATGTGACCATTGGTGGTAGAATGTTTCCCTTCTCTGCGTCTTTTTCAGGCTTCTTAAATGTCAGAGCGAGTTCACTAACCTGCCTGGTACGGACACGAGTAGGAAGGCACAAGGAGGAGTTTTGTTTCATACTTCAATTGGGTCCCTGACCTGGTTTCCCGCTTCACTGGTTTTTAGGGTTTACCGTGGTTTACCAGCTTTGACTATTGGTCAGGTAATTAGGCTGCTTGTTAGGGTCCCAGACCCCTTTAATGACAATGTCTCTTGGCACCCTCCACGAACCAGTTACATTCTTTGCATCTCTGCAGCTTCTTTGCCCCAGCTTTTCCAGTGTATGGATGTGCTCGGCAACTTATCAGTTACTGCCCCTTTCTCTCCGGCAGCCTTTTCACCAGCAAGTTCGGCATTGGATCGCTCCTCGTAGGCGTATGGCAAGCGTCTCACTGCTGCTGTTTCCTCCTTCGTGGGGTTCAACAGGGTTACCCCACAGATGACCCAGTGTGGACGCCCCAAAACACCTGGTTTGCGTCTCCGACAGCGGTCCTTCCCTTCTGCATGGCTTCGGCTCTGCTCTCCTTGTGGCGCCTCCATGGGGGATGTCTCTCCATGTTTGAATTTCACTCTCCCATTTCATCCATGCCTTGGTCAATAGAAACTCTAAAGACTAGACTGCTCAGTATGGTTCACTGCACCCTGTATATGGCTGCAGCACTGATTCAACACTCAGGTAGGAGGTTATGGTATCTGGATTGCACAATTTTGTAATTTAGCCACTGCTTACTGCTATTTTGTCTAAATAACAGCAACACTTCTTAACTGTCTTTCTCCCTTACATAGTCATTGGAGCTACTCTCTATATATGTCCTTAGGCATAAGACCCTTTGTCAGATCTTAACAGTCTGATGCTCCCTGCTCCCCTGCCCTAGGCTTCCACGTTACCTCACTCACTGCCTGGTCATGTTGGTCTTCTGCTTGCTTACACTGAATTAGCTGCTCTTGAACCTGTCGACCTACTCAATTGATTATATGTAACAATGTCTTATATCCTACTCTGCTGTATCTAATCATTGCAATTGCTGAAATAGACTTTCCTACCTACAACTGTGACCCACCCGACAGGACCCACTCTTCAGATATTAGCTATACTAGTACTAACAAGTTTATCCTAAGGTTGCCTACCATCCCTACATTATGCAGGTGTTGCTAACTTTAATTATGTTCCCCTTCTGCATAATACCCTATGCCACCCCCTGCACCAAAGGTCACTACATTAATATTGATGAAGGGCTAGGAAGACTGAGATGTCCCCGCCACTACCCCATCCCCTGCCCTACACCATTCCTCCTCTCACTGCCCCCTTTTCCCATACTAACGATACCTAAATTATATCCAGGCTCTACCACGAGCACTACACAGGATAAGTTGACCCCCTTGCCAATAGTCTCACCCGTCTCCCCTCCTGACATTTCCAAGCATAACGAGAGACTAGCCAGTAGACTACCGTCCATTAGGCACTCAGTAGCAGAATACACCCATAGGTTCATATGCTCAGATCGCTCTGGATCCACCTACAATAATCTCAGGCGAAAAAACAAAAAGGCATACAGTCGCACTGAATAACCCAGATGACATCAGTCCCAGTTTACCATTGAAGGGCTCACAGACACAGCCTACCAACGGAGCATTTCTGAATGTCAGGTCCCTTGTAGCTCACGCAACAGAGATTGCCGACACTACTGTGAACAATAACCTCGATTTCCTTGTAATGACAAACTTGGCTGCACGAGGCAGCAGGCCCCTCTATTGCCCTAACCGTCCCAGATAATTATTCCATTCTCCGTGCAGACAGACCCACTGCTCGCGGAGGAGGGATAGTCATATTTAAAGACACTCTCAATATTAGACTAGCCACCCTCACCTTGCTGGCATCGTGTGAACTCCTCTCAGTCAAGTTCCAAACTTCACCAAACAACACTATCACACTACACATGATTTACAGGCCCCCAGGACCTCCTGGGTCCTTCGAAGACGACATCACAGCCCTAGCAGCTGACACCACTAAACCCATGGCGTAAAACATTTTCAGAGACTTCAACCTTGGTTATAAGGACACTAGTGACCCACACGCCATCTCTCTAGCCTCTGCACTATCAGAACAAGGCTATACCCAAATTAGTACCAAACCCACCTATGAAAAGGGTAGGATATTTGATTGGGTAGCGGATCTCAATTGTAACATCACTATTAGATTCTACTCCATTAGTATGGTCAGACCATCACCTTATCACCTTTGAAATGAACAAAAACAACTTGGAAAAGAAAAATAAAAGCCCATTATTGCTCCCCCCTGCCTCACAAGGAATAAACATAACATCACAGCAGAAGCCTTAGTTCCTTTGGTAGCCCCCCCCTACTCAATGCCCTACCGGACACCAATGATCCTAAAACACTGATTACCACCTATAATGAGACCATGACTAAAGCCATCGATACTATTGCCCCGCTAAAATTGTGAAAAAGTAAACCCATAGCCCTTCTTAACTCATGGTTCACTCCAGAGCTTAAAATACTCCGTACTGAAAAAAGAAAATTGGAATCACGCTGGAAATCCTCCCCCACACCTGAAAACAAAACAAACCTTGCCATCATCACTGCCACTTACAAAAATAAGCTAATCCAGTCTAAAAAAGAAATCTACGACGACAGAATAGCCCAAGCCAGCTCCAGCACTAAAGAATTATTCAACATCCTAAGAGAACTAGAAAACCCCAACCCCCTGCCAGACACGTGTACTAAGGATAAAGCCTGGTGCACCAGTATACAAAACGCCCGTACCAACAAAATTAATGGACTTCAGACCAAAATAGCCGACAAAAGATCCCAACTTACAGTCAACACTCCAGCACCAACCCCTACCTCACACATGAATTCAGGCTTCAGGTTTAAAAAAGTCACCATACCCGAAGTTCAAAAAATCATTGCGTCTCTTAAACCGTCCAATTGTAAGGGCGATGGCTGTCCGGCTCAGATTATAAAAGACGCAGCCAGAGACCTAGCCCCATTCATTACTAAACTCAAACTCCTCCCTTCTCTAGCAGTTCCGTCCCAAGTAACCTCAAACAGTCCTGGGTTCTACCGCTACTAAAGAAACAGACCCTTGACCCGGTTATACCCACTATCTATAGACCAATTACGACAGTCCCCTTTTTACTGAAAATTTTGGATAGAATTGCTTACTTGCAAATACAAGACTATCTTGAAACTCACAAATTACTCGGAATCCGTCAATCTGGCTTCAGAACTTAGCATGGCACAGAAACCGCCCTTGTTAATCTCAAAAGCCAGATCGATGAATTGAAAGATAAAGGAAAGATGGCCATCCTCCTCCTACTGGACCTCTCAGCGGCTTTTGATCTGGTGGACCATTCTATACTTTGTGACCACCTATCATCAGCGGCTCATTTCTCCAGTTCTGCAGTCTCCTGGACCTTTGGCAGCTGCTGATCCCATCACCTGTGGAGTCCCTCAAGGATCCTGCGTCTTGCCCACTTTGTACAACATTTTTACAAAGCCACTATTTGACAAACTGGACCGTCTGGGTGTCAACTACACAAATTATGCGGACAACACCCAGATACTCCTAGCCCTATCAGGAACTCATGATATGGAAGGTGCTCAGATCAACGAAGTCTACACCATCATTCAGGCATGGATGGCTACGCATGGCCTCTGCCTGAATGATGAGACAGAGTTACTCCTAGTTGGCTCACCTAACAACCTGCTCAAACTAAGTCCTCTCTATACAAGCATCCTCATTGATGGGAATAGTATACCTGTAGCCAAACATGTAAAAACATTAGGTTTTTACCTCAACGCCCAGTCTAACTTAACTAAACAGATAAACATGACCTCATCTGCCACTGCATACACCGGCAAGCTGATCAGAGCCTGCAGACCTTTACCATCTCCCACCAGCTGCCTTACGCTGGCGAGAACGCTCATACAATCCAAATTGGATTACTGTAATAGTCTCTACCTAGGTGCCAATAAAGCCATCTTAAATAAATTGCAGATCATGCAAAACAACGCGCTCAGAGCAGCGTTAAATATCCCCAAAAGAGAGCACATATCAGAAAAAAGAAAGCAACACAGGTGGCTCTCTATACATGATAAAATTGACCTAAAAACTATCTGCCTCCCTCACAAAGCGCTTAACTACCAAGCCCACCCCTATCTCACAGACAAGTTCACTTGGAAAGTGCCCAACAGAATCACTAGATCATCCAACATACCATGTCTGGCGATGTCCAGATATAATTTAAAAAGACCCGGTGGCACTAGCTTCCCGTTATTAGTCGCCCAGCTATGGAACACTCTCCCTCAGAATATTCAACCTATTCAAGCATTCAACAAATTCAGAAGCCATGTTATCACATGGATACTTAACAAAACAAACACCACAGTTTTTAGATACCACTGACCTTAGGTGGGACTGCATAATTTGTACATATGTTGCCCTGTACTATTGCTATGACCTAATGTTTGACTGTATAATATGTATAATGATTAATATGTATAAATCTACCATTGTAATCTGACCTTGACTGTTTAAACTGCATCTCTCATGCACATAACCGTCTATACTATGCCATGTAACCATTAATGTCCTACTAGCGCCCAATTACCTCCGGGTCAGGTGCGCGATATAAATAAAATAAATACAAATAAAAAATAAAAACAGAGGTGTTCTCTATGCTTCTGCACCTCTTCCTCATCTCAGTACTGATCTGGAGGACTCCTAGTGAGTCAGTTGGACTCTTCCACGTCTCAGTATTCCCTACATGCTGGTCTTAAGGAAACAGATGGGGACAGTCAGTAGGGTGTTGTAGATGGTTAGGGAGGCAGGCTGGTTAGGGGGGCTTTGGGCATACCAGGTTTCCCCAGATTGTCACTCATCCCATAGGGGGCTTCTTCCCCCAAGAGATATGCCCACTGAGTACCACCACCAGGGGGACTATCAGGCAGCAGACTCACCTCGCTGGACTTATGGGAAGGGGTTTCCCCTAGGGGAGAAGTGACGACATAAGGGGATTCATCACACATCATAAACTTGTAATGTAGACATACACAATCAGCATGCACATGTGCTATAGAGAGGCAGCGCTGGCGTGGTTATGGGAACAGGAATCATGAAAACCTAGTTGGTGCTGGCAGATACTGGGTCCACAATAATAACGCAAGTATATTTTACATTACCAGCCCTGGCATACATTATGGTCACAGGCTTCATGCATTTTCACATAGGAATTATGGTGTCCAGACAACTGGTCGAAAAAAAACTGGTCGACTGCAATTTGGTCGACGCAATTTGGTCGAAAACCAAATGGTCGAATTTTTTTATTTATTTATATATTTATTTTTCGGGTTTTCGTTTAGTATAAAAAGGGGTTTTTAGAGAAAAAAAGGGGGTTGCGGGGGGGGGGGGGACCCCCCCCCAAAAAAAAAAAAGGGTTAAAATAAAAAAAAAAAAATTCGACCATTTGGTTTTCGATCAAATTGGTTCGACCATTTGTCTGGTCGACCAATTTTTTTCGACCAAATGTCTGGCAACCAGGAATTATGTACACGGGCACTGTAAAAATATGCTGGAAATACTGGTGGCGACTTGGCAAATATTGGCTATTTGCCTACAGAACCAAGTATACATTTTATTACTTCTTTTACCCAATTCTTCTCAAAGTGCATTGTAAAATGCACCATTTTAAAATTATTATTTAAACCTTCTTGGCTGTTTGGGGTTGTGGGGGCTCCTCGCCCTCCCAAAAGTTGTTTGGGCTCCCTTGCTATATGCTCAGTTGCTTGCGCTCCTTAATGGGAAAAATGTTGACCCGCTCCAGTGAACAAATTCACCAGCCATCACTAGCTAAGCAGCAGCACATTATTTTATTTACATTATTCCCCCAATTGAAGGAGAATTTAGTTTTAAGCCAAATAATACTGTTACTGATCTTGCATGGAGGAAAGGGGGCAGGGTGCCGGCGTCCCGCTGGGGACTCTGGAGACTGCTCTCTACCGTTGCTGTTGGCACCTCCCACCTTGCTGCCGATTGCCTGCTACATAATCACCTCTGAGGGAGTTAGAGAGCCAGCGGCCGGCGTGTGCCCCCATCCTGGCACCAATGGACCTTCCTTTCATCCTGCTCGCACAGACTGACGCGAGGCATACCTTACAGCAGAAGTTGCACCTTTCTAACGCGGTTCGGTAGGGATTTCAGAGGAAGGTAAACAGCAAGGCAAATGGTGAGTTTGAGGACCATTCATCATTGAACACTGAGCCTTCCACACACCCCCTCACGCACCCTTGCCACTTTGTTGCATGTCTCTTTGTTCTCTGGACCAAGTGTGTGCCCCATGACCCAACCAGACTACGACAGTACACCCGTCCATACCCGATCGTGTCAGCCCTGCCTACTAAGACACCAGAAGTTGTGCCTGCATTTTCCCTGTTTTTGGATCTGTAACTGACCCCAAACCTAGCACTGGTCATGGACTGGGTCCAAAAAGGAAAGTTTAGGAGGAAGAAACAAACTCGGACCTATCCATTGCAGGTCCTCCAAGTGCAGTTGACCTGGAGCCCTTGAGATGAGCAACCACCAATGGCCCCAGTGCCAATTCCTTTGGCGACGCTCATCTTTAAATCAAAGAAATACAGCAGTTTCTGGGACCTCATAACCCCCCGCCCCAGTAACCCCTCTAGCATGGACGATGGGGGTGCATTGCTGAAGCTGCGATCGCTACTGTGGCCACTACATTATCCTCCACCACATTCTAGCAAACTGCTGACACCAGCTCTAAAATCCAGGAAGGGGGAAGGGGGACTACGCCGGCTATCTCGCCCCTCAGGTGATCCATAACCAACATCTGTGTCCAGAAGGGCTACCCAGTGCCCTCAGTCAAGGCGCCCCAGGTCTACATGCTGCCACTCTTGGCAGTGACGGTAGCATGCACTCTAATCTGCCAAGTTCGAACCTAGGGGAGACAGATGCCCCCACGTTTGCAGAGACCGATGGTGCCAGAGAACCAACGGTCGAAATGGAATCTGTGGGAGGGAGCACACTCGAAAAGGGGCTTGATGCTATTGTGGGGGCCTGGAGCAAGAACTTGATGGCCACAAGCCCAAGTAAAAGCCTCACTGCCCTGTTTACCCAGGCAAATTGTCCCCAATCATCTGGGCCCAAGCTCTTTTTCCACCGGATGAGCACCCTAATGAGGCCCGTTCTGCCCATGACTGCAATTACTCGCAGAGCTAATGGACATCAAAAGGCTCCTGATGACATTGATCGATGCCCAAGGGAGTGAGAGGGAGGTGGAGCAAAGGAGGTGCCAACCTTTCGGCCATATGGAAGCCACAGCCCTATGTGAGCACCCAAAGGAGCCAGAAACAGGTCACCGCAGACCATTTGGTTGTCGTAACAAATGCTGACCACCCCATAGATGCCACCGATATTGTGACCCAGGATACTACCCATTGCGCACCTCATGTATTTTCACATGGGCAACAAAATCACAATGAACAGCATGTATGGCAGCAATTAACCAGGGGTCTCAACAAGCCATCCCGGACCCATCATAACCAATGTGGGGAATAATGGTAACTTCCATAATGTCTGCAGTTTTCCAACCCGGGAGGGCCCGACCAATAACAATGATCGCTGGAAAGAAAGGAGAGGCACAGTATTCCTATATAGGGTGCAGAAAATTGAAATTCAATCAACAGGACCCAAGGGATGCGCTGCTAAATAAATGCCTGCATTGGCTCCGGACAACTGAGGGATGTCTTTCTGTAGACCGGGAGGCCATAGCAAACTGTTTCAGACTGAACTGTGAAGGCAATTCCATCAATGACCTTGTGAAATTGGAGTTTTGGGACTGGAGCGTGGCCAATGGTTTGCTGGGCAGCGAAGGGAAGGATGGCCGACAAACCAGCTCGATCTCTACGAGTCCCCACCCCCTCCCTGGTATCATGCACATCTATGGAAACATTGAATACAACCCTGCCCCCTCGGGTGCAAATTTACTCCCATTGGGGAGGAGATCCATAAGCAACTAATATGTCACAGGGACCATGTATCCATAATCCCTAAGGGAATTCTAAGGGGGGCTGGGGGATGTATCGCCATGTCGATTGTTTTTTCTGTTTACAATGTACATTAGCCATTATTCATTTTATTTCTGTGTTAGGATGTACTTTGATGGCCTTATGGCCGGATAAAGATATTTGATGGATTGGTAACTGATCTTGGCTTATTTCAATGTAACTATTTTAAAGAGCAGTAAGTGAGGACTGTAAGTGATTTCAATCCGGCACTTCACCTAAGTCAATGCCTAGCGTGTAATGCACAACTGAAATCCTTATTTATTTGTGTCTGAAAGTTATTTTATTCTGAACGATGTACCACTCATATCACGCCCCTCTCTTGGAATACCCCCGGTCACACTGAACCAGGAATCGGGCTGGTTTGCAAAGCTAAAAGAACAAGTTACTCGCTTACCTGGTAACGTTCTTTCAATGGGATGGTCCGACGACGTATTCCATATCTTTGACAGTAATCGCCACAGCTGTGCTGCTTCGGAAATTTTTTCGGCGTCTGTGTCCTACGTCGATGACGTTGATGCGCCGTCCCCGAGGACCTCCTCCGACGGCACCCGATGTGATAAGTAGGACGCACGACGCCCGTAGCCTCAGTTGTAGTTTTTTCCCCCAGAACTTGTGACACCAGTCTTCTGCCAGTCAGACACAAGGCCTTGCGGAAAACGTAAGCTGCAATCGCATAAGAAATTCTGCAGCGGGGAAGGTAGGGAGGGAGCGATATGGAATACGTCGGACCATCCCATCGAAAGAACGTTACCAGGTAAGAGAGTAACTTGTTCGAGGGGATTGGGTCCTCCAACGTATTCCATATCTTTGACAGACTCCCAAAGCAGTACCAAAGCAAGGAGGTGGGAAAAGAATTTAGAACACAAATTTATCCTGCCCAATCAAATTGTGGAATAAAGGACTGCCTTGCCAAAGGCCAGATCCTGTCCTCGGATGGAATCGAGGGAGTAGTGACATACAAAAGTATGTACAGAATCCCAGGTGGCTGCATCACAGATGTTACGAATAGGAACACCCCTCTGTAGGGCAGTAGATGCAGCCATACCCCTGGAAGAATGGGCCCGCAAGCCAGCCGGTGGGTACTTACACGCCAAGCAGTAACACTCGGAGATAGCCAATATAATCCAACGATACCAAAGTCTGTTTCATCACAGCTTGTCCCAAACGCTGTCCAGCGTAACCAATGAATAGTGGATCGTCCACTTTGACCCGGGACATGCGTGAAATATAAAAGCTCAGCGCTCTCCTAGGATCAAGCCTATGGAGCCTCTCCTCTTCCTTACCAGGATGCGGAGGAGGATAGAATGCCGGAAGAGCAACCTTCTGGCCCAAATGAAATCCCGAAACCACCTTCGGAAGAAAGGAAGGACGAACTCGAAGGACAACCCTGTCCTTATGAAACACAGTGAAGGGTGGATTAACTGAAAGTGCATGTAACTCACTCACTCTGCGAGCCAAAGTAACCGCAACCAAAAACACAGTTTTAAGAGTTAACAGTCTCAAAGGGCAAGAATGCAAAGGCTCAAACGGAGCACTCATAAGAAACTTAAGAACAAAGAAGAAAAGGTGACGGAGGAAATACATTAGTGAGCCCTTTCAAAAACTGAGAAATTAAAAGGAATCTAAAAATAGGAACATTCTTCAGACGAGCGCTTAAATATGGACAGCGCCGCCAGGTAACCTTTAATGGTACCCACTTGCAAGCCCCTGTGGGCCAAAGAAAGCAAAAAAAGACAGAACCATGGGAATGTCACATTCAAAAGGATCCACATTCTTAACTCTGCACCAGTCGCAGAATTTACGCCAACGGTACAGAGACTTTGTTGCTGGCCGAAAGCAACACCTCCAACACGTCTTCAGGGAGGTCACAATCCTTATACCTCAACCTTTCAGAAGCCAAGCGTGAAGGTTGAGGGATATGACCTCTGGATGGAGAACCTGACCCCCCCCCTCCCGTGAGAGCAGATCGTCTGGGTCGGAAAGGCGACGCGGAGGCCAGATGGACAAGTCGAGAACGTCCGGGTACCATGTCCTCTGGGCCCATGCCGGAGCAACGAGGATCATCCGGGAACCGAACCTCCGTAACCTCAGCAGTACTTGCGGGAAGACGGGGACTGGAGGAAACACGTACAGCAGTGGGAATGACCACTCCACCACGAACGCGTCTCCTAAGGCTCCTTTTGGAGGAAATTCCCGCGAGCAGAACCTTTCGCACTTCCGGTTGACACTGGAGGCAAAGAGATCCGCTTGAGGGGTCCCCCAAAGGGTGAAGATCTCCAGGAGAATCTCCTGAGCCAGCTCCCACTCGTGAGAGATCGTGCTCTGCCTGCTCAGAGCGTCCGCCGTCTCGTCGTCTCCGGCCAGATGAACCGCTGAGATCGAAACTTCCTGCTGGATGGCCCAGAACTCGAGCTGCATCGCCTCCCTGCACAGAGGAAGTAACCCTGCCCCCCCCTTTTTGTTGAGGTAGTGCATGGCCACTGTGTTGTCCGTCAGGATTAGGACACTCTTTCCTCGCACAGTCGGCAGAAAAGCCTTCAGGGCTAGCCTGACGGCCCTCAGCTCCAAAAGATTGATATGGAGTCTGGACTCCGACGGAGACCAACGACTGCTGACTGTCAACTCGTTGGCATGAGCTCCCCATCCCGTGAGGGATGCGTCCGTCACGATCGTCACCTCTGGCCAGGGAAGCCAAAACGGAGCCCCCTTGATCAGATTGCCTTTGACGGCCCACCACAGAAGGTCCTGGGTGACCGAGGGCGGCACCTGAACAGGGTCCGACATCCTGCCGGAAGATTGCGACCACTGCGTCTTGAGTGCACACTGCAAAGATCTTATCCGCAGACGAGCCTCTGGCACCAGAAGAATGCAGGATGCCATGAGGCCGAGCAACCTCAAGAACTCGAACGCCGGGAGCGTCTGGGCAAGTTGAAACTTGTGCACCATCTGCTGAATGTGAAGAGCCCTCAGCTGGGGAGGAAAACACAGCCCCAGGGATGTGTCGAGCACTGCTCCGATGTACTGGAGCCGCTGTGTTTTGGCGACAAATGGGACTTCTTTAAATTGAGGGAGAAGCCCAGCTTGCCGAGGACCTCCTCCGATCCGAGCGGGACCTCTCCTGCGAACCGTGCCGACCACCCGAGCCCAAAGGCGTGCGAGCGGGGTCTCTCGACCAATCGCTACCGACCCCACTCGGAGGCACGGACGGACCAGTGCCCTGCGATTCGAGAATCGCTAACATCTTCTTCCCGAAGGAAGCCCATTCCTCCGGTGTCGCTTGCATGGTGGGATAAGCGACCCGCCGACAGGCGGAGTCCTCGGAAGAGGACGGGGAAGGCGACGGATGCCAGCGCTTCCGGGAATGCCTCGAAGAGGCAGAGGAGTGGCAAGACCGACTCCTGGAAGGAGACCCACTGGACTTCCAACGATGACGCGGAGAGTAGCCTCCCGAATCATCTGTCGAAAGCCCGCAGACCTCGACTTCCGGGGTTTAGACACCCTACCTACCGACAACTGCTTGCGCTCCCGCAAGGCCTCGGCCGTGAGCGACTGGCAGTCGACAGTCGTCTGTGTCGTGGGCCTCCCCAAGGCACCAGAGGCAGGCGTTGTGCGAGTCCGTTACCGACAGCTTGGACCCACAGTCCCCGCATTTTTTGAAGCCCGGACGCGGGGTTGAAGATGAGGTAGACATCTTCACGAACAGGCTTTTCACAAAACCGAACAGGTTCAAAGAACCGAGACGATAACAACAAACTCCAAAGAGTCAAGGCGTACCGAGATTCACGAAGCGAACACGTTCGTGGAAAAAACGGAACTGAGGCTACAGGTGTCGTGCGTCCTACTTATCACATCGGGTGACGCCGGCCGTCGGAGGAGGTCCTCGGGGACGGCGCATCGACGTAGGACGCAGGCGCCGAAAAATTTTCCGAAGCAGCACAGCTGTGGTGATTACTGTCAAAGATATGGAATACGTCGGAGGACCCAATCCCCTCGAATATTTATTTATGTAGTTACAACTTAATCACACTAGGTTTAATGGGTATACAATAATCGCCAATGGGGTGATGTAACACTAAGCAATCTCTTTGATCACAATGAGCAATAGTGAGCAAAACAATTCAGCACCGAAATAAAACGTGTGTGTTCAGATCAAATGGCAGTGTGGTTACTGTTTGCCCCTGCACACCCCTCAACCCCCCAATAGACAATGTAAAGAGATGGGAGGAGAGAGAACAGGTTTCAGGAATGGCAAAATTCAAACAATATATCAATCCCAATTTCCCCCCAGCAACACAAGAGAAAAACAGAATTGATTGGCAAGTGGTCAGAATGGTTAAGGAATGGTTAAGTTATCTGAGAATGGAAGGTGCAAAAACACTAAATATGGTTTAAATTGCTGAACTTGTTTAAATTCTTATGGGAGCCGCTTTAGATAGTTACAGACAAGCACCATCAATGATTTAATACTAAGAAACAATGTGAAATCTTAAAACTGAGGTCGGGAGCAATCAAAAGCTGTTTTTCACGTGTCAGAATTTCCCTAAAACGAAATTCGCAGCAAACTTTTCAGTGCTAGATAATCACGATTACGGGTGAACTAGATGGTTTTGGATGCAAATTAAAGCTGTGGATGTTAGCTACAATCAGAGGTTTTGATTCTAGCACAAAAATGGAATGAGTGATGGACGCTTTAGTGGAGGTTGTTTTTCTGAGACAGGCGCAAGAATGGGAAAACAGGAATGCACTTTTAAAAGACAAATGGGATTTCTCATACTAGATTAGAACTATAGAAAAAGAGAATGCCACACATGAATCTCCACAATCCTGGCCAGGGACCCTTCTCATGGTGGATACTCACTTTCTTTCTGCGATTCAATTTATTTATTCACAACACTAATGATTATGATTTTATAAAAACAAATGAGAAACTTAGCGCAAGAAAAGTTCTGATAATTCAAAAGTACTCCTAACACTACCGGTTCTGAATACAAGAGAGGATGGATTTAAGATTGGGATTGGACTAAGCAAGGTACATAGGCTAGTGACACAGTTCCATCTATAGATACTCACTATATGGGTTTCAAACGGAACAGTCAATGATTCTGGTCAAGGATTCTGGGACACACTGCTGGGCACACCGGATTTGGGCAGTGTCAAGGCGGTCTGGACACCGCACGGTACAACTGGACTGGATCTGATGGCTCTGGTCACAGCACGGCACAACTGGATTGGATCTTTTGGTTCTGGTAATAATTCTTTTCAGGAAAGCAGTACAGCACAGCCCGGCTGTTTCTTTTGTTGTCCTTAGATTTCTGGGGTTGGTTCTGGAATTTTAAGGCCTAGCTGAGAATGGTTCAGCTATAGAATGGGCCTTTCTGCTTTCCAACTTTCTGGAGTCTGGAGAAAGGAAGATGGATGGTTTGGCTTCAGGGTGCTCCGCCAGCAATCGATGAGTGGGTTTGCGAGTCTGAGCTGTCTATTTATGCTTATGATAAAGGGGTGTGTGTGCTGGGTTATCCCAAGCACGCCCCTTGCTAGGGATTGGTCAGTGTCCCCTATCTCCCTTCATAGGAGGAGAAAAACAGTGTCTCATCATGATGTGGTTTCATGAGGCCTAGAGTCCACCCCTCGCCTCTTGATCACAAAATCTACTTTTGGTACAATACATATTTACAGATGTGCAACCTCTATGACTAACATATATAGATTACATATTTTGTGTAGCAGATACTCCTCCAAACTTCGTCGCTGTAAGATCTTGTGTCTGCTTTTTACAGAATTTCGCCCTTTTTGTCCGGAACACAATGTCCAATTTCGGAGCAAATTTCCACAAATGTGCGCATTGAATATGGGCATAAGTGTATGAACTTTCCTGTTTCTATCAAAAATACATTTTGTGTAATATCACAATTTCCGCCGTTACTTCCTAGAACATGTCAGAGTTCTGGCGCCTTTTCAACCGTGCATCCAGAAATCACATTGACAATGCGGTTATATCTATAATTTACACAATTTTACATAGTAAGTTATATGTATTTAAACAAAATGTTCTTTGTTAATGTCCCGCCACAAATGGCCGATTGTCTCTGCCTCCTTCTCCCTGCAGCTCAGAAGCAATCTCCTCCCAGTTCCTCCTGGGCCCAGGCCATTTTACGACCCTTCACACTTAGCCTTCCTTTGACTGGAGGAAGTCCATTGTCTTCTTCCCCTGGCAGACCAAATTCTTCCCCCACCCTATAATCATCACATAGGTGTGATTTCCTGGTGGAGAAAGAGTCCCGGCCTCTGTGGGGGAAGCAGTTTTACTGGTTTGGGGGCTTTGAGTCAGGCTTAAATCCAAAAGTTATTTCTGTTGCATTTTTTTCTTGGTTTAAAATAAACTTGTGATTTCAAGATTGCAGCTAGAACACTTATTCCAGATTCCACACCATGGGATTAAACATTTACAACCTAGGTTACTCTCAATAACAGGTCACTTAGATTTCAGACATTAGATTTCAGTTGTATAAGTTTACAGTTTTAATGCAGGCTTCTGACAGCTGTCGCTCAGGCAGCCGAGGGTACTGCGCCCAGATTTTGACAGATTCCACAGGCAGGCACTTTGGCTGTGGATATTTTTATGACAAATTCAGCTTTTCAGGACATTGTAATATCACAATGATTTCTTGAACTAAATGAATTGTAACACCCAGCAAGAATATTGGAGGTTTGAGGGTGTTCTATACCGGCATTCTGCAGTTTCAGCAACCAAGCAAAAAGGATTTCAAAGCAAAATTTTGGATTTCGTTGAGCAAAGCACTGCTTTTCCCTCTGTGCTCCATTTTTACTTGTTGGGCAGCCCAGTGACATGTTTCAGGAGTGCGCTCTCTGTTCCACCACTGACAACATGCATGGCAGATCGGGCAGCGCGCATGAAGGTTTTGTGGCCATTTTGATATTTCTGGCACCAACAGCACACAGGAATGCCGCGTGGCAGAGCCAAAAGTGGGTCAATACATCCCACAGGACCTAAACATAATTACTCCTCAACATTCTTCAGTTGACCCATTTATTTTGGAAGGTACATTTCACCGTGCATTTCATTTAGCCCCCTTCAAGGTATTATAAAGGTTACAACATGTTGAAAAATGATTTACCTCCATTAATTGCAAGGATATCTGGCTCATTCACACCATCGACTGCTAAGATATTACAAAGTATCTGGAAGAGGCAAAAAAAGAAGAAAAAAAAACGAACAGGTAAATATTGCTTGAGCATCTTTAATTTATGTAGCGATACAGTGTGGAGTAATTTTTACACTATCTAACCGGTTCCAGGCAATTTCAACTAGATGATAGTAAGTGCTAATAGGACATTCCTCCGGCTCATAAGTAAGCGCCAAAATGTGTTTTTTGTCCCCTCTCAGCTCACCACTACCTAAAGGGATTTAAGATTTTTGGAGGGATGCAAGCATTTACTGTTACCTGCACCAAATAAATATGAGCCAGTTCAAATATAATGAAGACTCTAGCTAAAACAAATTGCATACACACAACATAATGCACTGTAAAACATAGGGAGCTCTTTCTCAAAAGGTACACAGCTGACAGAATTCTACCCAGTGTTCCGCATAACATACCAGTAAACAACTTCCAGTTATGTGGAAAGCCTGACAGAGCCCAAGACTAGGCTATTCTGGCTTTGTAGCCAGCCAAATATTACGGTGTAAGATAAAGGAACCATTTGCTCAGCCATGCAGGGCACCTTGATTTGAAACGCACAGACACAGAAAGGTGAAGGAACAAGAGATCCACTGTAGCAAGCATGGTGCACAATTTCCTCATAAGAGCATTATACCCATGTTCACGTCTTACCCCATGGCCTGTGTCAATCAGCAGGGAAACAGAAAGTCTTCAAACTGATCAGGGCCAAACTGACGAATGGTTTGAGCGAAACTTCTATGGCAGCACTACCACTGTGTTCTAATATGTGGCCTACCCATAACCCACCAACAGGCCCAAATGCTTCTCCTTAACAATTGTGAGGCACAACAAAATGTGTTTGTCAGAGAAGTCACATGTATGGTTTTAAAGGAGGGTCCAATTAAACTGGAAATTGGTCCCAATGGAGTACTCTTAACCCGAATACTGATCGGAGTAGATCGCCTGGTGCTCAAAATCAGTCTACCAGCAGCATGAAACGATGTGAACAAAGAAATTCAAAGAGTCCACGCTCACTGTTTCTACTCTTGAATGAAGTAGTTAATCATTCAAGAAAACACTCACAACCTGGATCAGTCAACAATACCATTTTAAAAGCAACATCAGTAGCTAGAAATGGACTTCAGTTTGCAAATGTAAGGTCACGCTGATTCCGAAAGCATCTTGCAGGTCTTTGGGTGACATCACCCAGTAATGTGTTGATACGCAGGGATGATCAGGCCGTTGCATTGCTCAAAATGGAGACACAGGAAGAACATAAAAGCTCCACATCAAACCTAAGACTCAAACATTTATTAATCATAAATGTGGGTGACAAGTGTGAAATACTCACTGCTGGAGGTAAAGGGTGTTTAAGGTGCATATGACAAATCCTAAAATGGCTGTGCAGATTTAACTGAGAGAAGAGCTTACACTAGAACATTCTAGAGTGATATGTTTTTATTTTAAATAAACCATTTTATTATTTTAAGCAACAATCACAAAAGCAAAATGAGGACTAGCCTGTCCATTCATAGGTAAATAACTGTATATGTGGCATCAATCACAAAAAGCCCTTTCACGTAAACATATTTGCACCTTGTTCAAAATCTCACAAGCTACACCAGGGGGTCCTATGCCACCCCCTCTTCCCACCTCCCCCATATTTTGGAAGCTTTGGTAGGGCAGCCCCTCGCATTGTAGACCCTGCGTTTCACCATAGCGCATGTGTCAATGTCGATTACCCATTGGTCCAGTGTCGGGGACTCTGGGGCTCCCCATTTCTGCGCAATGTTACGTTTCATTAGCCCTGCTGCCGTGGTTAGAAACAATCTTTCCCATTTATTAACATCACTCTCGTTGGGTATGCCTAGGATTAGGATCTTCGGATCCAGCAGTATGGCACGGGCTAGGACTCTAGCAAGTTCATTACAACATGCATTCCAAAAGATTTGGATCCGGGGGCATGTCCACAGGATGTGTATGAAGATTCCCTCTTCCTCTCCACATCGGAGACAGTTTGGGTTTGGGGCCGTTTGCAACCATATAATGTCGTCCTGGGGTAATGTATCCGATGCAGGATTTTCAACTGTACTAGACAGAGCCTGGAGGAAATCGCAACCTCCCGAGGATGCATCAGCACCTGGATCCAGTCTTCTGGGTCTATCCCTCCTACATCTTTTTCCCCATTTGGTGTTCAAACTGTTCATTTCAGGAGTGCCAAAGGATGTTATAGCAGTGTACAGAATGGAAGTGCATTTGGTGGGAATGTAGGCTGGTATCATATTGTGTTCTATAGGTGTGTAGTCAGGGACAGTGGCATCTGCTGATCTGTGGGTTTTCAAGGCATGGACCAGCTGTATGTCATGGTATCGCTCGGTACTCGGGATCTGGAATTTTAGTTGTAAGGCGTCAAACGATGCCAATTTCCCCATCCACAAGGACATCCCCCACTGTCAGAATCCCCGCCCCTATCCATCTAGGCCATGGCTCGAGTTTCCCCAACTCGGTCAGGTTGCTATTTTGCCATAGAGGCTGTGTAGCAGTTATTTTGTTTTTCCACCCTACAAAATTATGGGCTTTTCTCCAAACAGTGGTAATTTGTGCTGCGGTTGTGGGCGGAAGGGGTCTTGGAGAAGGTTGGTATACCAGGCGAAGAGGGTCAGTGTCACACCTTCCAAGGTCGATCTTTGGAGCGTGGTCAATGCGATGCGGGGTTGACTTCCACCCCATACGAGTTCCCTAAGAAGAGTTTCTACTCTGTCAAATTCAGAGTCTGGGATCTTGAGTGGAGCATTCTGCAAGATATATAGGAACATTGGGAGGGTCATCATTTTAATGCGTGCGGCTCTGCCCATAAGTGTCAGGGGGAGGAGTTTCCAATGGTGAACATCGCTGACGAACCGGTTAACGATCGGTTGGAAGTTGCGTGTGGCATAACTAGTCAGGTCACCGGATATCCAAATTCCCAGATATCGAAAGCCCTGCCGCTCCACTCGGTACGGGCAATCCTGGGGGTTGCCTGCACTCCACCCTTTACCGGAAAGAAAACCGATTTCCCCCAATACATTTTCAGTCCGCTAAACTCACCAAATCAGATGAGCATCTGCGTCCCTATGGGGCAGGTCCGGGCTGGGTCCCCCAAATATATCAGGAGATCGTCTGCATATAAAGACATCCTGTCTTCGTGGCCCTCCGGCCATCTAAATCCCGTCCAAACTGCGCTCTAGTGAAGCCACAAAGCAAGCGGCTCAATCGCAAGGGCAAAGAGGAAGGGAGAAAGGGGGCATCCCTGTCGCGTACCTCTGCCGAGAGGAAAGGGTTGAGAGAGCCACCCATTCACCTTGACCGCTGCCTGGATATTTGTATAGAGTAGTTGTACCCACCCCAGAAAAGCATCTCTAAACCCCATGCGCCACATAATTTCCCACAGGCTGTCCCACCTGATCGAATCAAATGCCCTTTCAAAATCGATTGCCAACAGGGCAAGTGGTGTGTCTATAAGGGGATCGCGTTCCAATGACAGATGAAAGCGTCGCAGATTCAGTCGGGTTGACTTATGTGGCATAAAGCCACATTGGTTAGGGTGGGAGCGACCGACTGTAGTCGGTTAGCCAGGAATTTGGCGAGGACTTTGGCTTCACTATTAATTAGCGATATGGGCCTATAGGAAGCACATCTCTCAGGGGATTTATCCGGTTTGGGGATGACCACGATGGTGGCCTTGCACAGGTCTGGTGGGAGGGTGCCCTGTTCCCAAAGAACAGAATTCAAGGGATACTGCGCCGTTGCGCCACGATGTTTCTTAGGTGTGGGACCGTAGCATATTCATCGTTCATTTTGGTTTGCTGCCTTCTCCGGGGCCTCTGGTTCCAACCTTTCAGGATCTCTCGAGGGGGAGGCGCGACCTAGTCTAGGCTGGGATCTCCCTCTTTGTCTCGTTGGTCTCGCCCTCCAGTCGCCTTCGATGTGAGCTTCTGCCCATTTCCAGGCCTCTTGCGGGTCAATGAAATGTACTGTGGTTCCCTTATGATAAACTTTAAGCTGTGCTGGGAAGAGCAGCCTGTATTTTACATTCATGAGGGGAGTTGCCTTTTGAGTGGTTTGAAGGACTGCCGCGCACATTGCACCTCCCGGATGAAATCAGGAAACAATGCGATCCGGGATCTGTTGTGGATAATTGTCCCTTTTGAGCGCGACATCTGGAGGAGGGCGTCTCTGTCCCGGTAATTGAGCAGTTTAGCGATCACTGTACGAGGTGGCGCACCTGGGACTGGTCTGCCCGGGGGCATCCTGTGGGCTTTTTCCGCTGAAAAGAATTTAGAGAAGGAGTGGGGTGCAAAGATATCCACAAGCTAGTGTTCTAGAAATAGCTCCATGCTGTGCCCCTCATCTCCTTCCGGAAGTGTGAGAATGCACACGTTGTTATCACGAGATCTTCCCTCCCCCTCATCCACTTGGGATTCCAGGGTTTTCAGGCGGGTCAGGGCCTGTGATAACTGTTGGGCGACGCCTCTAATGCGGTCTTCTGCTTCAGAGATGCAGTGTTCCGCCTCTCCCGTTCGGAAGGTGAGTTTTTGAAGATCATGGCGTAAAAAAGAGACATCCGCCGCAATGCTGTCCATTTTGATCTCTATGGAGGAGCGTGAGCTGGCAATGGCAGCCATCACATCCCTTAATGAGAGATTATCCTCACCTGTGGGGGAGATCGGCCGTGTTGCTTGGCCCGTCGGTGCCGGAGTGGTGGCGACCACATATTGATCCATGCTACTCTGCGTGGACGTTTTCTTTTGTTTGTCTTTGCCCATTTTATGAATCGTGTGGTCCCGTGTTCCCCTGTTGTAGGATTAATCCTTATTGTGACTGGGTACCTGTCCTGTGGTGCATTGGATTGGGGTGGCCAACCGTTAGTCAGCCAATCCTGAGTCTGCTCGGTTAGTGCAATAACAGTGGTGTCAGACACCAATGCCCCCCCCCCCAACCTCCTGATCTTGTTCTGGTCTTTGTCGGCCATTTCCTTCAGTTAGGGCTCTCGGGGTCGGAGGGACGTTTTCCACAGGCGTCAGGCAGACCCTCTGCCAGAAGCAAGCATCGCGGGTCGAGAGCAGCAGGACCCAAGGGGCCCCTCCAGTTGTTTACTGTGGCGTTTTCCAGGATAGCACCCTTCCTTTTCACAGGCCGGTGTTCGTCAAGCAGTGGCCCCTCAGCTGGCCCCCCGTTCGTATGATCTGGCCGCGGAGGGGTTAAGTGGCTCTCTCGGGTCCCATGTTTAACCGGACCACCCGTCTGTCCAGTTTCTGCCCCCAGTGGTCTCACCGTAGGGCGTGCGAGGATAGGCCCCCGGTCCAGGGCTTTGTGCCAATTGGTTTTGCCTATCAGTCTGGTACCTCGCTCTGCGCACAGTGCTCCCCCACTCAATGCAGGGGCGATTGCCGCCGCGTCCCCAGCAGGGAAGGGAAGGGAAAAGCCACCCCTCCCCAACTCTCTCGTTGGTGTAAGTACAGCGAGGCCCTGGAGGCCAGCGTCCCGCTGAGGTGGTTGTATTCCTGCAGTGCGGCCAGGACTTATCTGGTGGACTTTCCCGGGGCCGGACTTACTTGGTATGAGGACTGTCTCCCCCTGCCACGTGAGTGGATGGCTGACGGGGGGTACCTTTCTGAGGGGGGTCTCTCACTGGGGCTGTGGGCCGAATTCGGGTCAGAGATGTCCTCCTGCCAAACCCGCTGCAGCAGCCGGGGGTGGGGGGGGAATAGTGGATCCTCAAGCGATCAGGAACCCCGGCCAGGGCAGGTCCTCTCGCTGCTCCTAGCCCAACGTCTTATCAGCCGCGCAAGATCCCGCTCAGTCAACCCTCTTTCTGCATGGTATTTGAAATTTTCGTCACCCCGGGCCACATGGCGCTCCTTTCAGCAGAGCTCAGGCACACTAAAGGGTGCAGCACAGCTCCGGCATCGTGCTGGAGCGCCGCGGGGCTGCCACCCGTCGCGGGAGGACACCAGGGCCGCGGGTCGCACTGCAGCTTCTCGGTGGTCAGCACCTCCGGGTACCATGAGACGCGTCGCTGCGTGCCCTCGCCCCGACTCGGATTGAAGGGACGCTCAACAGGTTACTTCCATACGATCCACTCGTATGCACCAGCCCGCCAGGCTTCAGAGTGCGGGCTGGTGAAAACACAGCAAGGTGCCAATCGGTCACAGCCTTCAGTTACTGACGCCCATTTTGAAGCTTCACACCGGTGGACCACCGGCTCCTACAGCCATATCTGTTTTCGCAGATATTTGGCCGAGTGGTTGCAGCAAACTCAGTTTGTGGAGGCACCAAACGTTCTGGAGTCAATTCGTACCACTTCTGACTTCCTTCACGAAGAAGCCAGGCTATTATTGAGGATATGTTCGGCACCTGCAGGAGCTCCCAAGGCTCACGTGTCTTCATCGCTCGCTAGCAGGCCACGGCCCCTCTATAGTGAAATCTTGATTTGGTCCACAACATGGACAGCATTGTTTTATGGTTAACGTGTTCTAGAGAGACTAATTATACAAAAAAAGGTTCAAATGAACCTAGAATAGGGTCGGTTGGTTTCTCTGTCATGAGTTTTTTTTTTATGATTAAACATTTAACAAAAAATTCACAGAACTGTTGAACGGCATACCTGTGTGTCGTAAAAGTATCCAGCTGGGAAGAGTGGCCTAATTGATCGATCTGAAATAAAAAAGCAAATGAAGTTCAGTATATCTATCGTATGAATACTACTAGAAGCTGCATAAGGCAGTGCATCCCACCATTATTCAGGCAATAAGCCCAGAACCTGCGGGCAATTACCGCATAAGGTAATGTCCTGGGGCCCATAGTTACAGGCTCAAGTGTTTTGGGGGTTTTTCCTCGGCTGTGAGATGCATTGCGTTTTTTGCATCCGGGAATTATTATTTTAATTTAAACAAAATGGCTGCCGCGGACAGGAAAACATACTCCGGTTTCTCTTTCCGTGGCGGCAATAGAAAACAAAGAAAATGGCCACCATGAAAGGGGAGAAGGGACTACATGTAGGCTCTTCTCCCTTTCCGTGGCACCCATTATACCAAATTGAAAAAAAAGGTAAACAAAAAAAGACCACCATGGAACAGGGAGAAGGGACTATTCCTTTCCATGGCGGCCGCATTGGAAAGACGAAGATGCGGCGCAACGTGACCGGGCTTACCATAACTTAAGGCTCAGAAAAGCACCAATCAGTGCTAAAATTACAATGAAGGTTCAGTGCATCAGTTACTAATCATACCTATGATTCTACTTGTAAGTATTTCATTATCTGTGGATCCAAGCTCTCTTCTCAAATGGTTTGTTGGAATTCTTCCAGCTGCAGCCGCTTTCTGGCGATAGTCAACCTGGAAATCGTATGGTGAAACAAAGATAAGCACTTAAATCATTCATACTTGGGCTACAGGAAAATTAAATTGAAGCTTAAGATGAAAAGGTTTAGCTCAATCTATTGCTATCAATTAGATTGCATCACTCAAGCCATCACAATATTTACAGGAAAAAATGCATGAACATTACTGCAAGAGATGACAAAACAGACATTTGTGAAAAGCACAACTGGCATTTAAGAGGCACAGTATTCCTTGATAGTGTAAAACAGGGTTAGGGCCATTTGTCAATGCAAACTTAAAAAAAAAGGTTAAACAGCCCACACTTACCACCAAAGGCATGAACTGAGATGGTGATGGCTTAGTTTTACTGACTGCTGTGACCATTACAGACGAATCACCTAACTTGAATTTAAAAGATGAAAATTAGTAAAATATTAATGTGACATTTTATTTGCGACTTTTGGCATTTGTTGCAATTCATAAAATCAGGCTAATTATTTTCAAAGAACAAATGCAGGCAATGTGCAACATCATTTTATTTCAAGAAAGCAATTTAATGGCAAACTATCTAGTTTGTGTAGACTGACATGTATTCATTACTCAAAATAATAAATTCCTTTATTTTGTGTTTTTGCTCAGCGTGAGCCAAGCACTACTTGGCAATCTAGGAGGGATGAATGGTATAATGAACAAAAATGTATACAAAACAATTTGTTTAGCATGAAGTCTCTCTTCTGAGGTAAAACTAAACACAAAAAGACAAATCGACCAAAAACATATTTATTGTGCAAAATAATGATAACTATGCCACCTACTCACAATTTATAATGAAAGATATGGACTGAGTGGTTTGCACACACACTCAAATATATGTTATGGCATTGGTAAGCCCATCTGGGCTTTATCTGTATTTAATCTGCTCTGAAAACTTTACAATTTCGACAACACCTACTACCATTGTATAAATTGCCCAGTGGGGCTACTTGCATCTGCACTTGTGGGCTCACCCTCAAATCTTTTTGGCCGCATTGCAAGCAGCCTGCTGCCCAGTTGGGCTATTTAAATTCAGAGGAGTCTACCTCTCCAACATGGCCGCCACCATTTTGGGCAATGGAGTGCCACATCAGCCCTCTCAGATCAAGCCGTGATTGGGCTTCGCCTTCTTCAAAGCGCCAATTCGGGGAACCGGCCCTCAACAAAGGCCCGCTACCAAGGCCTCTGTCTGGCCTGTCTCGTTCTGGGACTGCAGGGGCACCCCTTTTATCCTTCACCTCGTCTTGTCTCTAGCTTGATCCCACCACTCTTCACCCAATGGTTAGTGCTGATCTTGGTTCTATCCCACCCAGACCGCAACACATTGATGGACTTCTGGGGGCATTTCTCCACTTCAAAGCCTCTTGTGCTACGCCCTTCGACCAGACAAACTCTCATTGAACACTGAACAAACTGCCTATCTGCTTGCAACTTCACTCTCCGGGTCTCCCACCCCAACCCCCCCGCCTCCCCATCTCCGTGTTGCTGGTCCACTTAGAAGTCTTTGCACATATGTGCCCTCCACTCCACCCCCCCACCACCACCACCACTCACTTAATCAAACTTTTGTCCTACAATCTTGAGGTTTGGCTGCGTGCCGTTCTTTTGAACGCTGCATACTCTGTCTTAAAAAGAGAGTGGGCAACAAAAGCCACAGAGAATCGCAGCACTTGCAGTCGTTAGGCAAGTTATGAGTATGCGGCAGCAGTTAATTGTTAAGGTGTGGATACCTTGCGCTGCACCCCACAATTAAGGAATTACTGAGATGGTTTTAAACAATTACACTGCGCCACACCATATAATTCAAAAAGTGTACAGTTGTACAATATTTAATTATTATTCAATTCAGCCTGACAAGTGTTTCGAGCTTGGCTCTTCCTCTAAGGCAAGTATTCTTCTATGTGCTGTTCAGGACACACTTGGGTTGGTTGAGAAAATGTATAAACTTGATTGCTTCATTCTTCTTAGGTGCTGCCGTTGCTATTTCACATTGTTTTAAATAGCTGCCTCTCGGCATCTGACTGTCTTCGGGAGCTAGAAGACAGTCAGATGCTGAGAGGCAGCTGTTTAAAACAATGTGAAAATCTAAGAATGAAGCAATCAAGTTTATAAATTTGCTCAACCAACACAAGTATGTCCTGAACAGCACAGACAAGAATATTTGCCTCAGAGGAAGAGCCAAGCTCGAAACACGTGTCGGGCTGAATTGCATAATAATTAAATATTGTACAACTGTACACTTTGAATTATATGGTGTGGCGCAGTCTAATTGTTTACAACCATCTCAGTACTCAGTCTTACTTGTATCTCGAATCTAGCCGCGACATTTGAATCTGCACTTGCTAGTTTCTTTCTGTATGCTGTATGTTAAGCCTGAATCTTGATCATAGATGCATTTTTAAGCCTACTCCATGATAGTTTAGCTGCATTCTGTGTGCCCTACTTGAATCTCGAACCTAGATGCCATTTTTAAATCTACACTGCTAGCTTTTACTGCATTCTGTGTTTTATGCCTGCATCTTGAATCTAGAAGTTAGATGCATTTTTAAACTTGCTCCATGATAGTTTAGCTGTATTCTGTGTGCTCTGCCCGATATAAAATACAGACATTGGAATGTTTGAATCTCAATCCTGTGCATTTACATCTGCTGTCCTGTGTGGATCTTGTTAAAGTACCTGCGTCACCTGTGCCTGCTTGGCTGCTAGGCTGCCTGGTGAGTTATTTGTGCACTGTGCAGCCCTCAGTCTCTCTCCCTCCCCTGGGTATCCTTTTGAACCCTTCCTCCCCCACTCCTCCCTATGGTGCTCTCAATCCCCCCCCCCCGGACCTCCCCTCTTCTACTCTAACTGCTTCTCCATTACCAATCCTCCCTCTCATTTGAAGCTTGGAAGGAAATCGTTTAAGAATGGTCTCCTGGTCTCAAACCCAGGACTGCCCATCGCCAACACCCATGTGAATGCTCATTCCAGGCAGACTATTCCCAGACTATTACCGACAGTCTCTGTCATTCCCTCTCCTGACCTATTGACTTTCCATATGGTTTCTGTCCTCTTCCCCCTTCTCCTCCTATCCCATTAATGGAGGAACCAGATGGGAAGTGCTCTTGGCACACTTATCCAGGTGCATCATCAAGGTCTACTTAAAAGCCACAATTATTGCAAGGCAGGCATTAACTTTCTCCCTTCTCTTGATACCCCTTTTCCCCACCCCCGTCTGGCAGTGGTATATCGTCCCTGTACTCCTCGTCGGAAAAAACGTTTAGAAAGGTGGCAACCAGCTACACTTAGCTACCCTCAATGCTCGCTCTGCTGTCAAACACTCCTCTGACATCTGTCACCACCTTGAAGACATTGACATCCGCGCGCTCATCGAGACGTGGTTCAATGCTAGCTCTGTCACTGCTTTTGACACTTCTTCCTGAGGGCTACAGGATCCTCTCCAACTCCAGGCCTAATCGGCTTGGAGGCAGGGTGGCCCTTGTTGTCCTTAAATGGATCCCTGCCTCTATCATACCCATCCAACCCTCCTACTCCTCTGAATGTCTGGTTCACAAACTTTGCATCTCTCCTACCCTGTTGAGCACTCTGGCTACATGACTCCTGGGCCGTTCTCTTCCTAGCAAAGTGAGCCAACCTCACCACTTCTCTCCTGACTTTCAGCGCCAAGCTGCCCCTTCTCGGAAAAGTCATCATCCATATTAACTCTCCGGATGTGGCCTTCAACTTCTGCGACTCTTACTCCCTCACCATTCTTCCTTCTGGTCTGATTCACTCAGCCAGGCACAGTCTGGATGCGCTCATCTCTGCTGACCTCTCTCTCTAACCCTCTGTACTCCTCTCTCTTGGTCTGATCATTCCCATGCCAAGCCTCTATCCTGCACTGCCAGCCTCCTTCTCCGTCATCCGACCGATGAAGCGAGTGTCAGTAGCCGCCTTTGCCGCCTCTTATTACACCCCCGCTAATGACTGACTGATTCAATCCTTACTAATCTTCACCTCTCCATCTCCAACACCCTCGACATCCTTGCCCCTGCCATGAGGATCTGCATAAAGCTTGCCTCCAAGCGCAACAGTTGGTATGAGTCCGACCTAGACTTGCTGAAAAGCAAGTGTAGAGAAGTGGCTGGCTTCTTGCACATCCTCCGACAAACTGGCCTGTAGCCTGCTCCAAAGGCATTACAGACTCTCCATCCGGTCCAAGAAGCGGACCCATATTCAAGCCTGCATCTCCGATCCCCCCACCCCACCCAACAACACGGCCAAACTTATCAAAATCTTTAAGGAACTCGTCAATCCTACCGCAGTCTCTACTTCTCCTCTCCCTTCTCAAGCCCAATGCACGGCTTTGGCCTCCCACTTCACCAAAACACAGGACATCCTGTCCTCAGTTTCCTCGACTCCCCTCCCTCCTCCACCTGCACCTAGGTCTCCCTTGGCCCTTTTCTCCCCAGCCCTCCGACTGTACTCCTCCTCACCTATTGCAACTGATGAGGTCACCAAAGCGGTTTGCTCTATGAAGGTCTCTAAACAGATGCTTCCCTGCTGCTCTAGAACTATCAAGGACAATATTGCCACCCATCGTCCTTCTTTGGCTGAGTTCTGCAATCACTCTTGCCACTGACTCGACTCCTTCCCATCCCTGCTCAAGCACTCCCTTGTGCACCCCCATCTAAAAAAGCTGTCTGCGGACCCTTCCTGCCCGGCAAATCACTGCCTTATCTCCACTACCCCCTTCTTGGGCAAACTTTTGGAGACACTGGTCATCTCCCAACTAATCCACCACACTGACTGTTGGCTGTCTCCATGACCACAAGTCTGGCTTCAGAGCAGCCAGAGGCTCGGAAACTGCTCTCCTGTACACCCGTAAAGACTTGCTCTCAAACCTTGACTAAACTCTCCCTCCGTTATCCTCCTCTGCCTTCGACACTGTCAATCATGTCACCCACTTGGATCGACTCAGACACTCACGGATTGGGCGTTGGCTTGGCTAACCGCTTTCCTCCCGAATCGGTCCTCTCGGGTTCAAATTGGATCTTTTCGCTCTTCTACCTCACTCTCTACCTGCGGGCTCTATCCTCTCGTCGTGGCTTTTTAAAATTTACCTTGCTACTCTTGCCCACCAGATCTCCACTTTCTCCCCTCACTTTGTGTTATGCAAACAAAACTCTACTCTCCTTTAAACTTCCCTCCTCAACCTCCTCTCCTCCTCTCTCACCCCTGATTGCCCGACTGCTATTCAGGCATGGTGTGCTTCTAATGATCTCTGTATTAATGCCATTAAGACACAGATACTGCTCATTACAACCCCCCCTCCTTTCTTCCACCCCAACTCTCTGGCCGCCCTCTCTGGGCCCCCTCACCCTCATGTGAGGCAAAAAACATGGGTGTCGTCTTAGACTCCGCTCTCTCCTTCTCTCCTCATATCGCTGACCTTGCCAAGAAGGCTCACTTTCAGCTTCACCTCCTCAGAGGCATTCTCCCTTTCCTCACCGTCTCCCAGAAACCTAGTCTCTAGAGCTCTGGTTTTCTCCAGGCTGGACTACTGCAACAGCCTCTTCCTCAACCTGCCCCTCTCCTCCCTCTGCCCTCTTCAACTAATCCAGAATAGGACTGCAAGACTTATCCTTGGCCTTAAACCCACAGACCGCATATCTCCAGCCCTAAACTCTCCACTGGCTCAAATGGCTGCAAGGATCAAATTCAAGACCCTTTGCATCATCCACAGGGCATTCTGGGCCCTGGGATTGCGCTACATCCAGCTTTCTCTCCCTAAATACTGCCCTGCTATAGATCTTGTGTCCTCTAGCCCTAACTCTCTGCAGGTCAGACGTTTCTCCAACCAGAGAGTATGGGGTAGATCTCTCTCTTCGGCAGGACCTTCGCTCTGGAATGGCCTCACCGCCCCTCTCAGGCACGAGCCAGATCTCCTTAAGTTTCATGAAGCTTCTCAAGACCTTTTTTTCCTCCGCCTTCCCTTTCCCTCTTCCTTGCTAATTTCCCCACCTGCTGCTGCGACTGGCTGCCTGGTCCCTTCCAAGTCATACAGGGGGCCAGGCGCTCCCTCGATCAGTCTGCCTCTGCACCCCCCCCTACCAGCACTTGCCTTTGGGTACCCTTTCCTGACGCGACTATTAATAGAGTCTGGTCCACACCCCCTTTGCACTAGCTTACCCCTAGCCCATTCCCCTTGCGCATTTGCCCTCCTGGCTCACCCTAGCACTTACCCAGCCCCATGTGGCCCTTCCCTCCTTCATCCCCCCCCCTACCCTTCCAACACTTTCCTGTTGCCCTGGCCTGTCCCTCCCCCACCCCCTGCACTTCCTTTTGCTGCACTTGCACAATCTGAATGTCACAAGCCTTTGTAGGTCAGTTTATTGCTGTTTTTATTCCTCTGTTCTCCTTCCCCTTTAGTCTTGTGGCACCTGGAAACACTTTCTGCTCTATAGGTGCCATACAAATGTAAACATGTTCAATAAATAAATTGCACTTTTGACTTGACTGTAACTATGCCATGGGCATTGTCCATGGAGTTTCAGAAAACAGCATGTCTAAAAACTTGAATCCTGACAAATTCACAGTAAAATGTGTAGGCAGCCACCCCTGCATATACATTTTGAATGGATCACTTCATATTTTTCTTTCTCAGTTTTTTTGCCTGGTATTTTCCCATATGGAAAAAGAAATGTCAGCTGAAATATCTCAATTGGCTGCCTCGATTTACAAGACTTGTGCCATGTACCTACACCTAACTGGGCTGAAAAGAAAATTTGAAAATGATGCGATCCAAAAGAGGGATATTAACATTTAAGATGCATCTACACATCGTACACTGGCACAAGTGTACAGTTTTTATACAAGATGTACACGTAGATCTACAGAGTGAAATCCTTAGAAGTCTTATATGTACATCAAAGTGAAACATAACTTCTCTCACTTTTTTAGGATTTGATGGCAACAAATTTAAATAAACCCCATTATATAATCAAGCGCCTTGTTTACAAGACAGAACTCAAACAATATGCAACTCAATTTTACTTGCATAAACAAACATTTCGGTATTAGACAGTAACAAGGATCCCAGAATAAAATCAAAACACCAAAATCATACAGCGGACAGATGCCATCGCCAACACATGACCATATTTGCTTGAAATCCAGTTTATCCTCATATTTGCTCTTGCATCCATACTGGGGAATCATTCATCATTGAAAATTGCCACTCTAAATGCTAGTGCTATAATATAACCACACAGCCTACCCATTAATCCCGGCCTCCAATACCCCCTCCCCCCCCTGTGAGACAGACAGGATCAGGGCTCTAGGAAATTCCAAGGGACCACTGAAGATTAGCACATTTCCCTGAGAGTACCCCCCAATTCTTCAAAGTATGTTAAATTGGCACGTGCAAGCTATGTAAGTTATTCCATAGAATATACATCACACACTTTCTGTAACCAGTCCAATTAATCCAGAACCGACGGTTCGTCGCCATTTCTTTGCCTCAGTCAATCTATGGGCCCTTCGCAGTGCCTTTCACATCCTTGGAAATCTCTAGTTCGCCATCTCTGGGAGGAACACCCAGAAGAATAGTCAGAGGGTCCAGCTGTAAGGAAACCCCTAATCATTATTTAATCCAGCTCAACAATTCCGTCCAAAAGAAATCTGTATTGTGGAATGTCCACCACATATGTGCCAACATATCCCTTTGACCACAACCTCTATAACAGATGTGAGGATCCCACATAACCCTAGAGATAGATTGGGGATCTCAAGGCCAACCCTGAAGAACTTTAAATGTATGTTCCAATGCAGGAGTAGATCAGTTCCCATGGAAAGTAACGTTACATATCTTTTCCCATAGTCTCTCCGGCCCACCAACATTGAAGATTGTCTCCCAATAAGACTTCAAGCTTTGCCTATTCATATCCCTCGTAACCAACACGCTATACAGTCTAGATACAATACTCATTCTTATACTATTTTCATCCAAAACTTTTTCAAAAGGCCCTTGGCACTTTTGCTTTCCACTTAATGTCCAAGAGGTGTCCCCGGAGTCTGAGATTATCGAAACATTTCCACTACGCCCCTTCATAACAGAAATTGAACCTCCTCAAAATCTTTACATTTCTCCTTCGAGATTAAAGGACAGGCTCTTTCTAGACCGATATCCAACGAGGACTGAGTACCTCTCAATCCCAGCTTCCCTATATCCAGTGGTGTACCACATAATGAATTCAAAGGAGATGGCCAGCTAGATGGTGCCCTATTAGGGCGTCCATCTTTCCATAGAGACCACAATACCACCAACGGAGAATGGTCCCAAACCTCTCGAGGAAGCTGCCTCATAGGACTCCATAATAGATCCCCGACCTACCTCGGATGTACCGCAAAGGATCCAGTAAGTGTGTCAGTCTAGAAAAATGGATACCTCTACTGTGTGACCGCAAACTTATTTTGATGGCCGTGGGCCTACCGTCTCATGCACGATATGACAGAATATAGGTTTCCGAGTCTGCCAATGAACGGCCATTTTGATGTAACAAGAATCGCCATTTTGTTTTCTAACCATTGCTCATTGCTTTCTGTTCTTATTGCTTCGCAGTACATTTTCCGCTTACACTGCTCGACTGTAAAACATTGTTGTCTGCACTTAAAAGGACAAGGGCGCAGGGCCGCGAGGATAACAAGAGTTCGTTGAAACACAACGTAGGCAGCGCCAGGAAGAATGCCCGGCTCCCTCCCGAATGTAGCCTTGAAGCAGAGCTGCAGGGCAGTTAATCATTTCACAGCTGCCAGCCAGTCTCGTTATATGGTAGAATATGTTAGAATAAAGCAGCTAAAGGCTTGAATTATGCTCTTCTTACGGCCCCCCTTTTGCTGAGCCCAGTTAGAGCGTGTTGGCTCCCAGGACACGAATAGCACCTCAGAGATAGCAAGGTCTGGAATGCAACTCCCCCCCCGTATGTAGCTCGCTTCCAAGAACAGAAGCGCTGTGTTCTGTTCAACAACTGAAAGATGCCTCCGCACTCACAAATTGCAAATTGTTACTAGAATAGATGTTTGAAGGTGTCATAGTTGTCGAAAATGTCCATCATCACACCAAGTTCAAAGAAACCCAATAAAGGGGGGTGTTAAACAGGCCATAGCTGATTGTTTGATATGCATTTTGTATATATGTAACTGATGTACGTAATTCACTCTTGCGTCCCTCGAGGTCTAGAGAACCACGTCGCAGGGCGTGAGACTGAGTTGGCCAACTGAGACTTTTGCTTTGCAATAAACCCTAGCTTTGGGAATACAACCTAGTGTCTGTCGTATCCATCATGTGTGGTGACTCGCCTTGTTTCCATAGACGTAAGGGACCCCTAGGGGCCCCTTTCAAGATGGCGCCCGAATAGGGACCCTCCCCCACTTGTTCCATCGCATAACGTAATTGAGTAAGGCGGAGAACGGCGAGGAGGGGACAATCGAGCCGGGATCAAGAGGTGTTTGGGGCGCCCTGTAGAAGTGATGAGACTCCTTTGCAGATCTGCACACATCTGATCCCTGATCGACGTGCCTGGCTAGAGAACAAGGAGGCGAGGGTCTCGAAACGAGGCAGAAGCCAAGAAACGCAGACACGTCATTTGGTGCGTCAGTATACAGACGACTTGATTTATCAGGTGAGTCATTCCCCGATTCAAAGTAATCCTGATATTGGTTGAGAGTTGACTTTGCAAAATCAAACGCCCTTGGTAAGGTTGATTAACCAGGGGGAAGGTTGAAACATGCCTGGGGTATTGTCCACCCTAGCGGGGTTTTTCCGCTGTGGTAGACAATCTTTGGAAGATGGCCAAATTGTACCAGCTGGGGGAACGCTGGCGTATGAGATGTATGTGAAGTATGGAGTGGGTGCGATAATATTCTGTGAGACTTGGCATAGGCAAACCAGAAAGCAACAAGACCATCAGTGGTCGATTAAATGGTAGTTTGATAACTTGGAAAGGGTGTTGATAAGAAAGAAAGCGCGTCCTGCAGCATTTCAGACTATTAAAGACTGGAGAAGGGAAGCAATGCTCCGATTTAGAAGTAGAGCAAAGCATGCGCGCAGGCATAAATCAAAAGGTGAAGTAGCGGAAGAGAAAGAAGAGGAGGAGTGGACTGAGAGTCTAAGAAGGGCAGGTAGGCGTGACCAGTTGAATATAGGAAAAATATACCCACAACGAGAATTACACATAGCAGATGAATTGATAGAAAACATATTGACCCATACAAAACAAGGCCCAAGATCAGAAGTGAGGCCAGACACGTCAGTAACTATTGCCCAAACCCTGCCCGTAGCCCAAGCTCTCCCTCCGGTAGCTCAAGCCCTCCCCCAGCCACAGAGGGCGCACATAACACTTCCTATTAGCCAACCAGGCCCACAACAGACACTCCCTGTTCCCATTGTCCCATCCGCACCTCCCGCCTCAGAAACAGACTCGGTACCGTCCGTTCTTCCCGGGGTTGAAGTTGAAACCAAGGGGGCGAGAGGCGGGACTGAACAACGGGGATGCACGAGGGTAACTCGCAGCGCTATCAGCAAAGAAAGGAAGGTGGAATTGCAGCAACAGGCAGAGATGTATATAGACGGGAATGATGGGACGGCAGCATTGGATTCGATGTAGGACTCCCGAAGAAGCAACAAAAGGCAGGTAGTGTTGGAATGCATGGGTGAATATTTGGTGGAGAAATGGAAACCGTTAATTGGGAAATTACCACCGCAGCTATTGTTAGATTTGAATGCATTAGCACGCTGTAGGGAGAGGGATGAAGAAGTGAGAACATGTATATGGACTTTTTGAACTTAAAGATGAATTAGATAATGATTATGCCGAAATGTTTACTACACCTGGGTACAGGAGTAAGGATATCGGGAGACATAAGAAGGAAACTGTAGAGCCGTATATACGACGACGACATTCAATGTCGTCAGTACAGAGGGACGACAAGTTAAAAGTATGTATACGAGAAGCGTTTAAATGGATGTCGGATCCCAGTATCCCCACAATGGAGATACATGAGGTATTTGATGAATATTCCATGCCCATGAAAAGAAAAGCACTGCAGTCGATGGCTGAACATTTATTAGACAAAGATATAAAAAAAAAGATAAGGCCAGCACACCCGAAAAAATGACAGTATATAGAAGAGCACTAGAGCGAGGGACAGGAGAAACAGCCCTATCGCTTGATCTGGGAATATTGTTAAACATGAAAGGAGGAGGGACAGTGAGTGGGGCATTTCCAATGAGAGAGGTCCCACCTACCTTTGTGCCCAAAGTAGAGGTTCCCGTAGCGGGCAATGTAGCGGCGCAGGTAACACCAGCCCATTATACCGCCCAATATGTGCATGTCCCCTTTTCCAGACAGGAGGTGAACAACATAAAGCAGACGATTCCTGATATAAGAAAGAATCCTGCAGGGTTTTACAAGGAAGTAGAGTCCTGCCTGCAATCATCCGTGCTTACCATGGGTGACATAGACCTAATATTCCCAGTGATCCTGCCAGCAGACATATGGAAACAAATAAGAAAGGTGGATGACGCAACGACCTTTGGCGCCACATGGGCGGACTGATAATAGAAGACAGGAATAAAGCAGTTGGAGGAACACCGGGACCGAACCTGGTAGCATTACCAGCACGTATAGTGCAGAAATTAAAAGAAATTGTCCCAGAGAAAAGAATTCAATGGGACAAATTGACTGCATGTGTACAAGGCAAGGATGAGTTAGCTACAGATTATTTTAGCAGATTTGAAGAAGTATTCACAGACTTCAGTGGGCAGGATGTGGGCTCCGAAGCGGGAAAAAGGTTATTTGTTGACAAATATGTGAGGGGGTTTAAACTTCCAATCCAGGATCTAATAATGACATTAGAGAGTGCATGGCAAGCAAAAACGCTGGGCGAAGTATTACACATGGCCCAATATTATGAGCACAGAGTGACGGCGGCGAAAGAAAAAGAGAAGGATAGGGTAAATCTGAAAACACGGGTACTACTGCAGCAAGTAGTAGTACACAATAGAGGGAGAGGGAATGCACAAGGAAGGAGTAATTCGAATATGCATGGGGGAACAGTGGGACCAAATCAGTGTGCGTATTGCAAGGAGGAAGGACATTGGCAAGCGCAACGTCCGCATCTGCAGAATAGAAATGGGTCTGGTTAGAGGAGACAGCATAGAGGACACCAAGGAGCGAATGGACCAAATAGGAATAGTATGCAGCAGCACCACAATAACAGAGGTAATGAAAACCAAGCCCAAAACCAAAACGCCCCTAACCAGAGCCAGGGACAGCAAAATCAACAGTATGGACACCAGAGTGGGGGAAATAGAGGAAAGAGTGGTAACGTTTTCGATACGCAGCCAAACACGTATTACAGTAACAGCAATGATTACACATCTGACGATGTGTTATTTCCCCAATAGGACAGCCCAGGACACAGGTCGGAACTAGTGTTTATTCCCATGAATCAGAGAGGACCCTACGTAGAAATGAGAGTCGGGAATGAGGAGCACCGCTTTCTTGTAGATACAAGAGCGCAGAAGTGTTCAATAGACCACCACTTGGACCCGGATATACCACTGTCAGGGCAAAAGAATGTTTCCGTAGGGTTCGCAGGTACACCAGTCATAAACCCAGTGTCCAAACCAGTCCCAGTTACTATAGGACCATTCACTGAACATTGTCCTTTCCTTTTAACAAGAAATTGTGGGGAGAACTTGTTGGGATTAAATTTGTTGAAAAAATTAGGTTCCGTTATACATTGCACAGCAGACGGGGTGTTCCTAACGATTTGGCCACACGATGCCCCTGTGTTAGAATTCATGTCTGAAACTTTACCAGGAGAACTAAGTAGAGTGCCAACCTGTATATGGGCAATGCATGACAACGATGTAAGATGCTTGAAAATAGAGCCAGTAAAGATCATTTTGAAAGAAGGTGTTAACCTACCGCAAATTCCCCAATACAGAATTTCAGCTGAAGGTGAGAAAGGATTGAAGAGTATTGTTACAGATTTGGTGAAATTAGGGATATTTGAAGAAATTACAGGCAGTACACGCAACAGCCCGATTCTTCCAGTTTATAAAAAAGGAGGCAATGAAGTACCATACCGTTTTATAATCGATTTGCGCGCATTAAACAAGGTAGTAGATCCACAATTTCCTTTAGTGCCAGATGTCACTACAATATTGACAATTATACCTGTTTCAGCAGAATATTTTAGTGTAGTTGATCTTAAAAACGCGTTCTACAGCATTCCAGTGGACAAGGACAGCAGATATTTGTTTGCGTTCACATTAGGAGGATGATCATTTACATTCACGCGAATTCCGCAAGGTTACACGGAAAGTCAGAGTATTTACAGTAGAGCATTAAAAGAGCAGCTAGACATGCTAGAATTACCAGTGGGCTGTGTACTCTTGCAATACATAGACAATCTATTGTTAGCTGCTGACACAGGAGATTTGTAAAGAAAGCACTGTATTACTACTGTCACACCTAGCGGCACATGGCCATAAAGCTAGTTTGAAGACATTTCAATATAATCGAAAGGAGGTGGCCTATTTGGGCTACCTACTTTCGAAAGAAGGGAGAAGGCCAACGCCAGAACGCATAGAAAGTATTTCTTGTATGCCTATTCCAAAGACACAAAAAGAAGTCAGAGCCATAATAGGCATGGCTTCATATTGCCGACAATGGATTGGTAATTTTGCGTTAATTGTGAAACCGATAGTGAATTTGACTAGAAAAGATGCGGTTATGCCGTTGCAGTGGGATGAGGAATGTCAGAAAGCATTTCATCAATTGAAAACTGCATTATGCTCGGCTCCAGTTTTGGGCACGCCGAATTATGAGAAGGTTTTTAGACTGTGTGAAAGTGAAGGATGTGCATTGGAGGTTTTGACACAGGAACAAGGTGGAAGAAATAGGCCATGCGGCTATTTTTCTTCTGCGCTGGACCCTGTAGCGCGCGCACTACCACGATGTTTGCGATCTGTCGCGGCGGCGGCTGCGTCAGTGAAACAAACGGAAGGGATGGTATTGGGGCACACTTTAATTCTGATGGTGCCACATGCCATAGACGTTCATAGGACACAGACGCAACACCTCACCTCTGCTAGATTGACAAGATGAGATTATCTTGTTCGCGCCCCATATCCAAATTATGAGTCGTAGCGCTTTGAATCCTGCAGAATTAATGCCACTACCCATAAAAGAAATTGGGGAGAATGAATCACCCCCCCACGATTGCTTAAATGTCACTGAGGAAGAAACCAAGGGGAGAGTTGATTTAAGTGATACCCCACAGAAAGAGCCAGATGGAGAGTTATTTTGTGACGGCTCATATTTTAAATTACCAGATGGCACGACAACTGCCGCATATGCCATCACTGCCCTAGAGAGTATTGTAGAAAGCAAAAGAATCCCCTACAATTCGGCACAAGCCGCAGAGATAATAGGATTAACCAGAGCCTGCGAGATTTCTGAAAATTTGAATGTGAATATATATACTGATAGCCAGTATGCTTTTGGGGTGGTTCATAACTTTGGTCGACTCTGGGCTGAGAGAGGTTTCTTGACATCACATGGTGACAGAATTCAACATGGCCCTTTGATTGTACGATTGCTGTCTGCACTCACGCTTCCAAAACACCTAGCAATAGTGAAATGCGAGGCACATAAAAAGGTAACATGCAAAGTGGGAGAGGGAAACGCGTATGCAGACAGAATTGCGAAACAAACTGCCACTGATTTAAATACCAAAATGATGACGGTTCAGACTGAGGAAGTACCCTGTATGATAGAAAATGGAGTTGCCACTGTCAAAGAAACGCAGGCCGAAGCTATGGCCGATGAAATACAAGGGTGGGCAGATCTGGAAGGTTGTTGAGTGGACAAGGGAACTAGAAACTGGATATTGCCAAATTCCTATGTGACTGCAATGGTCACAATGGCCCACAGCCCTACCCACATCTGTGCGAAAAAGATAATACAGCACCTATCTACAGTATGGCAGAATGTAAACAAAGAAGAATGCAGAGAGGTTGGTGCAGAACTGTATCACGTGTTTACAACACAATGTAGGAAAGGGAACAGTGACTCCAATAGGCAGGTTTGGCCCGCCCTCTATGCCATTTGAGGTGATCCATTTTGCTTTCATAAAGATGGAGAGATGGTGAAACTTAAAATACGTCTTAGTGGTGATCTGTGCATTCAGTAAATGGGTGGAGGCATATCCCTTGAAGGACTGCACAGCAATGAGCACGGCAAAAGTAATGCTTAAGGAATACTTTTCCAGATTTGGCTTGCCCCGTGTCTTATGGTCCGATAATGGCCCACATTTTGTGGATGCAGTGGTGTTACAGATATGATACAATACAAGTTTTTGCAGACACACTGCGCATAAACACTAAATAACGCTGAGTTGATTAAGTAATTTTTAATTGACACTGAGGTAGCCTGACACGTGTTTCGGGCACTTGCCCTTCCTCTGAGGCTGTGAGTAGATGTAGTTCAACTATGAACCTAGTAGAAGGTAAACAATTGAAGAGGGATTTCTCATGGGCTCCACTGTCATTTTGCAGTTGCAACAACGAAGTAAGGAAGCGTTTCTGCGTGTCTGTAGCGTTTCCGCTGAGAATTGAATCTTGAGCCAGGCCACGCGGAAACGCTTCCTTACTTCGTGTTGACTATTCCCCTACGATCTTCGGAGCTTAGGAAATGCATTTTCTTTATCGCTTCAAACTCCCTACTGAAGAAGGAAGCTGGAGGATAGGGTCTTGGTTTTGGGGAATACTGCGTTCTTGGGGATGGAAGTTGATTTCAATATTGGTAGTGGTGTTTGGAATATTCATAACGTGCTGTTGTTGCATACACTGCCTACCAACAGTTTGCGCTGAGGTAACGGAGGGATGTATGCATATGATGACAAGGAAAAAACAAACTCATGGTCGAGCTGACCAAGACACAAATGAGATGAAAACAGTAAAAAAAGAGTTGATTGCTATAGATATTGATGAAGACGATGATGTTTACGATAGCATGCAAAATTCAGACATAAGTACTTCAGACGCATCATCACTAGAGGAAGTTTCAATAACTAGATGAGACGTTTGGCATACGGCCAAAGGAGGGTTTGTCAGTCTAGAAAAATGGATACCTGTGTGTGACCGCAAACGTATTTTGATGGCTGTGGGCCAACCGTCTCATGCACGATATGACAGAATATAGGTTTCCGAGTTTGCCAATGAACGGCCATTTTGATGTAACAAGATGTAACATTTTGTTTTCTAACCATTGCTCATTGCTTTCTGTTCTTATTGCTTCGCAGTACATTTTCCGCTTACACTGCTCGACTGTAAAACATTGTTGTCTGCATGTAAAAGGACAAGGCCGCAGGGCCGCGAGGATAACAAGAGTTTGTTGAAACAACGTAGACAGCGCCAGGAAGAATGCCCGGCTCCCTCCCGAATGTAGCCTTGAAGCAGAGCTGCAGGGCATTTAATCATTTCGCAGCTGGCAGCCAGTCTCGTTATATGGTAGAATATGTTAGAATAGAGCAGCTAAAGGCTTGAATTATGCTCTGCTTACGGTCCCCCTTTTGCTGAGCCCTGTTAGAGCGTGTCGGCTCCCAGGACACGAATAGCACCTCATAGATAGAAAGGTCTGGAATGCAACTCCCCCCCCACCCTCCCCCGTATGTAGCTCGTTTCCAAGAACAGAAGCGCTGTGATCTGTTCAACAACTGAAAGATGCCTCTGCACTCACAAATTGCAAATTGTTACTAGAATAGATGTTTGAAGGGGTCATAGTAGTCGAAAATGTCCATCATCACACCAAGTTCAAAGAAACCCAATAAAGGGGGGTGTAAACAGGTCATAGCGGATTGTTTGATATGCATTTTGTATATATGTAACTGATGTACGTAATTCACTCTCTTGCGTCCCTCGAGGTCTAGAGATACACGTCGCGGGGCGTGAGACCGAGTTGGCCAACTGAGACTTTTGCTTTGCAATAAACCCTAGCTTTGGGAATACAACCTTGTGTCTGCCGTATCTATCGTGTGTGGTGACTCACCTTGTTTCCATAGACGTAAGGGACCCCTAGGGGCCCCTTTCAAGTGCCATCACACGCATGTTCCAACATAACCCTGAGATGTACCGCTTTATAGTAATTGTAGAAATCCAGGAAACCAAATCCTGCATGGTCCTTAAGAAGGGTAAAAGTACTCTCCTTAATCGTAGTTTTCCCGCCTTGCAAAACCAAATTGAAATACAACAACATTGGCTTCCTTAAAAAAAATATATATCCGATAAGGTGATAGGCAGAATGGTGTACAGACAAAAGGCGGGGAACATTAAATTTTAACTGTCATTCTACCAAACCAGCCTAAAATCAGCTTTGACCATCTGTCCAAGTCCCCCCTCGATACTTTCAATAGCGGTGTATAATTAAGGTCATATATCTCACTAAGATCTCTAGAAACTCAGATCACAAGGTAAACCAATGCATGTTTCTCTAAGGAGATCCCAAACCTGTCGAGATCGCTCATATCTTCTTCCCCCTCCATCATTTATTGGGATGATGCATGATTTTACTAAATTAATTTTTAGACCTACAATCCCTTCCATATACCCCAATCGAGAACATTAAGTCTGGGATAATTCACCAAATACACCAAAATATCACCTGCGAACAGGGAAAGTTTGAACTCCACATCACTGCATTTAATACCCCTAATATTCGTGTTCATTCTTATGGAAATGTGGCTCTATCACCAACACTTCAGCAAATGGGATAGGGGACATTCCTGCCTAGTACCCCATAGCAAGTGAAAGGGTAGCAACATTATTCCATTAACAGATAGTCTAACCCATGGGTCATTATAAAGGGAGGCCACCCACCGCCTGAAATTTGCCGGTAGATTCCTAAAAATTGCCATTTCACCCAATCAAATGCTTTTTCGGAATCCAAAGAAAGCAAACATGCCCTCATCCAATTTTTGTGCATTATATATCAAATTCAAAGTCTTCAAAGTCTTCCTCAAGTTGTCTGATCCTTGCGGTCCCCTAATAAACCCCACCTGATCCCCATGAAATGTAGAGGGAAGAACTCTATCCAGTCCATTTACCAGAATTTTTGCAAATACATTCACATCAGTGTTAAGCAGGAAAATAGGCCAATATGTGGAGCAATGTGTCAAATCGTTCCCCTTTTTTTGTATCACTAAAATTATTGCACCCAACCTGTATTCAGGAAGAAGGCCACCTTCAAGAATTTCATTAAAAAGCCTAGTCACTAAGGGAGCCAGGAGAGAATGAAAATGTTTATAGAATCCAATGGTAAACCAGTCATCACACAGAGTTTTAGCACTTTTCATACTCTTAATAGAAATGACGACTTCTTTATCAGTAATTGGAACCCCTAAAGGCGAGGAATCCTGCAGGGATGATCACCAGCATATCTTTGAAATGCTCAAACAGGTTGGGTAGATCCTTCCCGGTAAAGGCTGCTAAAGCATGGAATGACCTTCCGGTTGCAATCAGATTAGAAGGCAACAGCTGTGCCTTCTGCAAGGCTTTGAAGACCACCATTTTTAAATAATTCTGGTGGCTGAGCAGGGGTCCCCTTTGTTGCTTTCTCTTTGTCCCATTGACTTATGTTTGTCTATTGTCTAAATGTTGCGCCCTGATGCCTGCGGGCTTTGGCGCATTATAAATAAACAAATAATCTGGGTAATACCAAAACATCAAAAAATGTGTAAATCTGCTCCCCATCACTCCCCATTCTGGGGTATAGAGCGTCTCATAAAGTCTCCTAAAATGTCCTTTAGCCTCATACTTCATCTGCCCTGATGCAGAACGTATGGCAGTCAACATTTTCGCCTGGCCCTGCTTCTTTAACATTCAAGCATGGATTTGATCAGCCTTTTCCCACGTTTCATACATTTTAGTTTCCAGTCAGTCTGATGAGTTAGAAGGGCTCTCCATTCTGCTTTACAAAGCTTGACCTCCTTGGATAATATTGCCATACCAATAGAATTCCTACCCCTGCCCCCGGCTGCAACTTATCAATCCTAGCCTTCAACTCGGATTCTTTCCACAATTTTTCCTTTTTCTTACATAAGCCCATTCTAATGAATTCTCTCCGAAATACGCTTAAACCTGTCCCATAATGATGGGGTGGTCACCGCCCCATTATTATTCTCAAAATATTCCTTAATCTTGGATTCCAAATCCTATTTCCCTACCTTTTTATTGGTAGTCATTACAAATCCACCTCCAACGTTTGACATTTCCTCCTAAGTCCCCAACTACCACTTAAACCAAATCATGGTCAGACTATGGGGTAATACTCGGTTTCACCCCTCGAACATATTTCACGGCCATCTTATTAAATCCGCACTAGGTCCATCCTAGAATAGGAATTATGAACCAACGAGAAGTATGAGAAAGGTGAGGGTGCAGGGAGGAGGCCTACAATATCGCTTCGCAAGGGTCGACCACCATAACTGTCCATTATGCTCCCTAAATTGCTCCGAGTCCCTCTTCTGCACGTTGGAGATCTGCGTGGTAGTCGCCGCCCCCACAAGATCTCTCTCAAGGGATTCAACACCATATTAAAATCACCTCCCTGCAATAAAGTCCCTTCCACTAACAACTTCAGGGTTTGGCTTAGGTCTTCCCAAATGGCAGTTTTCCTGTACTAGGGCAATATATTGCAGCAAGACCTTTGCTCCCTCAACAGTTCCTCTCAGAAACTATCTTCCCTCCCGGTCGCACAAAGTATTCTTCACACCAAAATTAAACAGTCAACTAATGAAGATCGCCACCCAGTTTTTTTTTCTCATTCCCTGAAGCAAAATACGCCTTGTCTATACCCCCACCCCTCATAGAGGACTCCCATCCCCAAACCAAATGGGTTTTCCTGTAGACACAAAATATCTAACCAAAGTCTCTTAAAATCCCTTCTGACATGAGACCATTTAAACAGAGTTCAGGCCTCCAACATTCAGCACACCCATTTTAAGTCCTCAAATTACTGCTACCATACTAAGATAAGGACTGAAACACTCCAAAGGTCAAAAGTCATTTTAAAAGCCCAGTTCATTCGAATTATTCTGTTAAGAATCTTATTGATTGTTCAATGACTGGAAAAAAAAAAAATCACAGGAACACTCACCTCCCAAAACCCCTCCCCCACAAAAAACAACACACACCCCACTCCATTGGCACCCGACTCAGATCCCTCCATCTTGTAATCAGACCCGAACCACCAGAGGGCAATCTCTCCCGCCCCACAAATCCCCCACTAAAGTGTAAGATGTTAGTTTCCCACCTCCAGGTGCACCTTTTGAAGCACAAACTATCACCAATTCCTCTGACCACCTCTGCTCGAAAGCCCAAAACTCACAAAGTAGAAAGGTCACACTTTCAAACCACTTCACCGGCCATCAGCGAGGAACACTACACACAACCCCTCTTGCTCAAAGTCCACCCCCACCAACCTCGACTGCGGCCCCTTCACGCCAGATCCTGAATCACCCAAGGACATTAAACAGAACATACAAAAAGACCACCAACTGGACCCTAGCCCTCATGCTACAAAACATCATATCCCCTTCCAAATCTCTTCCTTGGTGATGAAGTGTCCAATCTCTTCGACTTCATGGAGCCTAGAATTTTCCTTCACTTATCGACAGGAGGGACCCCCTCCACCCTCCACCTCTGCTCCGTAACTCTGGCTATCGTCCTACAATACCAGGTTATAATTCACACATTCCCATTCAAAAGAGATGAGAAAGGATAGCCCCACCTATATCGCACATCCTTCGTTCTCCGTCACTGGGTAAGAGTTGAGCACAGTTTGCGTCTTGCAAGTGTGCATACGGACAAGTCTTAATAAATGGAGACGCTGGATCCTCCATACTCCACAGAGCCAAAACGTCTTGCTTTCTCCAAAATCCTTGATTTTTCAAAATAGTAATGGAAACGCACAAGAACAGATCACAGGCCCCCATCCACCTCCCGCCCTGTGGGCGCTATCCATCATTCTATGGTACCACCCTTCACCTTGAAAAAGGACATTTGGAACAGCTTGCACTCCTTTCTCTAGATTGCTTCCTCACCCACATTATTTCTCCTCCCTTCCAGTGAGGTCCATAGGGCTGTGGGCAAAGTCTCCCAGGGCCTCCTGGGTTCCACCGGCAATTCCAGGCATGTCTCACTCACTGAGGGGTGAGGATTGACTCCCACATAGGCCATGGGGTCAAAGTTCACCCCATAGACACTGCCAGGAAGACCTTCCTATGAGGGGCACTCACTGCCACATCCACAGCTCCTGTAGCAGGCACTGCTCCTCAACAGGCCCCACCGGATAATCCGAAAGATCTTTTTTGACCGAGCAGAGCCAGAGGTTCAGACTGCTCCAATCCTGTGCCTTCGCCTCATACAGCTTTCCAGGCACCACTACGCTGCACCAGGGCTAGAAACATCAGTTTTCTTCCACGGTGGGGAAAAGGAAACAGGCATCCATCTTATCCACGCCCCCTGGTGGCCTCACCTTATCTTGCTTTTAATACATATAAGAGATGTATATGACATGCACATATACAATTTGTATATGTATTAAACAGCTTGTACAGATCACACATACAAATATATGTCTCCAAAATAATATCTTCAAAATCACATTCTTTTGCGTAAACACACACTGTAAAACTAGATGTACAAACCATACATGTAAGATCTGCAAAAGTACTATATACTAAAAGAGACACGCTAATATACGTTTAAAAAGGAACATAGAAGCCATGTCCTACTTTCATATGCTTCTTTATGCAGATACCTACCAAAGCCTACTGAGAACTTGTACATAATTTATAATAAAAACATTTTAAAAACGCTTTACTTTGTCAATTGCCATGCATTTAGCAGGCGCATGCAACATGCATTTGACTCAAGTGGGTACCTTCCTATAGAACAGGTAATTCGGCCGTGTTCGTTCTCGCAGAGGGGCACCCATACCTCTTTTTCTATGTTTAAGGAACTTTGGATTGGTCAACCCAAGTTACCTAGGATTATCCAGACGATGACCCCCTTGCTCACTGTGCTGAGAGAGGCACAGCTCCACACCTCACTGATGAGTTCCGACTAGGCCAAAACACGTGTCTGGGGTTGCTGTTGGTACTCTTGTTCAAAAAGACGATTGCCTAGCATTTCGGTGCTGGACCTCTCAGGTGAACAGGACAAAGACTGATAGGCAAATGGATTTTCCTCCTTTGTGAAAGGTACAGTGAGTTAAAATATGGCTGTGGACTCTCAAGTGGGTACCTTCCCATAGAACAGGTCATAAGGCCGTGTTCGTTCTCGCAGACGGGCACCCGTACCTCTTTCTATGCATTTAACATACCTTCATGTAAAACATCCTTTACACAACTTATACACCATCCACACAAAGTAGACACACAGCTTATAAGCCCTACACCACACAATGTAGTATGGTCCAGACACACCCCACAATAATGCATCCTTAACCTTACATTTGCGACTATATTCGCACATGTGCATTTGATATACAAACTGGACAGGCACACGTCAAAGTACAAAATTAACATGTACAAGTATATTGCACACTTAAGCCATATGGTTGAATGCCACATACAGTTACACCAAAATATTACCTCATACAGTAATACACTCACATGTTGTATAGACAGCCATACGCTATACCCACAATACATGTACATCTCATACAAAGAGTACATGTACGTGTCAATGTACAAAACTGACATGTACATACACACAAACAGTTACACATGCATGGCTAGCTGACACACTTAACTCACACAGTAATACAATAATTTTCCACATAGCTACAATAAACAGGCCTATGCCATACTACCAAAACAAGTTTTAAAAAAAGATAATACAAGTATACATCTCTTAAATTAAGTACATACACACACAGTACATCAGCATGTACAAACCACACATGTACAGTCTATAAAAGTCCAATACACCAAAATACATGTACATCTCATATACAAACATGGCATGTACAAATTTCACATGTGCACTACAAGATGCACTATTATGCCATGCGTATTACAAAATATCCTGTTACGTCACACCGAAATGCTACAAGGCAAATTCATTTTCAAAACTGATCAGCAGAGTTTGCTATTTAAACCTTTCTCGATTAGCAAACATTTATACTGAAATCTAAAATGATAAACAATACAGCATGTGTGTGTAATGCTGAAGTAAGAGATAGTGAGATATCTCATTAGTGAGACAAGTATCTGTAAAATATAAGGGGTAGCTGCATGAATGGACACAAATAGATATAAAAAGGCTCTGGAAACAGGTTTTCAGTCCAAGGCTCTTTGCAGCTCCGTTCAGTCAGTGTTGTACAGGGCAGTGTCTCGTTTATTTTATGACCTACTGTTTGAGTGCTCTGCAAGGAGAAGCTCAGATGTTTCATAAATCAAAAGGTTCAATATTAAAGGACAGTCATAGCCTGAAATGAGGTACATAGTATGGTGTTGTGGCAGGCAGAGTAATTGTCAACTTCAGGTAGACATGATGGCCCTTGCCTGCCATTGATATGGTTTTCAATATAGCATTAAATACTTTCGGTGGAGGGCAGGGCCGCTAACAGCCCTAAACACCAGACCAGTTAGACTCCAAGCACATCATTCCAGCCCTGTATATCATGAAAGTGTTTTTAATCACCATTAGTACTCTGAGCCACCATCTGTGGTGCCGATACCTTTTTTGGCTTTTGGCCCATTTAAGAGTGTAGGAGATTACTGTTGCGCACTCTCCATTAGCGCCTTTGAACTTGCAGTGAACAGAGACAAGCAAGGGAGAGTCCTCTGAGAGCAAGAGGAACACAGGGTGAGCTGTGCTTTCATTGAACAGGGTAATTTAAATAGCAAGCTCTGCTACACAAGTGTCAGTTTAATTAGCAAATCTACTGAATTGCATTGCAAATTTCTATGCAACACTGCTTATTTTATGCCTTGTGCTACATACGTACAAGTCATGCGCTTTATGCACAAAACATGTACATCCCATATACTAAATGAACATGTAAATATACAAAAACATGAACACATACATCACGCAACACACTATTACCTCATACAGTAAGATTTCTATCCGTCAAATGCTATATGCCTTACTGACAGAGGGAATTATCTAGTAAAAAAGCTTTTACAAAACAGTTAAGGTTACTCTAAAAATAGAAAAACTGAAAGCCTACAATCAGCAGAAATTGCAAAGTTAAAAGGCAGAAACACTTATTACATACCACTACAAATTCAACTATAAAAGTATATTTATAAACATTCACTCCATACCGCTACACATCCACCTTAAACCCTCTCTTCAAGCATTATGCAGGTTACAACAATACCGTAGTTTAAGTGAGTGTTAAGGGTGGATTAGTAGTAGTATGCAGTGAGCGTTTATAGTTCTATTTGTTATGGTTGCATTTGTACTGGTATGGAGCAAGTGTTTATAATTGTATGGTTACATTTGTAGAGGCACTTACTGTTTGTAACTTAACTTTTTCATTTCTGCTGTGCGAAGATTTTAATCTTTGTTAGAGTAACCTTAACTGCTTTGTATAATGCTTTAAGAAATGTTTACATGTACACACACAAATAATGATTGAGGGAATGTCCACATGTTCCAAGAGCTGTGAGGCGCAGCTAAGAGTGCAAGACACCAGGAAGAGGGACCAAGAGCCAGAAGAGGAGAAACGCCTTGACAGTGCTGAACGTTGCAGGTTGTGTCAGCTGATCAACCTTCAAGAGTTTGTTAGGCGCTTGTAGAACTGAATAGTATTTCAAAGTGACATAAGGCTAAATGGGAAGGGAACAGGGGAAAAATAACAATGGCAAACAGTAAAATACAGTCATGGTCCTACTAGGCCTTGTGGCATTCGGGCGTGCAAGTGCAGTAAGGTGAAGTGAAGGAGATGAGGGTAGGGGGCAGAGGAGTAGGCAAGTGCGGGGGAGTGCTAAGGGGAGCCAAGGAGGAGAACATCAGGCTAAGTGCAAATGCAGGTGACTCCCAAGGGTGGGATGCAGAGGCCCCAAGCAGGGGCCTGCAGGGCAGTACAGTGGGGGCGAGGGTTACGGATATCGACTGGAAAGAAGGGCCTGGAATCCTGTGAGGTTCATGAGGATCAGGCACCCAGTCACAGCGCAGTCGGGTGATTAGGAAGGGAGGGAAAGAGGTAGAGAAGAGCAGAGTTTGGAGCAGTTTCCGGAATTTGAGGCGGTCCGGCTCAAGCCTGAGAGGGGCAGGGAGGCTGTTCCAAAGGAAGGCACCAACTGAAGAAGGGCCCTGCCCCCCCACTCTCTGCTTAAAGAAGCATTTGACAGTCAAAGAGTTGGAGTTAGAGGAGCGTAGGGCTCTAGCAGGGGAGTATTTAGGGAGGGAAGGTTGTAAATAGCGTGGTCCCAGGCCCCAGAAGGCCTTGTAGTTTATGGAGAGGGTCTTGGATTTGATCCTTGCAACCACCAGGAGCAAGTGGAGAGATTTTAGGGCTGGAGAGATACAGCCCCTGGGCTTCAGGCCAAGGATAAGTCTTGCAGCCATATTATGGATTAGCTGGAGGGAGCGTAGGGAGCAAAGGGGGAGATTGAGAAAGAGGCTATTGCAGTAGTCCAGCCTGGAGAGGACCAGAGCTCTGGATACATTGAGCTTCGGGGGGGGGGGTGTTAGAGGGGGCGAGAGGGAGAGGGGGTGAGGGGGAGCAAGCACGAGGGAGCGAGATGGGAGGGAGAGCGAGAGGGAGCGAGATGGGAGGGAGAGCGAGCGGGAGCGAGATGGGAGGGAGAGCGAGCGGGAGCGAGATGGGAGGGAGAGCGAGCGGGAGCGAGATGGGAGGGAGAGCGAGCGGGAGCGAGATGGGAGGGAGAGCGAGCGGGAGCGAGATGGGAGGGAGAGCGAGCGCGAGCGAGATGGGAGGGAGAGCGAGCGCGAGCGAGATGGGAGGGAGAGCGAGAGGGAGCGAGTTGGGAGGGAGAGCGAGAGGGAGCGAGATGGGAGGGAGAGCGAGAGGGAGCGAGATGGGAGGGAGAGCGAGAGGGAGCGAGATGGGAGGGAGAGCGAGAGGGAGCGAGATGGGAGGGAGAGCGAGAGGGAGCGAGATGGGAGGGAGAGCGAGAGGGAGCGAGATGGGAGGGAGAGCGAGAGGGAGCGAGATGGGAGGGAGAGCGAGAGGGAGCGAGATGGGAGGGAGAGCGAGATGGGAGGGAGAGCGAGAGGGAGAGGGAGCGAGAGGGAGAGGGAGAGCGGGAGGGAGAGGGAGAGGGAGCGAGATGGGAGGGAGAGCGAGAGGGAGCGAGATGGGAGGGAGAGCGAGAGGGAGCGAGATGGGAGGGAGAGCGAGAGGGAGCGAGATGGGAGGGAGAGCGAGAGGGAGCGAGATGGGAGGGAGAGCGAGAGGGAGCGAGATGGGAGGGAGAGCGAGAGGGAGCGAGATGGGAGGGAGCGAGAGGGGGCGAGATGGGAGGGAGCGAGAGGGGGCGAGATGGGAGGGAGCGAGAGGGGGCGAGATGGGAGGGAGCGAGAGGGGGAGGGAGCGAGAGGGGGGAGGGATAGGCGCGGGAGAGAGGGATAGGAGCGGGAGAGAGGGATAGGGGATGGGCAGGGACACAGAACTGAGAGGTGGATGATTCAAGAGTCAAGGTGGATGTTGAAGTCACCAAGTAGGAGGAGGAGGAGTTTGGAAGAAGAGGTTGAGAGGGAGGATGTGAGGTCGGTCCATTCAGAGAGGAAGAGAGCTTACAGACAATGCATTCAAAAGAGGAGTAGGATTGAGTAGGTATGATGGAGGCAGGGACCCACTCAGAGAAGATCAGGGCCACACCACACCCAGGCCTGTTGTGTCTGGGCTTGGAGAGGATTTTCAAATGCCAAGTACGTCTGTTTAGGCAGTCAGCATAGAAATCCTGTGTACCATTGCTCGGTTTTTAGCACGTGGTATTGCTTGTTTTGTTAAACATTACGAAAAATGTGCGATTGCCTAACTAGAAGAGTCGGGGGGGAATGTAGTGGTGCATCGCTTTTCTCAATATTCACAGAAGCCATTAAAGTGCAAACATGTCCAGCACATGCTTTTTTTCTGTGACTTTTCACATTTTTTGCCAAACTATGGGAATTTTAGGTACATAGTTGTTGCCTAACGTGTGCAAATGACCCCTTCATGAACTTGTTTGTGTTCCATTGGGCTTTCCTACCCTCCTTGTCCATTCCGTCCAAGCATGTCTTATAAAACAAAAAAGGGAAAAAAATTGCCTACCTCACACAAAACTGATAGTAAATTTATGAAAAAAAATGTTTTGTTTCCACTCGACCTGTTCTTGAAAGCTGGCAAATTCAGAACCGCAAACCATATGTTCCTAACTCTTACAAGAGAAAAACCACAGGCTTCTTTGTGCATCTTTTTATTTGAATTTTCTGAAAAAGCACAGAATTTGGCCACTTTTGTGTTACTTTATCACTCCCCCCACCCCCTCTACAGCAAACAACTAATCCTTGGTGGTATTATGACCGCCTACATGTGGGAAGAAAAGGGAGCACATTTGGGCGGGTTATCACTTGTAACAAAAAGGTTACAAGGGATTGAATGCGACATATGGAAATGTCCAAAAAAGGGCTCAACACTGGGAGCAAAAACCCTCAGCAATTAAGGGGTTAACGACAAACAAAAAAAAGTCTATAAAAAGGTATACACACTGTCCAAATGACCCATTTCCCCAACACAAATCCACTCCATCACGCTACAAATGAAACACGCTACATTGCTACTTCACAATTGTGTCCACTCAAAGGAAAGGAGGGAAGCAATGGTTCAGTATTTATGGAAACCAAAAAAATATTAGTACAGGAAAGAAACTCCCCTTAAATATTAGGTCAGTAACATCTATGCCATGGTTGAAACAAGTCTTGTGAAGTAGCATTGTAATGTGAGTTAGTTTCGTTCGCTTTGTTCCAAGTGATGCGATATCCTAATACATTACCAAGTGTTAAGTTACGTCATGGAAGATTTCATCCTGGTTGTTTTCTCTTAGCCGCCCTCCACCCACCTTTCCAAACCTCCTCTGCCTACTTATTTTTATTTACTTTGCAAGAATGCCTCATTCTCAGCTCATCAATGGCACTGGAACTACACAGATTTCCATCTCACAAACAGCAGAGGCTTTACCAGGCTTCCACCACAGGTCACCTAAACCAAAGGAATGTCCATTTTTAAATTAACTCTGCAATAGCCTCCAAGATACAAAGTGCTAGAGAAGCCATGCTAGAATTTGTTTTAATCTTAGGGACTGTTCTTAGCAAGTCAAATGGTCCCTCAGATAAAGAAAATGCAGCGGCAGCTTCTACCAGACCTTGTGCTACACTGCACTGCGAACCCCATCCATGACATTGGAGGTTTAAAAAAAATAAAAACAAAAAGATATAGAGCAAGCTGCGCCACCATACACAACATACATACAAGCAGGCACTCTAATGACCTTTCTTGAAGCATATAAAATACATTTGGAGGTACATTCGCTAAACTTTACTGAAAGAAAAAAAACAGTAAGCAGCTCTCATCATGGAGACAAAAAGCAAAAGTATGAAAGGGCAAAGGCATTATGATCCCCTCCTCCCACTGCAACACCAACAGAAAAGGAATTATAGGCAGTCAGGACATGATCAAGAAATCACTAAAACAAAAAGTACAATTTTATTACAACAAACTCAAAAGGAGGTATAAAAAAAGAAAACCTGCCCCTCAAACAATTGCATTATATTAGAAAGCCCAAAATGCCTTGATCCATAGACATTTAGAGAGGAGGGCTTTTCTACAAGTAATGTAACATCTGCAAACCAAAAGTTGTGTTCGATTAATGGCATATCTGGGTTTTATCAGCATTTTTCTTCAGCCTTGTACGGCGCATATTGTACTTCTTTTGGGCCCCTCCTCAACTAAGGTAGGGGCAATTCCAACAGGGCAACAATATGCCTCCTTAGAAAATGTTTGCAGCATCAGAGTTCAGCTAGACCCAGGAAAAACTGCTCAGTCCAGAATGGAGTCTGCCTCCAAAAATTTTGCCTCCTGGTCACCAACCAGATAGGCTCCCCATTCAGACAGACAATCTGGCTGCCCATTACAGAGGACACGAACATGTGTCCAGAGTTCCCTGGAAAGGGAAATAGTATCCGGATCACAATTCCTAATGGGGGGGGGGGGAATGGTCAAATGCGATTTGTGGGTCTGAATTGTACATTGTGGTGGGTCAGAAGGAAGCAGACAGAAGTCATTTCACTATGAGGTTTATTAAAGAAAAACGAAAATGCCCTACTTTCCCAATGCTATAAGGCACCCCTATGTAACAAAATTAAGGTGCTTGTCCATTGTCACTGAATGTATTAACTGAACCTGTCCACCGTCCAAACTAGCCTAACTGGCCCGATCACTAAAATAACTAAAGACAGGAGAATTACTCCCCTTCTCCTGTAGTCTATTTGCTTCTTGCAAACTTCTATTTCAATAGTTAATTTTTACATTGTCTATGGTGACTGTTTTGATCAGGTCATACAATTCGGTGAAGACTTTGCTTGGCTTTGCCTTTCCTTGATGGTTACCCCTTTGGGTTCCATTACTCTCCTCTTGATCCGCTCTACAGAGACTTGTACTTCTCTCCTCCTGTGGAAACGTTATCCAACCTCTATAAGCCTTTCGTTGTGCTTTATTTGCTTGTACTTTACTGTTAGGAGTGTTCCAGTATTGATCATTATTCACTTCTGGAGATTTCACTATTTGGATTTCTTTATCTTAGCTGAGACGAGTAAGATTAGTCTCATAACAATTCTCATTCACCCATCTGGGTTGATTCTCAGTCTCTTCATTCTGACTGGCAGGAGTATGATTGGTCTCAATGATTCTCATTCACTTCTCTCAAGGCTCAAGTATCACAGCCCCTTTATTTTGACTGGGACAAGTATGGTTGGTCCCATAACGATTCTCAGTTCCCCTCGCGGGTCTCCCGTTCTCCCAGTTACCTGGCACTCGTAGGGATAACGTCACTGGGGCTTCTACCTGCTTGGGGTCAGTTCTCTGCACCAACAATATTCTCCTTGGCTCCTACAATGCTTCTGTTTTCATGCCGTTGTTGCGGATGGTCGTTTGGTATTCCTGTACAGTTAGGTTCCACACCTCTGTCTGCAGAGTGGTTTTGGCGTTGTTTGGGGGACACCTAGTCCACGAGTCTCTCGTGGTCACGCCAGAACCTTCGGTCCCTCTTTCACTCACTCTCTGGGATGCAGGACGCTCTGTGTCCGTCTCCTTTCCTCACTCTCCTCCAGGTGATACGCTGCATGTCGAATTTGCCTTCACACTTCTACTTTGTGGTCACCAGGCGCTGCTCATCCAACTATCTCTCTGTAGCAGGGAGCAGCTCTGTTTTGTAACTCACAGGTTTTTCTCTTTTCAGTCGCCTCCCCAGTTATGCGTAACATATGCTTGGGATTTCCCTGGCGTACGTCTGGGTCTTCCTCTTTCCAACTCCCATGGCTTTTCTCTTCCTCCAGATCTTATCTCCCTTGTCTTAGTTGAATGGTATATTTTGTTTGAAGAGAGATTTACAGTTTATAGGTGACTGTAGCAAATACTGGTTTCTTCTCCAAGATGTTTACATAGTAAATGCTCTCAGAGGTATTGAGATGGTTATTAGGGGGTTCCTCATCGGAACTGGAGTGCTTGTCCCCAAAGGGGGATTCTCTCCCAGTGAGGTCCCACTTACCTCTATGCTTAGGGAGGGCATTGCAGAGCTGGTTCGCCTCCCTATCCTCACAGGAGGGAGGGGCTCCTCCTTGGGGATAAGGAGCAAATTCCCACGTTTTGTCACAACACAGATATCACTAATTTTTGTCCCTTTATGGGCATTAAAAAAACAAGGGAGCACGCTGGACAGATAGATGTCACACCAAATCTGTGACCAGATACCTACTCCTAACAAAAGTGTGGTGGCAATCTGCCTAGCTGCTGAAGCTACTGGTAAGAAAACGTTAACTATATAGCGCGATGAAGCCACACCAAAACAAAATACAATTCAATTCGCCGTTTGGTCTTTAAAATGTTAGGAAAGTTTCATGCAAATTTGTCAAGCTGCCAAAAGGTACACGCCACCCTAGAAGTAGTATGAGAGGAAGGTGGTTTTTATTATGTTGGGATCGGAGGAGAGTGTACTGTTAGGTGTTTTATGTTATCTATTTAAGTGGAGCCTCCTTCTTGCTTTACTGTCCATCCTAAGAGGTGCCCAGGTCGATCAGATTTGGCATAGCCATTGCCTTGAATGCACCCAATTTACCTTTCCGATCTGCTAGTTGGCAGAATTAACCTGTTCTGACTGGAATTCTGATACTTGCTTTTAAGTTTAGTTTTGCAATCATCTAATTCTTTGTGCACCAATTTTAATATTCCGAATTCCTTAGCAACGCATACACTTTGGATGTAAAGCTTTAAGGCCTCCCAGAGAAAGGGTTGCTCTCGGACGTGTTAATTTTGAAAAAATGTATATTCTCCTATCAGATCTCAGTTTTAAAGGCTAAATCAGACAGGGTGCCTGGTTTTAACTGCCAAGAGTAGGCCCATAAGTGCTGTGGAAAAATGTTGTTCATGACTGCAGAGTTATCGGAGAAGTTTCCAGGAGGATCTGGTAACTAGTGAAATGCTGCAGTACCGCTGGGGTGTGCAATAGGCAGGATTTTTGAACCCCTGCTCAGGTGGTATAGAGGTAATTGAGACATACAATGCATTGGTTCATTTTGCAGGTGAGCTAGATTGAAATGCCCCATATTCATGAAGCCGTGAAATGTTTTTATCACGAATGCAGATATCCCAAAATTAGACTGATAATCTCAAAATGCAGCGCAGAGATCTGGCATTCATTATGACATTGGGAATAGAGCAGACACATTTTTGCTTAGAAAAAGCAAAAAAACAGGGAAAGAATATGGGCTGGTCTCATTAAGGTAGTGGATGATAAAAATCAGAGAATTATGGAGAATTGACATGAATGGCTCCAGTGAAGGGAGTTATATGCCTTCCATCGACACCACCAATTTGTTTAAACATTTTGCTCCTACGTATACATATCAGTTCAAACCTGGTCTCCTAGAGACAGATTATCTGTGAATTACATAATGGGGGCAAAGATTGAATTTATAAATAGGGGGGAAAAAGAAAAACAAAATCTACCAAGGATCTAAAGACAGGGAAGACACCAGGCCTATACCGAATTCTGCCAGATGTATGTAAACATGCAGGAAAAACCAGAACTAAAGTAGGAGCAGCCAAGGGCCACAAGGCTGCTGCGCTATGAATCTGTCGTGCCAGGAACTGTCTCAGGCATGAATCAGTGGGAGCTATGGAAGAAGAACCTTGGTGGTGGACCAGTCGGCAGTGGACATGGATGCTGGCCTGGTTGCGGAAGCAAAGGTGGTCTGTTGAGGGGTGCCACATGCACAGACACTGTATATCCTGCCAGCTTAGGATTGTTGCTGACCAGTCGTGGAGAGGGACAGCAGGTAAGTGGGCCGCCGCAGGTAAGATTTAGGGGTAGGGGGTGGATAGCGTGGCGAACATTTCAAATTCGCAAGTTATTTTCGGCTACGGAATAATCACGCACATCCGATTTTCATTGGATGGTGTATGGTGTCTGCAGATGGTACAGGTTTTCCATCATAGTGGTCAGCCTAGCTATCTATGGCCCGTTGCGGCTCTAGAGACACTCTGACAGAGCACATGTCTCCTGTAGCGCTAGCTAGCAATCAGCAAGAGTTATCAGGGAATCCGGGGGACGGCTTCAGGTATATCAACCAATGTCAAATGCATGCTGATTGCCTGGAACTAAGAGTCTATGGAAGTCCACTCTTCCATCAGAAATATGTTTTTCAGCTACATTGCGTCTAATGTTGTCTTGGAATCAGATTTTTTGTTATTGCATCTGGATTTCATTCTTTCTTCTAATTGCATCTTGCATATATCATTACACCCTGTTGTACTCCGCTCCAGGCGCTATGAAGGCCTATGTAGGAAATTGAAGGGTGAGATCTTTACTTAAATAAACGCATAACAATATTCACCCACCAGCTGGGGAACTAGAAGTCTGTATCTAAAATAATACCTAAAGAAAACTATGGGCCCAATTGATGGCAGAGGTAGTCTTGCCAATAAAAACAAAGGACAACAGAACGGTCCAAAACACAATTAAACCCTTTCCTTTGCTAGACACTCATGCTAAACTGTTTTATATAGGCAGAATTAGGTAGAGGGAAATGGAATCCAATTAAAGTGCGATCTAGACTAAAAAAAAACAAAAGAAAAAAAAAAGCAAGAACAGATTAATGCTTGTCTTAATATAAGATGGTGTCAAAGAACCAGCTATTGAAGGGTAAAATTGCCTTTTGGTATTCATGGACTTTAGGAAGGCCTTATTATCAACAGAAATAGGTTAAGGAGTATTCGAGACAAAATTAGGACACATAGGAATTCTCAATTGTATTTTAGGTCAGGGTCCTGTTGGCTGGGTCCCTCCCATCATTTGCCCCATCCATCAAGGAAATGGGACATTATAGGGCTGCAGGCTTAGGGCCCAAGAAGGCCTTTATGTAGGTTCTATCAGCATGTACAGGGTGGCCATCCCTGTAAAAGCAAGGAAATATCAAGGCTGAGTACCATAAAAGGAAATACACCAAACACGGGCTATAAAGATTCACAGATCTTTTTATCTACTGTACAGTTACAAAGAAACAGAAATACAGATAGCTATCTGGCTCTCAATACATCACAATGAGTTCCAGCCCATCAGAGTGAGGAGTGAGAGTCCTGGACATCTAGACATTCGGCTTTTTATACATTTCAGTAATAGTGTCCAGCCCCTCTACAGGTTAATCCCCTCTACAAGTTAATCATCTATGCTCTATAGTTCGTGCCGAGTTCACTTATGGCTCACACAATAATATGCACACGGATTACATAGGTTTGCGTTTCCAACAAGTTACAATGGGAAAGTGTATTCCTGGATTTGATAGTAAGCCTTAGCACATATCCCTTCACAATGTAGTTCTACCAGTGTCCACGCTCGACATTTACACAGTATTCACCTCGATGTGTATTTGTGGATGAGGCTTGTTAGTGCAGAAAATCCTTAGACCACAAGTCATACTCAGGGCAAGGTCTCATTACCTAGTCTAAACATTCGGCCCTCGGACAGTCTAACCATTAACAAGATTCAAAGGTCGGGAAGGCTCGTTACAAGTTGGAAACACAGTCCACCATTTTAGAACAGAGAATCACATATGAACAGAAATCAAAATGGCGGATGATCCTAAAATGGCGGCGAAGTCGATCTAAAATCGGAACTTTGCAACGCAGCTTTCTTCGCAAAGAGACTAGGCTTAGGCCAATATATATCAGAAGGAGGCACAACATGATTTCCTGTTTAACATCCCTAGGAGAGCTGCAGGATCGGATTCATGCATAAATTGGGTGGTAGGCAGGATAGCATGCATATTTATATACTAAAAGAGACACGCTAATATACGTTTAAAAAGGAACATAGAAGCCATGTCCTACTTTCATATGCTTCTTTATGCAGATACCTACCAAAGCCTACTGAGAACTTGTACATAATTTATAATAAAAACATTTTAAAAACGCTTTACTTTGTCAATTGCCATGCATTTAGCAGGCGCATGCAACATGCATTTGACTCAAGTGGGTACCTTCCTATAGAACAGGTAATTCGGCCGTGTTCGTTCTCGCAGAGGGGCACCCATACCTCTTTTTCTATGTTTAAGGAACTTTGGATTGGTCAACCCAAGTTACCTAGGATTATCCAGACGATGACCCCCTTGCTCACTGTGCTGAGAGAGGCACAGCTCCACACCTCACTGATGAGTTCCGACTAGGCCAAAACACGTGTCTGGGGTTGCTGTTGGTACTCTTGTTCAAAAAGACGATTGCCTAGCATTTCGGTGCTGGACCTCTCAGGTGAACAGGACAAAGACTGATAGGCAAATGGATTTTCCTCCTTTGTGAAAGGTACAGTGAGTTAAAATATGGCTGTGGACTCTCAAGTGGGTACCTTCCCATAGAACAGGTCATAAGGCCGTGTTCGTTCTCGCAGACGGGCACCCGTACCTCTTTCTATGCATTTAACATACCTTCATGTAAAACATCCTTTACACAACTTATACACCATCCACACAAAGTAGACACACAGCTTATAAGCCCTACACCACACAATGTAGTATGGTCCAGACACACCCCACAATAATGCATCCTTAACCTTACATTTGCGACTATATTCGCACATGTGCATTTGATATACAAACTGGACAGGCACACGTCAAAGTACAAAATTAACATGTACAAGTATATTGCACACTTAAGCCATATGGTTGAATGCCACATACAGTTACACCAAAATATTACCTCATACAGTAATACACTCACATGTTGTATAGACAGCCATACGCTATACCCACAATACATGTACATCTCATACAAAGAGTACATGTACGTGTCAATGTACAAAACTGACATGTACATACACACAAACAGTTACACATGCATGGCTAGCTGACACACTTAACTCACACAGTAATACAATAATTTTCCACATAGCTACAATAAACAGGCCTATGCCATACTACCAAAACAAGTTTTAAAAAAAGATAATACAAGTATACATCTCTTAAATTAAGTACATACACACACAGTACATCAGCATGTACAAACCACACATGTACAGTCTATAAAAGTCCAATACACCAAAATACATGTACATCTCATATACAAACATGGCATGTACAAATTTCACATGTGCACTACAAGATGCACTATTATGCCATGCGTATTACAAAATATCCTGTTACGTCACACCGAAATGCTACAAGGCAAATTCATTTTCAAAACTGATCAGCAGAGTTTGCTATTTAAACCTTTCTCGATTAGCAAACATTTATACTGAAATCTAAAATGATAAACAATACAGCATGTGTGTGTAATGCTGAAGTAAGAGATAGTGAGATATCTCATTAGTGAGACAAGTATCTGTAAAATATAAGGGGTAGCTGCATGAATGGACACAAATAGATATAAAAAGGCTCTGGAAACAGGTTTTCAGTCCAAGGCTCTTTGCAGCTCCGTTCAGTCAGTGTTGTACAGGGCAGTGTCTCGTTTATTTTATGACCTACTGTTTGAGTGCTCTGCAAGGAGAAGCTCAGATGTTTCATAAATCAAAAGGTTCAATATTAAAGGACAGTCATAGCCTGAAATGAGGTACATAGTATGGTGTTGTGGCAGGCAGAGTAATTGTCAACTTCAGGTAGACATGATGGCCCTTGCCTGCCATTGATATGGTTTTCAATATAGCATTAAATACTTTCGGTGGAGGGCAGGGCCGCTAACAGCCCTAAACACCAGACCAGTTAGACTCCAAGCACATCATTCCAGCCCTGTATATCATGAAAGTGTTTTTAATCACCATTAGTACTCTGAGCCACCATCTGTGGTGCCGATACCTTTTTTGGCTTTTGGCCCATTTAAGAGTGTAGGAGATTACTGTTGCGCACTCTCCATTAGCGCCTTTGAACTTGCAGTGAACAGAGACAAGCAAGGGAGAGTCCTCTGAGAGCAAGAGGAACACAGGGTGAGCTGTGCTTTCATTGAACAGGGTAATTTAAATAGCAAGCTCTGCTACACAAGTGTCAGTTTAATTAGCAAATCTACTGAATTGCATTGCAAATTTCTATGCAACACTGCTTATTTTATGCCTTGTGCTACATACGTACAAGTCATGCGCTTTATGCACAAAACATGTACATCCCATATACTAAATGAACATGTAAATATACAAAAACATGAACACATACATCACGCAACACACTATTACCTCATACAGTAAGATTTCTATCCGTCAAATGCTATATGCCTTACTGACAGAGGGAATTATCTAGTAAAAAAGCTTTTACAAAACAGTTAAGGTTACTCTAAAAATAGAAAAACTGAAAGCCTACAATCAGCAGAAATTGCAAAGTTAAAAGGCAGAAACACTTATTACATACCACTACAAATTCAACTATAAAAGTATATTTATAAACATTCACTCCATACCGCTACACATCCACCTTAAACCCTCTCTTCAAGCATTATGCAGGTTACAACAATACCGTAGTTTAAGTGAGTGTTAAGGGTGGATTAGTAGTAGTATGCAGTGAGCGTTTATAGTTCTATTTGTTATGGTTGCATTTGTACTGGTATGGAGCAAGTGTTTATAATTGTATGGTTACATTTGTAGAGGCACTTACTGTTTGTAACTTAACTTTTTCATTTCTGCTGTGCGAAGATTTTAATCTTTGTTAGAGTAACCTTAACTGCTTTGTATAATGCTTTAAGAAATGTTTACATGTACACACACAAATAATGATTGAGGGAATGTCCACATGTTCCAAGAGCTGTGAGGCGCAGCTAAGAGTGCAAGACACCAGGAAGAGGGACCAAGAGCCAGAAGAGGAGAAACGCCTTGACAGTGCTGAACGTTGCAGGTTGTGTCAGCTGATCAACCTTCAAGAGTTTGTTAGGCGCTTGTAGAACTGAATAGTATTTCAAAGTGACATAAGGCTAAATGGGAAGGGAACAGGGGAAAAATAACAATGGCAAACAGTAAAATACAGTCATGGTCCTACTAGGCCTTGTGGCATTCGGGCGTGCAAGTGCAGTAAGGTGAAGTGAAGGAGATGAGGGTAGGGGGCAGAGGAGTAGGCAAGTGCGGGGGAGTGCTAAGGGGAGCCAAGGAGGAGAACATCAGGCTAAGTGCAAATGCAGGTGACTCCCAAGGGTGGGATGCAGAGGCCCCAAGCAGGGGCCTGCAGGGCAGTACAGTGGGGGCGAGGGTTACGGATATCGACTGGAAAGAAGGGCCTGGAATCCTGTGAGGTTCATGAGGATCAGGCACCCAGTCACAGCGCAGTCGGGTGATTAGGAAGGGAGGGAAAGAGGTAGAGAAGAGCAGAGTTTGGAGCAGTTTCCGGAATTTGAGGCGGTCCGGCTCAAGCCTGAGAGGGGCAGGGAGGCTGTTCCAAAGGAAGGCACCAACTGAAGAAGGGCCCTGCCCCCCCACTCTCTGCTTAAAGAAGCATTTGACAGTCAAAGAGTTGGAGTTAGAGGAGCGTAGGGCTCTAGCAGGGGAGTATTTAGGGAGGGAAGGTTGTAAATAGCGTGGTCCCAGGCCCCAGAAGGCCTTGTAGTTTATGGAGAGGGTCTTGGATTTGATCCTTGCAACCACCAGGAGCAAGTGGAGAGATTTTAGGGCTGGAGAGATACAGCCCCTGGGCTTCAGGCCAAGGATAAGTCTTGCAGCCATATTATGGATTAGCTGGAGGGAGCGTAGGGAGCAAAGGGGGAGATTGAGAAAGAGGCTATTGCAGTAGTCCAGCCTGGAGAGGACCAGAGCTCTGGATACATTGAGCTTCGGGGGGGGGGGGTGTTAGAGGGGGCGAGAGGGAGAGGGGGTGAGGGGGAGCAAGCGAGAGGGAGAGGGGGTGAGGGGGAGCAAGCACGAGGGAGCGAGATGGGAGGGAGAGCGAGAGGGAGCGAGATGGGAGGGAGAGCGAGCGGGAGCGAGATGGGAGGGAGAGCGAGCGGGAGCGAGATGGGAGGGAGAGCGAGCGGGAGCGAGATGGGAGGGAGAGCGAGCGGGAGCGAGATGGGAGGGAGAGCGAGCGCGAGCGAGATGGGAGGGAGAGCGAGCGGGAGCGAGATGGGAGGGAGAGCGAGCGCGAGCGAGATGGGAGGGAGAGCGAGCGCGAGCGAGATGGGAGGGAGAGCGAGAGGGAGCGAGATGGGAGGGAGAGCGAGAGGGAGCGAGATGGGAGGGAGAGCGAGAGGGAGCGAGATGGGAGGGAGAGCGAGAGGGAGCGAGATGGGAGGGAGAGCGAGAGGGAGCGAGATGGGAGGGAGAGCGAGAGGGAGCGAGATGGGAGGGAGAGCGAGAGGGAGAGGGAGCGAGAGGGAGAGGGAGAGCGGGAGGGAGAGGGAGAGGGAGCGAGATGGGAGGGAGAGCGAGAGGGAGCGAGATGGGAGGGAGAGCGAGAGGGAGCGAGATGGGAGGGAGAGCGAGAGGGAGCGAGATGGGAGGGAGAGCGAGAGGGAGCGAGATGGGAGGGAGAGCGAGAGGGAGCGAGATGGGAGGGAGAGCGAGAGGGAGCGAGATGGGAGGGAGCGAGAGGGGGCGAGATGGGAGGGAGCGAGAGGGGGCGAGATGGGAGGGAGCGAGAGGGGGCGAGATGGGAGGGAGCGAGAGGGGGAGGGAGCGAGAGGGGGGAGGGATAGGCGCGGGAGAGAGGGATAGGAGCGGGAGAGAGGGATAGGGGATGGGCAGGGACACAGAACTGAGAGGTGGATGATTCAAGAGTCAAGGTGGATGTTGAAGTCACCAAGTAGGAGGAGGAGGAGTTTGGAAGAAGAGGTTGAGAGGGAGGATGTGAGGTCGGTCCATTCAGAGAGGAAGAGAGCTTACAGACAATGCATTCAAAAGAGGAGTAGGATTGAGTAGGTATGATGGAGGCAGGGACCCACTCAGAGAAGATCAGGGCCACACCACACCCAGGCCTGTTGTGTCTGGGCTTGGAGAGGATTTTCAAATGCCAAGTACGTCTGTTTAGGCAGTCAGCATAGAAATCCTGTGTACCATTGCTCGGTTTTTAGCACGTGGTATTGCTTGTTTTGTTAAACATTACGAAAAATGTGCGATTGCCTAACTAGAAGAGTCGGGGGGGAATGTAGTGGTGCATCGCTTTTCTCAATATTCACAGAAGCCATTAAAGTGCAAACATGTCCAGCACATGCTTTTTTTCTGTGACTTTTCACATTTTTTGCCAAACTATGGGAATTTTAGGTACATAGTTGTTGCCTAACGTGTGCAAATGACCCCTTCATGAACTTGTTTGTGTTCCATTGGGCTTTCCTACCCTCCTTGTCCATTCCGTCCAAGCATGTCTTATAAAACAAAAAAGGGAAAAAAATTGCCTACCTCACACAAAACTGATAGTAAATTTATGAAAAAAAATGTTTTGTTTCCACTCGACCTGTTCTTGAAAGCTGGCAAATTCAGAACCGCAAACCATATGTTCCTAACTCTTACAAGAGAAAAACCACAGGCTTCTTTGTGCATCTTTTTATTTGAATTTTCTGAAAAAGCACAGAATTTGGCCACTTTTGTGTTACTTTATCACTCCCCCCACCCCCTCTACAGCAAACAACTAATCCTTGGTGGTATTATGACCGCCTACATGTGGGAAGAAAAGGGAGCACATTTGGGCGGGTTATCACTTGTAACAAAAAGGTTACAAGGGATTGAATGCGACATATGGAAATGTCCAAAAAAGGGCTCAACACTGGGAGCAAAAACCCTCAGCAATTAAGGGGTTAACGACAAACAAAAAAAAGTCTATAAAAAGGTATACACACTGTCCAAATGACCCATTTCCCCAACACAAATCCACTCCATCACGCTACAAATGAAACACGCTACATTGCTACTTCACAATTGTGTCCACTCAAAGGAAAGGAGGGAAGCAATGGTTCAGTATTTATGGAAACCAAAAAAATATTAGTACAGGAAAGAAACTCCCCTTAAATATTAGGTCAGTAACATCTATGCCATGGTTGAAACAAGTCTTGTGAAGTAGCATTGTAATGTGAGTTAGTTTCGTTCGCTTTGTTCCAAGTGATGCGATATCCTAATACATTACCAAGTGTTAAGTTACGTCATGGAAGATTTCATCCTGGTTGTTTTCTCTTAGCCGCCCTCCACCCACCTTTCCAAACCTCCTCTGCCTACTTATTTTTATTTACTTTGCAAGAATGCCTCATTCTCAGCTCATCAATGGCACTGGAACTACACAGATTTCCATCTCACAAACAGCAGAGGCTTTACCAGGCTTCCACCACAGGTCACCTAAACCAAAGGAATGTCCATTTTTAAATTAACTCTGCAATAGCCTCCAAGATACAAAGTGCTAGAGAAGCCATGCTAGAATTTGTTTTAATCTTAGGGACTGTTCTTAGCAAGTCAAATGGTCCCTCAGATAAAGAAAATGCAGCGGCAGCTTCTACCAGACCTTGTGCTACACTGCACTGCGAACCCCATCCATGACATTGGAGGTTTAAAAAAAATAAAAACAAAAAGATATAGAGCAAGCTGCGCCACCATACACAACATACATACAAGCAGGCACTCTAATGACCTTTCTTGAAGCATATAAAATACATTTGGAGGTACATTCGCTAAACTTTACTGAAAGAAAAAAAACAGTAAGCAGCTCTCATCATGGAGACAAAAAGCAAAAGTATGAAAGGGCAAAGGCATTATGATCCCCTCCTCCCACTGCAACACCAACAGAAAAGGAATTATAGGCAGTCAGGACATGATCAAGAAATCACTAAAACAAAAAGTACAATTTTATTACAACAAACTCAAAAGGAGGTATAAAAAAAGAAAACCTGCCCCTCAAACAATTGCATTATATTAGAAAGCCCAAAATGCCTTGATCCATAGACATTTAGAGAGGAGGGCTTTTCTACAAGTAATGTAACATCTGCAAACCAAAAGTTGTGTTCGATTAATGGCATATCTGGGTTTTATCAGCATTTTTCTTCAGCCTTGTACGGCGCATATTGTACTTCTTTTGGGCCCCTCCTCAACTAAGGTAGGGGCAATTCCAACAGGGCAACAATATGCCTCCTTAGAAAATGTTTGCAGCATCAGAGTTCAGCTAGACCCAGGAAAAACTGCTCAGTCCAGAATGGAGTCTGCCTCCAAAAATTTTGCCTCCTGGTCACCAACCAGATAGGCTCCCCATTCAGACAGACAATCTGGCTGCCCATTACAGAGGACACGAACATGTGTCCAGAGTTCCCTGGAAAGGGAAATAGTATCCGGATCACAATTCCTAATGGGGGGGGGGGGAATGGTCAAATGCGATTTGTGGGTCTGAATTGTACATTGTGGTGGGTCAGAAGGAAGCAGACAGAAGTCATTTCACTATGAGGTTTATTAAAGAAAAACGAAAATGCCCTACTTTCCCAATGCTATAAGGCACCCCTATGTAACAAAATTAAGGTGCTTGTCCATTGTCACTGAATGTATTAACTGAACCTGTCCACCGTCCAAACTAGCCTAACTGGCCCGATCACTAAAATAACTAAAGACAGGAGAATTACTCCCCTTCTCCTGTAGTCTATTTGCTTCTTGCAAACTTCTATTTCAATAGTTAATTTTTACATTGTCTATGGTGACTGTTTTGATCAGGTCATACAATTCGGTGAAGACTTTGCTTGGCTTTGCCTTTCCTTGATGGTTACCCCTTTGGGTTCCATTACTCTCCTCTTGATCCGCTCTACAGAGACTTGTACTTCTCTCCTCCTGTGGAAACGTTATCCAACCTCTATAAGCCTTTCGTTGTGCTTTATTTGCTTGTACTTTACTGTTAGGAGTGTTCCAGTATTGATCATTATTCACTTCTGGAGATTTCACTATTTGGATTTCTTTATCTTAGCTGAGACGAGTAAGATTAGTCTCATAACAATTCTCATTCACCCATCTGGGTTGATTCTCAGTCTCTTCATTCTGACTGGCAGGAGTATGATTGGTCTCAATGATTCTCATTCACTTCTCTCAAGGCTCAAGTATCACAGCCCCTTTATTTTGACTGGGACAAGTATGGTTGGTCCCATAACGATTCTCAGTTCCCCTCGCGGGTCTCCCGTTCTCCCAGTTACCTGGCACTCGTAGGGATAACGTCACTGGGGCTTCTACCTGCTTGGGGTCAGTTCTCTGCACCAACAATATTCTCCTTGGCTCCTACAATGCTTCTGTTTTCATGCCGTTGTTGCGGATGGTCGTTTGGTATTCCTGTACAGTTAGGTTCCACACCTCTGTCTGCAGAGTGGTTTTGGCGTTGTTTGGGGGACACCTAGTCCACGAGTCTCTCGTGGTCACGCCAGAACCTTCGGTCCCTCTTTCACTCACTCTCTGGGATGCAGGACGCTCTGTGTCCGTCTCCTTTCCTCACTCTCCTCCAGGTGATACGCTGCATGTCGAATTTGCCTTCACACTTCTACTTTGTGGTCACCAGGCGCTGCTCATCCAACTATCTCTCTGTAGCAGGGAGCAGCTCTGTTTTGTAACTCACAGGTTTTTCTCTTTTCAGTCGCCTCCCCAGTTATGCGTAACATATGCTTGGGATTTCCCTGGCGTACGTCTGGGTCTTCCTCTTTCCAACTCCCATGGCTTTTCTCTTCCTCCAGATCTTATCTCCCTTGTCTTAGTTGAATGGTATATTTTGTTTGAAGAGAGATTTACAGTTTATAGGTGACTGTAGCAAATACTGGTTTCTTCTCCAAGATGTTTACATAGTAAATGCTCTCAGAGGTATTGAGATGGTTATTAGGGGGTTCCTCATCGGAACTGGAGTGCTTGTCCCCAAAGGGGGATTCTCTCCCAGTGAGGTCCCACTTACCTCTATGCTTAGGGAGGGCATTGCAGAGCTGGTTCGCCTCCCTATCCTCACAGGAGGGAGGGGCTCCTCCTTGGGGATAAGGAGCAAATTCCCACGTTTTGTCACAACACAGATATCACTAATTTTTGTCCCTTTATGGGCATTAAAAAAACAAGGGAGCACGCTGGACAGATAGATGTCACACCAAATCTGTGACCAGATACCTACTCCTAACAAAAGTGTGGTGGCAATCTGCCTAGCTGCTGAAGCTACTGGTAAGAAAACGTTAACTATATAGCGCGATGAAGCCACACCAAAACAAAATACAATTCAATTCGCCGTTTGGTCTTTAAAATGTTAGGAAAGTTTCATGCAAATTTGTCAAGCTGCCAAAAGGTACACGCCACCCTAGAAGTAGTATGAGAGGAAGGTGGTTTTTATTATGTTGGGATCGGAGGAGAGTGTACTGTTAGGTGTTTTATGTTATCTATTTAAGTGGAGCCTCCTTCTTGCTTTACTGTCCATCCTAAGAGGTGCCCAGGTCGATCAGATTTGGCATAGCCATTGCCTTGAATGCACCCAATTTACCTTTCCGATCTGCTAGTTGGCAGAATTAACCTGTTCTGACTGGAATTCTGATACTTGCTTTTAAGTTTAGTTTTGCAATCATCTAATTCTTTGTGCACCAATTTTAATATTCCGAATTCCTTAGCAACGCATACACTTTGGATGTAAAGCTTTAAGGCCTCCCAGAGAAAGGGTTGCTCTCGGACGTGTTAATTTTGAAAAAATGTATATTCTCCTATCAGATCTCAGTTTTAAAGGCTAAATCAGACAGGGTGCCTGGTTTTAACTGCCAAGAGTAGGCCCATAAGTGCTGTGGAAAAATGTTGTTCATGACTGCAGAGTTATCGGAGAAGTTTCCAGGAGGATCTGGTAACTAGTGAAATGCTGCAGTACCGCTGGGGTGTGCAATAGGCAGGATTTTTGAACCCCTGCTCAGGTGGTATAGAGGTAATTGAGACATACAATGCATTGGTTCATTTTGCAGGTGAGCTAGATTGAAATGCCCCATATTCATGAAGCCGTGAAATGTTTTTATCACGAATGCAGATATCCCAAAATTAGACTGATAATCTCAAAATGCAGCGCAGAGATCTGGCATTCATTATGACATTGGGAATAGAGCAGACACATTTTTGCTTAGAAAAAGCAAAAAAACAGGGAAAGAATATGGGCTGGTCTCATTAAGGTAGTGGATGATAAAAATCAGAGAATTATGGAGAATTGACATGAATGGCTCCAGTGAAGGGAGTTATATGCCTTCCATCGACACCACCAATTTGTTTAAACATTTTGCTCCTACGTATACATATCAGTTCAAACCTGGTCTCCTAGAGACAGATTATCTGTGAATTACATAATGGGGGCAAAGATTGAATTTATAAATAGGGGGGAAAAAGAAAAACAAAATCTACCAAGGATCTAAAGACAGGGAAGACACCAGGCCTATACCGAATTCTGCCAGATGTATGTAAACATGCAGGAAAAACCAGAACTAAAGTAGGAGCAGCCAAGGGCCACAAGGCTGCTGCGCTATGAATCTGTCGTGCCAGGAACTGTCTCAGGCATGAATCAGTGGGAGCTATGGAAGAAGAACCTTGGTGGTGGACCAGTCGGCAGTGGACATGGATGCTGGCCTGGTTGCGGAAGCAAAGGTGGTCTGTTGAGGGGTGCCACATGCACAGACACTGTATATCCTGCCAGCTTAGGATTGTTGCTGACCAGTCGTGGAGAGGGACAGCAGGTAAGTGGGCCGCCGCAGGTAAGATTTAGGGGTAGGGGGTGGATAGCGTGGCGAACATTTCAAATTCGCAAGTTATTTTCGGCTACGGAATAATCACGCACATCCGATTTTCATTGGATGGTGTATGGTGTCTGCAGATGGTACAGGTTTTCCATCATAGTGGTCAGCCTAGCTATCTATGGCCCGTTGCGGCTCTAGAGACACTCTGACAGAGCACATGTCTCCTGTAGCGCTAGCTAGCAATCAGCAAGAGTTATCAGGGAATCCGGGGGACGGCTTCAGGTATATCAACCAATGTCAAATGCATGCTGATTGCCTGGAACTAAGAGTCTATGGAAGTCCACTCTTCCATCAGAAATATGTTTTTCAGCTACATTGCGTCTAATGTTGTCTTGGAATCAGATTTTTTGTTATTGCATCTGGATTTCATTCTTTCTTCTAATTGCATCTTGCATATATCATTACACCCTGTTGTACTCCGCTCCAGGCGCTATGAAGGCCTATGTAGGAAATTGAAGGGTGAGATCTTTACTTAAATAAACGCATAACAATATTCACCCACCAGCTGGGGAACTAGAAGTCTGTATCTAAAATAATACCTAAAGAAAACTATGGGCCCAATTGATGGCAGAGGTAGTCTTGCCAATAAAAACAAAGGACAACAGAACGGTCCAAAACACAATTAAACCCTTTCCTTTGCTAGACACTCATGCTAAACTGTTTTATATAGGCAGAATTAGGTAGAGGGAAATGGAATCCAATTAAAGTGCGATCTAGACTAAAAAAAAACAAAAGAAAAAAAAAAGCAAGAACAGATTAATGCTTGTCTTAATATAAGATGGTGTCAAAGAACCAGCTATTGAAGGGTAAAATTGCCTTTTGGTATTCATGGACTTTAGGAAGGCCTTATTATCAACAGAAATAGGTTAAGGAGTATTCGAGACAAAATTAGGACACATAGGAATTCTCAATTGTATTTTAGGTCAGGGTCCTGTTGGCTGGGTCCCTCCCATCATTTGCCCCATCCATCAAGGAAATGGGACATTATAGGGCTGCAGGCTTAGGGCCCAAGAAGGCCTTTATGTAGGTTCTATCAGCATGTACAGGGTGGCCATCCCTGTAAAAGCAAGGAAATATCAAGGCTGAGTACCATAAAAGGAAATACACCAAACACGGGCTATAAAGATTCACAGATCTTTTTATCTACTGTACAGTTACAAAGAAACAGAAATACAGATAGCTATCTGGCTCTCAATACATCACAATGAGTTCCAGCCCATCAGAGTGAGGAGTGAGAGTCCTGGACATCTAGACATTCGGCTTTTTATACATTTCAGTAATAGTGTCCAGCCCCTCTACAGGTTAATCCCCTCTACAAGTTAATCATCTATGCTCTATAGTTCGTGCCGAGTTCACTTATGGCTCACACAATAATATGCACACGGATTACATAGGTTTGCGTTTCCAACAAGTTACAATGGGAAAGTGTATTCCTGGATTTGATAGTAAGCCTTAGCACATATCCCTTCACAATGTAGTTCTACCAGTGTCCACGCTCGACATTTACACAGTATTCACCTCGATGTGTATTTGTGGATGAGGCTTGTTAGTGCAGAAAATCCTTAGACCACAAGTCATACTCAGGGCAAGGTCTCATTACCTAGTCTAAACATTCGGCCCTCGGACAGTCTAACCATTAACAAGATTCAAAGGTCGGGAAGGCTCGTTACAAGTTGGAAACACAGTCCACCATTTTAGAACAGAGAATCACATATGAACAGAAATCAAAATGGCGGATGATCCTAAAATGGCGGCGAAGTCGATCTAAAATCGGAACTTTGCAACGCAGCTTTCTTCGCAAAGAGACTAGGCTTAGGCCAATATATATCAGAAGGAGGCACAACATGATTTCCTGTTTAACATCCCTAGGAGAGCTGCAGGATCGGATTCATGCATAAATTGGGTGGTAGGCAGGATAGCATGCATATTTAGAGAGGCGGCTGTCAAGCGAGGGTAGGAATGCTAGATTATGGGAATGGCAACACTGGGGACTGTAAAGATTTACATTTAACATTAGATTGTGGTCGTCAGTCAGCATACTTTTTTCCAATTCAAAAGAAGCCCTTACTAGATCAGCCCACTTGTGATCCTGGAGTCAAGGAAGCTGGAGACAATTCAAGGATTGTGGACCCTCTGACAAGTTCTGTCGAATCAAAGACCGGAATACAGACATTACAGGATTAAGTCACTACTGCTTGTTGCCCTCTGGAAAAATAATTCACAAGCTGCCTTCAGAATGGGGCAGTGGGACAAAGAAGAAAAGAAATCAATTGGGGATATCTTATCAGGAGGTTGTGAAAGGCACAATACACTTATTTAGGCAGAGTAAAAAGGGCAGACGTTGGGAACTTCAAGGACATTCAGATAATATTGTTGCGTCCAATACTTAAAGCATTAGTTACTTTAATAATGTAACACCCTAGAAAAAAGGTTTAGGAGTTAGTGGATTATGGTAAATGACTTAGCAAATATGAGGTTTTAAGCCAAATGCTATTAATGTATTAACAAGAATCAAAAGAGAACTAATCATTCATTTGTTGCGTCTGCAGTATGCAAACACATTTTTAAAGAATCTTGAGCAGACACTGAACTTATTTAAAACCAAGATTGTAGGCTTTGCAAAAAGGCACATTGCAGGGTAAGTGGTGCATCAACCAAGAAAGAATAGAAGTGGTGCCATCGTACAGACACCTTGGGTTGGTCTTTGCGAAAGAGCAACGATTTTCCACCGATGTAAATCAGGCAGCTAAGCAGATGGAAGTAACCCTAACAGGGCTTCAATGGTTTTACTATCTGTATGGGGGTGGGGGCTGGATAAGTGCTTAGAAGTGCTGAACATTAAGACAAATAAGTCTACTCCATATGGAAGCGAATTAGGGGTTATTACTCCGGAGCAAAACCGGACGTGGTGCTGAACGTCTTCCTGAGAAAGCTGGTAGGACTTTCCCCAGCAACCCAGGGAGATGCACTGCGACACGAGCTGGTGGCTCCGAGCATGGGACGACTGCCCATAGCCGATTTGGCTAGTTTTTCCTGAAAGTACATCTCAATGCCTATATAAACCCCAATGTAATGAACGCTGTGATGGAAATGGTAAATTGTACTGTAAAGGGCAAATATCACTGGCTCTCTGAGGGGGTGACTTTGCTGGAAAAATGGGGGCAGTGTAATGCAGAGCTTTTAAGCACACTGTCGAAAGGACAGAGTAGAAGCCTGGTTTTAGAATGTGTTGATAAAGAAGAATGGGATCATACTCTGGGTTACATGTCAAGACTCCCAACAATGAAAGTCTAGAGGGAAAGCTGTGCTGTAAGGACTCCCCGAAATGTTATTAAAAAAGTAAATTCTCATGAGTGCAGGAGAATTATTTTAATAAATCAGGTTAAATGTTTTACCGGTGTATACCAGGACGCCATGGTTAAGTGTGGAGAGGAAATGCCCACGTGGGATGAGAATGCCCAAGGACCATTTTTAACATTTCTTGCTGGTCTGTAAAGCCAATATTGGACCAAGAAGAAAATGGTTAAGACCGCATTTCCCAAGGAATAAAAATGTTAAAAGGCTATGATTTTAATAATGCACTTAACAGATGAGATTGTTAGGTTTGATATTGTTATCATATCTGAAGGAATCTATGGGGGGGGTCGATATGATTTTTTTGTTGTTGATAGGACTGTTTTAGAAGTGTAATTTTATAGTCTATTGTTTGACAATGTATGTTGATGGTATATGCTGAATTAACATTGATTGACTGTTTGCAGTACTGGGTGGCAGATACCGTCTATCAAGGGAGCTGGACTTCTAAATGCACATAATTTGGGGAGCAAGCCAGAACTTGCAACTAGGAAATTAGGTAGATGTGCACCTCCCACAACTTAACTAATAAGCAGCATTAATGTACTTTAATTCCAAATTCTTTTGTTTTTACATTTGACCTGAGCGTATTTAGGCAATAAGTCCCGAGTCTGCGGCCATTACCGCAAAAGGTAATGCTCCCGAGGCCCATAGTTACAGGCCCAAGCGTAGGGGTACTTATTGACATTAGTACGCCGTGGCGGCCATATTTAACAAAGAAAATGGCCGTCATTGAAGGGAAGAAGGGACTACATGTAGTCCCTTCTCCATTTCCATGGCAGCCATTCAAGTAAATTGCAAAAAAAAAGTAAACTAAATAAATGGCCGCATTGGTGGCCTGAAAAGAAAAACAAAGTAAGCGAATGAGAAACCCGCGCTGGGTACCAATATGGAAAAATTAGTATTCAGATTGAGGGACAAACCAAGGTAAGGGAGAGTTATTTACAGATCCAGTGCATTTGACACTGTTGTGGCCTCCTCTTTTCATACTTTATCTCATGGCGCCTAAAGACACTAGTGTCCAGGCACCTTATAAATGCAATATCCTATCAAACATAAGGCCTTCGGGATGGATCAGCCCCCTAAAGTCGCTCGCTTTGCCCCTCCACAGACTGTGCATATTGCAGAAGAATGTGCCCAGACCATAGATAATGCAAGAGAAAGATATGATCATCAGCAGCACCAATGTACAAAAAGCAAAGCAGCCTAATAGAATGGGAACTTAAAGCAGGGAAAACAAAGCAATGGTGAGCAAAAAAGTAACCAACAAAATAAAACCATAGACAACTCTGTTCGATGCACTTATTGTTTTCTGCAGCCACCTCAAAAGCCTTTTGCACCATTTATAAACAAAGAATGCATTTATTAGGAACTCCACAAGATACACAAAAATGCCTATAAAACATTGCTGCTCCCCTGGACATGTTATCAGGAAGTCACCATGCCTGAAACAAGAAGAATCAATTTTTAAACTACCATCTCATGTTACTTCAGATGTTTACTACAACTTCCTTTGCAAAACTACCTCAACATTGATTGCTGCGCTGCTTAATTGTACAACCAGGTTTAAAAACAAAGGTGTTTACTGTTACCTTGCATGAAAAGCTTACATCACAAAATGAAGGATGTAGTTTTAAGATACAGCTCTTCCACCCTTTTGGTATTTTTAACTGATGCCCTTTCTACTGGCATGTAATTTGCCTATTGACATTTTTGACAGTATGGCAGTGGCAACTGCATCAGCGCCGCAGAATACTGTGCACCTATTATTACAGTGGGTAACACAATTTTCCGATGGGCACATGCATAGGTTTGCTTCAGTGAATTGCTCCCATGTACAGTTAGTGATCTTGCATTTAAATTATTGGAATAGGTCATGTTAGACCTCTAAACCCTTTAGATCCATTTGTAAAATTTGGCGTTTTATTCAATGTTTCCTAACATTTGCAATGTAAAAAGGGACAATAGTGACCTAGGATTTAAAAGATAAACAATCTTGTGGACTGAACACCACCTACCCTCTTAAAAGGTTTCCGGTTCCCCCACTTTGCTTGGACGGAAGCCGCTACCTGATCCTGGGGTGACTATATGAGGGAGGATACAACCACCGGGGGAGGTGGTGTCTCCAGCGGATGAGACGTGTTATTCCCCTGAAAACATTTCCTCTATAGCACTCTAGTCAAACCCCCATATATGACTCAAACGCTCACAACTCACACATAACATCTTTTCTAATGTGTCTCCATGTGAGAATTTTGATCAACACTATCCAAGATATCCAGTAACATCTATGGACTCCAACTCCCATAAATCCTTAGGTACTGGGGGGGCCACTGAGGAGGGAATTTATGCAAACCAAGATGCAGGCGAGTATTTTTACTGGATCTAAATGTGCGCAGGACATAGACGGCAGGAGAAAGCAGTGCGAGAGAAGAAGTACATATTTTTTTCTGTTTTATTGGTTAAACAGAAATTTCAACCTTTAACATACAAACATGCATTAGTCCGTTCTCTCTTTGATGCGTCATTACAGATCCTCCCATTGTTATTGTTAGTCACCCATCATTAACGGTGAGAAGATCAATTCTACAAATTTAAGGGCGCCAAGTGTCCGCCCAAGTTTATCGGCCGTCATTAGTCTTTACCAACATTACTCCTCTATAGTAGGATTAACCTGGGCCACACAGTCACCCAAATACTTTCTTCTTTGGATTGAGAGCTTTGGGCAGGACAAAAAAAAAAAAAAAAAAAAAAAAAATCAGATGTGTGGTTGTCTCCAGTATTTCAAGATTCCCACAGAAGCGACATCTGGCTTCTTCGGCTGTGATCCGTTTTCTTAAAAATTGCACCTCCATGGATGGCAAGAGGTTAAGCCTACATCGCATCAATAAGTCCCTAAATCGGGACAATGGGAACATTCTCAGGTACAGAGGGGGATCATTTAGTGTTTTACGTTCGCATAGGATGCAACTATTTTTGTTCTGCCTCTTCAATGTTTCCGTTTCGTCCCAGTCTTTCTCTCGCAGAGTTTTCTTTGCCTTGTCAGGGTTTCTTGTGAGCGTCTCTGTTTTGATGTCATAGTATGATAGTACATCTTGACATTTCCCCTTTCAGGCCTGAAGGTTGTTGTCCCCCCTTCCCCACATTTGTGCTCGTCAGAATCTCAAAGGGGATTGGAGGCGTAGCCAGAATACATTTGCGATAAAAGGAGATGGTCTTCCATAGTACTATCGATACAGGGGATTGCAGTCTGAGTGCATGTCTTATTGTCGCGACTGGCAGGCAGTTTGGAAGCCTGAGCACTTTCCGCCAAAAAACAATAAAAAGCCTCAAAAAGGTTCCCCATGTTTCCCATGGCAAGTTTAGTAAAGATTCTACACCATAGGCTAGGTGGCCACAACCTTTTGCTTATAAAAAAAAATTATTGGCATCATTGAATAGGTTCCATATCTCCAATGGAGGGCTCTCCCTTGGTTTGAGAGTTTCACTAGTCTCTCACTGATGATTGTATTGAGCCTGTTCATTAATGTTCTTATTAATTCTGACTCCCAGATAGATTGTTGAATCTACCATTTCCAGGGCCCGATTTTCAATTGTCCATGCAAATAGTATTTTTTTTCTCTTTGGTCCTCGGGCAGATTGCATGATCAAGATCATTGATTTTTTTATGTTGATCTTCAAGTTGTTAGTATCCAGGTAGATCTTAAATTCAGAAATTCGTCTCTGGAGTCCTATAGCAGTTTGGTCTATAAACACGAAGTCGTCTGCATATAGGATCCATGATAGTTCATTTCCCTCGAATATCCGTGGGAAAGCTAGTTTTTTTCCTGGGACTCTTTCAGATCAGCCAAGTAGAGAGCAAACAAGAAGGGAGTCAACACACATCCTTGTTTAATGCCCTTAAAAGTCATGATCTTATCTGTGGTGTCACCTCCCTTAGAGACTAGAATTTGTACTGATGTATTTGAGTAGAGCGCCTGGATGGCTTCTAAAAAAAGGTCTTCCGGACAATGCATTTTTTTAGTTTAGCCCACAGGAGTTCACTACCGACTCCGTCAAAGGCCTGTTCAAGGTCAATAAAACCTAGGTAGATGTTACCTTTCGTCTCCAGGGCACGCAACTTTAACATATTTAGGAGAAACAGAGTCAAGGGAGGTGCCAACGCCACATATAAATGCAGTTTGACGTTTATTAGAATGTAGGAAAAGATCTTCCCCATGGAGTGCAAGAGGGCAATTGACCTGTAATTCCTGGGGTTAGTGCGATCCCCTTTGACGATCGGTACTATCAAGGCCTCCTTCCAAGTTTGCAGTATAGTTCTTGTTTTGGTTATCTGTTGGAAGAATGCCATGATGAAATCGGTCCAGGCTTCCCAGTTTTCTTTAAGAATATAGTTCGAAATGCCATCCGGACCGCCGCTCTTTAAGACTTCAATTTTTTTACCCTCGACAATATGTCCTCACCATCAAATTCAATGAGCCAAGGAGATGGTTTATTAATCTTTTGTCTTTGGTCGACTGCAGCGTTCTCCTGTAAGAGGGCCCCATAGTCCTTTAAGTTTTAGAGAGGATGCTTCTTTGCAGTCACCACAGTTCGGCTCGATATTTCTTCCTTTTCACCACCAAGTCTATATTGTAGGCATGTTTCCTTACAATGGTTTTTATTCACATCACTCTTAACTTTGTACTCCTCGAATAGCCATCTATACTCCACTGGGTCTTGGTTGCTTTTAACATTATCGATAAGGCGATACACCAATTTAGGAATGGCTTGTGCTTTTATTCTTAGCCTATTCCTTCCCCACGATAGTTCTAGAGGTGGTATAGTGTATTGTTTCGCCTCTTTGGCCTTCCAAAGGAATTCCACTTCCAATAGGGCATGATCACTAACTTTCTGTTTAACTGTAAAGGAGTTAATCCATTTTGAGGTGTTCTCTGCTACGAAACAATAGTCTAAACATGCACTACACGAGTTACCAGACCATGTGTCAACCCCTGGGAGGTCACCTTTCGTCTGACAGTTTAACATTGTCATCTCTCTAATGCCCATTTCATCCAGCCACCGTTTTTCGTTTTTTTCCCCAGATGTGAGCTTCTCTTCAATTGGCCTCTTTTATCCAGGAGCTTTATGTTCAGGTCACCACAGATTACAATAAGTTGATATTTTTCCTCCAGCATAGATGCATCAACAGCCTCCATAATGTATGATAAGAACTTTTCCGTTTTGCAGTCTTTTGTGCTCAGTACGTGTTAATAAAAAGAAGCTTGATCTCATGTGGACCCTTATTTTTCACCAATTTTAACACCTGGACATATGGGTTAGGAATCTGGTGTTCCAACACCTGTAGATCACTGTCACCTTTCACCAGGGTCAGGGGACCAGCACGAGATCTACCCTGTGGCCCTTTTCTAGCTTGGTTCATAAAGACTTGATATCCCTCACACACAGGGATTGATCTTATCCAGGATTCCTGCAGACAAATTAATTCAAAGTTCTCCAGAAAGTTACTTTCTCCGGAGTAGACGTGGCCGAATCCCTGGTATTCCATGAGGCCAGGAGAGATTTTCTTACGGTTCCATTCGTAGTAGTCTATTGCCCCTTTTTTCTGTCCTGATATTAGGTGTTCGTAGACCACTTTCGTGATATGGCTGTTTCATGTCCCCCAGCCCAGATTGTTTGTCGTTCGACCTGGAGTTGTCAACAGTAAACCTTAATTTTGACAATGTGTTGTCACAAGGCTTCAGTTGACCTTTGCTCTTGATTTGAGGGTCTGGACTGTAGACAGATTTCCTTGGATCGGTGGTTATTACTGGCCCTGAATTGTAAAGGCTCCCTTTGCGGGTGCTTACAGTACTTTGACTCTACTGGTTTCGTTTTGGTCACTTTCGCGTCGCCTCCCGTCTGCGGCCTCTGGATCACTGAGCCTAAAACCTAAATCCGACGTAAACTTGTCCTTTTGCTCTCATCACCATGTCTTTTACTCTCTGCGATCTTAGATGGATTCTGATCACATCAGTCCTTTTTTCGTCAATAAATTCGACAATTATGTCTTCAGGTGAGATCTTCCATGAGGATGAGAGCTGAGTAGGGACATCAAGTTCTTTCTGTTCAGAAGTATCCTCTTGTTGTCTTTCAACGATCTTCCCAGTTTTAGTTTATAGGTTTGACAGTTTCCCCCCCCCCCCCCCCCCATCTGTACTTTCCAGACTATTTTTGTTGGCCATTGGTTTTTTTATGTTCCTATATCGTTCTTTATCATTCCTAGTAGTCACCCGTGGTGTTTCTACTCCGATCAGCGATCTTGATCTTCTTCCGTCTTCCAATCTTGTTAAGAGATCCGGGATTTTTGTCTTTCTTTGGTGCTCTATCATTCCTTGTGGGCACCCTTGATGTTCCTACTCAGGCTTTTGATCTTGGTCTTCTTCTGTCTTCCAGTTGTCTGAGAAAATCCGTCATCTTCACTTCTTTACTCGCTACTGGTTTCCCCTGTGGGTAATTATTAAATTCGTTTACCCTTTTTTCAGTTTTGTCCAATTTCTTTCTTTCGATGTTCGTGCTTCCCTTTTTGTCCCGTGGATGAGGATTTGATTGTTTGTCAATGTCTTGCCAATCGGACAGCCTGATATTATCCCACAGTTCTTCCTCTTTGATTTGTTCAATTATCTCAATAAGATTACTCAGGCATGCATGGCTGATTCATTATTGATCTCACTGTTTGGAACAATTTCTAATGTGGCCTGTTCTTTGGGCTAATGATTTAGTTTCATTTTTCTCCTCGGTTCCTTTGCCAGAGGCACCAGCTCTTCACGACGTGGTGTTTTAATGTTCCTTAAAAGGGCTCCAGAGCAGTTTGCTTTTCGTTTAGTTGCTTGTTTTTTTTTGTAATGGGTGGGGTCTTTCTCTAAGATAATTTCAGAGTTTACAGTTATTGGCTTGACTAGGAGATTTGTGTCCTGAAACATTGCATATCTTAGTTTTGTCTCCTCACCATCCGATATTAGGATGGAGTCAGCTTTTGCTGGTCTGGGCGCGCTAAGTCCGCTCCCCAGGACTAAGGGGCCCCCTGCTTGCTGCGTTGATTTCTTAGTTTCCAGGCGGTTGTTCGCCTTTCCCATCAGGTCTGCATTACATGAAGGGCCATGATGGTTGTCTTGAACCAGAGAGCACAAGGAAGCTTTTTGCATATTGGTTTTCGTTATCCATTTATGATCTTACATAATGGCCTCCAGAAGTAGTTGTTTATCATTGGTTTCCTGGCACGCCAGACCGCATAGGTGACTTTGCCATTGATGGGTTAAGTCTGATTCCTTTTCCATTCTCACATCTAGTCTTTTCGTAAAGCCTTCAATTTCATTTATTTACTCCTTTGTTTTCAGATTCAGTGTATACACTGATTGCAGCGATTCATGGATAGTCTCAGTTTGAGGAAAGGGGCAATCGCAATGTTCAAGGCTGCCATCACCACATTCTGGGTATGGACGAAGTCGTCCATTCTTCCCTTGCTGCATAAATCACTGATTTTCTCTAGGGAGATCTCGTCGATTACCAACTGCTGCTGCTCTTTTGGCTTAGTGGAAGAGTTCCCACTTACAGAATCAGCCTGGTTATTGCTAGGGACGTATGAACCCCTCCCCCAGAATTTCTTTCGATTCTGATCGAATGCATCCAGTAGTACGTCACCATCAAGCGCTGCAAGTTTTTCCTTTATAAAGGATAAGCTTCTCTTTTTTCACTTACAATTTTCCCTGAAAGACTTGAAATGTCTTGGATTAATTCATTCAGCAGGCTTGAAGTGCTTAAATTAATCGGTCCTGAGGCTGTTTGCCCAGGAGAGGGAGCACAGCACGGGGGGCTTGCCGGGCTCCACCCACCTTTTTCCATCATGGAAATCTGGGGGGCCCTTTTATCATTGCTAACATCTGTTAAGTGTTCTTGCACATCCACCTGCGCCATTGCGCTTCGCCCTAGTTGGTTCTGTGATTGAGGGGGGGGGGGGGGTTTGATAAGTCACTCGTTTCTGCCCAGATGGCTTCACCTTGCCAGTCCGTGATCTCGATTTCACTTAGATCACCCCGTCGCTGTGTACCAGGGTATCTTCCTGGGGTTATGCATTCTGTCTCCAACAAATTATTTAATTGCAAAGGAGTTGTTTGGAGAGGATCAGTTACGTTAGATTTGTGGAGTATAGGTGGAGGAGGTAGAGGATCTACGACTTCCTTAAGGCGAGTTTCGCCCTCCTCTTTAGCCTCTTCGCACTGGTCTAAGGGCGATGTTTGTGGGAGGGAACGTACAGCCTTAAACTGTTGCAGATCCAATCAGGCTTCCAAGCTATTTTTAGCAATCAGGTTTTCCTGGAGAGGCTCTTCGATGTCCAATTCCAGAATGTTGCTAAGTTCCAATATTTGCTCGGTTGGCCTTAAGGTTGGCGTTAAGCAACTCAACCTTAAGAGCATACTATCTGCTCCGGAAGGCCTAAGGTAGCAAGGGTCAGGCAGATCTTGCTTGTCCAAAACCAGTCTTAATGGGCGGGCCACCTCGCCTGTCTCCTTTGAATGAGAGGTTTGGCAGAGATCCACACATTTCTCCCTAGCAGAGATTATTGGCGTGGACTGAGTTGGTACACCAATTCCTTCCCACCCATGCGCTAATTGCAACTTAGAATCGGCCGTGTGGAAGACATTGGAGGATATTACATCCTCTTTCCGCCTTTCCGTGATATCAGTAGATGGAACAAGTTACTTACCTTTAACTGTTGTTCTCCAGCATGGGTCTGGCATGGATTCACATGCTCATGAATATTCCCCGTTGTCAGGCTGGGAATCCTCGGTAAAGGAAAAATCAGTATCACTTTCGTTTCTGATCTGTCTTTCGTAGTAGTAACCAATCACTGATCTCTGTGTCATACTGACCACAGCCAATGACTGCCCTCTACCTAAACCCCGCCTCTGGCAGCCATCTTCAGATTTGGTAGCACGTGAAGTGGCAGTATGACCAAGTGAAGAGCCGCAGAGGGGTAGGCGAGAGGGTTCGCATGTGAATCCATCCCAGACCCATGCTGGAGAACAACAGTTACAGGTAAGTAACTTGTTCCTTCTCCAGCATGGGGTCTGGCATGGATTCACATGCTCATGAATAAAGGATACATAGCAGTACACACATGCACAACCACGGGAGGTGGCAAAGGCTCAACATTAAGCATTACATCAAACTCAACATTAAGCAATTCTTACCTCCTCACCAGGCTCACCTTAGGACAACAGGTTGCGCAGCACTGCTTGGCCGACCCTGGACTCCTCCCTGGAATCCCGATCGACGCAGTAGAATTTCGTGAAGGTGTGCGTCGACCTCCACGTAGCAGCCCTGCAGATGTCCAGCAAGGGCACACCAGATAGGAACACCGTGGTAGCTGCGATCGCTCTGGTGGAATGGGCTCTCGGACGGCCAGGCAGCGGTCGGTTTGCCAACCGATGACAGTACATGATACAGCCGGAAAGCCATCTGGAAATGGAAGCCTTCGAGAGAGCCTTCCCCTGATTGACAGGTCCAAAGTTCACAAAGAGTTGTGACGTCTTCCGAAAACACTTCGTGCGGTCCACGTAGAACTTCAGCGCTCTAGCCACATCCAGCGAGTGCAAAGTCCTTTCAGCCGGCGACGAAGGCGACGGGAAGAAAACAGGCAACGCCAAGGGTTCGTTGAGGTGGAAGTCCGATGGCACCTTGGGCATGAAGGAGGGGTGCGTCCTGAGCACTACCCTCGTGTCGTGAAAAGTCAAGTACGGGGCCTTGCAGGAAAGGGCCTGGATCTCTCCCACCCGTCGTGCGGAGGTGATGGCCACAAGAAACGCTGTTTTCCACGACAAGAACTTCAACGGAGCCGAGTGCAGAGGCTCGAACGGAGGTCCCATGAGCTTGGTCAGCACCACGTTGAGCTCCCACGCCGGGGCCGGAGCCTTCACCGGCGGGAACGATCTGAACAGTCCCTTCATGAATTCTTTCACCAGACGATGAGACCACAAAGACGTCCGCCCCGTGGTTCTGGTGTATCGGGAGATCGCAGCAAGATGAATCTTGATGGACGCGTGCGCCAGTCCAGCTTTGGCCAGCGTCAGTAGGTACGGCAGTACTTGGGGAGCCGTAATCCGTAGAGGGTTAATCTTCCGTGCGTGGCACCAGACAGAGAACCTCTTCCATTTGTGTCCGTAGCATTTAAGAGTTGAGGACGCCCTGGCCTTTGCAAGAACCTCTCTGCAGTCGGCCGATATGTCGTATCCTCCAAACTCTAACGCTGCAGGAGCCAGGCCTGCAAGCTCAGCGACTTCGGGTTGTGATGGTGGTTGGCGCCTCCTTCCCTGGAGAGAAGATCTGCGTCCACTGGCAGCTTGATTGACGGGGACGCTGACAAGTCCAGAAGGTCCGGGAACCATATCTGCCTCGGCCACGCAGGTGCGACGAGGATCATCCTGCACCGTGACCTCTTGAGCTGGTTGATGAGCCGGATCAGCAATGGCAATGGAGGGAACGCATATAGAAACAGGCCCTCCCAGGGGAACGAGAAAGCATCGCCCATGCTCCTCGGCTGGGGAAACCTGCTGGCGAACCTCCGGCACTTGGAGTTCGTCGCTGTCGCAAACAGATCGATCTGGGGTGTGCCCCACCGTCGGAAGAGGCGGTCCACTAGATCCTGTCGTAGTTCCCACTCGTGGCACGAGCGCAGCTCCCTGCTGAGTGAGTCGGCAATGGTTTTTTATCCCTGCCAGATGAAACGGCACCAGAAACATCCCTTGGGCGACGGCCCAATGCCACAGATCCTGCGCCTCCATGGACAGGGCTGGGGACCAGGTTCCGCCCTGTTTCCTGATGTAGAACATGGTGGTGGTGTTGTCGGTGAAGATCCTCACCACCTTGCCCTTGAGGGACGGAAGAAAGGACCCGAGGGCCCAAAACACTGCACGGAGCTCCAGGACGTTGATATGGAGGGACTTCTCCGTCGGGAGCCAAAGGCCTCTCGCGTCCAGATTTTCGGTGTGCGCTCCCCTACCTTCCAGGGAGGCATCCGTGGTCACGGTCTCCTGGTGGCCGGGGGTCTGGAAGTCCATGCCCGCCGTCAGATGCGCGCGGGTGCCCCACCACCGGATCGCTCGTCGGAAACTCTCGTCGAGTGTGATCCTCTCCTCGAAGCTGCCCGTCGTCTGGATCCAGCGCGCGTCCAGGAACTCCTGCAACGGGCGCATCCGGAGCCTGCACAGGCGGATGAGGTAAATGCAAGAAGACATCATTACGAGGAGGGACTTGATGGACCTCACTCTGGCCGCGTCCGCAACCAGCATCCGCTGCACCTTGCCCAAGATGGCCCTCGTCCTTTCCTCCGACGGAGAGGCCAGAAGCGACACTGTCGAGCTTCGCTCCCAGAAACAGTGCGTCTTGCGCGGGCACAAGGTGGGACTTGGCGTAGTTTATGGAGAATCCCAGGTCCGTGAGAAGTTGGACGGTCCTTGCCGTGTGCTCCACGGCGAGCTCCTCCGTCTTCGCTCGGATGAGCCAGTCGTCCAGGTAGGGGTAGACGTGGATCCCCTCTCGGCGCAGCTGCGCCGCCACCGGTGCGAGGCACTTGGTGAACACCCTGGGTGCCGACCTCAGTCCGAAGGGAAGGGCTCTGAACTGGTAGTGACGCCCTTGGACCACGAACCTGAGAAACTTTCGGTGTCCTTTTAGGATGGGAATATGGAAGTAGGCATCCTCCAAATCCAACGACGACAGGAAATCGCCCTCCTCCAGCTGACCCAGGACGTGTTGGAGGGTGACCATACGGAACTTCTGTGCCTTGATGTATTTGTTCAGCCGTCGTAGGTCCAGGATGGGACGCCATCCTCCAGTCTTCTTCTTCACGAGGAAGTATCTTGGTTAAACTCCGGAGCCCCGAAGCCTCTTTGGGACGAGCTTGATGGCGCCCTTCTTGAGCATCGCCTTTACCTCCAAGAGAAGTTGAGGGATGTGATGTTCTTTCCTGGCCACAGGGGGGATGCGCGGACACCTCTTTAGAAACTCGAGCGCGTGACCCTGAGCTAGGGAGTCCAGCACCCAACTGTCGGTGGAGATGGACTCCCACACGCTGACGAAGCTCGCCAGCCGGCCTCCCACCGGGGTGCTTCGGTGGGGGCCCGACCCCACGGCCGGTTCAGTCCTGCTTCGACGAGGCTTTGCCGCCTTGTCCTCCTTGGCGACGACGGCGGGGTCCGCCCGACTTGCCTCGTCCCCTGTAAGCTTCCTGCGACGACGAACGGGCCGCTTGACGGTAGGTGGAAAATCCGCTACCGGAACCTTTGGAGGCACCCTGTTTGCCTCCGCCGCTCCGAAAGGGCGGCTGCCGTTGCTGGAGAACCCCAAGAGCCCGGGCCGTCTCCGTGTCTGCCTTGATGGCTTGAAGGGAATCGTCCACTGTTTTCCCAAACAGGTTGTTTCCGTCGAACGGCATGTCCAAGACTCTGGTCTGCACATCCTGACGGAAGTCAGTAGCCTTGAGCCATCCACGCCGCCTAAGGCACACGCCGTTGCCCAACTGGCGAAATCCAGTGTCAGCGATGTCCGTCGCAATTGTAATGGCGTGGTCCGACGCCACCTCTCCTTCCTGCAAGATCTCTAGGGCTTCCGCCCTCTTGTCGTCCGGTAGGAAATCCAGCAGGGGGGCCAGTTTGTACCACAACTCCCTGTCGTAGCGGGCTACGATAGCCAAGGCGTTGGCCGCCTTAATCGTCGTCACTGCAGACGAGATGACTCTGCGTCCCATCGTATCTAATTTCTTTCCCTCGCCGTCCGGCGGGGAGGTCGACGTAGAGGCCGCGCCCCCCCCTGCTTTCTTCCTGGCCGCCGCGGATACGACCGAGTCCGGGGTCGGCTGTGCCCGAAGGCACAAGGGGGCCGCGTCCGGGACCCGGTACTTCTTTTCGTACCGATCCCTTCTAGCCGGCGTCGCGGATGGGTTCTTGAGGAGGGCGAGGCCCTCATCCCAAATATCGTCCAGTAGAGGTACAGAGAGGACCGTCTTCCTCTTGGCCTCACACCGTTGATAAAGGAAACCTTCCTCCTTCTTCTCTTCCGGGCACAGCTGGAAAAGCTCGGATGCCCTGGCGATCATGGAGTGAAACGATCCAATCTAGTCGGGCGGGGAAGATCCTCGTCGTAAACCTCGTCGTCCGTACCCGTCGCGGCCGCGTCTGTCCCCGTATCATCCCCACGAGTCGTGGACGGGGAGGAGGGCTGAACAGGGCGCGATGGCTGAAAAGGAGGTGGAGGATGAATCCTTCTTCTCTTAGGGGGAGGACTCCCAGAAGGGCCTGGCTCCGGGTCCCCCGTCGGGAGCGGTTCCTCCGCTGGTGATAACGGCAGTCTCGTCCTTATCTCCAAGCATAAGGACTGTATAGCCAACAAAATGGCCGCCGAGTTGTCTTGCGGCACTGGTTGAGGGGAGTCCAACGGGCGGTCAGGGGCCCCTGACGTTATCGTCGTCTCCTACGTCGGGGTCCCTCCCGATGGGCTGGTCTTCTTCCACGCCAACGCCGTGGCTTAAGACTTCGATCAGCTCTTCCTCAGAGGTTGAGGCCGAATCCACGATGACCTCCTGCCCCCCCCTTTTTCTTCTCCGTCGGAGGTTTCACGGGGGTCCTGTCGATGGGCATAAAAGAGGACTCCCTCCGCGGTGGCAGGGAGACTCTGAGCCCCGAGGTCGCCACCACTGGTGTAGCCTCCACAGGCTGAGCCAGGGCCGCCGCGACTGTCTCGGTAGAGGCCATGGCCGGATGGATTAAGGCTTTCACCACCTTAGGTGCGCTCACCGCCTTCTCCTTGGGGGGAGGGTCAATGCCTCGCTCCCCCTCCGATGGGGCTTTCGAGCTCGACCGGGGTCTCTCCAGGAGCTTTGCCGGGTGCTCAGCCTTCCTCTTACCCGAGCCAGAGCGTTGGCTCGTGGTTGATGGCGCCGGGGAGGGTGCGCCCTGCCTGGCACCCGTAGAGCCCGACCGTTCGGCGCTCCCGGTGCCAGCGGACTCGCGGTGCTTGGCCTTGTGTTTGACCCCTGTCGCCGGGGCGTCCTCAAAGGTCTTAGAAGACCGCTCAGACTTCTTCTTCTTCTCGCCTGACGGGCTCTTCCCTTCCAGCCAGTTGGCGAGACGTTGATGGCGGTCCTTCATGGTCCGCTCCGACATATTGCCGCAAAACGCACAGTCCTTCTCCACGTGCGTCTTGTCCTCATGTACGCAGTAAAGACAAAGGGAGTGTTCGTCCTCCTTAAAGACATTCTGAAGCTGGCATCCAGGGCAGACCCTGAACAGCTTTCCGGGCGTCGAGCTTCCCTTCTCCTGGGCCATGTCGGAGATGGGCCTGAGAAACTTCTGGAGTCCTCCAAAAGCGTGGCTCGACGAAATCTTCACCCTTGAGGGGCGTAGACGAATCCGACACGGGTCCCCGTTGATCGGATGAAGAAACGGTGGAGCTTGAGGCTCTATTGACCGAAAAATAGAAGTTTTTTGAGAAAAAACGTGAAAAAATAGCACTAACGCTCGAGAGCAACAGCACGAGGATCCCAACACTTGAACGTGCGGTAAAAATCTGAAGATGGCTGCCAGAGGCGGGGTTTAGGTAGAGGGCAGTCATTGGCTGTGGTCAGTATGACGCAGAGATCAGTGATTGGTTACTACTACGAAAGAGATCAGAAACGATACTGATACTGATTTTTTCTTTACCGAGGATTCCCAGCCTGACGACGGGGAATATTCATGAACATGTGAATCCATGCCAGACCCCATGCTGGAGAAGTATTAACCACTGCTTTTAGAGTAGATGGTGATGTCTGCCCCTTATCAATAATGTCTTGACTGCATCGTCGTGAAGAATTACCGGCCAGCTCAGCAGATCTGGAGCCAGCTCCCGCAGGTGCAGGAAACTGGCATTTTGCACATTATCTCACCTGAGGAATGCAAAAGACAAGATGTCCTGTCCTTGGTTTACAAAGGGCAGGCGGGATTGTCTTCGAGGCAGAGTCAGAGTCAGTTTAGGCCTTTGCACCAAAGACGGCGATGAGGAGGCGGGGAGAGCGGGGTAAGAAGTTAGGCGCTGCCTTACCTGCTGTCTAGTTTGAATCCTCAGGTCCACTCCCAGCTCCGTCGAGTCGCTCGTCAGGCGGCCCATTGCCCATGTAGTGCAGCTCCTCAAGATGAATGGGGATGAGCGGAAGCTGCGTCAAGTTTCCCGAAGGAGGCGCCTGGCCCCTTCAGGCACCACCAAGAGACCAACAACACCAACACCCAATTCAATTTGCTACGTTTTGCCACCTTCTCCGGTCACGCCGCAGCTGCAATTTGCGGCTTGCAGGTCACGACTACAGACAGATTGTAGCAGATCACGGATTGCGGTTTCTGGCTCCCTGTTCCTCTGGCGACAGCGGTCACCAAAACCAACAAAGCAGCAAAAATGGCAAGCACGCCCTTCACTTTCAGCGGCTGAATTTGTTTTAGTTGCCACAGAGTGGTAAACAGTTTGAATATAGGGAGCAATGGAAGCACAGCCAGTGCCTGTCCTAAAAGCTAATGGCTATGGAAGATGTACAAATCCCAGCAGCAGCTCGCCAACGCGAGACACACATACCAGTGTGGCGAGATGGGAGGAGAGGCACAGCAGGTACCACCAAAGGACCGTTGAAGAACTGAGAGCCGCAGAGGAGCTCCTGGAGGGACGGTCGTGCAGCAAGGCAGTGTTCTCCGGTCCAGGCCATGGAGAAGAACCAGCGAGTGATCACAGTGCTGCAGAAAACGCTGAGGGAAGTTCTGCACAGTGCAAGAAGCCAAACCAGTGAGGAAGTTTATTCACAGAGGCAAGCCAAGAGTCGGAGACGCTGGGAACGACCAGCGAGTCTGCCCAAATGAGCAGAGGACCCCCGGGGCATACCAACATGCATACACTGAGTGATTGAATGATATGAGATTTCTAATACGGACTGTTAGGAAAGATTCCTCTTTACTGGATCTTTCCTTCCATTTCGATGGACACCCACACTTTTTGCATCTGACCTTACAATGCAATGAAGCCTTAAGCTTCACTAAACTGTCTTGTGCTCATCCGTTATGGGGAAACGGACATCTCCTTCAGGATGTCAGTACTGGGAAACAGTTTCCCTTAGTCTAGTTACTACTTTCAGTATCTTTTTACCACTTGATAATTGTACAATGCAGTACACCTTTTGTTTTTCCCTAGACTAACACTCAGAGGATTTTTGTTTACTCTAGGCAAGCAAAATGGACAAGCCGGTGGCAGCAGAGACACTTTACCAGTTTTTGGTGTATTTCGTTTTAGCCTTAACGTGTTTGGCTACCAACTGTGGCTAGTGGTGAAACATGGCCATGCCACAAGGTTTTTCGCTTGTCCTTTGGCCATCTAGTCTTTTAGCCTTCTTCCTAGACTGAGAGGCAAGGAAAACCTGTATATGGACTTCCAGTGCCCAGGAAAGCAGAGGCTTTTGGTGGGCTACTGGAGGGCTATGTTTGTTTGCTGCCAGGATGTGGTTGGGGACTGCCTGGTCCCAATCAACAAACTGGTTTCAATGTGTCTGAATGGTATGCATGAGATTTGCCGCCAGTGGTGCTGGTGGACCACTGCTGGGGTGTGTGTCTGGACCAGATCAGTCACTGGCTAGTGGGAGTTTCTGCACCCACTCTGTAAGAAACTGAAGCAGCCAAGAATCCTGTCATGCTGTAAGACATGCAAGGAGATCGTGGATTTGTTGGAAGGAGGCCTGGCGACCAACTTCTGCTGCTGTCCTGGCAGAGCCCTGTCCTATGGAAGATCTCCAGCAGCCATGCAAGGAAGCTGCGACCCCTGGAGAGGAGGGAACATCCATTCTCGACGTCAGCTCAGAGTCCTACGGGGAAGAGCCTTCAGAAGTGTATTGGACCACCCAGTGGCTGAGCAGTTCTGAGTTTGGACTACCGTGCTGCAGACTTTGCCATTTCGAGTTGAGGCCTTGAACTTGGGTTTTGGGGGGAATCTTCAGCTTGTGCCACAGGATTTACCTATGCAAAATGTTGTGGCCCTAGCTTCAAGGGGACCCGAGATAGGATGTAAAGTCTGACTGCGGCAAGTGAATCCCTGTGCATCGGTGGCCGTCATCCCAAACTGCTTATCTGCGTACAGGTCCTGTCCTGAGAGGGGCCCTGCATCGAGTTCTGCTCGAGTTTTTCAACTGAGAGACCTTGCACCAGCAATAGTCACCAACCGGAGAACTGCTCGAACATGCAACCCTGGGAATCAACGACAGGCTGAAGGTGGGAAAAGCAACCTTGGACCCTCTTAAACCTACCTGCCAAGTCCTGTGAAGAATCGGAGTACGGTGGGTGAGTTGTAGCAATACTTACATGAACCCCTAACTCCCTTTTAAAACTTTTGGTAACTTTTGTATTACTTTGGCTTTGCCCTTGCTTGTTTACACAAGCACTCTGAAAGTTGGGAACACGTTTGTTAGTAATATTAACTTGTCCCCCAACCATTCAAACTGTTCACTGGATCCCAGAGACGCTACCTTCATTTTCTACAGCTTCACAAAACTGTACGGAACTTTGCCTAACTTTTGGGCACACGGCCACATACATCTTAGGGATGGACTTCTGAAGTTTCCAATTGAATCTCTGTGGGCTAGTAGAGCCAATACTATCTGGGCTTCCTTTTCAGGAGTTTGCTATGTATTTTGTCCTACCCGGGCGTGCGTGCGTGTCTAATTTTTAGTTTTCAGTAATATTACCTGTTCATAGTCATTTTTCACTGTGTTCTTTGGCCATAAGTAAAGAAAAGAAAAAAGTTACTTACTTGGGGTAACTTTCTTTCGATTGGATTTCCCCCCCCCCCAAAGTATTCCTCTTCTTTTGATATTTCCTTTCCAGCTTCTTCAGAACCTTTTTTCCTCAACAGGGGGTGCTGAGATCTCATCGATTCAATGTCCGAGGGCCTCCGTCCAACGTCATCACCAGTATATGTAGCCTGTGCAGCGCCCATTGACTTCTGTTCAGTTTTCCCCATTTTTGGAGGAATTACTAGCAACCTCATTAGACCATAGCACACTCTAAAAAAGTGTAAAGTGTAAAAACAAATTCTACAGTGTGGTAGGCTGGAGGGGCAATGAGGAATACCTGGGAGGAAGATCCAATCGAAATAACATACCACGGGTAATTAACTTGTTCTTCGAATGGATTGTGTCCACCCACGTAGTCCTCATCTTTTGATAGACTCCCAAAGCTGTATCAGTCTTGGTGGCAGGAGTACGAATTTAGACCAGTCCTTAAAGGTTACAAAAGTATGCATGGTAGACCAAGTGGCTGCCACACAGATTTCCTTAATTGGCACACCTCGCTGTAGAGCAGAAGTTGTTGCTATGCCCCTTGTAGAATGGCCCTCAGAGCCTCCGGAGGATCTTTACCAGTTAATCTAAACATTCACCAATGGCCAGAATAATCCATCTGGTTAGGGTTTGTTTTGTTACTGCCACACCTAATTAATGACCAGTAAAACCAATAAATAATTGATCTTGGCAAATTCTAGACATTCGTGAGATATAAAAACGAAGAGCCCTTCTTGGGTCCAGTCCATGCAACCTCTACTCTTACTTTCCGGGATGAAGTTGGTAAAAACGATTTTTTGAGACAAATGGAAGTCAGACTATCTTTGTCAGAAAAGGTGGTTTCACTTTAAAAACCACTATAGAATACAGTGTATGGAGTTTTACAAGAAAGTGCCTGCAACTCGATCACCCTGCGGGCTGATGTTATTGCTACTAGTAAAATGGTTTTTATTAGCAGTCTTAATGGACATTAATGCAGAGGTTCAAATGGAATACATGTTAGAAATGTTAGTAGAAGATTTAAATCCCATAGAGGGACCTAAAAAGGAGTAGGTGGAACACATTACCGCGTCCCTTAAGAAATTGTACGATTAATGGGATTTTAAAGTAGGAGGTTTCATCTGAGGAGAGCTTGAAGATCGAAAGCGCCGTCAGATAACCCTTAATTCGCTAAGTGTAACAAAAAAGATAACACCACAGGCGTATGACATTGAAAAGAATCCACATTATTTCCCTTGCACCAGCTGCTGAATTTGTTCCAACGGCAGCGATACAAGGATTTGTTGCTGGTCTTCTGGCTGAAAGTAAATTCTCCATTATGTCATCCGGGATGTCCCAGCCCTTATATCTCAACCTCTCACAAACTATGCATGAAGGTTGAGTGTCTTGACCTCTGGACAGAGAACCTGACCCTCGCTTGAGAAGGTCCTCTTTGTGGAAGACACATTGGAGGTCAGATGGTCATGTCCAGAAGGTCCAGGTCCATGCCCTCCTGGCCCAATCCGTAGCAATTAGGATCATGATTTACCAAACTTTCGCAACCTCCTGATCACGTGGGGGAATGACAGGGACTGGAGCAAACGAAAACTGGAGTGGAAACTCCCATTCCACTAACAAATGTGTCCCCCTGGAGCTCCTCTTGGTGGAAATTTCCTGGAGCATAACAGTTCGCGCTTCTGGTTGACACTGGTTATGAACAGATCTACTTGAGGGGTTCCCCAAAGGGTGAAGGACTTCCTACGCTAGTTCCCACTCGTGGGAGACTGAGCTCTGCCTGCCCAGAGCGTCCGCCACTGTGTTCTCTTCCCCAGCTAGGTGAACTGCCGATAGGGAGACTCCTCCTTGAATTGCCATGAACCAGAGCTGCATTGCCTCTCTGAACAGTGGTAGTGACCCTACGCCTCCTCTCTTGTTGATAGTGTACATGGCCACTGTGTTGTCCGTCATCATCAGGATATTCTTTCCCAGTACAGGGAGCAGAAAGGCCCTCAGCGCTAGTGTGATTGCCCTCAGCTCCAAAAGGTTAATGTGTAGTTTGGACTCTGATGGAGACCAACGACTGCTGCTTGTCAGTTCATTGGCGTGGGCTCCCCACCCCGTGAGCAAGGCATCGTAACGGTTATATCCAGCCATGGTTGCCAAAAAAGTTCTCCCATCAGAATGTTGTCCTCACAAGACCACCATAGGAGATTCTGCACAACCCTTCTTGGAACCTGAAGTAGGTCGGACATCCTGCCTGAGAAATGGCACCACTATGTCCTGAGAGCCCATTGAAGGGATCTCATTCTCAGGCGAGCCTCCGGCACCAGAAAAATGCAGGCTGCCACGAGGCCGGGCAACTCCCAAAAAGCCAAAGGGCGGAAGACGCTGGGCACCCTGGAATTTGGTGACCATCTGTAGAATGTGTTGAGCCCTCACCTCGGGTGGCGAGGCTTTCCCCGAGGTTGCAGCCAGGACTGCTCTGATAAATTTGAGTCTTTGAGATGGTATCATGTGGGACTTCTTGAAATTGAGCAACAAGCACAGCCTGTGGAGGGAGTGACAGATGAAACAGATGTTCCAGGACCTGTTTGGGAGAACAGGCCCTGGTCAGTCAATCATCCAGGTAGGTAGAGTGAATCCCCCTCTTGAGACTCATTGCCACAACTGCCATCAACTGGGTGAAAACCCTTGGGGCAAAGGTGAGCCCCAATGGCAGAACTCGAAACTGATAATGAAAACCACCAGCCGCAAACCTCAGGTACCTTCAGTGCTTGTGATGGATAGGCACATGAAAGTAAGCCTCCTGAAGGTCCAACGATACCATCCAGTCTTGGAGTTGGAGGGCCTAAAGGATCTGATAAAGGGTAACCATCTTGAACTTGTCCTTCCTGAGAAATTGGTTCAAGTTTCTCAAGTCTAAGATGGGTCTCAATCCTCTGTCCTTGGGGATTAGAAAATAAGGGGAGTACCAACCCTTGTTCCTCTCCGCTACAGGTAACTGTTCTATAGCACCTTTCTCTAGCAGAGTCAAGGTTTCATGCATACGGAGCGGATCTGGAATTTTGAAGGAGTTGTTCCCTGGTGGATGATCCAGAGGCCTTTTTAGAAAGGAAGACAGTAACCCTGGGCTACGGTTTTCAATGCCCATGCACCTGAACTAATGCCCCTCCATTCTTTCAGCTAGTGTGAGTGCCTCCCAACGGGTTCTTGTGGGTTATGGCCTCAAAGAGGTTTTGAGGCGGCTGAAGCAGCGGCTGAGGGCAAAGTAGCCATTGCTTGGGCAGACTTAGTACCTCTCCCTCGTCCACCATGAGGGAATCTTTTCTGGCCTCTATGACTAGCCTGTCCTCTCGCTCTTCCAACGGAGGAGTAGAAACAAAAAGGACTTAGCCCTCTAAGATAATGTACTAGGGCAAGAATGCTGACGCTGTCTGATTGCAGCACTGAGGGACTTCACTGCCGCTTTAGCTGTCTGCAGCTTCCCCAGGCTTTAGTCAACTTTGCTGCCAAGCAGCCGAGAGCCGTCAAAAGGCAGATTGAGAAGCCTGGATTACACGTCCGGTGCAAACCCAGACTTTCTCAACCACGCAAATCTGCATAGCACGGTACTTGTCGGCATGGACCTGCTAATGCTATCTGCAGTATACAGAAGATCTTTAGCGCCCAAGCGTCTACACTGCAGTCACTGTCTGGCAGAATAGTGGGGTATGTAGACTGTTCAGTGGATGTCACCGCTTAGACTACTGAACTTTCCGTTGTGCAAGATGTTTGGTCAAGAAGTCAGGGTCACTGCTGGACTGTCAATACGTCTTGTAGACGTTTTTACTGCAGAATAGTTTCTGGAGTTTCCCCAATTTGTTTTGATCCTTGGAGAGCAATATGAAAAGGCAAGATGGGATCTTTCTGTGACCCTTGGTCCGGAATATCGGTCAAATCATCTTGCTCAAAAGGAGGAGTAGGCCTCCTCCATCCTAAAAACTCAACTACTCTGCTAATCCACTGCCCATTAGAGGCATGAGCATGCTCAGAAGGGTCTGGTCTTTCTAACCCAGGTGATGTATCACACCACTGGCCATCTGAACATTTTCATATAGATTTTTAATGCTGGACTCCTCTGACATTAATTCATCTGGTACATTTGGAGTACCTTATTGTAGGCCAAAAGGCAGAGTATTGTCATCAAAAGGCTCATTGTCCTCATAAATTGAGGTTAATGACAAAGAAATCCTTTTTTAGTAAAGGTCTGTTACGTTTTTTCCCTGTGCCATTGTTAGCTTTGACGGCTTCGTAAAAGTCGTCAATAACTGCTTCGAGGCCAATGACATCATAGTTTTCGATACAGGTGTCGATGGAATTGACCCCGTTATTGTCGAAGTTGTCAACTTCTTTTTCTTCGATGAAACCTTCGACGGGCTGGATTGTAGGCTCCTGATGAGAATCTGGCTTGTGTCCCGGACTCAAGGGTTCTTGGGGTTTAGCCTTCGACTTCCCTTTGTCGTCTTTATGCAGAGCTACAGGCGCATGGCTTTTCTTTTCTTTCGAGGGGGTCGGGCCTCCTTCTCGAAAATTGAAATCATCTTTCTCCGAAACGCATCCCACTTAGCCGGATTTAGTCGAGCATATAATTCTCTCAGGTGAGGAATGACTTGATGTTGAAGATCTACGCCGCCTTTTCTTTGCCTTCTTAGACAAAGTGATGTTACAGACTCCTTGATCAAGATCTTTTCTTGGATCTCTTCGGTCGAGGAGAACCTCTCAACTCGTCGGATGATTTTTTTCTTTTTTGAAATACTAGTATCGGACTTCGAAGGGATCCTACCCACCGCTAATTTACCTTTATGCTCCCTTAGAGCCTTTTCGGTCATAGCCTGACAGGAATCACAATCCATTGTGCAATGTTCCGTGCCGAGGCACCAAAGACATAAGCGGTGGGGATAGCCATTTTTGCTCCTCAGTTTTGACATTTATTTAAACCAGTCTAAAGCGATGGAGCCGATGGTGAAAACAAAATAAATTCGAATTTGATGAAGAACCGAAGCGCACCGTAATTCTCTCGAAGCAAAAGCTGCGTCGGAAAAACGGAATTGAAGCCAACGGGCGCTGCGCATGCTACATATACGGTGATGTCGACCGTCGGACGGAGGCCCTCGAGGGCCATCAGAGTCGACGAGACTAGCACACAGTGCCCTCTGTTAAGGGAACATCTTTTCCGAAGCAGCTGTAGCTGGAAAGGAAATATCAAAAGGTGAGGAATACGTGGGAGGACACAATCCATTCGATGTATTTTTATAACCGTTTAAGTGTGTTGCTTGACTGCTTCACTGTGTGTGCTCATTGTGGACCCCTTACAAGCTCACCACCTCTTGCGACTTCGCCTAGACCACTCCCCTTGATACCTTGAACTGGTTTGGCTACAGCTTCCAGAGTTGTCCTTGTCCCAATACTAGGTTGGCCTTCTATACATCTGTCCATCAGTCCAGAGTATAGAAAATCAGTCCTAACACAGACAATACTCAAAAGAAGTTTGAATGCAAACAAAAACCAAAAACATTTAAAACCTATGAAGAATATTTGAATGCAGACAAGACAAAGGGCAACAGCCAACCCCAAGCAAGTACAGATGTATGAGATGCCACTGTAGGGACGGGCGGTATGGGGGAGCGGAAACAATTGTTGCCATGGGCAAATATACCTAGCACCTTAAGGTATATGCTATTTTGCTATGCTGAAAAGAACAGTGAAACAAATAAGTCCTGGCAGACAAATGTACCAGGGACTTAAAGTTGTACAAAGACTTCGACATTTTGGGGAAGATACCCGACAGGGGAGCATACCAGGCAATCTGTAAAAGTTACAAGAGCAAAAGAAAGATTGTTGTGGAATTTATATTTGAACAAGAAATCTGTGAGACCAGTGAAGACACAAACTATTTTGTGATTTCATGGTCAGCGCTCAATCACCTATGCATGAAATATTTACAATCCTTATGCTTCCAGCAAGTGACAACTTTGGATTCAGAGTGGTGGCAATGGGTTCTGCTGGGAGAGAGGGTGAGTCTACATCTAGCGATCCCTCAAGTTCCTTGAAATCGTATTGACACAACCTGAAGTAATTGAATGATTAAGATGTGGAAGGATAAAGCAAGCTTAAATTTACAGCAAACTCAAGGGAGGAACTAGGGATTATCAAATAATTTAGATATATGACTCATTGTTTAAACACAGTGGCTTTTGAAGAATTATTCTGAGGAATGATGCATTCAAAATCGAAACAACTGTAAAAGAGAAGGCCCAAGATACGTTTGAAAATGTGATGGTTTGGTTGGTCCCTTTTTGCTGTCTGATAGGTTTCTCAAGGGACATAGAATCTGATCTTTTAAAGATTGTTGTGGATATTATTTTGTATTAATGTAAATATTTTCAAGTACTTCATTTCTTGTAAGTATAACGAATAAACGTCTGAAGAAAAAAATAAAAAAACTTTAGGATAAAGAGACACTCTTGCCCTCCTACTTAAAACTCCAGGGAAGGTAAGCACCCTCTGGAACCAAGGGTCTTTTCCTTGGAGAATACATTTGTTGAAATCATTCTTAGATTTTCGGTTGTGAACACTTTTTGCTAACATCAAGTCAAAGACATTTCCCTGCACCTTTTGTTGTTTTGTTTCTAGTGCGAGGATCAGCTTAGGGTGTTTTTGGACAGAAGGACAACTTAAGTTACTGACTACTTGACGCAGACAGATCCTTTGTTTTTCTTCTAGTTAGGGAAGTTCACTAAGCTAGAGGGGCGTTTTCCCAACCCATTTCGGTTTAATAAAATGTCTGCATTTGAAAATATCGTAACTTTGTGTCTGCCTCTCATTTATGACCATCTCATAGTGGCCAGCTAAAGGTGCATTTGAATCCAAATCATCCACTGTCTGATTGAGTTTGACAATTCAGCTTCATATAAACAACCTGGATAGAAAAAGGCAGGAGGGGGAATAGGAGGTTACAAAAATCCCTTAATGAAGAATCCCTCTATTCTTATTTGCAGGCAATTATTGTGGCCACTGCTGACACAGAGTACAGAGCATTTTTAATAGGTTTTGCAAGGAATATGACCTTTCAGTTGCTAAATAATCACCTATAAAAAGGCTAGAAGAATAATCCCAAAAATAATGCATGGCTAATTCTCAACCAGTGGTTCAGACATATTTGGGTGTGCTAATTCTGCATGGTCAGGACATTTTACAAAATCCACAGTCGTGCTCTGACCATTCTATCAGATTATGTTCTGCAAAGAACCCAATAAGTATACCGCTCAAATACGGTCTCAAACAATGGATCTTGCAATACCTTCTAGGAACTGATTTGGACCTGTGGGTAACAGTCACTAGGAGACAAACTTGTGAACACAATATTTAACCATCCAAACTGACATATTTGTTGCATTAGATGGAAATGACAATAAGATCACCATATATACCAGGAAGGCAAAAAGTCCAATTGAAATCTACTTTTCTGAACAAAAGGGCGGAGGAGAGGGTCATTGCCAAAATCAATAACTTTGGCATGTGCATGGTGCTAAGTCAGCCAGGCACGAAGAGGATCGCGGTTCTTCGGTGCAAGATTCCTTTTCTGGGCCGATCCACACACGGGCCAGGCTATGAAGCGAGCTGCAGTGCAAGTTAGCGTAGGATTTTGTAGCACTCCATGTGAGTAGTTTTAAGAGGATGAGAGATACCAGAGGCCCTTAAATCAATCATGAGATCCACTCCTCCCGGTACATGTATGTGGCCCAAATATTTGTATTTGTGTTTATTTTATTTGTAAAGCGCACCAGGCCCACGGGCATCCGGGCGCATCATTTAGGTTGCAGGCATAATACAGGGTACATACAACAGGATACATAGGGAGGGGAATACAGGCAGTGTAAATAAAAGGATAATTTAGGGTAATATGCAAGTACTTTACATATTAACAAACGGGACGGGCAACTAGCTGGTTGGTACTGGTGTAGCGAGTCAGAGTGAGTTTGGGTGCTAATAATCAATGCTGGTATTGGGCTGACAGCCAGGCTTTGGCTTTGCACTTGAAGGCCAAGAAGGACGGTTCCGCTCTGAGTGGATTGGGTAAAGAGTTCCATAGTTTCGCCGTAATGACTGGGAAGCTACTCCCGCATGATCTCTGGAGGTTAAAGCGGGGGATGGAAAGGCAGTTGGTTTGAGCGCTTTGAGTGGTCTTGAGGAAGTGTGTAAGGAAAATCTACTAGCCAGATATCTAGGTGCTTGGTTCGTAAGGCTTTTGTGCATTAGCGATCGCGCTTTGAGTGAAACTGATATCCATCGGAGACTCCGTCTGGAATCTGAGATGTGGAGGTTCCTAGGGATGTTTAGTGCCGCTCTAATGGCATTGTTTTGTATGATCTGTAGTTTGTTGATGTTGCATTGGTTAGTACCGAGATAGAGGGCATTGCAATAGTCAATCTTAGACAGGACCAAGGCCATGGCTAATGTAGTGCAGTTGGCTGGTGATAGGAATGGACGACATGCTGTAATGAGCTTGCATGTATATGATGCCGCAGAGGAGACAGCGTTAATTTGTCTAGAAAGTGATAGCGTGGCATGGATATAGATTCCAAGCGTTTTTGTATCTTTGGCCACTTTGATGGTATTGCCATCAATTGTGAAGGAGTTGAAGGACGGGTCTAACTTACTAAGTCTCTGGTGGGAGCCTAAAATGAGAATCTCCGTCTTTTCATCATTCAAGCACAGTTCATGCTGCGCCATCCAAGCCTGGATGATTTGGTAAATGGAGTTGATGGCTAAAGTGTCAGTTTTGTGGTCACCTGTGATAGGGATGATTATCTGGGTGTCAACAGCATAATTGGTATATGTGACAACCACGATCCTTGTGGAACCCCACAGGTGACCGGCGCGGGATCAGCGGTGGCAGAGGGGAAAGACTCATGGATCTATTTTCCAAAAAGAGGTGATCCAGGCCGTGGCTTTGTCAGAGAAGTGGGCGGCACTTTTAAGGTGACGGCAGAGGATTTGGTGATTTACTAAATTGAAGGCTTCAGAGAGATCTAAAAAGGAGTAATAGGGCAAGCTTGCCCTTATCTTTTAGGTCTTCAATCTGAGTTTTAAAATTTAAGAGGACAGTTTCCGTGCCATAGCGAGGGCGGAAACCTGATTGTCTCAGTCCCAGGAGATTAGTAGTTTCCAGGTAATCTTGGATCTGCAGGTATGCTGCGTGATCAATAATGTTTAAGAGGAAGGGGACCGTGGTGATAGGCCTGTAGTTAGTGGGTAGGTTGGCATCCAGGGTGGGTTTTTTGAGGAGGGGGAATGACCCAGGCATCCTTTAGGTTGTCGGGGACAATCCCTGAGCTGAATGATGAATTTATGAGCATGGTAATGAAAGGGGCTAGACTGTGCGAGGCCTCCTTAATAATGGCGGCAGGACATAGGTCACCCTGACAGTTAGAAGGTTTGAGGTTATTAATGATGTGCTCAACTTTAGTAGTGGATAAAGGTGAGAAGCAGAATAGTTTTAGGGCATCGAGATTAGAGTTAGCGTTGACCTGAGGGGTCATATGCTGCACACTAGTCTGCAGGCTGTTTTTTTTGTCATTGATTGTAGTTTGTAGAGTGGTGATTTTGCCGAGGAGGGCCTTTTGAATGTTAGTACACCAGGTACTGTCTTTGGAGCAGGTGTCAGGGAGAGTGGCAGGAGACTCCAGTTCCTTTAAGATTCTAAATAACTCCTTGGTGTTTGATTGAGCTAGTTCAATGTGTTTGTTATACACATCTCTTTTGGCCTGGAATATGGCCTCTTTATAATTTAGAGTAGCTAGATTGACGCTAGATTTGTTTGCTTCAGTTGGGTTGCTTTTCCAGCGTGATTTGAGGCTCCTTTTTTCTTTGCGAAGGGATCTCGGCTGTGGCGTGAATGAGGAGTTGAGGTGGGCCCGTGGTTTAGGTTTTCGAGGTTTGGTGGGCACAATGAGGTCGAGGGCTTTCAGCATGGTCTGATTGTACGTGTCTACCAGGACAGTAAGGTCAGAACATGAGCGGGAGATAGCTGAGAGCGGGGAGGATAAGTGGGAGTAATTTGGCACAAGTTATGTTGCGCTGGTTTCTTGTAGCAGCGGCAGGTGCGATATCCGGGGTAGTATGGTTGATTTTGGTGAAGATACTGAAGGAGATGAGATAATGGTCGGTCGATACAATTTGTGGCAAAATGTTAGAGGCAGCTGAATTCTTCAGTCATAGCACGTGGAGGCAGCAATAGTTAGGTTAGCACTGCATGTGTAAAACCACTAAAATCAGTTTAGAGCAATATGTTAAATGCATTTGGTTTAGGGAAAGTGCATACAACGTTATACAGCAGAAATAGGTAAACGCAAGTCAATACTCGGCAACATAAAGGCAACAAGCAGCGCCGATAGTGGCATAGTGAGCAAATAATAGAATGACGCCTTCAGATACATACAGAGAAGAGATGCCGTAGTGGCATAGTGAGCAAATAATAGAATGACGCCTTCAGATGCATACAGAGAAGAGATGCCGTTCGAACAGGAAGAAGAGAATGTGACACGAAGCCGCAAGTGCGGCAGGGGCCAATGTTAGTTACAGGTATCTCACATTGTTATCCAGCCAGTAGGGCCCGTGATGGTAGATGTAGATAACTGGGGCAGTCAGTAAGTACTTATCCAGCGACAAACAAGTATTACAATGTAGAGCTCACAGAAGAACGGTCAGGGGCAATGTGGTGCAGAAGTAGTGCTGGGCAGCCACTACTGAATGACTCCCATTCACAGTCATAAGAACTGCATTTTGGTATGAAGGTGGCATTTGTGGGGGGAAGCAGCATGAACGGGAGGAACAGCAGAACAGATTATGGCACAGGTGTGTATTCTCCTGTAGTGAGCAACAGCTGTAGCAATGAAAAGATTGGAGGGAGTAAATCCAATTGGAACAAACGAGCTAATGTGTTCTAGGGTACAGGTCACTCTCCTCCTGTGCCACGGGAGGTTTGAGGGAGAAAATAACCATGTGACTCTGATGCACCAACAGATCTTATCCAATCCCCCATTCTTTTTGTGGAAGAAAGAGTGGTAGAAGCTAGTACCGGATTCTGTGGCGGCAGTACAGGCTCGGCTGTGAGCAACATCACCCTGATTCTATGATGATTCAAGTTCTATAATGCCATCCAAAGACAATACCAAAAAAAAAAAAAGGGATGTCTTTTTCAGCCATTCATACCTTCCGCCAGTGGTGGTGAAGCACAGAGGGGAAAGTCCTGCAACAGGAAACAATGGACTACAGGTTTGTCACTTGAAAAATCTCTCCTAATGGATGCCCTCTGGGAATCACAAAAGAAAACAGACTATTGAGGTTAAGGCTTCAGTGATGGAAGACAAACTTGAACGCTTGTATTGATGCGACAGTCAAAGAGGTAAAGTCTATTTGGAACTAGGGTTAATGACGTGGTAATGCTCACCACTCAGATCTCAGGCGATTTCAAGTCTTTTGTTGACTTTCAGATCAAAACAAACTCGAAAACCAATTCAGAGCCTTTAAAAATCATAGGTCAATCAACAGCTAGAGGACTTGGTCCAAAGTCTTTGAGACCATGTTGTGATAGAGATGGTGTTGGTTCATCGAACATTCAGAAGGCCTACTCAACAACCTAGAGGGCAAAGGACTGAGAAAAGTATAGTCATATCAGAATTTGGAAACGATAGAATGTCAGTACTGTGGTCAGTTGCAAAACATGAGATTTGGTTTCGGGTCCAGAACGTCCTAATCTTTACAGATCTTACTAGAGTAACCCTGTGCCATAGAATTTCACATTATTAAAATAAAAATCTGGTGGAGGAGTGTTCTGTATCCAGCTAGACCCATCAATAAGGATGGACAAAACCATTTGTTTACATTGTTAGATTCTGCCTGCACGTTAGACGGTCTTAAAGAGTGTGGCTTCATTAAGCTGACATACTCACCCACTTGCTACCAAAATGGAGTAGTCGGTCAGAGATCATAATGTATATGGGTGTATGCTCTTCCACTACCGCTGTGTGAAATTATGAATATAAAATAACAGAGGGCATTAGCATAATTTGGACTAGGAGTTCTTAAATGTACACCTATTGTATCCATGCTTTGCCCGCCAATAAACAGATGCTGGGGGGGGCGGGGCAGTAACAAGACCATCTAAAGGATGATGTATATAATGAAATAGCCATTAGTGGGATACCATTCACTGTACAAACATGAAATATAATTCAGTGCAAATATTTTGATATAGATATGACAATGCATTACTTACCGTAAAAGCATTTCTGATGGTTGTATCTGCTTAGATTCACATGCTGTGCATAGGTCCGACATCCAGTGGTCACTGCAGAGTATTGCATTTTGTTTTTCGTAGTCGAAAAGGGACGTCGACAAGGCGTGTCTGAAATACTATCCCTATAGTGACGTGCGTTGTACCCACAATCCCCCACGCGTCGAGGTCGAGGAGCAATCCATCTAGAAATAGTGGACTTTGAAACTACATCCCCTTCTCTTCCTGCTGCCACTGAGATGAAGAACTGATTAGTCTTCCTCAGTGGTCTGGTTCTTTCCATGTAGAACATGACCGCTCTGCGCACATCTAGTGTGTGCAGAGTTTTTTTCTCCCAAGTTGGAAGGATTTTGAAAGAACGTTGGCAGTTCTATAGACTGGTTTACGTGGAATTTCGAGATGGATTTCGGAGCAAACCTTGGGTGCGTGCGTAGAACCACCTTATCTCTGTGAACTGTAACGAAGGGATCTAGAACAGAAAGAGCCTGTAGTTCACTTACTCTCCTGATGGAGGTGATAGCTATTAGAAAAGCAGTCTTAAGAGTGAGGTGTTTAAGAGATGCTTTGTGCATGGGTTCGAATGGTGAGCCCATGAGTCTGGGAAGTACCACGTTAAGGTCCCATCCGGGAGCTGGGTCAGCTATCGGGGGGTGTATTCTCTTTACTCCCTCCATGAAGGCCTTTATAACAGGGATCTTCCACCACGACACTGAGTTGGGAAGTGGTGTATGCAGAAAGTGCCGCTAGGTGGACTTTAATGAAATTGAACACTAGACCTGAATCCAATAAGTGGGTCAGGTATAGAATAATATGTGTGGGAGAGCAGTCAATCGGGTTGATGCCTTTTCCTCTGCACCAGATGACAAATCTCTTCCACTTGCTAGAATAGCAGGGGCGAGTGTTAGGTTTCCTGGGTTCCCTGAGGATGTCCATGCATCTCTGCGGGAGCTGTAGATGTCCGAATTCTATGATCTCAGGAGCCAAGCTGCTAAGTTCATGTTCTGGGGGCATGGATGCAGAGTCCTGCCCTTGTCTTGTGACAGCATGTTGTAAGGGCAGGGGAGTTTCACTGGGGGAGATAGAGACATCTCCATCAAGTGAGCGAACCATGGCTGTCGGGCCCACATTGGGGTCACCAGTATCATGGTCACTTATTCCTGGTGCATCTTGTGCACCACCTTGTTGAGAAGGGGAGTCGGGGGGAAAAGCGTAAACAAATTTCCCTGACCATTGCATCGACAGACCGTTCCCCTTGGATTGGTTCTGGGGGTACCTGGAGGCGTAACTTTGGCATTGTGAGTCCCCATTGTGTGAAGACGTCGAAGACGATGTCTTCGTGCAGTCGCCATTCGTACTCTTCGGGCAGGGGGAAATCTCTGCTGAGTTTGTCTGCCAGCAGATTGAGTTCCCCTGGTACATGTTGTGACAGTAGGAACATGTTTTGTCCGAGAGCCCACTTCCATATATTTTGGGCCGGTTTGGACAGTCCTGGAGAGTGGGTGCCCCCCTGCTTGTTGATGTAGTACATGGCTGTGGTGCTGTCTGTAAGGACCAACACAGTCTTGCCTTGTAGGTGTTCCTGGAAGGCTTTTAGCGCCTTGAACACAGCTAGTAGCTCCAGTAGATTTATGTGTTTGGATGCTACGTTCGGAGTCCACACTCCGTGAGCAGTCTGATGGGATAGGTTAGCCCCCCCCATCCTGTGAGGGATGCGTCTGTGGTTAGAGTGGCTTCGGCCGCGGGTGTGGCAAAGGGTTTCCCTCTTTCCAGGTTTTCCTTTGTCCACCACCGTAGCGAGAGAACCAAGGCCTGCGAGACGACCACTAGATCGTCCCATAGTCCGCTGGCCTGACACCACTGGCTGTTGAGCCACTCTTGCATAGGGCGCAGGCGCGCGTGAGGTACCAAATAAATACACGACGCCATCATGCCTAGCAAGCGCATTGCTTTGCGTACCGTCACCTCTCGACCGGTCACATATTGAGGGATCTGAAACAGCATGTTTTGGACCCTCTCGTTGGAGGGGAAGACGAGGCCGTCCTTTGTTTGAATTAGAGCCCCTAGGAATTGTTTGATTTGGCTGGGGTCTAGGCTGGACTTCTTTTCGTTGATGGAGAAGCCCAACTGGAACAAAAGGTCTACAGTCTTTTGGGTATTGGAGAAGCATGTTTCGTAAGAATTCCCTGTTATGAGCCAGTCGTCGAGTTAAGGGTAAACTGGGATGGACAACCTGCGCAGGTGGGCCGCTGCCACAGCCAGTACCTTCGTGAATACCCTTGGTGCCGATGCTATGCCGAAGGGTAGCACTCTGAACTGGTAGTGTTTGCCCTCTATCATGAACCTGAGGTATCTTCTGTGCGCTGGCAACATTAAAATATGAAAGTATGCATCTTTCATGTCCAATGTTGTCATGTAATCTCCCTGTGATAGCAGTGGGATCACTTCCTGTAAGGTCACCATACGAAACCATACGAAACTTCTGGGGTTTGATAAACTTGTTCGCTGGGCGCAGATCTAATACAGGGCGCATGGTTAGATCCTTTTTGGGTACAAGGAAGTACACTGAATAAATACCTTCCGTTACCTGAGATAGAGGCACAACCTCTATGGCTCCTTTTTCCAGCAGTAGTTGTACTTCTTGGAGAAGGATGGCAAGGTGTTCCGGTGTCATGCGTTGTCCCCTCGGGGGTCTGTATGTTGGGGAACCGTTGAATTTGATGCAGTATCCGTGGGCTACGGTGGAAAGTACCCAGCGGTCTGACGTTATTCCCTCCCATGCTGGAAGAAAGGATGTTATCCGGCCCCCGACCGGTGTTGCATGGGAGGGGACGCGAATCTTCGCGTCACTTGATGTTATTGGGGGCTTGGGAGCCTCTGGGGGTGGACCCCGGACCTCTCCCTTTGCCACGGCGCTGGCCTCTTTGGCTGTACTGCCCACTATTGGTCTGGTAATTGGTGGCAGGGTACCGTTGCTGCTGATTCTGCTGTTGGCGTTGGCCACGAAAAAAGCGTTTGTTGCCATAGCCGCGTCTGGTAGTGGGCTTAGAGATCTGGGTCAAGAGTTTTGATAGTATCAAACTCTTTTTTAGCCATCTCCAGAGCCTCATCCACCGCTTTCCCGAAGAGGTTAGAGTCTTCAACAGGTTTATTTATTAAAGACGCCTGTGTCTCCGGTTTGAACCCTGAGTTGCGCAGCCATACATGGCGTTTTAGGAGTATTCCCTGAACCAGGGAAGGTCCCGCTGTCTCTGCAGCATCCAGAGAGTTCTTTACACTACTCTGGTTGACCTGGGTTCCTTCGCCAATAGTTGATAGCAGGCGTGTACGTAGTGGTTCCGGTGCTTCTTCGGCGTCTTTGCGCAGTTTGGCCCACTGCGCGTCTGCGTAGCTAGCTAGCAAAGAATTGTTGTTCGCAATTCTTGCCGAAAAGGCAGCCGAGGATGTGACTCTCTTTGCAAGGGCATATAACCTCTTGCCCTCCTTGTCAGGTGGTGCCTCGCTGGTGGACAGCGGCACCCCTGCCCTCTTCCTTGTATTAGTTACTACAAGGGAATCCGGAATGGAATGTCCCCTGATGTACAGCGGGTCTGAGGGTGAAGGAGTGAAAAGTTTTTCAATTCTGATTAGTGCGGGTGTGGATAGCGAAGGGATGATTCTTCTCTTCACTGAAGCGTGGCTGACCGGGGGTTTCTCCTTAATTACTCTTTCCACAAAGTCTATTTCAGGAGAGATCTCCCCAGTGTCCAGTTCGAAATGTGCTGCTGCTCTGCGCAACAGGGCATTGAATGTGGGCTGATCGTCAATGGGAGACGTGTTTCTAACAGGTGAATTGTCAGGAGGATTTAGGTTCAGGACATCAGTGTCCGAATATACTGATGGGGATTGCCAGGGATGAGAAGGTCCTTCTTCTGGATTTTCTCCGAAGCCTTCTCCTACCATGTCTGGGCTGTCTTCCAGACCTTCCTCCTGGTTCTGTCCCTCTTCATCGTCCACAAATTCATCCTCCTCCTCCAAGTATTGTTCCTCACCAGTGAGGTCATACACATTATGGAAATCTGAGGCTGTGTCCTGCTGGGGATTGAATAGTCTCGGATATTTGGCCCTGGGGTCCTCCTGAGGCCCTTCTCTTGTTCTCTTGGGAGTAGGAGGGTTCTGGGTCTTCATAAACCTCTCCATTCTCTCCATGCAGAGATGGAGCCTTTCCATGGTTTCATGGGGTACCCCTGAGCGGTCTAGCGGGGGAAAATTAGTGTCATCTAGCTGAAAACGGCTCGACCTCTCCCATAACGTCGAGGAAAGTGTCCCGTCGCCTTCCGAAAAGCCTTCCGGTGTGCTGGGAGTCCCCCCGACTGAAGGGGGTAGTCCCCGTCTTTCTTCGGGCTTTTTCGGCGTGTCTTTCGACCTTTGCGTAGCGCTCGACGTGTCTTTCGGTGTACGCTTCTGGGCGTCGGCTACAACGATCCTCGCCAAGCTCTCTGCGACTCGTTTGTCAGCGGAGGGCTGTGGTTTCGACGTTACCGGCGGCGTGCGCTCTCTGCTGGTGCGCTCCGGCCGATGGTTTGGGGGCAGCGCCCTTATTTGCCGAAAGCCCAGTCGCGGCTGCGGTTGCGAGAGGGGCTTCGAACCTGAACGGTCCGAGGAGGCCGCCGGTGGAACCTGCGACTCCTTGGGCGCTGATGCTTTCTTAGTCTTCGACGAAGAAGAGCCATGGGTTGTGTGCTTATGTGTGGTATCGTGTGCGTCAGTGTCGCCGGGGTGTTCATCCCCATAAGCAGGGCGTGAGCCGAGCCCGTCGGGGCCGGGGACAGACAACGAAGAGCGCGAGCGCTCTTTAGAGGGGTCTACGACTTCCGTAGCGGAGGTCGCGTTATCACGTTCCTCGTCACTGTCGGTGGTAGCAGCGGCGGGTGAAGAATCGGCCTTCGACATAGCGTAGGCCGCCCACCTCTTGACCCTACGATCTTTTAGAGTCTTTGGCTTAAGAAGCCGACAAGCCGTGCAACCCTCCTCTTTGTGATCGAGGGGCAAGCAGCGGTTACACCGTGAATGCTTGTCCTTCCAAGTAAACTTGCCCTTGCAAATTGGGCAAAACCTAAAGGGTGTCCTCTCCATAGCCAAGGCAATAAATCGTGATAACGACCCCAAGGGAAAGGAAGGGGAAAAGGAAAGGCATTCTCAGAAAAGAACCAGAGATGTCCCACGACCCCACTCTCCCTACTGTATTTGGCCTGCGAGGCCAGGCCACGTGTTGGGCAACGCCGAAGGATCTCCTCCGCTCGTCGCCTCCGTCGAAGATCTTGCTCGGCGGAGACAGCTTCACAACTGCGTCGAGGGAGGGATCGATGTGTTATATATTAAATAGGAAAACAACCGAAGGTCGAGGAGATGAAATCTGCAATGTCTCTCGAGGAGCTCCGCGTAAAGGCGACTAGTAGCTGGGCGGAAAAAAACAATCAGAGGGACCTCGACGCGTGAGGGATTGTGGGTACAACGCACGTCACTATAGGGATAGTATTTCAGACACGCCTTGTCAACGTCCCTTTTCGACTACGAAAAACAAAATGCAATACTCCGCAGTGACCACTGGATGTCGGACCTATGCACAGCATGTGATTCTAAGCAGATTAACAAACATCAGAAAGATATATATTTTCTACATTCTACTATTCTTTATTTCTTTATGTATCTTACTTATGAAGTCATCATTACGCTTCATGGCTTAATCATATTTCATTTTAAATAAATATTTTGAGCAATTTTATGGCTTGTAGCTGAAATAAAATGTACACTGTTTGATTAATTTATGTTCCAATTTCAAAAGAGGTTACCTGCACGACAGCACATCCATCTGCAAACCTGGCCAATTTCCCTGAAGATATTTCCAGCTTCCTGTTAAAACAACAAAGAGCCCGATTAATGTCAGTTCACTACTTTGTGAAATAGTCAGTAAAGTTCAATATACCTTTTATATTGTGTGACGAAGCGAGGGAATTTGTCCCTTCTACTCAAGGTGGAGCCACTTTCTGTGAGGATAGGGAGGTGAGCCCGCTCTGCAAGATCCTGCCTAGGGGTAGAGGCAAATGGGACCTCACCGGGAGAGACTCCCACTTAGGGGACAAGAACTCCCGCGAGGAACTCCCTAAACGTACGTCTACATGGGATATCTCAAATAACAGAAACCAGTTTACATCAAGACTAGGATGAATAAACTCTGCAAAGATGATGTTGGGATGCATGTCCAACTCCCCTTCCCCCGAAACAATTTAGGTTGAGGAAAATATATTAAGAACACAAACAAACGAAGAGGCCTGGCTATATGGGGGGGCAATAGGCGACATAAGGGTAGTGTGTCCTAAGAAGGGACATAGTAGGGGGGGGGAGTACCCGTGGGATTAATATATAGTAATAAGTGATCTGAATTAACCATGTAATATCCAGCCCCATCCCACGGCAGACAGCTCTGAAGCTCTGCCACATTGAGATTGAGGCCTAGGAAGGCCCAGGTCATGATAACAGCAATAGCGTATCTTGGCACCCAGCACAGCTACACTTTCCCATTCCCAGCGCAGACATTAAACGAGAAGGTCTTCGAGCCGGATAGACATCCATTGTCTCATGTTGCAGGCCTGTGCAATCAGAAAGGAATGGAAAAAAAAAAACAAGCACAGGTAGGGCTGCACCTGTACCTGAAGGACGATCTCTTGGCCAAAGCAGCTCAACCCAGATTTACAGCACTAGTGCCCCCGGGATAATGGTCATTCTAATTGAACTGCCCGATGCCCACAAGCAGAATACCTAAATCCATCACTATTTGATTCATTGGTGTGGTCCTGGAGAGGCCCAGGTAGGGGCCAGCTGTCAAAGGGTGGTTGGGGGTGGGGGGGGGTGCGCACAGAACAGGACTCTTAACGGCGAGACATGGTATCCCTCCCCCTGCAACACCTTTACCCCATTGTACCAGGTAGGATATGTGGGAAGCTTAACCCCCCCCTCCCTTTCCCTTCTCCAGCCCTTCCACATGAACAGCCCGCTGTGGGAGGAAAATAGACTCGCACCCGAGCAGGGTACCCGACATGTCCCACTAGCATGGTCAGGCGCAGTCAGGCAATTACTGACAATCACTCAAACCTGACTTCCATTAAACTTCCCCACATGGATAAAAGGCAGAGCACGAGATCACAAGCTGAGGGAGGCAAAGCACACAAAGGAACAGCAGGTTAGAGTCGGCAGCTGAACGAGGGGTAAAAGACGGCAAACCCAGAATAGTTCCTAAGAACGGAAATACCCTTGACAATTTCAGCCAGACGACGATACTTTCAAGATACCTTCGGAGCAGAAGGCTTAAGGCCAGGTAACCATACTGAAGAATCCTGCATTGTGTGACGAAGATACCGAGGGCCCTCCTGCGTAACTAACCAAGGCAGGTAGGAGCAGCAGCCGCTGTGGTATCGTCCAACTACCAGATGCGCATCACGTGAGGTGTTCATTGGGAGTGAAACATTCTTAAATGGACCGCCAATCATGTTCATAGAATTGAATGCGGCAAGGCCAAAGACCACGCAGAAGGGGATTGGCATAGAGTAATCGCAACCAATCATCTAAAGTTCTATAGAGAGCGGGCAGTGTGTACAAAGGGGATAGCCAGTGAGGTTGGGGAATGAGTACCATAAACTGTATGCGTCACAGGTGACATTGCCCGTTGTGTTGCAGTGCGCTCCATGGCAGTCAGGATTAAATGACCCCCTCCCCTAACCCCCCCCCCCCCCGACATGCTTTTTTCTTTTTATATAAGAAATTAAACTTTGTTTTCCTTGCAAGAGGTGCACAGAGCTTTTTTTTTTTTAACTTGTCTGGCTGTTGGTGGTTTGCCCTAGAGAATTTGGTGACCCCGATGTGATCCCAGAACCCTCCGCAGAGATGGAGAATACCTGGCCGCACATCCATAGGGGCCACGTCCACCCACAGCAACCAGTCCCTTGTGCACAACCTGGAGTGGTTTACAGGAGCAGTGTTGCCAGAATTCCTGTGTTCTTTGGAGCGTGGCACTGCTCCCAGTTTGTGCAGGCCGTTGATGGGACCCTGTGACGGAGTAACTCGGGAGAGCACATAGATGCAAGTACCTTTTGAGGGAGAAAATAACATGGGGCGTGGTAATGGCGATAAGTGTGGCTGCTGGGGAGTGTGAAAGAAGTGGTGATGTGGCAATTGAGGTGTGGGTGTGTAGTAGAAAGACCATGTGGAGTTTTATTTTTTAATATATTTGTATTATTTTATGAAATAATAGGATGATGAAGTAACAGGATCCTTTCGGATAGGGGGTGGGGGGAGAAGACAGCGCTGTATGCTTAAGGACAAAGCTGGAACAAGCATAGAGGCTAGAGGCTCTGTATATTGAGTGGGCCTGGAATCTCCCCACCCAATATAAAGGGGGCACAGGAACGAAAAATGTTGGTGTTTTATATGAATTTTGTTAGTGTATTGGTACGGACTGAGGAGGGGTCATGGCTTGTGGAATTTTGTGGAGAAAGGGTGTGCGTGATTGGTGTTAATGAAGGTGGTGGTGTAGTGGTGTGGGACGGAGTGAGGAAGGAACGAGTGACTGGGTGGGGCAAGTGGAGCAAGTGAGTTTATTGGTATGGGAAAGGGTGGGGCAACAGTACCACAGAGGTGCTGCTGGATCGGACCTCGAATAAGCAGACGTTTTTTTTATCTGAATACGTTTTGACTGGGGTGGTTAAAATGGAGCCGGCAACCATGTTAGAGTATATGTGTACAGCCTTACCACTGTATAAGGAAAACATTTTAAAGTATCACTGAGAGTGGGTGGCTGAGACAAGGGGAGTGCTGTTTAAACCTTGGACAGAGCAGGGAACAAATAATGAGGTTTAAGGCCACATGTATCCATTTTTGGCATCCAAATATAAGTGGAAGAAGTTTAAAAATAGAAAACAAGTGTTGGAATTTCTGGAAAATGGTAGAAGATGTAAAGGATGTCCCCCAGAGTCAGGCAAAGACATTGGCGGGACACCAATATCCTGTGCCCAGACCACACCCACTGCCCCATCCAGTCAAGAACCCCCTGCCCCACCCACACCAAAGCCAACAGTACAATTCCCATCAGGCACACCACAGTCTCCGTTAGGATTTTAAGCTACCCACGCGGCCTTAAGGTACACCAACCCAGTGTACTTCCCTCTGCCTGCCAAAGCACCACCCTCTCCATCGCCACAGGTGCAGTATCAGAACCTTCCGAACGCCCCGCCCCTGGCATCTGTAGCTGTACGGGGGAAGAGCAGAGGGGCCCAAGATAAGAAACCACAAAATGAATTATAGGAGGTGTTGGCATGGTTGAGGATAGACAGGAGGGATGTACAGAAGGCACCTAGTGGGTTGGACAAATGAAGGGCAGGGGACATATTGTTCAGGTTTGATAGTACTGGCATCAGTTGCGTACATATTGAGAAGGACGACGGGGGGATGGGTGGTTTGACAGCAGACGGGAAGTTTGGAGTACTGGACGATGCTTTTGGAAGATGAGATGGGAGGTAACCCAGGGGAGGAGGAATGAGATACAGTGGACGAAGTAGAGGAAGGGGAGGCTCCACCTGTGATATTTTATTTATTGTGCATTTGAAAGACGCTTATACATCAAGTAAATTGTGTTTCAAAGCACCCACAGGGCAACAGGGAGGGAACATGGGAGTGAAAGGCAAATATAACAATGACAGAGAGGTGGTCCTAATAGGCCTTGTGAGCATTCAGAGCGTGCAAGTGCAGAGAGGGGGGAGGAGGCGAGTGGGGGGGGGGGGTCAGTGCTAAGAGTAATAGGGAGGTAAGCGCTAGGGAGTAAGTTGCAAGCTGTTAAGTGACTGGCAGAGAACATTTGGCAAGTGGTTGACTGCCAATAAATTAGTGCAGGCCTGTGATAGCACAGGCCAGTGGGCGCCTAAGGTAAGTGATGGGAGTGGGCATAGGCTGAAAGCGGTTGGGGAGGTGTGAGGCCAGGACCCAGCTGGACACATAAGGGCCCTGGTGACCAATCTTAGAGACTGTGGGATTTAGCAAATCAGGGGGTGAAAAGGAAAGTCTCGGGCAGCTTCTGTAATTTAAGGAGCTCTGGCTCAAGATGAAGAGGAAGGGGGAGGCTGTTCCATGAGGGAGCCAGCCAAAGAAAGATCGACCACCAACTTGCCGTTTAGCGAATCGCTTGACATGCAGAGTTGGTGCCGGAAGAACATTAAGATCTGGAGGGAGTGTATTTAGTGAGAGCCAGTTGTAGATCGTGTGGTCCTCGGCCCCAGACAGCCTTATGGGTGATGCACAAGGTTTTGAATTTGATACGTGCAGCAAACAGTAGCCAGTGGAGGGTTTTTAGGGCTGGAGAGATGCAGTCCCTGGGCTGGAGTCCAAGGATAAGTCTTGCAGCACTATTCTGGATTAGCTAGAGGGGACGTAGAGAGGAAGCGGGTTGATTAAGGAAGAGGCTATTGCAGTAGTTGAACCTAGAGAGTACCAGAGCTCTAAAGACATTGAACTTCTGGGGAAAGGTGAGGAAAGGAAGGATTCCTTTGAGGAGGTGGAGTTGAAAGTGGGCCTTCTTGGCAAGGTCCTGGATGTGAGGGAAGAAGGAAAGAGGAGTTGAAGGGGACTCCAAGGATTTTGGCTTCAGATGAAGGAGAACCCATAGAGGGTGGCTAGAGGGAAGGGAAGAAAGAGGGGGCAGGAGTCCCAATGGGAAGAATTGCTTACTGGCGTTGAGGCAGAGATAATTGGAGGCAGATGGTAGATAGGCAGTCAGGAATGATGGAGGAGGTAAGGAGAGGAACCAAGGAAAATTGGAAGAAGAGCCAAGTGTCATCTGCATCTCTGGAAGTGAGGGGAGTATGTGCTAATTAGGTGTGCAAGTGGGGCAGGGAGAAAGGTTGGAGCCCTGGGGGATGCCAGGAGGTGGAGGTAGTGGTGGAAGAAGAGAGCCCAGGATAACCTGGGGGAAGGGGCATTCAGTGAGGAAGGAGGTCAGCCAGTCCAGTGCCCGCTCTGAGATACCTAGGGTATTATGGAGCCATTTTATGAGAATGGAGTCATTAACCGGGTCAAACGCAGAGGCGAGATCAAGTAGAATGAGAACAGCAGGAGAGTTAGAATCAAGAGATGCAAGCAGTTCTTAACAGGTGTTCAGAGGAGTAGTTTCCGTGCCTCTGGATGCTCAGAATCCAGATTGTTAGTCATGTAGGCAGCCAACAAGCTCTGTATGCTGGGTCAGTTGGGGGAGGGGGGGGGGGGTGGAAGACAGGCTTCTCCATGATGGGGCGGTAGTTTGCCGGGCATGACTGGTCTGCAGAAGGTTTTTTTCAGGAGGGGCCGCACAAGAGTGTTTGAGGGAAGAGGAAAAGGACCTGGTAGCAAAATGCAGAAATCATCCTTAATAGTTCTGGAAGAACAGTGGAAGACCTGTTTGGAGGAGACCTTGATAGAACAAACTACTCTAGAGACCTCATCAGGTGTGATGGTAGAGAAGGAGAAGAGAAAAGCAGGGGGGGGCATAGGTGGCAAGAGGGTGGGTGAAGGGGAGGCAAGGGTGCTCAGGATTCCCTGCAGTGAAGTGTGTGGCCAATGCATATCACCACGAATGGAGAGTTTGCGGGAGCCCAGGTTGAGACACTGGAATGGGCGCATGGCAGTAGCGAAGGGTAAACAGGTGGAGAAGAGGAAAGTGAAAGGTGGTCAGGGGTGGTCACAGTATGTGCCATGGCCTCACATGGACAAAAATAACCTTATTAAAGCACTGCCATCTCTTACTGCGGGCACAGGGAAATTGATTTATTCATTTGAGAGACAGCTGGCATCACACTGGCTGCAGGTGATTTGAAAAGTGTATTTGTCGCAATATTAGATCAGGCAGATGACATGGGTGAAAGCGGGGTATCCCGGAGTGCGGTTGGGGATGACATTCATGATAGGGCCCATTTTAAATATATAAGGGCAGTGGTTTTGGGCAGCGCTGCCACATGCCTACCCAGACACCTCAGACCTTCAGTCCATAATGCAACGCACAATGCAGGATGGAGATACTGCCCAGTATATTTTACAGACACGAGATGTGGAGGGTGGAGACTGGCGAGTCATCAGATCAAGCAATTGTGTTCTTTTATTTTGTGATCAAACAAGGGCTCCCCAAGGAGGTACAAAAGGCCCTTGACAAAATAGTGGGGATCGAGGCAAAAGGGTGGGTGGACATACAGTGCATAAGAATACACTATAGCAAAAGGTTGAGGGAAAAGGAGAAGCACACGGCCTAACGAGTACAAACAGAGGTACAGGCTGACATCAGGACGGCAGGATACGAGTGAACATTGGGTTTCAACTGCAATACGAGGGTACCCACCGGAGGAGGTTTACAGTGTTGCGAGGGGGTATGGGGGAAAGAGGAGGCTTCAGAGGGATGGGGCCTAGAGGGAGGGGGAAATACTGGACAGTATTGGACATGTCACACCAGCCATTCTCATGTAAGGCATAACCAGCATCATGAACACCCTGAGTGATGATGATCCTTTGTGAGAAACTAACAACTACTTTCAACGATCACTTTAAAAAACTTGGACCAACATGTCCCTCTAAAACATAAATCAGTTAGACCAAACCAAAGCCCTCAAGACTGGTTTAACGTGGAAACTTGTAGACTTAAGAAAAAAGAAAACTGGAAAAGAAGTGGCAAAAAGACCCTTCAGTTAACAAGGAAAACATTGGACCATCTTTATAGAGAAAAAATTAATAGTAGCAAAAGAAAACTACTACAATGAGCAGATTCCTGCAGCTTCCAACTCCACAGGTAGACTGTTCCAGATTCTAAAATCAGTGGAAAAACAAGTGACCTGGTTTCCCCCTTTCAACCCTCACAGCCTCACAGGGAGATTGTGAGACCGTACAAACGGCATTCTCCAATAAAATCTTGAAGGCCCGGGAAACCATAAAAACCTGTACGTAGTTAGCCAGCCTCCCCAATCTGTCATCACATCTGAGTTTCTTTCTCGAGAGAAGACGAAATTTAATTTCTCTCAAATCTCTCTAGATGAAATGCCTAAAATTCTATCCTCCACCAGTTGTACCTCTTGTTCGGAAAACATTCTACCCCCGAATAAGCTAATCCTAGATAATGCTGAGCTGTTCCCCCCCGTTTCTCTGCAGAATGGTAAACTCCTCATTCAGAGAGCACAAGGTGCCTACATCCATCAACACCGTCACTATAACACCTTAAGTTAAAAAACCCGGTTTAGACCAACACGACCCCGTTAACCTTCATCTTATTACGAATTGCAACTTTTTCCTCAAGATTTTAGACAAGGTTGCTACAGGCGAACTGCAAAAATACATCGACCAAAACAACTTGTTACATACCCAACAATCTGGCTTCAGAGAAGCACATGGAACTGAGTCGGCCTTGCTCGACCTCCAGACCAAAATGCTAAGCATAATGGACAAAGGTAAAGCCGGACTGCTGATTTTACTGGACCTCTCGGCAGCATTCGATTTGTTAGATCATCATAAGCTACGAGAGGCCCTAGACAAGTCGGGCAATTGCTCCCAGGAAGCCATCGAATGGATTGCCTCATTTCTAGGAAATAGGAGTTCCAAGATTCAATCAGGTGACCATTCATCAGCCCCCTGGTTGGTCGACTGGTGTGCCCCAAGTAGCCAGTTTCTCACCTCTTCCATTTAACATCTACATGCGTTGTCTCTGTACCACCCTTACTAACTTGGGTATATTTTTCACAAATTTTGCTGAAGACACACAGTTAATTATGGAACTAACTGGCTGTCACACCCAAGACAACAAGCTCGCTTGAAGTCCATCTGGATGTGCCGCAATGGAAACAAGAGCAAGCTAATTGTTTTCGGATCTCCACAGACCAGAGCCAAACTCGATCTGTCTTATTCGACATTTAAAATCAAAAGCTCAAACGGTCAAGGTATCAGATAGGAGAAGACCCTTTGCGTCTCCTTGCAGGCCTCTTTAGGAGCAGACACCCATGTCTCATACCTTAAGCAAACCTGCCAATACCCTCAAAAACTTCTTATACGGATTAGGCCCCTCCTGAGTCAGCATAACAGTTCCATCATTGCTAGTGCCACAATCCTGTCTAGGTTAGATTATGGGCCAGCAGTAAATGCATTAAACAATGCCACATCATACAAAATAACGCTGTAAGGATAATCACCGGCAAACCAAAAAAAAGAGGACATCACCAAGGACTGAAAAGCCCTCCACTGGCTGGCTATAGAAGATCGAATAACCTTCAAGTCAATGTCTCTTGCGCACCATTGCCTACACGGAGCTGCCCCCGGCTGCCTAAAAAAAAAATCAAATTTGTCCTACGTACCAGGTTGAGCCCCAAGGTCCAAATAACAAGGGCTAGCAAAAGCCTCACATAAAAAAAAGCAAATGGACTTGGTTGAGAATTTCCTACCAGAGCAACCGCCAAATGAAATGAACCCCCCCAATTCACCTCAAATTAGAACCAAACTACCTAAAGTTTAGAAAAAATCTGAAAACTACACTGTTTAAATAAGTAAGCAATGATAAGACTCCTCCCCTCACCCTGACCAATTGTACCTCTCAGGCTGTCCTGTTCTTTTCTGTTGTCCTAGTCTTTTTGCGACGCACCCTGATCCCTGAGGGCTGCGGTGCTCTTTAAAAGAATTAATAAAAAATAAATGTGGGAGAATGGGACATTTCTCACGGGAATGTAGAAGCAGGCCAGCAGCTCCCATATGCCCCAGGACCACCGGCCCCGTACCCACAGTACTATGAACCTGCGCACACAGCGGCCCGGTATGGAGCCCCACCCCCTCCACAGTTTCCACAGCTGCAAGCACAAGTTCCTAACGGCCCTGCTCCATATACAGAGCATCTTGCCCCGCCACAAGCGCCTCAAATACCAAAAGGTAATCCAGCTCCCAATGGCACCGCTACACACTACCAAGGGATGAATGTGCTGGGAGAAAATCCTTTACCTTCCCAGAAACTAAGACATACCCAGATTAGTACAGCCCACAGAGAGCCCTAGCATGTTCACTCCTGTTAGTTATTGCCGACCCAGAAGAACCCCTGATGGGTGTGAAGATAGGCGATAAACCCTTTATTTTCATGGTGGACACAGCTGCAACCAAATAATGTATTAAAGAGGGACACTTATCAGGCGAGGCTATGGACACGTAGGGCTTCTCTCTGGGGCAGTTCAAACAATTCCATTTACAGAAGAATTAGCCATCAAGGTGGGGGGCAAGTTAGTACGGGCCAAGTTGCTATTTTCGATAATGCCCCCAGTCAACCTGTTCAGGACAAGCTGAACAGGACCATCTCGTTCACTGAGGGAGGAGTGGTGTGTTCAACCCCAGGGACGTGTCACATATGAACCATGGTTGTCATTTATACATTGGAAAGTGAGACGGCAGCCCGGGGATCCCAATTCGTACAGATTTGTTTATTGGGTCACAGTGTTCCATACAATCCCTCAAGTGGGTAATGAGTGTTGTCGAATACCATCATATTTTCTATTCAGGCCCGCTCAGCCTCAAGGACATGTAGCAGGGACCATCCATACCGTGGATATAGAAGGGGTGGTGGTGTCGAAGAAAATCATTGTTTTTAATAGGGACATATACAGATGGGAGGGGAGTGGCGCACGGTAATGTGCATAGAACCAGCCCAACCGTAAGAAGTGACTGACGCAGATTGGGTTGAGGACAAGGACGGAGGGACAGTGCTGGCCCTGTGTGTTCCTTGCGAGATCATGATACAGTATCGCCACATACCGGGTCTCATGACTGTGGCAGAAAGTGTCCCATCCTTTGCTCAAGAAGATCTAGCTCAAGTACCTGACACTCAGTGGAGCACCAACCCCCATGACGTACAGCTCTTGAGGAGCATTGCTCTAATTCAAATTACCCTTAAGCCAGGAGCAGTATTGCCCAGGGTGAAGCAGTACCCCCTATCAAAAGAAGCAGAGGAGGCAATAAATGACACTATCACTGCATTTTTACACCAGGGCATTATTGTAACCTGTAACTCTCCCTGTAACATGGGTACATACCCGATCAAAAAATCAAAAGGATCTAGTTGGAATATGATTCAGGATTTATGCCCTCTGAAAGACATAGTACAAGCCGAGTTTCCGCTAGTGCCCAACTCTGCGACAATACTATGCAATATCCCTACAATAGTGACCCATTTTACTGGCATTCACTTGAAAAATGCATTCTCAGTACCTTTTCACCCATACTCCCAATATCTCAAGGCGTTTACGCATGGTGAGATGCGATTCCAGCACAGAAGACTTCCCCAGGGGTACTAGGAGTCCCCCAACATCCTCAACAAGGTATTACTCGCAGACTTGGGGAACATACATGTGCCAAGTACCATCATTTAATATGTGGACGATTTGTAAGTGTGTAGTGCCAATGACCAACAGTGCTGGGATGATTCCATCACTCTATTGCAACTGCTTGCTGACAAGGGGTACAAAGTGGATAGAGCAAAGTTGCTGTACTGCCAACAGGTGGTGTTATACCGCGGTCAACTTATTTCTGTTCATGGAAGGAAAATAACACCAGAGCTTGCTGCAGCGGTACACAGCATGCCCCAACCAGCGACCGTGAAAGACGTGCAGAAATTCTACGGGTTGTGCAATTACTGCAGGGCATGGATTTTTGACTACACTACTTACACACGACCGATATTACAGGTACTCAAAGATGCCCAGAAATCCAAGAGCATGGACAGAAGAAAGGCTCACTAGTTTCCAAGAGTTGAAAAACGTGATTTCCACATTGCCCAGTTCTAGCAACACCTGACTATACAGAAGATTTTTCTCTTTTCACATTCAGACGGGCAGATAATGGAAGTACTGACTCAGAAAGCATGATGGGCAATTCCAGTGTAAGCAAGGTCTCACTGTAGCAGATTTTGCTATAGAGAAGTCAGCCACTATTACAATGGAGTGATCATCGCATTTGAACAGATACACTACCTCTCCCATGTGTTGAAGCAGCACATTGCTGTGGACATACAAAAGGACTGGTATGTGCCTAATCTTCAAGAATTGTTAAATGTGTTCATATCAAATTACCAAACATACAATACTGCGCAAACACTGCAGACATTACGAGGCACAGTACCTCGCCGTTCCATGAGCTCCACGTTGATTAGGCCGACATGGGAGAATGTTACACCACCAAAATTAAATTCCCGGAAGGTGTTGCATCTCTTCTCCTGTTGGGTTGAGGCTGGTCCATGTGCACATCCAGACTCCAAGACTGCGGCCACATTTTTAGAGTGTTGCCACGATGGGGAGTGTGTAAAATATTAAAATCAGATAACAGCACACACTTCTTTAAATGAGCTGTTTAAGGAGAGAACAGCTCTGTTAGGTATTAAGCATAGGCTGTGTTCCATTTACCACCCTCAAGCCAACAGTACTGTCGAACGAATAAATGGCCTCTTGAAGGCCAAACTGTGTTACCCTCAAGAAGAATTGGGTCCACCATTTGCCCTTGACCCTTTCTAGCTTGCAGATGCAAACCTGTAAGGATCAGCATCTTTCCCCTCACTAAATAGTCCAGCGCATACATCCGCCCTTGTTGTCAGTTACAAGCGCTACTGATGCTCACAGGGCTACATCCGTCTAGGTGGATACATTTAAAATTCATCTGTCTGCCTAGATGAAGTAAACAAAACGTATCACTCAGCAGATAGCACCATGCCGATCAGAAGACAACAGCACTGCACCAGAATTTGCGAGCTGGACACCTATCCAGCTGGCCCCAGGGGACACTATTTATGTGCGTAACTTTGTCCGAAGGTGAAGCGAGCCGAGGTACAATGGGCCATTTACTGTTGTGTATACCACTCCACTTGTGGTCAAGGTGAAGGAATTAGAAAGATATATAGAGAACCAGGAGGCACACCTGTTTATGAAATTTTTATCTCATCAAGCTAAGTTAGATAAATGGGATTAAAGATAAATTTGAGGTGCAGGGGGAGAAAAGCTCAACCTTGGCATCTAGGTTGGACAAAAATAGACAAAAGTGTGGTTGTTCCCAAAACACTTTGGGAACTCCCGTCCCCTGCACACTATCGAATATCTGAAAAAATCAGAACAATAACTCAAGAGAGTTTCTGGATTTCGTTCACATATAATCTTTTAGGTAGAATTTTTGAAAAAACGAGAATTATGACAGAAACACGTTTCATGATACATAAATAATTTTCCTTAAACAAGTAAGCAAATATGCAAATATTTTCTGGAGACCAGAGATTTTCGTAAAATTATCCTTTTCTTTATTGTACAAAGCATATGGTGGTGCCCAACGCGTTTCGAGTACAACTCTTCTTCAGGGGCAATGGCACAATTGTTTCATTTTTCTACAAAGTGAAGAGATGATATAAGTCAAATTATATTAGCCCATACATATAGTTTATCTTTGTTTTTATCTCAGTTTAACTCAAAAATAGCGTCAACAAGTCATCCGTTGAACATAAAGTAACACATTTAAACAGGTGATCGTAATTTAAGAAAAATATTCATTAATACAAAAAAACACACTTGGAAACCATATAGTAGTGTGCTTGTTTTACACAAAGATAAAGAAGACCAAATGTTGTTTATATTCAGCTCGGTAAATCTGCTTATGATCCCATCCTCCATTCTTGAGCAAGAGTTTACGTAGTTATATTTGTACATGGAACTTTTTTTAACAACAAAAGCGTTTTTTTTAAAAAAATGAAAACAAGGTTATCTAATTGGCACTTTCTAAATGAAAGTAGGTGGATTGAAGACTTACGTATCTTAAGAAAAAATGATCGGTAAAAGTAAGGTGATTGCAAAGTGCATCTAGTGGTTGTCATCCAACACGGAAGGTTTGCGGCAGAAAGGTTCAAAGTCTGTCGACTACTATTTTTTAACTGAGAAGAGAGAGACAAAGATAAATATTTTAAATAGACTGCATCTAATCTAGAGAAAACCTAATGGCTACAAGTACTTACATTAAATATTTTGGAGGGAGGCGCTACAAGGATTGTCGCATCTGCCGGATTGGAGATGCGTCCACCCTGTGCAGCGTCTCTTTATATACTGACTGTGATGCTCCTTGTTAGCAAAGTGACATGCGCGGTGAGTAGCCTAAGTGCGCATGTGTAGATAAAGCTTGTCATGTCTACTGACGTATTTAGGAAAAGGAAGAGTTGCGCATGTGTAGGACAGATCTCATCATGTTTACTGACGTATCCAAGATCAAGTGGTTGCGTGGTGTACGTCAACCGTGTGACGTATCATCCGCGTCTTTCAAGTAAAAGAAACCAAAATGGTGAACCTTAGGGAGGCGAGTCAAAGAGTGCTCAGCAAAGACTAGATGTGAAATTTAGTATACCTGATCTTAAAAAGGTGTAATCTCGGGAATTGAAGTATTTACTAAAGAAGGTATGGTATTCTATACAACGGCCGCATGGGAGGTGGAATGTCGAAACAAGATGGTTCGGGTACATGTAAACATAAGGAAACATATGTATTGGATACGTAAGGATATGTATAAAAAATGTTATGCCAATATTTTTCTAAAAAAGACTCGGATACCATGCTACAGTTTCCAGAAATAGAATGTGCATCCATGAGGAGCAGATATAAATGAAATTTGATAACAAACCGTCTGCAGAGGTTGCTCAGACTAATTAATTTATACAGTAATTTGGAATCGTTTAATGGTTGAATTTATGTTTATGTTTATGTTTTTGTTGATACATATCCTTACGTATCCAATACATATGTTTCCTTATGTTTACATGTACCCGAACCATCTTGTTTCGACATTCCACCTCCCATGCGGCCGTTGTATAGAATACCATACCTTCTTTAGTAAATACTTCAATTCCCGAGATTACACCTTTTTAAGATCAGGTATACTAAATTTCACATCTAGTCTTTGCTGAGCACTCTTTGACTCGCCTCCCTAAGGTTCACCATTTTGGTTTCTTTTACTTGAAAGACGCGGATGATACGTCACACGGTTGACGTACACCACGCAACCACTTGATCTTGGATACGTCAGTAAACATGATGAGATCTGTCCTACACATGCGCAACTCTTCCTTTTCCTAAATACGTCAGTAGACATGACAAGCTTTATCTACACATGCGCACTTAGGCTACTCACCGCGCATGTCACTTTGCTAACAAGGAGCATCACAGTCAGTATATAAAGAGACGCTGCACAGGGTGGACGCATCTCCAATCCGGCAGATGCGACAATCCTTGTAGCGCCTCCCTCCAAAATATTTAATGTAAGTACTTGTAGCCATTAGGTTTTCTCTAGATTAGATGCAGTCTATTTAAAATATTTATCTTTGTCTCTCTCTTCTCAGTTAAAAAATAGTAGTCGACAGACTTTGAACCTTTCTGCCGCAAACCTTCCGTGTTGGATGACAACCACTAGATGCACTTTGCAATCACCTTACTTTTACCGATCATTTTTTCTTAAGATACGTAAGTCTTCAATCCACCTACTTTCATTTAGAAAGTGCCAATTAGATAACCTTGTTTTCATTTTTTTAAAAAAAACGCTTTTGTTGTTAAAAAAAGTTCCATGTACAAATATAACTACGTAAACTCTTGCTCAAGAATGGAGGATGGGATCATAAGCAGATTTACCGAGCTGAATATAAACAACATTTGGTCTTCTTTATCTTTGTGTAAAACAAGCACACTACTATATGGTTTCCAAGTGTGTTTTTTTGTATTAATGAATATTTTTCTTAAATTACGATCACCTGTTTAAATGTGTTACTTTATGTTCAACGGATGACTTGTTGACGCTATTTTTGAGTTAAACTGAGATAAAAACAGAGATAAACTATATGTATGGGCTAATATAATTTGACTTATATCATCTCTTCACTTTGTAGAAAAATGAAACAATTGTGCCATTGCCCCTGAAGAAGAGTTGTACTCGAAACGCGTTGGGCACCACCATATGCTTTGTACAATAAAGAAAAGGATAATTTTACGAAAATCTCTGGTCTCCAGAAAATATTTGCATATTTGCTTACTTGTTTAAGGAAAATTATTTATGTATCATGAAACGTGTTTCTGTCATAATTCTCGTTTTTTCAAAAATTCTACCTAAAAGATTATATGTGAACGAAATCCAGAAACTCTCTTGAGTTATTGTTCTGATTTTTTCAGATATTCGATAGTGTGCAGGGGACGGGAGTTCCCAAGGTGAAGGAATTGCAGCATTAGGTACGCCTCTTGGATGTCTGGTGGTCTCCGCAGACAGCACCAACGGTGTCTGAAAGAATAGAACAAAGTTCCTCAGTGTCACGATTGTTCTTTTTAGGTATGTATGCTAAAATGATATATATATACACACACACACACACACACACACACACCTTTTGTATTTTCCTCAACGATTCTAACTCCTTGCTCAAAACCATCTCAGCTCACTCATCTTTCCACCAATATTATTGGCCCCTATCCTATAAGGGCCAGCTGCTACAGTGTTTGTTGACTGTTTTAATGCTATCATCACTGCACTTGCTAGGCTACACAGCACTTTTCAGAAGGCAGAGTAATTAATATGTTGATACGTATATGTTTTGGCTTCATTTTAGGGTTCAGTATTTAAACATTTGATCAAGTTAAATGGTTGAGGCATATAAAGTGGAGGCATGTTAGGGGTGTGTGTAAATATGGAATGGGACCCTTTCTAGGGAGGGTACCGTTCAAGCAAATGTTTGCACAAATTAACTTATTGATGTACAGAGAACACAAGTAACTAATAATGTCAAATGGAAATGGTCTCGCATAATGAAAAGGGGGGTTGATGAAGGAAGGGGATATGACGAATACAACGGGATTAGAGTAGATAAAATGGCTGATGTGCACCATATTAAAAAAAGTGAGCAATGTGTGGTACTGCCACATGCGCTCAGTGGGGAAAAGGAGGACAAATGGAAGCTGCTAGGTCAGCTCCTTCATCCCACCCCAACCCGTCTGGAGCACCCAAAATGTTACTGCCCCAGGAAATACTATCTTTAGAAACCCAGTGCTATGTTCATCTAGCGCTATGTTGGGTTCACAGCTTGTTCCAGGGACACTGAGTCCGACTTGTGTTGATGGATGGAGATGAAGCAAAATGTGCCAAGAACAAAGTCACAGCGCAAACCACGCCCACTAAAGATGGAAGATGTATTGATTGTATGGGACAGATGGCAGGAGGCGGTAATAAGCTGCATGGCAGGGGGACTTGTGGCGTTTGATGCAGAAGTAATGTGGGATGTTAACAAGTGCCTTACTGCATGGGCCACGTATGTTCCGAAACTGACATGGATAGACACCAAAGAAACACCAGTGAAAGTGCAAGCACCAGAAGATGATCAGTTGTAGTTTCAAGGGCTCGGAAAAGTTCCAGTGGGAACCGAAGGTAAATGCAATAAGACTTTTTACATTCCAGATAAGGCACTGCAGCACTCATGGATATGTGCTGGGTGTTTGGTCAGCAGGTATACTTGCACCTCCCACCATTATAGAGAGGCACATGCTCATTGGCGACATTACATTCAGCCATTCTTGTAGTCCCTGAAGCACACATCTTAATAGCATCAACTTAGGTCGCAACCCAGTCAAGACAACCCCCACAAAGAGGAAGAAAGAAAAAGAAAGAACTGTTTGCTGCAAAGACATAAGAGGCGATCAAATTGTCTGTCCGAGGACTCAAGTTGCTGAAATAAATTCCAGATAAATATCGACTGCACACAAAGATAGCTGTTTTCTTTACGTCCCTCTTGTTACCAGAGGTCCAGGCTGCAGCCAACACCAAATGGCTACGGATTGTGAGGCAGGAGATGATCGAGTCGGCGAACGAAACTGAGCAAGGTTTGAACACTATCAAGAACGAAATGTATGCTATCTGGTTAATGACTCTCCAAAACATATGTGTTAGACCTGCTGACGGCCATAGAAGGGGGGCTGCAACAACAAAACTTTTTTTTAAAAAACATTAATAAAATCGTACTGTCCTGTTGCACATACTCTTCCCCCCCCCCCCACCCCCCAAATGATGCAGAAAACTGGTCCCTGTCATACATCATAGGGGCCTTACACAGGATTCGAAGCTGAAGACTGGTTCGATGAAGTGTTCTCGTGGGCACCATTATGGCTCAGAGCAGGGGTGAAGATATTGGTCCCCATTGTAGTACTCCTGTTGGTGATGTTCAGCACGCGCCAGATGATTCTTCAATACTGCGTAAAGACTCTCCTGAATAGTGTGATGATGGTGGTGGTTTTGATTGGGGCAAGTGGTGCAACCTCGTGGTACAAAAGATGGGTATGCTCACACAGAAGACCCTATGAAACCTCATATGGTGAGACATGAGAGCCATAGAGCCCCCAGGTACGGTAACCACACCTCCACCAGACCCAGAGAACTATACATAACATTGCGTCGACCCATCAAGTGATGGGGGATGCATTTACCTTACTTGTACCCCAGAACAATATGCCCAAGCAGGGGAAAGCTTGTGTGATGTGTGTAGGGTATGGGTGCCTAAAGAAGGAACATGGAGACATGGAGAGTATGATGAGCGGCAAAGTTAGTTAATTCTAACATTAACTAAAGGGGGAATATTGGGGTTGTACGTCCAACTCGCCAGCCCCCCCCCCCCCCCCCCAAAACGATTCAGGCTGAGGAAAATACATTAAGAACGTGAAGAAGCAAAGAGGCATGATGTAGGGGGAAGGAGGTAAGCAATAGGGGACATACGGGTAGCATACAGGGTAAGGGTATAGTGGGTTGTGTCCTAAGAAGGGCCACAGGAGGGGGGTATACCTGTGGGGTTAGTGTATATATTAAGTAATATGAATGAACCATGTAATCGCCAGCCCCGTCCCATGGCAGAAAGCACTGAAGAGCAGCCATATTGGGATCGCGGCCTACGAAGGCACAGGCCAAGGTAACAGCAAAAACGTAACTTGGCACCCAACACAAATACACTTTCTCATCCCGTTCCCATCCCAGACATTAGACAAGAAGGCCTTTGAGACGGATAGCTAGCCCATCCATTGTCTCTGTTCTCATGTGCAGGCCTGTGCAATCAGAAAGGAATGCAAATAGCTAATCGCGGGTAGTGCTGCGCCTGTCCCTGAAGGACAATCTCTTGGGAGACGGGCCAGAGGTCCGGATGGGCCATAAGAGCTCTACCCAGATTTAGAGTGCCAGCATCCCCAGGATAATGGTAATTCTAACTGAACTGCCAGATGCCCACAAGCAGAATACCTAAATCCCTCAATATGTGACTGATTAGTGTGGTCCTGGAGAGGGGCAGGTGAAGGGCTGGGGAAGGGGCAGCTGCCAAAAGGGGTTGGGGGGGGCGGCACAGAGCAGGATGGCTTGTGATTTGTACGAGGTGCACGGGGTGATGCCAAAAAATAAAGGTATGAGCCGGGGAGGCATGGACGGGGCGCTAGCGTATCTGGGATCAGAAGAAGCGCCTCATCTCAGAGGGCCAATTTGACCTCAAGATTATCCACTGAGCTCATGTCGAACTACCAGGTACACATCACGTGAGGTGTTCATGGGGAGGGAAACATTCTTAAACGGGCTGCCAATCAGGTTCATAGAATCATAGGTGGCAAGGCCGAAGACAATGTGGAAGGGGATTGGCATAGAGTAATTGCAACCAATCATCTAAAGTCCTATAGGGAGTGGGTGGGATGTACATGGGGATAGCCAATGAGGTTGGAGAATGAGTACTATATAATGTATGCATCACGGGTGATGACATTGCCCGTTATAATGTGTTGCTTTGCCTTGAACTAATCAGTGTGCTCTGTGGCAGTCGGGATTAAATGCCCCCACTGACCAGCTTTTTTTTTTAATAAGAAATAAAACATTTTCTTTCAAGAGGTGCACCAAGCTTTTTTCCTTAGAGGATTGTTTTTACTCGCCTGGTTGTTGGTGGTCTGCCCTACAATGCAGTTACCTTACTGAAAAGCATTATGTTGCTTTAAATGAAAATAACCAATTGACAGAGGAGTATGTTGATTAACATTACTTCATGACACAGATGGAGACAAAGACAGAGAAAGAAAGACTGTGTAAAGCATACGTTGGCCCAGGAAAGGCTGAGCAGCGCGACACCTTCAGGGGGCAGGAATCAGAGAGCCTGTGAGTTTCAAACTCGCTCCAAAGCACAGAGCAGAACGCCAGGCCTGCGGCATAGCAGTAATGAAAGAATCCAGCAGGGCAAGTGCATGGGAATAGATGGCGGCGGGACCATAGGGAAGTATCTGTGGTGGGCCACTGGTCCAACTAACTGCAGAGACCATTGCACGAGTGAAGCCAGAAGGTGTCCGGTTCCCTACTTATGCACCAGAGCACCAAGACGAGCCAGGAAACCAAGAGTAGATGAGAGCGAGGGAGGGAAAACAAACGGCAACGAGGGAAAGGTACCGGCAATAGAGTCGAAGCGAGAACAACTCTGAGGAACAAGACTCCAGATGACGTTCTCCCTCGAAGAAGGCAACCAGGAGTACAGTAGTCGCGGGTGTCCTCAAAGAGGGAATCATTATGTGGTAGAGCCAACTCCTCTAAGTGCCAATTATGATAAAAAACTTAATCTTGAAACAAAATATAAAAGTGTGAGACCATGAAAGAGGAAGCTAATGCAAAGGTGAATTAAGAGAGAGCAGTACCCATGATTGCTATACCCTAGGAAAAGGGAAGAGAGACTTAAGTGAAGTAAATTCAAAGTGTGATCATCTGAAAGCACAAACTATTGAATGGTTGAATGATGAGAGAGAAAAAACAGTGATAATAATACCTTGGGGAAAAGGCAACAGTAGATGTATCAGATACAAGGCTGTAGAGACCAAAGTGAACTGAAATGTAATGTATACCAAGGGGGATAATCGTCCCAAGCCACAAATATAGTCAATAATATATTGAGACCTACAATCAAGGGTGTGAAGGTTCTAAGATATAACAAGGAGATTGCAAAAAGGAATTTACAGACTGATACTACAAATATCCCAAGGACAAAGGAGTAATTCTCCAAGCTGCGGTTAGTTTATGTAGTGGTAGGGTCAGGTGGGGTAGTTTGGGCAGCTGACTTCTTTATTTGGACTTACATGACAGACCGACAAGCACATTAGTTAGTAAGGTAAGTAGGGAACACCCATAGTGATAAGGAAAGTTAGGCCTTACTATTCGTACTTAATTAAACCATCCATCCTGCAAATTCCATCTGAGAGTCTGGGTCCTTTTTCTGACTCCCCACACCTGCTAGTTAGAGCATGTGAATATAGTTTTTAAATTATTGGAATTTGGCCCTTTTGCACTCTCCAGGGTGCTGTCCTTGTGACTGTGCGGCTGAGGGCTGCTTTGAGCTTTATCCACCTGTGTTTTTCCTTGCCCTTTTGATGGAATCCTCTCTCCACAACTGTTTGAATTCTTCTCATGTTAGGAAAGCTGAGAGAAGGAACCATTAACCCTTTGATTGTTTCAGGACCATATGTTTCAGGTCAGCAATAGTGACTTGTAGTTATGGTTAATCTGGACTAACTCATAGGATAAGCACCTTTTGGCTGCCTTATAACTATGGCGCAGTTTGTCAAATCTTCAAAACACCTTTCCCAATAATATATAGAGACCAACTCAGTTGTGTTGCTTCATAGGGTACGGAGGAGCCCAAAAAAAAGGTTTTCACATTAATTGGCCATGTAAAAAATGTTCCTCTACCTTTGTGAGAACCTCTCTCCCGGTCCGACATGCACTGTCGGCGCCACCTTGGTTAAAGCAAGTATTAACCATGGCCACAGGCCGTGCTCAGTGGGCCAATCATGTGGCTTGCTGTTCCCAGGGCAGGGCCAAAGGCCTTAACCCAAAGAAATACACCAGTTATGATACTTTACTAAAACTATAACTTTTTCACCACTGCTGTGTAAAAAAAAAAAAAAAAAAATATCTATCGCCATGCACTGCTCATGATGCCCACATTACAATTTCATACAGGATTTACACAACGAACAAGAGCCAATCAAAACAAGGAATAGCCAAAATGGTTAAGGTCACTGTAAAACGATGTAATGACCAACATCCAAGAAAACCTATAACAATTGCAACAACGATTTGATGTCCCAATTGATGCTGCAATCATAAACCTCCCTTTACAGAACTTTCAATATACACATTACAGGATTAGCAACGGTAGCGCTAGCCGGACTCCCCCACAGTAGGAGCACTTTTTCAGATGCTTATAACATTGCCACTGTGACATGTCAAGTTGCTTAAAAAAATATAGACCGGGAGCCGCGGGGGGCTGGTGGGGGGAGGGGGGGGGGGAGAATGGAGGGTTTGGGCGGTGTTGCACCATGGCCAAGATGGCAGCTCTCTCCTAGAGCTCTCGTACCTGGCGCTAGCTGAAGGCTGACAAATTCTCTCCCAACTAATTTGATCAATAAGCTGCTGCAGGATCCCCTGTGATCACCATCAAGAGGTCTATTTTCGACCTCGCTGCGGCTCCGGTCACTGATAATGGGAGCTTGGAAAATTGGTGCTGAACGCAAGGTGACTGGCGGTGAATGCGTTACACCGCCCGCCTTCCTGTGGGGCTCGACATCGGCTGGTGGGCGCTCTCGGCGACACACTCAGCCCAGGTGCCAAGCTATTGGAGGGCCCCCTTCCACGACCGGTGGAAAACACGCAACCGTCCCTCTGGAATTGGGGCAGCCGCCCGGCTGCAAACTGTGACACGACGCACAGTACCAGAGGAGAGTCCCTCCAATATGCATCCTCCACACCTCACCACCTTGGAGGGGAGGACACCCCAAAGGCACCTTCTGCACCTCATCACCCTAGCAGAGCGGCGGCACAACCTATCCGCCAACGCGGCCAGGCTCAAGGAATCACAAGCCCACATTCTCCTGCAGCCAGGAGCGCCTCCGGCTCCTCAACCAGTCATAACGTGGGGTTGCTGGGCAGCCGGCCAGCTCAAATTTCACTGGCACTCCCCCCGGTCAACTGGCAGGCCTGAGCACACCCAAACTTCCACACCACTTCCTGTGTACCCAAGGCCTTACTGTCACCCCACCCAAACTGAAGATCAATTGGGGGTGCACTGATCGCTGATGCCTATACAGGCTTCTGACAGGTATAACCACATTTCAATTGGCACAGTCCACGTGAAAGCAGGGGCTGAGCCCTATATACTACCTGCACCCCTCTACAAACTGTTGGATCTTTGCTGTACTCGCCTGTACTGACCCATCACCCGGCTACCTTGAGCCCCCGTCCTCCTCCACCTCGCCCGCCTGGCTACGAGATACTAAACCTAGATACACTTTATATACCAGTACGGACCTAGCTGAGTCATACAATACCATCGCTGAGCCTGCCACTTTTGTTCTCCACACCTGCCCGGATACACAGGATGACCAAGGAAGGAGCTAAAAATCAAAATCAGTGCTCCATGAATCAATATACCAAATACGCACCTAGGACCATTGCCACGGCCACAGCGGCCGCCGATGTGGAGCCAGAGGCTGGCCTGATGGAACCCTCCGAGACTCAGCTCATGATGGCATGTATGCAAGAAGGATTAGCCAAAGTGCATAGCAAACTTGACGATAAGACAAGCACTATAGACTATCAAGACACGCATTGACAAAACAGACCCGCGCTTGTCGGAGGCTGACGAGTCGGCTCCGACCAGAACGGCATGTCCACCACGAGGGTGGAACTGGCTGCACTCTCCAGGCGTGTACTCAAGTGGAGAAGAAAGATGACTTGGAATTGTGGCCTTGCCGTAACATTCGCATCATTGGGGTCCCCGAGTGTAGTCCCGAAACCTACCTCGAGCTCTGTATCGATGCCACTCTACTGACACTCCTAGGTAACTCCTCACTGTCACCACAATTTGCGGTTGAACAAGCTCACAGATCCCTACCTCCCAAGCCTGGAGCTCCTCCACGATCCATTAAAGCCCACATACTTAATTACTGCGACCGAGATGCAATCCTCTGCGCGGCTCGGGAACAAGGAGATCTCATGTTGGGCTACAAGAGAATACATATATACCCGGACTTCTCAGTGGTCGTCCAACAAGAGAGAAAGTCTTTACTGGAGGTGAAGAAGCGGCTGCGAGATAACATGAAATATGCTATGCAATATCCTGTCAAACTGTGGGCCGAATGGAGCAATAAAACTTTCTTCTTTACTATACCCGTCGAAGCTATGAAATTTCACAATTTGCATCACAATGGGGGACATAACTGCTTAGCTGGAATGTTCAGTGACTAGGCAACCCAGTCAAACGTCGGAAAATGCATTTATATGTGGAAAGACACAAAGCCAAAAATGCTTTTTTTTTGCAAGAAACTCATGCGTTCTCTGAAACTTGTGAAGGGTGTGCTAATAACTGAGGAGTACACTGCTTCTATACAACCCATTTCTCACAATCTAGGGGTGTCAAGACCATGATCCATAAGACCCATCCATTCCAGTCCAGTGCAAACACTCCAAAACAGACCTGTTAGGTAGATTTGTCCTGGTATATGGTTCCCTCGTGTGGAGGGAGTTCGTACTAATGAAGGTTTACGGTCCCAACGTAGATGACCCTCAATTCTATAGGGACTTAATTTGCAAACTTGATCAGTATCCATTGATACCGATAATATGGGGAGACTACCTCCAACACCATTCTGGACCCATGCTTGGATAAATCCACTCACAATCAGAGGCCCCCTACAAGAGCGGCCTCCGCTATCAAGGATGACATGCACTCACTGGGACTTGTGGGTGCTTGGAGATCATGTAAAGTAAGTGGGCGAAACCCTCTTTTTTGTTAAGGGGGCCTGACTCTAGAGGGTAGAGAATGCAATGAGAGAGGAGATAGAGTCAAAGGCTACCCTAAACTGAGGCGTGCCATAGGGTGACGGGGTTGCAGCTAGGTGGTTACTAGCTTGAAAAAACTGTCTGCATATTCGTGGGTTAGTAGGCAGAGTGACAATTTATTACATGTTTTGTTTTAAGATCACAATACGTTAACATTTTCAGACAATGTTAACGTATTGTTATCTTAAAACAATACATGTAATAAATTGTCACTCTGCCTACTAACCCACGAATATGCAGAATACAATGTGCTCAACGTTGCATATCTTTTGTGCTACGGCACTTTCTGTAAATATGTTTTCGGTGTTAGTTAAATAAAAATATTTCTTTTTTGTTAGTTTTGTATCCCAAGGTAAATTGTTTATTCAAGCTAGTAACCACCTAGCTCCGCTGCGACCCCGTGACCCTATGGAACGCCTCAGTTTAGGGTAGCCTTTGACTCCATCTCCTCTCTCATTGCTTGGAGATCATTACATGTGGGAGATCGATCCTATGCTTTCTATTAATTGGTCCACGGTTCCTCTTCCTGTATCGATTTGTTGCTCATCTCGGATACGCTCCTGGAGAGGGTGGAGGGGGGTTATGGAAGCACGCATGCTACCCCGCACCTTTTCCAACCATGCTCCAATCACCATCACTCCAACACTTCTAACACTGGCTAGGCCCCTCAATACCTGGCGGTTTAAATCTCTAGCACTACAAGACACCGCATTTGCATCTACAATTGTTGAACACATAGGACTATTCTTTGAGGAGAATGTGGGTTCTGTAACTTTGCCTGGTATACTTTGGGAGACCTTCAAGGTCTACATTAGGGACCTCAAAGAACTGGAGCAGGTCCTCACTTCGGAGAATCCCCCACTCCCCACTCCTTCAGCCACACTGACAAATTAAAGAGGCCATTGACACCATCAGACTACACGCTGAATGCAAGGTGAAGTTCTTCGACGCCCCATCAGCGGCTAGGAGATATGGGGAGGAAGACAGACCAGGCAAACTACTTGCTCGCATGGCCCGCCAAGAAAGCGGATGCATCTCGGCGTGACCGACGCTGCCGGAGCCTCAGTGCACACACCAAAAGCCATTAATGAGGTATTCACACATTTATATACTGACCTTTACACCAACAAAGACACCTGCACGACGGAACAGATCGCCAGATTCCTTGACGCTTTACCCCTTAGCCAGCTCTCCCATGGCACTAAAGCCCTGCTTGATCTCCCGATTACCCTCACCAACATCACCGTGTCATGATGCCTACCTCCAAGGAGCCAGGTCCGACCCAGCAACCCCAGAGGCAGGCATCATTTCCCCCAGGGGAGTGCCAGCGGACCCAAGCTGGGGCCCTTTGGACGCAGTCCTGGCGCCTTAGGCGCCAGGCTCATGTTGGACCCCTGTCCTGGCGCCTTAGGCGCCAGGCTCATAAAGCTAGACATGTGTTCAAGTGTTTTAATGTGCACTTACCTGATGCAGACCATGCTGCTACATCCAGGCCCTCTTGAGGCCTGAATGGAACTACTTTACCTGTGGGACTACTTTCCACCCGGGTGTGGTCGGGGAAGGATACATACCTGATCGGTGGAAGGATACACACTTGGAACTTCTTCCAAAGCTATTTAAACCACACCCTATCAGCAACGCACGCTTCGCGTTGTTCTGCTCCTCGCAGCTGGACGCTCACCCTGTCAGCTCCTGCATCTGGACCTCAGCCATGCCCGTCAGTATCCTGGGTCACCTGCAAAGGGAGACAAAAGACCTTACCTGCTAAATCAGCACTACAGAGACATCACACCGACGATCCTGAAAAGGAAGACATCATTTTTAAAAGCATTTCGCTACGATCGCTGAAGCGCTGCATTTCACCCACCTATCCTGGACACCTCCATCTTCAGCAGCGATCATCCGGATCCACAGCCACTTCCCAGAGCCTAGAGAGAAAAAGACAAGAACAAGGTGAGAGAAGGAAAGGAATTGGAAAAGCTCAGTTTCCTTCTAAGACTTACCTGTTGGGTCATTCCCCATTTCATTTCGGGTCTTGCCGCTTCCAGGCATTTTCCGGACCCCGGCCCATATGGGGGAAAAAAGACAAAGACATTGAATGAGTGAATGCAAAGACATTACCCGAGCGCTCATCCAGAACTTACCTGTCATTTACTGGAACTGCACGTTTCACTTCGGGTCGGCGCCATATCTCCGGCATTCCGAACCCCGGCCCCTAAGGGGAAAAAGACATAAGCATTAGCGCTTGCTGCAACAAGACCATGAACATTATTATTAAGCTTGGACTTTTGAACTTGCAGCAGAACTTTTGCAGCGCCTAACCTGAATAGTCAAGCTTACCTGAACTCCCATCAATCCTCAATCCAGTGAAGTAACTGGGTTTCAACGCGCCCCTGCATCAGAAGCAGGATGGAGAGCTCATCCTTCCTGACCCTAAGGTGAGACTTCACGGGGAATCGTGGAAGGGTATTGTGGAGGGTTGGAAGAGAGTGGGAGGCTTGAGCATAACTCAGTCAGTAGGTAATACTCCCTTTTCACGCACAGGGGAATATTCCTGCGAGCCAGAGAAGCCAGAGTAGAGGGGCCTTTCCTGTCCATCTACAGAGTCCTGCGCTTCACCATTGAAGAAGCATCAGCACTCGAAGCCAGACCTGCGCCTCCGTGGGAATCAGGTGAGCGTTACACACCGATGCCATCTATCTCTTGCCCACTGGTAAGGCCCCCGGCACTGACTGCCTCATGGCTGAACTATATAAACACCACAAAGAAACCCTAGCACCCCACCTATTGCAGGTGTGGCTGGAGTCTCAAGTCCCGCGCACTCACCCCACCATGCGTGAAGCGGTCATTCTTTTTCTCAAGCCTGGGAAACCTGCCGCCCAATGCAGGTCGTACCATCCGCTTTCCTTAATCAATACGGATGTGAAAGTGTTTGCCGAGATACTCTCCACTCGACTTATGCCAGTCATGCCACACATTATCCATCACGACCAATCGTGCTTCATCCCGGGCAGATCCATTGTTCTTAATCTGCGACGCCTTTTCAACATTTTGGCACAAATACACTTTGATGCCAAGGCCGTAGCTGTCACCTTAGATATCCAGAAGGCATAAGGCATTAGATTGTGTCTTGGAAGTTTATGTACTCTGTATTGGCGGGTTGCGGGTTCAGCTGGGGGTTCCTAGATGCCATCTCCCTCCTTTGTGCATCACCAGTGGCTAGGGTCAACACAAATAGGTTATTCCCTCCTCAGCTCAAGATATGCAGGGGGTACTCGACAGGCGTGCCCCTTGTCCCCGTTAGTATTCGCTATTGTCATTGAACCCTTAGCAGATATGATTTGCCTTAAACAGTTATCGGGGTCAGAATGTCAAAAGACCCCGCAAATAATGTCACTAGGCAGACAACGTGCTATTTACCCGCGACCCGGGGGTACACCGGAAACCCGTCATGCAAGACATTTTGACCTTCGGAGAGATTTCGAACCTCCGAGTAAACTGCAGTAAATCAGAACTCCGCCCCCTCAAAGACGCTACTAAACCACCACCAGGGGTTTAAATGGTCCTCAGAAACCATTCGCTACCTGGGAGTGATGATTGCGCTTAACTGCCTCTCTCTGCACATACATAACTACATGACCTATATGGTGCACCTGCAACCTAAACTCGCTAGCTTGTCCCGCCTACCCATCACAATTGCCAGTAGAATAATGCTCCTAAAGATGATAACACTCCCCAAACTCCTATATTTGTTCTTAAATGTACCTCTGTGGCCTGGCGGGGCGCTGTTCCAAGAATTGGACAGCGAAATCAGCAAATGTGTCTGGCACTCTAGCGCTGTTAGATTGAAATGGGAGAAGATGACAACCATTTGACAGGGGAGGAATTGCTGCACCTAATTTCAGACTGTACTGTATGGTGGCACAGGCGCAGATCGCGTTTCACTGGTTTATGGATGTCCTTCCCAGTCCTCATGTACAACTCGAGAAACTCTCGGCGGGAGACTGGGATCTCCGGTCCCTGGTACACCCACTGGTGGTCGCGGAGGATTGCTGCTTCAACCCCACTAGCATCACAGCACTGACCTGGCATAAAATTGGGAGAGAACTTTGCCTGTCTGCTCCATTTCATAAAGGACCTTCCTCTTTGGAACTGCATCTCACACCCTGCCATGAGTAGACTCCAGATCCAGCAATATATGGATGCAACATGGATTCTCTACACTGGGGTCGTTCATAGAGGGTAACTTCATCCAATCCACCGACGTCCCTGAATTAATACGCGACCAATCTTCACAATGGCTGCAATATGCTGGCCTCTGCAAGGCTTTTAAGCAATTATGGATTTGTTTCCCAGTCAAACCCGAAAATGACCCTATGGTGGGTTACGTGGTGGCTGCAGGAGACAACCACAGGCACGTTTCATCATTGTACGGCCTGATCCAAGCTCACTCCACAGTACAACGCAAGAACTAAATGGGCCGCAGACCTCCAATTAGATATACGTGATGACCTCTGGTCCGACATGTGCACACAAACAAACACAGCATAATACAACAGATTCTGACTGATACAGCTAAAGGTGTTGCATCGCTATCACTACACCTCAGGTCGACTTAGGTTGTTTTCCAGGGAAGATACCAGAACATACTTCCATATGGCATTGCCCTCAACTCACGACCTTCTGAGAACTGTGCAATATTGTCTGAAATGGTCTCCAAAACTGTTGACCTTGTGCCCCTAATGTGCCTGTTCTGCATTGCCCCCCCCCTCATTTTGTGTAAATATGTACGATTGTGTCTTCTCTTGGCCAAACGATGTATCCTACTATGATGGACTAGTCCACACTGACCCCAATAAAGACCATTGGTTGAAGGATGTGGTGTGGGCAAACGACATGGAAGACCCGTGGGCAAATATGCAACCATCCCAATCCCGCCCCATCGATATTTGGACTCCACTTAGGTCATATCTCCTGCACAAAATGCCAACACTTGCGTCACCCATTGGCTCACCGTTAACATGACCTACATCCCTGGACTGCCTGGTTTCCAGAAATAAACTAAATCAGTCCTTCCCTATGCTTTACTCAGATATCCTCAATTACTGTATGACACCACCTGAACGTAATTGTCAACTGATCCGACATCTCTGTCAATAATGCAATGTCACTGAACTTGTAGCATGTTTTACCAAGTGTACCAATAAAGAAAGTGTTTAAAAAAGAAAAGAAAAAATAGACCAAACTGAATTTTCTTAGAAGGTTGTGCGTTTCATCACAGGATGGGTGCAAAATGTAGTTTCTCATGCAATTTCTCATAAGGAAAATTTAACTCAACAGCCTGAACAACTGTACGGGTTTGTGCCAAATTTAAAGAAGCGTGTGCCTGGTCCCAAAAGCAGACTTTCCCAAATTTGGCACAAATCTGCTCTATGGTTTGTTTTAAATCTGGCCAAAAGTGTCCAAAACATTGTTCAAGTTAACTGGGTCCAGGTGAAATATCCACTGATCCACCTCACTTCTTCCCAGGGAGTCGATTGGTAGCTGTATCTATGGATCTGGCAAGGATCTGCAGATACAGTAAAAGGTAACACGATTGGCTAAAGACAGTCAAACTAAAAGGGGCAAAACAGATTTTGAAGGGCAGCAATTGTGGGCCGAGAAAATCGGTGCTACTAAATATTTTCAAAACCACACAATTTTTAGCTAGTGCATACTAATATGCATCAAGGGGCTTGAGGCTGTGCACAATGCTGTGTCCCAACAAGAGTGAGTACTGGCCATCAGTGCACACAATGGACCTGTACCCAGCAAGGGGACATGAGTGGACCATATTCAGTGTGCAGTGGCAGCACATACCATTATATTAAAAACAAAGAAAAAAGTACACATTGAGATTATTTTTAAAAAAGGGACTTTCTAGCTAGGTTTCCCTAAAACAAAGAAAAAAAAAATCAAATTCAGAGGAAAAACAACTTTGTTAAAGATGTTAGCATTGTAAGAAAAGAAAATGTTTTCCCCGTTATGGTTTCCGATGCAATGATGACTCTGCTGCCACCACCATAAAAAAAACAATTCTACCACTCCTATGCACTGCTTAGGCTGCTACGTATTCAAACACAAATTTCGTGCATGTACGCATCCACAGGGTAATTCTAAATTTGATTTTACTGCCAATAAAAAATAAAAAGACTTTTAAAAAAAAGTAAAAAATTAAAATTAAAAAAAAGTTTGCCTGCTAGCTCGTCCTGCTTATTTATTAAATACTGCTAGATGTAGGTCTATATTTCTTTGCTCACTTTGCAACTAGACGATACAGGTTCTAACCTGATATCGCCACTAGCACACAACATTGGATTGCAGGAGTTACAGACCCATTTTACAACTTCCTTTTATTGGCAAGCTGATTGAACGAACTGTGTACAAACAACTTCATGCCGTCAAATCAAATATTTTAAATTCAACCCAAGCCAATTTCTATCTGCACCACAGAACTGAATCTGGTCCGACTACACAGCAGAGGACATAAGGCAAATGGTTGAAGCTGGGAGTATCGGCGCATTGCTGTTATTACTCTTCTTCCCCATCAACCATTACATTCTTCCCAGGAGCCTTCAACAAATGGATATTGGAAATTAAGCTCTACTGTTTTTGCCGATTCCACTGCACTAAGTCAATAAGCAGCCTTACCTATGTTAAAGTCCTCTCTTCATACAAGATCCATCCTGGAGTGGCCTCAACATACCCTTCTTTTGAATAATTAAAAGGATCCCTTGTCCAAACTTGCCAGGTATTCAGAATAAATTTAGAAAATCTGACGGAGGACACCCAGATCATCCTGTATTCCAACAACCCCCCCCCCCCCCCGCCAAACGGCCCCACCATCCCCCAACTTCAGGTTCAAGAATTAAACTATGCACACCACCAAAACTAATTCCTAACAGGTTGTTTGGCGTCAAGTTGACCAAAACAGTGCATGAAGCCCAACATGCTTTTATATGAAACATTTTAACAGAATTCGTTCCACAAGTACAAATGGCAGGCTAGCAATTCATAAGGCGAAGGGGTTTAGGTGGCAGACGAAGAGCGGGGGATTGAAGTTGAGGATAACAGCCATTTAAACAGCTCATATCTACACAATCAGAAGATCAATGTAGAGCCTTTCAAAATACCCCCCCCCCACATGACTCTTGCCAATCAGAAGTGGACAAATGCCCAGATTATCTTGCTACACTCCCCCACTGGCACCATTTTATTTCATGCCCCTGTCTCCCCGTTTCTTCCAGTCTCCGCCATCTCCAATGTCCACTACATCTCCCCCCTCCTTCCTTCCTTCCTTCCTTCCTTCCCCACTGCAAGCCGCTCCAGTCTGTCGCTGCATACTCGTGCCAGATGCAGTGGCCACCATGACATAGAAAAGGGCACCGCTTGCTACGCTGTGGAGGCCATCTTAGTGTTTTATTATTTTTTTTTCTTTGTTCCATTCCGTTTTTAAATTGTATCAGCGCGCTGGAGGGTATGCTAATAGCGTTAAGCCCCAAGCCCTCTGGGACGCCTTTTCTTTGCTCAGGGCAAGCTCGCCCCTCTACTGGGTGCTTAATGCTACATTAAAAAACCTGAAGACCACCTCCACATCAGAGAAAGAGAACTTCAACCCAATGTGTAAATTGAGCCTGGCTGAATACCAGACAGAGGTTGAAACACCCAAGTCCACTAAGTATTTCCAGATTTCCAGTTATTCCTCCTTTTTACAGGGTCAACAGTCCAAGAACAACTTTATCTTCTTCTAAGTAGCATGGAGACATTTCTCTCTGTTGTCAGCATACCGCAGAAACATGCTCACTATACCACCTCTCGCTGCAAAAGTGCCCCAACAAAATGCTGGAACGCCACTGTTACTACAGGTGTTACCACAGTTTAAAACAAGACAACGCTCGCTAAATCTCAGGTAAGAACAATAAACCCATATTTAAACATTTGCTAGGGGAACTGATGTTATTTTGGACAAGTTATGCCACGTTAAAACTGTATCCATTCATTTTACTTTCCCAGCATTAGAGCATAGCATGTCAGCGTATAGCCGAAATAATTTGTGGATAGCACAAAAAGAAACATTACATAAGCATTTAAAAACATTACAATTAAAGCAGGCGTTTGTTCGATATTGGCACTGCAATTAGAAGACTATCACACGTAGATTAACACCCATTTTGTGCAAGTTAACACATGTATTGCATTTGGAATTACTGAAGATTAGCACATGTACTGCACTTGGTAGATATTTGAAGGTCAGCACACTCATTGCGCTTAGAAAGGTGTGGTAGGTTAGCATATGTACTTCTCTTAGACGAATTGCAAAGGTTAGCCCTTGTTTTACACTTGGGGAGACAATTGTGTGGGTTAGCACATGCATTGCACTAATAAGAATTGACAGTCCTCACAGGATGTGACGTAGAACCGCAGGAGACGCTGCCTGTCAATACATAGCATGTTGCGCTATGTCCACGCATCCAAACCTTTCAGAACAGAGGATCGGACCCTCTGCGGCAAAGCCCTCGCAGGACAAGACCACTGAGTTGTGTGACGCATAACAGCAGGAGACACTGCCCGTTGATATGTAGCATGTTGCACTACATCCACGCATCCAAACCTTTAAGAACTGAGGATCGAACCTTACGTGGCAAAGCCCTCGCAGGACAAGGCTGCGGTACTGTGCGACGCAGGTGTTTGGCGACAAAGGGGTCGGAAAACCTTGTGCAAGCATGTAGTGCAGCCATCGACCAGCAGCGACCGCAAATTAAGACCGGTGCAGGTGGGGAATGCAGCCATTACTGCAGTCTTCTAAACTGCCCTACCTCGCACTTACTTCCATTTCAATGAAAATTTCACCCTGCACTGTCTCTACGCATCCATTAGGCTGTCCCTCTCCCGGGTAGCCGTACTTTGTTTTCTGTGTGTTTGCAACTGTTTCTCTGCATGTCTTTTGCATCTTGCACATTTTTTTTTCCCGTCAAGTGATTATTTTTGGCCTCCATCATGGTTTCTCTGCATTCCCCTGGTTATGCATACCCACCTCTCCCCCCCACCCATCTAGGTGAATTTATTGGACTCCATTTCTCCTGCATTCCTTGCATCTCCCATCTAGATGAATGTTCCAGAGTGTGCTTGCACACTCCTTGCTGTGTCCACTAGGTCCTTCTCTTCTCTAGGTTCCCTCTTATGCTGTGATCACTACTTTCTTTCCCTCTATAGGTTGAGCCGAGCCTAGTCGGCTCCCACCGTTTTCTCTACTCACTGCCTGTTGCTGCCCTTGCTTACTTGTCTCTGCCTGTGCTCTGCTGCTGCCCGTTGCTCTTCGGTTTACCCCGGACCCCTTTTTTTCACAAGTTCCCTCCTTATGCACCCTGTGGGGCATAGCTCTATGCAGGGTTTCTTTGCCTCCTCTCGCCTGCCCATTTCTCTTCCCTCTATCACACCCACTATGGTGCTCTCAATTCCCCCCCGACCCTCCTCCCCCCCCCCCCCCATCTTCTCCAACTGCTTTTCTAGCTCCTATTCTACTCTTCTCACTAGGACTGGAACGAAGAAGCTCAAGGAGGACACCCTGGTCCCCAGTCCAGCCCTTTCCATCACTGACAGCTATATTAGTGCTTCTTCGAGTCAGACTCTCACTGACATCCTCAGTCGTTCCTTTGCCCGACCTATGGACCCTTCATATGGTTGCACTTCTCTCTCCCTCCTCCCCTTCTCCCATTAACGGTGGTACCCGGTGGGAGATCCTCTTGGCCCCCTTCCAGTCCTCCAGAGTATCATTAATGTCTACCTAAACTGCAGCGTCATGATCCAGGGCCAATCTCCTACCATTTGATAGGTGCCTCCCTTGCCTCATCAACTTCCTTCCTTCTCCTGCTATTTCTTCTATCACTTCTCTGCCACCTCCTTCTACAGCTCTGGCTCCTGCCATCTACTACCACTCTGGCTCCTCGGCCACCTCCATTCTCCACCTTTCTGGCTCCCTTCCCATCCACTACCACTGTGGCTCCACTTCCACCTCCTTCTTCCACCTCTGTGGCTTCTCTTCCACTTCCGATTGGTACTCCTCTCCCCTCTAACCTGCTTAACTCCTGGACCTGGATGTTCTCGCTCTGAGACATGGCTCAAGGCCAGCTCTGTCATGAGTTTTGACACACTCCTCCCAAAGGGCTTCAAAATCCTCTCTAAGCCCAGGCCCAATAGGCCAGGAGTCGGAGTAGCCCTGATCTTTCCTGAGTGGATCCCTGCTTCCATCATCCCCACTCAGACCTATTCCTCCTTTGAATGCCTGGCCTGCAGGCTCTCTCTCTCTCCTGGCCTGTCTCTGACCTTTCAGTGGTGAACTAGAGGATTTTGAATTCTATACGGCTTGCTAAACTTTTAAGGAAGCGTACGAGTGTTTGCACACACCTTGAGTGTAAAACACGGACTACATCCAGTGTCTTGTTGGCAGAGAATAGAGGGATCACGTGTCAATGGCCCCACATCCCCTGAACTAACTGGCCTGTAGAACATTTGGTGGAAAAAAACACCTTGGTGAAAAACGAGAGACAACCACAAGATACAATAACATCGCAATCAAGAAGGAACCCTGTCCTTTGGCTCGGTTCTGCTGATAGTGCACGAGGAGATTAGATTCGAAGCCACCGCACTTTTGGAAGTGGCTTTTCGGGAAACAGACTTGGTTTACTGCAATTTCACACGTGATAAAAGCGAAAGAAACGAGTCTTTGAAAATTGGACACCTATCAATTGCACACCAACTTGAATTCTCTTTTAAACTGTCTTCTGTTTTTAATTTTTATGTCCTGATGAGGTGCACCAGACGGAAAGTGTACAGACCGTTCTGGTTGCCCGAAACTCGAGTTGACAACACCATAGAGCCTACTCCTCCCAGAATTGGCCCTAACTTGGGTTTATATAGACAAAATGTGGGAATTGATGTGTTCATGAGTAACCATGTTGGAACATCTACCCAGTGTTTTACTTTTTTGAAATTGTTAAAATAGGCACTTCTGAATAACTAAGATACCAACCCAAATAGAAGGGACGTTCTGAGTTACAGAACAGAACCATTAAGATTGCATATATTGCACAAGTATGAGTGGCGTTTTTTGTATGTATGGGGATGAATGGGTATGTGTGGAATGATATGTGAGCCTTTTTTTTGTTGGTGTGACAATGTGTGGTTTTGATGATTGGTTTTTAATAGGATGTGTTCTCAATGTATTTAATATGCTTTTTGTAAATGTTTTTCATGATTAAAATATGATTAATAAATAAAATAAGTGAATTTTGACATGCTGTGTTGTGTCTAAAGCATACACTTCTTAAATCGGGTCGGTGTTTTGGAAGGATTTATGCAGCGTTTTCTTTACGCATTAATTGTATGGATTAACAATAGGAGGGTGTGCACTTATCCATGGATAATTGTGTTTTTGTTTGCCCTCTCTGACCTTGGCCACCATCTACAGGTTCACCTGGTCAGGTCACCCTCTTCCTCTCTGAATAGGCTGACTTCACTTCCTCTATCCCTTCCTCTATCTCCCAGCTTCTCCTCCTTGGGGAGCTCAGGATCCACCTGGACTCCCCATACTACTCTGGACTTTTTTGCAACCTATGCGACTCTTTCCCCTCTACATATGATATGATATATATGATATGGCATTTATAACGTGCCTATACACAAGTGTTTCATTCTGCCCTCTGGTCCAACTCACTCCGTTGGCCTTTGATGTTCTCATCTCTTCAGACATCCCCCCCTCTCTAATCCTCTCACTACTCTTATCTCCTGGCATGACCACTTTCTTCTCACTGTCATGTTCCCTTGACAAAAGCATACCTGGCACTGCCACCTTCCTTCACGGTTATTCGACCTATGAAGCGAGTGTCAGTGGCCGCCTTTGCCTCCACATTCTCTCCCCCATCTATTCCTGCGGCTGTCTCCCATCCTGACACAGCCCTTTTCAACTGTCTCCTTTCCATCTCTGCCACTCTGGATATCCTTGCCCCGGTTATGAGGATCCACCTGAAGCCTGCCACCAAGTGCAATTTTTGGTATGACTCTGATCTGGTTGCTCTGAAAACGCAAAGAGTAGCTGAATGGAAGGGGGGAGTCTCGGGTGCACCCTCTGACAAGTTGCCATGCCAACTGCTCCAAAGGCAATACAGACTCTCCATCTTCTCCAAGAAGAGGGTCCATATTCAAGCCTGCATCTCTGCGGCCTCTAACAACACAAACAAACTTTACAAAACCTTCAAGGAGCTGGGCAATCCTACTGCAGCATCTACCTCTACCAAGGTCATCTGCACAGCTCTGGCTTCTCATTTCACCACTAAAACCCAACACATCCTGTCCGCACTCTCCTCCTCTTCTCTCTTCCTCCACCTCTTGGAGGCCCTCCTTGGCCTCCTCCCTCTCTCCTGTAACACCTGAAGATGTTTCCAGACCAAGTCCAGTCTATGAAAATCTCATCCAAACAGGTGATACCCTGCTCCTCCAGAACCATTAAGGACAACACTGGTTCTCTAGCTCCAGCCTTGGCCGATTTCTGTAGTCACTCCATCGCCACTGGATATTTCCCCTCTCTTCCCAAGCGCTCCTTTGTGCATCACCTACTAAAAAAGTGTCTTCTGCCGACCCCTCCATTCCGGCAAACTATCGCCCGATCTCCATCACTCCTTTCCTGTGCAAACAGAAGTTGGCTATCTCCCAGCTAAACCGCCACACGGAATCTGTTGGCATCAGAGCAGCCAGAGGCACTGGCCAACACCGGTGAAGATCTGCTCTCTAATCTAGACTCTAGTTCTCCCTCTGTCCTCCTTCTCAACCTTTCCTCTGCATTTGACACGCGTGGCCGACTTCCTTCCTCCTGGACGGATATTCATACATATATTTATTTATTTTTATTATTATTATTTTTTTTTCTCCCCCCCTCCTCTCTCTCCCCCCTCCTCCCCTCCTCCCCTCTCCCCCCTCCCCCACTCTGGTGGAAGTGGAGCCACAGTGGTAGTGGATGACATGCAGCTCGCTTTGAGGCTACCCTCATCCTCCTCTGCCTCCTTGCTCATCCCAGTCTATCCGCTATTCAGGCATGGTGCGCCTCCAACAATCTCTGCTTAACACCAGTAAGACTGAGGTCCTTCTGATAGGGACCCCTGCTCCAGCTTTTCCTCCCTCACTCGGCTGCCCTCCTTGGACCCCGAGTCCTCATCCTCTTGTCAGGCAAAATACCTTTGTCATCTTCGACTCCACTCTCTCCTCTCCACACATCACAGACCTTGCCAAGAAGGCCGATCTCCAGCTGTTCCTCCTCAGAGGTATTCACCCTTTTCTCACCTTCCCCCAGAAGCTCACTGTCTCCAGAGCCCTGGTTCTCTCCAGACTGGACAACAGCCTCTTTCTCAATCATCCCAACTCTACTCTTCGCCCCCTGCAACTAATCCAGAACAGCACTGCAAGACTTGTCCTTGGCCTCAAGCCCAGGGACTGCATCTCTCTGGCCCTGAAATCCCTCCACTGACTCCAGGTGGCTGCAATGATCAAGTTTAAGACCCTCTGCAATGTCCACAAGGCTTTCTGGGGCAGTGGAGCCCACTACCTTCAACTCTCTTCCTAAGTACCTTCCTCCTAGAGTCCTTCTCCAAGCAGAGATTTGGGGGTTGATCTCTCGCCTCTGCAGGTGCCTCCTTCTGGAATGGCCTCTCTCCGCCTTGAGCCCGATCTCCTTAACTTCCAGAATCTCAAGACCTACCTTTTCTCCTCTTCTTTCTCGCTCCCTCTTCCCTGCTAACCTTCCCTTGCTCCTGCCGCATCTGCTGACTGGCTGCTCGGTGTCCTCCAAGTCATATGACACCAGCGCCCTGTTGGGTGTCTTGACCCACGTTTGAACTATTATACTGCAACATTTGGTGCTGTGGGCTTAGAAAATCCAAGATGGCGGAAAAGCCCACATTTGCGCCAGAATCCAGGAAAACCGCGCCATTTTGCGCACATGAAAATGGTCCCCTGACCTGCCACCCACCAGTGCAAAGAAAGATGGTTCTGTGCAAAATCCGTTTTATTAATGTCAAAAACTGCTAAGATCATGGGCCCGGAACCACCAAACAAAAATCCAACTCTGGTTGACCGTTTTACTTTACTCTACTGCAGATCCACATCAATGCCATGTCAAGCAAGGATCATATACTATCAAGTAAAATCCTTTCTTTTTGAAATGCATTAATTCAAGACAGCTGTCAAAAATAGGTGCAGTACCGGCATTGGACACTGACCGGCGCTGGCGCTCTATAAATCCTGACAGGAGAGATGTCTTGCAGAACTGTGCAGTGAACAGAAGGGGGTCTTATGTAATTAAAAGTTCAAAAGACTTGCTTTTCCTGAGAACCATTAACACCTCAGAAAGACACACAACAGCCCAGGATATCACATGGCCCTGTTGATTGAGAGGGAGGAGTTTCCCCTGCAGCCTGCAGGACACAACACATAAGACCCTTTCAATTGAATGGGGTATGCTGATTTTGGGTGTGGACTGTAAACAGTCTTCTGGAGGATGGAGAGGCCTGCGATCTCTGACTCACCAAGCTTCTGGGGGCGGGCCAGACTGGATTGTGGATTCATATTGCAGCAAATATATGTTTAAGTTAAACGCTTCTGAAATCTTGTATTAAGCTCACAGAAATGTACAATTTGGGGGTCCTTAATATGGAAAATGCCCTCACGATCTGAGACCAAACTCCACTTTGTGCGGTGTTCTGGGGCCGAACCCCGCTATTTATTAATATTGCAGACACTGGGTTTAGGATAGAGACATAGTAATTTCCAGTAATATGCTCAGGGAAGGGGTGCAGGTCTGTGTAAGATTTGATGAAAAACCAATGTTGCTAAAGCTACCAAAAATGAAAAAATGTTGTCATTTCTTAACCCAAGCTCTTAGAAAGATCAGAGTTGGGCAAGAATGTACCTTAATTCATCTGCAATGTGTACATGTAATTTCAACAAACTGTATCTGGGAAATATGTGTTTTGGGTAAAATTGATTTTTCTAAGTAAATGCAAAGGAGTGTTCTTTCTGTATGCCATGAAATTGATGCCCGATTACGCTCCATTCCTTCCCCCAATCAAGGGAGAGAGGAGAGCTTGGCCAATGATAAGTTGTGAGGGGCAGGCTTAGTTATGCCCACGCACACACCCATTTTCAAAACACATAAAAAGAGACTGCTTTGGACAGGCAAGACCTTCACTTTCCACTTTCTTGCGAAGTATTTTGCCGGACCAGACAATATCCAGAAGAACCATCTCCAGAACTTAGAGTCTAGACTTCAGAACTTTTTCAGCAGTGCCAAGAACTTTTGCCAGAACCAGAGACCAGACCGCTGTGAAGTGCAGAGCAGAGCTGACCCAGAGATCTGTGACTTCAGAACCCCCCGCCAGGAGTCCACTCCAAACCTGATCAGACCTTGACGGCCTATTTCAAATTTATAGTGTGAGTATTCAGCCAGAACTGTGCAAACCAATCCCTTAGTTTAAAATAATCCAATTCAAAAAATTTCCACCGATCTGGAACTGCATCATAGAATTGTGTGTCCATCCTGTTGATTCAAAACCTTCCACAGCGCACCCGTCATTCTGAAACTTTAATTTAATTTCTGAAAATCTATCTCCACAAAACCGTCTGTATCTTTGGAACCGTGTGGGCTAGGGACGAGATTTAACTTTCATTTTCAACCTTCTAATCCCTCATTGAGCATTGCTAGTGTGACTTCAACTAATTTTAAGTAGCCATCACCTACCCTGAACCTCCTATAGGGAATTTAAATCATTTTTAGCATATTTCCACTTCTTTGCAAACCACATTTAAAGTATTTTGCCTGTGATTTAAAATCATCCCTGTGATCTAAGCTTGCTAGGGGGGGAACTGAACTACATTTGATTGTATTCCTGAGAACGGTGTGCTCTCCTTTCCATCTTTTTATATTGCATAATGGGGTGGGGGGTGAATTGCCAAAAGGGGAAAAGTGATTACATTGTCTTTTGTTGAAATCAAATCAAGGTTATTCCTGTGTTGCATTCTTTTCCATCATTGTTTTTCCTTGAAACCATAAAAGTATTCTCTGCTACTTTACCCTTTCTATACCAATTCTTAAGTGATTAAATAAGCGTACAATTGTCATATTATCCATTGTTGATCACGGTAATATTCATAAGTGTGCGATCAAATATTAATTTATAAAAGTGTAATATATATAGTTTAATTTTTCCAATAACTCTTTTAAATTGCAAAACACACCTACTTCTTGGCTCAGTGAGGTCAGGGAGATTCAAAGAGAGGGGCGTTATAAAAGGGTTTATCATCCAGAGTATACCTTGTCATAAAAATATATAAATAAGGGCTTCCCTTGGGCGTCCCAGACGAGGCACTGACTTATTGGGATTGCTGAATTGAAGTCACTTAACAGCCCCCGCTGCCCCCCCGATCAGTTCCCCTGCACTTGGCGCCTAGCCCAACTTGCAATGCTGCCTGACTAACCTTGAACTACCGGGCTGGGATTGCCCCCCCGCCCCGTAGTCCCAGCCTTCCTTGCACTTAACCCAAGGCCCTGCTGCTCTGGGTGCACTTCTCCCTGTACCTTTCCCCCCCTGCACTTCTTGTTGCGCACTTGCACAATCTCAATGACACAAGGCCTAGTAAGATCGTTGTCTTGTCCCCCCCACTCTTGCCTTGTTCGCCTTGAAACACTTGTGTATAGGCGCATAATAAATAACAAATCCATCAATATGTCTAGCACTAGTTTTGTACCTGAAGAATTGTGACGACTGGCACTTGTATTGCTATTAGAAGGAATTGGGTAGGTTGACAAGCATTACACATGAATAACAAAGCAAACACTTGTATTGCTCTTAAAAAATTGCAACACATACACTGCATTTAGAAGAAACTCTGTAAAATGTATCGTACCTATTGCTGTACTGTATTAGTTGGATGGATCAGAAGGTGGGGCAGTGGGTGGCATTAGATGGATCTGGAGTGGACATCTTGTGCTGTGCCATAGAATGTTAGCCCGCCCATTAAGATCAAAACTACATATTAGTAACCTGTCATTGCACTGCTACATCCTTAAGTTAACCATTGAAACGCACAGTCGTTATATGTAGGTATCCTTGATATCACATTTAGGAGCTTCCTGTTGGTAGCGTTTATAGAACTTTGTAGATGTCCAGTAAGATTATAAAGATAATCAGTCTATTGCATTTAGAGTATCATAGTATCCTATATCCTGTGGAAGCTTGTCTGTCTCACATAGGAGATGTTCTAAAACAGCCAGTCTATTGCGCTTAGTAGACATGAAGGTAGCCTGTCCATAGTGCCTAAAAGGTTGTACAAGGGTAGCAGATTTTCTTCCCCACAGACGATCGGATGACACAGCGACAAAGATAAGCTATATCTGAGCTTAAGGTATGTATAAATGCACCACTTCGGTGGACATCCAAGGCTATCCATCCACCCACTTTAGAATGCAGCTTTGACAAACTCCGTCTAGCTGGACACCCAACGGCTTCACCCTTACACCAGACTTGCCTCTGCCATTGGAATACAACGACAACCTATGACTAGCTGGTCCCATATAAAGGGTTATGAATTATGGATGAACGACCTAAGACAGTCACAGATCAGGCGACTTCAGTAATGGCAACAGCGAGAGACCACTAATGTGCGTTGAATAAAATGTACACGCTTGCACATAAGGCAAGGGCTAGTGGCAACAGACATTTAGACATTTGCTGTAGGAAAATATAGTGCCTTGAATGAATAACGCATGTGGGTTTAGCAAAACACATCAATGGCCTGTTGCTTGACTTTAGCAAAAGGCGATGAACTAGCTTCCCCTTACCAGCAGAATAAACCTTAACCACAAAGGGCAGCTTTCTGTCTCAAACGGCAAATAGCGGGTTCAAGAGATACCTTTCCTTTTTTACACCAGCTACATCTGATAAGACAGGAAGCACCAATAGACACCCAATGCATGCACACAGCTAAGAAATGTATGAAAGCATGCGTCGCTCTTTATATCTTCAAAAGCTATAATGGAGTTCTGAAGGCATCTAGGAGCAAATTACATGCTTTGCTCTTTCCCTGAACAGAAGCCCATTCAATCTAAGGGAAATGAGCAATGGTCAAAGACAGCACCTGTCTCTTGATTTTGCACATAGGTATATCATGTGTTCAAAGCAAAGCACAGCAACAGTTTGTAGCTCTAGACTTCAACTTTCCAGGTAGTGGAAATCACGCACATGTGATAGGCAGCCCAAATCCTGTCTTAAGATAAAAGGCACAGGCTGACGGGGTAAAGACACACGTACACAGCACAGCAGGAAACTCGAACCCCGAGGGGGATGAGGGGGCTGGGAGCGTACATCCATCGCAGGTCCCCAAGCAGAGACGCAAGCAGGCCCGATGGACAGGAAGCCGTGGCTGATTTGTATGCATCCCAGCGAGCCCTAAAGCGCGAGTTTAAATGTGGAAGTTGAACTGTATGCATTTTGTGAGACTACAGCCGTTGGTATGTTACACCACTCCCCGATTATACCACTGCTTAGTGTAGAGCAACATAAACTCCATGTTGCTCAAGCTGGTATCTTTAAAATTAAGAATTGTACTTGTTCTTTATTAAAAAATCATGCTCTTAGTTTATGCAATAACACTTTTCATATGTATGGCAATATGGAATGTTATTATTGCTGCTTCGATAGCAGGTGCAGTGAGAATTAGAGCTAGCAGGAACTAGGTGTGAAATTAAATATTTTAACTTGCTACCTTCAAGTGTCAGTTTCATATTTCTGAGTAATGCTTCAGAATGATGTCTCTCTGAGTCCAAAAGAGCTTCACAACATTTTCCTGGCTGTATTTTGTCAAGTATGTCAAGGGGTGCGAACACTCCGGGGACTGTCTAAGCGCTAGACCGAAATCCTGGGGCGCCCCGTACCATAAAATATAACTTGATTCCGTGCCCACTTCACACAGCCCTACTTGGGGGGTCGGGGGTGGCGCAGAACTCACATCCTATAGGGGCAATTAAGTCAAGAGCCTTTGCACTAGCGCTCTGTCGTGACCTCCCTTAGCACCCATTCAAATGCCTGTTGTATGGGTTGTTTGGACCCTAACCAGTCCAAATTCCTAATCTTGGCCAAATGCCCAAACGCACTTTAAGCCTTTCTGAGAATGTTCCCATACCTGGACATACAAATGGAAAAAGGCGCTATATAAATGACTACTACTATTGAAGCGGAACATAACTAATAAACCAACTGCACCAGAAAATAGTCGGTTTAGATTTCGTCACATCCACAAAAGAATGGAAGAAGACTAGGGCGTTGTCTCAGCTGACCTTTTAAGAAACTGCAATTGTGTTAAAAAAGTACAGAACATAGGTTTGCCTTCCCATCTTAACTTTTTAACAAATTCTTCTATTTGTAATACTTTTACTAACTGAACACATTGTTATTTAGGAAACGTAGCGTGTGGTAGAAGAACAAACACAGAACCAGGCGGCAGGAAGCCTCTAGTTGCATGTTTAAGGTACCTTTCACAGTATCAGTTTCCGTTTTTATTCTAGAGTAGATGTGTTACAGAGCAACAAGCATTTCTTTCTGACAATTGACAATGGACAATTTATCTATTCAGGATGCAAGTTTATAGACTGTCCGAGAACCAATCTGAAAGATACGGAAAACACTGTTGATAAAATGTAGGAAGGAGATTATTAAACTAATAGGCGATAATAGAAAGTGCACGTTACCAACCAATATGGCAGCAAAAGACATGGTGCATCACATGGTTGGTTTATAAACCATAGGAAAATACTAACATGTTTCTCCTCAACTATCAATAATGTACAATCTTTGCATAACAATGGAGATGTACATTTCTAGATTAAACATCCATAAAACGTCACTTTTTCTGAAATTCTTTATTTACACATTTTCTCATTTATAAAAACTACAGAACAGTTGTCAAAAACCCCACCCCAATCACACCTTCTGACAGTGTCCGAGATTAGTAGAATTCCAAATATCTGCCCCAGATATTCTATAATCATGTTTTTCCTCCGCTGTCTGTAAATAACTCAATTATTGCAGACCTGCACATCTTTGATCCATGTTCTCTCATCGGGTTGTATTGTTGACTTCCAGTGTCTCAAGATTAATTTTTCAGCCATTAAAGAGCCTCTAAACGACCTCTTTTTCCGTGCAACAGGCAAATCCTTAATGAGCTGATCATCACCCAGTATTACGGTATCAAAATCATAATCAAGTGACATTCTCAGCACCCTATTGAATATTACGGTTAACCTGTCCCAGAAGAGCCTCACATTATTGCATTCCCATAGCATGAGTTCTAGTGTTCCTGCCCTGTGACAACATCCCCAGCACAAATCTCTATCAGTCAGACAACACTTATATAGTCGGTGTCCAATAGACTATTCAGAATCTTAACTTGTCTTGACCTTTTACCCAGGCTGGTAGAAGAGAGTCACATTTATGCAGACATTTTCCCAGCGCATTTCGGTCATCTCTTCAGTCAACTTTGAAGACCATTCTTGCAATAATGCAGTATTACTATTGGCAAAAGATAAAATAAGTTTGTAGAACTTGCTCGCTTGGTGTCCTGATTCAGTCTGAAGAGCTATCTGTCCCATATCAATCTCGTCAGATGTAGTTCTCTTGAGTGTGAAATTCTTGAATTGGGCAGTTATTTATGTGTTTGGCAGCCTTCAGCTGGTTGAAAATAAACCATTTTCATTTGCTCCAAGGTCCCCCATCCATTTGATGCCCCCAAAGAACCAGTCTGGCCAAAATAACATTTTCTTCCCTTCTTTGATCCCCAGGTTGAACCAAATTGAAGAGTCAAGATGTTGAAACACGTTACCCACCCAGAGAGATTATAAGCTTTTTCCAAGACGACCTCAAGAATTCCGTTAGTGATGTGGTGCTAAAGGGACGCATGGATATCTTTGACAGACTACCTTTAGGTGTAAATGGCCCGTTTACACTGGACTCTGCTCTGGTCCACTCATCCGGCTCAGAAATCAGAAACAGTGCCAAGTGCCTGACTGTGAAAGCTAGATGGTAAGCCTCGACGTTAGGAACTACTAAGCCGCCCCTGTCCACCGGCAGTTGGTTTCCAGAGCTACATCCAGGGTGGCTCGTCGTCACAAAGGAAACCTTGTAATAGAACATCGATTTCTGACCAAACGTTTCTTCCTGCGGGCAGTGGTAGCATACTTAGGTGCAGAATTCATTTCCAGTGCATTTACTTTCCCCCATAAGGACAGTTTGAGTAACTTCCATCTTTCCAAATCTGATTTCAGACTGGACAGCACTCTTCGCGTATTCTCCGACAGTCTCGTCCACTCTGCTGGTCAGCCAAATGCCCAAATATTGTATCCCTTCCGGGAACCATCTGAAACCCAAATTCACTATGGTTTCGATACAGGTAATCCCTACAATTTGGACTAGTTAATCTTGTATTCAGATTGAACATTGAACTCTGCAACCTGTTCCATCAGTGCTGGCAGTGAGCTGTCCAGGTCACTCAGCAGTAAGAGTAAGTCATCCCCATAGAACCACAGTTTTGGGGGGATCCCTCAATAATTAACACCACTTATTCTTGTCTGATGCTTGCGGCCAGGGGATCAATTGCAATCACAAACAATAAAGGCAACAGAGGGTAGCCTTGTCGTGTTGCCTGTTGTTAACTGAAGGGTTCCGAGTGTACACTATTAGCGTACACATCCGCAGCGAGGCCAGAGTATAATAACCAGACCCAACTCATGAAGGTCTCTCCAGAGGCCATCCTCCTCAACACAGCAAACAAGTAACTCCAGTCAATCTGGTCGAATGCCTTCTCTGCGTCCAAGTCATTCGCTTGTGTGATAGTCTGGAGTAGTCTCTGCATATTGGCCGTGGCATGTTCCTCTTACAAAGCTAGTCTGGTTTGAGTGCATCAGCCTCAGTAAAACCGTCTCGCCAGTAACTTTGTCAAACTTTTATTATCAGTATTGTTGAGGCTTATAGGTCGGTAGTTTGAAGGAGATGTTGGAGCCTTGTCCTTCTTTCAGAATCAATTAGTCGGATGTGTCATTTTTGGAAGGCTCCGAAGGGCTTTGGCGGCCTTGTACATGTCTCTCAGGAGCTCAAAGACAGAGTTCAGCATTATTCTATAGGATTCCATGGGTAAACTGTCTTGGGCATTTACTTTTTCAAATGCTTGTGCTCACAAATTAATGAGAACATAAGCAATGTGAAGCAACACTTGACACCAGGAAACATATGTCAAGAATAAAAGTGCAAAAAAAAAGAAAGTCCATTATAAATTATACTAAATCCTATTAAGTTACCTTTTCCACCTTAAAAAAAGTGTGTTTTTTCTTGTAAAAAAAACGCCTGATTTTATAAAAGCTTTCTTCTACTTTACTTTTGTTCCTCTGCAGGTTCATGCAAAACAATTTTGTCACAAAAACTTACCATTTGATGAGTAAACATTATATTATACAGAAATTGTGTATGCTTGGCATCCGGCAGGAATGCAGAAGGATTGCTTTGGGAACACGTTTCAAACTAATTTTAGGAATGTGTTGCAGTCATTTTCCACCCTTAGTATGCTTAGCTGTCCTGTTCTCTTTTTTATATGTAAAAGTTTTATTATATTCATGAAATTATAAATATAAGTTCAACACATTCAACAAACTATATAGACCTGGTGTTATGGCTCAAACTCCTCTATCCCCCCCCCCAACCTTCAATAGTCGGTCTGAAGTATGTTGAAGACAAGGATTGGCATGCAAAATACATAGAATAGATAGGATGAATATCTTGCCTTGCCACCCCTCACCACTTCAGTAGAATCATTCACCACATACAACAAAAGGCATGCAACCCTTGGTCAGGATAATCTGTCCATTTGTCCCAGATTTACCTGTCAGACTGCATCCTGTGTTCTTATATGCAATCTAGTTGCATTTAATCATCTTGTGCATGCCCATTCTCCATCCTCGGAAGAAAATCGAGTTTGGCTGCATCCAGTGCACAGCAATGTCCCTCTTCACAACTACAAAAGGCGTTACTTAATAATTCTCTACTACATTGAGACAACACTCTGCCCCCCCCCCCCATACACTTAGGATCACCAGCTTTGGTTATGCCCTCACTGGCCACCCCAAGAGATCACAAATCTGTGCTAGAACCCGGTCCTGAAAACCTTGCATCCAATAGACATGAGGACATCCCATTCATTATTTGACTAAGGAACGAATGGGAATTAATACAACATTTTTGCCAACGTAGGTTTTGGCTTATCTAGCCTGATGACTTGTGGCTAAGCCTTCCTCAAGGCGTTAACAACACTCCTCTGGAGTATGTTGTAATTCACAGGTAGACCTAAAAATAAACCAGACGGCTAATTAAATATTTTAAAAAGTTACTCCTAGTTTAGACACCTAATGCTTGTGCATTTGTCACAATCGCATATCATCTTGGAAGTGGCTCCTGTCAAAGGACCAGCATCATATTTTGTTCCATAAATTCTCCTTTTCTGTTGCTTTTGTATGCTTAACAGCTTGTAAGATCCCATCCCCCCCACCCGCACACATGATACAGTGTCAAAGCACGGCAAGCTGGAAAGAAAAGACCCACAATATTCACGGACAATTAACCGAACCATGTAAAACAACCATTTGTTATATAGAGAAAATATCTGTACTGAAAGAATTTTAAACTAATCCCTTACTCTAGCAAACAGGCTGGATGTGCACCCAGCATTCTGAGAGAATACCATCAGTAGTAACATTGCCTCAAGGGGGGCATAGAACCTACATTATTCCCTGTATTCCTTTTGTGTTGATATGACGAAGCAGAGTAAAGATCGCAATTCTTATGGTAATCTACAAGCCCTACAATTTTAATTATTTGCCTTCACTGATATCATTGCTGAATTTGACAATGGCGTCCAGTGCCAACGGAAATCGCTCCCACATCTCCGTGCTCACATATTCAGTCTCATAACATCATTTTAAATTGACAGGGAAAGGGCGAAAAAACACTGGAGCGCTTGTCTCGATAGTGGTGAAACCTAATAAGGGAACCATACTGAAAATTAAAGTGACTGCTGCATTTACTGGATCCTCAAGCTGCAGGTAATCTAAAACAATGCCCTACACGCAGCATTAAACATCCTGAAAAAAGACCACATCTTGGCAGCCAGAAAGGAAGCGTACTGGCTCCCCATCCGAGAAAGAATCATCTTCAAAACTCTCTCAATCACGCATAAATATGCCTCATCAACACTGCTCCAGAATACCTGGCTCAAAATATTGTGTGTGTCAAATCGCCCAGACCGGTGAGGTCCTTCTACATCCACCACCTAATCCCTCCAACCTTCAAGAAAATCATCGCAGGTGGCTCTAGCTTCCCTGTATTGGCAGCGCACCATTAGAATTCCTTGCCCCCCTCACTAAGGGCGGAGGAATCCTACTGGTCCTTCCGAAAGGCCCTTATCACTTGGCTCTTCGCCCAGCGACTTTCCTTGGCTAATTTCTGCCACGAAATATCCATACCTATGGACTTTATGATCTATCGATAATTGGTTCCTCCAACAGCCATGATGCCTTAGGGTTTAGGCGTTTTACAAATGTAAAATAAATATAATCCATCAGTAACAAGATCAATATTTCAGAGAGGGCCGATGGATATCCTAATTTAATCCAGTCATAGGTAGACTGGGCATCCGTCGCTGTCCTAAATATTGGATGGAGTCTCACTTGCTCATGCTCTATTCAACTTAAAATTGACGTTCTCTACTGCGCAGCCAAACATGCCATCTCTTCCTTTCCTCGTCCTCTACTCTTCTCTCTCGACTACGTTCCTTACTCTGCTTATAACCTTGGAGCCATATTCGACCCATCACACAACTTCTCACTAATCCAACACGTCGGCCAGACAGATATAACTTCCTCAATATCAGAAGAATCGGTCAGTTTCCTTTCAATACTGCTGAACAGCTAATCTCCTCCTTAGTCCTTTCTGACTGGGCTAGTGTGCCAGTCTCTGCTATGCCCTTCCCAACTATGTTTTTTCACCTTTGAGAAACGTCCTCAACTTCGCGGTCCACACACTTTTCAAGCTTTCCTCACTTTACCTCTGCCTCTCTGCCCATCGCCAGATTGGTTGACTATCTATAAAACAAAGTATGAACTTCTCATCTTCAAAACTATCCATGGACTCAACCCACCCTACCCATCTCACTCCCTACTTTCCTCCTCGCTCATTCAGATCATCCACAGCTCACCTCCTTGCCACCACTCGAGCCCCCTGTGCTGCCTCTCGTTTCCACTCTCTCTCCTTCCTTGCTCCTCAAGTCTGGAATACTCTGCACTACTTCAACTCTACCAATATTTAAATCCAACCTTATAGCACTCCTTTCTGAAGAACTTGTTCCCTAGCACTCTCCACTACTGCATCGCCCTGTGTTCCTCTCTCCCTACCCTTTATGGGCAATCCTACAGCACTTTTCTATCAACCCTCCATCCTTTATTCAGCACTTTCTTAACCATCCCATTCCTACATCATTCAGCCCTGCCCTCATCCCTGGTTTATGTTTCCACTTTGATCTGCAACATTTGGTCTTCAAATCGCATTCTCTCACCCCACTGTAAAGGACTCATGTCCTCCGCTCTGTTATCAACGGTCAATTCTGTAAGCGTTTTTGTACTAAAAATGCATTGCTTTCCCTGAGATTTTATTAATATATAAATAATTTATACAATCTGTTCATGACAGAAAAAGGTTTACTGTCTGGTTTAAGGAGATCAATAACCGCTCATTCATGCCATTTTCAGTGTTATGTTCCACATACTTTTTCACCAAATAGATTATACAAACTATTGGACAGATCGGATCTGACTGCCCAGCTCACTTACATGTTGTGAGAGAGGGATCCGGGATGTTCCATCTCGGACGAGTCCTGGGGAAAACTATGGGTGAGAGTCACTACTGTATCCTGCTGTGTGACGAACAAAGAGAATGCATATACACATTTGTTTTGGTGGTACATGCACCCAACCAGTCTTTAGAAAAAGCAATCACTATCTCCCACTATTGCTGGAGGAACTGTGGATAGAGGGGTAACTTTTTGCAGCTCTGGTGGCATTGTGAAAAGGCCCAAAGATTTTGGAAAGAGGTACCGGCCTCCATTAAGGACATAACTGGATATGCATTACCTATGGAACCCTTGACAGTTCTGCTGGGTGAGCGAGTGGAACTATTGTATCCTATGGAGAAGCTCTGCTGATTAATCATTTATTGCTGGCTGCACGCAATGCTTTGGCTGTGAGATGGAAAACAGTGGACTGGCATCAGATCAATGTCTGGTGGTGTAGGATCCGGAGATAAATGCTGCAGGAAAGGTTTGTGCCACCTCCCAGGGATGCCTAACCAAGCACATTGTGATCTCGCTTCCTCTTCATGAGTTCAGCGGGAGAGTTCCCCTCTGGGAAGTCAACCCACAATTGTTAAGATGTTTTTCACAAATCTAATGTCTGGATGTTATGTTCGCATTGGTGGGTAATTCTCAGACTGTAATGCCCTTACCAAGTAACTTTATTTTGCCATCAGGCCATCAAAGTATGTCCTAGCATAACAAAAACAATTATTTAGTATGACAATAAATCATATAAAAAAAGCTTAATGCTCTTATCCAACTGTGCCTTGCTACCCCAAACTTGATATTTTAACACTATGCTTGTGCAGCGATGAACACCCCTTTTGAGTCTACCTTTTCTGTACCTTATTAGTTTGGTTCGATTTTCATTTTTATAATGTTAAAATGGTCTTTAGAAATAAAAGAAGAAAAAAAATAAAAGCACATTCTCAAGAACCGCCTCCCCAATAATCGTGCTAACTCGTTTGCAAGGATTCATAGATGAGTGTATACAAGTCAGCCTGTTTTCCCCTCCATTGGAATCACAAGGATAGTGGTCTCTCCCCTTCACCTCATGAAAATTGCCAACTTTGGCGTCACCACCTTACTCTGGAGTTTCTTCCATAATTCCGAAGACAACTCATTCGGACTAGGGTTTTTTCATCCCCCACCTCCCATCTGTTCAATTGATGCTTCAATCTTCTATTCTGTTAATTCTTCCTTCAGAGACGCACATTGCCAATTTCTGAAACGAGGAATAGGAAGACCAGACACCATCTAAATTCCACCTCCAAATTTTCGCCATGGTTCTTATAGAACAATCGGTAGTAATGCGCAAAAGCCTCACTGATCCCTCTGGGCTCACAGAGGCTTCCTCCCCATCTTGGTGGCGAGTGTCCTCACGATTTGCAACTGGTTAGGTCTGTGGGCCAGCTAAACAGTTAGCCTCCCCACCTTTACCACATGGTTGTGGTTTTTTGTGCCTGTTGCCCATACACAACTCTGTGCTGTCTCCAGCACCGTGGTCTTCTTCCTTTCTCCGAATCTGCACAGACACCCCTTCAGAATATCATCCGTCGTGACAGCTATCCACTGTTCCTCTAACCTTCCTCCTTCACTATCCAATGCCACCACATCTGCCAACCCATCTCTCTTTTCCATATGCCATTCTAATGGGTTTCCCATGCAGGACTACTTTATAGGCCTTCCATAATGTTTGTTTGCAGGAGAATGAGCTTGTGTTAATGCAAACTGATCAGTTGTCTGGTTGAGATAGTCAAACCATTTTTTATCCAGTAAACATTCAAATGCTAAACCCCTTCTCTGCTGGGAACTCTATGAGATAAGGGGAAGGCTATAGGGGAGTGGTCCGAGATACCTCACACTAGATGACTCATTTTCAACATAGCAAAAAAATGACATGCTGGGAAGGAACCCGCCAGTGCAGGAAATTGAATAATGATCATCAGAGAAGGAAGAATTCCTTCTTACATGAATGAAACCAATGCCATGCACCCTCAAGCTCCACTTCTTCTATGAAGGTCGCCAAATTTTGGTGGGGTAAGGCTGACATATTTCGCCTGTGGGATCTGTCCAACTCAATTACTGAGTTGAAGTCAGCCACTAGCATCATTTCTGCAGGAGCTCTGACCAACAGCCCCCAAGTCTTCCATTGCGTTTCAGAGTAAGGCTTGGGAAGAGGTGGGCATAAAGTAAACGTTAATGTATGAACACTGCTTCATTCCCATGCCAAATCCTTCTAGACAGGTATACAGGCCTACCCCTTTGGTCAGTCTGTACATCTTCCAACACAAACGGAAAGGTATTTTTTTTTCTTTTTTCCTAAAGGTTGCAACCCATGGCAATCCCCCATACTGACAACTCCGCCTGTGGGGGTTTCTACTTAAGATCATACAGCAATTACCCAATAGAGGAGTCTCTTGTATCGTAACCACATCCAGCATGTGCCGCTAAATATATTGTAGGACCCCCCCCACCACACACACCCGTTTGATCTCATTATTCAAGTTCCAGGACAGGCAAGTTATAGAATTAGCCATTGACATTTCTGAACTTCAGCACAATTTTCTACGGAGGATTCCGTCCCCAACCATCCCAGTCACCTATTAGCCTGGAGGGGGGATTAAAACAAAAAAATAAAAAGGGTCCATCTGCCCCCCCAAACCATTTGGACTTGTGTGGTGTAGTGCTTTAGCTGCAAAACGGCATGGACAATGCTGTGAATGCAGTTTCACAGCTATAGAAGTAGATAACAAGTCCCGCTTTCAAGGGGACCCGTGTAATCCAGTGGTGATGGTTTAGCCCCTTCAGCCACTGGACCCGAATTCGAGTGCCAGCCTGTCTATTTACCCGGCGTATGACTTTTTAACAAAATTTGATGCACCAGAAATAAAATTTTAAAAAAATAAAAAAAGAAAAAGACAGGCGGGGATTCGAACTTGACTCTGTTGAAGGAGCTAAACCTTCACAACTGGACCATGTGAGCCAGGCATGGTATGACGAGACACAGACTCAAAAGTAACAATTTGAAAACATGCATTATCAAACTTTGTGGAGTTATTCCGTCAACTGATGCTTCCAAGGGCCGTTGATGTCTGTAAGTCCAAAACCAAAGTTTGTACGTGTCCAAACCCATGCTTGCCCTCCCTCCTAAACTAAATGTGAGGGGGAATTTTCTTAAAGGAAAAATGGTGGCTCAAAAAACAAAATGGGAAATGTAAACCACAGCTGGTGTCAGGTAGTCTTACCAATAGGTGCAGTTCTGCCAGTTCAAAATAGTTCAACTCAAAAGGGTTGCCCTTCGAACCTTCCATACAGGGCTCTTGCTGTTGCATGTCAATAGAGTATACAATGTCTCTGGGTTTTGTCGGGTTCCCTTCTACAAGCTTTGATCCTTCCAGTTCCAAACAAAAAGACAGTTCCTGTTAGGCCTCTCAGGGTTCCCTTCCCCAAGTCTAGGCCTCTCTCAGCGAAGTTCAACAATATCTTTAGCGGGACTCTTAGGATTCTCTTCACCAAGCTTAGGCCACTCTGGTCTCAAACAAGTAAAAACCTTTCACTACCATTTTTTTTATGGGGGTAGTATCAGAGACATGAGAATGCTGGGTTCTTTGCTCCTCCCAGGCGCGACCTCTACAAGCCCCCTCCTTATTTTCTGACACCTATTCCTCTTCTGTGTCCCTTTCACTCTGTCCTTTTCCACTTTACTGTGCTTCCTGCACACCTTTTTCTGTCGTACACAATTGCACCTTCTTTCCACCTTTTTGCGCCTCTTGCACACCTCTTTACTTGTCACTGTGCTCTCTTGCACCTGCATTTGCCCTTTAACATGCCTCTTGCACGCTTTGTATTTCTTTCTGGCCGCTTGCACCCTATTTCTCAGTTTCAGATTGCTTGCACTCTCTCGACTATCCGTTTTCCTTCTCACCGTCTCTCTGCTGTCCCTCGGTTTCGGGTCGCTTGCACCCCTCTCCTTACTTTCGGGTCCCTATCGCAACCACTCATAGCTGTTTCTGCACCGCTAGTGCACTGCTGTCTTTTATTACTTCCGCGCCTCTAGTGCACCTTTTCTGTCATTCCGCTTTCACCATTTTCCAGCTTTCGCTTGCTTTACTTTTACCTTTCTCCTGCTTCACTCTTTCCCCCGCTTTCTGTCCTAAGGGAACAAGCATTTCCCTGAACACTACTGGAAGGATACAGACTGCCTAGCTCCAGCTCCCTGGAAACATGGCTCCTTAGCCACGCTACAGCCCCTTGCGAACACGTCACAAGTTGTTGCGGCGCATCTCGGCACGTTATTCTCCTACGGATCCGCCAGGCTTCTCCCCCTGTTCAGTCAGCATGCCCAGCTCGCTCCCCGATTCTGGCAGAACCACCCTTTTTCTACTGCAGGTGAGAATAAAGATTTTCCATAATGTCTTACTAGAAAGTCTTAATTCTATTAAAGACACGGAGGCGAGCATTATCTTTATTCTATGTCAAGACCGGAGGCTCCCATTATGCTAGTTTAAAGCTTACCTACCACAATGGCCGCCGGCTGTTCTACTGGTTTCAGATAAAATTCCTTGAATACCGATTCACTTGCCCAGTCTGCCATTCTCATGATGTCATCCAGGCGAATCCCAACTTGAAACGCTTTGGAGGCCATGGCTCCTCTGACATAGTGCGCTCCAAAGTGTAAGGTATCGATCCCTGCTTGGGTTAGGGTCCATCGCACCCAGCGTGCTAAAGTTGGGGAGGAAACTGCTTTATGCGGTTTACGTAAGGCTATCAACAGTTGCCCGTCTGGCGGGTTCCTGAGAGGTGCCGTAACCTCCTCGTAGGCCTTTAGACATCTTACTAAGCAGAGCTTTGGTTGATCTGTGAAGGCAGGGTACGAGATCACTCTCGAGTTGCACTTGGTCCTTCTATGTATGTGGAATACAATGCCATCTGGAGAGAAGGTTCTGCCTGCTATGTCTAGGGCTTTAACATCGGAAACTCTCCTGCAGGAGACGAGACAGAGCAGGGTAACTAGTTTGCCGGACAGGGCAGTGCGAGAAAGTTCCTTGTTATCTGGCCAGGAAAGAAACAGATTAAGTACTATGTTAACGTCCCAAAGCTTGTTGTAGCGGGACGGAGGAGGTATTGTAAGTCTGATGCCCTTGAGTAGCCTGCAAACTAAATGATGTTCCCCTGCCGGAACTCCTTCTATAGGGTCGTGGCCTGCTGAAATTGCAGAACGGTACGCGTTAACTGACCTATATGCTAAGCCTCTTTCCACTAAGGATGCGAGGAAATTGAGGATCTCCTCTACAGGTGCCGAAACTGGATGTAAGCCTTTCTGTTGACACCAGTTTCTCCAGGCGTTCCAAGAGTTAGAATATCTTTTAAGAGTGGCAGGGGCCCAACTCTCTTCGATGAGGCTAACTGCCTTGAAGGACATGCCTGAACTCTCCACCTTGCCCTGAAATCCTCCAGGCTGCTAAAGACAGAGAGCCGTGGAGGAGTAGGGGGTGGCGACTGCCCTTCGGATCTAGTAGGAGATCTGGAAATCGGGGTAGAAGGATTGGAAAATCCGAAGAAAGTTCCAGAAGAACTGGATACCAGGTCTGAGAGGTCCAGACCGGTGTTATCAGAACCAATTCTGATTGCTCCCGACGTGCCTTCGCCAGGGTCCTCGCAATCATGTTGAAGGGGGGAAAGGCATAGTGAACCCCTTCTGACCAAGGTTGGAGGAAAGCATCTGTCGCCGTCGCTGCTGGGTCGGGGTTCCAGCTGAAGAATACTGGAAGTTGAGCGTTCAGGCGCGAGGCAAACAGGTCCTTGGACATGGGACCCCAAACTCGTTGAATTCTGAGGAAGACTTCTCTGTCGAGTCTCCAATCGCTGTAATCGGATGTGTTCCGGGAATACCAGTCTGCTACTACATTCGTGAGACCTGGTAGGTATTCCGCTGTGACAGAAATCTGGTGTTGCAGACAGAAATGCCAAAAATCTTTGGCTAATTCCGCTAGGGGTCGAGATCTGGTGCCTCCCAGATGATTGATATATCACACTGCCGAGACGTTGTCCATTTTTAACAAGATACAACAACTCACTCTGTCTTTGGCGAATGAGCGTACTGCGAAGGAACCCGCTAAGAGTTCTAGGCAGTTTATGTGCATCTCGAGTTCCAAAGGAGACCATGTTCCTCCTGTGGCTACTGAACCGCATCTCGCTCCCCAGCCGGAGCGGTTGGCATCTGACTCTATCACGAGGTCTGGTGCGGAACCGAAGATTGCTCGGCCGTTCCAGGCTTCCATGTGAGTGAGCCACCAGTTGAGCTCTGTCCTTGCTTCCGGCGACAGAGTTAGCCGCTGTGAGTAGGAGAGACTGCGTCTTAGGTGTTGCCCTTTGAGTCTCTGTAACTCCTGGTAATGTAAAGGTCCGGGAAAGATCGCTTGAATGGAGGAGGAGAGAAGCCCTATCACTCTCGCTAGGTCCCGAAGAGAGAACTCCTCCCACTGAAGGAGCCTGCGGATCTCCCGTTTGGTAGAATGAATTTTGGCTGTGGGGAGACGGAGTTGAGTTAACTCGGTGTCTACGATGAACCCTAGAAATTCTAAGTTTCTGGAAGGGAGAAGGATTGATTTTTCCCAATTTATGAGGAAACCGAGACTGTGGAGTAGGTCTATGGCTAGCTTGGTCTGTTGCTCCGCTAGAGCTTGCGACTGAGCCAAGAAGATCATATCGTCCAAGTATATGATTAGGCGAACACCCTGTTCTCTGAGATGTGCTACTACTGGCCGGAGGAGTTTGGAGAAAACCCAAGGAGCGGAAGAGAGACCGAAAGGCAAGCTCGTGAACTCCCAGCTGTGAAGATTCCAAGAGAATCTGAGGTAACTCGTGTGGTCCTGGTGTATGGGAACCCGCTAGGTACGCGTCTTTTAGATCTAGTCGCGTTAGCCAGTCGTTGGGTCTCAGAAGATCTCTCAGCATATGAATACCCTCCATTTTGAAATGACGGTAGATGATAAAATCGTTGAGGGCCTTCAGATTTATTACTGGACGCACTTTCTCTTTTCTGCGTACCAGAAATATAGGACTGAAAAACCCGCCTTGGCCTGTGCAGGGGCGAATCGCTTGTTTCATTGCTAAGCTGCGAATTTCTTTGTCCAAAGCAATATGGTCTTCCTTGGACATTGGAATGGGAGCAGGACGATTTGCTTGGAAGGGATGCGCGAAGAATTCTAGGCGCATGCCGCGTACTGTATCTCTGACCCATGCGTCCCCGGATAAGCAATCCCAAGCATGCGCAAAATGAGCCAGCCTCCCCCCCTATAGGCATATGGGGCGCAGGCGCTGTGAAGGGTAGACTGACCTGTGGTTTGTTGTTGTTGAGCTGGGTACCGGGCGGCTCTCCTCCAGCCGCGACCTCTGCCTCCCCCTCTCGAAGGGAAGAAGGTCTCTGAGCGATCTTGCCAGGCGTGTTGGTCTCTAGATTGCTGAGGTCTTCTATCGAAGGAATATCGGCCGGAAGAGCGACCTCTGCCTCGTTCGGCCCTGGCAAAAATTCTTGAAGAAAACACTTTTAATGGATGCTTGCGCTTTGTCCAGCGCAGTAAAGGTACCTACGAATTTGGACATTTCCTTCATGAAGGAGTCTCCGAAAAGTAGGCCTTGCGCAGTTGCTCCAAATTCCGTGTCTGCTAATTCGCATAGTTTAGCGTCTATTTTGTGCAAGATACCTTTGCGGCGCTCCGCTGAGATGGTACAGTTGGCATTGCCCAGCAGACAAATGGCTCTTTGAGCCCAACTTGAAAGTGTCACAGGATCGATAGGTTCTCCTGTGTTAATAGCCGTCTCTGCTAGATCCATTATCTTGGCTAGAGGGCCTGTAATGTCCAGTACCCGGTCTTGGCACGACTTCCAGGCACGATCTATACCTTTTCGTGGATCTTTAATATTCTTTCCTAGGAAAGTAATCATCCTGGAGTCTAACTCCGGTGTTAGGGCCACTTTATCTGGTATTTCGGGGCGTGGACATTACGCTCTAAGCTTTGCTCGGACCTCTTTGTCCAATGGCTTACGAAGCCTGCTCTTGATATAATCTGTTGTCCTAGAAGATGACTCCCAATGTGAAGATCTGGGGTGAACCAGATACTCCGGCACAAACATCCCTTTAGAGGAAAGGGAATCTGTGCTTAATTTCTTAGGGATGGGGGCTGCCACAATCCCTGAGGTAGAGGGTCGCGACTCGATTGAGTGTGCATCTTCTTCAGAGGAAGCTGGAGACTGACCGTGAAAATCGAGCTCCTCTTGATCCTGGCCCTGTTGATATTCTTCTGGGCTTAGAGATGTGATATCCCTGAATTCATCCACCGGATAGGAGGGTTCATCTGTGGAAGGGGGCCCCTTCCTGTCCAAAAAGGCTTTCTTAAGCCTGGAGAAGGCGTCCGATAGGGCAGCAGTGGCTGGTTCTGTCTGGCTCGGGGGGGTCGTAGAGTTCTTACTCAGGCGAGCCGGTGTACATCCCCCTTCTGAAAGGTGCTTTCTTTTTTGAGTCTTTTTCTTTGGTAGGGATTTGTCTTGCAAATGCTCCTCCATGTCATCCAGGCGCTGCTGAATAGGCATAAGCATTTGTGTCACCGCTTTTTTTATGCTGGTCTCCACTGTGGAACCCAGTACCTTCTTTAGGCTGGAAGCCATAGCCACTTCATCAATATCATAAATCTCTTCCTCCTGACCAGACCAATCCTGGCCTTCTTGAGGGAAGTATTGTGCTGCCATATTATGAGCACCTTTCAATTCACCCTACCTTTTTTTTTTTTTTTAAATGTATGTGTGGGCAGACTGCCTTCTCTCAATGCCCACTGAAGGAGATGAGGAAAGTTGTGAAAAAAACCCTAACTATAAGGGCAGGAAGCAGCGATCCGCTGTGTCCTTTAAATTCCTCTGTCCTTTTTCTTTTTTTTTTTTTAAACAAGTTCAGCAAAGTTCGTTAAGCGCAGCTCCCGGCACTCGCGATCGCTAATCCGCTGTGAAAGTAAAACGGAAAGCGATCGCGAGCGCCAGAAAACTGAGGAGCGGACCTGCGACGGCAGGCGCTCCCTCTGGTGGCCGTTCGAGGCACCGCGGTCACTGAAGGACTCCGCGGTGTCCTCCAAGCCCTGCGAACGCAGGTCGCTTGGAAAGCGAAGGGAAACAGAGCCGCGGGCTTACGCTCGCAATAGAAGGAAATAAATATAAACAAACAGCCGAACGAAGGCTGAGAAGGCGAAGTACTCTCCGGCGCCGGCCGGAAGCGGTCGGCGTCGGAGAGAAAACACTGACACACGCGAAGAGCGCTCGACGAACGAAGTCGAGAAATTAACTCTCACCATTACGCGCGGCGAACGTTGCGCAAATCATGAAACAATCACCTCAAAATACATATTAAACATGACAAACAGATCCAGAAAATGATGTACTTATCTCTTGCTGTGAGCAGCAAAGAAAGAGGAAGTGGCATCATTTTCAGGACTGTTTATGCAGGGACTTACCTTGTCATTGGATGTTTCAAGTCACATGTTGGTGACCTCATGTTGAACTTTTTCACAGTCCTCCTGGGAAATGGAGTTTTCTTGTGTTTTCAACCCTAGAGATTTTAGAGTGTTTTTTTGTCTTGTTTACTCGTTACATATATACTTTTCAGCATTCTGAAGAAATATTTCTTGCTGCTGAGCTTCCTTTAATAATTTAATAAAAGAAAGAGAAGCATAATGGGAGCCTCCGGTCTTGACATAGAATTAGAGTCAGGTGGGGAAAAGTGCCTGACCTTGCCTGACTATTAGTGGGACAATTCAAAGGTGTTAGGTATAGAACAGTACAATAGTCCCAGTACAATTGGAAGTGGGTAGGGGGAGATGGGCTGTGATTGAAAATACCCCATTAAGGCTGAGGGAGAGTGGGTTGGTGTAGAATTGGGAAAGGGGGAATACCATGCCTAGCCCTTGGGTATTCTCCTCCCAATCTGCCGTGACACTCCACTCAGGTGATCCTCCCTCGCTTGTCCACCCCCAGGGTCGGGATCCAAAACCAATGGCCCTTCCCTGGCCACTTGAATGGAAGATCCCGGGGAAGTAGGTGGGAGAATACCGTCGGGTTTCTCACAACTACTTGAGTACCTTTGAGAGACCAATGCAAAGGCACCCTGTTAAATAAACCAAACGTGCAATTCTTTCACAGAACAGGCAGTCCTGTAAATGCCCTAATACAGTAAACACACTCTTCTCAGAATAATTCATTTGCTGAAAAGTGTTTGTTGCATTAGGATTGGTATTCATAGGACTGCCTGTCCGGAGAACGTGTGTTTGTATTCTCTGCTGTCGGGCAGCAACAAGCTCCAGCTCCCAGTAAAGGGCTCCCGATTGATTACTGCTGCGAGAGCACAGAATACTCAAAGTATGCCAGTAATACCATCCCTAGTGTGACGTCCACTGTACCCATGATCCCTCATGTGTGTAGGACCCTCAGATTGTATTTTTCCTGACATGAGGTAGCATGAGGAGTAGCCCGAGTACAGAGTATCCAGGGGGATAAGACTACAAACAAGCATCCATGCACCTTCTCTCAGAGGGGAGGAAAGGTGGGCGCATGTGAATCTAAGCAGATACAAGCATCAGAAATATGATTACGATAAGTAATGTATCCCTTCTGAGGCTTGTGGAATCTGCTTAGATCACATGCTGTGCATAGATTAGCGAGCAGTGTTAGAAGAAGGAGGTGGGATGTGAGCAGGGCCATGAGCGAACAAATCTCTTAGAACTGCTTGTCCCACTTGAGTATCTGTCTTGGAATGAGTGTCAATGCAGTAGTGATGAGTAAAGGTGTGGATAGAGCTCCATGTAGCTGCTTTGCAAATGGTGTCAAGGGGTACATTTTCAATGAAAGCCAGAGTGGCCCCAGTACCTCTTGTAAAGTGGGCCCTTGGCGTAAAAGGCAGTGTTTTATCTGAAAGGGAGTAGCACAGTTGGATACATCAGACTATCCATTTAGAGATGGCACCTTTAGAGGCGCGATCTCCTTCTCTGCCTAGAGGTATGGAGACGAACAGTTGATCCGTCTTTCTTAGCAGCTGGTCTTGTCTACGTAGCAGAGGACCGCTCTCCTCAAATCTAGTGTGTGGAGTCACCTCAGCAGAGCTTTTGGGTTCTTCGAAGAAGGCCGGTAGCTCAATGGACTGGTTAACATCGAATTTTGAAATGAACTTAGGTGAAAACCTAGGGCGAGTGCGTAAAACAAATGTATCCTTATGAACAGTAAAGAAAGGATCCTGCACTGAGAGCTTGAATTTCACGGACCCTTATGGATATAATGGCTACTAAGAAGGCAGTCTTATAAGTCAGGTGTTTGAGACTAGCTTTATGCATGGGTTCAAAGGGAGGTCCCATGAGTTTAGCAAGCACCACATTAAGGTCCCAACCTGGTGGTGGGTTAGGGATTGGAGGGTGGAGGGTGGAGGTTCTTTACCCCTTCCATAAAGGCTTTGACAACTGGCACTTTCCACCATGACACCTTGTTATGTGAAGTGGTGTAGGCTGACAGCGCCGCCAGGTGTACCTTGAGTGAATTAAATACTAACCCTGCATCCAGTAGGTGGAGCATATAGGTGACAATATTGGAAGGAGTACAATCAATTGGGTTTGTTTATTCTGGCACCAGACAACAAATCTTTTCCACTTATCAAAATAACAGTGACTTGTGTTAGGTGTTCATGACCCCTAAGATATCCATACATTTCTGGGGTAAATTGAGATGGCCAAACTCTAGGACTTCAGGAGCCATGCTGCCAAGTTCATCGAGTTGGGTTGAGGATGCACCGTTTGTCCTTAATGCTGGGAGAGTGGGTTGTACCAGCACAGGAGTCTGATGGGGTTAGCACACCGCCAGTTTGCGTAGGTGTGGAAACCATGGTTGTCTCGCCCATATAGGAGCAACTAGGATGAGAGACATCAATTCCCTGTGTATCTTGTTGACCACCTTCCTCATCAGAGGGGTTGGTGGAAAAGCGTAGGCAAACATCCCTGACCAATTCATCCATACAGCGTTTCCCTTGGAGCCTGGCTGGGGGAACCTGGATGCGAAGTCTGGGCATTGTCTGTTTTCGCCTGTGGCGAATACATCTATAGTGGGGAAACCACACAGAGAAGACATCTTCGACGACTTCATGTAGTCGCCATTCGTGTTCCTCTGGGGGGGATCTCTGCTCAGAGCGTCCGCTAGTGAATTGAGATCCCCTGGAACATGTTGGGATGACAGGGAAATCTTCCGTCCGAGTGCCCATTTCCAAACTTTCTGGGTAAGCTTGGACAGATTGGTGAACGAGTGCCCCCTTGTTTGTTTAAGTAAAACATTGCCGTCGTGCTGTCTGCTAGGATCTGCACTGACAGGTTGGATAGGAGGGGTTCGAATGCCAGAAGCGCTCTGAAGACTGCAAGAAGTTCTAGCAGATTGATGTGGTTCTGAGCCACTGTGTGGGACCGGAGACGCTGAGCTGTGTGGTGAAGGTAGTGAGCTCCCCACCCTGCCAGGGAGGCGTCTGTTGGACGACCGCGTGCATCTCTGGATCGTAAAAGGGTTTCCCCTTTGTAAGATTCTCTTTTGTCCACCTGCAAAGACTCTGAACTTGTGCTGGCGAAACAACCACTAGATCGCCCACGGACCACTTGCTTCAGACCACTGTTTCGCCAACCATTTCTGCATGGGTCACATGCGCAGGCGCGCGTTGGGAACCAGGTAAATGCAAGATGCCATCATGCCTAACAAACAAATCGCTTTGCGTACCCTTATTTCTCGACCGGACTGATAGAGGAATTTGCAGCAACAGATTTCAAATTCTTTCCTCTGATGGAAAGGCCAACCCCTCTTGGGTGTTTAAGACAGCTCCTAGGAACTGTTTTGAGGTGCTTGGCACCAGGCTTGATTTTTTCTTGTTGATTGAGAAGCCCAATTGAAAGAGGAGGTTGATTGTTCTTTGAATGTTTAATCAGCAAATTACGGGGGTTTCCCCTGTGATGAGCCAGTCGTCCAGGTAAGGGTACACCAGGATTGCCTCCCTGCGTAGGTGTGCTGCCACCACCACCAGTACATTGATGCTGTGGCTATTCCGAAGGGCAGCATGTTGAACTGGTAGTGCTGGCTGTCTATTTTGAAACGCAAGAATCTTCTGTGCACTGGGAACATTGAAATATGAAAACGGGCATCTTTCATATCCATTGTTGCCATGTAATCCCCTTTTTAAGTAGGGGGATTACCTCTTGGAGTGTAGTCATGCAGACCTTTAGTGGCTTGACATACTTGTTTGCAGGGCGCAAGTCTAATACTGGGCGCATCGTTCGATTTTTTTTGGCACAAGGAAGTAGGTTGAATAAATACCCTTGTTTACCTGGTTGCCCGGGACGAGTTCTAGTGCGTCCTTTGCAAGTAGAATGGCGATCTCCTCGAGGAGGATTTTCTGGTGCTCCAAGGAGTGTACTTTCTGTCTTGGAGGATGGTTGCGGAGGCGTTCTAGCAGCTCTATACAGTATCCTGCAGACACTGGACAGCACCCATCTGTCCGAAGTGATCCCTTCCCATGTGTGGGTGAAGGTGGAAATGTGCCCCCCCCCCCCTACTGGGGATGCATGGGAAGGGACCCGGAGCGGAACGTCACTGTTTATTGGGTGGCATACCACCTCTACCGAGGCTGCCTCTACCCCTAGTGCGGCCCCTGCGATGACCTCTGGTGAAACCCTGCATAGCCTGGGACTGATTGTTGTCCCATGAGGTACCTCGATTTTGATAGTAGTTGGAACCCCTTTGGGAGCTTTGGCCGTTTGATGGCAGTTATAGCTTGCTAACAGAGTGGTACTGTCAGCAATATGTGCCTGGTAGGCTGACGTGGAGGCAACTTTTGATTCTGCCCTGGACGGATCTTAATATGGGGATAGCCTAGGAAATGGCTCTTCTGTCACCTAAGATTTCCTCCGCAAAATCTACCTAAGATTTCCTCCACAAAATCTTTATCTTCTTGGGCACCTTGTTTGTCTATTTGGAAATGAGCTGCTCATTGAGGAGTGGCTGATTATCAATAGGTCAGTCGTTCAACAGGGGGGGGGGGGGCGATCTTTCAGAATAGGAGAGTCGAGATTGTAGGCTTCCACCTCATCTTCCTCCTCCTCCTCCTCTTCCTGGTCCTTATCGTCCCCATAGTAAGAAACCCCTGTCTGGTCTTCCAGCATATGTGTCGGATTCCTCGCCATAGGACTCTGGATGTAAGGTTCAATTAGCAAAGGGTCTGAAAACGAACCTTGCGCTGGAGCCTCAGAGCGGAGCCTTTTAGTAGGGAGTTGAGAGGGATTGGACCCCAAAGGGGCAGAGGTAGCTGGAGTGCTGGTATAGCTCTGGAAATAATTAATTAGGGTCTTTCTCATAGAAGTCTGCCATAAATGACATTCATCTCATTACGCTATCAATGTCGTCAGAACTCCAATTCTTTGAACTAGGAATGACTACAGGATCCTCATCCTCTTCCTCCATGCCCATATCCTGAGCAGTGGAAGGAACAATCTTTCCCTTGGTGACAGGGTCAGGGACCTTGGATTTTCCTAACGATTTAGGGTCTTTTTGTTTTTCATTTTGAACCTGGTGTTTTGAGGTTTTTTTATGTTGTTTTTTTCCCCCCTTCCCATGGCTAGAGGAATGTTTTCCTGAACCTTTAGGGTTTTCTGAGTGTTTTAACGCCTGGCATCGAGATTCGGAGGTGGCCTTCAACACATCCAGTCTAGACTCGGAGGTGGTACGAGATTCGGAAGTCTTGGAAGAGGGGCGTTGAATCTCAGAAGTAGACGTCGAATGTGCTACTTGGTGGAAGAAGTAGTTTTCGTCTTCTGACAACCGGGCCTCAATGACTTTTGGTAATGTGGCACCTTTCCCAACCGTGGACGGTTGTGGTTTGTAGTGAGGCGAACGTGACCGGGAACGCCCAGAGGACACAGAATCAGTGGACCACTCTCTCAATGCCTTCTGTTGCCAATTGCTCGACATGTGTGTCGAATCTCGGCTTGGGCTAATGTGCTTGGTGGAAGAGGTGTGCGTTGCGCTCTTGACGCTGGGTTTGTCCCCATAACTGAACCGCCGGCCAGTCCTCTGAGGTCGGGGCCTTTTCGCGTGGGTGTCTGAAGTCACCCCTGTGCCCTCGCCGTCCAATAAGGCAGCGTTGCTGCCATTGCTGAAGGATCCCACAGCGTCCATGGCCTCTAGCTGCCTGGCGTAGTTGGCCTAGCGCTTCGTCGAGCGGTCTTTGAGTGTTTTGGGCTTGAAGAGCTTACAAGCTCTACAGGTAGCCTTTGGATGGTCTTGTGGGAGACACAGGTTACACGTATTGTGTTTGTCTACCCAGGGAAACTTCCTGTTACACTTCGGGCATAATTTAAAGGGAGTACTCTCCATATGTCACTAATTGGCAGCGGGCGGGTATGTATATGTCGGAAAAGAGTATGACCACCCCCCCACTCTCCCTACTTGCACAGGGCCGAGGCCAGAGGCCTTCCGAGGCCTAAAGTCCGTCGTGTAGTCTCAACGGCAGATTTCCTCAATCTCGATTCACCGACATCTATCTTCAGCGTAGGGTGGGAGAAACGGGGACATTTTGTAATATTGATAAATGGCTAAAGCCAAGGGAACTCCGCAATAGGCTTCCGCCAAGTATGGCAGAAAAAAAACAATCGGAAATTTCTACACGCGTGAGGGATCATGGGTACAGTGGACGTCACCCTAGGGATAGTATTACTGGCACGCCCTAGTTCGACGCCCCTTTTCGAGTTTCGAAAAAACAAACTTTAATACTCTGCAGCTTCCACAAGCCTCAGAAACATATATTAAAAAAAGAAGGCGTATCAACAAACGCTGTATCCTCGGCCCAGTTGCGGAATAAAGTCTCCAGAAGCAATGTTGTAAAGAATTCCAATCAATTTTAATGAAGTCACAAAGATGGGCAAGAAGGTTTCGCAGCCCTCCGGCTGCTTGTTCCCATACAACACACAACGTAAGGGCACTCTTAAAAACAAAATACTGGCTGTATGGTTGTACACTTCTGAATTTTCAGATTTGAGTCCTTTGCTACTTTTCATGGCAATAACATGCTTGAGGGATAGTTGGGAGATATAGATCCTGCACATGTTGGCCATTTTGGAACTGGTTGCTTTAAAATAAAAAAAATATATTTAGCACAAATCTAATACGGCAAAAATGCACGGTGCAAAACAATGCAGAGACATTATGCCTATATAAATATTCCCCTGCATATATGAGCAAATGTAAAGTGCATAGTGCTTTTTAGTATCGTTGCATTGACGGCCTGAACAAACTACACTTCAAGTGACCTTAGTGAAGTGGAAGATGTACACAAAGTACATGATCATCAATTTCAGTATCACCAAAATAAAGTGCCTGTTACATATGCAGCACATAATAGCAGCATAGTTACTCCGCAAATATGCAAAATTGTAAACAATCATAATCTTGAACTGCAAAATTTCCTTAATGAGATACATTTAACATACAAAAGGTAAGATTGTACTGGAAATGCAGTTCTGTGCAAATGCACATGTTTTGACGACAAAGTGCATAATGCTTCGCAACACTGATGAGCATGAACTTCAGCCATCTATATAGGTGCAAATAAGCAAATGAAACTTTTTGTGCAACTATCTAGAGAAATAGATTTACAACTGAAATATATCTAGCTAAATCAGTGCATAAATAATTGCAACCGTTAGATCAAAATTACTGCAGTGCTGCATCGATCTAAAACATGCGAAACAATTAGGCTAAAAAGTCTCGACCTATTGAGTGCTGAAACCTATTGCACAGACAACCAGAATTGTAGCAAAAAACACACTAAATTGTTGGCATTAATTCATAAAAAAGTGTCTTGGCTGAACGGGCCTCCTGCAAGTAAACAAATAGTATATAGTGCTGGCTCTGAAACGTAACACGACTACTAACATGACTAAAATTATAGGTAAACAATTCAGAGAGACATGAATCTGCCGGAAAATGCCTGCACTGTTCAAAACTTCCTTCCTAATCGTCAGCATTGATACAAAACGAAATGATGAAAAAGCAAGGAAAACCCTGAGCAAACAACGGGAAAAATCTGTCAAACATAGTGAAACAGACTTGAACTGAAAGAAATACCCCGGAAAAAGGGGTGCAGGGGTAACAGCAGTAGGAAAGAGGAATATCGGAAACAACCAAACACAGAAAGACCAGAGAGTAGGAAAATATATTCACACATTGGTCGATTCATAAAATGACAAAAATAGGACAGTGGACTATGGACCATGGAACCCCAGAGGGGACATTAAAAAATGACAAGTCAGTTGAAGAACAGGGAAATTGCACTAATGAACAAAAACTTCACATTCCTAAAAAAGTGTATAGGTCTTCATCCAAATTATGCCATTTTGGTTTCTTTTTTTCAAAGTCACTTTGTCTCCAATTGTCACAATGAAAGCTCACGATTTCCCCCTCGGGAAGATTTGTTGATGCTGTGAATGCCACAAAAAGCGAAAACCTTCCAAATTTACCCTGAGTTTGGTCATTGAAACGTAAAGCCACAGGGTAAGAGGGATCTTGGTTCTTAATTGCGCTAATATGTTGTAGAATGCCCAATTTAAGTTTCTCTATGGTGCTGCCAACATACTGTTGTTTACATGGACATGTTAAAATGCATACTACAAATTCTGTGTTGCACATTATTCTTGACTTAAGTTTTACTTAATGTCCAAGTATTGGCTGTGCGCATCTGGTCATGTTCTAGGCATGCTGGCAAGTTTTGCACCTAGCACATTTAAAAAACCCAGAAGGCTGTGTGCTCATCCAAGTTTCAGCAGGGGTCAACAAATCTGCAGTTGTGTAACTTGAGACTTAGCAATCTTTTAGGGACGTGGTTTTCCAAAAGGGGATGTTCAATCTCTCTCCGATTTCTGAAGCCAAGTTTTCATCAAGTTCGGGCACATGCCAATGACGATGCAGGATGTCTCGAATATGTCGCGATTGTACACCAAACGTAAGGATGAGTCGAATAACTTCATTCTCTCGAGTCGTTTGGTCAATATTGGATATCAAGAGGGAATCTCTCAAGACTGCGAGCTTCTGCATACCTTGTCAAAAGATTCAATTCTTGAGCAATTGTGACGAATTCTGATGAATTCTTCCATACGGTATGCTCCAGTTGAGAGCAGATGGATGATTGCTACTGTCAAACAGGGGAACGTTTGAGCGTGTAGGTTTTCAATGCAGTTCTGTGACGAGTTCTCCTTTGTCTGGTTTGACCAATAAGTCCAAGACCACCATAGAATCTCTACTGTGGCTTTCTGTGAATTTGAAGTTTAGCTCATTGATGTGGAGTACCTTAAACTTTTTCATTGCCCTCCCATAAGATTAAGAGGTCATCAATATAACGTAGCCAAAGGATGATCTAGTCTGTGAATTTAGTGTTATCTTCAGTCCAGACAAACTTTTCCCACTAACCCATAGTGAGATTTGCATATGAAGGGCAAAGGTGGTGCCCAGAGCAGATCCTTGGAGTTGGATAAAGTACTCATTGTCAAAGAGAAAGACATTATTGGTTAGGCACACGTCGATCATTTCAATTATCATTTTGCAATGTATATATACACACATCTACACACTTCACCGTAATCTGATGCTTGTAACTGCTTAGGTTCACATGCTCTGCATTGTCTGACATCTAGTGGTAGTCAGAGTATTACAAGAATTTTTGAAACTTGAAAAATGACGTTGACTCGGCACGTTAGTAATACTATCCCTAGGGTGAGGGCTACTGTACCCATGGTCCTTCATGCGTCGCGGTCCCTCCGATTGTTTCTGACATGAGGTTGCATGAAGGGTAGCATCAGTAAAAATGTGATAAAGCAGTAGCAGTGATAGACCAGAAAAACCTCTATGCACCTTTGACTCCACAGGGGAGGAAGGGTGGGCGCATGAGAATCTAAGCAGATACAAGCATGAGAAATACGATTACGGTGAGTAATGTATCCCTTCTGATGCTCGTGGATCTGCTTAGATCACATGCTCTGCATAGATTAGCGATCAGTATCTGGAGATGGACGTGGGAAGTGAGAAGTGAGAAGGTACAGCAGCAAATAGTTATTTTAGCACTGCTTGTCCCACCTGTGCATCTGCTTTAGATTGAGCGGCGATGCAATAAAGCTGTGTGAAGTATGAATGGAACTCCATGTAACGTCTAGGGGGATGTTTGTAATGAAGGCTAACGTAGCTCCTGTACCTCTGGTAGAGTGGGCCTTGAGACTGAAAGGTAAAGCTCTCTTGGATAGGGAATAGCAGAGTTGTATGCATTGGACTATCCATCTGGAGATGGCGTTTTGAGATATGATCGCCTTCTCTACAAGATGCTATTGGAAACAAAGAGATGGTCTGTTTTCCTTAGGGTTTTGTTCACGTAGTAGAAGACTGCCCTCTGTACGTCTAGTGTATGGAGGCTCCTTTCTCCTGAGTTGGATGGATTTTGAAAGAAGGTAGGAAGTTTGATAGATTAATACGGAACTTTGAAATGAATTTAGACAACTTTGCCCTTGTGGATTATGAAGCATTGGTCTTGTTCGCACAAAGTCTGTAGCTCACCGACTCGTGTTATGGAGGTGATGGCGACCAGGAATGTAGTTTTGTAAGTTAAGTGTTTTAGGCTCACCTTGTGATCCCAACCTGGTGGAGGGTTAGAAATCGGGGTTGGGGGGGGTATAGCTGCGTTACCCGTTCCATGAAGGCCTTATTGACTGGAACTTTCCACCAGGATACCTTGCTCTGTGACGTGGTGTAGGCAGACAGAGCGCCACGTGTACCGTGATGGAATTAAATGCTAGGCCCGAGTCGAGTAGGTAAAGCATGTAATGCAGAATGTTGGCCTGAGAACATTCAATTGGATTTACGGATTGTGACCTGCACCATATTGCTAACATTTTCCACTTGTTGAAGTAACAATGCCTGGTGTTGGGTTTCCATTCTTCTTTTAGGATATCCATACACCGCTGTGGAAGATTTAAATTACCAAACTCTAGGACTGCAGGAGTCAGGCTGTCAAGTTCATAGATTGAGGCAGAGGATGGAGAGATGCCGCCTTGTGTTGTGATTACATGTTGTAGGGGCATGGGAGCTTGATCGGGTTGCACATCGCCAGTTTCAGTAGATGTGGAAACCGTGGTTGTCTTGCCCACATGAGAGCAACCAGGATTAGAGTACCTTGTTCCTGGTGCATCTTGTGCACTATCCTGCTCATAAGTGGTGTTGGGAGGTTTTGGGGGGGGGGGGGGAGGAGGAGGGGAGTGGGGGAGCATAAGCAAATTTCCCTGACCAGTTCATTCACAGGGCATTCCCCCCCCAGACCGTGGTTGGGGAAACCTGGACGCGACATCCGAGCATTGCGCATTTAGGCCTGTGGCGAACAAATCTAATGGGGGTTGGGGATGACCCCATTGAGAGAAAATTACATCTAGAATATCTCTGTTCAGTTGCCACTCGCGTTCTTCTGGTAGAAGGTATCTGCTTAGAGTATCTGCCAGAGCAATGAGTTCCCCTGGAACATGTTGAGAGGTTAGGAACAGGTTCTGCTTGAGTGCCCACTTCCCTATTTTTTGGAATAGTCTGTACAGACTTGGAGAGTGTGTGTGCCTCCCTGCTTGTTTAAGTAGACCATGGCAGTGGTGCTGTCTGGGACGACATGCACAGTTTGACCTGTAAGAAGTTACTGAAAAGCTTGTAGAGCTTTGAGAACTGCCAGACGTTCTTGGAAATTGATGTGATCTTTGGCTGTTTTGCGTGTCCATTGGCTGTGTGGTGTAGGAAATGCGCTCCCCATCTGGCGAGTGAGGAGTCTATAGTTAGGATCGCTTGTGTTGGTGAAATGCGAAAGGTTTTCCTTTTAGCAGGTTGTCCTTGGACCACCAGCAAAGAGCTTCTACCAGGGGTAGCGAAACAATCACTAGATCGTCCCACTGACCGCTTGCCTGAAACCATTGTTTCGCTAACCACTCCTGCATTGGGCGCAGGCACGCATGTGGAACCAAGTGTATGCATGAGGATATCATCCCGAGCAAGTGCATTGCTTTGGCAACCGGCCTTGTAATTAAAAATTACTTGCAACAGCATGTTTTGTATCCTCTTGTTGGCTGGGAAAGCTAGCACATCCTCCGTTTTTAAAATGGCTGCCAGAAATTGTTTTATTTTGCTGGGAACAAGACTTGATTTTTTGTCGTTCATGGAGAATCCCAATTGGAAATGAAGGTTGATAGTTCTTGGAGTGTATTGTCTGCATATCTGAGAAGACTCCCGTTATTAGCCAGTCGTCTACATAAAGGTACACAGGGATGGACTCTCTGCGGAGGTGTGCTGCTACTTCTGCGAGCCCCTTTGTGAACACTCGTGGGGCTGAGGGGATTTCAAAGGGGAGCACCTTCAACTGGTAGTGGACTCCCGCTATCTGGAATCGCAGATATTTTCTGTGTGCTGGAACATTGAAATATGAAAGTATGCATCTTGCATATCCAATGTTGCCATGTAATCCCCCTTTTTAGGAGTTGGATTACCTCTTGGAGTGTGGTCATACAAAACTTTTGAGGTTTGGCATGTGTTCGCTGGGCGCAGATCTAGTACTGGAGGCATGGATAGATCTTTCTTTGGCACAAGGAAGTAAGTTCAATAAATACCTGTGTTTACCTGATTTTCTGGGACAATCTCCATGGCGTATTTTTCCAGCAGGGTTTTTATTTCTTCCAATAGAATGCGCTGCTCTTCTGACATCATTCTTCTGTGTCTTAGCGGGTGGTTGGGTGGTTTTTGCAAGACTTCTATGCAATACCAGCTTGCTACGGGGGACAATACCCACTTGTGTGACGTAATCCCCTCCCATGTGTGGGTGAAATGAGAGATGCAACCCCCTAAAGGGTGGCACAGGAGGGGACTTTGAGCGGTGTGTCGTTGCATGGGATGGGTGGAACCACTGGCCGGGAAGCCTCTTCCTCTGGATCTTTTATGACCTCTTTGAAAATTAGAACAGGAGGCCTGTCCCTGTGTGTAGCCCAATGACGAAGACCGTCTGCCTTGATAGAACCCGGAGGAGCATTGCGAGCCCTGCCCACGAAACCTCCTGGAGTTAGAGGAACCCTGTTGGACGAAGGGTTTGTTGGTTGTTTGCCGAACGGACTTCACTCTTCTTTTGCACTTTGGCGGGCATCTTAGACTGCCTTGCCAAAGAGGGCATTCGGTTCCACTGGCATGTTAGGCATAGTGGCATGTGTTTCCAATTTAAACCCAGACTGTCTAAATAAGG